>NC_137076.1:78601240-80092490 GCF_951640355.1 Cnephaeus nilssonii | reverse complement strand
GCTGGTGGCAAGGAGGAACAGGCCCCCTTCACCCTCTAAGGGAGCTGTGTGTGTAGCCCTGTGTGAGGAGAATGTGTGTGTGTGGGGGGGGGGGGTAGGGGTGGCCAAAGGCCCTGGCCACGGCTGTAGCAGGAAGGGACAGCCCACTCAGGCAGGGGCGATGCTGAGTTATAAATCACCCTCGACTCAATTAGAGCCTGTGAAAGGTTGTGCACACCCAGCAGAAAGCACGGTGCTTGGCGGGCGGCCAGCTCCCCGCGGGGGGTGAGGGCAAGAGAGCTGGAGTGTGCCGACGTGCATGTACGTGTGTGTGTGTGCCTTACTGTGCATGTGTGCTTGTGTCCTTGTGTGCATGTACCTGTGTGTGCCTGCCCTCGTGTGTATGTGTATGCGGGGCACACATGCCTGTGCATTCTCGTGTGCAATATGCTTGCCTATCCCCGTGTTTGCCCCTGAATATGTACGCACCTGTTTGTGCCTGTTTGTGCTGTGCGTGCACCTATGTGTGTGTGGATGTTGATGGAGATGTCCTCGTGCCTGTGGGCACCTGAGTGTGAGCCTGGTGGTGTCTCTCCGCCATTTGCCTCTGTGTGTCTGTGCGCACCGAGGATGAGTGGGTATGACCGTTACGTGCATGTGCCTGATGAGTTGAGCTGGATGTTGGGGTTGGGGTTGGGGAATATTCTTGTGGGAGGGAGACTCCTATGTATTTGTGGGGAGACATGAATGAATGGAATTATGGTCAGGCAGCAAGAAAGTGACAGCCTGCCCAGGTCAGTTGGAAGAGGCTGTGACAGGGAGGGAACCAAGCTTACGGGAGTGTGGGGGTCTGTGCAGTTCAGAGGGCCTGCCAGGACCCACTTCCTCCAGCCCCGAGTGGAGAGGCTGGACACCAGCCTTGCTCTGAAAGGGCTGCCCTCGTGTGGCCAAGGAGCACCCTGGAGTTCCTCCCCGCTCCCCCCTTCCTCTCTAATAACTAACGGTGATGAGCAGCCACCATGGGTTGGACTCTGAGCTAAATCCTCCATCTGGAATATCTCACTGAACCTTCACAGACACATTATGAAACATGTACTATTAGAATTCCCACTTTACAGATATGGAAACTGAGGCTCATTGATAAGAGTCTGAACCTATGTTTGTCTGATTCCAAAAGCCTTGCCACATTCATTGCTGCCTCCCTGGGGTTCCCAGTGGTCCCCGTGTGTGTGTGTTTGATGGGGGGGAGTCTATGTGAGTAGGTGAGTATGCCTCCCCTTCTGCCTGAGCACTCTCTGAACCCCAGGCTTCTGTGCCCCAGTGCCAGCACATAGTAAATGTCAAAGAAATATCTATTTGTTGGAGGGAGTGGAGAGTCTAGCTCTCCTGTTCTGCTCTGATGCTAAGAAAAGCTGGCAGTGGTGTTAGGGCAGGGGGTGCCTGTAAACCACCCCATGAATCCTGCCCATCTCTGCTTATCTCCCAGGGAGGGGATGCTGCCCTGTACCCCAAAGAGGGTTGTGGAATAGGGACTGAGGGTTTTCCCAAACCAGGCTGGTCCCTGCCTCATCTTCAACCACACCCAGAGGTTGGACTGCCCCGATGTGTCCTTAGACCAACACTACGTCTCACCTGTCCCTTCTCTACCCAAGCCACAGACAAAGACTTTCAGGAAAACTTGGGGCCCTGAATCCGGACCCCCATGGGACAGGTGTGCACAGGCACCGTCAGCCAGGAGCCAATTTGTGACCCTTGACTCAGTTTCCCCCATTTATAATGGTATTTCTGAGAAAGAGTATAGAGAATATAAACTACTCAGTCGTGGGCCTCTTTGCACAGCCTGGAGAACCCACGCCCCAGGTCCAGCTGCCTGCCCCTCCTGAAGGGTAGAATTCAAACCCACCATGGGGGCTTCTCTCCTGCCCCCAGACACCCAGGCTCCACAAGGGACCCCCCTTCCCCAGCCTCCTGGGAGACACCTTCCCCCCCCCCAACCTTGAACCATGTTTTGCTCCCATTTACTGAACAGGTGCCAGGAGTGGGAGATGGATGGGCCTCCCTCAGAGCAGCCCCCAGGAGGAGACCTAGCCATGTGCCAAACCGTCACCCCGCGTCGTCTGCAGGCCGCTGCGGGCCCCACATCTGGAACCGTTTCAGGCAGGAGAAGCATAGGACTGGGCTGCTCCTCCTTTGATGATGGGGCTGTGGGGAAGGGTCATGCCCTTTGGGGGGGTTGGGGGAGTCACAGTACATGGATGGCACCCCTCCTGAGGGTAGGAAAACAGAGGTGGGGGAGGAGGGGAGAGCAGAAATGGGCAGGATGGGGCTGAGGTATTTATGTCATGGTGCTGAGACCTAGAGGATCAGGGGACTCCAGAAAGGATCCAGGTGACGACCAGCATTTTAATCCTGGAGGAAAGGGCAGGGCCAAGCCTCACTGTCACTGAGCCTCCGTTTTCTATTTCGTAAAATGAGACTATGGCTTCCCAGATAAGATTCCGGGGAAGGATCTACAGTGAGAGGATTTTTAAGCATGGGGCCAGTACATCAGTAATGCTCAGGACAGGGTAGTAGCTGCTATGGTTGTTGTTATCATTATTTGGTTTAAAACAGCTGCTTCCCACCAAAGCTCTCAGTCCAGCTGAGGAGACCAGGTGGACATTCCCAAATTTGTCAGGCTCTGTAGAATCAGACTCTGGATTGTTGGGAGGGCTGGGCAGTCAGGAAGAACCTCCCAGAGGAAGTAGCCTGAGAATGAACTTCAGAGATGGGAGAGCCAGGCAAGCTGGAAGGGAAGGGAGGGGGCATCCCAGGGGCAGATGGGCTGGAGTCAAGGCCTGAAGGCAGGAGGGAGCGCTGCAGGGCAGTGGGGGGCCTGACTGACTCCATGAGCCAGCTGGGGAGGTAGCCTGACTCAACCTGGGAAGATGAAGAGAAGGGACAGGATCCTAGCTGCCACCTCTCCGAAGCAGCTCTGCCCTGAGGCCCACCCCACCCCCACCTGCCCTGCATCCAAGAAAACCCTTCGAATCTGCAGGGGACCACTAACACCCAGCCTGGTGGATTCCCTCCGCCCAGAACTCAGAAATCAGGTGGCTGCTCTCTCCTCTGTTTATTTATTCCCCCCGTTTTTTTTCCCTTTTCGGGAGACGATAATTATTCAGATCATCGTGGTGATTTACTCGGCAATCAGAGCCGCTCGATGCGGATGCGGTGGCCCTGGAGCTGCAACAGCCGAGCCTCGCCGTGGGGGCGGGCGGCTCAGCCCCCCTCCTTCCACAGCCCGCTGGCCTTTGTTCTCTCTGAGGCCTGCACCCGCGCTGCCTGGCGTTCGGCGGAGGCGCCCACCTGAGCGGACACATCAGCCAGCTCGGAATCTTGGAAGCGAGTGCGCACATGTGTGCATCCGGGGAAGCGGGTGCTGGGCTGAGAAGGGTGAAACTCCTGTGTCCACATTTTGGTGGTGGTCGGGAACATTGGTGGCGGTTGCGAGTGTACAAATGCAGGAGCGTGGAGGTCAGGTGTGTAATCGGAACGTATGCACCTGTGTGATTGCCCGAGGCCTGGGGTATGTCTGTCTCTGCAGCTGTTCAGAAGCGCAGCGGGCAGGTGCCCAAATGTCTGTACTGTAGGTACAGAGCGAGGAGAGGCGAGGCCTGCGCTTCCTGCGCTGACGCTGTCTGCGGTGATCGCGGATGGGGCCGAGGCGAGGCTCCTTCTTCCTTGGTCTCCCTGATGCCGCCGGGGGCGAGGAGACAGACAGTGATCAGCTCGTCCAAATGCCAAGTTCTCCCGGGTCAGTGCTCCCAGACTCCCGGGGGGTCACGTGGGTACCGGCATGGCCGTGTTCACCGGCGGGTGTGCCCACGTGTACCCGCAGGCCTTCACCCCCTCCTGCCCGCGGGCGGGCGGGCGGGCGCGGTGACGGTGACCTCATTACCGCCTCCGCACAGGCCCCTTGAAATCCCTGCGCCGTCGCATTTGGCTGCTCTAAGTGATGGGAACGGCCTGCGCTTCCTGATCAATCGCTTAAAATTCAGGGTCGGCTCGCTCGCCGGAGAGGGCTGCCTGCCAGCCCCACGCACCGCGCTCCGCCGCCTCCCCCACACCGCCTCCTCGCTGTCGAGTTGCGGGGCGGGGGCGGGGTGGGGGGCTGCGGTACTGCCGTATTGGAAAACATCCCCGCGCTGGCTGGGGGGCCCGGTGGGGCCAGCGCTGGAAGCCGTTCCACTCGAGCAGATGGCTGTGAAACTTTGGCGGCGAGATAAATTGGGTCTGACGGCGTGAGGCCGGCTCACAGATGGGCGGGATTCTCACGCCGGCCCCCACGTCCGGCTCGGCCGCGGGCAGCGCCGGCGCCGCTCCGAGCCCCCTTCGGGCACCCGCCCGGCCGGCAAAAGCCTTCGGGAGGCCGCTAATCCTCCCACAGCCTCCCTCCGCCGGAGGCGCCCTGCGGCGCACTCCTTCCGGCCCCAGATCTCCCCAGAGATGAGCCCAGAGGGAGGGGCAGCCCCCCGCCCCCGCCTGGTCACCTCCGCCAAGCTGGCAGCTGGGCTTTCCCCCTCCTCTGCGATCCGCAGAGGCCTGAAGCGTGAAGGTTAACAGCTGGGGGGCGGGGGGGGGGGGGAGCTGCGTCTCCCTCCTTCACCTCTCTCAGCTGCGGCCCCGCCCACCTGCCTGCCCAGGGGATGTCGTAAACAGGGCTGGGGGGGGGGGGGGGGGAGAGAAGAGAGCCAGACAAAGAGAGAGAGCAAAAATGAGCAAGAGGCGAGAGAGACCTAACCTGAGACAGAGACTGCAAGAGACAGAGACAGACAGCGAAATGGAAACGGAGATGCAGAGATAGGCACAGAGACACCCACATGGAGAGGCGGGAGGGAGGGACCTCAGAGCCAGAAAGGAGACACACAAAGCGTGGGAGGAAGGCAACAGAGAGGACGAGGGGACAAGAGACAGGCGGTGACAGCCTCGAGCTGCGGGTGATCAGGGGAGGTGGAGAGCAAGGGGAGGTTGGGAGGCAGGGCGCCGCCCTGGGCTGTCTTCGCCCCACTGAGAACGCCGCGGCCTAGAACCACGGAGTGTCTCCTCCCGAGGCTGTGTCCTCGATCCCCACGTCACTTCCCCGCCTCGATTTCCCCGGGAGTGCCGGGGAAGGGGAAGGCGGGGGGGGGGGGGGGCGCTGCAGGGCCATTCCTCTGCCGCAGAGCCCGCCCTGTTGAGCCGCTCCCCTGCGCCTCAGTCCAGCAGGCAGATATCGATCCGGCCCAGCCAAGCTCAATACCCACGGCCTGCAGCCCGCTCTGCTGCGGTCCTACAAAGAAGAGGATGGGGGCTCACTCCTCCATCCGCCCCCGCGGGTTTTCTATGCCAGAATAAATCCCCGAGAGCCCAGCCGAAGCGAGCGACGTCGCCCACGTCTGTTCCTTGGCGGCCCTATTAGGCCCGCCAGGCCGCCGGCGGCAGGGGGGTGGCCGGAGTGACCCCCCGCCCCGCCTCCTGCCCGGCGCCAGCGGCTGGAGGGGAAAATCTTTGCTGAGTTGATGAAGTTGAAGTTTCATAAAGGGCGTGAAGAAAACAGCCAATCAGCGAGCCTTCATTTACATGGGCTCTCTGATTGGCTCTCGCCGTGCCTCTTTAGAATGTTACTTTAAAACCTTAAGGCGAAAAGTCCCACTGATTAGAGGGAGAACCCAGATCTGATGCCTCAGTTTCATGTAAGGCCAAGCTCTGAGTGAGATGGGGAGCTTAGACATGGCCGCCCTCAACCCTCCAATACAGATGACTAACTTGAAGCCAGAGGGTCAGAGAGGTGGAGCTTGGCCTGGACCAGGTGCTTGGTTCTGCCAGCACCCTCCCCTGTGCCCTCTTCCAGATACCCAAATGTGTGGTTAGTGGTCATTTGGGACTGAAGGCCCGAAGGAGTGAGGGGCTAGCCTGGCTTGGGGATGGGAAGTCTGTGGAGCAAGGTCTTGTCTGTGACAGGAAAAGTGTGGGTGGTGTCACCAATTTCTGCAAGCCTGCAGATAACACAGCTTCAAAGGTAGGCCCAATTGGTTCCCCAGCTGGCCACCAGGCCAGCATGACCTTGAGTCCTAGACAGGCACACAAGAACACAAGGGAGTCCAGCGACAGATTGATGCCTCAGGGGCCTAGAGAAGTGGGTTTGCCCTGTCCAGAGTGAGACCAGGCCACCCTAGCAGCCCTGCACTGCCCCTATCCCCACTCTAGGTCCAGCAGGTCTGAGTCACTCTTGAGGAGGGAGGAGAGGTCTGGATATTGGCGGCTAGGAGTAGAGAACCCAGTTTCTGTCCTGGGCCTGCCCATGTTGGGAAAGGCTCCCCTGGGGTTGCCATTTGCAAATCCAGCCCTGCTTCCCAGTCTACAGATGACTCAGGCCTGGCTGAAGGAGAGGGCATCTAAGAGAGGATGGGGGGTGGGTCCTGAGTCTGTGGCTAATGCTAAAGAGAAAGCCCCTCCAATCACCTGCATATGACGAATTGGGGGCAGCTGGGAGAATTCACTCCTTTGGGGCTCTAATACCACCCCAATTTTCCCCAGTGAAACAGCCTGGAGACCCAGCTCTGTTGCTCAACTCCAAATAACCTTCTTCCAGAATCTGAAATATACTAGTATGTGGAGAGGCTGTGCCTGAGTCCTTATGGGCATACAGCTGCTCCTGTGACAGGTTATGCACACGGGCCTGTGGGACCTGGGGCAGCAGCATCAAGTGCTGGGGCAAATACACCTTGTTTGCAGAAGACTCGGGGGTCCCACAAGCGGTGCCCAGACATCTGAGAGACTCTGTCACCTGCCAAGACCCAGAATTTAGCCAGCTGATGTGCCAAACTTGCTGTGTGACTTTGAGTGCAGCTCACACATCTCTGAGCTTCAGGCTTCCCTCTAAGTCCTTGCTCTAGAGGAGGCAGCTGCAGAGAAACCCTAGAAGCAGGGGCAGAGAGTCCAAGAGGGGCCCGGGAGGGCCTCCTCAGAGGCCCAGCTGGTTCAGCCTATGTCCAAGAGTTGAGTTGGACAGGGACATAATTGCCAAATCCCACAGTTCTTACCAGTTCTCAGAATCTCATCTGCCTCCCTGCCCACCTCATAAATAGCAGGAGGCTGAGCTGGCGGTGGGGCAGGAGTGGGAAGTGGCGTGTGCATGCATTTGTATGTGTATATGCGTATACACATAGGGAGGGTGTGAGAGCCTCCCCCACCCCCAACCCTGACCACTGTGGCCATTGCACTCTGAGAAGCTGAGATAATCCCTCGCCATCTGTCTTGTGTTGCTAACCCGCTCAGCCGGACAGCTGCCTGGGCCACAGCTCTGCAGGGAAGCGGGTGCAGGGTGCTTGGGGAGCTGGCCAGCTCTGAGGACCTGGCAGCAGGACTCCCACCCCATTACACCACACCTGCCTGTCTCTACAGAGGGACTTGCTCCCTTCCTGCTTCTGACCATGGGAGAATTAGAGAAATGGAAACACTCCCTGGGGGCTGGGGGCTGACCCTCCCAGAATAAAGGAGGGTGGACAGAATGACCTGCTGACTTATGCTCCCATGAGCCCTCCACATATTCACACATGTCCCTCTGATGGTAGGACTGCAGGAGGGACAAGTCAGGCCTCTGAGGGAGGAAGAGCCATCTCCCCTGTCTCTGGCAGGCTAGTGTCCAGGCCCCCACTGGCCAACTTCCCAGAACCAGGAAAAGAAAGCAGGCTCGTAGGATGTTTGGTGGGTAATGCTCAGTGTGCAGGCCCTGCACCCCAAGTGTCATAACCTTGATCTGAAGAAACTGAAGCTCAGAGAGGGAAATGAATTGCCCAGTTCACTCCAGTGGGTGCAAGAGCTGGGACTTGGACCCAGGCTCCAGCAGCCCTCTCTCTGCACCCAGTTCTTTCTGTCCCTCACAGCAATCAGGTCTGTCACCCTGCCTCACCTCCCCTCCCTGTAGCTCTCCTCCCATGATACACACATACTTGCAGATAAACACAAAGGGACCAGTGGGAGGACATTGCCTCTTCTCTGAGAGTCTAAAAATAGCACAATCACATACATTGCTGGTACACATACAAACTCACATACACATGTAAATTCAGATAGTCACTCACATCCTCACACCAGCACACGGATCTCACCTCTCACACCAAAGATCACCCACAGTCACCCCCAACCTCCACACAGTGCAGGCTCCCAATTATAAATCCGACGCCACCCCCGAGCTAGTCCATCTTTCCACACACCAGACAGGGACCCTCCAAGCAGAGCCAGTGTGTGGGTCGGCGTCAGTAGGTCCTGGTTAGCAGCATAGGAAGAGGTTGCCACAAGGGCCTAGAGGGCCAAGCAGACAGAGGTCCGCTCTGTCCTTCCGGCCTGTGGGTGAGGCCCTCCAGCAAGAGTGTCAATCATGGACTCCCACCCCCTCCCCAAGACCTTGCGGGGCTGCCACCTGGCCACAAAGCCAAGAGAACAGTCCCTACTTCTCACCCACAGGGCTCTCAGCTCTCCCAGTCTCGGGAGGAGCAAAGGGACCAGTGAGAGGACATTGCCTCTCCTCTGAGGGTCTCAATGCCCAACGAAATGAGACACACCAGGAATAGCCTGGCAGTGGTCTGAGCCCACACAGGTGGTGGACTCCAGGGCCTTCCCATGATCCAATACACTATATACCCTTCATCCCAACATCTGCCTCTCTCCCCTGCACCCAACCCCAAGGTGAGCTGACCCCCTCCCTCTCCAGGCTGGAGTCTGACTCCCCGATCACTGTGTACTCTTGAGCCAGAGGGATCCCCTCTGAGCCTGGCTTCCCCATACCAAAGGAGGGCCCAGGCTCTAGATGCACTCCCATCCTCACTCACACACAGTATATCACTCACACATATGTTCTTGCTCACACGCTCCTCCTCACACAAACTCATACACATTAATACACACTCTCGCACTCACACATTCACACACAAACTCATACCCTCACACACAGTCACTCTCGGTCATATTAACACTTTCACACTCACATAGCCACACTTTACACACTCAGTTACATTTGCACATTCACACGCTTACACGTGGTCATGCACACTCACACTCATGCTCTCTCACACTCAGTGTCACTCTCTCACACTCAGTCACACTCAGTCACACTCACACACTCTCACCTTATCACATTCACAGCCCCACCTATACAGGCTGAATGGGGCCCTGAGGTCAGCAGAGAGCCAGCAGAGGTTGGTATTGACAGCCTGGTGTACAGGGGAGAGGAGGGGCTGCCACGGAGGCCTGGAGGGTCCTGAATAATTCAGGATGATGGCTGCTGTGGTGGCGGGGGGCCTGTCAGCTGCGGGGAAAGGTTGGTGGCTGAATTGTTCTGGGAAGATCACTCACAATGTTTTGAGGAGAATCAGCCCAGATTGAGGACTTCTCACACAGATTTTCATTTTGAATTCTCACCAGAAGCCTGCACAGCAGGTACTATATCCCCATTTATAGATGAGAAAACCGAGGCTCAGAGGGGGGAGAGATTTGCTCAAGGTTGTAAAGCAGGAGTCTCCGGGCTCTGACTGCACCCCTCTCCCCCATCTACATACACTCACAGGCCCTGGAGAGAGGTTCCTTTGGTCACTGTGCCCAGATGGAGATGAGAGACCCCAGCCATCTGAGGACACCTTGGAGTGTGCTGCTGGGGTCCAAATCCAGAATCTCCCTGGCTCAGGGTCTGCTGCCTGCTGAAGGAGGGCACTGTTCAAGGATGGCACACAGTAACCCAAGGCCTCTACCACTACCACTTACACAAGTCACTAGGCAGCTCTCAGCCTCAGTTTTCTCACCTGTAAGATGGGTAGATGGGCACTGTGTCCTGATCGATCGCATGGGGTGTTAGTAAGGATTGACTGGGAAAGCACAAATAAAGCAGTTAGCACGGGGTCTGGCCTACAGGAAGGACTCTACGTTGCAGCTAAGTTTGCATGCAGATACCCTGCTACAGCAGTCACAGAGTGCTGGCTGTGCACATGCAGTTCCCTCTGCCTCGAGCCTCCTCCCCACTTTCCTTTGCTGTCCCCCTCCAAGACTGAGTGCATGTCCCTCTCTTCCAGGACAACAGCCATGGTCTCCTGCTACATCCTGAAATCCTCACTGACCTCCCCATCACCCTCCCTAGTAGCCAGGTGTCTGGCCATGTATGCTGAGAGTGAGCCCAGCCTGCCCCAGCTCAGGGCCTGCGCACAGTAGGTGTTCAAGTGCTGCCTGCTGAACTGACAGCCCTGTACGTGTCAGCACACAGCAACCAGCAGTTATGGTGCTTCTGCAGTTAAACTGCTGAGGTCATGGGTCTGTTCTCTCTGCAAAAATAAAAATACCCAACAGCTCGTGCCTGGCGAAACCCACAGCAAAAGACCAGACGTGACTGCTTCACCTCCCAGAGGCCAAGCGACAGGCTCCCAGCCAGGTCCCAATCCGGAAGGGGCACCTGCCCAGGCTCAGGGGTGCCAACACTTATAGGCGGTTGGCACGTGACTCCTGTGCCCAGTGGGGAAGGCAGACGTTCCATCCCCAGAGCCCTGATCTCTGAGGAGATGATGGTGCATCCTCCATATTCAGTTCAAAATAAAAACCACAGTAAACCATAGACCCAAAACGTATACATCGGCTGAAATTAAAATAGCTTCTTGTTACGTTTCCTGGCTCCTATATTCGGTATCAGCTCGTAGAAGCTGAATCAGGCAATTTGTCCCTCTTGCTTCTCTTGTTGCCCCTGCTTTCCTGGGATCTCAGCACCTGCTGGGTCTCCCCTCTGGAGCAGACCCCAGCCTGGTCTGTGGGGGGCGTCCCCTGGCCCCACACTCAGGAGGCTGAGCCCCCACAAGCCTCCCAGCACCCTCGGCCCCTCCTTCTTGTAGGGAACCTTGCGGCTGGGCCCATGCCTGCGGCGAGTCTCACCCCAGTATTATTTTAGTCGCAGACAGACACGAGGCAGATGGTGACAACATCCCTTCCCCGCTCCCCACTGACGGAGCCGTTGCCGCCCTGAAGCCTCAGGGTTCTTCTCCCTCAGGAATATTTCAATCCTGACTCCGTGGCTAAATGCGGCTGCTCTTGTGAGACGCGGGCACATCTGCTCCTCCTCCTCCCTACCCCCACCCATTTCCTGAGGATGAACAGAGAGCTCTGGGGAGGCCCAGCCAACTTCCAGCTCGGCCCCATCCCCCCAGCTGCCCTTTTGTGTGTCAGGCACCGTGCCATGAGCATTGTACCACAGGGGAGGGGCAATTTTTGTGCCCACTTTACAGATGAGGAAGCTGAGGCTCAGAATAAAGCAGGGGCCCATCCCAGGTCCCACAGCCGGAAAGGAGGCATTCCCTTAGGTCCTTAAGAACCCTGAGAAACAAGGTGCACGCTCTACTTCCTCCTCACACCTGGATCTCCACCCCCACGCACACCCTTTGGAGATCACCCCGGGAAGCCCACCTTCCCTGCGGAGCGACTAGGAACTCGCTATTAGTTGCTGTGCCCATTCTCCTGCGTCAGCCAATAGCCTGGGGCACCACACTAGCCAAGTACTGTCTGTCCATCCCCTTGCCCTGTTGGTCCTGGCTCAGTGAGCATGTAGGCTGTAATTGTGAGCATCAAGGGCAGGGAGAGGAGGCTCTGGCACGAGACAGGCCTGGTTTCGAATCTCAGCTTGGCTGTGACTTTGAACAAATCACTTAACTTCTCAGGATCTGTTTCTTCATCTGTGAAATGCACAGCAGCAGTACCCCCTCTCCTCCCCCCTCATTTAGTGAGGTGACTGCTACATCCCAGCTTCTAAAGTCGGGCCTGAAACAGAGCACATGCTCACTAAACATTCGTTGGATGAAGGACACACGTAATACACGTAACATCAGGTTCAGTGGGGGGGCTGGTCCTGCCAACAGCCCCAGACCCAACAAAGCCTGGGGCTCGCTCTGCCTCTATAGCCCACTATGAGCTGAAGCTAGCCGCAAGAGCCCAGCTGAGCCATGTCGCTGGCCCCTGTCCAACTCCCACCACACAAAGTGCTGGGAGCCCTAGGAGGACAGGTCCAGTGCCAGCAAGGTGTGGGAGGTGGGCAGAGGTTGTTTTTGTTCCCTCGTGCCCCCTTTCCAGCCACCCACCCTGACTGGCCAGGGGTGGTGAAGCTAGACAGGGGCTCTTTGAGGGCTTGTAAAGCGCTCTGGGCAGGTGAGGACATGTCTGTTCCCAGTCAGACCTCCTAGCTGTGTGCCTTCTGTCCGGCTCAGTCCCCACCCCCAACACCTCAGGGAGCCTTCTTCTGGGGCTGGGCCAAGATATACACTGACAAACCATTACACAAAAACACATACCCACCACAGTGACACTCACGCCTCTAAAAGACATATAAAAGTATATACACAAAGTAAACACCCAACTTAGGGCACAAATATAAAAACATGCACAACTCATAGTGAACAGCAGGGTATACAAGCTCACAGACGTCTGCATTGCAGACCATATCATGTGCCACGGTCATAAACATACAGGGCCCAGAACGTACCGACAGTCACACAACACAGCCATGAACACATGTGTGGCATATCCACACGGGCCCAGTACCTGGCCCGGGAGCACAGATGTGCACAGCAGGATAAAGAGGCCTGTCCTGCACAAAAACAGAGGTCTGTCTTCCCGTCTCATACATGGCCAGAGGCTGAGCCCCAGCAGCTCGGAGAGGACCAGCTGGGGCAGGGACCCAGAGCCACTGCAGGAAGAGAAGGGCAGGGCAGGCCTGGAGTAGGGGTCAGAGGCAATCCCTGCTCAGCGGCAGCTCTATAGCCCCCACTTCCACAGGCCTCAGGCCCATGCCCGCATCACACACTGACATGCCACCATAACCACCGTCTCCCCTCAGCTGTCATCTCTGCCCAGGTCACCCTCATATCCATGCATGGCATGAGAAACTGGGTGAGGCTAGTCACTTAGTCACTGTCACCACAAAGCCAATACAAAGGAAGAGAGAAGCTGATAGGCGGTGTAGAAACCTGTGGAGACACTGTTTAGTAGGGGGTTCTGGACAGCAGACCACGCTCTGCCAGCCATGGTCACGAAGGGTGATCATGTCATGGTCATGTCAATACCGCTCTAAGGATATAGCCCTGAGGCCAACAAGATAGGGGAGGCCTCCTGGTGAAGGATCAGGGCCCTCTTCTCTGGCCCTCTCTGCCTCTGGGCATATCTCATCCATTAATTTTCTTGTCAGCACTGTTCTGCGATGTCCACTGCTATGGGCTGGCATTCAAGGCCCCTAGCTATCTGGCCTCATCCAATGTTCTTTTTCCTTGGCCTTTACCAGTGCTCTTCCCTCCACCAAGAATGCACTCCCAGGCCCACCCCCACCTTTTGGCATTCTGCCCATCCATCAAACCAATGCCACCTCCCCTGAGAAGCCTCCCCAATCCCTGCCAGGAAAAAAATTCTCACTTCAGCGCTGGAATGAGAGATGAGGACCCATGTGGGGCTCTGCTGGGCCTCAGCGTCCTAATCAGTGAAATAGGTAAGACACAGACCGTCACCACTGAGAACAGAATGGGGCAGAATAATCTAGCTGATGGGTTCTCAAACAGGGTCCACACACCGCTGGGAGTCCCCACGTCCTCCTCAGGGGTAGGTGAGGTCAAAATTATTTTATTACTAAAACCAAGACATTATTTGACATTTTTACTGTATTGAAATTTGTATTGATGGTGCAAAAGCAATAGTGGGTAAAATTGTTGGTATCATAACATAAATCAAGGCAAACTGTACCAGGAGTCATTGCATTCACCACTTTCAAGAGCTTCCTCTTTTTTTTTTCTTTTTTTTTTTTTTTTTTTTATAGTTTCACTTAAGGATGTCCTGTTGAAGTGAAGCAGTAAAACTAGTAATTTTATTAAATCTTAACCCTGTGTACTCATCAATTGAATGTTGTGTGTAATGATATAGGATATTCACATAAAGTACTTCTGTAAAGTACCGAAGTCTGATTGCTGCCACAAGGAAAAGCACTTGTGCAGTTGTTTGAGGTAAGGGCTAAACTAGCCCCTTTTTTTAATGCAACACCATTTTTACTTGACCAGAAAGCCCTACAGACAAACTTTTAAAAAAATTTTATTGACTGATTGATTTTAGAGAGAGAAAGAGAGGGGAAAATAGCGATGTGTTTTTCCATTTATTTATGCATTCATTGGTTAATTCTTATATGTGCCCTGACATTGGTGTATTGGGACGACGCTCTAAACAACTGAGTTACCCAGCCAGGGCTGACAGACAAACTTTAGACCTGACTATTTGGCAGAGACACTTCCAAAAAGAATCAAGTAAAAAAAAAAAAAAAAATCAAGTGAGCCTGTCACTTCAAGGAAAACAAATCGCATTTATTAGCAATGATACAATTCTATATTATTTCTTGTTTTTATTTATTTTAGAGAGAGAGGAAGGGAGAGGGATAGAGAGATAGAAACATCAGTGAGAGAGAAACATCGATCGGCTGCCTCCTGCAGGCTCCCTACTGGGGATCGAGTCTGAAACCAGAGCATGTGCCCTGGCCAGGAATTATCGGATGACCTCTTGGTTCATGGTCGACACTCAACCACTAAGCCACACCGGCTGGGCATAAAATTCCATTTTTAAGTAAAAATTCCAATTTTGGAATATTTATGTCAGTCACCATAATCTTGATGGCTTCCTGGTATATTTCTGATGAAATTGGTGTAGTAGTGATAGTGATAGGTATGATTACTAGGTGTACCGGTTAATAATGCGGATTTTTTTCGCTAGATGGAATTACACATATGTTGATATATATGCATTTGGATATGTATGCTATTTTGTTGTATTGACAGCAAGCTTCAAAACTTCTTATGTCAAATTTGCTGAAGATGTTAACATCATAGATATTTTTACGCTTAAAAATGTCGAATTTCGTGCCAAAAAAAGAGCATTTGCTAGAAGTTTTAATTCACTATTTTATTTTGAAGAAAAGTGCTTCTGAAAGTTATCATAAATTTGGGAAGCTTATGGTGAACATGCTCCATCTCAAGATACTTGTGAACGCTGGTTTAAATGCTTTAAAAGTAATGATTTCGAGGTGAAAGACAAAGAACGTTCAGGTCAACCAAAAAGTTTGAAGACCAACAATTACAAGCATTATTGGATGAAGATACGTGTCAAACTCAAAAACAACTTGCAGAAAGTTACTGGGTGTACCGGTTAATGATGTGGATTTTATAATCAAAGAAAACACAATAATTTCAAGAAAAACATCAAAAGTGCTTTATTCAAAGTAATGTCCATCGCTAGCTACACATTTCCCACATCCTTCAGGTAATTTGTGGATACCGTCCCAATAGAACTTTTCTTGTTTTGAGACAAACCATTCAGAGACCCAATTTTCCACTTCTTCGTACGTTTTGAAGTGCTGCTCAGAAAATGCGTGTGCCATCGATCAGAACAAGTGGTAATCTGAAGGAGCGAGGTCTGGTGAATATGGCAGGTGGGTTAATACTTCCCAGGCAAGATCTTTTAACGTGTCTTTAACTGTTTTTGAAGTGTGTGATGGTGCGTTATCATGAAGCAAAATTACTTTGCCTTGTCTTCTGGCCCATTCTGGTCGTTTTACGATCAAAGTGTGGTTCAAATTGACCTGGACATTCTTTGTCTTTTACCTCGAAATCATCACTGTTAAAGCATTTAAACCAGCGTTCACAAGTATCATGTGATGGAGCATGTTCACCATAAGCTTCCCAAAGTATATACGATAACTTTCAGCAGCACTTTTCTTCAAAATAAAGTAATGAATTAAAAGTTCCTACCTTAATCAATAAAGAAATTTAAAAAATAAAAAAATTAAAAATAAATTAAAAAAATAAAAGTTCCTGCTAATGCTCTTTTTTTGGCACGAAATTCGACATTTTTAAGCGTAAAAATATCTATGATGTTAACACCTTCAGAAAATTTACATATGAAGTTTTGAAGCTTGTTGTCAATACAACAAAATAGCATACATATCCAATTGCATATATATCAACATATGTGTAACTCTACCATCCATTGAAAAAAATCCGCATTATTAACCAGTACACCTAGTATATCCATCAAGATTTACCATTATTTGGCCCTAACCGGTTTGGCTTGGTGGATAGAGCATTGGCCTGCAGACTGAAGGGTCCCAGGTTCGATTCCAGTCAAAGGCATATACCTTGGTTGTGGGCACTTCCCCAGTAGGAGGTGTGCAGGAGGCAGCTGAATCGATGTTTCTCTCTCATCTATGTTTCTAACTCTCTATCCCTCTCCCTTCCTCTCTGTAAAAAATCAATAAAATATATATTTTTTAAGAAAGAAAAGATTTACCATATTTGGCCTGGCCAGTGTGGCTCAGTTGGTTGAGCGACATTCCATGCACCAAGAGGTCACTGGTTTGATTCCTAGTCTGGGCACATGCCCAAGTTGCAGGTGCAGTCCCCAGTAGGGGGGTGTGTGGGAGGCAACCAATCGGTGTTTTTCCCTCTCCCTTCCTCTCTTTCTCTAAAATCAATAAAAATATATCTTAAAAATATTTACCATATTTGGAATTAAAACTAAGAAAATTTAAAAACGTATTTATTCATTCATTTAAAAATAACTAATAATTTAATTACATATTAACATAGATAATATATATATTTTCCATCTTTTAAACCCTTTAATAATGTCCATGTTCTCTAAAGCTGGCCCTCTTACCCCCTCAGCTCTTTCTGGCAAGGTTCTCACCCCAGATCTCCCCATTATGTCGGAGGGGCCATCAGGCAGGGCACTCATCAGCTGCAGTTGGGGGGAAATTAATCCCGTTTACCGCAGTGTGCACAGGCTGGAGGTCAGCTGCCAGGTCTAAGGCAGAGCTGCTGATGGGTGTGTGGCAGTCAAGTTACCTGGAGATAGGATTTTCTCGGTCTTCCAAGTGGCAAGGGGGGTCCTGGGTGAGGACACAGCCCCCCAGGCCAGAGTCCTCTGACCAGGAGCAGCTGGTAGGAGTTCTAAGTCCCTTCCAGGTTGTTCTTGTGTGCTAGGAAAATATTTTCCCTGGAGTAGAAATATGGCCTACAAGGATGGTGGGCAGGCAGATCTAGCCTCCCCAGTGCCAAAGGTCAGTGGACAATGGAAATGGTCTGGTCAGCAACAGCAAAGACTGGGAAGAGGGGCCCAGGGAAGGACACACGGCAGGTGTGGAGCACCGTGCCCGAGGCTGGATCGTAGAATAGCAGCTCCTGGGCCTGCAAGTCCAGCAGCACGCCCAGCTGTGCTGGGCAGCGCAGCCGCCCCAGGGGCTCATGCTGCCCCTCGTGTGAGAAACAGAACTCTTGGTCGTAGCGGGAGAAGACCCAGGAGTAGGCATCGTGGCCCAGACGAGAGTCACTGCCAGAACCCTTAAGGGGCAGCTGGCCTAAGGCCACGCCCACCTTGTAGGCACAACTGTTCTGCACATTTACCATCCAGTATGCAGCGCAGACTGGAAGGAGGTGGCAGCCAGGGCATTGGGCCAGTGGTCAAAGCGCTCTGGGCCATCTGCAAAGGCCTGGGACTTCTTGGCGTTGAAGGTCAGAGTCCTTCCATCATCTGACCATTGCAGGAAGGGGTTGACAGCCCTCTCGTGGATGCGCACGCCCTCTGTGCCCGAGAGGGAGCTGAGAGCTGCTGTTGCCCAGGGTTGGGTCAGAAGTGGGCTCCGAGCACACGTCTCATTTAGGTTTAACTTTTTCGACTCCTGGGGATCCCAAATGCCCTCTGCTTCCTCAGTCCTCCAAAAATCTCCTACTCCTTCTGAATCAGCTGGAGGCCATCCGTATGGGTGAGCATGTGCACCAGGCTGGTGCGGATGGTGTCGAGCTTCTGCAAAGCCTCAGCCCAGGGTATTCGCTGCGTCAGGATGCTCTAGGGGCCGCTCCTCTTCGCCGTGCACCCGTTCCAGCAACCGCCGCTCCCCAGTCTCACGTAGACTCCTCACCAGGCCCAGCCGCTGGGTGACCAGTTGCCGAGCTGCGCTGGCCATGCTCACTGCTCTCTGCTTTTTCCCTGGTAGGACCTCAGCCGTGTACTTGGTGATGCCAGCACTCAGTACCTGCAGTCTCTCACCCTGTTCCCAATCTTGTTCCGCAGCTCTCCTGCGCGCCCCTCCGCGGGGTGGATGCGGTGGCCCTGACAGCGGCCGCCCAGCACACGGGCCAGCAGAACCACTTCAGAGCCTTGCCGTGCTTCGGGCAGAGAGGCCCCGGCTCAGGTCCCGGTCTGGTCCTGGAACCGGTCCCGCGCTCTCCGCAGACATGGCCGAGCGACCGCCGGCGCCACACGCTCCATGTCGCCGATAATATGTATATTTTTTTAAATAACTATTTTCTGGAATAAAACAAAATTAGCAAAAAGAGTGGCATTGTTTTGACATTTTCAAATCTTATTACTATCTGGTTTAATAAAGCAAGCAAACAGCCCCCTTGAGGTTAGATTCTCAGATCTGCTTTGGCTTTCAATCTGTTGTGGTATGTTTGGTTTTATTTGTTCTTGTTGTTGTTGAAGTATATGAAGAAAAGATGGCCTCACACGGTTTTCTTTTTTTTTTTTTTAATATATTTTTATTGATTTCAGAGAGGAAGGGAGAGGGAGAGATAGAAACATCAATGATGTGAGAAACTCATTGATTGGCTGCCTCCTGCACGTCCCACACTGGGGATCGAGCCAGCAACCCAGGCATGTGCCCTTGACCGGAATCGAACCCAGGACCCTTCAGTCCCTAGGCGGATGCTCTATCCACCAAGCCAAACCAGCTAGGGCCTCACACAGGTTTCTAACGGAAAAGGTGAGGAGTATTTTCATCGTCTTTTCAGATAATTTGATACTACACCAAAACTTGACAAGTGGTAGTTTCTTAAAGGTTAGTTGCCATGTATACTGAAATCCTCTCATATTCTGTTACATTAAAGTCCATTTGTCTATCTCATATTTTGAATGGCTCTTTTGCCCATTCCTGATTTTATAATGTACATGCAATGGTCATTTAGAAAACATTAGCTTACTGAGCTATGCAGATCTCTCAATTGTTAACACATTTCATTAAATAATATTATATACTAGGTGTACCAGTTAATAATGCGGATTTTTTTCGATAGATGGAATTACATATATGTTGATATATATGCAATTGGATATGTATGCTATTTTGTTGTATTGACAAACTTCATATGTCAAATTTGCTGAAGGTGTTAACATCATAGATATTTTTACGCTTAAAAATGTCAAATTTCGTGCCAAAAAAAGAGCATTAGCGGGAACTTTTAATTCATTACTTTATTTTGAAGAAAAGTACTGCTGAAAGTTATTGTATATACTTTGGGAAGCTTATGGTGAACATGCTCCATCACATGATACTTGTGAACGCTGGTTTAAATGCTTTAACAGTGATGATTTCGAGGTAAAAGACAAAGAATGTCCAGGTCAATTTGAACCACACTTTGATCGTAAAACGACCAGAATGGGCCAGAAGACAAGGCAAAGTAATTTTGCTTCATGATAACGCACCATCACGCACTTCAAAAACAGTTAAAGACACGTTAAAAGATCTTGCCTGGGAAGTATTAACCCACCCGCCATATTCACCAGACCTCGCTCCTTCAGATTACCACTTGTTCTGATCGATGGCACACGCACTTTCTGAGCAGCACTTCAAAACGTACGAAGAAGTGGAAAATTGGGTCTCTGAATGGTTTACCTCAAAACAAGAAAAGTTCTATTGGGACGGTATCCACAAATTACCTGAAGGATGGGGGAAATGTGTAGCTAGCGATGGACATTACTTTGAATAAAGCACTTTTGATGTTTGAGATTATCATGTTTTCTTTGATTACAAAATTTGCATTATTAACCGGTACACCTAGTAATGTACATAAACAAAAGCTCTTTGGGGCACTGGTCAGGTAGTGCGGTTGGTTAGGGCATCGTCCCTATACACCAGTGGTTTGGGTCCATACTAGTCAGGGCACACACAAGAATCAACCAATGAATGCATCAGTAAGTAGAATAACAAATCAATGTCTCTCTCTCTCTCTCTCTCTCTCTCTCTCTAAAAATCAATCAATTTAAAAAAATTATTTTAAGTTATATTTCAAAAAAAAAATGTTCTTTGGAGGTCCTCAATAATTATTAAGCCTGAAACAGTGTCCCGAGGAAAAAAGGTTGATAACTGCTGGTCTGGTATTTACACAGCATGAAAGACTTAGGGTAAACATAAACATCTGGATCCGTAGAGACAGGCCAAAAGGGGCTCCCAGAAGTGGTTCCTTTGAGGAGGTCCCAGCCCGAGGCATTGAAATCTGGGTGTGGTTTAGGGGGAAGGGGCTTGGAGTGGGGTGAGGCCATGTGACTTCAGGGTGGGGGTTCTGGAAGAGGCTTCTGGGAGTCCCCAGCTTCCCTCTGCTGGCCCTACAGGGGTTGTGTGTAGGGGGAGGCCCCCAAAATACCACAGACCTCCAGGCACATAGGCCTAGGAGTTCTGGTCCTCCCCAGATGGCTTCCAACCTACCCCCCACCACCCACGAAAAGGATTTGGACCTTAAAATTATCGTCACCGCTGCGCAGCAGACAATACAGAGGGGACATTATGTGCCGAGAGAGAGGCCTCGTTGTTGGCGCTGCTGAGAGAGACAGCAGTGCTCTGTTTTGAGCAGCCCGGGGGCTACTCATGTGCTCCAGCCCAGACCCTCACACCCCAAAGCATATCCTCACCCCAATGCAGACTCACCCTGGGGGACCTCTCAGGCACATGCTGCAGCACACAGGAGCCTTCGAATGTGCTGGCTCCCACCCCACCCCCCATCTCTATGCACACCTCCACCCACCAACTATGTGCTCTGGGTCCTCACCACCAGCCCCACACATCCCCCAGCATAGGCATCCTCACCTGGGGAGCCTTGGTGGGGGCGCAGGGGACACAAGGCAGCCACATTGGGGACCCTGAGGATGCCATGCCTGCCCTGCCCGCCCCGCCCTGCACCGCCTGGCCGAGATCACAGGGTACTGAAACCAGCAGCCGCCTAGGCTGGGCCAGACGTGCCTAGACCCACAGGAGGACACAAAGGCTGCCTTGTTGCTTTGCCAAACCCTCCCAGCTCTGGAGTGGGAGGGAGGGACCAGGGCAACTGGCCTCTACCCCCAGTTCCTGGGCTGGCCCTGGAGCAAGACTGGACTTTAACCTCTTAGACCATCACCCCTGCTGGGGCAAGAAGGCAAGGTGAGGACAATCCACACCTCCTGATAAAACCGACCAAAGAGGCCCCAGGCCCAGAGCTTAAACTCCACCAAAGATCTATTTGTTTCTGAGTTGGATCTCTCCCTCCCAACATTTGCACAGGTTGTTCCCTCTGCTTGAAGCTCCCTCCCCTTCCCTTGTCTGGGGACATTTTTGGACAATGTTCAGAGAGCACCTACCTATGCCAAGAACCCCTCCAGACCCCTGGGCTTCCCCATCAAATTTCCCCAGGAAGCTCCAGATGCCCACAAGAGAATGCCCAGCACCACCCAGCCCGGGGTCTGGCTCACAGGCAATGGCAGTCCTGGCAAAGGAATAGGTTAAGTGGGCACAGCCAGGTCCATGGACTCAGTCACAACTCAGGCCCCACGACCATACTGTGTCAGTGGAGAGGGGGTAGAGTTCCCAGCCCAGATCTTAGACCAACACAGCCACCAGTGTCAGCGACACAGAAGGGAGTTCCTGGGAGGAGCCGACTTTCTCACATCCAGGCCCTGTTCTCTTTGCCTAGGACACTCTTTCCCATCCACCTGCTTGCCAAGTCAGATAGAGTACTTACTGTGTGGTAAGGGATATTTACATGTATTAACTCATTATCCTAGAAATAACCCTTTGACGTAAGTGCTATTATATCCCACTTCAAAGATGAGGAAAGTAGCCCTAGCTGGTTTGGCTCAGCGGATGGAGCATTGGCCTGTGGACTGAAGGGTCCTGGGTTCAATTCCGGTCAAGGGTACATGCCCAGGGTTGTGGGCTCGATCCCCAGTAGGGGGCGTGCAGGAGGCAGCCATTCTCTCTCATCACTGATGTTTCTATCTCCCTCCCTCTCTCTTCCTCTCTGAAATCAATATATATATATATATATATATATATATATATATATATATATATATATCCTATCTAATAAAAGAGTAATATGCAAATTGACCCTCACTCCAACACAAGATGGCTGCCCCCATGTGGTCAAAGATGGCGGCCCCCATGGGACACAAGATGGCCACCACAAGATGGCCAACAGGGGAGGGCAGTTTGGAGGGAACAGGCCTGCAAGGGAGGGCAGTTGGGGCTGATCAAGCCTGAAGGGGAGGGCAGTTAGGGGTGACCAGGCTGACAGAGGAGAGAAGTTGGGGGCGACTGGGCCTGCAGGGGAGGGCAGTTGGGGGGTACCCAGCCTGCAGGGGAGAGCAGTTGGGGGGGGACCAGGCCTGCAGGGGAGGGAAGTTAGGGGCAAACAGGATGGCAGGGGAGTAGTTAGGCATCAATCAGGCTGGCAGGGGAGTGGTTAGGGGGTGATCAGGCTGGCAGGAAAAAGAAGTTAGGGGCAATCAGGAAGGCAGGCAGGCGAGCAGATGGGAGCCAGCAGTCCTGGATTGTGATCCGGAAGGATCAGGCCTAAACGGGCAGTTGGACATCCCTTGAGGGGTCCCAGATTAGAGAGGGTGTAGGCTGGGCTGAGGGACACCACCCCTGTGCACGAATTTCGTGCACCAGGCCTCTAGTATATATATATATTTAAATGATGAGGAAAGTAAAGCACAGCAAGGTTAAGGAACTCTTCCAAAGTCACACAGCTCTAAGTGGTGAAGCTGTAATCAATTATGTGATGCTTAACCACAGGGATAGTTCTGAGAAATGCGTTGTTACGCGATTTCGTCATTAGGCAATTTTGTCGTTGTGCAAAGATCATCGTGCACTTACACAAACCTAGATGACACAACCTACTACTGTAATTGCATGTGCTATACTTTTATACAACTGACAGCACAGTAGGTTTGTTTACACCAGTATCACCACAGACACGTGAGTAATGTGCTGCACTATGAAGTTATGACAGTGACATCATTAGGCGACAGAAAATTTTCAGCTCCATTATAATTTTATGGAACCACCACCATATACGAAATGTCATTATGCGCCACATGACTGTCATTGGAACCCAGCAAGTCACTTCCAGGCAGCCTTCCCTGGCCTCTCAGACCAGAGATGTAAGCAGCTGTCCACTGGTTTGGCTCCGCTCTCTTGATGGTGAGCCCCTTGAGGGTTCCCATGGGAACACATTTGGGTGGTCCCCAGGGGCCCAGCCCCTAACACAAACTTTGGCCATTGTGACTCTCAAGAAACATTGTTGACTAAATAACTTTAAGCCCAATAAGGATGGCTGGACTCCCAGGAGGGAAGAAGGTAGGGGCTTCTCAGAAAAGCCCAATGAGTTCTCTCCCCTCCCAGAGCCACACACCATCTGCTTTGTCACTCACTGCAAGGCCTCAGTCCCTGGGCACATGGGGCTATGAACACTGGGGAGGGAAGGAGAGGCTACCAGGCTCCACAAGGATACCTGGGTCCAGCTGCTCCCAGGTCTCCATGACCCTAGGCAAAGGTCTCTCAAAATCTTCAGGCACCGTGGACCAAAAAGATAGAGACTTCTTTTTTAAAAATATATATTTTAATGATTTTTTACAGAGAGGAAGGGAAGAGAGGGACAGAGAGTTAGAAACATCAATGAGAGAGAAACATCGATTCAGCTGCCTCCTGCACACTCCCTACAGGGGATGTGCCCACAACCAAGGTACATGCCCTTGACCAGAATCAAACCTGGGACCTTTCAGTCCGCAGGCCAACGCTCTGTCCACTGAGCCAAACCGGTTAGGGCAAGATAGAGACTTCTTAGGGTTTACTGGCTCATTTCTCTCTTCTTACACCCAATTTCCCAAACTATTCAACAGTTTCTCCAGTTCTTGTCCGATGTTTTCAAACTGATGCTCAGACCCCAACCAGTGGGACGCCTGTCAATCTGTCTCCCAGCTCCGAAATTGGGTGGAAAAGGTTGCAGATCTTTGGGGACAGCCCGTCCCCTACCTCAGAGTAGGGTTCCCTGCCTGCCCCCTCAGCCCATCTTTCTGCTAATGCCATTGAGACCTGGTCTCCCCTATAAAGGGCCAGCTGACCCACCCAAAGTTTCTTTGACATCTCATTTTATTTTTAAAGAGTCTTATGGCTTCCCTTATAAGGAATCCATACTTGTTTCTAATAAAAAATAATGTATTAAATTACGGAACTGTCTCCCTAATAAGAGAGACATTCCAGAAGCAGAGCCATTCAGGCAGCTGACTGTCAGGCCCCAGGCTGAGCCACACAGGTGGATGCAGTCACAGGAATTGCTTGGCTGGGAGTTCCCTGCCTTTAAGTTTGCTGATTCTTTCCCCCGAAATGCACTCTCTTCCTATTCCAGCCCCAGCCCCAGCCCCAATAGGACTAGATTTTCAGAAATTTTCCTTCGCAACGGAAGGGTTATCATCATCTCAAAACAAGTGTCAGCTTACCTGTCTCCTCTTCAGAGAGGTCTTCCCTGACCACATTGCCCCATCTTAATGCTCGCCTCGCACTCTTCCCTGTCTGCTATTTTCTTTTTTATCTATTACCTATCTGTCTATCTTACCCTAACCCTAACCCCAACCCCAACCCCAACCCTAACCCTAACCCTAACCCCAACCCTATACTCCATAAAAGCAGGACTTGCCCCTAGCCCAGGCACAACCATGGTCACACTGCACGGTCCCGTCCCCTCCCTGCCGTGCTGTCGAAGGCCTGCCTCTGGAGCTGCCCTTCCCTTCCCCACACCTCATCGCAGAGAGACAGAAATTAATTTCCCTTTGGCATAAACTGATTTTGATGAGCCCAGTCCCCAGCGATTCATCACAGACCTCTCAGGGAGCACTGCGGGGAAGGGCGGGCGGCCGAATGACTTATGGGCCTTGCAGCCCCAGACGCCCAGCTGCTTCTGATGGCTCCGGACACCTCCAGCCCCCCTAAATCAGCTGTGACGGAGCAACCTGGAGAGCTGCCCAGCCCGTCCTCTGACTCGGTTGGTGCCCCTGGCAGGCGCCTCCCAGGTCAGGGGGCACAGGCTGTGCGGAAGCGGGTGACTTCATCCAGGCTGACTCACCCGGCAGCCACTGGGGAGGGACTACGAGAGGGAGGCAGTGGCAGCTCCCTCCAGCTTTGAGCTTTAGAGAAGGGGAACCTTCACCCTCCCTCTCTCTCCCCAGGGCCTCCCCAAACCAGACTGCACCCCAGCTCAACCCCATACCATCATCCTAGAATCCACGTTATGTCCTGCAAATAACCTGAAGAGGTCCAGGACCCAGGCCCAATGCTCCCCTTACCAGCCAGATAGAACAGAGCAACCCTGCAATATCTGAGACTCAGTTTCTTCATCTGTAAAACGGGCATGGTAACCCTTGCTCCACGTAGTGCTCAGTGATATTGGGTAAGTCTGATTGATGTGAGGGTCTTGGAGATAGGAAAGTACCATGTGGAAGTGGGGACAGGAAGCTGAATCAATGGGCCCCATGCCACAGGGTCAAGACCAGACCTCTCATCTTGGGCTGAAGTGCCTTGAATCAATGCCCTGCCCTCCCCTCTACCCCCTCCTACCCCACCCTCTGCCACATTTAGCATCCTTAAGTTCCTCATTTAGGCGATTTTCCTTACCTTTAGGCCTCTGTGGTTCTAAATCGTTCTCCCAGCCTAGCATCCTTTCTCTTTGCCTGTCTAAATCATCTTGAACTCTCAGCCCTCAGCTTACATTTTACTTCATCTAAGAAACTTTTCCCAGCCCCTCAATTAGACTTTAGACCCTAGGGCCACATGCCTGTGTCCATACAGTCTAGTCATTCCCCTACATTATCACAATCATCGCACATCTGCCCCTAGATGTTGCCCTTGTTCTCCCCTACATCCCCCATCCCAGCCCAATCAGAAAAGCTAGGACTTTTCAGACTGAAAAAATCCCTGAAGGTAGAGGCCATGCCTCCCCCAAGTCTGGGGTCCCCAGAAGATTGAGACTGTGCCTGCCTCATGCTAGGTATTCACTCATATTGACTTACTTGAACTGAATTCCTCTGCCTACTCACGTTGGCTGGCCGGGGCTGCCTGAAGCACTGTGTTGAGAAGGACTCTGAGTCTGCAAAAATGCACATAAGCACTGTATCCATCACAAAGTGAGGACTCAGTACATGTCAACTGTTAACATTGGTGTTGCTACGGGGATTTGGTTCATCAGCCCGGGAGCAGGGAAGGGGGTGGGGGTGGACACACAAAAGGTTTGTTCTGAAATGACCTAAAGACACTTACCTGCCTCCAGCAGAAAGAATATCCACATAGAGTCAGGAGACTGGAGTTTGAGACCTGGGTCACCTTCCAACTTGTGTAGGAGACTGAGTGCATCTTCATCTGTCAAACAGGGCGGCTGTGAGGACCAAATTCAAGTGTGGAAGCAGGTGCTGGGTTCACCTTTATTATCACCATGGACACGCCTCAGCCACTGCCATCAAGGCCAGGGTAGGGTTTAGAGGGTGCGGATCCCAGAACCAGGGCCATTCCCAGTCTCACCCCTCTGCTCCCACCTTGAGACCCCCATCCTCTACAGTCGCAGGGCCTGCTGTGAAACCTCCAGAGCAGGGTCAAAGCCCCACGGCCTCACTCTCGAGCTGTGTGACTTTGGGCAAGTCCACCTCACTGCCTCACTGCACCTTATTTCTTCACTTACAAAATGGCAATGATAATGGTAGATGCCTCCCAGACTTCATAGAAAGATTGAGGTAATTGGGTAAAGAGTGCACTCAGCATTCAGCCTGAGGCCCAGTATATGCTCAGCAAATCATCATCATCATCATCCCTCTAAATGCTGTACCTCTGCAGGGGGTAAGGACCATGTTAATCCTGGTCCTTCTCTACCATAGTAACTCCCGAAACTTCACAGCAAACTAGTTTGTCGTCCCCACTTCCTGGATGGGCAAAGTGAGGCTCAGAAAAGCTAGGACTTTTCAGACTGAAAGGAGAGGCCATGCCTCCCAAGTCTGGGCTCCCCAAGGATTGAGACTGTGCCTACCCTGTCAGACTGAGGGTTTTGTCTCCCTCGTTTGCCCAGGGAATGGGCCTCCTTTTTAACACACACACACACACACACACACACACACACACACACACACACCTCCTCGGACAACTCAAAGGAGCACAGGAGAGGTTCAGGCTGTGAACATAGGTCAGCATGGACCTGTCTGGTTCTAGCTGCCCCGGCTGATGCAAGAGGCCTCGTGACTCGCCCCCCCCCCCCCCCCCGCCCCCACGCCACCACACACACACACTGGCTCCAGCTTCCCGCCTGACTGGCCCGAGCACTTCAAAGCCAGCAGCCTCTGAAATGAGGCCGCAGCATCGGAGATGGCAGCTGGTAGGGAGAGTCAGGCAGCCCCCTGGCCCTCTGTGCGTATCTCCAGGCACACCTGTCAATGTTGACTTGTCGGGCAGCAATGGTCACCAGGGACCTGGGGGATGGCTTTAGGTGCCCATATCATGGCCAAAGGAGCAGTAACGCCATCAGCATGCCAGTGAGCCTAGGCTGCAAAGGGCCAGCTCCTTCATGCGAGCAGGCACTAGATGCCCACCTGCTGGTGGGAGATGAGGAGTCACGGAGAGTGGCCACGAGGATTCATCTCTCTCCTCTCCTCTCCCCCACCCCCTCTCTCTTTCTCGCTCTCTCTCCATCCTATGACAAGGTGATACTATGGGCTCTAGCATTCCAGACCTAGGATCAAACCCTGCTTATCCTACTCCCTAGATGTGTGACCTTGGGTAGTGCTATGGGTTGAACTGTATACCCTCTCAAACTCATATGTTGACGTCCTTAACCCCCAGTATCTCAAAATATGATCTTTTTTGGAGACAGCACCTTTACAGAGATAACCACATTAAAACAAGGTCAGAAGGGTGGACCCAAATCCAATACTACTGGTGTCCTTACAAGGGGAAATTTGGACATAGACACGCACAGAGAAGATGGCCATTGACAAGTCCAGTAGAGACGCCTGGAAGAATTCCTTCCCTCGGCCTTCAAAAGGAGGCTGCCAATACCTTGGTTTTGGACTTCTAGTCTCCAGAACTGTGAGACAATAAATTCCTATTGTTTAAGCCACCCAGTCAGTGGCACTCTGCTAGGGCAGCCCTAGGAAACGAATACAGGTAGTGACGGTCTCCCAGAGCCTCAGTTCCATAAGCCTAAACAGGAATTATAATAGTACTTGCCTCACAGGTTGCTATGAGGCTTAGATGAGATGGTACCTACAGTGACAGAACTCACTGAATGTTGCTTTGACTATTACGGTTGCTATGCACTCATACAATTACTATATACACTTATACATTTACTCGTTTATTCCAGATAATTGTATACCTTCCAAGCACCAAGCATGTGGGCCCTGAGGTTGAACAAATCTCTGTTCTTCTGGGTACTTGGCAATGAATGAGGATAGCCCTATCCTCATGGGACACACACAATCCACATACACACAAATTAGCTGATGGGAGTGAAAATGTCTAGGGGTTTGCCCACCTGTGCACATGTGTGTGTACATAGGTGTTAATGTGTACATTGGTACATCAGTATGCCCATGTGCACAGCATGTTAGGGTCTGTGCATCTAGGTGCCCAAGTGCATACCCTGTGTATTCGTGTACAGTGTGTTACACGTGTGGTGTTTTAGGATATGTGTGCACAAATATTCATGGGTACATGGATGTGCATGTGAGGGCATCAGAACAGATGGGCCAGTGTGAGTCTGGATGAGTGTAGTTGAGAAAGGGTGGATATGTAGGCCAGTGTGTGCAAGAATAACAGGGCCCAAAGCTGGTGCCCTCTGCTGCCTACAGCCAAGCAGAAGCTCCAAGAGGTCATCCCAGCCATCCAGCAGCCTCAAGTAGACACATGCCCCTTCCCCAACTCAAACCTGAATGTTCTTGTGCCCAGATGCCACCCAGGACCCTTCCTAGTGCATAGACCCAGTTTCAGGAAGTTCTTCCAGCATTCCAACCACAATCCTTGAGTGACACTTCAGAAACCAGTCTTCTCAAAGCACCTGAAAGAAAGACATCAGCCCTATGTTCCAGGCATATGTTGATCCTACATCCTCATTCAGCTCCCCCGAACCTGCCCTTCCAAAGGTGACAGGTGGGATCCCACATTCCCAAAGGCCTCTCCAATTTGGGTATCCTATTCCTGCCCCTAGAATGCCCAACATCAACACTCCCTGTCCCACCACCATCCCCTTGGGGAGGAGGAGGGACTAAATTACTTGGCCTCTTTCCCACCATCACAGGATCTGATGCTTGACAAAGAAGTGTGGCTAGACATGGGTCTAGGAAGGGCAAGCTCTCAAGCACTAACCAGGCCAGTGCCCAATCAATGGGCATCTGTAACTGTTGAATCAATGACAGGGTGATACTTTCTGAGGATGACAAAGGCCCAAAGCACTAGGGCTTGCGGGGGAGATCCACAGATGAGACCACCTCCAGGGAATGACTCCTACCATTCCCTCACTGGGAGGCATGGCCCCCTTACTCAGGAGTCAGAGCTGGGGGTCAGGGCTCCATGGTTAAGAGAAATGGGCTCTCCTAGCTCTATTGCCTGCTGGAGGTCTTGGGAAGCATGTAGAGGACAGGACCACCCCAGACCCACTGAATCAGATTCTCCACATACTGTTCCCCTTCCCTCCCCCACATTTGCAAGCTCACAGGCCAAGTGGTCTTGGGTGCACCAAGTTTTGAGAATTCCTGGGGTGGTGGGAGCCCCTGGTGGAAAGGAAGGTAAGGGAAGTGGAAAGCACCCCTTCTCAGGCCTTGTTGGAGGAACTTCAGGTCACAAGATTCCTGAGTTCCAGAGGTGTTCCCCATTATAGGAGTGGGGAGGAGGAAGGAGTTCTGTCCCCCAGTCATCTCCCCCTGCCATCCCTGAGCCAGACAGGCACAAGAGTCTGAACAAATACCCTCTTAAAAAAAAAAAAAAAAAAAAAAACTGGAGTAGGGTGGGAGCAACCGGCACAGCTGAGGGCGGGGGTGCCTGGGGGCGGAGGGGCGGCTACCGAGGCAGGAAGGTGAAAACCGGAACAGACAAAGGCTGACCCGAGTCAGGCCAACTGGCCAGCCAGCCCACCCCCACCCCCCTGCGGCAGGCAGCTCGGCAGGGCTGAGCGCCAGCTCCTAGATCCAAAACGAGTTCCCACCGAGCGTGCTTAATGCAGCGGCGGTGACATTTCTGCCGTCAGAGGCAAAAACAGGAACCCGGCCATTTTGATGAAGGACGCCCAGAGTGCGGCGGGAGATGAAGGCGGGTGGGGCTCGGACTCCGGCACCCGCCGCCCTAACCGCCCCCTCCTGCCTCTGCCCAGGACCCAAGCCAGACGGTCACAAAACGAGGGTCGCCGGACTGGAATGCCCTCCCAGACACACGCACAGTCTTGTAGTGGTGGGGAAACTGAGGCCAGAGCCCTGACACTTCCAGACCTGGGAAGGTAAAACGAGAGACCGAGAAGAGCCCTGGGGGGAGAATGCCTGGAAAAACGTCCTAGTGGGCGTGCCTGTCTGGGAAGCAGAGAGCCGAACCGGCCGGGCCGCAATGACCGGTCTCAGAAGAGAGGACACACCTGGCCCCCAACCGGGCGTGCCCTTGTGAGGGCGCTGGCAGTGCCTCTCCCGCTCCAAGCAGCGAGAGGGTTAAACTTCCTCGCGGTACTTGCTGCAGTAAGTGGAAAGGAAAGAAGTGTCAACTCTGTTCTCACCACAGCGGGGCTGTCGGATGGCACCTCCCCCCGCCCGGCGCACCCCGCCCGGCCTGCTCCCCCGCCCTCCCCTCGGAACGCGCGCACACACACCTCCCACCGCTTTGCCCAAATTATTTTCGATCCCGGGAGACTCCGGATGCCAGACGCGCTCCGCGGCGGCGACAGCGGCCGCGCCTGATTCATTGCGCCAAAGCTGCAGATGCGACCTCCCGCCTGCGCCCTGTGCCCTGGCCTGCGTGCGCGCCTGGAGAGACGGGGGGGTGGAGGTGGGGGGTGGGGGTGGTGGGAGGAGGTGGCAATTTGTAGGCGCCCCCCCACCCTAGAGCCGGCCCCCGGCCCCCCGGGGCCAGGTCCCCAGTCCCCAGTTTCCTGGGCTGCTCTAATTAGCTTCCTCGGGGGGCACCACGCGGCGTGAGGGGCGGCAATTTCCCGGCTGGGCTGCGGGGGAAGCGCTCCCACCGCCTGGGAAGGTGAAATGGGAAACTCGATTCAAAGAGAGCTTTCCTCCCCCCTCCCGCCAAGCGCCGTAGAAAACGGGTTTGAAATTCCTCCTCTTTTTTTTTTTTTTTTATTTATAGTGCACCGTCTCCATGGAAACCGCGGAGGAGGTCACGGTAGCTGGGCCCCCGCGCGTCACCCCGCGCCTCGTCGGCTGCAGACGCCAGGATTGCGGCCTCCCAGGCGCCGTGGCCCGCGTGGACTCTCCTCCGAGTTCCCCGCCCCCGCTCCACTCCGCCCGCGGCTCCAGCCTCATGACTTTGTCGGGTCCCAAATGGCACGGCGCACCTGGGCTCCGGTGCGCCAGGCTATGCCTGTCCCCGGGCGCTGGCACCGGAGGCTGCGCCAAGAAACACGTGCGCCGCTCCAAGACGAGGACACAGTGCGGCGAGAAGCCGTGGAGGGGATCCCGGCACTCGTGAAGGCCCTGGGGGTTCGACCTACAGAGGCGCACAACCGCGGAGCTCTGGCCAACAGGAGACCACTGGGGGGTGGGAGTCCGCCACGTCCCGCCTGAGAACTCGCTAGCTCCGTGACTTCGGGAGAGTCACAACTTCTCTGCGTCTCAGCTTGCTCGTCAACAAAATGGACTTGTGAGACTGGAGACAACGTACATTAAACGCTTAACTACCTTAGTCACGAGGTTCCGAAAAAATGGTAGTTGTGGTTAGGGTTACTTTTTTTCCAGGCTGGGAAAACCGAGGCCCAAAAGGTGCTGCTAAGCGGCCAGGCTGCGGGCTGGGAGCCGCACCTTGGGAACTCCCCAGCACCCCAGCCTAGGCTCACAGGTGGGAGGGGAGGGCAGGCGTGAGCGGCGCCGGGCCTGGGCCACATCTGCACCCGGAATCCCGGAAATGGGGCCGCTCGCGGCGTCCTCCTCCCCCGCCCTAACACCGCTAGCAACAGGCCCGCCCGCCCTCCCTCCCCGGGCGGAGGCCGCACCTGCCCCACCGGATGGCCGCCCAGGGACCAGGCCTGGCCCCCCACCGCGCACACTTCCTCCCGGACCCCAGAGCCCCGTCGGGCGCGTAGGGGGAGGGGACCCGACCGCCCCTGCTCCGCCAGCTTCCCACAGACTGAGCTGCCCGGAGCCGGGGAGGCAGGAAGTCTCAGAGCCGGGGCGTGGAGGCGGGGTAGGGGCAGGAAGTTGGGGGTGACTCTCCCAGAGACCCCAGACGGGGCCCCGGCGTGGGAGCGGGGTAGGCGGGTGCGTGGGGATTAAGGGTGCCCCTCCTGTAGCTGCAGGCCGTGTGACCCGGGCCAGAGCGCCCCGCCGGGGAAGGGCGAAGGCCGCTGCCTCCGGCGACCCCCAGCAGCGTGCACAGGGAGGGAGGGGCTGCCTTTGTCTACTTTGCCGCAGAGGCAGCCCCCCACCACCCCTCCCCCCCGCGCCCCGCCGGGCCCTGCACAGCCCGGGTTTTCCATCCGGCCCGGCTCGGCTCGGCAGCTGTCAGGGGACCGAGCTGACCTTCGCGAGCAGGGAGTTTCAATTAGCCGCAGATCAGATAAGCGGGCGGGCCCGTCTCTCCGGGCACCGCGGGGGCGCAGCCCCGCCCCCGCCACCCCGCGCCAAACGCGCTCCAGATGGGAACAAAGATGGGGACGCAGCTCCACCTGCCTCCCTGGGGAGGGGAGAAGAGGCCCCGCCGGGAGGAGCTTCCCACCCGAGGAAGGGGTTGCGTGCCCTCCCCTGCCCATCGAGGACCTTATGCCGGGACCGGGGTCTAGCTAGGATGATCTTTGCGGCTCTGCCTGCCTCCAGCACAGCGGAGTGGTGTGTGACGCTCTGACCTCATCCCCAGGCAGGCATCGCGTCCCTCCTCCCGGAAGGCGCCTTTTGCCATCTCTGATCTCATCCAGAGCGCTCCCTGAGAGGCTGAGAGGAGGAGGCAACGCCCAACAGAAAAAGGAAACTGAGGTAGAGAGGCTAGGTCGCCCCAACCACATCCTTTCAGATGTTTATTGAGTATCTAATGCGTGCCAGGCACTGTTTAGACTGTGGAGACACCAGAAAACAAAAATAGTCTCCTCCCCAGCCTCATAGGACTTACAGGGAGACAGACTATAATCAAGTAAACAAATAGTTGAACAGGAGCATTTCGGGGTCTGAAGAGCTACGTAGATATTAAAATAGGTCATGTGAGACTGACTCCAGAGAGGGGACTGTATCAGGGAGGGCCTCTCTGAGGAGGTGACATCTGAACTGAGGCGCGAAAGGCCAAGAGGAGCCAGCCAACTAAAGGAGAGGGTGTAGAGCAAGCATATCAAACTCAAAGGCTAACACGGGCCAGATAAACAAGGTTTAAGTTTATGTGGGCCACAAAAAAACAAAAGCTTCAATTTTCATAGAAACGTAGGTTTATTTCGATAGAGACATGCTGAATACAAAGGGCTGAAATAAATGAGTAATCGTTAACATAAAATAATAGAACATTTGAATAAAAAGTAATACTTTTTTCTTGTACATTAACTTACCAGACACTGAGTAACTGCACAAATTAATAAGCGTAACGCAAATAAACCTATTTTTCTTGTTCTCCGAAAGCAAAATATTTCTTGTTGCGCACGCCAAACAACTCAGTCCAAGACTAATGACGTGGCAATCAGCTGCTCAAACATTCGCTGCTAGTATTAGTGGAGAGAAATGGTGCGCCTGCGAATAAGGGAAATGAATGCAACACGATTATAGTAATCAGTCATTAGCAAATGTTGTAGTTCGTTATTAATAATTATGTATAACAGGGTATTGTAAAAATTAAGTTATAAAATTTTTATTAAAACTTTTCTTACATACCATTATATTGGCTGGGCCGCAAAAATATTCATTGTGGCCCGCGAGTTTGACATGTATTCGCTAATGACTGATTACTATAATGGTGTTGCATTCATTTCCCTTACACGCCTTACGCGCAGGCGCACCATTTCTCTCCACTAATACTAGCAGCGAATATTTGATTCCTTTCGAGCCGATTGCCACGTCATTAGTCTTGGACTGACTTGTTGGGTGTGCGCAACAGGAAATATTTTGCTTTCGGAGAACAAGAAAAATAGGTTTATTTGCGTTACGCTTATTAATTTGTGCAGTTACTCAGTGTCTGGTAAGTTAATGTACAAGAAAAAAAGTATTAATTTTTATTCAAATGTTCTATTATTTTATGTTAACGATTACTCATTTATTTCAGCCCTTTGTATTCAGCATGTCTCTATCGAAATAAACCTACGTTTCTATGAAAATGAAGCTTTTGTGTGTTTTTCAGCCCACGTAAACTTAAACCTTGTTTATTTGGCCCGTGTTAGCCTTTGAGTTTGACATGCTTGATGTAGAGCAAGCCACTGTGGACATGGCCCAAAGGGGGAGCAGATATAGCAGGCCTTTGCAAAACAGGCGAGGTGTCAGGGTGTATGCAAAGTGGGTTCTAAGCTGGGAGTGACAAGGTCTGACCAGTTTTTGTAAGATCCCTCTGGCTGCGGTTAGATCAGAGTAAGGCAAAGGTACAAGCAGGGAGACCAGGGAAGAGGGGGAAAAGATGGGCTCGAGGGAAGAAAAGGGTGGAGGAGAGGTTGCTGGATTAGTGATATAGTTTGGCAGATGAGGTGGGTGTAGGGGTGAGGTAGAGCAACAGAAGCTTGGTGAGAAAGGCGGGATTTGAACCCACGTTGGCCTTTGGAAGCATGAAGGAGCTGCTTCCAAGGGTTACTCCAAGTAACCCTCCAAGCCCCTCAGTGGTCTCAAGATGGGCCTGCCCCCGTGCTGCCAGAGCAGTAGTCAGCATTCAGTATCATTCATTCAGTCAGCTGAGTGACCCTCCAGGAACTGGCTATTGTGGGGACAGAGAAAAACATACCCAGGCCCTGTCCTCAGGCAGATGCTTGGCCAACACAATTGCTGTTGGTTCTCTAGGAGCTCAGAGCTAATGGACAGCAGCTTCCAGAGGTGAAGTGCCTTGCCCATGATCACACAGAGATTGGTGGAGCTGGTCTCATGTGCTGTTAAATGCAAAGGTGTCTCCAAAAGGCCTTCCCCCAAAGTCCTGTGCAAATGGATTTTGCTCTTACTTCCCTGTGTGCCTGAGGCCTCACCTGATTCCTCAGAAGCCCACCTTGGTGTCAGGTATACAGTAGGTGCTCAAGTACTGCTTGAACAAGGTAGCATCCTCTTGGCAAGCAGTGATGAGGCCTACTCTCACCTCCACATCTTCCCTTGGGCTCCCCTACAACCCATTTCAGAGCCTGTCAGAGTTGTTGACAAGAAAAAAAATGTTCTAGTTTGCAGAATATTTGCATCTGCTTTGCATGCTGTTCACATAACATCAAAATGCACAGAGGCCAGGCCCTGGTACCCTACTCCCTCTCTTGATATCCCCCCAAGAGAGGCTTGGGGGAATATCTATTTAGGGTCCCCCTAACCTTGTCTACTTCCAATGTGTGGAGACAGAGATGGGAAGTTTCTTGCCTACCCTTGCTCCTCCCTCCCCTCCATCTCTTACTGGGAGAAGTGTGGTGGGTCAGAGCAGGGAAGCCAGTGGCAGGCCAATGCAGGCGCGCGCGCACACACACACACACACACACACACACACACACACACACAGCAATGCAACAGGAAACATCTGGGGTCTGGGTTGCCCGTCACTCCATGACAGAGGTTGAGCAGAAGGGAAAGGAGGAGGTGATGCTGTAGTGTTGCTGCTGGTAGGTGACATGGCTGATGGCTGGGCTATCCCCAGTCACATCCTCATACCTCAGCCTCTCCTCACACCAGGCGAGTATGCCTCCCCCACAGCCAACCACACACCTATACACACTTCTGATATGGCTGCTTGGACTGGAGGGAGGGGAGGAAAAGGACGGGAAGAAATAGAGATGTCAGTAATGGGATGGTAGCAAGGACTAGAAAGAAGGAATCTGTGGCTCTGTAATTTTGGAAGGAGAGCGAGAGAGACTGTGTACAGCCTGGACTCAGCCTCGAGCTTTAACCAGGTCCAGGACCTCCTAGAGACCCTGACATGGGGACATAGGAGGAGGGAGCTGCTGTGATTGGCTGATGAGATGTGGCCCACATAAGTTAACAGAGGCCAACAACCTATCCTGATTAACTGTAGACACAATTGTAATGAGAATTTGGGGATCTGATTGGCAGTTGAGGACTGATTTACAGAGGCATCTTGCAGCCCACACATACCCCTTCCTCCACTCAGGGTTGAGATTTCAGGCTTGGAGGCACCGAGAAGCTGAATAGAAATTAGAGATCCAGGAACTCGGAATGGTGGCCTCACCTGGGGTCTTTGGATGACGGGGAGAGAGCAGGATGCTTACTGAGCGGCTTTGTGCCAGCCATGTGATGGGGCTGAGGGTAATAGATTGCTGACAGCATGGCAGAGCTCCTCACGCCTACCAACAACAGCTGCACGAACACCGCCCTAGGAGCCCTTCCTAGAGAAGGCATCACAGGGGCTGGGCTCCAGCGGATGCACGGACACAGGGACGAGCCATGTAACTGAAGGCATGTGGGCAGGGACGGCTTCAGGATGTCTGGGGACAGCAGGGACTAGGAGAAAGGAAAGTTGGGGGGTGGATTGTGCCCGGCCTTGAATGCCAAGCCTAGGAGCCAGCACGTTGACAAGCAGGTGCTGTAGGCTGAGCTCCCGGAGGAACCTTCCACCCTGATGTAGCAGCTTCTGGCCCCTTGCCTCTTCTGGTTGTGTATGCCCCCATCACCAGCCTGTGCTCAGCTGAGCAGCCAGCCTGGCAGAGACCTTCACAATCATCTTCTCAGCCCTTACACTCTAGGGCACAGAGTCCTGGGGGAATTCCAGTTACCATAACGTACAGTCTCAGACTCTCCTGAGCCTCAGTTTCCTCACCTGAGATGCAGATAAAGCCAACTTTCTAAGATTCTTCTGAGAACTAAGTTGGAAGTGCTTAACAGGATGCCTGAATTTTATTGGTTTAATCTCTATTTATTGAGTGCCTTCCATGTGCCAGGTATTGTTTTAGGCACTGGGGTTTCAGCAGTAAATCTCAGGGGTTTCCATTCTAGAAAGGGAGAAGGAATCTAAGCCACAAATATGTAAAGGAGAGAATTTCACATTATGACAATGCTATGAAAATACAAATAGGGTAATTAATAAGTTGACATAATGGCGTAACTGGAGGTAGAGGACAGAGGTTTTGGATAAGGTGGTCAGGGACCTTGTCGCTGGGGTGTCATTTGAGCTGAGATCTGAATAATGAGGGGGAGTCAGTCATAGTTAAGAGGCAGAGGAAGGGTGTTCCAGAAACCGTAAGTGCAAAGGCCCTGAGGCAGGAAGAGCTTGCCCTGTGGGGAGGGTGGTGTGGCTAAAGCAGTGGGAACAGGGAAGGCAGAGGCCTAGGTACCAGGGGTCTTCAAAGACCTTGGAAGGAGTCCGGTTTTAATGGTTTTAATTCCAAGGACCATAGAAAACCATTGGAGGTTTTCAGCAGGCATGCTGGGAACTGATTTGCACAGTAATTGCTCAATAAAGGCTTGCTGTTGTCATTATGAATAATAATAATACGAGGCTCAGAGAGGAATAGCAATATGCCCAAGGTCACAGAGTCCCCATCCCACAGCCCCTTCCTCCTTTGATTGGCCCTCCCCCTCCCCTAAGGAGCCCTGTGGATCAGCCGCGAGCCTGGCGGGAAGGAGGTGAGGGCAGCCTCCCTTCCCTCGTTCCCGCTCCTTCCCTCCGGCCATTTCCCGTGCTCTCGGCGCCTGCGTCCCAATTAGCCAGCGAGGCTGACGGCCTCGGCTCCGAATGACAGACACCTCCTGTCACCCCCTGACGGGCGAGGAGATTAACTCTGAGCAGCACCGGCTCCGAGGGACTACAGGGAGAGGAGGGGAAGGAGGAGGGGATGACCATGCTTCCCCCCACCAAGGGCCCCAGGGTGTTGGAAGAAAGGGGGGTAGGAAGGGCCCCTGTTCTCTGAAAGGACCCCTAGCAGTCTGGGGAAGACTGCCCCCACTTTCCCGATGGACCACTCTAGCTGGGGCCACTACCCAGCTTCCACCCTCAGCAGCTCTGAAGGCAGGGACGGTGCCAGGCCTGTGGGTGCTCCGCAGCCGAACCCTCAGCTCTGGGTACTGCACGGTATCCTGAGCACCGAGTGGAGGGCCCAGTAAACATTGGTGGGCTACTGTGCTAAGTACTTTTTTCATGCAGACCCTTTCAATCCTCACAACAACCCCATTTTAAAGAACAGGAACCTAAGGCACAGAAGCAGAGGGGCTGGCTCACAGAGCATACAGATGGGCTAGAATCTGAACTGAGGCTGCCTGATGCCAAAACCAGGGCTCTAACCACTCCTCTCCCTAGGAGGAGACTCGGCTCATGGCCTTCAGGTATTTTCAATCCACTTCGGAGCAATGAGAGGAAAGCCCTGGAAAAGGGAATTAAAGCAATTCTGGGCATAGAACACTGAGCGCCAGGCTGGGGGTCAGAAGTTCCAGGTAACACTCCCAAGTGAATGGAGCCAGGAGCGATAGGGGACAGAATAGAAGTGAGTTGCCTAGGGAAGAGGTGAGTTGGACTTCTGAACACAAGTATGAATGGTCTGGAGAGGGCAGGAGGAGGGTGTTCCAGGCAGAGAATTGCATGGGCAAAGGCTTGAAGGCAAAAATGAGCAAGGCAGAACTCCAGGTTGCAAGTGAAAGAAACCCAACTCGCTGGCTTAAGCTAAACTGGAACATATTGGTTCATTCTGAGGCTCAAAGGGAAGAGTGTTTGACTTCAAGTACAAGGATCAGTTTCCCTCTGCTGGTTTCATCCATGGACAGCTCTCCCCAAGTGGTGGTGGCTACCACATCAGAGACCACCCAAAGCCCTGGGATTCAACCTGATTGGCCAGGCCAGGTAACATGTCCATCTCTGAACGAATGCCTGTGCTCAGGAAGGAGTCTGCTGATTGGCCAGGTCCCTCAACACCAGCCATTGATAGAATCCCTCTAGAGCCCTTAAGGTGGTGGGAGAAGGGCAAGGGGGAGGAGGTGTGTCAACACCAAGGCTCCCCAGTTCCAGTGCTGGATTGTGAGCCCTGGATGACTCCTCCTTGGGCAGCCTAAGGACCCCTAAGGTCCCCAAATCCAAGAGTTCCCACCCGTGTAGATGAGATCCATCAGATCAGCTCTGGCAACATGAAGAGGGGGCTCCAGAAAGGCTCCTAACCCAGCACAGGAAGGCCTTGAGGTTTCCCCTACCCTAGTTCGCTCCATAGACCTACCTGATCTCTCTACCCATCCTCCGCCCTTAGGCCAGCTATAAGAGTTTGTTTCATTATCAGGGTCCTTAATTGCCTTTTACAAAGTCACCAGCTCTGTCAGGAATGCAATAGAAAAGACTGTGGCCAGGTGCCAGGAAGGACTTCTACAGGGAGTTCCACCCTGTAGCTAGGGATGGGCCCGGCTGTCAGTGTTGGGAAGCAAGAGAACATCAGGCCAGCCCCCAGGTAAGGGTGAATGCTGCTGCAGTAGCTCCTCCTAGAGCTAACGTCTCTGGAGGTAAGGAGCTCATGTCACAGGGAGGAGGGAAGCACTCTTTTGGTAGTCATGCTCAGAGTTTGGAGAATGGACTTGGAAGTCACATGGACAGAGATTTGATTTGGGGGTCAGCTGAGTGATCTTGGGCTTGCCCTGTTCAGCCTTGGTTTTCTCGTCTGTAAAATGGGGATAATGCAAGGCCTCAAGGTATAGCAAAGTTCAAATGAGACACTGCATCTACTACTGGCCCGGTGACTCTCCCATAAAGGGGTAGCTCTTGCTACTATTCTAGCTTTGTCCAAGACTGGCCCTTAGCCTGTAGCTCCCCAAAGCTCTTTCTGGACCTACCTCAGTTTCTCCATTTGTACTTCCAGCACTCTCTAGGGTGGGTGACTTGGATGATCTCACTGAGGGGAGGACCCCTCCCATATCAGTCAATCCGTGGGGGGTAGCGAAGGCAGCAGGCAATGCCCAACCAATGTTTTCACCAGGCTGGGCAGGCAGCGCCAGGCAGGCGGGAGCTGGTCAGGTTTTTAATTGAACGAGATGCAAATGAAATGTAAATACCATGCAAATAAGCTCCTGCCAGGAGGCGTTGAGCTAGGAGCTGAGGGAGCAGGGAGGGGACTACTGAGCAAGGGCCCTCCCCATCCCCTTTTTTGCTCTCCTGTGGCTGCCCACGCCCACCCCCTGGTGCTGCCCACCCAGCCCGTCCGTTACATTCTGGGAACTGCGGGCACTGCATCTCCCACAGCTCCTTTCCAGATCCACTTCCCTAACCCTATGGCTCCTAGTGGCGATGGTGATAGGGTGCTCAGGAGGAGCCAGGGACCCTGTGGATGAAGCTTGAATGACACAAACACTCACAGTCACACAGAAAGACCCACTCAGAGCATAAAGGAGACACACAGATATACACATGCAGATACCCACATTCCCTCTCAAACCCCCTGCAACACTGAGACCCACACAGACAGCCCATCGCACAAATATAGACACCTGCACATTCAGTCACAAATACACACACCGGGGAAAACTGAACTAGTCATAGGGGCACACACATGTATACACACACGTGAACACAGACGTCTGCCCTGCCATGAGGACTGCAGACTGAAGTCCCTGTGCTGGCCGGAGGTCAGGACTGGGGGGTAGAAGGACAGGCACCCTGTGTGGTCAGAGCTTGGTGGTCTGAACGAGGCCAGATGGGCGGTAGGGGGTGAGGGGATCCTTCCCGGTGGCCTGGGCTCTTTGCCCACCCCACCCCCTCCCAAGACACATCGCCATACCCCAGGACTCACAGGCACTAGACAGTAACAGGTGTGTTGGTTCCTCCCCCAATTTCTGGGGTACTGGGTCCCTGGAATCTAGAATCCCCCTGTGGTTCCATACCCCCACCCCACCCCCACCCCACCCCTCCCGGCCAGGCAGCCAGATATTTGAGGGAGGTTGGCCTAAGTGTGCTAGGTCAGGAGTCCATGCCCCACTCTGCAAAGGGGTAGGGTATGAAGCACAACGGAGTGGGGGGAGGCTGAGAAGTTTGGTCAAACCTCCATTCCACCCAGCATCCACATCTGGGGGTGGTTCCAGCCCCCACTCTGAGCTGACTCACGCCCCACATTTAACTCTCATTAGCGCCTCTGAGCCCAGCTGGGAGGGACAACCGCCAACTTCCCCCAGCAGACGGAGCTCTGGGTGGGCCGCCCTCACAGCCTCAGTTTCCCCCCGGGGGCCTGGCCTGGCGACAGGGGCTGCGTGGGAGAGCAGTGGCTCATAGTCCTTCGCCCCAAGGAATTAGGGACTGGGTGTGGCCTCTTCCAGGAACCCCCGCCCCAGTCTCCCACCGGATGCCCTGCAGCCTCAGATAATCCCCCACCCAACCAGTGCCCAAGGGTCAGGGGGCGGGGGCAGATGGCGTTGGATCTGAGGCCGCCGAAGCTGCGGGTGACCCGCCGCCAATCGGGCTGCTGCGCCCTCCAACCGCACAGCCCACTCGGCCTCACGCAGGGCGGGGGCGGGTGAATGGGGGCCAGAGAAGCAGGGCCGTGGCCAAGGATCCATGGCCGTTCCGGCCTCCCTCCTTCCCCTGCTCCACAGGCCGACCCTGTTCTTATTTTCACTGAAACCGCCCTGTTCGTCGTCTCCCACGGAGCGCAGGGCGCCCTAGGCACAGGCCCCCGGGAGGCCACGCCGCAGGCCCCCGCCGCGCCCCAGGAGGGGCCAGTTCCGCAGCCTCCACCGCACGCACTCCCCCTTTCCCGTCTCTGTGGGAAGGAGGCAGCTGGGGCGGGGGTGGCCGCGGGAGCGTCTTGCCCGTGTGATCGTGCCGAGCCGGGAATTCGGGGCCATGTGGGAAAGACATTAGTGCCGGCCGCCCTGCCAGCCAGGAATGCGCCCCCCGCTCCGCAGCCGCCGCCTGCCTGGCCCAGAAACGGTGACTCACCCGCTCCGTGTTCCCACCCCCTCATCTTGCACCCTCCACAGCCCACCGCAGGCCTGGCCGCCGGCTTCCCAGCCTCCCTGCCTTTGCTCCGCCTGGCCCTGCTACCTGCCTTGCCCATCCTCCAGTCTCTCCCAGTCTCCTTTAATGCTGAACTAGATCGCACCTCCTGGGGAGTCCGGAGAGGCCCCGCCCCAGGCCTGTCTATTCTCTGGTCTCTTGCTCTGGTCAGAGCACTTCATTGGGACTCAACCCCTCCGGCTGTCTCTCTCACTCCAGAATGACTCACCCCTGGGTCCCCACGCCCAGCACAGGGCCTGGAGCGCAGGGCAGGTGCAGGAAAAAGAAAGGAGTCGATGTAACCTGCTCTGTTTGGGGAGCTGTGGAGGGTACCGTTCCTCGGGCTCCTCTGTGACCTTGGAATAATAAACAATGCCACCTGCTTCATAGGATGGGTGACCTTGGATCCCTTATTCCCCTTGATTGAGCCTTGCTTTCCTCTTCTGATACAGTGGGAATAAAGTACCTGCCCCACGTGCTAACAGGGATGGCATATGAAGAAACTTTTGTCTGTAAAATCCTGGGCTCAAGCCGGGCCTGCCACTGAGAGGTACTCGATCACAACAGTGATGGTGATGATATTACTAGTAATCGCAACTATTTAATGAACACCTACTAGGTGCCAAGCCAAAGGCTGGGTACTTCATAGACATGATCTCATGTAATCTCTGCCTCAGTCCTGTGGAGTAAGTTATTATTACTCTGTTACAAATGAGGAAACATTGAGGCTTGGGGAGGGGAAATCACTGACCCAGAGACCCACAAGTGGCAGAACCTCAGCCCACACCCAGGGCTCTGGTCCCAGCACCCAGAGCTCTCCGGGGTCCATGCAGGAACATCCTCTTCAACGGAATCTTCTAAAGGTCAAACTGGGCCCTTGCAGGGTAGCTCAGTTGGTTCAGGGTAGCTTAGTTGGTTGGAGCGTCATCGCTATGCACCAAGGTTGTGGGTTCGATCTCTGTTCAGGGCACATATAAGAATCAACCAATGAATGCACAAATAGGTGGGACAACAAATCTCTCTCTCGCTCTCTCTCATCTCTCCTTCCCTCTCTCACTCTCTAAATCAATAAAAAAAATTAAAAAATGGCCAAACTGGGCTCTAGCAGGTGATCTCTTGTAGCCCCCACCTTCACCACACTACCAGCCTCCCACCTCACCCTGGTCCCCCTCTCATAACTTTTAATAAGAGGTAATAGCACCAAGCAGTGGGCATCAGCTTCATTTTTAATTATCTAATTTACATTTAATTTTCCCCACCAATGTGATGCAGCTTATTAATGTTTTACCTAAGAGCATCCATTTATGGGCTAAAAATATGTTTACAAAATTAATGACCAATGCTTCTCTTTTGGAGGCCTCTGGTTCAGAGTGGGGGACCCCAGCTGGGGCCTTAGGCCCTGAGACCCAGCAGCCCACGTAATTCAGGACACTGAAATAACTAATCAGCAAATGTCCCAGAACCCTCTCAGCTGGGGAAAGTGCCAGCCTCCATGAAGAATGAGTATTGAGTGCTTGCTTGGCCAGACACTCTATGGGAGCATCTTTAATTCTTGCACTAATCCTTATGGACAGGTACTATTAATACCTGTTCTGCAGATGGACAAACAGACCTAGAAAGATAAAGTGTCTGCCCAGGGTCACATGGTAAATGAAGGGAAGAACTGGCATTGCACACTTAGGGTGCATGACTCAAAGCCCACTCTGTGCACGGCGGGATTGGGCCCCCCCTCAGAAAATGTATGCGCTGATCCTGCAGACACCAGTTTTAGACCTTGAGACCTTGGATCAATGGGGAAGGGTGTGCCCTGTAGTTCTCAGGATGTAGAAGAACTGGGTGACAGGGCCAGTGGGGAGAAAGGGAACTCACTGACGTGGGTCTTACAGCATTTGACCCCCTAGGGATCCCTGCGATCTGGGTCTGGTTTTCCATGCCTCTCAGTGCCCCATGGCTGTGATTTCCATGGTGGATTCCATGGGCCCCAGGAGGGTCCTGGAAATACAGGGCACCCATCTTTCCTCCCCACATTGGTCCCCAGATGAGACTGAGCAGAGCAGATGAGCAAACATTCTGGTTTTCAAGAGAGAAGAGAGAGTAGGAAACCCAAAATGAAATCTAAGCTCAGAGCTGCTGCAAAGAAGACACAGGCCCAGGGCAAGTGGGCAGTGTGGATACTGACCTTCGCCTCAGCTTCCTATGAGCAGTGTGGACCCTCAACTCAGCCTCAGCCTTGGTAAGGCCCAAGAGGATGAGTGGTACAGACAGTGACTCCACACCTCGGCCAGGCTGTGGGCAGATGGACAGTGTGAACACTCACCTGCACTTCGCCAAACCCTGGGTGGGCAAGTGGACCCTCACCTCAAGCCTCAGCCAGACCCCAGGTGGAGGCAGGGTAGAGTGCTCCCCAGTCCCAGTATGCTCTCAGTACCAGGAACTCCTCTGAGATTTGAGGGTACTAATCCCTGCCCTACTGTGGGGGCACAGACTTATTTTTCAACAAAATGGGGTCCCAGAAACTCAACTTGCCACTGCGAGACTAGAGAGGGCCACCCTGAAACCAAAGACTTGATTAGCATCCCCCTCCCCCCCCCCTTAAGCCACCCTTACCTCTCTAGCCTTAGTGCGCTTACCTGGAAAAGGGGGTTATGACCAGCGCATTCTCCAGGGTACTGCCAGGACTGCTGTGGCAGTTCAGTGAGATGGGGTGACCAGGGCTTGACCATCTACTCCATTCCTGTGCGTCTCCTCTTCCTTGTAACTCCCTCATTACACAAGAAGGGAAACCAAGGCCCAGAGAGGACAAAGGACTACCCCAGGATCACAGAGCGAATTGGGGTCAGAGGTGGAAGTGGCACCCAGATCTGGATTTCACACAGGGGCTGGACTTCAGGCAACTCCATGGACCATAGTACTGTGTGGAATAAGCTACACCTCAGCATCTGGCTCAGACTGGTGTGTGTGTGTGTGTGTGTGTGTGTGTGTGTGTGTGTATTGCTAGTGGGGGGGGGGGTGGACAGGTGTCAGGGGAGCTGCCATTGCCGCCTCCCTGGTATTTTTAGCCTTGAGAATGAGCTGAGCTCAGGGCTCTGAGCAACCATTGGCAGTGAGGGAAATGGGAAGGTCCCCACCACCCCTTCCTACCACCATCAGCCTGGAGCTGATTTTGGGGGAGTGGGAGGCCAGCCTGGAAAAGGGTAGCTACCTCAGGGGCTGGAAGGGGCCAGGCCTGGAGACCCTGCACCCCAGCACACTCCATCGGGGTCATCTTTCCAATAACCCCTTCACCAAGTCAAGCTGGCAGGGACAAGCATTCCCATCTCACCCTCTGCTACCCTCGGCTTCCCCTGCTAGAAGCTCCAGGCCAGCTCTCTCCTGTACCACCAGGTCAGAGCTGTGAGGTTCCCATGACAACGGATGACAACAGCAGAGGCTACTGGCCACAGGGTCAGGGGTGACGGGGGTGTGTGTGGCAAAGCAGGAGAAGGGAGGGGGCCCAGCACACAGGTGGCAGAAGAGGCTGGAGTGAAGGACCCCCAAATTACAGCTCCCTTCTGAGGCCTGAACGCCAAGGAAAAGCCTAGAACTTTGGCTGATTGATGTGGAAGGGACTCCATTACAATGACTGGGAGAGCTAAGCATAGGAAGGGCTGACTAGCCTTTGGTCATGTGGTCACGAAGCCAGGTAGGGTATAGAGTTTGAATGGAAATCCTAGACGCTTGCTTCCTAGCCCAGGACTCTGCAGCTTCTAGGCTAGGGTGCAGGAGGGTAAGAGGTGGGCCCAGATGTCCCCTTATCCCCATCTCTAGGAAGTGAATGGGTCCAGAAGCCCTTCAACCAGCCTGGCCTTTTTATAACTTGAATTCCCCATCCTATAATGAATGGTCAAGGCCCTAAAACTGACAGGTCACTTCTTATCAAGCCTAGCCCCCACTTTCTAACACAAAATATGTTATAGTTCCTCTGGACGGGGACACGGCAGGGGTCAAGGCCTCCTTCTGACTTCCCACTCCAGTCCCAGGGCCCGGAGTGGGGCCGGGAACTTGTCCCACATACCCAGGTTGACTGAAGGCTTTACTCCAGACTTGAGTCCCTCAAAAAGCTGCCCAGGTTCCAGAACCATCATTGGTCCTACTGTCCCCAAGACAAACTATATCACTTATCCTGGAGCTTGAGGTTGACTCCACAGTCCTCTAAGCTCCCTCCAGTATGGTCTCCTTGCTGTCCCAGAAGTACCAGTCTTCAGATTGCCTAGGTAAGCGTAGCTCCACCCACACCTGCTTCAAGAAGCCTTCTTAGCTCCTCCGATCCACCCAGATCTATTGCTCATCAAGGAGTACAAGGCTTAAGCGTTCACAAGGACCTTTCACATAGGACTTCCCATGCTACCCTCAAAGTATCTCTGGGAAGTGATGTTACTTGCTGCTGAGTAAACCAAGGCGCTGAGAAGGAAGTCTCCTGTAGAACGTCACACAGCCCGTGAGTGTCAACTTGGTACCCAGCTGCAGGCCCCCTTTTCTCCCGAGGCCCCTTCTTGGCAGTGACCGGCCTGCGGCACTGAATTTGGAATCCTCAAGTTCACACCCAGCAGTTTCTTTCTCCAGGTCCTTATACATAGAGGGCCAACCAATGTCCTCTACCTTTAATTCATCCGTTTATTTAATGTTAAGCACCTAACATGCCAGGTGGACAATCTCCTCCCGCTTGGAGCTCACCTCCTAGCTGGGAAGACCAGCACGTCAACGGGAGAATTCATCCAGTATGATCCGAGCAGAGTTCCTGAGCCCGGGGGCCCCTGAGGCAGTAGGTGCCCAGGAGAGGGTTCTCCAGCCAGACTTGCAGAGTCAAGGCTGACTCCAACCACAGCTCAACCTCCCTTAGGTCCTGTCCTCCTGGGGAATTTTACTCCGTGTCTAACCTCAGTCCCATTAGCTGCAACCCCTAAAAGACTATAAGGAGGTGACCGGCTGAGAAAGACCAATACACAGATCCTTGACCCCAGTGCTTCATCAACCAGCATCCTGACTCTACATCTACCCAGGATCCCCTCTCTCCACCACCTTCACAGGCACACCAGTATGGTTAGAGGGGGCTGGCTGGACAGCAGGCCCATCAGCCCTAGCGCCAATAGATCCACTGCACTCTTCTTTGACTTCCCCAGCCCCCAGCTCTGCTTTGGGGTACTAGCAGGCCAGTGGGACCAGTAGGACCAGCAGGAGGTAGGTACGCAGGCAAGGGTAAGAGCCTCCCCCTTCCCGAGCTGCGAGCCAACATGGCAACAGGGGAGGGAAAGAAGCCACAGGATGGCTGCTTGGCCTTCAGGGTCCCTGAGAGCCCAGGAACCGGAGAGGAAATGAGAAAGTAACTCAGTCTAGGTTCCCAAAATCCTCCCACCAATTGGACCGGGGGCCTGGGGGCTGCAGGAGGCAGGGCAGGCTCGTGATGAGGCTGGCTGCAGGGTGATTAATCTTGTGAGGCCTGTGCGTCAGCCCCCCACTCCTCAGCCTCCATGGTCAACCCCGCCCGCACTGCCCGGGGAGTTAATCTCCGCTCGGGGACTTCTCACAGCCGCTGTCACGGCTGCATTAATTCTGAGGCTGAGGGAAGCAGGAAGGAAGAAACACAGTGGGGAGGGGGGCTTCCTTGGGAAGGTTTCGTGGTCAGCAGCTGGAGAGGAGGGGTCCCAAAGGATGGGGCCTGGGTCCCCTTCCAGGCCCAGCCCTAGATGAAGGGTGGTGGTGGGGGGGTCGTCCATATTATCCCCCTCAGGCCATCAGAGCCCTTGCACCCCTGGTGGCCTCAAGCCCTGGTCGCCAGCTGAGCCCCAAATGCAGTTTGCAGTTTTGACAGCAGATGTCTCTGCTATTATGATTTATCAAAATGCTTAAGGTAAATAATGTACACATATTTATATGGAAGAAGGGCAGTGGGAGAAGGTGGGAGGGACTGAATGGGGTCAGGGAGCTTTGGGATCCAGGACTCAGAGCACCCTTGCCCCTGTCCTCAGCTCCCCCCTCTCAGATCCAAAGCTTGACCCTAGCTTGGCCCTGGGGAAAGTGAGCTGGGGTGACATCAAGCCTGCACAGCCGCCTGCCCAAGCCTGGCAGGAGGTCAGGGAGTGGGTGGACCTGTCTTGCTGGGCCCCCGCCAGGCCTGGGAGGCAGCCACCTGGGGGAAGCAGCTGAGCCAGCCTCACACCTTGGCCCCGTTTCCATGGCTTCACTGTGTCCTGGCTACCGAAGGCTCTGTTGCCTTATCAACAGTGGGCACCACCCTTGCCCTCGCTCTCAAAGCCACTCCTCCAGGACCCCAGCAGCTGCCTGTGGATCCCACTGTGACACAGCCAAAGCTCAGTCACGGGTGGTGCCCACTCCTGGGCAGGCCTGAGCTGGGTGCGGGGCTGGGAGTGTGGTAGAAAGACCCCAGGGAGGTGGAGGGGAGGAGGCCTTTGTAGAATCAAGCTGCACCCACATACCCCAAACCTATCATTTCATTATTTCACCACCCATCTACCTTCACTCCACACAGTCCTCTTTGTTTCCAAACCTTTCTGGGCTTAAGAACGTTTGGGCTTATTGTTTGTTTGTTTGTTTGTTTGTTTGTTTGTTTGTTTATTGATTCCAGAGAGGAAGGGATTGGGAGAGAGATAGAAACATCAATGATGAGAGAGAATCACTGATGGGCTGCTTCCTGCACGCCCCCTACCAGGGATCAAGCATGTGCCCTTGACTGGAATCGAACCTGGGACCCCTCAGTCCACAGGCCAATGCTCTATCCACTGAGCCAAACCAGCTAGGGCAGGTTTTCTGATTTGTGAAGCAGTATGTTCACTGAAAAAAAAAAAAAAGGTCAGAAAGTGCAGAAAAGTTAAAGGAAGTCATGTTTGACCCTATTTCCACGTCTGGGCAGGACCACAAGCAGCAAGTGGGTGGGGGTGGGGGTTCCCTCCAGTCAAAGCCTGAAGCATAACCAGGTGTTTAAAAGTCCGCTTCTGAAAACAGAGGAGCCCGGCTGTGTGACCTTGTGTATGTTTACTTCTGCCTCTCTGAACCTCAACTTTCTCATCCATAAAATGGGGTAACTGACTGTGAGGATTCAGTGAGCTAGGGGCTGAGGAAAGGGGCTCTTTCTAGTAAGTTTCCCCTTACCAGTGAACAACACTCCAATTAGAACTGGAAATGCACGAGGAAAAAATGCCCAGGAAGAGGAGATCAGGTGTTTATTCAGCCCACAGAGGTTTTCTGGTGCCAGTGCTGCAGACCACACCCCTGAGGCCAGGTGATGTCACCCAGAGTGACAGTGCAGTGATGGGGGGCGCACAGGGACAGCAGACCTGGCCTGCGAGGCTTAGGAAGGCTCCCGAGGAGGTAGCACCTGAAGGGGAAGGAAGGCATCCGTCAGGAAAAGGCAACAGGAAATAGACTGCATCCGACCAGGGTAGCCGGGCACCAGACCCCACAGACCGAATTCCCTGCCCCCAGCGCGGGAGCTCTGCACCCAGGCCTGGAACCTGGAGGACCCGGCTCTCCTCCCCTGGGCCCGCCCCATCCTCACGGCCGGCTGCCTGGGATCTGAGGCAGCCCTTGTTCTCTGGCAGGAGGGGAATTTAATGCCGCTGAGGGATGGCAGGTCGACAGGCGAAAAGATGAAAGTGTCCGCTCTGGCAGCTGGGTCGGTGGCCTCAGGGGACCCTCCCGCACCCCCCTCCACTTTCCCCAGCCATCTCCACTCCGTGGCAGAAAGAGCCTTCACGGGGCCCTCAGGGGGGTGTGGACCTCTGGGACATGACTCCCTGGACTGGAGGGCTGTGTGACCTTGGTGGGACAGCAGGACCTCTCTGTGCCATTACCTGCCTGCAGGAAGCCTGGGCCAAGGTCTGTATTATTAACATGCTGGTGCCTGCCCGGCCCTCCCCCGCCTTGGTTGTCCTCCCCCACCGTGGCTGTTGTCAGCAGTGCCTGTCAGCAAAGGGTTCGGGTGGGCAGTGGGGGGCTGGGCGGGCTGCGCAATGACCTCCATCCATCCATCCATCTCTGGCACCTGGGAGGGAGTGGGAGCTGATGCTGCAATCAGGTCAGGCTGAAGTGGCCTTGACTACAGCAGCGTCGTGCGGCCATTACCACCTCCTCCTTTGTGACAGCAGAGCTAGGTTTAGCCTGGGAATAAAGGCTGGAGCCTCAAGCCAGAACCTACCCCACTGAACCACCAACCCCATGTCCCTGTTAGAGATGCTCTGCGTCGTGGCACTAGCAGGAGACCTTGTTCTGCAAAGCACCCTGCCCGGGCCCCACCCCACAACCTCTGGCCCTTCTTTCTTGGGAACAGAGAGGCAAGGGCTTTTGGCCAAGGTCATCCAGCAAGGGCATAGGAGCAAGCGTGCACACACACACACACACACACGCACACACACCATGACTTTGACACATGGTGACCAGGTGACCAAGAAATAAAGAGGACCAATGTGTCCAGATTCCCAGACCCCCTTTCCTGTCCATTGAGGAGGCTGATTCTTCCAAAGCAGCCTAGTCTGGTGCAGGGGTCTGGCAGCCAAGAGCCAAGTTCTAATCAGGACCCTGCTACCATCTTGCTCTGTGACCTGGCATGTCACATACTCTCTCTGGGCTTCAGTTTCTCACCTATAAAATACGGAATAATCCCCATCCTGATGACTTTCTGGAGCCAAAGAAGCCAACTTACTCGACGACTGAAACTATCCCAGACTGAAGGCAGCCTTCACCTAGCCTTGGGCTGAGAAGTACCCGTATAAGAGAGCTTAGCTCCTGGCCCATAACTACCTAGCACACTACAGCTTTCCTGCATCCTTCTTCCTGCACAACATGACCGACCACAGCAAGCTCATTGCAGAGGTTCAAAGGCCCAGTATGGAGTGTTGAGTCAGGTTCAGGGCAAGAGACAGGGGCCCCAGGCAGGGAGGGGAGAACAAGGGCAGCAAGGGACTAGGTCAGGCCAAGCCCTGCCGCTGTGGGGAGGAGGGGGCGCCTGGCAAGCACTGGGCAGGCTGGGGTGGGGGAGGCCTTTGGCGGCCACAGAGAACAAAGAGGCTGGAGTTGCCAGGATATTCTGCGGAGCTGAAGCCCTGTGGTGGGGCTGGGAGAGGGGCCGTGGTGGCCGTGGGAACTGTGCCTGCTGCCCCCACGCCAGCTCTCCCACCCAGACTGGGCCTCAGAACCAGGCTGGGGGTGAGGGGCTGCCAGGGCCCCCACTCTGTCCCCACAGTTGCATGGCTGTCAGGGAAGAGAGCCAGGAAATGCTGTGGACAAAGACACACAAGGCACATCGTGTCGGCATGACTGAGGGTCACAGGTGCACGCTGACACACACAGTCATGAGCACACACCCAGGGCACTACCACAGGGTCACCAGCCCGCATCACACAATCATATAGAATCGCTGACGTCAGTCTCAGGGCCACACCCTGATGGCCTCCCAGATACAATGTCACAAACCATAGAGAATCATCCAGTGTCTGCCATAGGGTCATGTATGCCATACATGATCAATGTTGCATATCCAATGTCCCACATATAGAATCACTCAATGTCACACATTCAGTTGTACAACCTGGTACCACACTGGGTCTGTTACAGAATTGTACAATGTTACAGGATTACACATGCAATGTCACAGGATATCCCAAAGTGTGGCTGCTGACATCATATACTAACACACAGCCACAAGAGGTCTCACATCATAGTTTACCACACACTGTCATAGACCCATTGCATGACACACTCAGTGTCACACTCAGTGTCACACAGGCTTCACGTGGCTGTCAGGGCCTTGAAGCATCTCTCTCCCTCCCTCTCTCTCTCTCCCCCTCTCCCCCCCCCCCTTCTCTCTCTCTCTCTCTCTCACACACACACACACACACCACACCACTTGGCTGCATGGAGCCTGGTTTTGACTCCAGCCCCTTGTGCCCTCCAGCCTATCACACCACTCCCTGCCGCCCAGGTGAAGGCTCCTGAGTCACTAGGAGGTCAGGCTCCCAACCCTAGCAGAGCGGAGCTGAGAGCACCTCCTGGGGAGGGGCATTGGGCATACTTCAAGGGGAAGCCTAAATACTTCTCTGTCAGACAGGAGAGCAGCAGGGATGAACCTGTAACAGAAAGGCAGGGAAGTACACGATACAGAGATGGAGAAACCTGAGCGACATGGAGGTTCAGAGACAGTGAGCCAGAGCAACAGGCAGACAGACAGGGCTGGGGCTTGCTGGGGAAGGGGTGAGGTGGGAGGTGGGATGGCAATGTTTTTAGGGAAGACACACACCCTGGGTGGAAGGTGGGGGACATCTTGGTGAGGTTTAGGTCAATAGTTTTAAAATCGTAACATCAGTCCTGGCCAGTGTGGCTCAGTTGGTTGAGCATCGTCCCGTTCATCAGGTCACCAGTTCGATTCCTGGTCAGGGCACATGCCCAGGTTTCAGGTTCAGTCTCTGGTCAGGGTACATACAGGAGGGATTGGATTGATGTTTCTCTCTCACATTGATGCCTCTCTCTCTCTCTCTCAATAAAAACATTTTAAAATAAAAATAAAATACCACCACCAGCTGCCATAGATCAAGCGCTTAAGATGAGCCAGGCCCTTCTCTAGAGTGATCTCATTTCATCCGAAGGCCACTTTATGGGAGAGAGACTATTAATTGTCCCCATTTCCCAGATGAGGTAACTGAGGTTTCATGTGTTCAGCCTCACAGCTACCCCCACCCCTGCCTGGGGGCTGACCTACCATGTCCACAAAGCAGAGCGCAAACAGCTGAAGTTGGAAGAGGTGAGGGCCTTCAAGGTGAGGGCTTCTCTGTAGTGTGTGTGTGGGGGGAGGGGGGCGGGAGCTATGGCTGGGCTGTAAGTTGGCACACTGCAAGGTACAGACTGGCTGAGTCACGGCACCCCCCTCCCCCTGGGGGCTGGCACAGGAGCCATCCACCCCGCACCTAAGGGCTGGCCGAGGCCATCTGCAGCTTTTGTGTTGCCAGCAGCCAGGTGGGGGCATGCAGGGGCCTCCAGCCTGGTTCCCCCTGCCGGCCAGGCTCCCCACCCCCCCCCACCCCCCGCAAGGAGGATCCTCTCCATCCCTTCAAGGTTCTAAGGTGCTGCAGTTTGCCTTGTGCAGGGGGTGAGGGTGCCCCCGCTGCAACACCTCCCTCTACTCCCCGCTGGACGCCCCCATCGGCAGAGCCGCCTGGAGAGATCACAGGCAGCCACATGAAAGGGAATTTTTCCCAGGCAGACGGAGTTGAAAGCAGCCTCCCACCTCCCCCGCTGTGCCAGGCCAGGCTGCTGAGCTCCTGGTGCTAGAAAGGAGCTTGTGGCACACGGGAAAGGGTTGAGGGTCAGAACCCCCAGCCAACATGGCTGCTTTTCCCCTCCCGGAAACGATACAGCCGTCCCATGTCCCTCACCTCTCGGCCGGCCCACTCAGCTTTAGAAGTAGCTCCTTCCATCATCCCCAAAGGCCTCACCCACCTGAAGCCAGGCCCAACGTCCTCAGGAAGGCCTTCCTCAGGTCTAGCCGGCCTCAGCCAGGCTCCAAGCAGCTGGGTGGGAAGAATGCCTCCCTGTCCAGCGGGCGATAGGCCTTATCCTGCAGCCAGCCTCTGTGATGTGTAGGGTGGGGGGTGGGGTGTACAGCAGCCATCTCTTCTGGTTCAGGCTCCCTGGCCTAGACCATGAGGCTCTGAGGGTGATTTCCCGTCATCTGACCTCTGAGGTCCCAGACAACCTTGTGCCAACAAATTTTCTGGGGGCGGGGATAGTCACAGGAGACAAAGCCAGGGACACCCTAGGCCCCAGTCCAATGGCCCTCAGGCCTAAAGAGGGGTGCATGGGGTCCGTGCGTGCGTGCGTGTGCTGGTTATGAACCCTGGGGACACGCATCAGTGGTTGGGGGAGCACTAGGTCCCTGCAAGTAAGGAGAGATAAGAACCTGAACAGGCAGCTCAAGCCCCACCCCCAGGACTGCTGGCTGCTTTGCACTGATCAGGTGCTGTTGACTTTAGATGAATAGAGAAGGTGGCCCCAGGTGAATGAAAGTCCCTGGAGGTTCCGGTTCTGAGGCAGGGGTACAACCAGGCAGGGGAGGTGCTCTATCTAGTACCAGCCACTGCCAGATTCACAGCATTTCCATCCTGGCATCCAGGCTGGCTGCTCCTGCTTGCCCCCCTTGGGTATCCAGAGGGCCTCACTTCCCAAGAGATCCCACTCTAAATGTCCCTGGGTGATTCCTCTTCTTCCCCAAGGTGACCCCAGACAATCCCTGCCCCGCAGCAGCCCCCCCAAACCCAAGAGCAAGACGCCAGCGGTGCTTCATGACACAAACATGCATTCGTTTTATTCACAAAACAGCCTGGTTTCCTAAAACAATACAAACAGCATGTTCATCAGCAGGAAGCTGGCCATGGGCAAGAGGGCCCAGGCCGAAGGGGACCCCCCTGGGCACCCACCCCCACTGGCAGGGGACCACGCAAAGAAGCCCTTTTCTTCTGTCGCCATCAGCCAGGCTGGGGAAAAAGGACTTCCTTTCTCTAAGGGAAGTAGCCATGACCATGATCAGAACTATCGAGACATGGGCTCCCAGATCTCAATGAATAAACAAACAGAACTTTTCATTTTTGCAAAATCATTGTTGGGGTGGGGGATCCTATTGTGGGGACTGTGGGTGTAGCACGCCTGGCCGGGGCCTGGGGGTTGGGGAGTCTTCTCCCTCCCCCTCTGTGAGCTCAAGGCAGCTCTGCCCACGTGGATGGATACAGAGGGGCTTCAACACGGCGCCATCAACATTCTCTTTATAAACGTGAGTGGGTTCTCCAGGCAAACTATGCACTATTTCATGGTCAGAAAGAATCAAAGGAAGTTTAAATGAGGGTGGAGTTAAACTGTGCTAAATTACAGTAGTGCTTATTAGTAACTAGATTTCAAAAGGTTACAGAAATTTACATTCTCTACACAAAACTGCATCTCCTGCACAGACAACATCGACATCGACACAGGAAGGAAACTGATTGTCCATTCTTTGCCCAGGAAGTCTCGGTACTTTATAGATTCGTCTTTACCTCTTTTTTTGTTGTTGTTGTTGTTGTTGTTGTTCTTCCGAAAAAGCAGTTAAATGTTTTTCTTTTTCTTTTTATACTAGGGACGTGGAGATGTTAAAACGACAACAAAAAATATATATATATAAAAACAGGAATGAAATCTGTGAGAGAATATTTTTGGTTCTAAAGATGGGTGCATCCGTTTGTCTTCGCCCGAATCCCTTGCCGGAGACCACACGAGCAGTGACATTGCACGGAGAGGGCAGCTTTGGGTTCCCGCCGCCGTCACTGAAACCACCGGAAGGCGGCTCCCGTCGGAAGCATCACCTTCTGGCGGGGGGCGGGAGACAAAAACAAGGAGAGAGTTCAGTCAGGGTCCGGCTGGGTCTGGTGCCAAGATGTTCCCCGTGGATGGTCTCATGGTGGAGGGATGGGCACAGAGTAAAGGCAGCCACCCTGTGGAGTTCCTGCCATCCTGACCAGGCCAGAGAAGGAGCCTTGACCCCCTGGGTCGCTGAAGGCCTGGAGCACCTTGAGGCCTCCTGAACCACTGTGCCCAGAAAGCCTCCTTCCAGACAGAAACAGCCCTTCCCCTGGTCCAAAGGCCACAAGCACCAGGCGGCTGGGGTGCATCTGGGAGCTGTGTGCAGGTTTCTGTCGAATGAGTGTGTAAGCGTGTGCACTGAACACATATATGGATGTACGCCTTGAGCTCTGCTACAGTGTGTAGCATGTTTGGAGCTGTGGTGGGGAAAAAGGATACTTGCTATGTTTCTTGAGAGGCTACGTCTATGTGCACTGGTGTGTGTGTGTGTTTACAATAGACGAGAGTGGGTGCCTTTGTGTGCATATAGGTGTATTCTCTGGGCAGGAGAGCAGATATATGAGATTTGGGGCTCAGGGGGTGGGTAGCCACGGCTGAGATGCCATTATTGTTTTCCAACCATTCTGGACATTTGCATCAAGCCCACTCATAGAGGGGTGGGGACAGCAGGCAGAAAAGATGCTTTTGTACCCAGGCCTGGCACCACAGCTGGGCTGACACAGCTGGGGGAACAGGGACAGGCCTAGCCTCAAGGCAGAGAGAGAGCAATATGGGAACCATTTGGCCTCCTTTAAGCCAATCCCATAGTGCACAGGCCTCGCCCACACCCCAGGCTCACCACCTAACTCCAGGCCCATAGGTCCCTGGTCATTAGCTGTGCAACCAAACTGATCTTGGGACCTCAAGGCACCCCAAATACGTCAATGAGGCGCCTAGAACCAGGGTTTTTCCTGGCTTCAGAGCAGGGTTGCCAGCACTGGAGTTGCTCTATCCTTGAGTGGCCTTGGGGGAAAGGCGAGGCTCTGAAGGAACAAGTGATAGGGTTACCTTAAAGCCACAGGGTCCATGGGACAGAACCCTGTCAAATGGGACAGGGGAAGAGTCCCAGAATCTTAGGTCACAGATGGGAAGCTTTAGGACATGTCTGAAACTTGGAAAGTTGGGATGTGTATGGGAATCTCAATACCTGACCCAGAACTCCTGGGGGGGGGGGGGGGGCTGGCTGGGAATGCGAGGCCCTTGCCTGGAGTTTTATGCTTGCCTTGCAAACGACAACCTAACAGGATGTCAGGATGTGGCTCTGATTTTGGGGGCAGTGAACTGGTGTCTCGAAGACTGGCCTAGAACCCTAGAGCCCAGGGACTGGGCGTCCCCCAGACCCTCACCCGGGCAGGAAAGGTGGGGCTGGGGGTGGGTTTGGACTGCCAGACGGACACAAGAGCCCACACACCTCCCTCTAAGGCGCCGTTACCTCCAGAGCAGCGGAAGGCTTCTTTTTGAGTTCCTCACATTTTCTGAATTTGCAAATCTGATGGCCAGTCTTTCGGTTCCTACAACTGCTGCACTGCTCGCAGTTGATGCGCCGCCGGCAGGGCGGGCACATGCCGCAGCGTTTCCGCTTCTTCTTGCCGGAGCTGATGGCGGAGGCCAGCTCCCCCTGCATGGGGTACTCGGCCAGGCCCGCCATGTGCAGCGCACTCTCTGCCAGGAACACGCCCGCTGGGGTCATGATGAAGAGGCCTGGGTTGATGGGGAAGGTGCCCAGGTAGGGGAAGTCGGACTGGCCGTTGAGGGCTTCGGCGCCCGCCACGGCCTCCATGTCGGGCAGGCCCGCCCCCGCCTCGCTCATCAGCGGTAGGTGCTCCTGCACCACGCGCTTCAGCATCTCCGTCGACTGCGCGAACTGCTGCAGCGTCAGCTGTCCTTCAGCTGCCAGCTCCGTGGCCCGCTCGGCCTTGCTCAGCAGGCTGGCCACAGCACCACTTTTGTGCTTTGAGGTAGGGTTGCTTTTGTCCACAGCCATGGCTGCGGCCAGGTCGTGCCCATTGGCCAACAGGGAGGCAGCAGCTGCGGCCGCGGCGGCCTTTTCGGCAGACTCCCCACCCATCATGCTGCCCCCGCCACCGCCCCCACTGCCCCCGAAGGAAGAGTAGTGGGAGAGAGGGCGGGAGCGGCGCAGGCTCTTGTTGAGGGGTTCGCTGATGATGCCGCTTTTGTTCCGACGTTCGGGCGGGGGCGCGTCATCGGCCACGGAGGCTGGTGCAGCAGCAGCCACCGCTGCACTCTTGTTGGCCACGCCTGCCTTTGGGCCGCTGCCGCTGCTGCCATTGGTGGTGCTGCTACTGCCACTGGTGTCCTGGGAGCCACTGCTGAGGCTCGACATGGTGGGGCCGAGGCCCAGACCCGGGTGCTGGGGGAGCCTGCCAACTAGGGGAGTCCTCAGACAAGTGCTGGGCCCTGCTGCCCACAACAGCGATGCCTGGTGGGCCTTGATGCTCAGGGCAGGCACATGGTCAGCTATTCACATGGAAGTGTCTTCACTCTGTCAGGACAAGAGGGTACAGTGTCAGAGCAGTGGTAAACATCTCCTCCTTCACCCCCACCCCCTCCCCCACCACCACTCCAATATCTAACAACCGCTAGGTATTCAGTAAGTTCCAGCCCGCCCCCATAGGTAGGATTTTTTAAATTTGAATTATCACAGTTAAGACTCACAAGAACCCTATGAAGTAGTGACTAGTAATATCCTATTTTATAGATGAGGAAGACAAGGTTTAAGAAAATTGACTAGCCCACGGATGATAAATGAAGTGGCTCAGCCAGAACTGCCTTGCTAGGATCTGGGAGACCTGATGGAGGCAGGCAGTCCTTCCTGGGCTGAGAGCTGGAGATGTTTATTAAGCTTGGGGAGATTATCAAGTCACCTCCTACTTCCGAGCCTTCCTTCCCTGACCCAACTACGGAGAAGAGGATCTGGAACGGCCTCTGAAGGGTAGACCAACAGAAGGTGTAGACCAAAAAGTGTGGGAAGCTGCCCCTGGATTCTCATTGGCTATTCCTATCACATCAATTATCTCAAGGCTCTGCTAGGTCCTGCAGGTAAAGGAAACAGTTTGCTTTTGTTTAATAGAATTTGCCAAATAGAGCTCAGAAACCTTATTTCAAGGAGCATGTATCCTCCTGCTACAGGGCAGACAGGACACTATGCCAGAGGACAAGCCTTCGCCTGCAAGAGTGGGGGACACGCTTGTGCACACATCAGCACACACTTCCTTCTCACTCTCAAACCACAGACCCCCCCCCCCCACCCCCCGCCCCACGCTTATCTCTACTCAGGCCTCACGGCTGTGTTCCAGCCTGACTTCCAGAGGGACCCGGGCTGTGGGCAGGAGGGACCTCTGGCTGGTACACGTTGGAACTGAGATTAGGTGTGACCCTTCCCAGGACAGAACCTGTTCTGCTCAGGCCCCAAGACTAAGGCACATGAGCAGCCAGGCTCCTTGGCCAGGAGCTCGGGGAGGAGCTATTCCAGATGGAGCTGAGTGGCAGTTTCCTCATCAGCCCTGGCTCTCTAGCATTCCTTCCCTGTCTGCTTGCCTTGGCCTAGCAACCCCCAGAAAAGAGGCGGGAGGACAGGGCCCAGCCTAAGCAGCTGGTGGATCAAGGGGGAGGCACACATCTGGCTGGGCCTGCCCCGCCCTGGCCTTGGGGGCGGCACACACTGCATCTTTGTCCCCAGGCAACCCCACCATCCCCCAGTCACAGGACTCAGCGTGTCCCAGGAGGTCATCCAGTCCACCCCTCTGCACACACAGAGAGGAAAATCGAGACCCCAAGCAGGCAGGCCTCTGCCCCAAGACTGCTAAGCAGTGGTAGCAAGGAGCAGCAAGTGTAGGAAAGGGAAACCCTCAGCTCCAGGGTGAGACAAATGGCAGGCATGAGTAGAAAGCCAGACACTCTCTGCCCTGCCCCAGTGGGCACCAGCCCACCTAGGCTCCTTCCTAGTGAAAGTAGATGAATGGTGAGGAAGAGCTGGGCAAGCTGGCAGATTCCACCAGGACAAACCCGGGAGGGCCTGTCCAGGCTGGGCTTCAGGTGTCACAGACGTCAGAGTCGTAGTAAGAGAAAGAGGGTCATATAACCCCAAGGATAGCCTTGCTCCACCCTACCTCCTAAGGACCAAGCCCAGGCCAGCTCTTCGGCCTTTCTCCTCAGAGGTCAGTTTCCCTCCAGGCACCAGTGACCCTGGCTAGGTGTTGGGGCCTAGGGCTAGTGAGATCAGGCCAGAGACCACCACCCCAAGTCAACTCACCGAGCCCCTGCCCATCTGAGCTCACCTACCCAGCCCTAGACGACATTCCTAGCAGCCCGACAGGAGAAGGCAGGCGCCCGCGGGTTGGAGAGCTGGGGAGGGGAGCAGTCTGTGCCCTAGCCCCTGTGCGCATCCCCGCCCCCCCCCCCGCCCCCCCGCCTCTGCGGCCTGCTGGCTGGTGGCAGAAATCGATAGCGGCATTAACTCTGCTCTTGCTCTACTCCCCCCCGCCACCCCCCGCCACCTCCCAGCTCCAGGATCTGGCTCTGTGTGCGGGGCTGGCAGGTCAATTAGAAGTCAGCTCCCTCCAACACAGCCCGGCCTGCGTTCAGGGCTGGTGCTCTGGCTGAGCCTCCCTGCTTTGTCTCCATCCTGAGTCTCTTGTGATGGGGACCAAACCTCAGGTTCTGTTCATCTCTGGCCCAGTCTTTGAATCTCTCTTTAAATCTTCCATTTTTCTGTCTTTCCTCAGGGACTCCCCTCTCCCAGCCCCCCAGGTCCTGGGACATGCTGAGCTCAGGAACAGAGGACGTGATATGTCATTGAACAGGTGCTGCAGGCGGAACACTGTGGTTTCTCAGCCACAGCAACTGAAGATGGGGAGTACACAAGGGGGAACCGGCAGGCAGGCTAACTATCTTCAAGCCCCAGAGTGGGCAGATACCAACACTCAGTCCCCAAGTCCCGGTCCCTAAGATGTTCCAAATCTGCCCCTCTACCTGGCTCATCCCCTCCTTCAGACCCTGGAAAAAGCTGATGCCCTGGTCTCAGTGGACCCCTGACCACAGGGCCCGTTTGCTCTCCTCATGGAACAGGACGTAAGAGAAGGCCGTCTCCCAGGCCCCAGCCTTCTACTGCAGGGCATACGGCAACCCTTCCCAGGCCAGAAAGGGCCTGGCAGTGCCAAGGCAGCAGGGGAGGAGCTGGGGCTGCGTTGAAGCGGAGCGGGAATGAGCGGGAGGGAAAGCTGGCGGGCAGGCGGGCGGCGGCGGGCGCATCCATCATCGGCCCTGCCAGGAACGCATCCAGCCCCCAAAAAGAAATACTGCGCCTGAGGAGGGACAACAAAGGGCTCCGTTTCATCAGCAATGTGGAGCCAGCGCCCCGCCGCCCCGCCAGGCGCGGTCAGCCCACAAAGGACCCCTTTGTCCATGCAGGAGCCGGGCCGGCCAGGAGCTGGGACCAGGGGCTGACGGGCGGGACAGAGCCCAAGGGGGGTGTAGGGGGGTGGGGGAGACCAGTCTTAGAGAGCTGGGGGGCGAAGAGGAACATGGGGGCCGAAGAACAGAGACAGGTGGTGGGGATAGAGGATCATGAGACAGAGAACTGAGGGGTGGGTCAGAGAAAGGAGGACTTGGAGAGGACATGGCAGATGGTAAAGGCTAGAGGACACAGCATCATCGAAGGCAGAGGATGAGTGGCCAGGCTCAGAGAGACCCAGCGCACCAACCCGGTCTGAGCGACATGAAGGCAGAGCCCTGAGGAGAGAATCCCAGACGTAGGGACCAAGAGAAAGCAGCTGGTCATACCCATGGAAGAGGAAGGCAGAGGGGGAGGTTTGGGGGAGACAAGATGAGACCCACCTCCCTAGGGCCCAGCCCGCTCTGGCCGGAGGCCTCAGGGCTTGGCCATGGGGACCAATTTCTTGTGGGTTCAGAAGAGAGAATCAAAGCTGGGGCCACTCTCCTGTCAGTGGGGCCACCCCTTGCCTCTGACCCCAGACCCTGGTCAGCCCCAGAAGGCACAGACTCTGCCTTCCTCTAACCAGCTCCCTGAGTGACACGAAAGCTCCCTTCACTAACCAACCCTACCAGCTGGCATTTATTGAGCACTTGGTGTGTCCCAGGCCCTGTGCTCTTATGTTTTACATTCTTCTCTCCCTCCTTGACTCCTTTCCAGAACCTGGGAAATCGGAACTTTTAACCAATGTTAGAGATGAGGAAGTTAAGGCTCAGAGAGATTGGAGCTGCCAGGACAGGGTCAACCAGCTGGTGCTGTTTGGGGTAGAACTTGAACCCAGAGCTCAAGTGTTAGTTGCCACCCTGCTCTGGTGACTGCCCTTTGCTCACCTGGGCAATGGACAGAGTAGTCCAGAGCAAGGTGACCCAGCTGCCCCGAGACTGCCTCCATCTCCCAGAGTTGTTACCGTGCCTGTCACCTTCACGTGGTCAGGGGGTGAGCTGTCACAGACCCCCAGGGGAGTACCCCCACCTGGGGGGCTTGGAAATACCCAGGCAGGAACCCAGAATGCTGGGCCAGTGACAGCATAATGCCAGCTGACAATGAGGTCACCAGAGGTGGTAGCTGTACCTTCACCCCACCCTCAGCCCCAGAGGAACCAGGATTCACCCCCAATAGAGCTCTGTCTTAAGCTTCTCAAGCCAGACAGCAGGGGGTGGGGCACTGGGGCACCGTGGCGTGGGACGGTACTGTCTGCATGCAGACGTGCCCGCAGGTGGCCCACAGTGGGATGTTCCAGTGCTCAGGTACACACAGCCCCACAACCTACCCAACGGCAGCCCCATGCCCTGTGCCGCCGAGAGACACGAAGGACACAGGCCTCTTGGAAAAGTGCGCAGGAGCCGGGCCACCCAATGTGAATCGAGAGCAAGAAGGGGAACCGAGTGGGGCGCGGAATGAAGGGCCTTCTTGCAAGAAGGGACCAGTCGCCTGTGAGTTAAGGATAAAAGAGAGGTTACCGGGGTGGGGGTGGGGGTGGGGGAGACACACAGGCCTGAAAGGGTTCCTAAGAAATGGAGAAGTGGCTGTGAGATTTTTTTTTTTTACTGCTTTACTGAGATATAGTTAATATACTATAAAAATTAGCCATTTATAAGTGGCTGGACAATAATTTTTAGTAAATTTAGAGTTGTATAATTACCACTACCAAGAGCAGAGTGTGAACAAGGGGCCAGCCCTCCCTCCCTGTCTTCTCTGCTGGCTGGATCGGCCTCCCAGGGAAGGCCTCCTGGAGGAGGCTGCAGTTCAGCGGGGCCTTCAGGACCCTGCAGGGGAGCCAGAGCTGCCATCGCCTGGGCAAGCCAGCTTTGCAGACTTGCATACCCTGGCTCATCGTAGTACCCTTCCCCCACAGTTCCATGCTCACTCCTGACACCCCTGTTCCACCCTCTTAGACTCCTCCACCCACCTTGGTGGGCTGGTCTCCTTGGCCTCCAAGGGAGGCGAGATGGACCGACAGACTGATGGAAAACTGGCCAGTGGTGGCAGGCAGTAGACCACAGGCTATGGTGGTTGAACTGAGCTGAGCAATTGGGTGCGTGTGTGTGTGTATGTGTGTGTGTGTGTGTGGGGGGGGGTGTTCCGTCTCTGATTTCCATGATTCAGCCTGGGGAGTTTCCAGAGGGAACAAAAGCCCCACTCAGGCCCAAGGAGATGCCCATGGGACACTGGTCTTGGAGGCTGGGAGAAGTGCAGACCTTGCCAGAGAGCATAAGTCCAGCTACGAATGGACACACATACAAGGACACATTGGCCATTCCTAGCACCTAGCAGACGGCCTGGGGTGGGACATGCCCTCAATACGCTAGGGTGTCCCCAAGACTACTACCCCAAAATTGACTGCCAAGAACAGAACAGGGGGCTGCAATCATGTTCCCTGGATTCTACACCCCCTGACCCTCCTATACCCCTCCTCCCAGGGCAGGCACAACCCCCTTGCCTGGGGCCAGAAACAGGCTGCTGAGGAAACCCCAGGAGTACACGGGCTCTGTGCTTCCTCACAGAACCCCCAAAGAGTTCTGGAAGAGGGGATCAGCCTATTTCATGGGTAGGAAAACCGAGGCCCAGGAGGTATACCCTGACCTGGGGCTCGAGGGAGTGAGGTGCAGAGCCTGGGACACCTCTGAAAGAGACAAGCCTTCCTCCACAGCCAGGTTCCTCCTCTGGAAGAGTGAAAGGATGAGGAGGGGTCCTCCTTGCAGCGCGATCTTGGCCTCTGGCCTCTGAGCCAGTTTCCCCATCTGTAACATGGGACCGTGAAGATAAGCGCTAACAGGAATGAAGGCCTCCCTGTGTGCCAAACGCTGCTCATTCCTTGTCTCATTGAATCCTCATACGTACTTTCTGAAGTATTATTATTGCCCCTTTCAGAGCAGTTAATTTGATAAGCAGTTGTGATGTAGAGAAAATGATGCCTTCCCCATTTAAAACCACCTGGACCTTAGCTAACGTTTTGCAAAGTGGTGACATCAACCTGGAATCAGAGCCCATACACTTGCTTAGGACCTCCCTGCTTGTGGGTCTCACTACTAGGCAAGCCAGGGAAGGCTAGTTCAGACACTTGGCCCAAGGAATTGGGGGGTCAGTCCTTCTGCAGTTTGGGGAGGGGCGGTTATGACTGGCTAGGGGACTGGAGTCCTGAGGTCTAGGTTTGTGCCTCCATCTTTTCCCTTCCTGTTAACTGTGACCAAACCTTTTTCCAACACTGAACCTCAGTTTCCCATCACAAAATGGAGAATGGTTCTCATTCTTCATCCCAAACTGCAGGAGTCATGATTCCAGAGGGGCCCAGAGGGAAGGAGGTAGAGAATACAGGAGAAAAAAAAAGACTCCAGAGAGTGACAGGGTCCTTCTCCAAATCCTGGGAGCACCCCAGAGGGCCTAAATTGGTCCTTGATTGGTGATCTACAGCTAGGGAAATGAGGTCTAGAGAGAAGGGTTTGGGGTTAGGTCATAGGGTTGGGACCAAACCCCAGATGATAATGAGACTTATTGGGGTGAGCGGCATTCAGCTCCCTCCTGCCTCCATCTTCCCAGATGACTTGATGACGGCAGGCCCTAATAATGAGTGCATACTCTCTGCCAGGTGCTAAGCATTTTACTCACTGAATTCTCTCTATAACGGTAGAATTATTATCCCCATTTACAGATGAGGCAACTTAGGTTTAGGGAAATAAAGTCACCTGACTAAGGTCACCAGGTCTGCCTAAGGTCACAAGGTCAATTCGTGGCAGAACCAGGACTCGAAACCGGGTCTGTGTGACTACAGGGCCGGGCTCTCCAGCACAGGCCCAAGGCTCTGAGGCACATGGAGGAAGGGATTTTGGCTTCTCAGCTCTCAGTCTAGGGGAACTCTCTAAGTTTCCCATGGGTCCTGGCTCTCAGGCTCTGGTCAGAACACGTTGGGGCACGGCTGCGGAAAAGTCTGCAGCTGTACCTACGGCCCAGGAAAAGACGGGAAGGGTCTGCGGGTGGGCCGGACAGGCCAGGCTGGGCCAGGGCTCCGGGCATTCCGGCGGCCTCCGCAGGAAGCAGAATGGGACGGAAACCGGCTCCTGCCTCCTCCCCCAGAATCCTGTGGGCAGCCCAGCCGGGCCGCACAGAGGCCCTCTTTGTGCCTGCCCCAACCCGCCACCCGCGGCTGGCCCAGGGTTTTGAGTTTCCTGGGGGGTGGGGGCCCTGCCCCTGCTAAACCTCCAGTTACCTCCCCCTCTCAGGGGCGGTCACAGCAGTCCACAGCTGGAGGAGGAAGTGAGAGGATGGCCAGGGATACCCCAGAGACCCTCAGGGGCCTGGAGTCTGCCCACATCTCATCCCCCACCCCAACATATACACACCCTAATCAGGAGCTGGAGGTAGGCAGAAGGACCCAGAGACAGTGCCGAGCCTGCCCTCTCTGCCAGTAGCCACCAAGTCCACCATGACCCCATCTGGGACCCCATCTCACTCCATCTTGGTGCTCTTGGGCTCAGGGTGGTGTACATAAAGAGTCTGGCCATGTGGGTAGAGCAGCCATCTGTCAACTGCCATTTCCCACTGTCCAGGGGCTTCCTGGAAACACAGAGCACATCAAGGGGGAGGTGTCCAGCTCACTTCAGCATTTCAGGGGACAAAAGCCCCTGGGGCGGTGTAACTGTGCGCCAGGAGCACCAGGCCCCAGGAGTGAGCTCAGGTTGGGGTATTGGAGGAGCAGCACTAGGGACAAGTACAGCGATGTGTGTCCACCCGGGAGGTGTGTCAGACACCTGTGCATGCTGTGTGCATACGTGTGTCTGGGGTGCTGTGGATGTGCCAGGGGACTGTGGGTGTGCCTAGGTGCATGTAGGCTTCAGCATTGATGTGTACATGGAGCTTAAACGGTATACCAGTGTAGGTAGAGGTCTTCGTGTGACCTTCCTGTGTAAAAGTGAAATGTGTGACGTCTACATCGGTGATGTACCTGAATGCCCGAGAATATGTGTACAAGCATAGTGGTTTACATAGTGGATAGATGTATGTTTGTGGGTTCTTCTGGCCTGTGGTGTCAACACATCTCTGCCACGTGTACACCAGTGTGTGTGTGTGTGTGTGTGTGTGTGTGTGTGTGTGTACTGTGAGTAGTATTGGGGCTTCTAAGGGGTCTGGGATGTGAGTCTGAGGCCCAACTGGGCTGGGGGTGATGCAGACAGGAACTGATGCCAGGTGCTGGGCCCCTATGGAAACAGGAAGCTGCCCACAGGTGCGCTGGGGCTGTGGTGAGGCTGGGCTCCACCCAGCTTCAGTTTGTCCCCCTGAGAAACAAATCCAGGGTTCCACTAGCCTGTCACCGCCATGAGGGAGGCACCTGCCTTGTCTGCATTCAAAACCCAACAGCTCTGGCCAGCGTCTACCCGCCTGCCTGGCCTGAGCATGAAAAAAAACCCTGGAAAACAAAAGCCCCCAGACCGAAGGCCCTCCCTGCAGAGGCGTGGGGGAGGCAGGCAAGAGGCGGGAGGCTGAGGAGGAGGGAGGTGTCGCTGCCCGCCACAGCCCCGGAACACAAAAATAATGAGGCGAGAGGGGCCGTGGGGCCGAGCCGGCTGGTTCCGGAGTCGCTATCTGACCTTGACAGATGCCACAGCTGGGCGCCTGGAGAGGAGCTGCAGCCACAGCGCTGCAAAATCCCCCTACCCCCCTCCACCTCCCCCAGGCCAGGTCGATGGAGGTTCAGGCAGGCCCCAGCCACAGGAAGCCACCCCACCAGGTGGGAGCGGGGAGACCTGAATGGGTCCCAGTCAGGGGTGAGGGTGGGGGTGTGGGAGGGTATGGAGACAGGGGAGTGGGGGCAGGGCCACTGCAGGGCAGGGAAGGCGGCAGTGAGGTCTCCCGAGGGTGCCCTGTCCTCAGGTATGGCTCTACATATGAGAAACACAGAGTGTGAGGTTGTGCCTGTGTAACTGTGAGGCTGAGTGTGTGTGGGGAAGGGAAGTAAACTGTGAGTGTGACAGAACCAAAGATCATACTTCTGTGTGTCTTTGGGGTTCACACAGGCTGGGGAGATGGGCTGATGTCCCTGAAACTGGTGTGGCCACGTCACGCAGGGGTGGGCACAGCTGTCCTGGAGGGTGCAAGCCATGCTGGGGGCGGGGGGGGGGGGCAAAGAGAGGCACAGCCCCCCCCCCCCCAAGTTCTTTCACTAGCAGCCCTTCCTGGTCTACCCTCTCTCCCACGGCGGCGGTCCCCAGCACAGGCATCGGTGAAGGGCGTGGGGTTGGGCACCACCACTCTGGGGACACCACTGAGGGGTTGGGGTGTGAGCTGCAGGAGGGGACGCTGCGCTGGAGGTGGATTAGCAATTCCGAGCACTGGCTGCATAATTAAAAAATCATTACGGGCAGGCGGGCAGAGCCCAGCTCATGCTCAGAGCGGGCGGGGACACTGCCATGGCGCTCCCCCTCCCACCGCTTCCCCGAGGAAAAATCCCACCTGCTAATATAATTATGGAAAAACACAAGCACAGAAATTCGGTTTCAGCAAACAACGTGCCTGAGTGTCCAGGGCCCGCCTGGCCCTCAGCACAGAGAGCAGGCTGGCCACTGGTGCCCAGAGCTCTTGGCAGAGAGGCAGGCCCTGTTGGGTCCTTATCCAGCCCCTGACCTCACCTCCTCAGCAGCCCCCGAGAGAGGGGAGTGGGGGGCAAATAAAACCTAGCTCCTCAAATGCCAAACCCAGAAGAAAACGAGTCAGCCCTCATCGTTTGCAAACGGGGAAACGGAGGCTGAGGAACCTGGGCACGTCACCTTGTTTTGGTGGCAAAGCTGAGGGGAAGAGCTGGATCCCACCCCTCCTCCTGTGTCCCCCCAGATCCCATCTGATCAGTGTTATCCCAGCCCCCTCTGCTCTCCCTGGGATGAGCATCTCTCCTGGGGACGGAATGGGACTGTCCAAGCCATGTACCCCAGCACTCCCCAGAGCCCACACAAACCTGCACCCCACAGTGGGGCACAGGGAGCCCCAGCCTCCCTAGTTCAGGAGCAGGGAGTCCTGGGCTTGTCTGGGTTAAGCTAGGCGAGCAGAGCTGGCTCCTGCCCGAGCAGCGCGGCCAGCTCTGGGTCACAGACCCCAGAACGGCAGGAACAGCCGCCATCACCTCGGGCCTGGCGGGCGGCGCGGGGAGGGGGGCGGCCCTAATTAGCCGGCCTGGGACCGGGCGGCGGGCGCCGGGGCGGCAGACGCAGCAGCCGCCGCCGCCGGAGCCGGAGCCGCGCAGGCACGTCCGCGGCCGGCCGGGAGGCGGCGGGAGCCGTGGCGCCCTGGGACGCGGTGGGACGGGAGGCCTGGGAAGGCCGGGCCAAGGAGATTCCGCACCGGGCGGGCCGGCCTCCCCTCATTCCTGGGTGCCACCAGGCACAGCAATTAGAGGCTTTCAAAGTTTGTCCTTAATTGGTTTCATTTTTGCCTCATAAATGATTCATGGCCCTGGAGGTCTGGGAGGCGGAGGGAGTGGCAGGGGAAATTTGGGGAGGCCTTTGCCCGGAGCCAGGCCCCCTACCTGAGGCGGGAGAGGGGGCACAGCCCAAGCCCAGTGGCTGTCAGGCTGCGGAAGCCTTGGGCAGGTGGGGTCCTCCAGCAAAAATAAAAATCCAGGCCCTCTCCTTGGGGCACTGACTAATTAGAAACCAACTTCTCTGCAGACCAGAATTCTGCCCAGGCCCAGAGCCACGGCAGCTGCTAGGGCCCTGGGAGCATGAATAATAATGTGATGGTAAAAAAAAAAATAATAATAATAATAACAACAGTGTTAGTAATAATAACGATGGGGAACACTTAAGGAGTTCTTACTAAGTTCCAGGCATCCATTATTTATTTTAATCCCCTCCTTACCAAGCACGACCGCAGAGAGGTACCAGGATCCCCATTTTACAGATAAAGAAACAGAGGCTGGGAGAAATGAAGGCCCGACACCTGATGTCAAAAATCCCCTCCCTCCCTCAGCTCTCAGGAGCACAGGGCTCAAGGATGGACACCCAGAACACTGCCTGCCAGCTGGATCAGGAGCTGCAGGTCCCAAAGAAGCCTGGGAAGTTCCTGAGGTCTACAGGAAGACCCCAGAGCCGTGGTCGGCAAACTGCGGCTCACGAGCCACATGCAGCTCTTTGGCCCCTTGAGTGTGGCTCTTCCACAAAATACCACGGCCTGGGCGAGTCTATTTTGAAGAAGTGGCGTTAGAAGAAGTTTAAGTTTAAAAAATTTGGCTCTCCAAAGAAATTTCAATCGTTGTACTGTTGATATTTGGCTCTGTTGACTACTGAGTTTGCCGACCACTGCCCCAGAGGAACCAGCAGCTCCACACCCATCTTGGCCAAGTTAGCTCTGCCCCTCAAAAAACTGTAACCTTAGCTGAGCAACATCCTCATGGGGCCATCTGTAAAATAGGAAAACAGGAGCCCCATAACCCAAGTCCAGCACTAACTCTGTGCTGGGCATGGGATATAGAAAGACGCCATGGACCCCACCCTCAGGAAGCTCCCAGTCTAGGGGGAAAATGGACAGACATACACAGGAGAAGGGTTAACAGTCTATGCAGAGAACCCCAAGTGTTCAGCCAATGGCCTAACGTACTGGAGTGGGTGCTGGTGCTGGTGCCAACGAGGGCATTTGGAGGAGGTGAGGTGGGCAGAGGAAGCTTCAAAGGATGCTCAGGAGTGGGTATGTCCCTCTTAAACCCAAGACGAGAGGTCCATCCTTAAAGAGACCCAGAACTACAGACCACATCCATGATATGGAATACGAAGTGCTCAGCTCAGCTTGCTGCTGATGGTCACTTTTATTCTGAACCACTGTGACAGGCAAGGCCTACACCGGGGGTGGGGAACGTCTGGCCCACAGGCTGTGTAAGGCCCGTGAGATCATTTGGCCTGGCCCCACCAAGGCATTAAAGGTGAGTTCATTAAATGTTTGACCAAGTACAGCAGGCTAATTTTTAAGTTGACAATTTTATATGGCACCAAACAAATCTGAGTGGATGCTGTATAGACTGACTCCCCCTAGAGGCCCCAGGACTCTGGGCTGTTAGCTCCCAAACCTGCTGGCCATCGCAGTCCCACTGGCTCCCTGCTCTCCCACTCAGCCCAGTGCCAAGGTCAGATGCTTCCAACAGTTATACCTCCCTGCACCTCAACAGAGCCTTCTGGGTGGTATACATGGCCATCCCCGTTTCTCAGATGAGGAAGATGAGGCTCAGAGAAGCTAAAGGACCTGCCGAAGGTCACACCACCTCTTGAAAGCCCCAATTCTTCACCTTGCTGGCCGCCTGCAGTCAGTATCTCTGACCTGTCCCTGGCCTAGCCCCCTCTTGCCCCAGCCTTGACCCTCTTCTATCTGGATAAGACTGTACCAAGCCCACACTCCTCCAGACACACGAACTTAGTTGGGCTGTTGTAACGAGGGGCCCTGGAAGTGGGGCCCCTGTACAGAGGGAGCCCTAGGATATGGGGCCTCCTGCCTCAGCCTGGCTGGGTCATCCTATAGATTGGGTGGGGTGGGGGAGGGGGGAAGCCCCTACATGTACACAGAAATATCTGAGGGTGGGATGTGTGTGGGGGGGGGAAGGGGGGGACACAATAGTTCCAGGAGTGCCAGGGTGAAAAGGGTTGGTCATATTCTCTGGCCTTCTCCTTGGGAAAGAGAGTCAATTTCAAGGCTCCTGTCACGGACACTTGGGAGGGGCTGGACACTCAGATCACTGCCTGCCAGGTGGATCAGGGAGCATTCAGCCCTTTGGAAGAACCCCTACCCCATCCTGCTGGAGGATACAGTTGAATGACTTGAGCAAGTCACAATGTCTCTGAGCCTCAGTTGCTTCATCTGCACAATGGGCCCAACAATGTCCCTTGAGCCGTTTGGAAAAGACTTTCGGTACAGGTTTAGAGGGTTCCTTGAGAAAAGGGATTCGGAAGACCTGGACAGAACATCTGTGGTCTATGTCTTGGGGGGCACTTGAGACAACAGGATCGGTGAACAGTAGAAGCTTGGCAATGGCTTGTTGAGTATACAAACAAGTGGCTGGGTTCTCAGGATGCCAAGTTCATCTCAGCAGATTCAGTTGACAAACCCTTTCCAGGTGCCCACGCTGGGTCACAACACTCATCTGTGCTTTCCCCCTCGCTGTGCATCTGCTGCCTGTCCCGGGCTGCCCAGCCAGGTCACTGGGGCCCCCTCCCAGCCTGCCCAGGAAGCTGCATGTCCTGGGCGGGTCAGCACTCATGTCAGTAGGACTGGCTGGGTATGGAGACTGCCACCTCTGGAACTGTCAATTAATTAACTTTTTTGAATTAATTTCCCAAGCAAAATTCCATAATTACATCTGTCTCAGTCCAAGCTGGGCAGGCAAGAGGACCCCACAATGAGATAGAATGTAGGGTGAGGGGGTGACCATCCCAGTTCCAGGACCGGGTCAGAGAGGCACTGGGGGTTGGGTTTCATCAAAGCAGGGGGACTGCCCCATGTCCTTATGGATGCTGTCTGGAAGGGGACGGGGCTGAGAAGCCAGAGCCCCCCCCCCCCGCTCTCCCAGCCAGGAGGTGGGGGGCTCAGGGAGACCCATGACTGTGCAGCTCTTCCTGCTGCCCCCATCCCTAACCCCATGCCCCCAAACCACAGTGGATCTTGGCAGGGACCAGAAGCAGCACAGGCACTGTGAGGCTGAGGAGGCCTCGGCTGCAGCGTTCTAATTTCCCAAAGGGGCTGAGATTAATTAGCTCACACACAGGCGCAGAGAGAGAGGAGAGTGGGAGCAGGGAGGGCAGTGTCAGGCGAGGAGCTGGCTGACGCTCACCCCTGCCACCGCCCGCCCAGCAGGCAGTCAGGTGGCCTTGACAGCCTGGGTGCTCTGAAGGTCAGTGGCCAAGCTGGCTGAGCCAGCAGACGGGCACTGTCTCCTTCCCAGAATCCCTGAGACCAAGGCCGGGGGGACCAACACCAGGACAGCCGCCATCCCGGGGCGGGGGGGGTGGTTATAATGTCACCACCATCAATCAAGTTTGTGCCAGGTGCAAAGAGGTAGGCATCACGGTCCATCCATGTCACAGATGAGGACACTGAGGTTCAGAGCCGAGTGGGGCAGTGACTAGTCAGTCACCCAAGTTGCAGATGGTGGAAGGGAGACTCAAATCCAGGCGGGCCCAACTCTAGGGGCCACCCAGCTGCCCCTGGATGCTGTGCTCGCGAGCGGGAGCTGCAGGAGCCTGGAGACCTGGGGACACCCGTGGAGGGGCATGTGGGTGTGTCCTTCCTCGGAGAGTGCACAGAGCAGATGGAGAAACGGAGACCAGAAAGAGGAAGTGACTTGCCACACGGCGTAAGGCCCCAAACCCAGAGTCTGCTCCTCCATTTGAGGACAGCACCAACGCCCAGCAACATAAACTTGACTCAGTGACCTTTAGTGAGCCCCAACCCAGGGCCACAACGGTGCCTGGTTGTCTCTGGCTAACCAGCACACTGATCAGGAGCGGGTGTGGGGGTCACCGTGACTATCCCTGTGTACAAAAAGGAAGGTATTTTCATCTCAAGGGCACTCGCTCAACGACTCCCTGCCGGGCTCCCCAGAAGGGGAAAGGAGCCCCCAGGAAGGTGGGAGGTCGGGGGATGGGAACAGTGAGTGACCCTGATCGGGCCCCTAGGTGGCTCTCACAATGTCCCAGAATTTGTCTGCAAGATCACTCATGGCGGCAAACTTCTCCCGGGGGCATCCCTGGCTCCCTACCCCACTCCCCGTGAACCACTTCTGAAGTCAAGGCCAACAGGGCTCACCCTTTCCAGGTCTAAGGGGTCAGCAGTCCAAAGCCCTTTGGTTCCAGCCTGGGGAGTGCCAATAGCAGAGATCCCTCAGAGAGTCATGGACCCGGGCATAGGTGAAGAGGGGGCTGGCCCAACTGGGGACATCCCTCACAGTGTGTGATCATCGGGAATGGGCGGGAGCCTCCGAAGGCACAGATGCAGCCATGAGAGGGCCCACGGGGCTATGGAGTCAAGGTTCCTCTTCCACTCTGCAGGCTCCATCCTAGGGTCATCACCAGCCAGCGTGAGAGTCAAGGACAGCTTAAGCCGGGAGTGTTGGGGAACCTAGGTTGTGGCCCCAGTTCTGCCACTGTTTGCCTTTGAGTCTGAGCCAATCCCTTGTGCCTCAGTTTCCTTAGCCCCAAATAAATATTCTCCCCTCCCCAGCCTCTGACCTGCAAGAACATGGGGAGATGAGCATACAGGAGAGGTCTGAAGGCTAGAAGGAGGGCAGCACTCAGCTGTCTAGGCTTACACTTCCTCTTCCCGCCCTGGTCCCTCAGCCCTGTCTGTTCCGTCAGCACTTCCATCTCCCACAGTCCCAGCAGCTCTTCCACACAGGCATGTGCCAAGCTCCTCACTGCCCTGCAAAGGCCTCACCTGCCACCTGGAAGTCCCTATTTGAAACTAACATGTGGCCTTGCTATGTGCTGGGGGGTGGGGGACAGAGAAAGCCTTGGCTCTTTATGTTTCTTCACACTTTGAAGCCCCCAGGAATGATCAGACACCAAAGAAACCTAGATCCCTCCGCCCTGGGTCTAACCCATTCCTATCCTTCCCCCTCCCTGTGGCCCAAAGGTCAGCCTCTTCTCTCCCACACCTCAGCATCCCCATCTGAGAAGGCTAAATCCAAGACATTCTAATTAAAGAGTCCATGTTGTGGGGTACCACTCCCAGGAAAATGCCAGCTTTAATGGAGCAGACGGGGGGGGGGGGGGGGCGCGGGAGGCGGGGGGGGGGAAGGCTAGGGATTCAGGTATGACATGATGAGAACCACACCCCACCATCTACTTCAGGTCTTGCAGCTTTGAGACAGAGATAAGGCTCACAGCCACTTTATAAGTGGCAAAAGCGAAGTCAGAGAGGTTAGCATGCTGGCCCACAGTTGCACAGCAGGCAGTGACCAAGCCTGTCCAACTCAAGTATCCATGGCTCAGGGGACATCCAGTCCCCCTGACTGGCCACTGTCATTTGTTTTCCTCAGGATACTTGGGCCTTGACCAGAAAGTGGAAGCCAGCCTGGGCTGAGGCCCTATAGCCACCTGCTCCTTGACCCCTCAATCCAGTGGGCCCAGAATAATGTGTAATCTGGGTGTTGGGTGACTATGAAGCCATCCCCATTAAACTCAATTCTCTCATTTGAAAAATGGTACATTTTCGAGTAAATGAAAAATGGGTATGTCCCCAGTTCTGCCTAGTCCAGGGAAGGCAGGTCCCAGTCCCAGTGGGCAGCGGAAGCTTAGAGGCATCCCTCCAAGCCAGCAGCCCAGCTCTGCAACCATTTTGCAGGCCAACAGACTAAGAACTGGGGGGAAATAATGAGGGGCTTGGAAATGAAGGGGACAGAGCAAAGTGGGTGCCAGGGTGAGCAGGGAGGGTGGGAAGACAAGATTCCTGGGGTGCAACCCATTAGATCAAAGGGGTCCCAATCTCTGGCATCCCCAAACTCCCAAAGACCCCACACCAAGTGGAAGGAGCAGCTGACCACTTGGCACTCCCGGAAAAAAAAATATCAGTTTTCCATGGCTTTCCTTTTCTGGGCTGTCCTCCTCCTAGCTCCTCTGCATCCCTCCCCATCTACCCCAACCGGCTCTGCCATGGCCAGAGTGCCCCATCCTGGAGAGAGCGGTGGGTGTAACAGTTCCATGCCCGATACTTGCGCCTCCTCCTCAGAGAGGGCCGGCCGGTCTGGAAGACTGGGGAGAAACGTCTTCCTTCTCACACCCACCTGACAGAACCCAGCTGCCCCTGCATGGCCGAGGGGTGAGCCTCCCTTCTGCGAGCCTGAACAGGGGGCATCTGGGTGAGAGGAGCCCCACCAGTTCGTGTGCGTGTGCCAGGCCCTGCTGTGTCAGTGCTCCTGATCCAGCTCTGAGGCACCATCTGCGTGTGAGCTATGGCCTGAGGATGACGGCCTGAGCCTGTGACAGGATGGGGCAGACGCGCAACTGCCTTATGGAGCCGTGTGTGGGGTCCCCCGAGCGGCATGTCACACACATGTATGACTGTGTATGTCCATTTGCTGATATGCATGCCATTGTGTGTACGCACCAGAGGCCGGGGCTGTGAGTGTAACAGCGAGTGTGCTTCTGAAATGTCCAGGGCGAAGGTGATCAAGCCCATAGTGTGTGTGTCAGTTGTGTGTGCGGGTCATGTGGAACTGTATGAGCTAAATGACTGTGTTTGTCCAAAGTGTGTGCCCCTGGGTGTGCCACATGGGGAGTGCGTGAGTGTGCTCTGCCTGCCAGGCTGAAGGGCCTCGTGGGGCTGCTGGGGATGGGGTGACTCACGTCTCCTGAGCTCATCCTGCCGCCTGCCCGCCCGCCCAGCTCACCCTGCTCTGCTGGGCTCATGGCCGCCAGCGCAAGACGCGGCAGGGAGGCTGGCTTGATAAATAACCTGCTGCTTCCCCAGGCCTCCGAGAAAGGGAGGCTGCATCACGGAGAGAAGGGGGAGGAGGTGGGGGAGGCAGCCCTGGCCCCCCAGGCTCCCGCTGCCCTGGCCCCCACAGCCCAGGCTGCGGCTCCGGTTCCTGTTTCATCGAAACCTGAGCTGGGAAAAGCCTATCGGGTCATCTTGCCTGTCCCGCCGGCCGCCAGGCCCAGGCAAGCTGCCCCTCAGGGGACAAGCCCGCAGCCTGGCCACCGAGCCGGTGGGTGGGTGGGTGGGGGGAGGATATTTCTGTCCAGACTAAATGCAGCTCCAGGATTCTGTCTGCACCCCCCACCACCAACAGCTGCTCCCAGGGGCCCTATGGCTCTACAGGACTGACTAAATATAGCCCCCTCACCCCCAAGGTTCACCTCTTCCCACTGGCTCCACCCACAGGAGGATAGGAAGAAGGCTGGGAGCCCACCGTGTGACCTTGGGCCAGTGTTGCGCCTCTCTGGGCTCTCAGCTATAAAACACCTATTATTCAGCTCTAGGTACTGACCTGCCTAACAGGCACTACTGGAAAGGAGACCACAAAGGCTACTGAACTGGGGTCTTTGTCCAGGGAGATAAGGGCTGTGGTCCCCTCTTCCAAAAGGACTCCAATCTGCTTCAGCAAAATAATAACTGGGGGGGCGGGGGGAGCCCCTACCTCGCAGCCCAAGTACCTTTAGGCTTATAAACATGGCCCCCTCTACCCTGCCTGTTCCTCACCCAGGCTGGGCAATACCAGGTTCCTCCAATCTGCCCCAGCCAGACCCTGGCCAGGAAACAAGTTGTGCCAGGTTTGGGGGGGGGGGGGGGCGGGACTTGGGAGCATGACAGCTGCTGTTTCCTGGAGGCCACCATCGGGCATAACCCGGATTCCTGCCTGGCTCCACACTCCACCAGACAGCCTCTCCCAGGATCAGGCCCTCCACAGGGCACTCCCTTCCCAATGTCAGCTCTGTCACCAGACCCCAGCCAGGGTCACAGTCCCACTCCCCTCGCTGTACGGCTGCAGGAAGAAAGGAGCTGCTGGATATACCTTCTGGTCTGGACTGGGAGAACGGGGGTCTCCGCAGGGCTCAACAGGCGGGGGAGGCAGCCCCAGCTTCCCACCTCCCGCCTGCCTGCCCACCCGGCTGCTTCCCCCAGTCCCACACGCACCAAATTCCCCACATGCCTGTCTGTCTCTGACAGCTCGAGCAAATACTTGGCTGCGCGGGCACCCGCTGTTCTGAGCCCGCTGTGCCTCCTCCCCTGCCTTCCCCAGGGGGGCTCTGCAGACGCAGCCAGGGATGGGAGGGGGCCAGAGCCAAGAAGCTTGGTGGGCAGTGGGGAGACTTGAAGGCAGGAGGGACCCGTCTAAATTCTGAGGCGCCAACCCCCCACCCCCAGGCCCGGGGGACCGGGAGACCTGGAAGGCCACTAGAGCCAGCCCCGGCTGGGAGGCAGCTGCCAACACCCCCACGGCCCCCCGGAACCTCCCAGGAGGACCTTCCGGACGCCTCCCACTCGCCTCAGCCGATGAAACAGCATCTGCCACCCCCGCTGCTGCAGCTCAGGACAGGGTAGGACGGGGTGGGGGGCACAAGAGGCCCCTGGGGAAGGCTGTGAAGTCTGGACTATGGCCCTGCCCCTCAGGGCGGCCCTGGCCCCCCACCAAAGGCCCAGCCTCGGAGCAGGGGGGAAAGGCAATGCATTCCAGCCCTCCCGCAGCATGAGGGGCACACCCGCCCAGCTGCCGGGCCTGGCATGTCTTCACTGGGGACTGCCTGGGGGGCCTTATTTGCCCCCAGCTACCCTATTTCCTGCTTGCCTTGCCTCCTTCCCAGGAGACCAGCGGAGGAAACACTTCCTGAGATCCGCTGGGATTTCCCGATGGACACTGCCTGACTGGCCAGCTCCTCTATCTTCCCCCACCTCATTCCTTCTCCCAGAGCCACCCCTTCGGCCACATCCCACTCCCACTCCATGTCTGCAGCCAAGGAGCTCCCCTCCCGCCCCTTGCCTCGACATTCCCCAGTGTCCACAGCACCCAGCACATATCCAGGCACAAAGCAGACCCTGCATGAATGACCTCATGGAATAACAGCCTCCATTTTAGAGACGGCTATACTAAGGTCAGGAGATAGCCTGGAAAGCTAGCCCTCCCATTCACCGCTCTTCTTCCTGAAGGAGAGACTCTAACTGCAGGTCCCTTCTCTCTCCGTTTCCGTTTCCCCCACACCAACCCTTTCTGCCCCAGGAACCAGTTCAGCCCTCCCAAGCTACTGCAGGCATTAGGGTGACTCCAAGAAGGATGGCTCTGTGCTTTGGGCCCAAATGTCCAGCTGGCTAGTCTGGACTACTCTCCCACAAAAGAATCCCAACTGCACGGTCTTTGTGAAGCTAGACTACAGGGCAGTCTCCTCTCCCATTGCACAGATGGGGCTGCTGAGGCCCCCAGGGGAGGGGGAGCTGCAGACAGCCATGAATCAGAGGGGGAGCTGGGAAGCTGCCCGGCCCTGCCGGCTGTCGCTGGAAGCAACAGCCTACATTTCCTCCTCACACCGGTGTCGTGGGAAGTGTGGGCGGCAGGTAGGCGGGCACCACCAAGAGGACCCCCCACTGTGCTTGCAGGTCAGCCACATCCCCTTACTCGCCTCACTGGGCCCACACAACCCACTCCCCACACTGGATAGATCTCCAAAGAGCAGCAGGCCAACGACAGAACTGGATTTCCTGCCTCAGGTGTGTACTCATGTCACCTGAGGGCACCACAGGGAAGCCCCTCCCTTCAGATCCTCAATGTCCCCCGGCATCAACTACGACTGAAACATCACCCTTCATGCTTTCCTCCAGCAGTAAAACCCATGCCTCTGTGATTCTAGAATCCCACCAGAACAGGAATTCCTCTGCTCCAAGTGTTCCATGATTCTAGATTCCTGTGACTAAAAACTCCAGGCCACCAAAATCTGACACTCGAAGGAATAAAGATGGCCAAGCCCACTACCACCTCCTGCTATGGGTCCAGCTAATCAATTCCCTATCTAGCTTTGGGTGAGGTGAGAGACTGGATCTCTCCCATCAGGGGCAACAGGAACTGGACCTAAGGCTGGGGGGAGAGGGCCTGTGGGTAATAGCTGGTCTAGTCCTGGAGAACAGACCAGGGCACACACGGCCACTGACACTGCAGGTGTCAGGAAGCCCAGCCCTCGTCAGAGCAAGAGTGGGTAACTAGAGGTTTGTGAGCTGCACCCCCACCCTGCAGCTTAGAGGGAGGACAGGCGTCAGGTCAGGGCTGGTCTCTGCTTCTCAGGTTCCAAGCCAAGCTCCACGATTCATCTTCCTGTCTTCACCACCCACTACTTCCTCCTTCCCACCAGTCCCCTCACCTCTCAGGCTCCCAGGCTAGCCCCAACTCAGGCCAGCACGCAGCCCCAGGGCAAAGGCTCCCGAGCCCATTGACAGAAAAACAGGTCCAGGGAGAAGATGTGACCTGCCCCAAGTGCTCAGCCCCAGCAGCCTACTGGTCGCTGGCCACATCTCTCAACCCTATCCCTGCCTCATTTCCCGGGGTTCTCTGCAGGACCAGTGGTTCTCTACATACCAGTTTGATCATAAGCACACCTCCTACCCCAGGGTCCCTTGAGAGCACTCATTCCCACAACGAATCATCGGGTCATTCATTAATTCATTCTTTCATTCACCTAGCTGGTCAATCAGCCCATTTCCCCACCACATGCCAGGACCCTTGACAGGGGTGTGGGGACCTCAAGAAGGAAAGAGTAAAGCCTGAAGTCAGCAAGTATTCAGGGAATCCCTGCTGTGTGCCAGGCAGTGTGGAAGTTGTAGGAAAAACCATATGCAGACCACCCCTGGCTGTCATGGTGTTCACAGCCAGGCAAGGGCTCTGCTAGGACCTAATTCCACTTGTCAGTGGCATGTCCTGGGGCAAGTCACAAACTCTCCAGCCTCAGTGTCCCCATCTGTACGTGGGGATGCCAACAGCACCCAACTCAATGGGCTACTCGTGAGGACTAGAGGAAGTGAAGACTAGAAACACAGTGCCAGTTAGCCCTTGTCATTACCATTGTTACAACTTCTTATTATTGTAATAATCGGGGGGACAGCAATTGATTAGAGCCACAGCTAGAGCTCTTCAAACACTCAGCTAGTGCCAGGCAGGGGAGAACGGGAAGGAATCACTGCCACATCCCACTGCAAGGCTGGCAAGGAGCAGGCTCAAAGGATCCCACAAGCATCTGATGGATGAGGGAGTCAATGACAGGAGGCATGGCCCTGTCTCCAAGGAAGGTACAATCCAGCATGTGTCCATGCATGTTGCACATATACGTGCAAACACTTAGATGTGCACATGTCTGTGCGTGTGAGGGACCTGGGAGTTCCAGCAGAGGGCAAATTATGTGGCAGTGGGGCAGCAGTACAGGGAACACAGCTGCTCACACCAGGTAAGGTTCCCCCTCCACCCCACCCCACCCCACCCCACCCCTGCCAGTGATCAGGGGATGTGGCAAGAGCAAGGACCAGGCCCGGTGGGGAGAGGCCTGGAAAGATGCTTTACATAGTTCTGGCCACCAGATTACAGGCCTCGGCTGGGCCCCGGGTGGGGGTTGGGGAAGGCACTTCCAGGTGCTGGCCCACACGCACCAGGCTCTAGAGCCCACACTTGATGCCTGTACTGGCACCACGTAAGAGTGTTCCTGCTGGCAGGCCTGGCAAGTCCTAAGAGGTCAGAGGAGGTCAGAGGAAAGGGAGGGAACAGTGGGCCCAAGGGCCATGTGGGGTCTGCTAGACAGGGAGGGTGGGTACCGGGCTCCCCTGGGGCCACCAGGCAGGCCTGGCTCTGCCCTGCTGGGGCCAGCAGCTGGAGGGGAGTAAATATAGCGCGGGGCGTCCCGGCCACATTCCTGGGAGGCCAGGACGGCCAGCCTGCCCGCTGCTCCAGGCAGAACACAGCAGCCAGGGCCCAGAACTGCCACTGCCCTCTTCCCAAACAAACAGAAAAATAAATAAAACCAGCTCTCACGGCCAGCACGGCTGGGGGGGCGGGGGGGGGGAAGAGGGGGCAGGAAGGGGTGGACCCAGGAGAGGGGAGGCAGGCAGGCAGGCAGACCAGTTGCTGAGGTTTCTGTTCCGCTGGGAAAGAGAAGGCCAACAAAAGAGGAAAATGGAGAAAGAGGGCAAAGAGATGGTCAGAAGGGGCGAGGAGGAGTATGAGAGACGGAGGGTGTGACAAGCAGAGGTGTCCGGGAGGCAGGTCGGGAGGGACAGGGAAGGTGTCGGGGCCGGTGGGGAGAAGGCAGAGGCAGCCTCTGGTCAGTAACTCAGCCATTCAGCGACAGGCAGACAAAGGGGCCTGTGGGCTGGGGCAGGGGGCCGGCTCCGTGGGCCATGAAATATTAAAGAGCCTAGGCCAATGAGTGACAGAGGTCAGAGAAATAAGGAGACTCGCCAGGGAAAACGGGGACCCCCGCCCCCACCACCTGTCCCTCTCCACCACCTCCAGCAGAGCCAGTCTCCCCAGCTTTCCTCCCGCTGTGGCTCCTTTCAGTCTTTCCACCCTTAGAGGACGGGCTGAGGGCGGGAGGGGCCGTGGGGATTAGTGATGGCAGGGACCTTTGCAGTTCCCTTCCCTTGGGCTGATCTGTGCTCAGGCGGCCTTCTAGAGCTGCCAGCCACCCTAGCAAGGCCAGGAGGCCCGTTAGCACAGCCACCGCCACGGTGCCTCCTGGGGGAGGAAGGGGTAGACTTCATCAGCCAAGCTACCGCTTTCCACAGAGACCAGCGGGGAGGGAAGGCCATGCCTCAAAGCTCAGCTAAGCCAGCGAGTAAGCCAGCGAGCAAGCCAGCAGGTCATCCCTTAGCCCTCCCACCCCACCCACGCCCCATTACCAGCCTCATGACCTTGGTCAGTCCCCTCGTCCTTGAGCCTGTGTCTTCACCAGCCCCACCCAACCCAGGCATGGTGAGTGGAAAGAAAGAAGGTAAGTAATATGTTGAAAACCTGCTGGGGCACCTGGGACCAAGCACCTGCATGTAGACAATCCTCCCAAGCCTCTGTGAGGTCAAGCCTATCATCAGTCCCATTTTACAGATGGGGAAAAGAAACTCAGACAGGCAGAGGGATTCGCCCAAAGTCACACACCTGATGATTAACATAATGGAAACCAGCCGATACCGGTTTGGCTCAGTGACTAGAGCGTCGGCCTGCGGACTCAAGGGTCCCAGGTTCGATTCCGGTCAAGGGCATGTACCTTGGTTGCGGGCACATCCCCAGTAGGGGGTGTGCAAGAGGCAGCTGATCGATATTTCTCTCTCATCGATGTTTCTAACTCTCTATCCCTCTCTCTTCCTCTCTGTAAAAAATCAATAAAAAAATAATAAAAAAATAAAAAAAACATAATGGAAACCAAAAGACTAAACGTGAGCCTCGTGTTTTTCTTCCTTTTCACTGGGGGATATGGAGTCCTCTTCTGCATAAAAGCCAACTTCAATTGAATGCTGACTGTGGGTTAGCCACTGGTGCTAGGCACTGCACCATCATCTCTGTGCCCATTTGAAAATGGTCTTGTGGATCAGGCACTCTTATTATCCCGTCTCAGGGATAAGGAATCTGATGATCACAGAGCACAAGATCATACATGGCCAGGATTTGAAACTAGGTCCGACTCCAGAGCCAGAGCTCAAACACACTTGACTGGGTGAGGAGGGCTCAGTAGAGGGGAGGGAGCTCAGTGATCCTGTTGGCCCCCATAACGGACACAAAAAAGTAACAAACAAGGTCATCACCCCTGTGCTAGGGGAATGGCCAGCAATGCTCTGGGAACAAGAGACGGGCAGAGCCTGTGGAGGCCGGAGGTGAGGGCACTCCTAGGGCCTGGCCAGAGTGATTTGCCTGGTCCACCCACTGCCTGTGTAGCAGGTAACGCAAGCCCCCTCTCCAAGCATCGGGGACACTGAGGCTAGTCCAAGAAGGACCATCAGAACCTGTCCTGTTGATCCCCAAGATTCCAACATGCACCCCAGGGCTAGTGTGCCAGGAACTAATCTTACCCCCACCCAAGAGCCCTTAGTGCTAGCGGAAGGGGGGCAGGATCCCCTCCTTCCCTTCTAGGCCCTCCAAGCCCAGAGGGAGGCCAGCATCAGAGGCAGGAAATGAAGAAGAATTTGCGATCTAATTGAGCTGGCGGGGGATTAGGCGGCAGAATGCAATTACAGGGGCTGGAGCAGGGCCAGGGGCACTGACACCCTGAGATGTGGCCTGGCCCAGGTGACTGGGCTTAGCCAGTCTCTGGCCGGGGACACCCTACCGGGAGGGTTGCAGAAGACAGGTAGGAAAGGATTTGGAGCCAGAAGGTTCCTCAGCACACAGAGGACAGCTCCATTTAACACCCAAGAGCCCTGTGGACTCTCACATAGGGAGCAGGCAGATAGGAACACATGCTCTCACAGGCTCTGTTCATGTATGTACACATATGTGTTCATATTCCCAGGAAAGCCCCACATATGTTCACTTGTATAGAGACAGAGTCACAACCAGCAGACACAGAACTCTGGCCCTTTGCTGCCACTGGCTCCAAAGGGGTGGGGGTGTGGGGGACTAAAAAAAAAAAATACCCATGACCTTAAAATCCTTTTATTCCTGTAATCACAGGCTGCCATTGACGTGGATACGTGCTGTCACCCCGGCCCCAGCCTGTCTCCCTCCACGGCTTCCAAAACTCCCAGCAGGCAGGCGGACGGGGAAGCTGCCCAATTACTGCCAGGGAGGGCAGGGGAAAGAAAGGACCTGGTGGGAGAGACTCAGAAAGACAGACTGGAAGACAGAGATACAGAAAGAGAAAGGAACACAGCCACCAGCCACCAAAAACAGACATAGATTAAAGCCCTCACAGCTCAGATATGCCCAGGTTCATGTTCACACTTTCACAATTCACATACACCACTTTGGGAGCATCAGCCACTCCCAGATTTACAAGCATATACAAACACACAGATATACACGAATCATAAATATACACTCTACAAAATTCCAAGCATACGTAACTCAGAACACACAAATTCCCAGATTCATAGGGACAAATAAATGCAATGCAGACACACACAACTCCTAGATCCCCAGATACACACGCTCAGACTACCACACCCCAAGACAGACACACATTCACAGATCTACATGTCCTGAGTCATAAGCACACCGGCAGCCTAGATTCCCACACCCCAGGCCAACAGACTATACCCACACAGCCTCATCCAGCAGCTGACACTGGCTGACTGTAGGGAGCAGGTGGAATGGTTGGCGATTCCTGGGTCTTTGAGGGGGCCAGTCCTTTCTCAGTGCCTGCAGCCTGGGAGGTGGGCTCAGAGTTGGGGGGAATTAAGAGGGAAGTAAGAGAAAGCAAGAAAAAAAAAAAAACTTGAGTGGGATATTCTTGTTGGGCAGTAGTGCGTGAGTAACAGGGGAGGCTTTTTGTGGTCTGGTGAGTTCCAGCTATGAGTGAGAGTTTAACTATTAATACACTTAATCAAGGACACTTCACACACACACACACACACACACACACACACACACACACACACACAGGCTAGAGGCCAGAATGGGACCAGGTGATGAGGATAAGAGGGAGAGCCCAGGGGGGAATAAAAAAGGAAAAGCCCCAATCAGGACTTGAGGAGGTGGGGAAAGAGGGTGGAGCTTCCACCCTGGGCCTGCCTCCAGAGCAGGGGCGGAGTCAGTGATTCATTTCTGCACCCCCCAGAAGGGTGGGGCTTGACACAAAGTAGGTGCTGGATAAACACACATTGGGCCAGTGAATGAATAAGTGAATTATATAGAGCGAGCAGGCAATAATAACAGTAATAACAATAACTGAGCCCCACCCCATCCTTGGCCAGGCCTGGGGAGTTCTGGCATCATGGTCATCCCTGCAGACAGGGGCTCAGGAAGCGTGCCTAGGTCCGGCTCATCAGGATCCTCTCCCTTCTTCCACCTTATCCTGCACCCTGGAAAGTCAGCTGGCCTCAGCCAAGCCCACAATTCTCCCTCCCAAGGAGAACCCCACCTCTATTCCCCACTCCCTTAAATAACTAGGTGGGATCCTAATGAAGGCGGGGTATTTAATTCCCAAAGACTTGGTTCTTCATACAGATGCAATTCTGCCCACCCCACCCCCACACTCCTATGAGCCTCAGTTCCACACTTGTTAAATGGGTAGAAGACATGCTAAAAGCTGGAAAGAGGCAGCAAGAGTTGGGGGGGTCACAGTGGGAGCCCACAGAACATAGGCCTGCACTGGCTTGGGCCCTGGATGCAGAATCCTCCCCTCCCCTTCCCCCATCCAGCCCAGCCCAGCCCAGCCCAGCCCAGCCCAGCCGGGTGGACATTCCAGGCCTCACGTGATAAAGACGAGGCCGCTGGCCCACGGGTAAGTCAACAGGCTCTGTCGGGGGAGATAGGAGGCCTGGGCCAGGGTCACCTGCTGAGCCGAGAAAACAGCCGGGCCCAAACACACACACATAAATAAGGCGCCAACGGACAGCCAGCCAGCCAGCCAAGGGTCTGTCTTCTGCAGAGGAACCTTGAAAAAGGAGGTGGCATGGGGGAGGGAGGTGCAAGGCTGGCTAGGGGCTTCCCCGGGAGAGCTTCAGCATCTGCCAGAATTGGGGGTTACGGGGGCTTTTACCAAGATCTCCAGAGACCAAACTCCCTAAGCAGTTCCCACCCCTGCTCAGGGCAAAAATCATCCCCTCTCCCTCCTCCCCAAGGAGAGAGAACAATTTCCGTTCTGGGAGGGGGGGTGACAGCTGCAGAGCGGGCCACTAACCCCCCTCGGCCCCCCTCCCCCGTCTTGCTTGAGTCTCATCCAGAGAAACTGCTAAATCAACACAACGCAGCAGTAGGTAACGCCGGCCTCAGTCTCTCCGCAGCGATCTCAAAAGGGGGTTCGGGAGATTTCAGGTCCCAGTTTCTGGGTTTCCCACTGCGGGTCGGGGTCTTTGCAGAGGGGATCAGGACCAGCTGAGGCCAATACACCCCCTGAAAACGTCTAATTTAAATGCTCCTCAGTTGCACGAAGGACACCCCCCCCCCCGCCGCCCCCGCGGGCCGGGGCAGCTGAGGTGGCGCCGGGCTTTCAAACAGCGCTCCAAACAAGCCCGCAACGACCGCGCACGCAGCCCCCGCCAGGCGGCCCCAGCGGAAAACTTGAAAGGGACTCCGCCGGCCGCCCTGGGGCAGCTCGGGCGGGGGCGAGGGCTGAACCGTCACACACGCCCCCCTCCCCAGCGCTTCCTGCGCAAATGCGGAGAGGGAAGGCAGGGCGGGCTACAGCACTGAGCAGCACCCGCGGCGCGGGGAAAGGCGGGGGTCCAGAGGCTGGTTCGCCGGGGTCCCCTGCAGCCCCCCCCCCATCCGAAGACGCAACTCTCAGACCACCCAGCGTCCAGGGGCAAAGTAGGGCGCTGCTGCCAACCCCACAGACCCCCATAGCAAGAGACGAGAGAGGATCTTCCCGGATGAGTATCTACAGAACGCACCCCCCCACACCCCAAATCTGCCGGTGCCTCCTTGAAGATCATGACACGAACCCAACTCTGCGCACCCCTTCCGATTCCTGAGGGGAGTGGGGGGGGGGGGAAACAAACAACAAAATGCGATCTTGCTCACACATCGGGCGCTTCAGCTCTTCTGACAGGTTCCGGAGGCGGCCCCCCCATTTAAAAACTGGGGTCACTCACTTTCTGTCGATCCTACAAATAAACAAAGCCAGGCGCACCCCGCACTCCCCTCCGGAAAGCAGCCCATTCCAGGCTAGGACAACTTCCCCCAGCAAGAAAATTAGCACATTCTTAACGCAGCCCCCCCCCCCCCGCCCCGCTCCGCTCAGGGGAACCCAAGGGGAGGGTGATTCGGGGCCGAACTTCTTGAGTAAATGTGGGGCCAGAACCGCGAGGCGGGCGCCTGGGACACCCGCCTCCCACAGCTCCGCAGGGAGAGGAACACCCCCATTCTCTTTCCCTTGCTTTGCGCGCTGCTTGGCCACGCGGGGCTCGGGAGACAGCCTGAAAGACACCACCACCACCACCACCACCACCACCACCACCACCCCCCACCCCCCGGCTGGAGAGGAAGGGAGTGAGGCCGCGGGGCGCGGTGAAGGGGGGGCGTGATACACTGACGGGAAAAAAAGGTCAAACTTGATCAGCCCGCCAGGCACCCTGAGGGCAGCGGGGAAGAGCCGGAGGGGAAAATGTGGCCGCCGCCCGCTCCAAGTGGAGGGGGAGACTCAGCCACGCGTGGTCCAGGACAGTCACCGTCGCCCCCAAAACACAGGGCTAAGAGTGGGGTCAGATGGGGGAGTGCGCGCCGGGGATCGCCAATCAGCCGCCCCCGCAGGCGGAGCGCCCGCCCAACACCGGGAGGTGAGGACCCCGGGTCCCGCCACCTCAACGCCCTCCAGCTGGAGTACTCGGGAAGAGGACGGTACCCCCGCAGGGAGAGCCCCAGCCCCAATCCGGGGCGCCCAACCCGCAGTCCCGACCCTAAAACCCCTCTTTTTGTCTGAACTCAGTGATCTGCGACCGCGCCAACTGCGGCTAGGGGAAGCTTGGGTACAGCGGCGGCCACCGAGCGATCACAGGCGCTAGGGTTCCCAGCCTCTGGGGCTCCGGGACTTAGGCTGCCGGCGTCCCCCACCCCTCCCAAACACGGACCCCTCCTTCCCTGTCCCTGGCTCTCCGCACCTGAACTTCGGGGGAGCCCGCGCCGCCAAACTTTCCGCCGACTTGCAGCGAACTCCGGCCCTGGCCGCGCACCGGGCCCCGGGGGAGGAGAGGGAGGTAGGCGGGGAAGGGGAGGGGGCCGGCCTCTGGGGGGGTCGGGGGAGGGCCGTGGCTCGACACCTACCGGCTCTCAGAGTCGTCCAAGCCGCCACCGCCGCTGCCGCCGCGAGGACGAGGGGGAGGGGCGGGGCGGGGAGCAGCGCTCCGCTCTGGGCACCGCCGCCGCGGTGCGCTCCTCTCCAGCCCCGTCGTCCGCCGTGCCCGGGTCCGGAGCCGGAGTCACGCCGCCTAGGCTGGCCCGAGGCGGGGAGGGGGGGGAGCCTGCAGCACCTGCCCCTCCTCCCCCTCCCCGCGGCCCAAATTAAAAAACAACAAAAAGCAACTAATCACCCCCAAGCAGAGCGCGCCGCGGCGGGCGGAGGGCGAAGCGTGAGGCGCCCGGACTCAGCAGGCGGCGCGCATGGCCGGACTCGGGCTGGCCTGGGCTGGGACGCGGGGCCCGGCTTCGGGGGCAAGGTTCGGCTGCTCTTCTCGCTAGGCTCGGGCGCCTGCTCTCGCTGCCGCCGTCGCCTCTGCTGCCGCCAGTGCCGCCGCCTCTACATCCCCGCTCAGGCTCCGCCGCCTCTGCCGCCGCCGCCGCCGCCGCCGCCGCGCGCCCGCCCGGGCAGGAGCTCTGAACGCTGCCCGGGGGCTGCCGGCAAAACCCGGACCGGACTCGCTGCTCCTCCCCCCCCCACCCCACCCCCGCTACCTCCGCTCCCCTCCCTCCTCCCTCCGCCTCCCTCCCAGCGCAGCACCGGCCACTTAGACGCCGCAGGCTCTGAGGCCGAGCCGCAGCCGCGGCGCCTCCAGCTCCCCGCGCTCTGACGAATTGGCCCAGGCTCAGCTCCCCATCACGCCCTGTCTTCACCTCTTTCCCCACAACTTTACAAAAATAAGAGGACCTCCCCGCTTTATGAGGGGTGCATAGGCTTGGACACCCACCGTACTTTAAAATCTGCCGTCCCTCTGCCCCCTCTTCAGCCGTGCCCCTCAGATCAGATGCTTGTAGGTCCGGTATCTCCTAGCAGAGGTCTCTTGGAGCTAGACGCGGTTCAAAGACCCCACCTTTCCAGAGCGCTTTCTTGGACTGGGTGGGCTCTGGTTCCCAGGGAGGAAAAGGGCAGAGAGATTCCTGTTCCCATTTCACAGATGAAGAAACTGATCCAAGAAAAGACATTTTGCGTCCTATGCCGCCAGTGGCAGCCCGAAGCCCTGAGTCCTGGGGCTAAGGCACTCACATTGTGGTGCCCTGGAACCGTGGCCTACAAACTCCAAGGATAAAATAGTGCCTATCTTAAAACAGCGCGCAACAGACACTGATTGAAAGAGATGATAAAAACCCATCCGGTACAGATTTTAGTCCGGCATATCCATGCCGGGCTGATGATATGGCAGAAGTCCTTTTTTCGCCATCTCAGGGATCATAGAGTAAAGCCCGGGCTGCTGTAATTCCAAACTGCAGATAATCCCAAAGTGAAAAATTTCTGTAATTCTGTGGAATTCGTGGGGGTGGGTTTGTGTTTCTTCTTTGAGGCAGAGAAAACACAGCCCCCAGACTCCAGACCCTGGGGGGATAGGGAGCAGAGCAGTTGGGGGAAGTCTGCCTTGAGTTAAACAGTTGCAACCCTAGATCAATTGGGGCCCAGATAACAGGGAGTTAACTCTGGTGACCCGGGTGCCTCCAGCCACAGGCCTCCCAGCCTGGCCTCTGTGAGAGAAGCCGTGGGAGAAGCCGTGGGAGAAGCGAAACCAGCTCCCACCTCGCTACTTCCTCTCCTCTGTGCAGCCTGCCTGTCTCCTAGGAGGCAGCGGAGGGCCTGGAGGCCGGTTGTTTAAGGGAGCAGACAACTGCCCACCCTCCAAGTCTAAATTTGGTGCTGGGACCTTGACTTACTTAGCCAGGAGGTAGGGGAGTGAGAGAGGTGTCAAAGGGCAGAGTTCACCTGGAATGTGTTTGCTGCCTCTCTACCCCTACTGGCCTCCTGGGCCATAAGGAGTAGTCCCTCCCCAAACATTGTGGACACTTCCTCCCTTCCTTCCACAAATTCCAAGTGTACTCTTAACTTTATTCAAGGAATGGTTCCCTAGGGGAGGTGTTTAGCCTTTCCTCTCCTCTCCAGCACCCTTCCTCAAAGTCAACCCAAGCAAACATACTGTGTGAGCAAAAGCAAGGTACTTGCTCTGGGAACACAGTTTTAAGAAAAGTGAACACCTCTTATCACCCCTAAACTACTTAAAGACACATTCTAGGTCCCACCCTGATGTCAGGTACCACGTTGGCACTGACCATACAAAGAAAAAGGAGGGAGGGTCCCAGATCTCCAAACACTTAGCCCACCTCCATCTACCTTTTCTGGGGAAGCTGAGGCACAGACTGTGAGGAGGCACCTGTTCCCCAAGCGTTAGCAGCAGGCCTCAGAGGATTAGGATCCAAGAAATGAAGCTCAGTCCTGCAGAGTTCCTGAAGCTAAGGGTCAGTGCAGAATCAGGTCTGCACACCTAAAAGGAAGCTTCATGCTAGCATTCATGGGGGAGGGTGGATAGTGGCTTCCCCCTTAGGGAATTACTGTTATCCACTTTTTTACTGGAGACTTCTGCCCCCAATTCAGAAGAGCAAAGCCACGGGGCTGCAGGCTGCAACAGAGATGAGCCAGGTGATTCCAAAGGTGACTTTCTCGGAGTAGGGGTTTTGGTGCACACCTGGCCCGGTTTGGAGGATGGATCTAGGTGTCTTCCCCTGCTCCTGGAAATTAAGAACTGGAGGGAGATCCAGACCCTCTCCTATCCAACCCAGGTAGGAAGCAGAGGGGAGAAGGGCAGAATTGTTGACATGGAAAATGCAACATGAATAGGAAATGTCATGTGCAAACCATCCACACAGAACTCTCCACCATCACAAATGACACAAGTGGGGGACACCCGGGAAGGATCCAGTGCCCGTCTGGCCTTGGGGGAGATCATCCCCATTTTAGCCCCCTTCCATAGGATGTGAAGCCACCCTGATTCACTATTTCTGTCCTTCCTCCCTGCCTCCAAAGAGGAGTATTTAAGTTTCACATTGCTATTCAGTCAGTTTAGATTCAGGAAGCAAATTCCTTAAGTTTCCAGCACCTTTGGAGGAGAGAGGGGCCTGTCTTCTAGGAAGGAGTATGTTTAGCACAATGCTCTCTCGGGGCAGGGCATTGTGCTAAACAGCTAAGGTGCATTCTCTCATTTAAGCCTTACATCAGCCCCAGCAGTAGTATCATCCCCATTTTTCAGATGAGGAAACTGAAGTGAGACTGGAATCAAAGTTGTTCTCCTAATCTCTGAGATTGGCTATCCTAGTGAGGCTTCTCACATACAGCTCTGCCCTGAGGTTCACTTGCTTTACATCCTGTAGTGATTCCTCAGAGCCCAGCAGGCTTAGCCCAAGCCCCTTCCCCGGCTGGACCTGGCTTCACTCACCAGCCCTAGGCCTCCCTGAAATCCCTGGGCCCTGCTGACCAATAGCACCCAACACTAGTGGTTCCCTCAGAAACCCCAAAACTCCTCCTTCAAGTTTCCATGGCTTTACAGGCTCCCTCTGCCCAGAAGGGCCATGATCAAGCCCATCTCATGAACTCCTCAATGAAGACCAACAGCATGTGTCACCTCCACTGGGAACCTCTGATTCCCAGCCTGTTTGGCCCATATCTACAGGGCCACCATTAGCCTTTGTGCAAATTAGAAAACAGTACTCCCTTTGGGCAGATATACGCACCCCTTTGGCAGCAGGTCATGAACTGTCTTTCAGTCTCCCTAGCTTCCTTTGTCAGGGGCCTTTTTGCAGTGCATGCACTGAACTGTACTCCGTGGCCAGGCTTTGGGGTCCCTCATCTGTGCCCTCCTATGGCCACAGGGACCACACTGCACAAAAATAGCTTTTATTTACTGAGTTGTCTCCCCACCCCCTCACTACCACCACCCAGGAAAATTCTTTGAGGGTAAGGGGAAATGTACCTGTCCTGGGCCTGGAGCCTGGGCACTAAGGAGGTACCACTAATAACAATTGTAGCCAACATCTTCTGAGAACTTTCTATATGTCAGGCATCACGTTAATTACTCTGCATGTATATGCTTACTTAATCATCAGGCTCAGACACCTGCTCAAGGTTACCAAGTAGCAAAACCAGGACTTAAATCCATGCCTTGTCTGAGGGATCTGCCTTTTCCACGACCGCCATTTATCAGCTAATGTCGGTCATTGATTAAACATTCAATGACTGGGAAATGGCTGCATGGAGAGAAGTATAGGAGTTCCAGTGTCCAATAAAGATAGCCAATCCAGAGCCTGGCCTAATGTCTACCCTGCTTGGGCCCCAGTCTCACCCCCCACCCCCACAATGTATCACAGAGGAGGGGAGCCGGGTCATTTGGAACCCTGACTTGGGACAGTAAGTCTTCAGCAGAGTGTGTGACTCCAACCAAAATCCCAGGGCAGGCCTGGGAGTGCAAACATGGGCAGGGGAAAAGACACAGGCTCGGGCCTTTGGGGTCTCAGCCTTCACATAAGTGCCATTCGTCCTTAAATCTTCCTACTCCAGCCCCCATGATCTTTGAAAGGGCAAAAGATCTGTGAAACTAGAGGGGGAAATCAGAAAAGTCAGGCCTGTCTCTTAGGAGGCCAAGGCTCATCCATTCCTGAGAGGTTAGTTTGGTGGCCCAAGCCTGGCCCTGAGCTGTGTAAACAGGGGGGAAGGGAGGAGAGCTGAGGGGGGACTCCAGTTCCAGAACAAAATGACTGGGTGAGGCTGGGAGGGAGCAGAGACCAGGCCAACATTCACACTTCATATTTCCCCTAGCCCAGGCACAGCTACATACATGCCACAGACAACCAGACATAGCCCCAATCTCTGCCAGGCACAGGGAATTCAGCCTGTTTGTGGAGTGGGGGCAGGTTTTTGTTTTTGTTTTTTGGGGGGGCGCCTTGCCCCTGACAGTAACTCTTGACTTCTCTATGCACAATCATGGTTCAACGGTCTCTCCTATAGGAACGGACAGCGTGTTCCCAGAGACCAAAGCTGTGGTTCCAGGGCCCACCCCCTCCCGGCCAGGAAGAGGGAGGAGCCTAGAGGTAAATGAGCGGGGCCTGGGGGAGGGCACAGTGTCCCAAACCTGGAGGCCCCAGACCAGCCCAAAGGGAGGGGTGCCTTGGGCATCCAAAAGCCAGCCAGGCCTGAAAGTGTCCTACCCAAGACCTGTAGGCTAGGGTGGGGTGGTATGGGGAAGGCTTGCTGAAGTAGAAGGGGTGAGTCTCAACCTCCTCTTACAGACCAGGCCCAAAAGGCAGGGAAGGTGGTAAATGCCCCTCACACTGGGACTTTTGAAAACAGAACTGAGCCTCTCTCCTCGGATCAGAGGACTCCACGCACCAGCCCCTACTTTACCTTCCCCTTAGATTCCTGAGAATGGGGTGCTCAGACAGGGCCTGGGGGTGGGCCCGGAATGAACTGCTCTTTGAACTGGCGGGACTGGTTCTGTGTCTAGCCGCCTGGGAAGTCACGGGTTGCCTGCCAGGCCTGGGAGGGAGGCCTCAGGAAGGGGCCCCTCGTAAATCGTTAACTCCCACAGCTGCCACCTCCACGGCCACCACTGCCTGTCCCCTTGGGCCCCACCCCCACTGTGACTCTGGCTCTCAAAGAGCCCACCCCAGGCCAGAAGTCAGAGGTTAGAGGTAAAAGCCAGAGGTCCCAGCACCTGAGCAAGACCCTCCTCCAACTATGGGGGAAGAGGGGAAGGGAGGGTGCCTATGGGGAAGGCACTTCTAAGTTCACAGCTTCTCACCCTGGTTTGCCCTCTAGCCTTCCTGCTGCAGCCCTAACCTTTGCCTCTTAGGGCAGCCCCTGGGCAAGTCCCAACCCCATCAGACCTTTATGTTCCTCAAGGAGATAATTATGCCAGGCCCACTCACTCTACCTCAAGGAGTGTCACCAGGACTACATAATGAATGGATTGAGCAAAAGAACTAGATACTGGTCAGAATTGGGATAGGACCCTTAGCATCGTCCCAACCCTGCTTCCTGGTGCTGGGGTCCTCCAAGGGAAATAATAAAGGCTGCTTTTCTAGAGGCATTGTGCTAAGTAAATCCTTTACCTGCTTAGTAATCTGTTTAGCAATCACATTCCCATTTTGCAGGTAAGGAAACTGAGGCTCTGAGAGGAGCGGTGACTTACCCAAGCTGTGTCACCTGTACAGGATCAAGGCCAGGATTTTAGTCAATTTTGTACTCTCAAGCTGAGTCCTTGAAGGGTTCTGTCTCCTCAAATTACTAAACTACAGGTGAGGAGACACCCTAAAGGCAAAATGGGCTAGTTAATCCGCTCCAGTAAGGTTTGTGTGCGTGGGGTGGGGGAGGAGCTGAGATGGGGCAGGTAGGGGAGTATAGTGGGCAGGAGACTGGCAATGTCCCCCACCACTCTCTGTGAGCCTCTCCTTTGGGCCATCTTCCCCAGGTGCTACCACAGGGGAGGCCTGACTGCTGCTCCCCAGACCCCCAGTAAGAATTCTCCTGCCCCAGACAAGTTAATGAGGGAGGATTGATGGTGGTGCTACCACCCTTTTCGCTAGGGAGCCATCTCAGAAGCAAAGAGATGGAGACAAAAAATAAATAAAATTCAACTTTTAATCAAGATTGCAGATTCAGAAAAGATTCATAAGTGAAATGATTCCCTGAGGAAATATAAAAAGTTACTTACGGCATGGCTAAATTGGGCACGCTTCAATCAGGGGCTGTTGAGAAATCATTAAGATATACAAGACAACGTTTTAGATATATGTGAGCTCTATCAGGAGGGCTGGCCACTGCTCCAGTTAGATCTGGCCCTGAGCTGGCGCGTGGCCTCCAGTCTCACCTCCTCCCACTCAGACCCATGGCTTATTTGCCAGGCCCCAGGAGCCACTGTCCAGAGGTTGCCACTGCCCCCAGGAGCCCAGAGATTCTAGTAAGGGAGAGTGGAGTAGAAGGGATTAGGATTAAGCAGAACTTTTTAGTGTTTCAAGGAGCTTTCCCCCTTTCCAATAGCATAATGGGATGTAGCAGGGCAAGAACTACATACTTGCCCTGAAAAACTAAAGAGGGGACCCCCCTTCATTTCCCCTGACCCCTTCCCCTAATTCTTGGATCAGCCTGAGGAAGTGGGTGCCCTACTTGGACACAGGACCAGAATGCCCTTTCAAAATTGTATCTCAGGGCTTTGCCCTTGGGGAAGAGGGCAAGTCATTCCTTTGGTTCCTCTCTCCAGGGAAAACTGGGGGAAATGAACCCCCTCCCCCATGGCGGGGTGCAGGGGGCAGTTTTCAAGGATGATCACTAGCTCTTGAGAGAACATTCTCCCTCCCCTTGTAGCCACCGTCATTTCTCTGGTCGCAGGCATATTATCTGAGGTCTAACCCTCCTGTCCTGTAGCCTGCAGGGGTCTTTCTACTCCTTGCTTTCCCCATGCTTAGGGCTTTCAGAGGCCAGGGCATTAGTGAAACATGGAGGATCCTTGCTGGATACTGATCACCCTACCAATTCTGTGCAATCTTGGAGGCCAGGTCCCTAGTTGATGTTAAATGTTTATTGAAATGGAGGGAGAAGATCAGGAGGGGCTGGGCAATCTGTCCCATGAGAGTGGGTGTGGAGAAGGGAGATGGGCCAGAGCCTGGTGAGGGGACGGTAATGGCAAGTGCCTAGACCCCCTTTCTTAGGCCCATCTGCCTGACAGCCCTCGCTTCCATCAAATCATCAAGGAAAGCAAGAAACTCGAGCCGGATGGTGGTGGCCACGCTGCCTTGTGGGTGACCCGAACCCGATCCTGGCCAGGCCGAGGCACTATTTTAAACCCCAGCCCCAAACTGCCACCTCAGCCAGCCTGGCCCATCTCTGGTTACAAAACCACTGCCCACCTCCCAGCCACTTCCTCCTCTCCACCCTGGGAGCCCCCTAGACTGGGTCCAATGTGGGCAACCCTGCTCTCTGTGGACCTTAGTCTGTCAATTGGCATCAATGCCTCTCTCCATTCCTTTAGTCTTGCCCACTTAGGCACTCTCATTCCTCTACCCACAGAGGGACCCATTGGCCTGTATTCTGACTGAATCTCCCCGTGGATAAGGGTTCTCTTCCACTAGAGTTAAGGACCCACAACATGAGGAACCCACAGGTTGAGAACCGCTGCTGTAGAGCCTAAGACCATCATGAGGAACTGTATGAAAGGGTCGCGGCATTAGAAAGGTTGAGAACCACTGCTATAGAAGGAAAGGAAGTAGTTTAGATATCAGTAGGGACCTCCCAGCACTGAGACTGTACACTAGAGAACTTTCCTTCACGTCAATGCCTGCCTGCCAGTTTGGGCAGGAAAAGGAAGGCGATGACTCCAGAGGGAGTCTGGCTCAAGGTCTTATGGGATAGGGGACTCAGGGACCATTCAGCCAGCCCACTGTGCCTTTCTCTCTCCCCCCCACCCCCACCCCCTTCTTGGAGGGGACAGATTGGCACTCAGGTGGCCCAGCTGTCAGCTGGCTGAGCCTGCTGGACTTGTGTCTATAATCCTTCTACTTTAGGCAGTAGCCCCCACTGGCTCTGAGGCCTGTCAGCCCTACCCCTACCCAGCCCAACACCAGCAGACATTGCCAGGGCACCAAGGGAAGTGAGGAGGCTGATCATCCATGCTGGTCCCCCCCACCTCAAGCTGGCTGGACAGAAGGGCATCCAGGCAGGCTGAATACCCCCATGACTGCACCCGCTCCCTCTCCCCCATGCTGTGTAGTCCAGCAGTGAGTTGTTGGCACCAAGCCTGGTGCAGCTGAGCAGTGACACCAACAGCCCTGCCATCACAGGCAAGCATAGTTCCCTCCAACCTGGCAGGTGGGGCCATGGAGGCTGAGGGGAAAGGGTGTCTCTCAGCCTCCTGGGCCTGAGATATCTAGGAACAGGGCCGTTTTTGAAACTGTCCCCTCCACTGCAGAGGATCTTTGGCATTCCCAAGGTTCCTGGCTGCCCCTTCCAACCTAGAGGGCTTGTCTTCATGTTAGACCAATGATTCCCAACTATAATTGATTTTGCCTCCCAAGGGATATTGAGGCATGTCTGGAGGCATTTTTGTTTGTCACAACTGCTGCTACTAGCATCCAATGGGTAGAGACCAAGGATGTTGCTAAATATTCTATAATGCACAAGACAAAGAATTAAATGGCCCAAAATGTCAATAGTGCTGAGGTTGAAAAACCTTGGGAAGAACTTCCCTGATTAATCTGGGAGACCGGTAAGAGGCAGGAGGTATTTTACATATACACACAGGGGCTAGGCTCATCATCTCCCACCCCACAATCAGAGAGGGTCCTTCTGCCATTCTGGCTTCAAAGGCCCATGGACTGCGGAATGTGGCGTGCAGCCTGCCTGCTCAACTACCCACCCACCAACCTCTGGGTTTGTTAGAAGTGTGCCCACAATGTGTGTGTGTGGGAAGGCTGTCAAAACTCTTTGCCTGCCCATGGAGGGGGACTCAGACATATCCCACCCACTAGGCAAGCTCTACAGAGCCCTCTCCCCAAGAGGATTCTGGGCCTATGGAAAAAAATAGGGGCTGCCCTGCCCCTCCCATTCCCAGAGGCCTGGCCCAACCTGTGGCTGGTTGGAAGTTCTGGCCTCCTCCTCATTTCCCTATCACCTTCCATTTCTATTTAGGAGGCAGTCATGGTGGCTCAGCTCTTGTCTCTGGTTTCCTAGGGAGCTCTGCCGAAGCAGCCCAGCTTCCGTGGATCCATCTGTCAGGGAGGCTGTTCCGCCCCATCGACTGCTGTTCCCATGGGGCTGTGCTGCTTGAGGGACCCTATGTGTAGGCCAGATAGGGGGGAACCACACCGATAGGAGTGGTTGGGGGCAGCTTGGCAACAGGCAGAGCTGAGGGGGACTGACACTTCAATGAGAAGGAACAAAGCTAGACAGGCATGAGAAATGCAGAGGGCCGGGGGCAGCAAGGCAAGAGGCTGGCTAGAATGACCTCTGAAGCCAGCGGGTACCCTAAGGACCCAGTTTTACCTTTGGACACACCAAATTCTCACTTGCAAAGACAATAATAACTGACATTTATTGAGCAGGAACAGAGTGCCCAGCATGGAATTGGGGGCTTTGCACATCTCTGCTTTCATTTGAGGCTCACACCTATCCAAAGCAGATGCTGTTATTCTCCTTTGACAGGGAAGGAAGCTCAGAGAGGTTGCAACACTTGTCAGCAGCTACACAGAGGAGCTGGAGCTAGATTTGGAGGCAGGTCAGCCTGGCCCAGGGCCGTGCCCCAGCCCCAGACAGCCAACCAGGCCTGGAGGGAGAGGAAACTTGTCTAGCCAGGCAAGAGGCCCTGCCTACCCTCCCCATGGAGCCACCTCCTCCCCTGGGCACTGTGACATCTGCCCTGCTTCCTGGCCCCAGACAGCTGCTCAGAGCCACGTCAGCACTTCCACGGGGAGCCTGGAAACTGACTCTGGCCCCTGGGCAATGGGGGACCAGGGAGGGCTAAAGAGAGGGTGACCCACTCAGCCAAGCAGGCAAAGGGTCTTATGACCTTGGGCCACGCTTCTCTGAGCCTCAGTTTCTCCTGTGGGTGGGTGCCAACGGCTTTGGGAAGGGGCTCAAAAGAGGATACAGTATAGCATACTGGGTGGACAGAGAGCAAACATTCCCACACAGCCAGAGTGGTGGGATGAACTGGTTGTGTGACACTGTGACCAACTGTATGGTTGTGTGGGGCTGCCCTTGGGCAGCCTGTGACCCCTACTGTCCACTGGGGCCAGGTGGTCAGGAGGGTGAGGAGGGGGTGGGGAGCAGTCTGTGCCCGCCCAGGCCTGCACTCTGGCTGGCTGAGGCCAGAGATAACCGGAGCCTCCAGGAAAATCATTAGCATCTGTTTAGGCCACAGCAAAGTTGGCTGGCCAGAGCCTCCATCCGCAAGAAAAGGCCCGCTTCACCCCCACCCAGGCAAGCACTAGGACTAGCACCCCCCATCCCAAGGCCCCGCCCAAACTGGTGTGGTGACAACAGACACCCACCCAGAGAAGGGGAGGGGCCTGGGTGCAGGCCAGGCAGGCAAGGGTCGGTATGCTGTCCGGGTGGTGTGGACCGGATGGACACTCCGGTCCATGCTCTGGGCAATCCAGGCCTGCTCTTGGCAGCGCCCACACTGGCAGCAGCCCAGGGAGTGTGTGGAAATGACACCGCCAGGGCGGCGGAGATCCCCCCTCCTGACATTGGCTGGAAAGTGGAGCAGCTCGTCAGGGACAATCAATGGCGATCGATTGCTGCACGGCTCTGGCGGACAGTGCGGGGGAGGGGCGACGGGGGCTGAGGTCAAACAACACACAGACCCGAAAGGGGAACAGCAGCATAGAGGGGTTACACAGACACACAATCTGTATAGTGAAACACCAATTTGGGCCACTGCCACCACAAAGGAGGCACACTCACCACAAGGAGTTACACCACACCACAAACAGTCTGACACAACTGGGGTCAAACAAATGGTTCACGTGGATACATACAATAGGGTCACATACACACAACTATTCAGTTGGTCACACTATCACACAACCAGTTCACTTCACCACAACAGGGCCTCATACCACAATGGATGACCCTATACCAGACACCTACATCACCAGGACACAAAATGAGTCATACATTCCACTAGCTGGTCTCAACCACACAACAGTAGGGAGTTATATACTTTGGCTGCACAACAAAGTCACACAACAAAGCAAAAAAGTTACACAGCCAAATTATACATCATCACCACAATTTAAAAACAAAACGAAGTCAAATGGGTATCACACTATGCAACAATACAATGGTGCCCCATATTGGCAACACAAGATCATGAGCCCAAAACAGAGCCATACAGCACAAATTGTACCCCCGCAACTAAGACACAGATGCAGCTGTCTCATATCCCCTAACACAAATATAGGGTGTCCCCAAAAATGTATACATACACTTTGTTGTTTTTTAAATATATTTTTATTTATTTCAGAGAGGAAGGAAGAGGGAGAGAGAGAAACATCAATGATGAGAATCATTGGTTGGCTGTCTCCTGCACGCCCCCCATTGGGGATCGAGCCTACAACCCAGGCATGTGCCCTTGACCGGAATCGAACCCGGGACCCTCAGTCCACAGGTCGATGCTCTATCCACTGAGCCAAACCAGCTAAGGCTATACATACACTTTGAATAATTATAAAGGCAGTGTTTATTAAAATACATTTCATTTTCAAAATTGAGCTATCAGTTGTTAAAATCTGTACACATTTTTGGGGGACACCCTGTATAACATGGCACAATGAACAAATACTGTGGCACAGGCAAACTAGCATTAACTCACAGGGCCAGGCACCTGGTAAGTGTTCACAACAAAGAGGGTCTTGGGATCTACCATTATTAAACATATCATAATAATCTATCATTACACACATCTTGAAAACATTAACTCCAGTGTCACAAACACAACTCACTGGTTGTGTGGCAGTGTGACCAACTGTATGGTTGTGTGGGGCAGCCCTCTGCACTCATCCACATAGTGGCCACACATTAATCACTTCCCCTAGTAACGTCAGAACAGCCACACACTCTCTGGGACTTTGGTGGGGAAACCACCCCCAATCTCTTACCAGGTACAAAGCTACTGACCCTATTTCCTGCCACTCTCACAAAGTCATAGAACACAAAGCACCTCCCACCCAACAGTGATCCAGTTAGAGCCCTCAGAAAAACACACACTCCCTAGTCCAAATCCAAAGCAGGAAACTGGAGGAGCTCCGGTTCTCAGCCATCCCCCCTCCAACCCCCATTCTCAGTGGTGCATGTGCATGGGAGCAGAGCCAGATGATCATTCCTTCCACACACCCTTATAGGCCACTCCTGTGGTTTGTTCCAGTGTAGGGCCACTTCCTCCAGTTAAGGCTTGGGTCCTCCTCAAGGGCTTCCAGGAGTCCCTTGCAACCAGGGTGCTCCCCCTTAAGGTTTCACCTGGAAAGACTTCCAAGATTCCCAAGTTTTGCCTGGTTGTGACCTTAGTTAATTCCCCAAACTGTATGTGCCTGGATCCCAAATCCTGCCTGTTGATCCAAGACACACACACACACACACACTAACCAGGGAGAGTTGTAGGTCCACTAGGTGGCTTGTGACCTAGGATGGGAATGCAAGGATCCTGGGCTGTAGGCAATGCTACAAATCATCCATGGCTTATCCTTACTCTCATCCTTCAGGTAGGTCTGGGAAACAAATGGGGGAAGGCTGGCCTCCCTTCATATTACCCCCTAACCTCCATGGCTGGAGGCAACTCTTCCTACCACCAGCTCAGGCTTTTATTTACTGAGATAGCTGGATTCCCCTTTGTCCCCCAAGAGAAGCAGATGGACAGTCAGACCTTGGGCAAGGTCACAGTCACACAGGATGGTTAGGCTTATCCATCCAAATGCCTACCCATTCTGCTTGTGAATACTTACAAGCCTTGCCAAGTGGGTCCCAAAAGGGCCTGGACAGCCTGCTTAGGGTCCCTGGGTGCCCCAGGAGCTAGTCCTGCTCCAAGAGAAGCAAATCTCTGGCTTGTACAGGAACCCAGGAAAGATGCCCTACTGTCCATGCCTACCTCCCTTAACCTATAGCAGGGGTCCTCAAACTTTTTAAACAGGGGGCCAGTTCACTGTCCCTCAGACCGTTGGAGGGCCGGACTATAGTTAAAAAAAACAAAAAAGCTATGAACAAATTCCTATGCACACTGCACATATCTTATTTTGAAGTAAAGAAACAAAACGGCAAAAACACCCGCATGTGGCCCGCGGGCCGTAGTTTGAGGACGCCTGACCTATAGGCATCCACAGCCACAACCCTTTAATTTGATAAGGACATTTTCCACCAAGCATTGCCTATGGATGGAAGGAGGGGTATCTTCTAGATGAAAAAACAAAGCAAAGGAGAAATAAATTAGTTGCCTAAGAATATACAACTGAAGTCAAGGGCCTGTAATTTAAAACCAGACTTGATTCCTGCTCCTCAAAGGCTACACAGCTTAGGCTCACACCCATATGCATAAACACTAAGGAATGTTCATGCTCACAATTCTCACACTCTTACAAGTTCCTGTACACACAAGCAGCCCCCCTGCACGCGTGCAGGCCTACACTCTCCCACGCCTGAGGCCTGTCAGCCACATTCTCCACGGCTCCCTCCCTCCAACAGGGACAGGGGCAGGCAGTCCACATTCCCAGGTTTCCGCCCTGACCCTGACCCACCCCCCCTCCCTACTCAGAGCACACATTCCTGCTGCAGCCAGATAACCAGCCCCAAGGGGAGGCCAGGGGGAGAGCAAGGCATTCTGGGGGCCAAGCTGCAGGCCCTACTCTGGGCTGCCTAAACACTGCTCTACTGCCTGGGTATGGCATGGTAGGAGCTAGCTTTCCCTGCAGGGATACCCCACTTCTCTAGACAGGCTAGACCCAAGGCTTTCTTCCTTATTCCAGAGACTTCCTTAGGTCTAGAATTTCTGCTCCAGAAAGTCTTTCAACCCACCTTTTGGATGTAAAATCTCTTACAAAGTTAGGAGCTAGAGCAGGATCTGGGAGCCTCCAGGACTCCTCTCTCCCTCCCCTCTTAAGAATCTTTCAGCAGGTGAAAGCCTGGGTTCCAGGCACCAACAGCCCCAAAGCAGCTTTCCCCATCTGGGGGTAACAGGGGTTAATTCTCACAGCTCTGTTTGGGATACAGCCACTTGGCGAACTCAGCAGATCTGGAGCTATTTGCATACCCAGATGGCCAAGTCTGGAATTTCAAAGAATTCCCCAAGAAGAGGCAGCTGGCTTATGGGTAGTGGCTCTGGAGGCTCACAGCTGTTGGGCTAGAAGACTGGGGAGCCCAGGACCCCAAAACACAAGATAGATTGAAAGGACAAGAACATTTCCTAGGCTTTATCACCAGCCCCCAGTTCTGTTACTCCAGTCCCCAGGCCACCATCCCTCAGGGTATGAAAAGCTATGTTCTGGTTGCCCAGAATAAGTGGGCAGGCAAATGAAATTGGGCTAAGTTGGTTGGAGTCACAGGGACTGCCTTCCTCTGGCAAAAGGCAACAGTGAGCACCAGGTAGAGAGCGGCCAGAAATATGAGTCCCCTTGTTCACATAAAGCAATGGACAGACCTTTGCCCTCATGCAACCTGCAGCCAAGTGGGCAAAGGTCCTGGTCTGGACCTTACTAACCTGTCCACACACAAGAATATGGCTGCTATACCAATGGAGAGGGGAGAGGAAGGTTAGCAGTTTGATACTTCTTCTGGCAGGCTTTAAGGCTAGAATACTAACCTGTTTCCTGACTAAGCCTATGATGGAGCCTCCCTGAGGTAGGCACTGACTCACCCAGTTCTAGATAAACTTGTGAAAAAAGCCAAGCCCAAACAGGCTTCCACACCCCAACAAAAGCCCCTCTCAGATTCTATCCAAGCAGATTTACTGATCACCCACCTCCGTTGTTACAGCTGTGGGTCAACACTGCCCTCTGCTGGCCACTCAAGTACTAGCATCCACTTTAAGCAAATGCACTTCAGATACATCCTCTCCATCAGTGGGCACAGAAACTTCAACCCATCTATCATCTACAGTCCGTGGGTGTGGGGCAGAATAAGCAAGAATGAACCCAGGGACACAGTGCATCAGAAGAGAAATCACTAAGGCCCTCTCCCCAAAATTTATACCTGAAACTTTCTATCCAGCTTGGAGGTTGATCTTACCCTCAAGGAAACTACCAATCCCATAATCTCCCCTCACCCCTTCTCTTATGCCCTCTCTTTTTCCCAAAGGAGGGGATAGACTGAGATGACCTGGAGCCATCCTTCCAAAAAGGATGAAAAAGCTTTAGTTCCCTGGTTCTTCCTGTCACACTGAAATCCCGGGTGTCCTCTGAAACAAGTTCAGTTCCCCTCAAATCAGTACAACACCCTGCAAACACTCACACCTTTCAAAGATGGCAGCGATGCTGACTGGAGGTAGGAGAAACTGCTGAGAAAGACCTAACCAGTATTGCCTCTGATTAGCTGGGGGAAGTTCTGATGCCCCTTCTAACAGATAGGCAGCCTAGCTTTTGCTAACTATCACCCAAGATGGTGCTGGGTCAGGTTGTATTTGTGAACTGGTTCTAGAAAACCTCCAAGGAGCCCCAAGCTTTGGAGCTTCCAAAGCTACCCTAATTTCTTATGGAAAACGTCAAAGCTGAGAAAGCTGGTGATTTGGGGAGTGGTTGGTCTTGAGGTCAGCAAAACTAAATCCTCCCTACTCATATTCATTCCCTAGGGGTCCTACAATTTAGGGCAGGGGTGTACCCTTTAATAAACAGTCAAGATTTTTCAGTACGTAGAAAGAAATTCAATAGAAGAACAAATGACCCCGGGGAAGGAGATTAGTTGCTGGAAAAATGGTAGCTACCACCACTCATATCCTTAGAAGTCTGGAAAGAATACACAGCACAAGGCTGGCACTGCTCTTCCCTGGACAGCAGTTACCAGAGGCCTGGCCAGGCACTTAGTGGCTTCTTCTCGGCCTCTCCAAATGTAGTCAACCATTTGCTTTCAGAGTACACCGTAGGGCAATCATGAGCCCTAGCCCTGGAAAAGGCATTCTACCAATAACTTACACAGGAGGTTAAAAACAAAAACCTCACTCAATTGAAAACTATTAAGTTGCTGTCTTGATGCTAAGATATTCATAGCTCTACTATCTGCTAAGAGGCAGATTATACTTTGCCTTCAATCAGGTGCAGCTCCACAAATAATTCAGATGAAAAGTGACCACTTATAAGAAAAATGTCGCCTCTGTCTCAACCAGTCCAGGAACAATCACTGAGAAAGGGCAAAGCTGGTTGGTGACTGTGTTGTTATACATTCAGCCACTGAGACCCAAGGCCTTAAAGCTTTAGTAGTCCCATCTTTTGAATTTTCCCACTTATATTAACTAAGATAAAATATGGCAACAATGGGGGAATGAATATTATAAATATTAACCCTGGCAAAGTGATCCCATGGCCAGTTTTCATATTTCTAAGCCCATCCCAGGAATTGGCCTGGAAATATTCAGAGGGCCTGAATATTAACCACTTATACCAGCCAGGGCTAAGTATGATTAAAAAAAGATTTTAAAGAAAGGCTTTTGTCGGGTAGCAAACTCAGAGCCACTTTTCATCTAAGTGCATACACAATATAAGAAAAATTAAATAGGGAACAGGCTCCAGGAATGTCCCCAAGGTCTATTTTCTCTCCTTAGATGTGTATGAATGCATATTTGATAGTCTACTACCTTCACAGTTATTTTCATATTAAAAATCTGCTTTCTCTTATATAATATCACACCCACCAAAATAACCCATCATCACTTGAAATAAAAGAGTATTCACAAATGAAATCAAGAGGTAATGTGTCCTTAACACTGGTGACTATTATCTGCAGGGGCAATAAAGATGCTTATTTCTGAGTAGGAAGAAAATATATGCTCATAATTCAGAAGACCCAAGAACTGAAGAAAGTTCTATTAAAATCTAGCCACCAGGTGTTAAGGGGTACCGTAGAGCAGACTGAAACAAAACCCACAGTTTCACCTTAATTGCAAATAAGGAACAGTTTACAGCTGTAATGTAGAAATAATTCATCTCTCATGACAATCTACCTAGGGCTCAAAATAATTTGTTGAGGCAAAGAATGACTCAAAAAGCGTAATACTGGAGCAGTAGGAAGTACAATGATTGCCTCTATTGCGAGATCAGGGCAGAGAACATGAATCCCTCTCTCTGACCACCACCATAACCTTCTCTCTACAGACCTCCCTGCCACTCCCTACCCCAACAGCCTTTCTTCCAAGTCTCTGTACTACCCAAAGTATAGAAACCAGCAGGACAACGCTAACTTTGACCACTGGCCAATAACAGAGCATGTAAGTATCTGAAATCATGTAGTTTCACTAAAAGAAACTACTCCAACTATAACTTGACCCAGCACTCCATGTAATTAAGAAGCAAAGCAAAAGGAAACCATACAATTGACATTCCCTTATAACCACTGCTTCGCTAAGATAATCAGGGTTACTGCAAACAAACTTTCACATGTGATAAAGCTGAGACACTCCTGTAAAAAGCAATGTGAGAACCATCCTGAGTGACACATACATTTATTTATTTATTTATTTATTTATTTATTTATTTATTTATTTATTTGGTGAGTGGGGAAGGTGGCCTCCCTGACTGAGCCTTCATTCTGACCAAGGCATATATATATATGGACTAGACCAAATATGCTCCATACTCAAATGAGCAAAACCAAACTGCATTCAAGGGTCTAATGTTTATGACTATGTAAACCCTTTCATTAGAAACTTGCACACCAGGATGTCTTACTTAGCACTTAAAAAAATACTTATGGAACCTTCTGTAAAAATATTTACATTTTGACCTAATAAATAGTAATGAACTGGCAGCTCTCTAAGATAACAAAGAATCAGCTTTAAGGATGTGTGCAACTGTCCCATAGTCAACAGTACAGTTAATAGCAAGTCAAAAATGGATGAATTCCCACCTGCCCACGATAATGAGAATACAAGATAATTTTAAATTAGAGCTCAATTTTAACTCCTTTCCCCACAACTGTTAACAGTCAAACCTTCTTTGCAAGATCAAGAATGCTAGAAATATTAATAAGTAGCCAGCAGCTAAAATGCAACACTTTAATAGTTTTCAGGTTATGTCACACTTTAGTTCTGAGATGGGAGAGTAGTGACACAGAAGATAAGACAAGTTGAACAAGTTTAAAACCAAAAGCAGTGGACATTTATTCCTCAATTTTTGTGCAAGAGTGTAAAGATGCATTTGAAAGAACCTAATGGCTAGTGAGCACCAGCCATGGCCTTCAGGCTGGCCAGGTTTACAATTAGATTAGGAGGAGGAGAAAAAAGGTAACTTGCCTAGTTCACACGAATGATGTTTCTGGCAAACACAGTTGTTTACAAGTTTCAAACTACATTTTACTAGAGTCAAGGGAAGACTTCAAAAAAGCCACATACAGTACAATTTAAAATTGAATGAACATCCTGCAATGTTAGTGCAAAGTAATTATGAAGACTCTCCAATACAAGATTGTGCTCATGTTTCCCAGGTTTGGTCAATGTTGCTCTTTTACAATCACAGAAGCTTAACTTACCAACTAGCAATGCCTTTGTTTTATGTCCTATGTACCAAGGGAATGTCACAAGGTTTTGGTGAAATGCACTTGGTTTCATTAATAAAGCAAATTTCTTATTTAGTTTAACAGTCATGTTCCTGGAATACTATACATATAAATTTCATGGAAAAGCTTTTAAGCTTATGCCCTTATCTTGTTCAGTGAAATTACTTTCAAGATATCTTTTTTACTATGTAAACTGGAATTGTTTCATGATTTTGAAATGCAACCAGTATAAATGAAAACCAAAAGCAGTGGACATTTAAAGAATAAGGGGAAAATCCACCACTAATTTCAGCTAGATAAAGTTCTTAAAATAAAAAAGCCTATTCACACAAAATTATATGTAATGACTGTAGTAATCAGTTTATTACACAGATTAATCATTCTTGAACGTACCAGCTCCAGAGGAGCAACTGGGTCTTTAAATATACACAAGTATTTCCATCAAATGAATTTTCACCCTTACATCCAGAAAGACCTAAGCAGTTAAAAACATAAGAAAAATAAGAGCTATTAGCTATGTATTAACTGAGAAACCACATACAAACCAAAGAATATGGAAGAGAGAAAGAGGGGCTGAAAGGACGAGGATTAAAGGGTGGGGAAATGTAAGAGGTGGGAACAAAGCCCATCACACTTTATATACTAATAGCTCCAATCCAGTTAAACTTAGACCTTAAAATACAGGATGTGGGTAGATTTTAATCTGGTTGGTCATAACTTTCACCTAAGACGTAGGTCCTTCAGCATAAAACGAATACAGAAACAGCTTCATGTTCTTCGCCTTGCTTTTCATATCTGTTTTGAGTTTAAAAGGATTCCACTTAAAAAACATCTCCTACAGGTCAGTGGGCTTTTCCTTCCCATCCAAGCACACAACATACCCACCACCCCTCAACTTGCAGTTATCCAAATTTAAGTCAATAGGAAAGCTTTTAGTCTCACACCTAGGTTATGTCTGAAGAACTGGCTTGTCACATACACACTTCTCTGCTAGGAGGCAATGTTGGTACAGAAGTACAGTATTTCTATTTGTTGTTCGAAGTATGTACAACACGCAGCACTGCTGTATCAGGTAAACATGTGCACAGGGGAAGATGAGGCGTGGGCTCATAGAAAGCAGTCAAATGGAAATCAAAAGGACTTTCTCTTTGAGAGTTCCCCTATCTTTATTTGTAGAGGTTATCCAATAATTTCTTTAATTACATCGCATACTTCTGAGTCCATTCCCGAGCTATTCTGTTGTACCTGTACACACAAAGAGAAGCTTAGCTTAACACAGGTGAGCAGTCAGAAGGCATATTCATTATCCCATCTAGTAACATTTTTAAAAAAATATTTTATTGATTTTTTTACAGAGAGGAAGGGAGAGGGATAGAGAGCTAGAAACATCAATGAGAGAGAAACATCGACCAGATGCCTCCTGCACACCCCCCACCGGGGACGTGCCCGCAACCAAGGCACACGCCCCTGACCGGAATCGAACCTGGGACCTTCCAGTCCGCAAGCCGATGCTCTATCCACTGAGCCAAACCGGTTTCGGCCCATCTAGTAACATTTTTATCCTCTCTAGTGTTCTTTATTAAAAACCCATGTAGTGCCCTGGCAGGTGTGCTCAGTGGTTAAAGTGCTGACCTGAGCACCACAGGGTCTCAGGTTTGATTTCCATGCTACTAATAGAGCAGCAGTTGCCAACCAGTGGTCCGCAGACCACTGGTGGTCCATGAGGTCCGAAAGGTTGGCGGCCTCTGTAATAGAGGGCTCTGATTCAATTTTAGCATTTGCTGGCATACCCTTATTCTACACTTGATTGACTTATTTCTAGGAAAGATCTTCAACCCTTGTTCATTTACTTGGAGTTCTTCAAACTATATACTTCTACATTATATGGTTCTTAAAATCATATACTTATAGTGATTAAATTGATATAATAATTTCCTCTGTCTCAATAAAATCACTAGTTCTGGCAGAATGTATTTTAACAATTTGGTTTCTAAAATGAATAGGTCTATTGCTCCAGAACATTCTAGTAGTAAAAATAAGGAGGCCAAAAGGTTCTACAATTCTTTGACTTAAAAAGGGATGCAGGCCCATCCAGTGCTGCCCAGTGATTGAGTGTCAACCCATGAACCAGGAGATCACAGATCAATTCCCAGTCAGGGCACATGTCTGTGTTGCAGGATCCATCCCCAGTAGTGAAGGAGGGGAGAGGGGAGGGGGGACCTCCAGGAGGCAGCAATTGATGTTTCTCTGTCTCTCCCTCTCCCTTCCTCTCTCTGAAATCAATAAACACATATTAGCCCTAGCTGGTTTGGCTCAGTGAACAGAGCACTGGCCCCATGGACTGAAGGGTCACAGTTTCAATACCCAGTCAAGGGCATGTACCTTGGTTGCAGGCTAGATTCCCACCCTGGTTAGGGCCCTTGTGGGAACAACCAACTGATGTGTCTCTGTCACATTGATGTTTCTCTCTCTCTGTCTCTCCCCCTCTCTTCTACTCTCTCTAAAAATCAATGGAAAAATATCCTCAGGTGAGGATTAACAACAAAAACATATTTTTAAAAAATATATTTTATTGATTTTTTTACAGAGAGGAAGAGAGAGGGATAGAGAGTTAGAAACAACGATGAGAGAGAAACATCGATCAGCTGCCTCTTGCACACCCCCTACTGAGGATGTGCCCGCAACCAAGGTACATGCCCTTGACCGGAATTGAACCTGGGACCCTTGAGTCCGCAGGCCGACACTCTTATCCACTGAGCCAAACCGGTTTCGGCAACAAAAACATATTTAAAAAATGATTAAAAAATAAATAAAAAGGAATGCAGACAAGTTCTTCTGAACATTACAACCACAATGGCTTAGAAAATGCCTTTTTGTTTTATGCCCACAATTCCAGATATTTGACAAAATGGTTCTCCAATTAAAAAAAATGTATTTGAATAAATTCACAAATAGAAAAAAGCATGATCTAATTTTATTTTGAATGTAGCCAGAAATAAATGACTACAGAGACTATTCAGACCTAAATACAGACAAAACTAAACTAATAACCAACTGCTGTTACAATCCCCCAATGCCCCACTTAAAAATATGTTATCTAGCCTTGGTTGGTGTGGCTCGGTTGGGTGGAGTCCTGTCTCATACACCGAAAGGTTGCAGAATCAATTCCTGGTCAGGCATATACCTAGGTTGCGGTTTCAGTCCACAACTGGGGGGGGGGGGGGGGGGGGGGTGGGAGGGAGAGTACAAGAGGCAGCCAATTTATGTTTTTCTTTCTCTTTCTCTCTCCCCCCACTTTTTCTGCCTTCCTTTAAAATTCAAAAAACAAATCCCTGGGTGAAGATCAAGAAAACACACACACATACGAATTGTATCTATATGCCTATCTTATCCAGTAGAATTTAAATAATTCTTTACATTTTAACTTTAGAAAATTATCCACTTTTCCTCATCTATTTCCTCCTGTTTTAATGAATATACCCCCAAAAAAGATCAGAATACTTTTAGTTACTATTTCTTTGGATATCCTGACCATTCTTAATAGTTCATAGTACAATTCCAAAATATGTTAATTCTACATTAAGTTTTATTTTTTTGAAGGAAATTTTGGGTTTTCATGTCTGGTGGCATTTATTCTTTCTTTTTTAAATTATACCAAATGGTAGAAAAACAATTTTCTTTCCCCATTAATTTTCAAATACCTAAGAAAATTGGGCTCTTGATGCAAAATGAGTTATATATCAAAAGCCAAGAAGACATAAAACTGTTGAAAATATAATGCAGAAAAGTTTCTCTAGACCAGCAGTCGCCAACCTTTCGGACCTCACGGTGGTTCATGAGGTCCGAAAGGTTGGCAACCACTGGTTTAAGGAAACCTTTGGAGCAGCGGTCACCAACTGGTGGTCTGTGAGGTAGGAAAGGTTGGTGACCACTGTTCTAGACAGTAGGAGTCATATGAAATAATTAAGAGATAATACCAGCTGTGGCTGGGAAGCTCAGTTGGTTAGAGCATCAGCCTGATACATCAAGGTTGTGGATTCAATCCCTGGTCAGGGCACATACAAAAACCAACCAATGAATGCATTAATAAGCGAAACAACAAATTAATGTTTCTCTCTCTCAAATCAATAAAAAGTATCAGTGTCATCTACATATAATGATACTCAATGCAAATACTCCTCTTTTCTATCCCCAGGTGAGTGTATTAGGATTTCATTTTAAATATCTGATCTATACCCAGCCCTTAGTTAAGAAAGATTTGAGTCCCAAACATCTCTACCCTACCACAGGTACTTTTCTGTCTGGTGGCCATACTTACTTTTCTCTATCTGTTTTGTAGATCCGAGCAATCTCAGGCACTAAAGGATCATCTGGATTAGGATCACACAACAGAGAACAGATGGACAAGAGTACTAGAATGAAGAAAACATATAAATTAGTAGAGAATAAAAGCAAAGAATTCAAAGAAACATGAGGTGCCAACACACGAGAAAATTCTAAGAATTTATTTATATTGCAGTGCCTAGCAGCTTTAAGCTCTACCTAACTTTATAGTTACAGTAATCAAAGATTATAAGATTTCTCAGTGCTTAAATCCCTAAGGAAGTTAGCCCAGGTTGGTGAAGTGACTTGCCCAAAGTCCCATTAGTTAGTAATTATAGTGAAATTAGAATCGAGGTCTTCCAAATCCCAGACCAATGACACTTTTTAGAGCTCATAAACTTTAATTTTTTAGAAGCCCATGTTCAGGAATAAATGGCTTTCAAAATTCCAAAGACAACCACACTAATGAATGTTCTTAGTCAGAAACAACCAACATGAAATCCAACAATCACTGCTTTCTCAATAGCAGATATTACATTCAGATGCAATGGATCTGTTTCATTTTCAGTTGAAAACAATTTAGTCCAAGAACATAAAGGCTAGTATTTGCCCCCAAATGGGGCTAGCCAAACTTATTACAGAGGGTACAATATACTTCTACCAAAGTCTCAAATTCTTTTCAGTGATGATTTAGAATCTCATCTAAGCCATTTCCTAAGTAACAACCTGGGATATAGCAGAAAATCTCAATAGTACAATTTCCTCTGTTAAATTTGTTGTTAATTTATGTACTTATTATTGAATGTAAAAAGGAAGCCAAGGCCACTAATTACATAAAATACAGTGGCTTCTGGTATACTGAAATAAATCCCAATCCTTCTATTCTGAGACTAACAGAACTCAGCTTTAATGTTTGGCAGCAAGAGATAATAATTCTGATCTCACTTTACTCCCAAAACATCAATTCAGCAGGAAAGGATTTATTCATTTTCCTATCAAATCTATTTTGTAGAGATCAAGGGCTTCTGAGAGGTAAAGAAAAAGTTTACATGCCCTTTATCATTCAGTTTAACAAAAAAGCTATTTCCTTGCCTTAAGAATATATGGAAAATAAAAAACATCAGGAAAGATGTTTTCTGACTCTTCATTCCTGTTGCCCATAATTCTGGCAGATGGCATTCCCAAAACATCTTCTCTTCCCATTGTCAGGTGTATCACCTGATGCCCTCTTCAAGCACAGAACATCCTAACAGCAATTAGGAAAGATTTCATGTATTTCCTGGAAATGACAACAGGGAGTTATAGATTTTTGAATGTTCATGAAATTACTGACTATAAAAAGAAGAAACTTGTCCAGCCTATCAAACTGGGAAGAGTACAACTGATTCTTCACCTAAAATTAGAGTACAACTGATTCTTCCCCTAAAATAAGACATACTACCAAAACAGTATCAGTTACAAATTTTCTTTTTTCTTATTAATATATTTTTTATTGATTTGTGAGGAAGGGAGAGGGAGAGATAGAAACATCAATGATGAGAACCATTAATCAGCTGTCTCCTGCACACCCCCCCACTGGGGATTGAGCCCACAACTGGGGCATGTGCCCTTGACCGGAATCGAACCTGGGACCCTTCAGTCCATAGGCCAACGCTCTAGCCACTGAGCCAAACCTGCTAGGGCTAAAAATTTTCTTTATTTACAATTCCGATTATTTCAATAAGGCTATTTTTAAAAGATACATTTTAAAGAAATAACTTGTCTTACTTTCTTTCCAGGAAAGGAAGCTGGAGTGGTGGTTATCTGCACCTGGTAAAAGGATTCTTAGTATACTACTTAGTTCCTTTAATTCGCAGAAAATTGATTTTGCCTTATAATTCAGTTTGTTAAACTGAATGCCTTATATACCTTCTTTCGCTGTAAAGAAACTAACTCCTATTTCTACAACCTGTATAGACTCTTCACTGAAATAACTAATTTTTCACCTATGTATACATCTTCATCTGTATATATTCATTTTCATTAGTGTCATAACCCAGTCACTTCCAATTCTAAAAACATATAACAAAGAGGCTTTATGGCACATTTATCTGCTTAAGGTTTCAATATATTTAGTTATCTAACAGATATAGTCAAAGTAGAGAGAAATTCGAGTCAAAATTATGGCCCTGGAAAGCAGATTATATTAAAGGAAAAATTGCCCTGACTGGTATTTCTCAGTGGTGAGAGCCTTGGCCTGAGCACTGAAGGACTGTAGGTTTGATTCCCTATCAAGAGCATGTACTTGGTTTACAATCAATCAATGTTTTGATGTCTCTCTCTTCGTCTCTTTCTCCCCTCCTCTCCCTCACTCCCTTCCACTAAAAATCAATGAAAAAAAAAAAATCCTATGGTGAGGATTAACAAACAAACAAAGAAAGAAAAAGGAGGAAAAAATTATTTTTACAACAGGACTCAGGTCTTTCACAGAATTGCTTGCTCATACATTCCATTTACAAAAGGGAATCATTAAAACATTAAACCTAGATACCCTGATATAATCAAATTCACTAAAATGGCACTGCAATGATTTTAAAAGATAGCTACCCAGATAGAAGGAACATTAAGTCAAATAAAACTAGCAGCCCTATGATTGAGAGTAACTGAAAAATCAACACTAGGCACAGAAGAGGAGGGGGAAAAAAACCTATGGTAACAATTTCAGCTATATAGACCTCCCCACTCCCCCCCACCCTGTCCCCCACACACACTATTCCACCTCTCTTGGTCCATAACTTTACTAGATTTATTTCTCTACTGCTAACTGCTACTTTGTGAAGGAAGAGCAAGCAGGCCAGGAAGTCACAAGAAAAGTATATGAACACTTTCACAAGTAGCCCATGACTTGCAAGGGGCCTACAAAAAGAAAAGAGGCTACTTATCTGATACACTATGTTACAATCTTTTAAGACGTGATCCTCTAGTTCTTTGTTTTTTATTTTTGCCTAGAACGCCCCCCAAAAATTTTAATTTAATGCCCCAGAGTTCTTGTTTCCTTTTAAAAAATTAATGTCAGAGTATACAAGTCTTATAATAGTTATAACATGACAAATATACAACACTTTCTACAATACAATAGTACCTTTATCCCAGTTATTTGAGTGCTTATAAGGAATCAGATAACTGTGCATTTTTGCTTTTTCAATCTTCATAATAACAATGAAATAGTAATTATCATCCCTATTCTCTAGATGAAAGAAAGAAAACAGAAACTTCTTTGTCTAAAGTCTCATTCAATAAGAGGTGAAACTGATATCTGAATATGGGTAGTTAGAACCAGAATAAATCTATGTTCTTTAACATGAAACTATGCTGCCTCTTGTCTAAATGTGTACATTAAAGAAATCATAAACTATAAGATAGAAAACAAAAATATTTTTATACATAAAATTTCAGCACCCAAATACCCAAACTGTTTCTTTGTACCTATTTTTTTTTATTTTAAAGAGGATATATCCTAAGATCTGGTGATAATGGGTTGAGGTCGCTTGTAGATTCACATACTTTTTTTTTTTAATATATATTTTATTGATTTTTTACAGAGAGGAAGGGAGAGGGATAGAGAGTTAGAAACATCGATGAGAGAGAAACATCGATCAGCTGCCTCCTGCACACCCCCTACTGGGGATGTGCCCGCAACCAAGGTACATGCCCTTGACCAGAATCGAACCTGAGACCTTTCAGTCCGCAGGCCGATGCTCTATCTACTGAGCCAAACCGGTTTTGGCTCTTTGTACCTATTTAACATACTTTTCTATATAACTTAAGTTAGTGTATATTAATTTTACCTTTTCTGCTTTTTTCAAACACAGCATTTCCCCATTTTCACAATATCTGTAAGGATCAATCCTCTTTTAAATGCACGTGTTAGAACTGATTTATTTCTTCCTCTATGGTTGGGCCTATAAATAATTCCTAATTTTCAGAAATAAATAGCACTGCCACAAATGTACTTGCACACAATGCTTTTTTATTATTTGGGGTTGTTTTCTTAATACAAATGAATAAAACCAGAATTACTGGGTCAAAGGGTATTAACCTTTTGCACTCAGATGTCGAGTGCAAATTACTCTTTGAATGTATCAATCATTTGAAATATTAAAAAATCCAAATAAATAAGTTTGTATGAAAAGAAACTCCAGTTTTTTATTCTACTGCCACGCTTTGTAAAATCTGGGGTATTTAAAAAATTAAATCCTGAGTAGAATAAAGGAATCGAGAAAAAAGCAAGCGAGTGCAAAGGGTTAATTATTAACTCTCATCTCTTAATACATCTTGGGATATACAAACCTATGCTTCTGTAGTATATGAACACTCATTGTAATGTACCTTACCAGCATTTCGTTTTCTTTTTGAAAGATCTTTGTTAATTAAAAAGGTGAATAATGGGAACTATATATTTCTTTATTTTGTTCCTTTCTGTCCTCTCATCCACTGGAATCTAGGTGTTTTTTTCTTACTGATTTATATATGTTATTTGTATTATAAACATATTAGCCCATTATCTTATTTACTAGAGGCCCGGTGCATGAATTCGTGCACCAGTAGGGTCCCTCAGCCTGGCCTGTGGGATCGGGCTGAAACCGGCTCTCCGACATCCCCCGAGGGGTTCCGGATTGCGATAGGGTACAGGCCAGGCCTTGGGACCCCACTGGTGCATGATTGGGGTCAGAGAGGGACAAAGGAGATTGGCCAGCCAGGGAAGGACCATGGGAGGGCTCTAGGGCGTATCCAGCCTGTCTTGCTCAGTCCTGATTGGCCGGACCCCAGCAGCAAGCTAACCTACCGGCTGGAGCGTCTGCCTCTGGTGGTCAGTGCACGTCATAGCAACTGGTCAACTGGTCGACCATCTTCCCCCTGGTGGTCAGTGCACGTCATAGCAACTGGTCAACTGATCAACCGTCTGCCCCCTGGTGGTCAGTGCACATCATAGCGAGTGGTTGAGCAGCCTTAGCATATCATTAGCATATTATGCTTTGATTGGTTGAATGGATAACCAGATGACCGGACACTTAGCATATTAGGCTTTTATTATATAGGATGATGCTGGAAGCCAGTTCCAGCATGTCATAATTGCAAGAGTTTCATCAAAAGGTTGTTGGGACTTGGGGACTCAACAAGGGCTGAGTCACATATGTTATCGCCTGTTGGGAATGGGTGAAGGCATTTCCCCCAAACCTGAATAGGATGATTGTTTGCTGCCAGACAGCTCAGGGCATCTTAATCTACATGTTATTGCCTCCTGTTGGCCAAACACCTGAACAGCCATAGACTATTCCCCATTCTGACAATGCTTCTGTAAGGAAACCCTACCCTTTGAAGTGTATCTCCACCTTGCCTTAGGACAATTTGTGTTAATAAAAAAAGCAAGGAATCCTGAGACAAGGAGAACTTAGTTCCTTTAGCTAAAGCTCCTCTGAACCTCAGTGCTTTTCAAAATTATCTTTTGTCTCTGGACTCTTACTTCAGTTACACACAGCCTTTCTCCAGATTGCTGAACCCTTCTTAATGCTGGAAGAAGAAGCCCGGCAGGATGGCCTATGGCTTATATTTGTATTTTGACAACTTTAATCCACTTGTGATTTCATTTAAGTATGATATTGAAGGGTTGCACAATTTCAAATCAACACATCAGATAAAGTTTATTAACTACCCAATCATCTCACTGACATAAAAAATAAAAAATAAAAATAAAATCCCGGGGCTGGGTAAAAAAGGCTTAAGAACTAAAAATTTGTAGTCACAAAACAGTTCCAGGAATATAAAGTAAAGCATGGTGAATATAGTCAATAATATTGTAATAACCATGTATGGTGCGCCAGGTGAGTACTTGAAATATCAGGAGGACCACTTTGTAAAGAATATGATTACCTAACCACTGTGCTATACACCTGAAACTAATACAAAATAATACTGAATGTAAACTGTAACTGAAAAATAAGATGTTATGATGTGAAAAAAAATCCCCCATCTACTCATGCAATTAATTATGTCTTATTTAGAAGAGCTACTGGATCTTTCATTACAAAATTAGTAACTAACTTTCTCTATACATTTTCAAACACACAGGCAACTATATACCAAAGACTGTTAAGATGCTCAAATAATAATTTATTTTCCAACCTATAGCATTTAGAATAGCAAAATGGACAGAGTAGTCACAACACAAAGAAAGAATGCATATATATACTTGAAAATCCAATGCTCTCCACTGGTCTCAAGATCTATTATTTAAAAATAAGGGGAATTGCTACTTCTTGTTACAATAAGTATAAGTAATCTTTTTTAAAAATAACCTTAAAAAGACTTTTAAAACACAGTTGCTTTATCTTGATATTGAATATCCATTCCATTACCTTTTGAAATAGTTAGTGCTGGAGACCACTGTGACCGCAGAATATCAAGACAAATGCTGCCATTACTGTTAATATTTGGATGATAAATTCTTGTTGTAAATGCAACCTATAGAAAAAAATAAAAACCAATTTTTGTAAACTGGTTTATTAGTATCATAGGAAACACATTAAAAGCAATTAACATATCCCAATTACCTTAGGTGGTTTGAAGGGATAATCTGTCGGGAAATGAATTGTCAAGAAAAATACTCCACCCTGATAGGGACTGTCATTCTGTTGATAACAAAAAAAGTGGGATTAAAACGAATGAATTACATAAACTATTTATTCTGAAATTAATGTGAATACTTACTGGCCCCATTATTGTAGCTTGCCAATGGAACACTGGAAAAGAACAACAACAAAATTACCATGAAGCAATATCCACACTGTACCTACATCATAATCTGTTCATTTATAAGCAATATGTTGAGTCTTGGGCTGGATGAGGAATCTAAATCAAATTTTTTGAGCCTGAAGTGAGAAAAAGGACTAGCATGTTCTAGCCCACTGATAAGATGCTCAATGAAAAAGTATTTGGGCTGAAACATGAAAATTCATGTCAAGTAGACAGAACTCTTGACAAGCTTCAAAGTTCCACTTTTAAACAGATGTTTCCTCACCTCAAAGGGTAAAAAAGAGCCAAAAGATTCAATTCTTTGATGTGTTATATCATTTCCCCAACACAAGTATATATAATTTACTCCGAAGTAGATAATACTCAAATTAGGAAAGAATAGTTTTTACAAATGTGAAACAATTTCTAAAAGTTATCTATGTAGATCCTTAGAATTATTGGTTTCACAATTTAAAAAAAAATTAGCTGAAAGCTTCAAGCTTAATTATAAGCTCTAAGGACAAGCCAAAGAAATTATAAAGTTGCATAATAATGAAATATTCTCTTCTAACAGCAAAAAATGACGCTTGTTCCATTTCCAAGGTGGTAAAACTAAGTACAGTATAGAGACCAAAAAGCCAGAGTTTTCACTTACAAGCAAGCTACTCAGCACTTAACATTCTTAAGATCTTGGCAAACTAAGAGAAGTTATCACTGAGATTACATGTGAACAACCCAAACCAGCTAGGTTGTCACAAAGAGAAAATGTGAAAACTAAGAAGTCATATGAAAATCCACTGGAATGTCAGCCCATATCCTCTACCTCCACATATGAAACTATGACTATGATTTTTTTGCTCCTCATTGAGGCCTGAACCCACAAATAGTAGCCTGTTTATTACGAATAAAAATGAAGGACAGGTATTGCTGAGGCTTCCCTTCTTAGAATATCCATTTTCTGCCAATCATCTTTTTTTTAAATTATTTTTTTAATTGATTTTTTTTTTTTTTTTACAGAGAGGAAGGGAGAGGGATAGAGAGTTAGAAACATCGACGAGAGAGAAATATTGATCAGCTACCTCCTGCACATTCCCTACTGGGGATGTGTCCACAACTAAGGTACATGTCCCAAAGGAATCGAACCTGGGACCCTTCAGTTCACAGGCCGACGCTCTATTCACTGAGCCAAACCAGTTAGGGCTGCCAATCAACTTTTTAAAAAATATGATTTTATTGATTTTTAGAGAGAGAGGAAAGGAGAAAGACGTAACATTGATGGCTGCCTTCTGCACACCCTCTACCGGGGATCATTCCTTTTGTGGCTGAATAATATTCCATTGTATGTATATACCACATTTTGTTTATCCCTTCATCAGTTGTTGGATATTTGGGATGTTCACATTTTTTTGGCAATTATGAATAATGCTTCTATGAACATTTACGTACAAGTTTTTGTGTGAACATATGTTTTCATTTCTCTTGGATATATGCCTAAGGAGTGAACTCACTGGGTCACATATGTGTTAACTTTTTGAGGACCTGCCAGACTGTTTTCCAAATTGGCTGTACCATTTTTGTGTTCTGATCAGCAATGTATGAAGGTTCCAATTTCTCCATCTGCTCATCAACACTTGGTATTACAGTGGAACCTAATTTCTTGAACTTAATTTATTCCGGAAGGCCGTTCAAAAACCAAATCAGTTTTCCCCATTAGAAATAATGTAAATTGAATTAAGCCATTCAGACCCCCCAATGATTACCTATTTTAACCTTTCTTATATACAGTATTTACTGTTTAACCTATAAACACTTTAAAAACAAAAAGAACATGAAATGTAAGTGAAAATTAACAAAAAGGAAATGAACCTTAAAAATTGAAAATTTAACAATTATAAGCACCGACAAAAGCAAAAAATATGAAAATATTCACAGCACAATATACTGAAATTTTAATAGTGGTAAACTGACTCATATTCATGCATTCTCTGTCACCTGAGAGGTGCATGACTGATCATGCAGGTATCAGCATGAAAGGGTTGTCAGTTGAGAAGTGAATTGTTTGAGATGGGAGATGTTCAAGAAACAAGGTTCCACTGTATTTGTCCTTTTTATTCTAGCTGTCCTAGTGGGTATAAAGTGAAATCTGCATTTCCTTAATGACTAATGATATTGAGCATCTTTATTGGCCACTTGTGTATTTTCTTTGGAGAAATGTCTATTCAGATCCTTTACCCATTTTAAAATTGGGTTGTTTATATTGTTGAATTTTAGTTTTTATAAATGTATTTTGGATAAATGTGTCTTATCAGAAATTATGACCTGCAAAATTTTCCTCCCAAACTGTGTCTTTTTGCTTTCTTAAAGATACCATTTGCAGCACCTAGATTTTAAATTTTGATGGATTCTAATTTCTCTTTTTTTCTTTTATAACTTATACTTTGGGAGAGTTTTATTTAACTCTCTGAGGTAACAAGTTTTCTATCTGAGAAAGAAATGTGGTAGCATTAACTAGTTTGGAAGCAAAGGAAAATTACTTAAGCACATTGAAGAGAACTTAAGAAAATGAAATTTAATCCCCAGACTTTAAACACTTTCAAGTAAAGATTAGCTATTCTCAACTTTGAGGAATTTGTCTGAAGTAAAACCACTTTTGAAAGAGCATACAAATGCAGGTACACTATATAATACTGTGGAATGACAACTAGAATCAGAAAACCTAAATATGAGACTACCCTGGGAACCTCTATGAGTCTCTCACTAGATTTTTCTCTAAAATAGTTTACAACTTCTAACTCCACTCACACAAACTATTATTGTGAAGCTTAAATGAGATAACATTTGTTTAAGTATTTGGCCTATCCTGTTTAGTATCAAGTACTATAGTTACTCATATTGGACAGGTCTAAATATAATAATGTAAATGGGATTTTTTGTCACATGCACTTGGTCTCATACTTTACTCGAGGCCTGGTACATGAATTCGTGCATCAGTGGGGGTCCCTTGGCCTGGCCTGCGGGATTGGGTCGAAACCGGCTCCCCAACATCTCCCGAGGGGTCCTGGATTGCAACAGGGTGCAGGCCAGGCCCTGGGACCCCACTGGTGCACAATCAGGGCCGGGGAGGGATGCAGGAGGTTGGCCAGCCAGGGAGAGACCGTGGGAGGGCTCCAGGGTGTGTCCAGCCCATTTTGCTCAGTCCCAATTGGCTGGACCCCAGAGTAAGCTAACCTACCAGTCGGAATGTCTGCCCCCTGGTGGTCAGTGCATGTCATAGCAAGCGGTTGAGTTGCCTTAGCATATCATTAGCATATTACACTTTGATTGGTTGAACGGACAACCAGACACTTAGCATATTGGGCTTTTATTATATAGGATAACATCTATCTGTTTTATCTGTAAAGCAATTCTTATAAAAGGGCCTCGCTTTGATTCTTATGGATTTAGCAAACTAAAAACACCATTTTTTTTAGTATGTTTTTAATGATTTTTAGACAGAGGAAAGGAGGAGAGAAAAATATCTATTAGCTGCCTCCTAAACACTCGCTAGTGGGGATTGAGCCTGCAACCTGGGCATGTGCCCTGACATCAAACGGAACCAGTGACCTCATGGTATATCAGAGGATGGCTCAACCGAGTCACACCAGCAAGAGCTATAAACACCATTCTTAACCCTTTGCACTCGCTTGCTTTTTTCTCAATTCCTTTATTCTACTCGGGATTTAATTTTTTAAATACTCCAGATTTTACAAAGCGCGGCAGTAGAATAAAAAACTGGAGTTTCTTTTCATACAAACTTATTTATTTGGATTTTTTAATATTTCAAATTATTGATACATTCAAAGAGTATAAAAAGAGCTGCTACCGATGCTAACCGTGTCGAGTCACACTCGACATCCGAGTGCAAAAGGTTAAGAAATATCAGGAAAAAATAGGTTTTAAACAAGATAATATATAACTTCATGTTTACTTGTCTTAATCTATACACTTCTCTTACACAAATGTTTCCAAGTATGCTCTTTTTTCTATTTGCTAAATGTTTCATTTTTTGCCGAAACCGGTTTGGCTCAGTGGATAGAGCGTCGGCCTTCGGACTGAAAGGTCCCAGGTTCGATTCCGGTTAAGGGCATGTACCTTGGTTGCGGGCACATCCCCAGTGGGGGTTGTGCAGGAGGCAGCTGATCGATGTCTCTCTCTCATCGATGTTTCTAACTCTCTATCCCTCTCTCTTCCTCTCTGTAAAAAAATCAATAAAATATATTTTAAAAAAAATGTTTCATTTTTTGTGTGAGTTTTGTGTAAAAAAGTGAGTCTTATTCACTTATCTTCCCTTTTAAAAAGGCTAGATGATGGTATAGTTAGATGATGGTATACAGGGGGAAAAGCTATGTTGAGACAAAATGGAATGCAAAGAAAATTATTATCCAACATATGTGGTAAGATTTAATAAATTATTTTAGACAGGATTAAACAGATACATTGGACATTAAAAATAAGCAAACTGGCTCTGGCCAGTATGCTTAATGACTACAGCATCAGCCCATGGATCATAGGATCGAGGGTTCGATTCTCAGTAAAGGGCATGTACCTCAGTTATGGACTTGATCACTGGGCGCATGGCGCATACAGGAGGCAACCACCAATCTCTCCCCGTCCCCACTTTCCTCCCTTCCTTCCTCTTCCCTTCTCTCTCTAAAAATCAATGAGAAAAAAATCGTCAGGTGAGGATTAAAAAAATATAACAAAATAAGCAAATTGTACCCATATTCACAAGTATGAGCCAGTAGAAAGACAGACACATGCATATACACAATCATCCTTAATATTATCTTACTTAAAGAGCAATACCTAGTTATACTAATACTAGAGGCCCGGTGCACAAAATTCGTGCACGGAGGGGGGGTGGCCCTCAGCCCAGCCTGTACCCTCTCCAATCTGGGACATCCCTCTCACAATCCAGGACTGCTGGCTCCCAACTGCTCACCTGCCTGCCTTCCTGATTGCCCCTAACCGCTTCTGCCTGCCAGCTTGATCACCCCCTAACCACTCCGCTGCCAGCCTGATTGATGCCTAACTGCTCCCCTGCCAGCCTGTTTGCCCCCAACTTCCCTCCTCTGCCAGCCTGGTTTGCCCCCAACTGCTCCCCTGCCAGCCTGTTTGCCCCTAACTGCCCTCCCCTGCAGGGTTGATCGCCTCCAACTGCCCTCCCTTGCAGGCCGGGTGCCTCCCAACTGCCCTCCCCTGCTGGCCATCTTGTGTCCACATGGGGGAAGGATCTTTGACCACATGGGGGCAGCCATATTGTGTGTTGGAGTGATGGTAAATCTGCATATTACTCTTTTATTAGATAGGATAGAGGCCTGGTGCAGGGGTGGGAGCCAGCTGGTTTGCCCTGAAGGGTGTCCCGGATCAGGATGGGGGCTCCCTTGGGGCGTGGGGCGGCCTGAGCAAGGGGCCTGTGGTGGTTTGCAGGCCAGCCACGCCCTCTGGCAACCCAAGTGGAGGCCCTGGTATCTGGAATTTATTTACCTTTTACAATTGAAACTTTGTAGCCTGGAGCGGAGCCAAGCCTCCTGCTCGCTCCGCCAGCAGCCATTTCTGTTGGAGTTAATTCACCTTCTATAATTGAAACTTTGTAGCCTTAAGCGGAGGCCTGGGCTGGCCAGGGGGTGCAGAAAGCTTTGCTTCCTCCGTTGCCGGGGGAAACTCTGGCCTGCTCTCTCCAGCTCCATGACTGCCGCCATTTCTGTTTGGATTTGTTTACCTTCTATAATTGAAACTTTGTAGCTTGAGTGGAGGCCCAGGCCTGCAAGGGCAGGTGGAAAGCTTGGCTTCCTCCGTTGCCTGGGAAACCTTGCTCTCTGTGGCTGTAGCCATCTTGGTTGGGTTTATTTGCATATCTGCTCCTGATTGGCTGGTGGGTGTGGCTTGTGAGCGTGGCTTGTGGGTGTAGTGGAGTTAGGGTCAATTTGCATATTACTCTTTTATTAGGTAGGATTACCCAGATGGAGTGATTCAGTTGGTTGAGCATCATCCTGTACACAAAAGGCTTGCCAGTCTGATTCCTGGTCAGGGCACATACCTGGGTTGCCAGTTTACATTGCCAATTAGGGCACAGTTGGGGCACGAATGGAAGGCAACTGATCAATGTTTCTCTCTCTCTCTCTCCCTTCTTCTCTATGCATGTTCTCAGGTGAGGATTAAAAGAAAAAAAAATACCCAGATGGGGTGAAAGATAGATAGGAAGGGGTCAGAATAATTACACCCTGTCTGGCAAAAGAGGTTCAAAATGTAATGAACAATACGGAAGATAATGGGATATACATAGAACTGCATCTATCATGGACAAGTAAGGGTGAACACTACCTCTTTCCTAAAGCAAAATTATCCTTCACCCAAAATAACCTTAGGAGAGGTAATTCATCAGTTCTCAAGTGCCCAGAGGCAAGTTATTATACTCTTTTACTCCAACATTCCTTTTAAATACTTACTATCATCTCCAACAGGACCTGCTGAACACTGTGCTGGGGGGTCCCGTGCCAGGTCATTCAATTCCTTAAGAAAGGAGAAAGAAGAAATGTATTCAACATAAATCTAACTGTTACCCAATTAACCCTTTGCACTCGCTTGCTTTTTTCTCGATTCCTTTATTCTACTCGGGATTTAATTTTTTAAATACCCCAGATTTTACAAAGCGCGGCAGTAGAATAAAAAACTGGAGTTTCTTTTCATACAAACTTATTTATTTGGATTTTTTTATATTTCAAATTATTGATACATTCAAAGAATATAAAAAGAGCTGCTACCGATGCTAACCGTGTCGAGTCACACTCAACATCCGAGTGCAAAAGGTTAATACAATTTTTCACTATCACAATATTCTCTGTCCCACAAGTAAAGCTCTTTTGGGAACACTCCTTCAGAGTCAGAGAGGGGTGGGTAGGTTAAAGTATTTTAGATTCTTAAGTACAAATGTATGTTTTAAATAGTGGATCATTTTTACTTACAGTTCAGTAAGTAAATATAAGTTAACATGATTATGTGACTAAAGTCACAAAACTATAAGGTTACACTTAAAGCTCTTGAAATCATTAATATTCCAAATTATATGAGACCATCTAACAAGATATTGATGTTTCAGATATCTACTACCAGGGTTCCAAAGGTAGTAGAAAAAAACTTTAAAAAGGATACATTAAAAACGCTGGCTGAAGTAATAAGACCTGTCATAAAGTTTTATAATCAGAGATGGTCTATCTATAGTAATGTTCTACAACCAGATGCTAGCTTCTTAGCTATCTATATATGTAACAGGCTAACATGCTAAGTGTCCCTCCGACCGTCCAACCGGTCATTATGATGCACACTGACCACTAGGGGGCAGGCGCGCAACGCAGGAGCTGCCGTGACACTCACTGGCCATTTACAAAGAGACAGCACCACAGACCTGGCACACTGACAAAGCAACACTCGGCTTCCCCCAAGTGGGACATAGGCCCCACCACCACCCTGGAGCGATAGCCCACCAAATCACAGCCAACGTTGCCGAGACCCCATGGCGCAAAATGCGGCCCACAGCCCAGCGCAGCCCAGAAACAGTGGCTGTGAGTGCCGGGTAATGACATCACGTAGCAACACCCGGTTTCCTCTCCCTAGCGACAGGCCATTTAAATAAACGGCACTATGGACCTGGTGCCCACAAAGCAACACTCAGCTTCCCCCAAGTGGGACACAGGCCCCGCTACCACCCCGGAGCAATGCCCCACCAAATCGCAGCCAATGCTGCCAAGACCCCATGGCACAAAATGCAGCCCACAGCCCAGCCCAGCCTAGAAATGGTGGCTATGGGCCCTGGGTAATGATGTCATGTAGCAATGCCCAGCTTCCTCTCCCTAGCGACTAGTCTCCTTGAAGATTCTTCAGCCCAGGAACATGACTTGCTTTATAGCCAGGTGCAAACATTTTACACTTAAACCAAATGTCTGTGAAGTGTTTTCGCATGCCTCATCTTATTTGATCCTCACAGAAGTCCTGGAGTAGGTAGATAGGAGACTCGGTAGAATACTATTTTCTTTTCATTAGCCGGAAAACGGAGAGTTAGAAATTTTAGAAACTTGATCTGACTGAAAAGAAATTGTGGAACTTGAAAATAACTTCAGGTTTTCTCACTGCACAGAATATAGTCAAACATTGCTACAAATATTTCACCCTTTGTTCTCCCTGCATGATCTGCAATAATAATCTGCTTCATGTTGATATTTATTGCTGTGTTGCTGACAACTACCTGAAAGAGAAGTTGGGGTGCTTCACTGGGCTGGAAAAAGTTTAGCTAAATCAGAAAGCAGGTCTAATTAAGCAAGTTTATCTAAATACTAGAGGCCTGGTGCACAAATTTGTGCACAGGTGGGGTCCCTTGGCCTGGCTGGTGATCGGGACCCATTGGGACCATCTCACCCAGTCCCTATTGGAGTGATCGGGGCCAGCCGGCCAGGGGGACCACAGGAGGTTGGCCAGCCATGGGAGGTTGGCTATAGGAGTGCACTGACCACCAGGGGGCAGCTCCTGCATTGAGTGTCTGCCTCCTGATGATCAGTGTGCGTCATAGCAACTGGTCATTCGATCACTTTGGCTTTTATATATATAGATATAAAGCTCTCGCTGGTGCCAATCTCACACGTGTGTTTCCATCTGTCATTGTCGATCGTGAATTTGGTTGACACTTCTATTATAGGAAAAGGGCGAATAGCGATATTAAAATATTTCTTCTAATTAATTTCCTTTCAATGTGCACGAATTCATGCACCAAGCCTCTAGTTTTAACATAAGAGCCCACAAACATGAGATTTGTTACTGGGTGGAGATGCCTAAAAAATTCAAGGCAGGAAATCATACTGTATTCCCTTTCCCCTTGGCTTGGTATTTGAGATAAAATTAAGTTCTGGGGAAGGACACTTTTAGATTTTATTTTTAAAATATAACAGTAAAATCCAATAGTTTTAAGTACAATAAAAACTACTTAGAATCTTATTAATTAGTTAACCAAGGTATGACTTTAATATTCCAAATATTATATACTTTTAAATTTGCAGTACCATAGTTATGTTAGCCCTTTCTGTGTTCAACCAGTCAGTTTGGTACATTAAATTATTCTGTTTTATCCTATCTGTAAGCTTGAGTACAAAGCATAAAAGTATAGAAATAAAATTTGTCTTTTTAAAGTGCTGAGATTGAGATGAAGATTTAACAATAATTACTTTCTCAAGTATCTCAATTTTTGGATTTTGTACCTCTCTACAAAAAAAATTTCATACCCAACTCAAGAAAAAAGTAACCTATATACAATGTCCAACCCCAAATGTTTGTAATAAAGGTCAGTATAACCAAGAATGCTTTATTGATTTAAAACACAAATATTATCTTATCTTTTTTTACTAATATAGCAATAGATTGCTATTAAAATATATTTTGGCTCTGGCTGGTGTGGCTCAGTTGGTTGGAGCAACGTCCCATATACCAAAAGGTTACAGGTTCCGTTACAGGTTCCATTCCTGGTCAGGGCATGTAAGGAAAGCAACCAAACCAGGTTCTCTCTCACATCTATTTCTCTTCCTCCCTTCCCTTCCACCTAAAATCAATAAGCATATCCTCGGGTGAGGATTGGAAAAAAAAATTGAACTGAACAAGCTATGCTGATGTCCTACCATGTTCATTAAATAAAATTTTACTTGTGACTTATCAACATTTTGTGTCAAATTAAGTCACTTTTTTCCATGCTGAATGACAGACATCAAGGTTTAACAATGAGAGCTAAATTTATTTAAGATGAATATAAAGTTCATTAGTCCATTTCATGAGCCAATATGATATAAATTAAAAAACCTAAACAAAACTTAGGCTAATAGACATTTAACACACTCATTCAACACTTCCTTGGTTCAAGGCACAGATATGAATTAATCTCACAAGCACTCTGCTAAGTGCAAGTAGTCAGACATAAAAAGACTACATTCTGAAAAAGATAAGTTCTGTATGATTCCATTGATATGATATTCAAGAAAAGGCACAATTTATATTGACAGAAAACATCAATAATAGTTCATGGGAAGGGAGGGAGTTGGAGAGATTGACTATAATGAACAATGAAAATGGGGGAAGTTATATCATGACTTTAGTAGAGATTGTACAATTAAATATATATTTACCAAAACTCAAACTGATATTTATAATTGTTGAATTTTATTGTATGTAATATACATTCCAAAGCTGTTTATTTTTTAAAAAGCATATATCCATCCATCTTTGTATATGCATCAAGTATTTCTGAAGAATATGTAAGAAACTACTTAATAGTATTTGCCTTCAGGAAGGAAGCCTACTTTGGAGGGGTAAGAATGGGAACTATATAGTCCTTTTATACCTTCTAAATTCGATAACAAGTGTATTTATTTCCTATTTGAAAAATAAATGTCCAGTTCCTGACTGTAAATTTGGATTAAAATAACTATTTAAAGTTGTAACTGCCCAGCTGGTGTTGCTCAGTGGTTGAGAGTCGATCTATGTACCAGAAGGTCACAGTTCAATTCTGGAACACATGCCCTGGTCAATCCCCAGTTGGAGGAGGCGTGTAGGAGGCAGCAGATCAAGGATTCTCTCTCATCACTGATGTTTCTCTCTCCACCCCCATCCTCCTCTCTGAAATTAAAGAAAAAAATGTGTTTTTTTTAAAATAGGAGATTCCCACTTTGAGCCTTTAAAATAAATAAAATATGTAAATGTCCAATACTTTAACCAGCTACATAAGGATAATTACATCCATAGGGGTTCTATATTTTTATGACTCTTTTTAAAAATGTATTTCTTTACTGATTCAGAGAGGTAGGGAGAAAGAAATATCAATGATGAGAGAGAATCATTGATCAGCTGCCTCCTGCATGCCCCCTACTGAGGATGGAGCCTGCAACCCAGGCATGTGCCCTTGGCTGGAATCAAACCTGGGACCCTTCAGTCCACAGGCTCTATCCACTGAGGCAAGCCGGCTAGGACTATTTTTATGATTTTTGAAGTACAATTCCTTTAGAGTTAGAATTCCTAGAAATATAAATTTTGGTACAACAGTACATACAGAAAGAACCACTGAAAGTATCTCAGACTTCCAAGCAAAGTGACAAACATTACTTTTACTCTTTCCCAAAATCCTACTATAATAAGAGGAAACTGAAAAAAAAAATTTTAAGGCTTAACCCACAAGTACAAAGAATGAGCAAGATAACAGCAGCAACACTTTTGGAAGCTACAAAGGAGACTGATAAGTGACAGTGACTTAGCAGTCACAAGAAAGTGAATCCTAATTAATGGGAAAAACTCAAGAAGGAACTAAATTTAATTTACAAAGGCTCAGAAGTTGATTGGGCAAGCAACTCCTAGAAGCAGAGATAAAAACGGGAGGATTGCTTGCAAATCTGTTTAAGTAGATGAGGATACAATCAACAGTATCTGCAAAATGTGGGACAGCATACGGGATAAGGGACCTGTTTTATTCAACAATAAAAACAGTGTATGAAAAGCCCTAGCTCAGTTGTTTTTTTGTGGTTGCATCCTCCGTGCACTGAAAGGTTGCTGGCTTGGGGATTCCCAGTCCAGGCACAAGCCCAGGTTGCAGGCTCCATCCCCAGTAGGGGGAGTGCAGTGGGCAGCTGATGGATGTTTTGCTATCATAGTGATGTTTCTCTTAAAAAAAAAAAAAAAAGTGACCCAGATCCACTGGCTCAGTTGGTTGAGTGTTGTCATGTGCACTGCCAAACGGTTGCCGATTTGATTCTCAGTCAGGGCACATACCTGGGTTGTGGGTTTGGTCCCCAATTACAGAAGGCAATGGATCAATGTCTCTCTCTCACATCAACGTGTTTCTCTCTCTCTCTCTCTCTCTCTCTCTCTCTCTCTCTCTCTCTCTCTCTCTCTCTAAGAATGTCTTCAGGTGAGGATTAAAAGAAAAATAAAAGCGTATGAAAAAAGAAGGAAAGCTATATATTAGCAAAGACTTAAAAGATATCTATCAGTTGTCTTTGTTTATATATTGATTCAAACCAATCAAATATTAAAAAAATCATTTTTGAAAGAAAAATTTTAACTGATTGGACATTTAATATCAGGAAATTATTGTTCATACTAGTGTCCTGGTGCATGAAATTCGTGCACGGGGGTGGGGGGTCCCTCAGCTCTGGCCTGCACCCTCTCTAATCTGGGACCCCTTGGGGGATGTCCGACTGCTGGTTTAGGCCCGATCCCACAGGGCAGTTGGACATCCCTCTCGCAATCTGGGACTGCTGGCTCCTAACCGCTCACCTACTTGCCTGCTTGATCGCCCTTAACCATTCTGTCAGCCTGCTCGCCTCTAACTACCCCCCCCACCGTCCTTCTCACCCCCAACCGTCCCCCCCGCCAGCCTGCTTGCCCCCATCTGTCCCCCCTGCCAGCCTAATCATCCCCAACTGGCCCCCTGCCTGCCTGATCACCCCCAACTACCCTCCCCTCCTGGCCTGATTGCCCCTAACCGCCTCTGCCTTGGCCCACCACCATGGCTTTGTCCGGAAGGTCTCCCAGTCTAATTAGCATATTACCCTTTTATTAGTATAGATTATAGATGTAATCATTGCATTGTGTGTGTAATTTTTTAGAGTCCTTATCTCTGGGTTTCTCAATCTGGTACTACAGACATTTGGGGCCAGATAATTCTTTCTTTTGGGGAGCTCTCCTATACATTGTAGGATGTTTAGCAGCACCCTAGCCACTACCTTCTAAATGCCAGTAGTACCCAGTAGTCTTCCAGTTGTGAAAACCAAGAATGTCTACAATGCTAAATGTCACCTGGTGGGCAAACTTGTCCCGGTTGAGAACCATTGGCTTATCTCTAATACACTAGAAGCCCAGTGCATGAAAATTCATGCACTGGAGAGGCGGGGGGTCCCTCAGCCCGGCCTGCTCCCTCTCACAGTCCAGGAGCCCTCAGGGGTGGGAGGTGACCCGGCAATCAGGGGAAAGCGACACCCCCCCCCCCCCAATCATACCTCTGTTTCTGCCACTGCCAGCAGCACAAGCCTCGGCCAGCCCTGGTTACCTGAGCCTCAGGTGGCCCTGGGCGGCTGGGCAGCCACCATCTGAGGCTTGCCGGCGCCTCAGGCCGGCCCTGGGCGGCTGGGGGGCTGAGGGTGATGGGGGACTCCGGAGGCAGGCACATGGAGCAGCCAGACGTACCTGGGGGCAGGCCCAGCCATGCTGCAAGCCTACTGCCTGGGCGGGGCTGAGGGGACTAGGTGCCGCCATCTTTGAGGGCATGGCAGTCAATTAGCATATTCCCTCCTTATTGGCTGTGGGCGTCACCATCTTTGTGAGGGCACGACAGTCAGTTAGCATATTCCCTCTTGATTAGATAGGATTCTGAATTATTTACAGATAAAACCATATGACATTTGGTTCAAAATAATCCAGTGAGGGTAGAAGAGATAATCAAGAATTAACAGAAAATAATGGATTATAGGGCACACAGAAATCTGTTATGGAACACTCAATGTTTGATTGTGCTTGAAAATTTTATTGCAGTTTATTGGACATCTACTTTATGTATTTTCCTATAGTGTGTTATGTTTGTAGTAAGGAACATTTTTTTAAAAAGTTAATTACAAATTCTCATATCCTGTAGTTGGTTGTTTAAAAACTTTGGAAAACATCTTGGCAATATCTTACAAAAAAATGAAAAGGCTCACACTCTAGAACCAAACAATTTTACTGACTATAAAGAGAAACACCCATGTGCACCAAGAGACATGTATGGGGAATATTGAAGCTTAAGTGTTTATAGCAAAATCTTGGAAACAGATGTCTATCATAGGGGAAGAATTTTTTAAAAATATATTGGTGGTATATTTGTGTTCCATGAAAATGCATGTTATTTGAAATGTATACACACAATCCCTGACTTATAATGGTTCCACTTACAATTTTTTTTACTTTACAATGGTGGGAAAGTGATACACGTTCATTAGAAACCGCACTCTGAATTTTGATCTTTTCCTTGGGCTAGCAACATGTGGTATGACACTGGGCAGTGGCAGTGAGCCACAGCTCCCAGTCAGCCACATTATCATGAGGGTAAACAACCAATATTCTACAACGTACTGTGTTGCTATCATTTTCTGAATATTGTTTTGGGTTTTTATATCCCATCATGTCTAAAAACACCCATTTGTGTCTCCTGCTTCTGGTGAGAAGAGGAAGGCAATTACTCTTGAGATTAAACTAAAGATAAGCACCCAACTGTAGGCTAATTTAAGTGTTCTGAGCAAGTATAAGATAGACTAGCCTAGCCCTAACCGGTTTGGCTCAGTGGAAAGAGCGCCTGCAGTCTGAGGGGTCCCGGGTTCGATTCCTGTCAAGGGCATGTACATTGGTTGTGGGCACATCCCCAGTGGGAGGTGTGCAGGAGGCAGCTGATCGATGTTTCTCTCTCATCAATGTTTCTAACTCTCTATCCCTCTCCCTTCCTCTCTGTAAAAAAATCAATAAAAATATATATTTTTTAAAAAAGATAGACTAACCTAAGTAAGTTATGATGTTCAGTAGGCTAGGTGACTTGCATGCATTTTTAACAGGACATTTTCAACTCACAATGGGTTTACTGGAAAGAAATTCCACTGTAAACTGAGGAGAATCTGCACATTTCCTTAACATCTATGTAAATTTTGACAACATTCAAAACAACACTATATGTTGCTTATGGACAAAAATCTTAAAACTTTAAAATGTAAAACTAATAAAATGATGTCTAGGTCACTTCTCTGACTCTGGACTCCTCCAGTGAATGCCCTCCCCACCCAAGCAACAGGCTGGAGGGTTTGTTCTCTGGAGAGGATATAACAGGTCTTAGGACTAAGAGACACTAACAAGGGCATGGAAGATGTATGAAAAACAGGAAGGTTAAGTGAACGTTTCCATACACACTTTGTTCACTGTGGTTATGAGAACACTGTAAGCCTAGCCCAGTGATGGGCAACCTTTTGAGCTTGGTGTGTCAAACTTCGCCAAAAAACTGAGCATAACTCGGGAACGGAGTCTTGGAGTTAGACTCTAACTCCAAGACTCTAGTCGCAAATGTTTCATCCTCAGGAGCAGCAAATGTTTCATCCTTGGCATGCGGCCGCCTCAGCGGCCGCGTGTCATCAGAAATGGCTATGCGTGTCAGTGCTGACACGCGTGTCATAGGTTCGCCATCACTGGCCTAGCCTATACCTTCCAGGCTGGAGATTAGACGATCCTCAAGAAAACTTAACCAATATAAGATAAAGAGCTATACGATTTACTGGCATTAGTGGTTCATCTGGAGAAATTGCCAGGCCAGTAAACCATAAATTGTGTTTCACAGTTGCCAAACCTTATCCCCATGTGCTCAGGCCTTTTACTCAGCTTGTTATGCCCTACTCTTAAAGAATTAGCCAAATGATTCATCTGCAACACCTTCAAAGACCAAAACAATGTAGAGGAAAAAAGCAGAAGAAAACAAAGACCATACAGGGAGAAGAAAATGTCAAAACAAACAAAAAACTACCATAAATACCCTTAAAGGTAAGAAAAGCTATTGCTCCTATGAAATAAGAACAAAATCCTTAAAACAAATAAACTTACATTCTGAAAATGAGAAAGTCTTTCAGAAAATAGATAAAAGACTTGCAGTATTATTTTTTTAAAATATATCTTATTGATTTTTTACAGAGAGGAAGGGAGAGGGAGTGATAGTTAGAAACACCGATGAGAGAGAAACATCAGCTGCCTCCTGCACACCTCCTACTGGGGATGTGCCCGCAACCAAGGCACATGCCCTTGACTGGAATCGAATCTGGGACCCTTCAGTCCACAGGCCAACGCTCTATCCACTGAGCCAAACCAGTCAGGGATTGCAGTATTATTTACAATAACCAAGATATAGAAGCAACCCAAATGCCCATCAATAGACAAGTGGATAAAAAAGTTGTGGTACATATACAATGGAGTATTACTTGGCCTTAAAAGAAAGGATGAAATCTTACATTTGTGACAACATGGATGGACCTAAAGTGTATTATGCTAAGCAAAATAATCAGACAGAGAAGGATAAATATCACATGATTTCACTTACATGTGGAGTCTAAAGAGCAAAATAAGCAAACATAGAAACTGACTCATAGATACAGAGATCAAATTGATGGCTGACAGAGGGAAGGGGAGTTGGGGGGCTGGATGAAAAAGGTGAAGAGATTAAGTACAAATTGGCAGTCATAAAACAGTCATGGGGATGTAAATACAGCATAGGGAATATAGTCAATAATATTGCTATAACCGTACAGTGCCAGGTGGGTGCTTAAAATATCAGGGAACCCTAGCCAGTTGGCTCAGTGGATAGAGCGTCAATCCATGGACTGAAGGGTCCTGGGTTCAATTCCAGTCAAGAGCACATACCTTGGTTGCAGGCTGGATCCCCAGCTCTGGTCAAGGCACATATGGGAGGCAACCAATCGATGTGTCTCTCTCACACTGATGTTTCTCTGTCTCATCCCTTCCCTTCCACTGTCTCTAAAAATAAATGGAAAAATATCTGGGTAAGGATTAAAAAAAATAAAATAAAGTATCAGGGAGACCACTTTGTAAAGTATATGACTAACCACTATGCATACACCTGAAACTAATCCTATATAATAAAAGGCTAATATGCAAATTGACTGAATGGCGGAACAACCAGTCACTATGACGTGCACTGACCACCAGGGGGCAGGCACTCAATGCAGGAGCTGCCCGTTGGTGGTCAGTGCATTCCCACAGGGGGAGCGCCACTCAGCCAGAAGCCGAGCTCACAGTGCATTGGCGGTGGCAGGAGTCTCTCCTGCCTCTGCAGAAGGCTCCCGGACTGTAAGAAGGCGCAGGATGGGCTGAGGGACTGCCCCCTGCCCGAGTGCACGAATTTCATGCACTGGGCCTCTAGTACGAAATAATATTGAATGTAAACTGTAATTGAAAAATAAAATAAAAAGTAGATAAAAGACAAAGATGAAAAGTAGAAATGAAAATATAGGAAGACTAGTCCAAAACCATGCAATGTCCATAAAAATTCCAACTGGTTTTTTTTTGGGGGTTTTTTTGCTGTTTTATTTTATAGAAATGGCAAGCTCATCCTCAAGTTCATGTGCGAATGGCAGAGACCCAAACACAAAACAATTTTGGGAAAACAAAGTTGGAAGACACACAGTTCCTGATTTCAAAACTTAATATAAATTACAGTATTCAAGACAGTATGGTACTAGCATAAGAACAGACATATAGATCAACAGAAAAGAATTGAGAGTCCAGAAATAAAACCATACATCAATGACCAATTGGTTTCTGACACAGCTGCCAAAACAATTCAGTGGGAGAAAGAGTAGTCTTTTCAACAAGTGGTGCTAGGAGAACTAATCCATACAAACGATGAATTGAGATTTCTCCTACCTCACACCATCTACGAAACTTAACGTAAAATAGACCACCATTTCACACCCGTAAAGACAGTTACTATAAAAACAAACAAACATGCCCTAACCGGTTTGGCTCAGTGGATAGAGCATCGGCCTGCAGACTCAGGGGTCCCAGGTTCGATTCTGGTCAAGGGCATGTACCTTGGTTGCGGGCACATCCCCAGTAGGGGGTGTGCAAGAGGCAGCTGATTGATGTTTCTCTCTCATGGATGTTTCTAACTCTCCCTCTTCCTTCCTCTCTGTAAAAAATCAATAAAATATATTTTAAAAAACAAAACAAAACAAAACAAACACCAAGTAGTAACTGTTGGTGAGGATATAGAAAAACTAGAACCCTTGTGCAGTTAGTGGGAATGTAAAATGGTACAGCCACTGTGGAAAATAGTATGGCAGTTCCTCAAAAAATTAAAAATAGAATTACCATATGATCTAGCAATTCTACTTTTAGGTATATACCCCAAGAGAAGTGTCTAAAAGAGAATTTGCACACCCATGTTCATAGCAATATTATTCAGAATACCTAAAAAGTGTAAACAATCCAGCCCTGGCCAGTGTTGCTCAGTGAACCAAAAGGTCTTAGGTTCAATTCCTGGTCAAGGGCACATACTTAGGTTGCAGGTTTGATTCCCAGTCCCGGTCGCTTTCTTTTCACTCTCTCTAAAAATCAATGGAAAAATTATCCTTGACTGAGGATTAATTTATCTGTAATAATAAAAGCATAATATGCTAATTAGACCGGATAGCTGGACGTCCTTCTGGATGAAGCCGGGGGACTGTGAGGGCCGAGCCCCTTGCATGAATTTCGTGCATTGGGCCTCTAGTAAACAAATAAATAAAAATGTAAGCAACCCAAGTGTCCAACAGTAGATAAATGGATAGGCAATATGGGGTATATACATAAAATGGAATACTATTTAGCCTTAAAAATGGATGAATGAACTAAGTCAGTCACAAATAATTAAATACTGTATGATTACACTAATAAGAAATCTAGTCAAAATAGAAAAAGGAGATTGGTGGTTGCCAGGGGCTGAGAGGAGAGAGGATGGGGAGTTATTATTTCATGGGTATACAGTTTCAGTTGTGAAAGATAAAAGATTTCCCAAAATGGATGGTGGTAATGGTTGCACAACAATATGAATGTACTTATTACCACTCAATTGTATGGTAGGCTTTGGCTGAGTAGTTCAGTTGGTTAGAGTCGTCCTGATACACCAAAGTTGTGGGTTCAATCCCTGGTCAGAGCACATACAAGAATCTACCAGTGAATGCATGAATAAGTGGAACAACAAATTGATGGATGTCTGTCTGTCTGTCTCTCTCCCTAAAATCAATAAGTAAAACTAAATATTGTAAATATGATTAATTTTGTATAGCCATAAAGTGAAAAGGCAACCCACAAAATTAGAGAAAAACTTTGCAAATTACATATCTGATAATGTTTTAGTATCCAGAATATATAAGAAATTCTTACAGCTCAATAAAAAGGCAACCTAACTTAAAAATGGGCAAAGGATACACATTTCTCCAAAGAGGATATACTAGTATATGGCCAATGAGCACATGAAGAGATGCTCAACATCATTTAATCATTAGAGAAATGCAAACCATAATCACAATGATGTGACACTTGAGATGTACTAAGAAAGCTATCACCAAAATAATAACGTAACAAACTGGTGAGGATGTAGAGAAACTGGAAACCTCATACATTGTTGGTGGGAATGTTATATAGTACAGTCAGTTTGGAAAACAGTTTGGCTCTCAAAAAGTTAAACATAGAATGACCACACAATTCAGCAATTCCACTCGTAGGTATATATCCAAGAGGAATGAAAACAAATGCTCACAAAATATTTGAAAAGTAAGTTCATAGCAGTATTTTTTAATAGTTACAAAGTGGAAACAACCCAAATGCACATCAGATCATAAATAGAACAATAAAATGTGTAGTATCTATACAATGGAATAGTATTATTCGGCTATCAAAAGGCATTACATACTAATACATACTACAACTTGGCTAAATCTTGAAAACACTGAACAAAAGCAGCCAGACACAAAAGGTCTCATATTGTATAATGCAATTTATATGAAATATCCAGAATAAGCAAATCCCAATAAATAGGGGGTAGGGGTGGAGGATGGGGACCAGTCCACAAAGTCCAACATCCAAAAATAGTTTTTAAAAGGGGAGAACAGAGAAAATGAAGTTAATGAAACCATGGGGGAGGAGGGGAATGATTCAAGAAAAGATCTCAAAACTTCAGAACATGCATTTATGGCTCAAAAAAAGATCAACTGAATACCCCCCAAAATAAATGAAAATTGACCTACACCACCACACATCATGAAATTTTACAACACCGAGGACAAAGAAATGAAACTGTTCACATATATAGGATCAGGAACTAGAATGGTTTTGGATTGAACAGCAATACTGGAAACTGAATACAATGAAAACACTGACTACAAAAGTAAAAAACAATGCCACCTCTACTGGTGGTCCTATCTCAGGCTCTAAGATTAGAGAGATCAAGTTGTGTTCATGGTGCAACCTAAGAAACTAATAGCTGGCTCCTTTCCAAATGCCAATAAACATTGCTAGCTTCAAGTTGTTCCTCAAAGTTTGAACAATTTTCTTAACCATCTATCAACGGAATACTATTTATTTGTATGTGACCTCATACAATTTAGTTTCCACATCAAGTTATAGATTCAACAAAGAATGAAAATAACACACATACAATGAAAAAATAAAAAGGTACTGCATAAGCATGTTTCGGGATTGCCACTGTAAGTTCAAACAGATTTTATTAGAGGTTTGTCTTATATGACAGAAATAAAGGTCATAAACTATTTCTCTCTTGAAAAGAAATTCAAGTTTCTGACTTAAGCCAATTTAATCAGTCTTATCACAGCAATTCACAATTTTAAAAAGAGCCTAAAAACATACGATATAGTCCTGGTAAGATCAATAATTTAAAAGTTCTTATTATTTATTATTCACAAAAGTGAAGCACAATGATTAAATATAAAAATAACCTTTCAATGGACAGGAATCTGGCCTATTACTAAAAAAAGTGATGATATATTATTGCCTTAATGCAATAAGTAAAGTAGGGGAAGTAATTCCCCATCACTTACAACACTGCACCCTTATCAAAACATGAATATTTCTAAATATGCAGATGTCAAGCTCCTTAATTATCAAGAGAAGCCATCGCTCCTGACTAAATTTTAACACTTCAAGCTAAATTAGGTAGGTCTGAATCTTAAATTGAAGCAGAAAGTACATAGATATTGGCCATATCAGTATCTAAAACCTTTTAAATATATATATATATATATTTTTTATTGATTTCAGAGAGGAAGGGAGAGGGAGAGAAACATCAATGATGAGAGAGAGTCATTGATTGACTGCCTCCAGCATGCCCCCCACTGGGGATTGAGCCTGCAACCTGGGCATGTGCCCTGACCAGGAATCGAACCATGACCTTCTGGTTCATAGATCGATGCTCAACTATGAGCCATGCTGGCTGTGCTAAAAACTTTTTTATACATAAAATATTTCCTAATGAAAGATAAATTCCGGGCCCTAGCTGGTTTGGCTCAGTGGATAGAGCGTTGGCCTGTGGACTGAAGGGTCCCAGGTTCGATTACGGTCAAGGGCACATGCCTGGGTTGCGGGCTTGATCCCCAGTAGGGGGCATGCAGGAGGCAGCCGATCAATGATTCTTTCTCATCACTGATGTTTCTCTCTCTCTCCTTTCCTCTCTAAATCAATAAAAAAATATATTTTTAAAAAAGATAAATTTTGGGACTCCAGGTATTTTTAGGAGACTACTGATTACTAGAGTTACCAAAAATTGTGTCAGAAGAATAATACTAAACTAAAATTATGGTCTTAGTTTTCTCCAAGAATGGGCTATAGAAAATGCTATGTTCCCTAGCTTGGAAAAGTACTATGAGGTCACCATCACTGGGTTGAACTTCTGTTTTAAGTTATGTTCTACATGACTAGCACTACTGTTTTAAATAGTTTTTAATCTAATTATTTATGTCAAATAAATCATGTGTTTTACTTAGTTTTTTAAAAATGGTGCCTGGCCCAAATGGCTCAGTTGGCTGAGCTTGTCCTATGCACTGAAAGGTTGCAGGATCAATCCCTAGTCTGGGCACGTACAGAAGGCAATTGATAGATGTTTCTCTCTCACACTGATGTTTTTATCTTCCTCTCCCTTCCTCTCTCTAAGCATGTCCTCAAGTGAGGATTAAAAAAACAAAAAAAGCACTGGTTGATTTGGCTCAGTGGTTAGAGCATCAGCCTTCTGACTGAAGGGTCAAGGGTTCCATTCCCAGTCAAAGGCATGTACACCTCGGTTGAAGGCTTGATGCCAGGCCCAGGTCAGGGTGTAAATAGGAGGCAATCAATTGATGTGTCTCTCTCACATCAATGTTTCTCTCCCATCCCTCCCCTCCACTCTCTAAAACAAACAAACAAACAAACAAACAAATCAATGGAGAGAATATTCTCAGGTGAGGATTTAAAAAAAAAAAATGGTGAGGACATCCACAGAGGGATGGGCATGACCCTGTACAGGATGTCCAAGTCAGGACAGAGTTATAAAGGGCATCTGCGGAAAGTAAGAATGGTATCTATGTAGGTGAGCCACAGCAATGGGAGGTTGATTATATACATGGGAACTGATCAAATGAGTAAATAAATATATTAAGTACTATAGAAAGTATGTTTCTCACTGTCAGAAAAGGAATACCCATACTGAAAAGAAGAATTATAGGGTAAGCCCTGTGGTACTGAACTGTAGCCCCAGGCAACTCTGAGCTAGAACCACCTAAGACATTTTCAGATTCCTGATCTTCAGAAATTGTGTGACAATAAATGCTTGTTACTTTAAGCAGCTAAGTTCTGGGCACTTTCCTATGCAGGATTAGATAAAAAAAAAAATACAAACAGGGTAAGTACATGTCTCCTAATAAATAACTTATTCACTATGAAGGGAAAAGGTATACTGGTAGACATCACCTTAGTCAAGGGATGGAAGTAAAAATTTCCAGTAATGGGTCAAAGTAAAACTGCATACCCCCTGACAGAATCCAACCAAGATCATACATTACTTGATGGGATACAAAGAATGGGATACAGCACTGCTACTGTGATACTCCTTCCAAAGATATATGGCTTAAATCTGATCACGAGAAAATATCAGACAAACCCAAGCTGAGGGTCATTCTCCAAAATAACTGAAATATTTATAAGACATTGCTTTTACAATACCATGGAGTTGTGTTGCTGTTTTTTTCCTTTTCTTTTTTGGTTGGGGTGGCAATGAAGTGAAATGCTAAACAGACAATATTGACACCTAAGATTTCAAGATTCCCCCAATTTCATGGGTTGACATTACTGGACTATAATTTCTAAAAGTATCAAGGTCACAAAGCCAAGGAAAAACTAAGGGAATGAAAGACACTAAAGACAGATAACTAAATGCAAGGTAACTCTGGACTGGATCTTTTCCTATTATTATAGGACATTATTGGAACAACTGGCAAAACTTGAATGGGATCTGGGAATGAGATGGCAGCGAGATCTCAATGGAAATTTCCTAATTTGATGACTGTAATGTGATTGTGTAGCAAAATGTCACTGTTGGTAAGAAATACGCATTAAAGTATTTGGGTTAGATGAGGCATCATGTTGACGGTTTACTCTAAACTGGTTAAAGAAAAAATATTCTAAGTATTATATTTGTAACTTTTGTAGGTTTGAAATTGTTTCAAAATTTTAGAAAGTTAGCCCAACCAGTATGGCTGTGGTTGAGCGTCAACCTATGAACCATGAGGTCACGGTTTGTTTCCCAATCAGGGTACATGCCCAGGTTGTAGTTAGAGAATATACTGGATTGAATGGTCCTCAAAAAGATATTTGGCACATCTTAATTTCTGGGACCTGTGAAGGTTACCTTATTTGAAAAAAAGGGTCTTTTGTAAATGTAATTAAGGATTTTTAAAAAATGTACTTATTGGTTTTTAAAGAGAAAAGGAGAGACATCGATTTTGTTATTCCACTTATTTATGCATCGATTGGTTGCTTCTTGTATGTGCCCTGACCAGGGATTGAACCTGCAACCTTGGGGTATCAGGACAACACTCTAACCAACTGAGCTACCCGATTAGGGTTAAATTAAGAATCATGCCCTAGCCAGTTAAGCTCAGTGGATAGAGCATCAGCCTGTGGACTGAAGGGTTCCAGCTTTGATTCTGGTCAAGGGCATATGCCCGGATTGTGGGCTTGATCCCCAGTAGGAGGTGTGAAGGAGGCAGCTGATCAATGATTCTCTCTCATCATTGATGTTTCTACCTCTCTCTCCCTCTCCCTTCCTCTCTGAAAAAAATAAAAATATATATTTTTTTAAAAAATTAAGGATCTTACTAAGATCATCCTGGATTATATGTGTAAGCCTTAAATTTAATATCAAGTGTCCTTATAAGAGACAAAAGAGGAGAAGACACACAGTGGGGACGGTGATGAAGATGAAGGCAGAGATTGGAGGGATGTTGCTACAAATTAAGGAAGCAAGGAATGCTTAACAGCCAGCCACCAGAAGGAGTGTAACCCAGAGGGAGTGTAACCCTGCTGATTTTGGACTTCTGGGTTCCAATACTGTGAGAGAATAAACTCTCTTGTTTTAAGCCATTTAGTTATTTGGTAATTTAGAGCAGCCCTATAAAACTAATATAGATGGTATAAATAAGGAAACATTTAATCTAAAGGAAATCTATGAATACTATTATTTTACCACTTCTGTAAAACAACTCTGATTTTTCAAAAATGCCATCTCATATAAGCCCTTACGAAGTTGGCAAAAGAATACTATCATTTACACTGGCATGATGCTCTTCAAGTGGTAGGGGGAAGTACTCAAAGGACAGCAGCAGATACTTCTATTACAAGATGTTAAAGAGAATTTTTTTCACTTCTAAACCAACAAAAATATCACATGTATTAGAAACACATTCAGGAGATAATATTTTGAAGTTTGCTGAAGAAAAAAATTTGGAATTCAGTCCTGTTTCCCACTTAGAAGTAGTATAAAACATTACTTTTACAACACCATGGTGTTTTCTTTTTTTGTTTGGGGTAGCAATGAAGTGAAATGCTAAACAGACAACACTGACACCTAAGATTTCAAGATTCTACCAATTCCATGGATCAACATTACTGGGCAGTTAAGCCACAGAGATAATTAATATTAAAAACTATGTTTTGCCCTGGCCACGTGACTCGGTTGGAGTGTCTTCCCTTACACCAAAAAGGTTGAGGTTCAATTCCCGGTCAGGGCACATACAGGAGGCAACAGATCAATGTTTCTGTTTCTCTCTCTCTCTCTCTCTCTCTCTCTCTCTCTCTCTCTCTCTCTCTCTCTCTCTCTCACACACACACACACACACACACACACACTCTCAATAAAAACATCACTGGGTGAGGATTTCAAAGCAAAAACTACCTTATGTAGTCCATATTTTCTTTCTACTCACCCTCTACAGGCTTGCAGGGTATGTGACATTATCCCCATTCTGTACACAAGTAAGCTGAGGCTAAAGAAAATCAGCTAAGTGAGTTGCCTAAGGCCACAGTGTTAGAACATGACTCAGTAAGCACGGTGCTCCAAAATCCTACTATTTTGTCCCCACCACACCACTTGCTGTTGGCATTTCCTGAATGTTGTTGGCAAAACTGAATGCCTACTATGCACCAGACACTTAGTAATATGAAGGGAATATAACAACTAAGACAGACTTTGACCAGGAGAGCTCAGGCTAGAGGGGGGAGTAATCAATCATGTCCAAATACTAAGAAACAGTTATAAAATGGAACCCTACTGCCTGCATGTCTGGGGCATACTTCACAGAGAAGCCGTTTCTGTTGGATCTTCAATGATGAATAAAGAATTCAGCAGGATACATTCTCTGTATAAGGAAAAGTACAATGACTATAGGAAAATGATTCTCAGCAGGACCAATTAGAACTGTTTCCATTACAGTAACATTTCTCTTGAGATACTAATATGTATTATAGGAATAAAGGTGGCAATATTTTTTGCCCTAAATTTTGTCCACTTTTAATACTTAAAAAAAAAAACCCACAAAACCCACCCTCACCTGAGGATGTTTACAAATTTGAGAGAGAGAGAAATATCAATCAGTTGCCTCCCCTATACGCCCCAACCAACTGGGGGATCCAACAGCAACCTAGATATCTGCCCTGACCAAGAATTCAACCTGCAACCTTTTTGGTGTGAGGGACTACACTCCAACCAACTGAGCCACCTGGCTGGGGCTACTTTTAATATGTTTTTAAGAAATATTACATATTTCTGCAGATTTAAAGGAATAACTTGCCTCAAGAAACTTGCACACACAAAGCAAATGATAACCAATGTTCCGATGCACAAAAACATTTAATCATAGGCCTTACTATTTGACTCCACTAATCTCTTATTTCTTGTTATAATTCAATATACACTTGAGAAGTTATTTAACACAAATTATTGTATGTTAAATATTTCTAATATACTAACCCATTCCCCACTGACTTATAGCTAGAATATGGAAGTTATAAATAAAAATCAAAGTTGGCACTTTCAGCGGTGCATCAGCCGGGGTGCAGAGGCGCAGGACTGGCACCATGTTCCTAACAGCGCTCCCATGCCACAACCGCATTCCTGGCCAGCAGTGGATCGAAAAGCAGCAGCGACTGCAATCTGTGTCCTTCCACGCGAAGCAGAATCTAGTCTGCCTGGAGATGGAGGCAGAGAATCACTACTGGCCACGCAGGAGTTTGGGTACATTGCGCCTTCAGGGCAGCCACCTTCCAGGCCCACCAAGGCATCCTGCAAGGCCAAGTTCCCACAGCATAGGATGCTGGTCGACCCTTTCAGCCACCTCAATGTCACCAAGAAGTGGTTCTCAACCTTTCTAATGCCGCAACCCTTTAATACAGTTTCTCATGTTGTGGTGACCCCCAACCATAAAATTATTTTCGTTGCTACTTCATAACTGTAATTTTGCTGCTGTTATGAATTGTAATGTAAATATCTGTGTTTTCCGATGGTCTTGAGCCTAAGACCATCGGAAAACAGATACCGTATTTTCCGGCGTATAAGACAACTTTTTAACCCAGGAAAATCTTCTCAAAAGCCGGGATTTTATACGCCGGAAAATACGGTACTCACTCTCAGCTCCAGCACTGGGACAGCGGCTTGCGGGGGGGGGGGGGGGGGGGGGGGGGGGGGGGACAGGTAATACAGGTACCGTATTTTCCGGCATATAAAACCCCGGATTTTGAGAAGATTTTCCTGGGTTAAAAAGTCGTCTTATACGCTGGAAAATATGGTATTTACATTATGATTCATTAACAGCAGCAAGATTACAGTTATGAAGTAGCAATGAAAATAACTTTATGGTTGGGGATCACCACAACATGAGGAACTGTATTAAAGGGTCGCAACATTAGAAAGGTTGAGAACCACTGCACTAGAAGAATGTGACTTTTGAGGAGACTTGACTTGGGGTGGTAAACATACAATAGAATATACAGATGATGTATTGTTGTATTGTATACCTGAAACCTGGTAATTTCATTAACTAACTAGAGGCCCAGTGCACGAAATTTGTGCACTGGGGGTAGAAGGTCCCTCAGCCCAGCCTGCACCCTCTTGCAGTCCAGGAGCCCTTGGGGGATGTCCAACTGACAGCTGCATGCCTAAGCCATCATCAGACATCCTTAGCGCTACCACAGGGGTGGCAGAGGCTCCCGCCACCACCGTTGCACTCACCATCTATGAGCTTGGCTCAGGGCTTCTGGCTGAGCTGCGCTCCCCCTGTGGGAGCGCACTGACCACCAGGGGCAGCTCCTGCGTTGAGCATCTGCCCCCTGGTGGTCAGTGCACATCATAGCAACTGGTCTTTCTGCCGTTTGGTCAATTGGCATATTAGCCTTTTATTATATAGGATGTCACCCCAATAAATTCAATTTTTAAAAGGAATGTAAATAAAAATCAGTCCTTTGATTTTTAAACCCAAAGTCAGATTATTTTAAGATAAACATGAGCAAAGCATATACTTCTCGTTTTTTAAACTAGGTGACCTATGAAACAATGTTGGTACTAAACTAATTGTATAAATATTGGAAATTTGCAGCTTTCATTTTTTTGCTACAATGCACCTGTTTGAAACAAATTTTCATATTATACTATAATGAAAACAATATACAATAACATATTTAATGCAGAACCTGATGAGGATCACTTTTATTACATAAGAAAACAGTATTCAAGTGTATTTTATTTTATAACATAACGACAATGAATGAAGGTCCATCTTAATATATTTTGTTTTTAAATAATTTACTTAAATTTGTGCTTGTGATATTTTGATTATATATATTTTATTAATTTACCTGGTGCCATTGGTGCTGTCAATTTCTTAAAAAATATACATTTTTATTGATTTTTTACAGAGAGGAAGGGAGAGGAATAGAGAGTTAGGAACATCGATGAGAGAGAAACATCCATCAGCTGCCTCCTGCACACCTCCTACTGGGAATGTGCCCGCAACCAAGGTACATGCCCTTGACTGGAATCAAACCCGGGACCTTTCAGTCTGCAAGCTGACACTCTTTCCACTGAGCCAAACCAATTAGGGCTGTGCTGTCAATTTTAAGCCAAGTGTGCATTATTTCATGAACTCATTTGTGCCCATCAATAATAATAGTTTGAAAAGTATTCTAATAAAGTTGGAAAACACTAGATATGAGGAAAGAGGAGACAGTTTATCACCATCTGAGGGAAATGAGTGATAACCATGTTAACTGTTAACAAAAGTTAAATAAAAAGTGAGGTATCCACTGAATCTGGCAATTAAGTAACCTTACTAAACTTGAACAGACTATTCTTTCAAGAACTTTTGAGCACTGAAATGCCAGAGATGGGAAGGATAAAGAAGAGGAAGGCATTGGCTCTAGTGGGGGAAGGGAGTTAAAGGTTTTTTTGTCTGTTTTGTTTTTAGGATGAGGGAAATCCTGGATAAGTTTGGGTGCTGAGGGGAATTAGTAGAGAAGACATTGGAACTAGGAGCACAGGATCTGGCAGAAAGAAAAAAATGGAAACCAAAGTTAGCTTGGCAAAGGGGAAAGTATAGCTTATCCAGAGAAAAGAAGCTGGAGAAAAGAGAAAGAAGAACAATGATTAAGGTAATTTTCAAGCAATGGCTGGCTCTGTATTCAAGAATGCTTTAATCTAAATCCTGGCTCTTCCTACCATAACCATATAATGATAGGCAAGTTTGTTTACTGTACTTTCCAGCGTATAAGACGACTGGGCGTAGAAGATTTTCCTGGGTTAAAAAGTCGTTTTATACACCGGAAAATATGGTATATTGGACTATATTAATGGGATTAGATATAATGGATTAGATATATTGGACTACTGTATTTTCTGGCGTATAAAATGACTTTTTAACCCAGGAAAATCTTCTACGCCCAGTCGTCTTATACGCCGGAAAATACAGTACTTCTCCAAGTCTCCACTGTCTCATCTAACCAGGGAGAACAGAATTCTAATAGGGATATTCAGATTAAGTAATTCTGATACAGAGTATTCTAAACATGGTAGCTGTGCGGTTTTGTTTTTGTTTTGAAAGGCCTCAAAGGAAATGAAAAAAAATTCACACTTAAAAATCTTCTATTTTCTCTGTAAAATAGGTAATTGGGTCACCTACTGAGATTAAAAGTGTTTAAGGAGGCAAGAAAGTGATTCTTAATCTTTTAGAGAGATTAAAAAACTCATTTGACTCATGAATATACGGAGGACACAACATCCAAAATTTGCATAGTTTCAAGGGAGTTAGAGATACCTCTCCAACAATAAAGAGATGTTAAGGAAAAGATCTTCTGGTTCCAGAGCATAGTTTTAAATACCCAATTGTTTGAACAAAAGAAAAAGATTGCATCTTCTATTTACATACCTAACTTAACTGCTATATAAGGGGTACATGGCCTGCCAAAAAGACACTGGACACAGTCAAGAAATCCAGGTTCTTGATCCAACCCCAGTAAGTCACATGGCCTTTTCAGAAAGCAGCTCTGAGATGTGTTGCAATGCTAAACATTTATGATTTTACTAGAGGCCTAATGCATGGATTCGTGCACTGGTGGGGTCCATCGGACTGGCCTGCGGGGATCAGGCTGAAACTGGCTCTCCGACATCCCAAGGGGTCCCGGATTGCGAGAGGGCGGTTCTCGGGTGCCGCACTCCGGAATCAGGCTCCCTCTTCTTTGGTTCCAGGTGCATCACCTAAGAACCTTAGCTGCCAAGTCACTGCAGCTTGGTAGCTCCTGTGTTGCGTATCTGCGCCCTGGTGGTCAGTGCATGTCACAGCTACCAGTTGGCCGGTCGCTTAGGCTTTTATATATAGAGATTACTTGATATCTCGATGACTCTGTAGTCAAAAGAACAAATTATACTTTATTTTTCTGTTATCATTTATTATGGCTTTGAAGGTTAGCCTAGGAACCTAACCAGCAAAACTTTATTTCTACAGAAAAAACAAATGTGCTTCTGCATTTCTGCAGATGTTCCTGGCAGCATCAGGCATGAGTCAGGTATTCCTATCCTAAGAACTGCCTAGGATATTTTAGCAGTCCTCTCTCTCTAGGCTAAAATATCCAGAAATGGACTTTGTCAACACTTCCTCTTTATCAGGCAACAGCACAGTAATACTCAGGGGAAACTTTAAAGAAAAACTAGATTTGCCTGGATGGTGTTGCTCAGTGGTTGAGCACTGACCTATGAACCAAGAGGTCAGGGCACATCCCCAGGTTGTGGACTCTATTCCAACAGGGAACATGCAAGAGGCAGCTGATCAATGATTCTCTCTCATCATTGATGTTTCTATCTTTCTCCCTCTCGCTTCCTCTCACAAATCAATAAATATATATATAATATATATACATGTTTTTAAAAGAAAACCTAGATTTAGTAACAATTCTTCTTCAATGATGGCTATTTAAATTACATGTAAATAGCAACCTAGAAAAGGCAAAGTTTTTCAATTCAATGAAATTTTTGTAAAGTAAAGCATCCTTTTCTAAACAAACAAATAAAAATAATAACTTCCTGGATATTTCAAGTTTTCCTTTTGGAGTAAGACAGTATGTCTGCTTTCCAAGACAGAATTAATTCAAACAGCTATCTTAGGCCAACCATTGATTACATTAAGATTCCCAGTACTCCACGGGACTATTGCAATTTTGTTTCATCATTTTGACTGGAATTCACTCAACCCTTACCTCTGATAACATTAATGTAATACTACTTGTATCACACTTCTAGTAGAGTATTTTAAAATAATTTTTTTTAATTTAGTATATTTATAAGTGTTTCAACTCCTTTCCCATATCTTTAAGAATCAACCTTTGGTAATGTTCAAATCTTAGACATTTTGAAAGTACGCAGCCTACAGAAAGATGATTCATAACATGAACACATCATAATGAAGATAAGATTAAGATGTAAACTTCTTCTATGGAATCAGTGCATCTACTAAATTGGCTTTCCCTATAACTTTACACATAACCATATAAAACCTAAGCAAAGTTAATTAGAAGTTTATGTAAACTACCTAATCTTTCCCATCTACATAAAGCAATACTTTGAAACTTTTAAAAAGATAGAAAATACGGCTTAAATTATTTAATCCTTATACTCTTGATTACTTACTGAACCTCACTTTTGTTATTTTTAATTCACATATTAAACTGGTGCCTACCAACCTACCAAAAGAATGTGGTGGCTGTTTTAAAATTTGAATTGGAAAAAAATAATTAAAAAAATAAAATAAAATTTGAATTGGTTGTCAAAAATCTGGATTTGTGGCTTCCAGGGGGCGGGGAGTGGCGGGGCAGGGAGGGGAGAAAGATCTGGCAACATTAGGCTCACAGATTCTGGCAATAGCAACACTTGGAGAGTTTGGGTAGCAGCTGCCTTCTTTTGACAGCACATGCAACTTCTAGCTCTCCCACCTCCACCCCTACCCCCACCCTCACCCCCACCCCACCCCCCCAATTCTCTTTGCTCACTGGGGTTACCTGCCTGGCCTTTATAACCATCAGAGTTTGAAATCTTTATTTTACTGAGAATTGTATGTATGTATGTATATATGTATGTATTTATTGACTCTTTTTTAAAAAAATATGTATTTTATTGATTTTTACAGGGAGGAAGGGAGAGGGACAGAAAGCTAGAAACGTCGATGAGAGAGAAACATCGACCAGCTGCCCCCTGCACACCCCCCACTGGGGATGTGCCCGCAACCAAGGCACATGCCCCTGACCAGAATCGAACCTGGGACCTTCCAGTCCGCAGGCCGACGCTCTATCCACTGAGCCAAACTGGTTTTGGCTATTTATTGACTCTTAAGGAGCCTTAACAGAAGCTAGTCATAAAAATCTTAACATGGTTACAGAGAATAAATTGATGGTCACTGAGAGGGGTATTGGGAGAATGGGTGTAAAAAAGTGAAAAGGATTAAGAAATACGAACTTCCAGTTATAAGCATAGTCACGAGAATATAAAGTACAGCATAGGGAATATAGACAATAATATTGTAATAACTATGTATGGTGTCAGGTGTACACTATATCGGTATAATCACTTTGTAAGGTATATAAATGTCTAGTCACTATGTTGTACATCTGAAACTAATAAAAATATTGATGTCAACTGTAATTGGAAGATATATATATATATATATTTTTTTTACAGAGAGGAAGGGAGAGAGATAGAGAGCTAGAAACATCGATGAGAGAGATACATCGATCAGCTGCCTCCTGCACAGCCCCCACTGGGGACGTGCCCGCAACCAAGGTACATGCCCTTGACCGGAATCGAACCCGGGACCTTTCAGTCCACAGGCCGACGCTCTATCCACTGAGCCAAACCGGTTTCGGCTGGAAGATATATTTTTTAAAATCTTCAACATAGTAACAGACTAAATCAAGTCCTGGCCTGTACGGCTCAGTTGGTTGAGCATTGTCTAATGTACCAAAAGGTCACTGGTTCAATTCTGGTCAGGGCACATACCTGTATTGTGGGATAGATCCCCAGTAGGGAATGTGCAATCCGTGTCTCTCTCTCTCCCTAAAATCAATAAAAACATATTTTGAAGGGAAAAAAAAAAAAGAAATAAACTAAGTCAAGTAATGATCCTGGCAGTAAAGCTATGTATAACAAATGTTAATTATAACTAGCAGAATACCATTAAAATGTACAATACACTGTTGATGTTAAGAAAAGTTTTTAGTATTCTAACTGGTCTGTCTTTAACTCCTCTAAGATTCAAAATATTCAGCCTTAAACTGTTCCCAAAAATAAAGAAATTAACCCTGTATTTCAATCTTATGGTACTGTAAGAGCACCAAAAAGCCTCCTGCATATGTATTAACAAAAGTAAAAAGAAAAACAGGAAGCGATCTCTGATCAGCCAAAGAGACCACACAGTTCACAGAATACATGAAGCCCTCTTCATTCAGAGCCTACTGGATCTTATTTTAGACATAATTTTAATAAGCTCCGTGATCTGGTTTCCCAGCCCACAACAGATGAGATGCAGCCAACTAGAAAAAGTCTGGGGGTGGTGCTGCTAGAGGCAAACACTCAAAGCAACAAAATCAAAGCTCAAGACTAATAAAGTCAGCAGAAAAACCTCAAAACATACCAGGCTGGGGCCATTTGCTGTAGATACAAACAATCCCAGAGGGTCCCGATCCCTGCACAAAACTACACAGGATGTTCACAATGACCCTCTTTGGTACACGGTTAAAACATAGGTCAGGAGATCTTAAACTGTATATCAAAATGAAGTCCATCAAAAGCTTTTTCCAAATAAGACATAGCATTGTCAAATTCACAGAATACTATTTCCCTCTGTCAAAGAAACAAGATAAGGAATTCCTCAAGATGCCACATGTCAAATGTACTTGTTCTTAGCAAAATTTTATTAGAACCCTGATGCAGCAGTTCTGATAGTTGAGAGGGTATTCAAATAGAACTAGTTTTTCCAGAGAATGATAATTGGGAAGGTTCAAGACCAAGTCCAATTATATAAGCCACCTAAATCTAAGTCTTTTGGGGATTCCATTGTAGATACATTACTAGGGCTGAGGATAAGACAGGATGATCTCATCCATACCTAGGTAAGTCTGCAACTTAAAATTGGTGTCACACAAAAAGTTTGAGGGGAAAACCTCCATTTTGTTTTCACAATCTTATTGACTAGTATACCAAATAAATTTTATTTTTCTAATCCCTGGTAGTCTCAGAAGCTGAACCATACTTAAGGAAGGCTCTAGGTAATAAACCAGAAAGAAAAAAGGTTAATATTGGGTTTCAAAAATTCAAATTATCATTGACTAACCTTGATTTTCCTTATTAAAATTTTTATATGGCCATATTTTAGAGAAAATCTAGAGAATATGTAGTAACTCAAAGAAACCATAATACTGGGGGCAAATATACCTATAAGTTAAAATTCATGTTTTGAGAGCTATTCCCCTCTGAAAGAAACACAGGTATCAATCAATGTAGAGATGAAAGGCTACATTTCTTGACTGTAAGTTACCACACATTATACTCACTCCTCTCTAGGTTTTAAAATAAGTGCACAATTTTCTACAGGTAGAATCTTAAGTTGACAACTTCCCAACTATCCTCTATAGGAATCTAGTAATTCCTAAAAGCCTTAAAAATGATGCATATACATTTTTACTTCGATTACCATTCCTTGATGTGCTCCTGCCCCTTGAATGGTTCTTTAAGATATATTTGATTAAGGTTCAAGCTTCTTTTAACAAATAACCTGCTTCGTTTCAGTACAAGATTTACTTTCTAAATTCTGCCCTTTTTCATTTGTTAGAAATCAAAGAAGCCAAAAGAATTTGGTAAGCATCTAACCTAATTTACAGTAACCAGTGGGATTAATTTCACTTTAAAGGTCTTTTATCAAGAATGAAAATGAAGACCAACTGCTGAGCTGCAGTGTTTAAATTGTCCAACAACCTGCATTTTCACTGAGTTTAAGGCAAAGTGAAAACTGGTTCTCTTCCCCTTGTATCTCCATCCATCCTTCAGGACATATAATCCCAGGATCTACTTCTAAGTCGCTAGGTTTAATACAGCCATGTGAAACACCAAACAAAAATCACCAGTGGCACTTCCCTACTTCCTTAAAGGAAAAAAAGAAGAAGATAGTGAAAGGCACTAGAAAGTTACAATATTAGGGGAGGGGTACCCTAAATTTTAAGCCAAGCCAATATTCTAGAAGCAGTATTAGGAAAACCTCCGTATAGATAACTAAATAAAGAACCCTTTGTCTTAAAGGGCAAAGAAGTCCTTTCTAATGGAAAAATCTAACAAAATCCCTTCTAAATTAAAACGGTCTCTCTGAACGTATCACCTAATTTAATCTTAAAAGAAAATTGCGTAGTTTTCTCCAGTGGCTTTCAATGCTCAGGTTTCTACCTCTACCCTTGCCAACTTAACAGCTTTTCTATTAGATCAATTCCTGCAAACTTGCAGTGTTAATTTCTGACTACGTTTGGCAATCTCAAGGAATAAAATGCTTCTCCCTCTACTTCCCTCCCCATCAAAAGACTCGTGTTTTTTTTTCCTTCTGAACTTCCCACTCTAACAGTTTCTGGACAAGTAGAGTGGACCGAAGTGTGCTGCCTCGAGGTGAGAGAACTTAAGAAATACTTGTGGATCGGACAAAAAGGCTTTCTCAGTCTACCTGGGATACCGGCCCCAAGCTCAGGTGGTTCTGTGGAGGGGCCAGGAAGAGGGTGGGGGAGAAAACGGGCAAAGATGGGGCGAGCGCCTTCGACCTCGGTCGAAGGGGCTGCCCCACGCCCCAGCCCCAGCCCCAGCCCCCCCTCCTGGCAGCTCGGACAATGGCCCTCCAGCGCAGCAGTCTCAGGCCGGAGAGAGACCCTGGGACACCGTATCACGCAGAACCTAGAAAGGAGGCTGGGGAGAAACGCTGGGCAGACGCACGCACCTCCGGCCTAAGCGCGGGGTGCGCGCCGGGGCCTTCGCGGGCGCCATCACTAGGAATGGGGTGTGAAGGCCGCCCGGCGAGGCCCTTGCCCACCGCCGTGTCCGAAGAGGCCGCGAGCCCGGCGGAGACGACGGCGGGAAGTGCAGGCCGCAGGCTGCTCAGCTGGCTCGCCCAGCGGCCCAAACCCACCGCCGACCTTCGGCCGCTTACCTTGTGGATTCTCTTCAGAGCCATCGCGGGAGGCGGGTGGCGGCCGCCCCCGGAGCGGGGACGGGGACAGGGAAGGGACGGGGAAGGGGCGAAGGAGAGCGAGGCCGCCTCGGTGATCGCGGGTCGACAGGAGAAGACGGAGGGCTCGGAAGTGCGGGCCCGGCGGGACCTACTGAGGGCCGAGGCCCACTCGGCTCCTGGGCCTGCCGCAGCGGTCACCGCATCACCCGGCAGCTGCCTCTTTATGCGCTGCCGCCCGAGCAGCCGCCACCGCCGCCGCGGTAGGGGCCTCTTCCTTCTTAGCTCAGCGCCGCCTCCTCAGCCGTCGCGAATCCCTCCGCCGTGGAGTAAGAGCCCAGGCCTCGGGCTCGGCCGGCGCCTCCCGGTCGCGCAGCCGGAGGGGCAGCCTGCTGCAGGTGGACCGAGGGACGCGCGGGTGGACGGGCGGGCGGCGCCGCCGGGGTGGGGCCGCCCGAGCGCGGGGTGGGCCCAGACCGAGGGGCAGGTCGGGAGGCGCGGGGATTGGCGGGCCAAGGGAAGGAGGGCCGGGCTGCGCCGGCGGCGGAGGGATACGGGCCGCCCCTGTGAGTAGCTTACGTGCCTCCGCCACGGCCGCGGAGAGGCTGACGCCAAGAAGCTCAGGGAGGAGATCTCGCGAGAGCCGTTGCGCGGGTCGAGGGACCTCACGCGCCGGGACCCTGGAGTCTCTCTCTTCAGCTCACCCACGCGAGTGTCTTCAGAGATCAGTAAACGTTCAGAGTAGAATGTTTTCCAGGTCCCTTGGTCGTCCCCAGAGCATCCGGGAGGAGGCACTAATGCCCACTGCAGCGTTCCTGAAGGAAGAAGGGACTGGCCCAAGGTCACACAGTTCCACTGTGGCAAAACTGGGACTCGCCAGATGCTTTTCCCGAAGCCGCGTGGTGACAGCCTGGTCACCTACGAGGAATGTGTTCCTCCACTATAACGCGGGCAGCTCTGAGATGGCCTTTTTGATCAAGGCCTCAGCTAGATGACAACTTGAATGTGTCTCAGACATGGCAATCGGAGAAGTGCCCAGACCTCACTTTGGTAAATTGTTGCAAACACGCACTCTACCGCCCTGGCCAAGTAGTTCAGTTGCTTTAGCAACGTCCAGATAAGCCATGGTTGTGGATCAATCCCAGTCAGGACACGTAAAAGCATCAATCAGTGGCCCAGTCGGCATGGCTCAGGGGTTGAGCATGGACCTATAAACCAGGAGGTCAGGGCACCTGCCTGGGCTGCGGGCTCAGTCCCCAGTGTGGGGAGTGCAGGAGGCAGCTGATCAGTGACTCCCATCATTGATGTTTCTCTCTCCCTCTCCATTCCTCTCTGAAATAAATAAATAAATAAATATTTTTTTAAAAAGAAACAATCAGTGGTTATTTCTCTCTTTTCCTCTCTCACTAAAATGAATGGATGGATGGATGGATGGATGGATGGATGGATGGATGAAATAAGTACTGTACCAGTTACCTCAGGGGGAGGGAAAAATGGTACACAATTAAAAAAAAAAAGTGTGCTCCAGTAAAATGTGTGATCTTGTTTGTCTATTTTATTGATTTCTGCTCTTATTTTTTAATATTTTTAAAGTTATTGATTGATTTTTAGAGAGAGAGAGAGGAAGTGGGGGGGGGGGCAGAGAGAGAGAAAACCAATCTGGGTTAGATCACCATCAGGAGCAAGCCTAGAAAACCTATTCTGAGGGGATTTTTTAGGAGGTGGAGGCAAAAAGCTAATTCACTAAACAACTACTCTGTATCAAGCCCTCCACCAGGACCATTGAGATATAAGGCCAGGCCTGAGCTGGGAGGTGCTTACTATCTGGCTGGAGACACTCTCACTGGAGAGTAATGAATCTTTTCCTGAGAGGTGATAACCATTCTCAAGCACACCCCGAGGTTTTCTGATTCTAAATCTGTGTGTGTGTTTTCCCTCCATCTGGAAGGGACCTTGAAGATCATTGATTCTAACTTCTAAATTTAAAGAGGAGAAACTGGAGCCCCTAAGAGAAGGATCTTGCCCAAAGTCACACAGTAGGGCAGTTATAAAACTTATATTGTCTCACCTACTGAATAGAGAAGGTTAAGCCAATAGGACAGGGCCACTGTGGACTCAGTCAGAAGAGAAAAAAACTGAATCTAGTCATCCAGGGTGGGTGTGTTTGAAGTTGGAGGTGAAGAGGAACGTTCCACAGCCCCAAATCTTTTCTTCCTAATAAATGTGAGGGAGAAGTACAAAAATGCCCATCAGTCATATTTAAAAAAATATTTTAGCCCTGGCTGGGCAGCTCAGTTGGTTAAAGCATTGTGTCAAGGTTTTGGGTTTGATCCCTGGTCAGGGCACATACAAGAGCAACCAATGAATGTATAAAAAAGTAGAACAACAAATCTATGTCTCTCTTTCTCTCTCTTTTCCACTCTCTAAAATCAATAAATAAAAATTTTTTTTAAATATTTTCTTCAACAACAGCTTTTTTTTTTGTATTAGAAAAGCGATATATTTATTTGTGTAAGAAATACAGGTAATGCCCTCGCAGGTTTGGCTCAGTGGATAGAGTGTCGGCCTGTAGACTGAAGGGTCCCGGGTTCAATTCCGGCTAAGGGCACATGCCTACGTTTCGGGCTTGATCCCTAGTGGGGGGCGTGCAGGAGGCAGCTGATCAATGATTCTCTCTCATCATTTATGTTTCTATCTCTCTAACGCTCTTCTTTCCTCTCTGAAATCAATAAAAATATATTTTAAAAAAAAGAAATACAGGTAAACAAAAGGAAGGAAATAAAAGTGAACCACACTCTCATCCAATGATTATCTATTTTTGACATTTGGTTTATATCCTTCCAGTATTTTTTCCTTACATATAAATATACATATTTTTCTTTGAAAAAAATAGCATACCATAATACTATTTGCTAATCTACCTTTATTTGAAAATAAAAATTGTAAATATTTAAGGTGGACAACATGATGATTTGAAATACATAAACACAGTGAAATGATTTACTACAGTTAAGATAACATATCCATCTCCTCATTTTAGCAGGGAGTGAGAGCACCTGAAATCTTTGGAATCTACTTTTAAAATAAACAATATAGAGAGTTTTTCTTTTTCAATGCACATTCCTATCATTTTAATAGCTATGTATTCTATCATATAAATGTACCATATTTATTTAACTGGTCATACTTTGGGGACATTTAAGTTGTTTCCAATTTTAACCATTAAAAATATTACTATAGCCCTGACTGGTGTGGCTCAGTTGGTTAGAGCAACATCCCATATACTGAAACGTTTCAGGTTCAATTCCCATAAGGATAAAAAAATATTTTTAAAGTTAAAAAATATGTTACTATAGTGGATATCCTGTAGTTAATCCTTGGACAACTCCAAGAGGGCCTTTTTAGGATAAACTCCTAGAAATGAAATTGCTGCATCAAAAGTAATCAGATTTTTGCATCATTATATCCATCATTTTTTCATGAAGGATATCAGTTTATAATATTTTTTTCTTATAATATCTTTATCAAGTTTTCATGTCAAGGTTATTTTGGACTCATAAAATAAATTGGGAAGTGGTTCCTCCTATGAAAGACTTTATGTATGATTATTTTGTTCTTCCTTAAATATGTGGTACAGTTCACCAGGGAAGACATCTGGCCCTTGAGTTTTCTTTGTGGAAAGAGTTTGACACTAAGTTCGATTTCTTTAATAAATATGGGGTATTTAGCTCTGGCTGAGTAGTCCAAATGGGTCAATGAATGCACGGATGGGTGGAGCAGCAAGCTGATGTTTCTCTCTCTCTCTCTTCCTCAAAATCAATCAGTAAGTAAAAAATTAAAAATAAATATAGGTATTTTTATTTTTACTTTTTTAAAAATTTCTTTATTGATTAAGGTATCACATATTTGTCCTCATCCCCCCATTCCCATCCCAAACCCCTCCCCACGCATGCCCGCACCCCCCTGTTGTCTGTGACCACTGGTTAGGCTTATATACATGCACACAAGTCCTTTGGTTGATCTCTCCCCCTTGCCCCCACTTTCCCCTACCTTCCCTCTGAGGTTTGACAGTCTGATCGATGCTTCCCTGTCTGTGGGTCTGTTTTTGTTCATCAGTTTATGTTGTTCATTATTTCCCTTTATTTTTACTTTTTGTGTCCATTGTAATCATTTATGTTTTTAAAGGAATTTTTCCATTTAATTTAAGTTGTCCAATTTACAGTATTAGAATAAAGTTACTCATAATATCTTATTTTTCCTCACCATCTGTAGCATCCATAATTATATTCCTTTTTGTATGCCTAATATTGGTTATTTGTGTTTTCTCCATATTTTTCTTGATAAATCTTACTAGAGATTTATCATTTTAGTAATCCTACAAAGAACCAAATTTTGACCTTGTTTGTCTATTTTCTATTTTATTGATTTCTGCTCTTATTTTTTTAATATTTTTAAATTTATTGATTGATTTTTAGAGAGAAAGAGGAAGGGGGGTGCAGAGAGAGAGAGAAAAACATTGATGTGAGAGAAACATTGATCATTTGCCTCCTGAATGCACCCCAGCCAGGGATCAAACCCGCAAACTGGGTTCCTGACCGGGAATCGAACCCATCACCTTCCAGTGCACTAGCCAGTGCTCCAACCAGCTGAGCCACACTGGCCAGGGCTCTACTCTTATTTTTATTATTTTCTTTCTTCTACTTATTTTTTGATATAATTTGTTATTTTTTAAGCTTCTTAAAGTAGGAGCTTAGATCACCAATTTTATACTTTTCCTTTTTTCTAATATAAGCACTTTCTAATAAAGCATTAAAAGCACAGTGTTTTTGCTGCATCCCACAATTAAAAAAAAAATTTCTTTATTGATTAAGATATTACATATGTGTCCTTATTGCCCCATTGACCCCCCACCCCCACTCATGCCCTCACCCCCCTGCTGTCTGTGACCATTGGTTAGGCTTATATGCATGCATACAAGTCCTTTGGTTGATCTCTCCCCCTTACCCCCACCCTCCCCTACCTTCCCTCTGAGGTTTGACAGTCTGATCAATGCTTCTCTGTCTCTGGATCTGTTTTTGTTCATTAGTTTATGTTGTTAATTATCCTATATAATAAAGAGGTAATATGCAAATTGACCATCATTCCCTCACAAGATGGCTGCCTACAACCAGGCCAGCAGGGGGGTTAGTGAGGGACAACCAAACGACTGAACAAGCAGGCTCTGTGGAAATACCAGGCCGGCAGGGGGGACAGTTGGGGGCGATTAGGCTAGCAGTGGGGGGGGGGGGGGCAGTGAGGGGTGACTAGGCCAGTGGGGGGCAGTTAGGGGCGACCAGGCCGGCAGGGGAGGGCAGTTAGGGGCAATCAGGCCGGCACACAGAGGCAGTGAGGGGCAACCAGGCCGGCAGGGGGCGGCAGTTAGGGGTGACCAGGCAGGCAGGCAGGTGAGTGATTAGGAGCCAGCGGTCCAGGATTGTGAGAGAGATGTCCCGGATTGGAGAGGGTGCAGGCTGGGCTGAGGGGACCCCCCTTGCACGATTTTGTGCACCGAGCCTCTAGTATTCCATAAATGAGTGAGACCATGTGATATTTATCTTTCTCTGACTGGCTTATTTCACTTAGCATAATGCTCTCCAGTTCCATCCATGCTGTTGCAAATGGTAAGAATTCCTTCTTTTTACCACAGCGTAGTATTCCATTGTGTAGATGTACCACAGTTTTTTAATCCACTCATCTAATGGGCACTTAGGCTGTTTCCAAATCTTAGCTATGGTAAATTGTGCTGCTATGAACATTTCTGATTGGTGTTTCTAATTTCTTGGGATATGTTCCTAGAAGTGGGATTACTGGGTCAAATGGGAGTTCCATTTTTAGTTTTTTGAGGAAACTCCATACTGTTCTCCATAGTGGCTGCACCAGTCTGCATTCCCACCAGCAGTGCATGAGGGTTCCTTTTTCTCCACATCCTTGCCAGCACTTGTTGTTTGTTGATTGGTTGATGATAACCATTCTGACAGGTGTGAGATGGTACCACATTATCGTTTTGATTTGCATCTCTCAGATGATTAGTGACTTTGAGCACGTTTTCTTATGTCTTTTGGCCTTCCTTATGTCTTCTTTCGAAAAGTATCTATTTAGGTCCGTTGCCTATTTTTTTATTGGATTGTTTATCTTCCTTTTGTTAAGTTGTATGAGTTCCCTGTAAATGTTGGAGATTAAACCCTTATCGGTGATAACATTGGCAAATATGTCCTCCCATGCAGTGGGCTTTCTTGTTGTTTTGTTGATGTTTTGTTTGCTGTACAAAAGCTTTTTATTTTGATGTAATCTCATTTGTTTATTTTCTCTTTAGTTTTCATTGCCCTAGGACAGTGGTCGGCAAACTCATTAGTCAACAGAGCCAAATATCAACAGTCAACCATTGAAATTTCTTTTGAGAGCCAAATTTTTTAAACTTAAACTTCTTCTAGCACCACTTCTTCAAAATAGACTCGCCCAGGCCGTGGTATTTTGTGGAAGAGCCACACTCAAGGGGCCAAAGAGCCGCATGTGACTCGCGAACCGCAGTTTGCCTACCACGGCCCTAGGAGCTGTATTGGTAAAGAAATTGCTTCAGCATATGTCTGGGATTTTGCTGCCTCTGGATTCCTTGCATCCCACAATTTTATGTGTTGTTGTTTTTGTGTTTTTTTTTTCATTCCATTTAAAATAGTCTAATCTCTCTGTGATTTATTCTTTGACCAGGGGTTATTTTCAAATAGTTTGGAATTTATTAGTCATCAGGGAAATGCAAATTAAAATTATAATGAGATAACATTTCACACTTACTGGAATGGCTAAAATAAAAGACACTGACAACAATAAGTGATAACAAGGAAGTACAGCAATTGGAACTCTCATACATTGCAGGTGAGAGTGTAAAATAGTATACCCTTTTGAAAAACTGTTTGGTAATTTCTTATAAAATTAAACATATATCTACCATATGACCCAGCAATTCTACTCTTATGTATTGAAAACATGTCCACAAAATGATTTGTACACAAATATTCATAACAGCCTTACTCATATATAGTCCAAAAGTGGAGACAACCAAATTCTATCCACAGAAGAATGGGATAACAAATTATGATATATTCATACAATGGAATTCTACAACAAAAAAAAGGATGATCTATTGATATACTCAACATGTATGAGTCTCAAATGATTATGTTAAGCAAAAGAAGAAAGACACAAGACACAAAAAAATATGAGCTGTACAAGTGCATTTATATGAAGTCCAGAAACAGACAAAACTAATCTTTGGTGTTTGAATTGGTTGCTGTTATTGGAGAGATCATTTGTCCAGAGAGGGATTGAGCGCGCGCGCACACACACACACACACACACACACACACACAATTGTCAAAACTCATGGAATTAACATTAAAGATCTGTACATTTTATTTGTAAATTGTATGTATGTAATAAAATAATATAAAATTTTAAAAGTATGCAGAATTTTTAGATCTTATTTAATAGATTTCTCCTTGGGGTGATTTTTTCCTCACACTCACCCTGCATGGATCTTACAACCCTCAGTTTATCTTCCATTATCCTACTGAAATTGTGAGTACACTGCATATTCTTGGAGTTTGACCTCCCCTGTTGGGAGTTAACCCAATACTATAAGCATTATAGTAGTTAAAGGCTTTCTCTTGGCAAAGATGTTCCCAGAGCTGACAGCTGTGATTAAATGCTACAGAGAGTACTCTCCTCAGTGGCAGATGATTGCTATGGGTTGAGTAAATAGTAGAGCCCAAGCAATTTGGAAACTCTGATTTTGGATCTCAGCAGCTCTGTAGGAGAGTTTATTGTATCTTATTCAAAACGTGTGGCCCAGTGCACAAAATTCGTGCACAATAAAAGGGAATTCATTATGCCAAAACCGGTTTGGCTCAGTGGATAGAGCGTCGGTCTGCGGACTGAAGGGTCCCAGGTTCGATTCCGGTCAAGGGCATGTACATTGGCTGCGGGCACATCCCTGGTGGGGGGTGTGCAGGAGGCAGCTGGTCGATGATTCTCTCTCATCGATGTTTCTAGCTCTCTATCCCTCTCCCTTCCTCTCTGTAAAAAATCAATAAAATATATTTTTTTTTAAAAAGGGAATTCATTAGAGGAAATATTTTAATATTGCTATTTGCCCTTTCTCTATAATAGAAGTGTCCGTCCAGCCCCACCCCCACTGGGCAACACCAAGACTCAGCCTGCCCCACCCCCATCAAGCCCCATAGTCCCAGTGCGGGGGGGGGGGGGAGGAGAGCAGGGGGGCGGCCTCAGGTCCCCCAGCCACAGCACCATGGTGGGGGGCATGGCCTCAGGGGGGCGCAGCCTCAGGTCCCCCACCCCCGCCCGGCACCAAGCAGCCTAGGTCCATGCTGATCGGTCATTACGGCATCACAGCATGATGACCATTTGCATATTAGCCTTTTATTATTAAGATGACTGAGTAAAGAGTATTAGGTAAAGTAGGAAATGATTTTCTAGCTGCATCAATATGATCCCTTTTTGTGATATTTTCTAAGGTATAGTGTTAAAACATAAAAATGTCCCCAAACATTGCAGTCTCTTTAAGATAGTACCACCACTAGAGGTTATTATTAGAGACTAATCTATTTCCTTAGGAAGCCAGGTTTTATGAGTTTGAAGTAGCTCTTTTTTTTTCTTTTTTTTTCATGATAAAAAAATCAGAACAGTAGTTTAACAAAGAAATTATAGTATTCAATTTATATTCTTTTTGTTCAGTCACTCTCTCTTGCTATATACAATTTGGGGTGTGTTCTGCCTACCCTCATTTATTCCATTGTTGAGGTCTGGTCCAGTATCCACACCCTACTTCATAGGAATTGCTAAATTAAGAAATGGCACTAACTTTGCCACCTGACTCCTACAACACTTCGTTATGTTTGTTGGCAGCCTGATTTTATCCTAAAAGTCATCTTTGAGGAAGTTTTCCCTACCAGTCACCCCAGACTAGGTTAGGTGCCTTTAGATTAGAGCCCTGCCATCAGAGATTAATCACACTTTATTATAATGGTTAGACAACTGTCTCATTCAATAGATGGTCAGTTTCTGGAGAGCAGAGATATCGTCTCTTTTGTTCCTCTTTTTAGTCACCAATGTCTGGCATATCAAAGATACTTGTTGAATGAATTCATAAATGACCAGCTGAATAATAAGTAGCTCAAGAAACCTTTATACTCACAAGTTGTTGGATAAAATAATAGTTCCCTTAAAAAACAAAAAAGCAAAACCACTCAATTGTATGTCCAGATTTTACGTCACAGAACTATAGTTTAACCCAGTCTAGAGGGGTTCAAAATCTAGTAGGAAAGAGAAACACTATCTTTACTCTGTCCTTGGGGAAGATATAGTTGTGCAAATCGAGACTTCCTCCTGGTGAAATCATTAGAAATGAGGAGACGTTTGTGCACACCTGTGCTTCTTCCCTTACTGAAGTCAGTGGTGCTGAGAGGTAATGTAATTAGTGACGTTGTGGTTTAGAGCTGGGGCTTTGCAATCAGTGGGTTTGAGCCCTATTCTGCTATTCATAGTGTGAAGTTTGCTAAAGTCACTTGGCCTCTTAAAACTCAGTTTTTCTCATCAGTAAAACAGGGGTAACATTAGCATCTTCATATGATTGTGAGATTAAATAACAAAAGGTATGTAAAGAGTTCCTGGACTGAAGGAACTACTCATCAAATATTAGCTATGATGATGGTGGTGATATTTTTTCTTTACAAAAGCAGTATTTTAAAAGACTGGTCCCAGCCACCATTTACCCTTCAAAGATGTTTACAACATCAGTCCCTGTGAAACTGGGATTGGTGTTCCGTTTCAGATTCTCAGAGCCCTCAACCACTGACTGCTCTTTCTTGTGGATCCTGTGGCTGGGGTGAGAGTGCCTTAGCAAAGGGCAGATCACTTCCTGCAGGCTCAGCCCGCACACCATGTGGCAGAAATCTTGGGGACTTTCAGCCTGGAAAACAAACTGTCTGGCCATTCAATCTAAAGATAGTCCCCCAACCTCCCTCTGTACCCTGGAGAAGAGGTGGGTAGACAAGGAACATTTGAGTGGAAGGCGATGCATATGCAAGTTGTTCACCAAATCTGTTATTATTATTTGGTATTACTCAAAGGGAAAGTTTAAACAATTTTAAAATGTGATTCTGTTAGCTTTTAAGCCTGCTGTTTTTAAATAAAGGCTTTACCTATCAGTAAAAGTGGCTAACATAGCAAAGGATGTGGACAAGTCATGTATTTATCCTGTGTGGAGGGGTGGTGGGGGTAATGTGTAAAGATAAGAACAGAAAAGGACTTCTGAGTCCCAGAGGAGTAGGGGAGGACCCTTGGAGAAAAGGACAGGGTGTTGCCCTGGAGAGGGAGAGGCAGGGTCTAAGGTCAATGAGGCAGATGAGATGGCAACGCAGTGTAGACAGCCGAGTAAAGTCCCTATTTCTGAGGAGTTGATGGTTCTCACAGTTTATAGCTTTAAAGGGCCCAGCCTTTTCACTACTGGGAAAGAGATAAGTAATAATCTGAGATCATAATAATCTGGCCACTCAGTGTAGACTACACAATATAAATGATATACGTATGTGGTATATGCACAGGCCTCTAATAAATATATATATTTATATACACACACACACACACACACACACACACACACACACACACACTGAGTGGTCAGATTATTATGCGTTCAGAGATCATAATAAACCTAGAATTTAAAATCCAATGGCTTCAGCAGCAAAAACGATGTATAGTTAACACTATTTGTGTTTTCAATAGTGTATATACACTGAGTGGCCAGATTATTATGACTTCTGAACGCATAATAATCTGGCCACTCAGTGTATATCTTATATAATAAAAGGCTAATATGAAAATTGTCCCCTTGACCAGCAGGCAGGCCAGCCAACCGCCCATGTCCCTTCCCCCTGGCCAGGCTGGCTGGACCCCACCCATGCACGAATTCATGCACCAGGCCTCTAATAAATACACACACACACACACACACACACACACACACACACACTGAGTGGTCAGATTATTATGCGTTCAGAGATCATAATAATCTGGCCACTCAGTGTAGACTACACAATATAAATGATATACGTATATGGTATATGCATAGAATAACATTGTATTTGGTGTCTGAGAGAGGATTATGAAGGACTTTTGTGTTCTAAACCATACATTCCTGAAATGTTGAATATTTTATGCTGAGCATGTATTATCTATAATAATAAAAGTGTAATATGCTAATTAGACCAGACATCCTTCCAGAAGACTTTCCAGATGAAGCCGGGGCTTCCAGGGAAGCCCGGGTCCTGGGTGCTGGAGGGAAGCCTGGGTCCTGGGTGCCAGAGGGAAGCCGGTGCCGGCAGCTGGGAGAAGAAAGGCCTACTCTTGCATGAATTTCGTGTATCGGGCCTCTAGTCCTACATAATAAAAGGGTAATATGAAAATTGACCCTAAAGGCTGAACAACCTGGAATGACCGGTCACAATGATGTACACTGACCACCAAGGGGCAAACGCTAAATACAGGAGCTGCCCCCTGGTGGTCAGTGCCCTACCACAGGGTGAGCTCTGCTCAGCCACAAACCAGGTTGACAGCTGTGACTACAGCGGTGGTGGTGGGAGCCTCTATCACCTCCTCGGCAGCACTAAGGATGTCTGACTGTGGCTCCCCATGGGGAGTGGGCCTAAGCCACAGTCGAACATTCCCCAAGAGCTCCCGAGCTGCCAGAGGGATGTCTGACTGCCAGCTTAGGCCCGGTCCCCTCGGGAGTGGGCCTAAGCCGGCAGGTGGACATCCCCTGAGGGGTCCTGGACTATGAGAGGGCACAGGCCAGGCTGAGGGACACCCCCCCCCCCAGAGTGCACGAGTTTTTGTGCACTGGGCCTCTAGTTTTATATAAAGAAAAATAAGCCTGGCCAGAGTGGCTCAGTGGTTGAACATTGACCCATGAACCAGGAGGTCAGGGTTCGATTCCCAGTCAGGGCATATGACAGGTTGTGGCTCAATTCCCAGTAGGGGGCATGCAGGAGGCAGCCAATCAATGATCCTCTCTCATCATTGATGTTTCTCTTTCTCTCCCTTCCTCTCTCTGAAATCAATAAAAATATTTTTTAAATAAATTGAAGTTTTAAAATCAGGTAACATGTAATGATAGCAAAAAAATTGGATGTGTCTAACTACTCATCAATTGGGAAAGGATAGAGAGTACTATAATTCATACTACAAAATACTATGCCATCATGAAAAGATTGGGTTTCATCCATATGTACCACTGTAGAAGAACTATTACAATATCATGAGGTGTGTGTTTTTTGTTTGTTTTTTTTTAAAAAAGCAACTGTAGCACTGGCTGGTGTAGCTCAACTGGTTGAGTGTTGCTCCATGCACTGAAAAGTTGCTGATTCAATTCCCTGTCAGGGCTCGTGCCCAGGTTACAGGTTTGGTCCCAGGTGCAGGCAACCCAATAAATGTCTCTCTCTCTCCCCCTCCCTCCTTTCCACTCTCTAAAAAATCAATGGAAAAAAATATCCTTGGGTGAGGATTAACAACAACAACAACAACAACAAAGACAACTGTACACCTAAAACTAATATAATATGGTATGTCAACTATAATTAAAAAATAAAAAATATGTTCTGGCCAGGTAGCTCAGTTGGTTAGAGTATCATCCCCTGTCAGGGCACAAACAAGAATCAACCAATGAATGCATAAATCAGTGGAACAACCAATTGATGTTTCTCTCTTTCTCACACACACACAAATCAATTTTTAAAACTAAAAAAATACAAACAAAAATATTTTTAAGAAAGCAACTGCAGCCCTAGCTGGTTTGGCTCAGTGGATAGAGTGTCGGCCTGCTGACTGAAGGGTCTCTGGTTTGATTCGGGTCAAGGGTACATGCCCAGGTTGTGGGCTTGATCCCCAGTAGGGGGCATGCAGGAGGCAGCCAATCAATGATTTTCTTTATCATTGATGTTTCTATCTCTCTCTCCCTCTCTGAAATCAATAAAAAAAATTTTTTTTTAAAAAAAGAAAGCAACTGCAGTTCCATCATTAGGGCATGGGGGAGGGGGGTGCCTCACTACCTTTACCTCCCCCCGAAATAAAAATGTTTAAAATATTTTTACTCTGATTATAAGTGTTTGTTGTTAATGAGTCAAACAGTATAGAAACCTATAGAGCTGAAAATTCAAGCTCCCTTCCCTGATTCTAACACCCACCATTACAAATGATATGTAGCCCTCCAAACTTTTTAATGTAAATATTATATATATATATATATATATATATATATATATATATATATATATATATATAATGACATAGTGGTTAAGAATATAGGCTGACTTTGACAACCAACACTTAATCTGGACATCAGTTTTCTCAAATATAAAATGAGGATAATAAGTAATAATTGCTATTTTATTTTTTTACATATGTGGACTCTTACTACATAGATGGTTCTATGAATGTACTGTTTTAAGTCTATTTAAAAAATATTTATAGATTCATAGGAAGGAGCAAGAATTATACAGAAAATGTCAGTGTGCCTTCATCTAGTTTCCCCTCCTGGTTGCATCACATAATTATAGTACAATATCATAACCAGGAAATACTGTTGGTACCATGTGTATATATAGTTTAATGTCATTTTATTACATGTGCAGTTCCTGTAGTCACCGAAATCAAGACTCAGAGCTATTCCATTACCACAGTGATTTCCTTCATGATACCTCTTTATAGTCACAACTACCACCCCAGCATCGCTACCCATTGGCAATTACTTATCTATTTTTCATCTCTATAATTTTGTCATTTTGTTATATAATATAATCATATTATACATGTTATATAAATAGAATCATACAGTATGTGACTTTTAAAAAAATCCTCACCTGAGGATATGTTTATTGATGTGAGAGAGAGAGAGAGAGAAATATCAATGTGAGAGAGAAACATTAATGGGTTGCCCTCTTATACGTGCCCCAACCAGGGACCAAGCCTGAAACGTGCCCTGACTGGAATTGAACCCACGATCTTCCGGTGTACGGACAATGCTCCAACCAACTGAGTTACACCAGCCAGGGTCAGTATGTGACATTCTGAGATTGGCTTTTCTCATTCTGTTTAATGCCCTTGAAATTAATCCAAGTTGTGTGCATCAACATTTGTTCCTTGCTGTGTAGTATTCCATTTAGTAATGTACTTTAAAAAAATGTTTTAAATTGTGGTAAAATGTACATGACAAAAATTTGTTATTTTAACCATTTTTAAGTGGAAAGTTCAGTGGCTTTAAGTACATTCACATTGTTGTACAACTATTACCACCATCCATCCAAATACATTTTTAAAATATATTTTTATTGATTTCAGAGAGGAAGGGAGAGAGAGGTAGAAATATCAATGATGAGAGAATCATTAATCAGCTGCCTCCTGCATGCCCTGCAACCTGGGCATGTACCCTGACTGGGAATAATGTACCCTGACTGGGAATAATGTACCCTGACTGGGAATAATGTACCCTGACTGGGAATAATGTACCCTGACTGGGAATAATGTACCCTGACTGGGAATAATGTACCCTGACTGGGAATAATGTACCCTGACTGGGAATAATGTACCCTGACTGGGAATAATGTACCCTGACTGGGAACCTCCTGGTTCATAGGTTGACGCTCACCAGCCAGGCTTCACCCAGATCTTTACACTTCTCCTGCTAAACCCTTCACAACTGTTCTAGGAGTAAGATACTGTTACAGAAGGCTGAGGGTCTTTAACTACTCAAAGTGACAAGGTAACAAAAGGGTGCGGGGGAGGGGGAGACTGGGACTCTGAAAGCGGTGCTCACTACCTGCAGGCTGCCTTTCCTTCCAAACCTGTCCATCTGTCCCAGTGCTGGTACTTCAGCTCTCCCTGACCTCTGTATCAGATTTCTCCAGGACCCTCTCTCATCTCTAGACCACCCACTGGGATTTCCAATACCCCCTCATCAATCACTGTCCCTCCAATTATTCAAGACCCTCCTGGAATCACAAAGTATTAGCTCCCCAATCCCTCCCAGTCCAACCCTCCTCTCCATCCTTTCTGGGTCTAGCCAATCCCCTTAAAGATCCAATGTCATCGGTGAGGAAAGAAGCTCTGTGGAAATCTCCTTCATCACTAGGTCAGCTGCTGGCCCTGGCCAAAATGCGGCTCTTGGGGAAGGTTGGGAGGTGGTCAGGCAAAGTTTCAATCCTCTTTTGTCAAATTCCTCCTTCCCAGGGTAGCCAAGTTTGGCTCCAATCCAGGCAGCTCACCAGCAGGGTTGAGGGTGGGGAAAAGCTTAGCTTATTCAGAATTCTTACTCCACCAAATGCTGGCTCTTGAGCTTTGGAGAAATCACTTAGCAACTTTGTGTCTCGTTGTCCTCATCCAGAAATTGGAACTTTTGTTACGGTCGTAACTAGCTGGTTATTAGTGATAGGAAAGGGGCCAAGGGGAGGCCAGACCTTATAAGCATGGTCATCTGAGGAGCTTCACAGGAAGCTGCAACTTCACACTTCCCAGGGGAATCACCAGTCCATTCTCTGCAAATCACTGGGCGCATGCACAGTGAAGTCCGGGTGACATAGGGAAGGTGCTTACCTGCCAGCCTAACCTTGGAAACAGGTAATTGGCTAGAGGGGGTGGAGCTACTGCAAGAGTGCAAAATCCTGAAGGGTTAATTGATTAAACTCTTAGTTATAACCCCAGACAAAGGAGTTCTCTCTCTCTCTCTCTCTCTCTCTCTCTCTCTCTCTCTCTCTCTCTCTTGCTTGTTCGCTCTTGCACTCCTGTTTCTCACTTGCTCCATGACCTGCACTCACCTCTGTAGCCATGAGGCCTTAGCAGCCCCTGGCCATGCAGACCCACACACAATGGACTGCAGCCAGGAACACAAGCTAACCTATCCAGACGCTGGGCTGAACTCGTTAAGCGCCCTGTCCGTCACCGGTGGCTGACACTATACTTTCCCTCCGGAAGACAAAACAGGCTGGGCGCTTAATTAATATGGAGTGGAGACCCCGGGCAGTGGCTTTAATTCTTGCCCCTCTGAAGACACAGCTGGACTTTTTCCATGGTGGGACGGAGGGAAATGGGACCTTGGGAGGGAACCCCTTTGATGTTATATCATCAATAAAGCTTCCCGCCACACCTCATCCTCCCGTGTGGCCTCAGGAAATTATTGTCCCCGTGGTACCCCAAGAACTCCACTTCCATCAGTAAAAGGTGGGGATACAGAGGGTAAAACTTTGGTGAAAATTAAATTATGTAGTGCCTGCTCATCATTTAGCACAATGCTTACAATTAAATGCTGAGAAAGAGCCAAGTGGTTTAGGGCATCAGTTGAGCACCATTGGCCCCCAATGGAGACACTCTTATTGCCCCCACTCCCAAGAGCTAGGTTTGCCTCCCTTGGAAGGCCCTGGAGGATGGGGGACTGGGGACTCATTCAGGGAAGCTGGAGAGGAGGAGGGGAGGTAAATGTTATTTTCATGGAGCGGTTAGCGCCTCGGACCTGCTGCCCCAGCGGCGCTGCTGTAGGAGCCGGCGGTAAGGCGAGGCCGAGGTGGATTGCTGGGAACGGTGCCATCTAGCGGAGGCCGCGGCCTTGGCACCCGAGCCTCCTGAAGTCACCGCCAGAAGGCATGCTGGGAAAGGCAGCCGCTGGGGGCGGGTTCCCAAAGGGACAGAGAAGGGCAGGGTATGCACCCAGCTGCCAGCGGTCTGGGCCTCTCTGATCTCTGTCCAGCTGTGGACTCAGCTCCTCAAAAATACCAGGGCTCTCTTCCCTCCTGGTCTGTACACAGGTTCTCCTTGCTTAGACCTCCTCCACCTCTTTCAGATTGAGTTGAAAGGTCACCTCTCTCCTGCTCTCCCCAAGCCCTGGGCTTACTTCTAAAACAGCCCTTCATGCCTGGCTGGTTTGGCTCAGTGGGTAGAGTGTAGGCCTGCGGACTGAAGGGTCCTGGGTTTGATTCCAGTCAAGGGTACATGCCTGGGTTGTGGGCTTGATCCCCAGTGGGGGGCATGCAGAGGGCAGCCAATCAATGATTCTCTCTCATCATTGATGTTTCTATCTCTCTCTCCCTCTCTGAAATAAAGAAATATATATTTTAAAAAATAAAAATAAAACAGCCCTCATAAGTGGAGTTTACCTGTCCCCCAACCAGAATGTAAGCGCCTATGGTCAGGCGACTGGCACAGAGAAGGAGCTCAATAAATACTGCTTGAATACGGAATGAAAGACTATCTGGGCATACTACCTCATCCTCTGATGGGGGTTTTGAGTCTCTCCATGTCATCCAGGGCAACGGGGGAAGACATCTTTGTACTCTAGCAGCACCTTGTCACTCTGTTTTTGACCCATCAGAGAAATCCCAAACTCAGTCCAGACAAATGACTTATTACAACCTCAAGGAATGAAAGCCAGAAAGCCAGGCTCAGGCTGCAGTCCTGCCCATAGGGAAGGCACTACGGGAAACCAGCCAGCAGGTGCCCTCTAGAGCCAATAGGGACCACTGCCATGTCCTGAGTCTTCTCTGGGTATAGAGTCAAGGAATTCTGCCCTCTGCCCTCAAGGATGTCTCCATCTGGTTGTGGGTCGTGGGAAGGACTTGAATTGGGCCTGGATTACCATAGCAACAATAATAACAGCTGTGATTCTTATTGAATTCTTACCAGGTGCCCAACACTGTTCCAAGCACTTGGCGTGCAGCCTCTCTCACACCTCAAACAATCCCTTTGCAGATTAGGAAACTAAGGCTCAGGGAGGTTAACCCTGTCCATACAGTTGAAAGGATGGGTGTAGAGCAGAGTGGTTGTGAGGAGGGCTCTGGGTGAGCTAGGAAGTGATGCCCATTCAGATTGGGGCAGGCGGTGCTGTAGCTCTTTAGTTGGAAGGAAAGGCATGTGCTAGAGGTATCACCATTGATGGGTAAGTCCTATTTGCCAGGCTAAGGTGCATGTACTTGCTCCTCTAGGCTCCATATCAATTGCTCCTGTCTCCTGAGTTTCTATCTTAGGTGGTCAAATGCTGTGATTTGACCTAAGGAACTGAAAGTGGGAATCCTGACTGTGGGACCTTAGGCAGGTTCCTACTCTCTCTGGGCCTCAGTGTCCTGTCTCAGAAAGAAGCCTTGTTTGGGCACTTCCAAGCGAGCCCATGGTTCTCTATCCATAGCTCCAGAGCACAATTAATCTCAGATGCAGAAGCAGCTTTTAATTAACTTAAGTCTTTTCCCTAGATAGCCCCCTTCCTCACCTCACAGGTACCCCTGGGACACAGGACAGGCGCAGAGGAAGGAGACAGGAGAGAGAGAGCAGAGGCTCTTCTGTCTATGTATCTCTAAGTGGATGAATTCTCTGGCCCCCTCCTGCAGTTCCAATTGGTCCCCCTGGTTAGACCTCAGGCTCCGAGAGACAGCATCTCTTCTTCCTTCTCTTCTTTACAGTCTGTATTCAACCATTAATTCACTCACTCATTCACTCACTCATTCATTCATTGAGTGTACCTTTGTACTAGGCCCAGGGACACAGCCATGAACCAGATGGACAGATGGGTGGTGAAGCTGCCTTTGTCCAAGTCCAATTGGCCACCAGGTGTCACCAGTGCCAGTCACAAGGCCTCTCCAAGGTCTGAGAAAAGACGAGCTGGATTAGGGAAGTGTGGATGGGTGAATCTGACCAGCTCCCCTCAGCCAGCCTGAATCAGAAGCAAGTTCCTCAAATGGAAAAAACAAAACACTCACCTCCTTGCCCTTCCCCCACCCAAAATACACCCTCATGACTTCCTAGAATAGCCCAGTTTGCCTGGGACCTTGGCAACTCACAACCTTTGTCCAGTCTGGAATTCTCTTTGCAGACTGTCCCTCACAGAGAGCCCGCCAGGCTTCTTGGAAACCCCGTTGGTGACTACAGCTCACCTCTTCACAAGCAGCCTGTATTATTATAAGATTCTTTCTATCTTAGGAACCAAAATTTGGCACTCACGTTGACTTGCCCTAGTTCTTCTGCCTCCTGTGGTCACAGAGAGGAAGACTCTTCTGCCTCAGACAGCCCTTCAGACACTTGAAGAGGTTACTCAATTCCCCTGAGATACTTTGTTTACTCATCACTCATGACTATATACAGAGCATTTACTATATATTACGCCGTGAGTCCATAGCAGAGAACAAGCAAGTTGATTCCTGTCCTCCCTGGCTTTCAGTCTGTCCAAGAAATCAACAAGCAAACCAGCAGTAACAACAAAGTGTGCACGAGGCCAGGGCAGAGAGCAGGCCAGCCTGAATGAAATGAGTGACCACATGGACATAGGCCCCCGCAGCCGCCACAAACATGCAGAGGGCAAAACTGGCATAGACCTTCTTCAGGTGCTGCTGTGTGGAGGGGGTTATATGGGAAAATTTTAAGAGCGCATCAAAGTTGATCTTCCGATCAAATATGTTCATGATGTCGAGTCTGTGGGACACAGCCTCCACTCTTCTTAGCCACCTCTCCGGAGCCCACAAAGCTCTGTTAACACCGGAAATGCTTCTCTAAATGTCGTTATCTTTGTCAGTAAATCTAGTGCTACATTCTCATTTTTGTGGTTGCTCACCATGTACTGTCATTTTGTCATAACATGATAAGAAGACAGACACAATCACATAGTGCATGATTCCATTTATATGAATGTCCAGAATAGGCATATCTATAGAAAAAGAAGTAGAATGGTAGTTGCTTGGGGGTGGGGTGGGTGAGGGTGGTTGAGATGTGATGGCTACAGGGTTTCTTTTGAGGGTGATGAAAATGTTCTAAAGTTGATAGTGGTGATAGTGCACAACTGTGAATACACTAAAAACCAATTAATTGTGCATTTTAAATAAGTGAGTTGTATGGTATGTGAATTATATCTCAATAAAGCTGTTACCAAAAACAAACAAAAAAACAACTCCACCCTGCTGAATACCTCTTTCCAGGAGTAGGTGGTTTATTATTTACTCCCTGAAGCTATAGTAGCTAAGCCAGATGAGCTTCTTCACCCCCAGCCGTGCATCATTAAGACCCTTTTCTCTATCACATCTACTAAGACATTATCCTGTCCAGGAAAGACCAGGACACACCAGTTGACTCCATGATGGTGCAATGAAATTATCACAAGGAGGTGGCTAGGGTCAGACTCAGAGCCACTGATGGATGAGACATCAAATATCTGTGTCTGCTGCAAAGGTGACTGGAACCCATGGTGGAAGCCAAAGTGACAGGGGCTAGCAAATCCAGGAGTGATTGTTAAAGGTGAGGACGATGATGGTTGTGGCGGTGGTGATTAGAGTTAGCAGTTACTGAGCATTTACTAGAAGTCAGGTCTACAATGACATTATTTCTTTCCATCCTCATGACAATCTTCTGAGATAAAAGTTATTACCATCCCTATTTTAGGTATGGGGAAACTGAGGCTCAAAGAAGTTAAATAACTGGGCGAAGGTCAAATTGGATCTTAGGTGAACCATGGTCAATGATATTAAAATTCTCCCAATGTCCCTTGTCCTAGCAGATTTCAGGGACCTTTGCACATTAATTTCAGGAACCTTTAAACATGAAAGAGGTTGTGTAGGCAAAAGGGTGGCTCCTTGGAGGCCACAGGCCTCCCTACCTCACACACAATCTGTCCCAGGCCGAGCATCTGCTGAACAAGTGCTTAGAGGTTTATTCCTCTCCCAGGCACACGGAGGACGAGGATGGAAGCTGTAACTGAGCCAGATGCAGAAATGAGAGTTGACCCAGACCAGCACTTCCAGATATCTGGAGGGAAGAAGCAACTACCACGCAGTGCCACTCAGCAGCATGTGAGCAGGGCAGCGTGGGGCTTGGACCTAACTTCCCTCTGTGGCCCTTAGCTTCCTCCTCAGCTGTCCGGAAGAGCTGGTCTGTCTGAGTGTTGAGGACAATCCCATGCATGCAACTGTCTCGATGCTCTCCAGGATCTGAGGCACTGGTCACAGAGTGGGGCTCTGACCCACTCTCGGGACCCCTTCTTATACCACTGAACCTGTCATGAGTTTTGAATTGTGTCCCTTAAAAAGATATGTTGACATCCTAACACCCAGCACCTTTGAATGTGACCTTATTTGGAAACAGTGTCCTTGCAGATGTAATTGGGTTAAGATGAAGTCATTAAGGTAGGCCCCAATCCAATATGACTGATATGCTAATGAGAAGAAACACCACGTGAAGACAGAGTTGGAGAACATCCTGTGGTGGAGGCAGAGACTGAAGTGCTGTGTCTGCAAACCAAGGAACGCCTGGGGCTACCAGAAGCTGGAAGAGGCAAGGAAAGAGCCTCACATAGAGGCTTCCAAGGAAGCATGGCCCTGCCAACACCTTGATTTCAGACTTCTGGCCTCCAGAACTGAGAGAATAAACTTCCATTGTTTAAAGCCACCACACTTATGGTACTTTGTTACAGTAGCCCTATGAAACTAATACCGGCCCCCAACATGCTTACATGCCCCAGCCATACCACCCATTTCTCTGTTCCTCCATAGGCCAAGTTCCTTCTCACAACCTCAGGGCCTTTATATGTGCTGCTCTTCCACAATGTTCTACACCAATATCTTCCCCACCTCCCTTCACTTGCTCCTTCTGAAGCATAGTGACAACCTGGCCTATAAAATAAAGGATCTTCCTCTAGGAGGAAGGAAAGAACAGGTTTTGAAGGAAAAGCAGGTTTCAGAGGAAATGACGACTGGTGTGGAGTTGGCAGCAGCGGTGCCACCCAGGGGAGTTGGTGCTAGACAGCCGAGCACGATCCTGGAGGCCTGAGGCTGCTTGACACAGCTGGCCTTGGGGCGCACTCCTGCAGGACTCTGCTCAGGCCACCTCTTGGGCAAGGTTGACTTCCTTTGGTTTTGAAACAGCTGAGACCTTGTCCATGGTAGTGGACCCCTTTGTGAGCCAATTTTAGGGGAGAGACTATGTAGGAAATTACCTCCATTCTTAGGAAATGATTTTCAAAACCAAGAGAGTTTTCAGGAAGCTTCGTTGCTCCTGGGAGGCCCCTGGCATCTATGAATGTGCTGTGTCCTCATGAGTCTGGTTGTGGTGTGGGGGTGGGTCAAGGCAAGGACCCTCTGACCTGGGCAGAAATGAATTGCTGCCGCTCTGTGGGTGGCACCCCAATCCCACTCTCCGGACCTGGCCATCCTCAAGTCAGATCAGCTTATCAGGCTGCCAGGAAGTGGCCAGAGACAGTCCCTGCTCCATATAAGCATGAAACAAGATCTTGGCACTTTCCACTTTTCCCAAGAAATCAAGGCACAGAACAAGGCAACCCACTTGACTTCCGGTCCTGCCTCCCTCATCTGCTGTCTGTGGGGCCTGGGAACGTTAATTCACCTCACTAAGCCTCAGATTACCCATCTGTAAATGGGAATGGTATTATACCTAATGGGCAGGGTGGCTGACTGGATTAAGTGAATACTTGTAAATATACATAACACTTGCCATAATATATTATTATTATTCATGAGGCTGCCTTTTTTTGGCTGGAACCACCGTATTCTCTCTGAGAAGTCTCAGGCGTGGCCACTTCCTGTAAAGAGCCCAAACCCTACACTCCCCTGCTGGCTTTCTGCGCCTACCAAGCCCTTTACTCTGAAAGGCTGTTATTACAGGAAATAACTGTTCGTTTTCCCCGCCTCCCTCCCTCCTCCATATCACAATCTTCAGAAAAAGAGGATCTCATCCAGAAATCAGAAAATAAGCAGTCAGGCAGGGAGCATGGTGTAGTGTGTGCTGTCTTAGGCTGGGTGTGTGGAGTCCCGCATAGGTATTGGTAGAGTTTGTTTAATTGTGGGGGCTTAAAGGGAATCTGGTGTTCAGGTTGTGGTTCAGGGGAGTGTGAGAGAATTTCTGAACACCCTTGACTTTGGGGTAGCAAACTGCAGGAATGGGAGCCTTCACAAGCTTCCCGAACCACACACTCCAGGACTGGGTGTGACTCATTAGAGCCTTTCGGGGAGGGCTCTTCCCCCCTCCCTGGGGGTGGGAAATACCCTCCTCTCCAATGTACTCTGAGATGTCAGGACTGGAATGTTGTAGAGAAAGCTTCAAATTGTTTTTAACTTTCCATTTGCAGGCTGCACCCGGAGAGGCTGCTTTTAGTCACTGGGAGCTATTGCGCTGAGCCTCCTTCTCTTCCTGTTGTCTCCCAGAAACAACTCTGTGTCTGGCGGTAGAAGGTAGGATCAGGAGCAGCCCAGCCAAAGCTCCAAGGCTGAGGCCCCTGGGGGTCCTTTCTGGCTAATATCCTTCCTGGGGAGAGGAAAGCCCAGATCCTCAAGGGTCCCGAGGTGGGTGGCACCTCATAGGTCTGGGTCTGGGAGAGTCGCTGCCTTCTTTCTTCACTGCCCCGCAGTCTCCCTGGGGTTGGATGGGATGTGTGTGTATAAATCCATGCTCTTTTCCACCTGTTCTGTTTTCAACAAATCCCTCCTGGACTGGAACTCTGGGATGCTGTATGCCCAGCCTGTCCCCCAGAGGTGTCTCCAAAAGCAGCCCCTGGGTATGGCTGGGCATGGGGGGGGGGGTGAGAAGGGAATAGCTGGGGGAAGGTGCCCAGCCAGGGCCTCAATCCTGGAATGACAGGAGAGTGAGAGGAGCATGGCCATGGATTTCTTGGTACCTACAGATGCCCCACTCCAGCTTGCATCCATCCATCCCTCGGCCCAGGAGTCACAAGGCCAAGAAGGCAGCCTTTGCCCTGCTGATTGCCTGTCTGGCAGCCCTTTGGGGCTTGGGGGAGCCGCCAACACACATTCTCTGGTGGCTGGTGCTCCACCTGATCTCCCTGCAGCTGAGACTGCTGTTCAAGCGAGTCTGCAGTCTGGTCGAGGAACTATGCCACGTCCATTCCAGGTGACTCCCTGCAGCACCCATGGTGATTGGGCACACAACATGCCTCACTCCCTTGACCCCCATCCCTGCCCCTCCCTGAATCTCTCTAGCTGAGCTGTCATCTGCAGGTACCAGGGCAGCTACTGGAGGGCTGTGCAGGCCTGTCTGGGCTGCCCCATCCGCTATGGGGCCCTACTGCTGGTGTCCTGCTATTTCTATGCCTCCCTTTCAAACAAAGCTTGGATGCTTTCCCTCCTGGGCCTCTCAGAGGCACTGAGCATCCTCCTGGACCTCCAGGTAAGACACAGTGGGAAGTGGAGGGCATGGTCAAGTGGAGGCTGTGGCTAGTGTGACCTGCTCTGAGCTCAGTACTAGGAGTGGGACTAGTTTAGAGGTTGGTTCTTGGAGTGGAACTTATAATGTCCTGGAACAGCGGGGTCAGCAATGGCAGAAAAGCAGCAGCAGGCTGAGAAATCTTGGAGGAGGAGGAGGGTTCTAGTTGTCCTTCATGGAGGTCTCCCCCTGCCCCACTCTTCTGTCCACAGGGGCTGGCCCCAGCGGAGGTCTCTACAGTCTGTGAACAAAGAAACTTCAACGTGGCCCATGGGCTGGCATGGTCATTTTATATCGGGTACCTGCGGCTGGTCCTACCAGGTAGGCCATCCTCTATGCCCCCATTCTAGATCTACAAGACACACAAACAATAAGACACATCGTTTCCACATCTCGGTATATTTTCCAAAGTATTTTCATGTCCAACAAATCATTTGATTCCCAAAACAATCCTCTAGGCACGAAGAATGTTGTTATGCCTGGTTTAGAGGAAGAACTATTAAGTGACTTGTCCAAGGTCACCTCTGAATTCTTTCAATAACTATTTACTGCATGCTGTGTGCCTTTCATGTGCATTTTCTCTTTTAATTCACAACCTCTGAGGAAGATATAATCATCTTCCCGCTTAAAAGATAAGAAAACTGTGGTTCTGAGAGATAAAGGGACTTATCCCAAGTCACACAGCTTAGTGAGAGGAGACAGCATTTGAATCCAGGTCTGTCCAGGGCTTGAACCTTTCTTCTGACTGGCCAACCAAGGCTAGAGTTCTCCCATATCTTGTTGCTGCCTTCCCTTGACCCCAGGGCTTCTGCTAGGAAATGGCTCACACTAACGGCTGGACTCAGTGCACCTGCGGGTGCTGACAATGTCACCTTGCCTCTGCCTGCCTCTCAAAGGCCTGAAAGCTGTGGTGGGAAGGAGTGGGGCTGACAGAAATCAAGTGAAGGGAGAAAGCAGTGGTGGGAGTAGATGGAGGGGAGGGAAGGGTTCTTGGATGTGCTGTCCCTCCTGGCCTCCTACACAGTACTAGGGGACTGGACCCTGGGTTCTTTTGCATGTACATTGAGGGGGACCAATGATCCAGTGGGAGACAAGGTCAGTGGGAATGACTTCTTGGGCCTCTCCACCTCAGGGCTTCCGGCCCGGATCCGTAGTTACAATCAGCTCCACAACAATATGCTACGAGGCGCAGGAAGCCATCGGCTATACATCCTCTTCCCATTGGACTGTGGGGTGCCTGACGACCTGAGTGTGGCTGACCCCAACATTCGCTTCCTGCATGAGCTGCCCCCGCAACACTCTGATCGTGCTGGCATCAAGGGCCGGGTTTACACCAACAGCGTCTATGAGCTTCTGGAGAACGGGAGGCTGGTGAGTGTGCAGGAAGGTGGGTCCTGCTGGAGAGGGTCAGACCTAGAGCCCCAGAACTCCGGGCGCTGGCCAACCACTGGTGAAACTGTACTGCCCTCCTCTGAGCCTTAGTTTCCCCAGTGAGTCCCGGGGCTGGACAAGATTCAACGCTGAACGAGGATAGTAAGTAACATTTACTGAGCACTTATGCATGCCGGATGCTAGTCTAGATGCTTATCTAACCATCTCAATGAATCCTCACCATCACCCTATGGGGTAGGGACTGTTACAACCCCTATTCTACAGATGATGAAACTGACTCAGAGAACCAGGGAGAAGGCGGACAATTTCAACTTGAGTATACGATGCTTTTTCTTAAAACACCTATTTTTGTTGTTGTTGTTGTTGTTAATCCTCAACCGAGGCTATTTTCCATTGATTTTTTTAAAGAAAGTGAAAGAAAGGGGGAGAGTCAGAGAGGGAGAAACATCCATGTGAGAGAGACACACCTATTGGTTGTCTCCCTAGTGCCCCAACCAGGGCCAGGGATCGAGCCTGAGGTACATGCCCTTGATTGGAATCGAACCTACGGCCCCTCAGTCCTCGGGCCAATGTTCTATCCACTGAGCCAAACCGGCTAGGGCACCATGCTTTTGGACATAAAGCTGCCCTAGATGAAGGCTGTGAGAACATCTGACGGATTTCACACGCGTGGGTAGGGATACCCAGACCACGGATGAACCCTACAGCCTAGCCGTCAGACTTGATTTCAGACTGGAGCAGTTGACAGCCTAGCTTGGTGGGCCTTGCCCTGGGATCCTAGGAGGAGGATCAGTGAAGGGTAAATTTAGCTCAGCCCTGGCCCTGATCTTAGGAGTGGGATGCCAGAGGCAAAAGATAACCAAACAGCATAACCCCATTAGGGCAGCACCTGCCAGGACCCCATCTCTACAGACTGAGGGAGTGGGGTCCTTGCAGTGGTACTGGGGTCCAGAGTCTGTCTGCCCTGGTTTAGTTTGGTCTTCCTCTCATTTTCTCCAGGTGGGCACCTGCGTTCTGGAGTATGCCACCCCCTTGCAGACCCTGTTTGCCATGTCACAGGATAGCCGAGCTGGCTTCAGTCGGGAAGATCGGCTTGAGCAGGCTAAACTCTTCTGCCGGACGCTTGAGGACATCCTGGCAGATGCCCCTGAGTGTCAGAACAACTGTCGCTTCATTGTCTACGAGGGTAAGGGATTGATGGTCTGGAGGACATGAGGAGTCAGGGGACCCAGGGTCTTCCAGGGGGGCAGAAGGAGATATGAAAGCATCATGCCCTGGGCCTGCCCCTTCCTCCCATGAGAGAGGTCCACCTCCCCAGGTTGGGACACTTGGTTGCTCTGAAGTCTTGGGCTATGGGTCTTGGGTGGAGCATGAAGAGGTGGGCTATAGGGTCTCCTCACTTCATCTGTCAAAGGAAGCAAAATATCCTAGGCCCCAGGCCAGGAATTAAAGAGACTGACAGGGGCTGAACCCTCAGCTCTGCCACTCCTTCGCTGTATGATCTTGGGCAGGTCTCTACCCTTCTCTAAGCATCATCTCTAAAAGCAAGAGGGTAGAATTTCACTATCTCTAAAGCCATTTCTAGCTCTGGGATTCCATGAAGCTCTACCCACAATGGCTGGGATGGGGAGGGGGCATAGAGAGGTGGGTTGAAGGATCTGCCCAGCAAATCCTCTGGGGTGTGTTGGAGTGGGAATGTGGGTTTCTCACTCCACTCCCCACCTCCTTCTCCACCCCCATTCCAGAACCTGAAGAGGAAAGCAGCTTCTCCCTGTCACAGGAGATTCTCAGGCACCTGCAGCAGGAGGAAAGGGAGGAGGTTGCTGTGGGTAATGTGGGGACCTCGGCGGTGCCTGACTCTTCCACACTGAACCAAGAGCCTGAGCTCCTCATCAGTGAAACGGATCAGCCTCTCCCCCTCCGCACGGATATCTTCTGAGGGCCACGGTCACCTTGCCTGATCCCCCAGCGATCTCCAACACGCTGGCTTTCTTTAGGGGCTAGATGCCCAGCAAAGCTGTTTCCTCCCACGGTGGGGAGGGGGTCTCTTAAAGAAGTCACAGGGACTTGACATCTCAAGATGAGTCCTATGACCTTGGGCAAGTTGTTTTACATGAGCCTCAGTGTCCTCATCTATGAAATGGGATCATAATGATTGCCCTACCTACCTCACAGGGTTGTTGTGAGGACAGTGACTGCATAGATGTTTCTTGTAAACTCTAATTGCCAGGTAAACTTAATGTACCAGGTGTCTTCCATTGGACCCTCTGGACCTACTTCTTCACCTTTCTCGGCTTCCTTTTGCCCTGGGACAGCATCAACAGGCTCCCTTGCCTCTTGGCTTCTGTCTCTGTTTGGTCAATGGGAGAATGAGGTTCAAGTATTTATTTCCCTAGCACTCCCCTGCGGTGTCAAGGTCACTGTGAACTCACTGTATCTCTTGACCAGACTAGCTCAGGAACCCTGTCTCTGTCCAGGTCCCATGAACTGCTTCCTCCCCTTGCCCCTTCAGTCCTAGCAGCGGTATCGGCTCCCTACTGTTGCTCATCCTGTAATACTCACTCTCTGCTTTTGGTTTCCTTATACCTGCCTTTTCTAAATGGTCCCCGCTTTAGACTCCTCAGATTACACATTTCAGTGTGCATCTTTCTCCGACTAGACTCTGACTAATACAAACTATTGGCATTTATTATCTGCAATGTCCAAATCGGCTTGTACGGACGTGCTTCCTTGCACCCCTCCTCATCCATGGCCGTGGGGTGGTGGGTCTCATTTCAATTTGGACAGAACCCACAGGCAGGCGGAGGGCAGAGGGTTGGGAAGCACCCCCACTCCACCTATCCTTTCAGTGCCCTTGTCTCCAGTGGGAGGTTTGGGGGGTAGGGAGGGACCAGGGGCGGCCTGAGGGAGCACACAGATACCATGAGCTGTGCCCTGGGCAAGGGGTTGCTCAAAGCAGCAGGGGCCACTAAATAAACATCCCCTGATGAGAGAGCCTGCGTGGGGGATAAAGCGGGGAGAGGGTTCGTGTGAGGAGGTGGGACATTCTATGGGGGACCTTGGGCAGCACAGCCAGTCACCTGCCACACCTTTTGCTATCGCCCTTAGAACTGAGCCACTGCAACGACAGTGGGGGCAAAACTGCCCCCATCTGGGAGGGGAGATGGCCCATTTCTACCAGAAATTGTTTCCTTCCTCCCTCCTTCCTTTGTTTTTGTTGCAACTGTTCAATATGCATATCTGAGTACAGCGTGCTGTGGAGAAAGGCTCCACACATAGACACACATTTGCCAGAAGGAACCGACTGCCCCTGAGGATGACAGAGCCAAAAGAGTGAGGAGAAACAGTCCCTTCCACTCCCCAGCTGTCCCAGCCACTCTGTCCTCAAGGCCTGAAGATCTTCCAACATCACACCTATACCTAGAAACCAGACCAGCATCAAAGGCCTCCCCAACATGACTTTCCCCACCCTCCAGCCCCCAACATGGTGCAGACTGCCTCAGGTCCAAATCCTGATCCACCGCTTAGCACATGTGTCCACCTGGATGTCTTAATATTCCCAACTGTAAAATGGGAACAACAATGGTTCTCTTCTCAAGGTTGTTATGAGGAGTGAAGGGCATATCTGCAGGCCCATGGAGGAAGCCAGTGCCAAGCACGTAGCTGGCCTTCAAGAAGGAATAGCTATTAAGATTATAACTGCCTCTCATTAACCCAAAGGTGGCAAGCCAGTCCTCTGCACACATAATCTCCAACTCTGTTCCTCTATCTTCTGTTCTTTCCCAGCCTTATGACTGTGGGCAATCCCAGAACTGACTTGTTCCCCAGGGTAAAGCACCCAGAGGTTCCTCCATAAATGTCTGTCTGCACCTTCCTGACTGCACATAAAGGAAGCCCAGAGGTGCCAGACAAAGAGGTACCTTTCCAGGGAGCCCCTGGGAGACTCAGTTCTGCCTTCCTGGCCTCTTGCATCTTCCCAACCTCCATGCCTCTCCCCCTGTAGGCCTTCTCCTCACTCCTTTCTTCCTCTATAAAAGCTCCACGAAGCTCCCTTTCCTACCCTGTTTTCCTACCAGCTGGACTTGGGAAATTCCTGGGATAAATTCTAGGCTAGTTTTAACAGGCCCATGCACACAGAAAGTAGGAGGTAATGCGAACTCCCAAATTTTCCCCATTGCATCATGGAAAGGTAAGACAGAGTCTTGCCCCAAGATAGTGGAGGGCATTCAAAAACAATTTGGGCCGAAACCGGTTTGGCTCAGTGGATAGAGCGTTGGCCTTCGGACTGACAGGTCCCGGGTTCGATTCCGGTCGGGGGCGTGTACCTTGGTTGCGGGCACATCCTCAGTGGGGGGTGTGCAGGAGGCAGCTGATTGATGTTTCTCTCTCATCCATGTTTCTAACTATCCCTCTCCCTCTCTGTAAAAAATCAATAAAAATATATTTAAAAAAAAAAACCACAAAAAAACACAAAAACAATTTGGGAGCTATAATTGGTGCTTGGGGCTTTACAAGGGCCTTGAAAGTTGTTAACAAGTCCTGGGCCCTGACAGCCAAAGGGATGTCCCTCAATCAGTGAAGGGCAACAGCTTTTCCTTCTTTTCCCCGAGTCCCAGAGAAGGCAGAGCCCTGGGGTCTTTGCCTTGGTACTCTCTGGCTGGCCCTCACAGGACCTGGGGGCTGGGGCAGCAGAGCCTCTGCAGGGAGCCTCTAACATCCCTTCACAGGGATAGGGCGGGTGGTGGAATCTTCCAAGCCAGACTTACCTTGACACCCAAAGGAGAGGAGATTAGGGGTGGGAGGAGGGAGGGACTCGGAGAAGGAGGTTCAGGGGTCTGGTGGTCCCTGAAGAGGATGGAGTAGCTTTGTAAGGGCAGCCTTGGGCACTTGGAATGCTCATAGCACCGCGTGTCTGGGCAGGGCCCTCAAGCTTCTTTATTTCCCCTGTCCACCTCAAGGCTTTCTCTGTATTCTGCCCCGCGGGCAGCTCCAGCTGAGTCCAGGTGTGCACGTCCAAAGATCTAACGCCCAGGCCCCAATTTGCCTTTGCCCTAATTCTCTGTCCAGTTTCTTGTTCTGACCAGGTCTGGCCTACTTTCCAAAGTCTTCCTCCTACAGATACGTGACTTCGTCGATGCTGAGCCTAGGCCCGTCTGGCACAAGGCAGGAGCCAGAGACAGGAGGGTCCTGCTGGGCGTCTCCATGAATGTCCTGGGAGCCCAGCACTCGCCAGTGGATGAGGCAGATGCCACCCTCCGGCTTTGGGGCTGGGGGCTCTGTGGGGAGAGTGGCACGGCCCTGGTGCAGACTTGGCCCAAAGTGGACGGCCACCACGATACAGACTGCCAGCAGGACAAAGAGAGCGATGATCACAGTGAGCAGAGGCAGCCCGTCCTCTCGAGGTGGTTCTCGGGCCCCACTCAGCACCTCTGGAAGCTGCCTCTGCGTCTCCTGCCCCGCTGAGCCGTTCACAGCTGAAGAAAGCCAGGGGTAACCGTCAGCCTAGGCGGGGAGTGCAGAGAGAGAAGGTGACGTGGGCATGTACACACAGGAAAAGACCAAAATAGCGAGAGACAGGCAACCAAAGGGAACTGAGAGAGAGAGAGAGAGAGAGAGAGAGAGAGAGAGAGAGAGAGAGCGCCTGAAGGGGAGAGAGAGGAACAGACACAAAGAAGAGATGAAGACATGGAGAGAGAGACAGAAACTGAGATAAATACACATAGTAACTGAGAGAATAAACGAAGAAGAGGACAGACAGGGGAACATGGGAAGAAAGAAAGATACAAGAAAAAAAGAAAAAGAGTTAAAAAGAAAGCAGTGAAGATAGATACAGAGAGACAGAGACAGAGACAAAGTTGTTCAGAAAGGGACAAACAGGGACTTCATTACAGTCTGGCATATAGAGTTTGGTCCTGCAAGTCCCCTCTCACTGCCCTCTCTTCCCAGATCTCCTAATTCCTTATAGGGCCTGTGTCCTGGGTCAGGAATCTTAGCACACTACGGGCTGCTGACCCACATCCGGGCAATGAGCAGTGATCAACTGCTTCTTAAAGTCCAGGGAAAAGGGAGTCATTGTGTTCAGCATCCTAGGTGCCCACTATGCACAAAGAAGGCAGAGGCGGGGTGGGGGTAAGGGAAGGAGGAAGAGGAGACAGGAACCCCAGAAACTTGGCAAGGGGGATACCTCATCCATAATTACCCCTTCCCTCCCCCCCCCCCATCTCAGGATCAGGTTCCAGGGCCTGGAAGGGAGGGGGTGCCCAGTGTGGATTCCTGGACAGATTGAGATGCCATGCCAGCCCCTACCTCTTTCAGGGTCCCAGAGTTCTTCCACCTAAAGCTGGAGGTCATGACCCCTACCTCTCTCTGTCTCCCCGCTGCTAAGTGTGGGGTTATAGGGGGGGGGGGGTTGCCAGAAAGATACCAAACCTCCAAACTCTAAACCCCAGAGCTGGTAAGGTCATCACAGACTCAAAAACCTTTTTCTCGCTCACCTCACTGTCCCCAGCTGGACCATCAGAAGCAGACCCTTGGGGTGGAGCCCTCCCCTAACTCTGAGCCCGCAGCCTGGCTTTTCCTATGGGTCGGCATTTGGGGCCCAGGGAAAACACACTTCCTTTAGTCTCTCGGTCACACTGTCCACCCCAACACGTGTCCCTTTAAGAACGTGGAAAGTCTAATACCCCACCCCTCCCTGTGAGAGTCTGAGGTTCTCTGGGGCCCAGGCCACAGAGCTCCCAGGCAGGGGGTGGGGAAGCAGCTCCGGATGTGCAGGGGAAAAGGAAGCACAGGCTGGTGAAAAGCAAGGGGCCCCTGCTGGGAGTCACGCCAGCCTGGCAGGACAGGGTGAGGGGAGAGTATACCTGGTGCATTGTCCCCCGGTGGGCGGTGGGCGCAAGACTCCCTCAAGACTGCTGACCAGCTGGGCAAAGGAGAGCCTGCCACCCCAGCTGGGCCCCTACCCGGACCTGCCACGTCCTATGGGGCTCACGGGGCACACACCCTCTGCACACACACCGTCAACGCTCTCTTCTGCGCTTTCACTTCCTTGAACATAGGGACAAACCCTGACGCCAGCTCTTAACTCTGATAGTACCTTGATCTTACTCCTTGGACCTCTTTTCATGCCCCCTGACAGCTTCAGGAGCCTGGGTCTGCCTGCCCATCCTCCACCCGATCCCAGACACTTAGCCATTGTCCCTTACCCAGCCGCCTGCCACCCAAAAGTACATACTGATTTCCCCACCCCAACCGATGATCCTTTGATTGATTTTTTTTTTTTAATGCAGTATCTCAAAAGTACTGGAAATCGTAGACTATAATATACTAAATCTCTCTGGCCCAACTACCAGCTCTGTCCATCTCAATAGTTTGTCACATTTACTTTAAATATTTTAAAGAACTAAAATGCTACAAATAAAATAGAAGCCCCACTCCCTGATCTCTCCCTTCTTTCTCACCCCAGGGGTAACTATCTTGTTGAATTTGATGTTTATCATTCCCTTGCAAGGCATTCTTTTCTCTTTGGGGTTTTTCTTTTTTAGTTTTTACAAATATGAATTCTGAATGCTCTCTTCTGCGTCAACGCTCGGGGGAGCCTTCCCTAGCACTGCCACGGAGGTGGGAGAAGCTCCCGCCATGGCCGCTGCGCTGTGTTTGTTAGGATGCAACTTCATTTGAGAATGTGTGTGCTTTACTGTGTCTAAGTTACAAAAAGTGCTCACCGGTCTCTCCTCTGTCTGGAGACAGTTTATAAAGAATAATCTTTTTGTCCCAACTAACTCCACTAGCGGCTTATAAGGAGCATCCTTCACCTGTGGAAAGGTACTTCTGAGCCATGACAAGTTCACTGTCTCACTCCCTCTGTCTCTTCTTGGATTTTTGCTGTCATGGAGCCTCTTAAATGGGTTCAAGGGGCTGAAATAATTAAGAATATGCTCTTGCTTTACAGAGAAGAGAAGTCCTGGCTTTCAAGGTGTGAGTCCTGAGAACAAATGTGAAAAGACTCTGGGGTCCTCCCCACCATCACCCCTCCAGGCTGGAGTTCCCTGGCTCAGTTCTGTACACTGGGGTCACATCTCTTTTCCAGCTCCCCGGGGGAGGTAGAAGTGGCCCTGTCAACCTAAGTAAGGCAAAGAACAGCCCTTCTTCCCTCACTCTGTCCCCACTGAAAGCAACCAGGGTTAGGATTCTGCCAAGGAAACTGAAGGAGAAGGGCTTGTGGGAACATTCTGAGCGGGCCAACGGGAGGTTGCCATGATAGGGAGCCATTGAGAGCTGGCTGACTTCCAGGGCTCACCTTAAGCTCTGGTCACCGGAGTAAGCCAGGAGCAAAGGCTGCCCATTTTAGCCACATCCTACTTCCAGCCTTCTTATTACAAGCTATATATCTGTAAGCGGTGTGGGACTTGTGGGATAATAAAATTGTTTGCAGGGAAGGTTACACAAGTTTCTGAATATACTAAAAGCCACTAAAAAGTGTACACCTTTAATGGATAAAGTATACAGTATGTGTCTTAGTCTGTTCAAGCTGCTATACCAAAACACCATGAACTGGGTGGTCTATAAACAACATAAAATTTTTCTCACAGTTCTGGAGGCTGGGAAGTCCAAGATCAAGATGCCAACAGATTTGGCATCTGATGAGAACTTACTCCTTGGTTCACAGATAGTGCCTTCATGCTGTGTCCTCACAGCACACAGAACAGCAAGGTAGGTCTTTGGGGCCTTTTTAAAAAAAATCCTCACTAGAGGATATGTTTTTATTGCTTTTGAGAGAGGAAGGGCGGGGGGAGAAGGAGAGGGAGAGGGAGAGGGAGAGGGAGAGGGAGAGAGAGAGAGAGAGAGAGAGAGAGAGAGAGAGAGAGAGAGAGAAGAAACATCAATGTGTGAGAGAAATTTCAATCAGTTGCCTCCTGTATGTGCCCGGACCGGGGATTGAACCCAAAACCTAGGTATGTACCCTGGCTGAGAATTGAACCTGCAACCTTTTGGTGTATGGGATAATGCTCCAACCAACTCAGCCACCTGGCCAGGGTCCCATTTGTACTTCTTAATCCCTTCACCTTTTTCACTCAGACTCCCCACCACCCCCTCCCATCTGGCAACCATCAGTTTGTTCTTTGTATCTATGATAGATCGCAGTTACAGAGGGCTCCTTGGAGAGATAGCTGATTACAGGGCTGGGGCTGGTAAAGCATGAGATGAACCTGGAACATCTCATTTTGTCAGAATGTAAAGAAGTGTTCAGAGAATGATGGAGATATGGTAAAAGGATACAGAAGCCAGCCTGAAGGGGTTCCCAATGACTAAAATGGGGATAACTTGAGCATCAAAATAATAAATGATTATAATATGTAATATTCACATAGTTTCAAAGTACCTCCCTACAAAATACTTATTAATTACAAAGGGGAAAAGGGTAACTTTGAAGTGGATAAAATTGACTATAGTGGCTGAATGGTGGTCTCCAAAAAGATATGTCAGTATCTTAATCCTGAGAACCTGTGACTGCTACCTTACTTGGAAAAAGTCTTTGGCCCAGCCAGCGTGGCTCAGTGGCTGAGCCTCAGCCTATGAGCCAGGGGGTTGCGTTTCGATCCCTGGACAGGGCACATGCCTGGGTTACGGGCTCAATCCCCAGTGCGGGGCATGCACGAGGCAGCCGATCAATGATTCTCTCATCATTGATGTTTCTATCTCTCTCTCTCCCTGTCCCTTCCTCTCCGAAATCAATAAAAATATTAAAAAAGAAAAAAAAAGAAAAAGAGTCTTTGCGGATGCAAATAAGTTAATAATCTTGGCATGAGGAGGTCACTCTGAATTATCTAGACGACCACTAGATTTAATGACAAGTGTCCTTGGAAGAGACACACAGAGGAGAAGGTGATGTGAAGACCAAGACAGAGATTGAAGTGATGCAGCTACAAACCAAGGAATGCCAAGGAATGCCCAACAGCCAACAGAAGCTGAAAGAGGCAAGGAATGGATTTTCCCCTAGAGTCTTCAGGAGTATAGTTCTGCCAATGCCTTAATTTTGACTCCTGCCTCCAGAATTGTGAAAGAGTACATTTCTGTTGTTTTAAGTCACCAGTTTATGGTAACTTGTATGCAGCTACAGGAAACTAAGACACTAGCAGACACCACCTTAAGCAAGTAATCGAGTGGACATCCTCAGTAATGGAACAAATTAAAACCATGCAGCAGTTGATAGAATGCAAAGAGAGGAACACGACATTGCTTCTGTGACATTCCCATCAAAGATGCATGACCATCCATACTAATAAAAGCCTAGGTGGCCCTCGCGCCCTCGTGTCATCACAAGATGGCCACCCCCATGTTATCACAAGATGGCCAGCAGGGGAGGGCAGTTGTGGGCAATCACGTCAGCAGGGGAGGGCAATTAGGGGCAATCAGGCTGGCAGGGGAGCAGTTAGGCGTCAATAAGGCCGGCAGGGGAGCGGTTAGGGGGTGATCAGGTTGGCAGGCAGAAGCGGTTAGGGGCAATCAGGCAGGCAGGCAGGCAAGTGGTTAGGAGCCAGCAAACCCGGATTGTGAGAGGGATGTCCCATAGGATCGGGCCTAAACCGGCAATCGGACATCCCCTGAGAGGTCCCAGATTGGAGAGGGTGCAGGCTGAGCTGCGGGACACCCGCCCCCAGTGCATGAATTTCATGCACCTGGCCTCTAGTCTAATCATAAGGAAATATCTGACAAACCAAATGAGGGAGACTCTACAAAATTACTGAATTGTAACCTTTAAAAATTTCAATGTCATGAAAGTCAAGAAAAGACTGAATAAATGTTCCAGATTGAAGGAGATAAAAGAGATATGCAATGAGTAATTCCAGGCTGGACCCTTTTGTTATAACTGGCTGGTGTGGCTCAGTTGGTTGGAGCATTGCCCTGTAAACAAAAAGATCTTGAGTTTGATCCCTGGTTGGAGTGGATATGGGTGGCAACTGATCCCAATCGACGTTTCTCTCTCATATCTAACTTTCTCTTTCTCTCACCCTCTTCCTTTCTTTCTCTCTAAAATCAATAAAAACATATCCTCAAGTGAGGATTAAAAACTAATAAAAATAAAGTCCATTCTTGAGACAATTGTCAAAATTGAATGGAATCTGAGGACTAGGTGGTACTAATACATTAATATTAATTTCCTAATTTTGATGGCTGTATTGTGAATCTATAAGAGACTGTCCTTGTTTGTAGGAAATACACACTACAAACACTTCAGGGGTGATGAGTCATTCTGTTGGCAATTTACTCTCAAGTGATTTAAGGGAAAAAGTTCTGTGTAATGTACTTTCTGTACATTTGTGATTGCGTCAACATAAAATATTTATTAAAAAATAAAAAATAAGGGTCAAAAGGACAGATTCATAAAACGATTATGGCTGGTGTTACTCAGTGGTTAGAGCATCGGCCCATGCACTGAAGGGTCTCGGGTCCTAGTCTCAGTCAACGGCATGTACCTAGATTGCAGTTTCGATCCCCAGCCTGATCAGGGTGCATGTGGTAGGCAACCATTAGATGGTGTCTCTCTCACATTGATATTTCTCTCTCTCTTTCTCCCCTCTCTTCCCCTCCCTCCCTTCCACTCTCTCTAAAAAAAAAAAAGAAAGAAAGAAAAAAAAACATCCTCAGGTGAGGGTTAACCAAAGTAAAAGTAAATAAGTAAATGAATAAAATAATATATATGCTTATTATCACAAGCTGGAAGGAAATCCACAACAATGATAATTATATTAAAGATACACTGAGTGGCCCGATTATTATGACCACCTGACGTTTGTAGGCAAATTAGCCTTACACTGCATCATATGGGATATGGAAGCTGAAGGCCTGTTCGAACACCTTTGCTGTCTGCAGTTACCAAGATAAAACATCTCCAATTCGCACAGGAACACAAGGATTGGACAGTGGAGCATTGGAAAAAAGTCATATGGTCCGATGTGTCACGTTTCCAGTTGCATCATGCAGATGGCAGAGTGAGAATTTCGCAGAAACAGCATGAAAGCATGCACCCCACATGCATGAGTACAACCCTTCAAGCTGGTGGGGGCAGTGTTATGGTTTGGGGCATGTTTTCCTGACATGATTTGGGCCCTTTAATTCGTGTGGAACAATATCTGAATAGCACAATATACCTAAGTATCATTGCTGATCAAGCTCATCCTATAATGTTGATGGCGTATTGCAATGGAGATGGCTTCTTCCAACAAGACAATGCGCCATGCCACGGTGCTCGTATTGTGCATGAGTGGTTTCAAGAACATGAGGGAGACTTTACCTTGCTTAGGTGGCCCCCACAATCACCAGATCTCAATCCAATTGAGCATTTTTAGGATGAAGTTAAAAGAGCCATCAGGCAGCTGGTCCCACAACCATCAAATCTCACAGAACTGGACAGTGCTATTCATCAGACATGGTGTCAGATTCCTCGCATCACCTTTCAACATCTCATGGAGTCAATGCCAAGAAAAATTGCTGCAGTATTGAAGGCAAAAGGTGGCCCAACGAAGTACTGATGGGGTGGTCATAATCATCTGGCCACTCAGTGTATAATTATACTAGAGGCCCGGTGCACGAAATTCGTGCACTAGGGTGGAGGGGTCCCTCAGCCCAGACTGCACCCTCTCGCAGTCTGGGAGCCCTCAGGGGATATCTGACTGATGGCTTAGGCCTGCTCCCCATAGGGAGCGGACCTAAGCCATCAGTCAGATATCCTTAGCTCTGCCACGGAGGCGGGAGAGGCTCCCACCACCGCTGCTGCACTAGCCAGCCATGAGCCCGGCTTCTGGCTGAGTGGTGCTCCCCCTGTGGGAGCACACTGACCACCAGGGGGACAGCTCCTGCATTGAGCATCTGCCCCCTGGTGGTCAGTGTGTGACATAGCGACCGGTCATTCTGCTGTTCAGTCGATTTGCATATTAGCCTTCTATTATATAGGATAATGTCTTATTATGGGCAAGGCCTCTAATTCAATTATTTTTTTTTAGGTAGTTAAAGGGAGAGGCAGAATTTTCACTTGAGCCTGAAGCTAAAATTGCCCTTAGCTCAAAAATCTGCATACCACTGAGACACATCTTGGTGAGGCTCATTCTCACTGTTCTATTATGTGTATAAGTATTGGGAATCATCTTATCTCTTTAGTGAAAGGAACCTTTTGTTATGTTACAATGACTAACTTTATCTCATGAGCTGTGTTTTGGCTTCAAGCCTGTATCCAGTATTCATGCAGCAACTTTAGCTCTTCTGGTTTATCTGTCATATCTTTTATTTTATTTTCTCTAAATCTTTCTAGATTTTTATGTATTAGATAGGAATAGCCCATAGACACAGACAATAGTCTGGCAAAGGCCTGGAAGGGGTGGGTGCAGGGTGGAGGAGATCAATGGGGGGAAAAAATAAAACAAAAGGACATCTGTAATACTTTCAACAATAAAGATACATTTTAAATAAAGGAAAATATCTTAGTTGAAAAGAGTTTTATGTGAAATAATATAAGTAATTGCTCTACATTGTACTTTATATTCCCAACTCCTCTCAAACAGATATTAATTGACCCTATGTTCACTGACTGCAGGACTGACTTCTGCCACACCGACCCAGCACTGACTGCCACGGGGGCTCTGATCAGACCCTGCTTTTCTCTCTGGGCCTCTGTCTGGGCCTGATTACAGCCCCCTCGGCAGTCAGTGCTGGTTTGCTGAGGCGCCCGCAGCTCGGCAGTCAGTGCTGGGTCACCAGGACTAATTTCCACCATGCCGACCCAGCACTGACTGCCACAGGGGCTGAGATCAGACCCTGCTTTTCTCTCCAGGCCTCTGTCTGGGCCAGATCGCAGCCCCCTCAGCAGTCAGTGCTGGTTTGCTGAGGTGCTCGCAGCGCAGCAGTCACTGACTGCAGGACTGACTTCCAGTGTTCGGTCAAGTCTTTGGTCATTTTGGACGTTATGGAGCATGGCTCTTTATATATATAGATTAAATGTGTAACATTTCTCTGCTCTAAATCTTTAGAGTTTAGTTTAACAAATATGTGCTGAGACATATATGCCTACTATATGTCAGGCATTGTGCTAGGTCCAAGGGATACTGGGAAAAGTGACAATGTGTCCACAGAAGAGAGGACTGTGGGGTGTGTGCTGGCTGGATGCTAAGGATAAGGATGCTGCTGGAGCACAGGGAAGGCCTGACGCCAAAATGAGGGGAGGGGCCTGAGGGAGGGATGCCTGGAATGTGGTTCTCTTGTTTTTCTTTTAAGAATAACAATAATGAAAGATATTGGGAGTCCCATCTGCATTGGTAGCCCTGAGGAGGGAGAAGAATGTGGAGCATTCAGAGTCTATAGAGCATGGGCGGCTGGTGGGCTGAGTTTTAGAGCTCAATCATGGTCTGAAACAGTATGGGGAGGAACTGGAGTTACATTCCAGGAAAACCACTGGGTGGTGTGTGTTGAGGGACCCGATGGACCCCTTGGAGGAGAAGAGAGGGGGCTGGGGCCAGGGAGGGGCAGGTTGCCATCACTGGTCTCTGAGTACAGGCCCTGGAGGGGAACACAGTGGCCCTAGCCCAGGCCACGTAGAGTCCCGGAGCCCAGGGCGCAATCCAGTCGTTGATGTTTCAGCCTCACATCCTTGTCTGGGCTGTCAGGCTGAGCAGGGCCCTGGAGTTAGTCCCAATCTGTTTCCTTCTATTCTTTGACAGGAAGCTCCTGGAGAGCCAGCCCCCAGCCCCTCCCCCTCCCAGCACTCCCTCTCTCTTCTCCACTATGGACAGAGCCTCCACGGAGCAGCTGCCTGCCCACCACAGACCCAGCGGACATGGGGACTGCTGGAAGGACGCAGCTGTGCTGGGTGGTCCTGAGCTTCCTCCTGCTCCAAGGTAAGAGGCACCGCCACTCTGTCAGCGTTCCCCTCCAGGGCTGGCAGTCCTGAGCGCCTGCCCCTCCTTCGGGACACACACCACACACGCAGCTCTCCATCCAGGGCTGTGCCCAGGGGAAATTCCAGAGCCTTTCATGAAAGAGATCAGTTGGATTGGGAGGTAGTCATTACCAGGCCCGGGTAAAATAGCACATGGTTAAACCTTTTTGTGGGAAAATTTCCAGGGTGAACCGGGGCTCCCATAAAGGCTGGCCTCCTAAGATGTGGGATGTGACTGGCCGTCTTGGTGTAAGCCTGAGGTCTGAAAGCTCCCTCTGGGATGTTCTAGCACAAAACTGTCTGCACCTTGGGCTTTACAGTTATCTTTTTATTTTCTGCTTCCGTATGGGGAGTAACAACCTGGGAATTCCAAATACTGACTCTAAGCTCACACACAGCACGAGGGATTCAAGTTAGGTACAAAGAACTGTTTGCCAAAGAGGATGTACTCAACACCCTCAGCCAGGGGTCTAGATGAGATGGTCTTCAGAGGAGATAACTTGAAAACTCCTCTTAGACAGGGCTTTGCTAGCTGATGAGTGGGGAAACAGCTCATAAGGGGTCCTCTAATTAGGGAGCAGTTGCTGGGAACCATGAGAAATCCAGGAGATTCTGACTCACAGGGCAGCAACTTCCCTTTGGTCATTCCTTCCCCACCCCCACCTCACCGTCCATGAGTCCTCTGTGGAAGATTCACGAACCTGGGCTCAAAGCAGCCGAAGAGAACCCACGCAAGAGTGCTTGGATGGGAGAGGGAGGATGCCTTTGTCGGTGGTGGGTGGAAGGCCTGAGGACCAGAAGACTGCCTCGTAGAGAGGTCAGGCATTTCTTTACAAGTTCACGGGTTGGAAGTAAAACTCTGATTACTCCACCCGCAACCTCCTTCCCAGAGGATAGAGTCACGCATTTGATCTGGGGCTGGGGGACGAGGCTGCTGTCCAAACTGCAGAAATGGCAGAGAAGATTAAAAGGTGTGACTCATGGGGTGGCATTTTCATAGGCCTAGGCTTCTCTCAGCTTCCCTACCCATTGCCCTGTCCTGGACGAGTGCCAGGGCTAGGAATGCCCTGTGTAAACTCTACGTAAGCCATGCTCACCGCTTGAATTTCCTAACCTCTTATCGAATATCTCAGAGCACTTACTATCTCCTTCATTTTTGGTGGGCTGAGGAATCCTTTTGGGGATATGCAAAGGGACTTGACTCTCGATACACAAATCAGGGCAGACTTGAGACTTGGAGGATTTGAGAGAATGGGGCAAAATTAAAACTGTCTAGCATTTATTGAGCATGGACTCTCTGTCTGGCAGACACTATGTTAAGTACTTTATATGCATCTTTTTATCTTCACAACCACTTAGGAAGTACTAAAATCACTTGCAATTTAACGAAGAGAAAACTAAAGCCCACGCCAGTAAGTGACAGAGTCAGGACTTAAACTCAAGCCTGTCAAACTCCAAAATCTATGATTTCAACTACTAAGGTATGCTGCTGAGAAAAACAGGATGGTGGTGGTGGAGGCCGAGGAGAGAGAGGCAGGTAGTGATTAGGGAGGGGAGACCGGAAAATAAGAAATCCCAGTGGCCAGTGGCCTTTGGTTGTCTGCGTGTCCAGTGGTCAGAGGCACCCTGGCCTGTAAAAACAGATGCTCCTTTAGTCCCTCCTCTACTCACAGAGGAATCTCCTGATGACAAAAAGTTCCAGTAGGGGAAGGGGGGGCAGGTGACAAAGAGCATGCCACTGAGAATTGGAGCTTGTGACTTTGGAACTCATTCTAATACATTAGTTTTGTTTTTAGATAAATGTGGGAAGGCAGGCACTGTGCCCCTCCCACTAAAAACTAAAGTTATAACCATATAGAGCTTAGATGGTATCTAAGGTACCTTCTGATGGGTGTTTTCAGAACATGCCTTGGATTAAAAGGGTCATTCCCCAGCTGGGAAAAGTTCTCTCTAGCCTGGGGCACCTATAAGTTTTAACTCCCCTCTTGACCCCCCACCCATTCAGGGGATGAAGTGTCAGAGATGGTGACCTGGAAAAACAGCCTCGGCACTAGGGTTTGGGAACGGGTGGGCTTGGAAACAATTAATTCCACACTATCCAAGTGATAGCCCCATGGAGGAAGGCAGTGGCTAAGGGAAATAAACAGGCTGCCGATGGGTGGGCGGGCCCTGACCCCCAGCTGCTTCTGTTCACCCAGGCCCCAGCGTGGTACTTCCCTGGTTATGGGGGCTGAGGGAGCAGAGGGCCAGGCCAGCGACTGCAGTCCCAGCCTGAGTGGAGGGACGGGAACCCAGCTGGGCGGCTCCACTTCCCCACGTTTTCCTTTCACATTGTTCACAGGTTTCAAGAATGATTTCATTGTGGAAAATGAGCAAACACAACCTGACCTTTGAGGTCCCACAGACACAGAGGACACATATATGGCACACAGGCACACACACACACACACACACACACACACACACACACACACATCTGCCTAGAGGTTGGCAGGCATACACATGTAGTTACAAAACAATCTAGAGAGAGCTCTTTACTGGGGCATCCTAGTAACCTCCTCCCTGGGTTTGGCCAACAACAACCATTATTGAGAAGCCTCTACCTGGGAGAGTTAAGTTGACCACTCATTCTAGAGCTTCCCTGCCTCCTGGCCCCTACCTCTGGCTGGAGGAGGGCACAGAGATAGCCCAGATACCAACCCCAATCCCTAACTCCATCTTACTCATCACATATTTCCATCCCCTTCCCTTGGGCAGGACTAGTATGACACTATTTGCAGGGTAGAATGGATGGCACCGTGGTAGTATGATGTCAGCATTAGCTTGGAGACCTGGAGTCTTTGTCTAGACTTGGCAGGTGTCTGGCCCTCTGTCCTTGGACGTATCACTATTTTAAAATAACCTCCCCTGACGTTGTATCAGGTTGCTATAAAACCCATGTGGGATTGAAGAGACAGGAAAGGACTCTGGGAACTGAATCATGAGGTGGTGGTGATGCTGCTATTCAGTCATGATCTCAGAGGAAGCCAGCCCCGTAAGCTGGAGCCACATTCTGTAGCCTTCTGTCAGCATGGGAGGCTTGAAAGCCAAAAGGCCTTGGTTTTTCTGGGGGCTCTGTGCTGGGTGGGAGACTCACAAAGCTAGTCTATGCCTTTTGCTTTCTCTTGCAGGCCACAACTCCCAGCCCACGACAATGCATCTCTCTAGCCGTCAGGGTAAGAGCAAACACACAGGGACTCCTCTAGCATTTAGGTCTGGGAGCTTAGTAAGGCTGAGGAGAGCTCCAGCCACTGTTTTACACAGATCTTAGGTGATTAGGGGTGGGGCCAGAGCTCTCAGGACATCCAAAGCTGAGCTCATCTAGGGACTTTTTTCAGCTTGGCCCAGTCTAACCTGTTCTGAAAGAGAGAGATGAATGGTTGCAGGTGAGGGATGGGGTAAGAAGAAAGACTAGAAAACACCAGCTATAGGGAAGAGGAGAGGGACTCAGAGCAATAAGAGGCAATAGACCGTCAGCCTCAGATGATCTGTTTCAGGAGCCATCAGTCTAAGTCTGACTATACAGCCAACTTCTCCCAACACAGGTGAGTGAGTGTGGTTGCTGAGGGGCAAATCCCTGCCCCCTGCCCAGCCCCTTGCCCATCCCTTCAGACTTGCTTGCAGCCCAAGAGTTCTCATATGGATCAGAAGTGTGTGTCATCAAACCTGCTCCACCTCCAACTCCCCGTATGCCTCAGTCCTTGCAGGGGACAGTCTTTCCTCAGAGCCCAACAGCCCAAGCCCTCTGTCCAGTACCAGTACCAGTACCCCAGGTACTCTGCCACTGAGACTACAAATTCCATCAAGGGAGGGCCCAATGAGAAAGCAGACACAGTTTCGGCTCTAAAGGAGAATACGGTGGAGAAACAGACAAGTAAACAAGATCTTACATTGACAATTACAGACAGGGTAGAAGGATTGTGTGGGCATAAGATGAAGGTGCTATTGAAATCCAGACAAATGTCAGCCACTTCCGACTTGGGGGCCAGGGAAGACATCCCAGAGTGCTTCTAACGCTAAGGCCAGAGAAGAAGTTGACCAAATGAAGACTGTGGGGTGAAGGGGGGTAGGGTGTATTCCAGGCAGAGGAAACTGTACAGGTGAAGACCCAGTGGTGAAAAGGAGGATGGCTCCTTCTGGAAGTGAAAGCAGTAATGAAAATAACAATTTTGGACTAAAGAGCCTTCCCTGTGTACATGCTGGTTGAAGCCATAGCAGGCCCACAAATGCTTCCTAATCCACAGCTGCTCCAGAGAACGCCGCACAGGTCCCCACAGTACCCAGTAAACCTGTGATGCCAAGGTCAAGCACCATGGATGGTCACTCCCCATCCCAGCCACAGGAGCACACATCAGGATTTGGTAAGTATCAAGCTGGGTTCCTTCTTCTCCTCTTGAGGGGGCCCAGGTCCTGCCCCACAGTGAGCGGTCTCAGGATCCACATCAGTGGCACCCTGGCCTGGAGAGAAGGAGAGAGGTTTGGTGGGGAGTAGAGACAAGGAGTTGGACCTGGTCACAATGAAGGTAGAAAGAGTTGATTCAGGATTGATAAAGGCATAGAGAAGGAAAGGAAGGGTTAGGAGAACCCAAAATAATGGAAAGGAAGGCAGAAAAGGTTGGGGAAGAGTTACATGCTTCTCAAGGCAGGTTGGTCTTCACCCAGCAGCCATGGGAGAAGAGCTGGGTGGGGTGGTTACCCTCCACCTTGGCCTGCTGTTCATGGCCCAGGCACAGGGGTCCCAAGCAGCAGCAGCAGTAGCAGCGGTGGCAGCAGAAGCAGAGGTATGTCCTGTCTGTGCTGACAACAAAGAACACCCTGACCCTTTCTCTCATCCTACCCCTTGGCTCTGGGTTTTTTTTATACTCCCAGACATTTTTAGGAGGCGGGTGAGGACAAAGAAATGGAACAGCAATCAGGCCTGTAGTACAATGAGTCTCAGCGGGGATGAGATGGAGGACCATACCACTTTTTAAGAGGGCCAGAAACATATGCCCTTTAACTGGCAGGCTGGCTTGTTAGATCAGTGCCTGGAGACAAACATCCGGTGCCCTTCTTTCCTCCCTCTTCAACTCTTGGCAAAACACAGATGGCTCAGCCTTGCCTAGTCTGTCTCCCTATGTCTGCGGCATAAATCCCTTTCCTCTGGGCTCCAAGGGGATGGTGGGAAGAGCATAATGAGGGAAGCATCCTGGACTTTCTGGAGTCCTTTGGAACTAGTAACACAAACAACCAGCAATCTAGTCATGTGATCCAACAGCACCCAGTTCTGACCTTCATCCTCATGGGACCTGGTCAGAGGGGCAGGGAGGAAGTCTTTTCTGTAGGGCTTGAGCTCTCTCTGCAGTCCTCTACCTGGAGGAAATGTGTGTGTGTATGAGGGCGGTGGGGGGTGGGGGGACCCTAGTTTTCTCTGGTAGGCTGAATAAGTCCTTTCACTGAAGCACCCATCACCATTCCGTTTCAGACACCGCTCAAAATGTTACTTCCAAATTGGCCACCACGAGCCCGTGGACAAGAGAAGACCCCACCATTCTGCCCAGCCCTATGTCAGAGCAAGTGCTCACTGTGGCTGCATTTGGTGAGAGGAAGGAGAAGGTGGGATGTGGCAGGGGACCCCGCCTTTGAACTGACTTGGACACTGGTCAGGAAACACAAGTTCAAATCTCACCCATTTGTGCTAGAGGGTTTGGCTGACAAAGAAGGCTTTGGTGGGAAAGAGCCTCCACGGACTCTAGTCAGCTCTTCTGGGTTCTGCTAGGTTTCATGTTCTTATGGGAAGATGGGAGAAGGGCTGTGGAACCCACTCTGGCCAGGGCAGCAAGCTGAGAGTTCATTAATTCGCAGAGAAGGGGAATTCAAAATTCACTTTGCTCTGGACCCTGTCTACATAGCACTTAGCTAGGAAGAGAATTTGAACTCATGTTATCCCCTCTTGTCCCCTCCTCTCCCTCCTCTTCACCCCACCCTCTCCCTGTTCAGGTGTTATCAGCTTCATTGTCATCCTGGTGGTTGTGGTGATCATCCTGGTCAGTGTGGTCAGTCTAAGGTTTAAGTGTCAGAAGAACAAGGAATCTGAAGGTACACGCCTGAACCTTGGGGGCCCTCCTTTGCCCCTCTTTGCTGAGGGACCCAGAGCTAGATTCTGGGACTGACACCCAGCCTAGAGTTGAGGGAAGGAATGGGAACATCAGCACCATTAAATGAAATGGGAGGGTCCACTTGGGTGAACTTTGAGGGGCAGGTTGGGCTTCTGAGTAACAACATGTGACCCCCAATCTGTGCCTTTGGATTTTTACAGATCCCCAGAAACCTGGGAGTTCAGGGATATCTGAAAGGTAAGACTGTCAGAGGTGTAAATAGGTATTGTCTATCTGACCTCTCAGTCTTCCCTCCAAGAGGGAACCAAAGCTTCCTGCTTTCTACACATACACACACACACACACACACACACACACACACACACACACACACGAAATCCTGATAGCCTCCACTGAGACCAGAGCTAGGGGCAAACAGGACAAGAGCAGACTGGAAAGGAAGCAATCAGGTGACAGGAAATGGACTGGAACTCTTCAGCCCCAGGGCTAAGCACCTTTTACACCTTCATGAAAAGTGTAGAAATTTAGCGCTAGCCGGTTTGGCTCACTGGATAGAGCGTTGGCCTGGGGACTGAAGGGTCCCAGGTTCGATTCCGGTCAAGGGCATGTACCTTGGTTGCAGGCACATCCCCAGTAGGGGGTGTGCAGGAGGCAGTGGATCTATGCTTCTCTGTCATCGATGTTTCTGACTCTGTATCGCTCTCCCTTCCTCTCTGCAAAAAAATCAATAATATATATATATATATAAAAAAGAAAAGTATAGGAATTCAGATTCTAATATATCCCTTAAATAAGAAGATACTTATTTAAGGAACCGTTTATTGAATACCTTGTGTGTGCCAAGCCCTTTGGTAGAAGATATTTGTTAATATTATCTCAAATTCTTAGAGCAAATTCTTCAAGGCAGATATTACTGCATTTTATACATTTAAAAATTGAGACTTAAGAGAGGTCGTAACTAGGTCAAGATCACACAAGCAATAGGTAGTAAAACAAAGAATTAAATACAAGTATTTTGGGCTTCAAAACACTCTCATTTCATTATGATTCACCACCAAAACAAAGGTCTAAGTTTTAACAACCCCTGTACAGTTTCTTAACGCCCCCCCCCCAATTGCTCTCCCACTCCTCCTATCCATAACCCATGTTTCCTTCCTACTCCTAGCTGCTCCACAGCCAATGGAGAGAAAGACAGCATCACCCTCATCTCCATGAAGAATATAAACATGAATAACAGCAAAGGATGCCGCTCAGCAGAGAAGGTACGTTTTCCCTGGTTCCCTCCTCCCTTCTCCCTCCTCCTCCTTCCTCAAGGCTCTTGTACTTTAACCAGAAAGGAGATACTTTCAAAGACCCAAGCTCTTCTCTTCTCTTGCCTATTATATTACTACTTCCAAGAAGTTCACCCTTCCTTCATTAAGTATTTATTTTGCAGGTTCTTTAAAAGTAACCGTGGGTCCCTATGAGTACGAGGATGATGAAGCTGTCCTGTTCCTGAAAGAAGGAAGGTGATGCCCTAACCGGTTTGGCTCAGTGGATAGAGCGTCGGCCTGCAGACTGAAAGGTCCCAGGTTCGATTCCGGTCAAGGGCATGTACCTTGGTTGTGGGCACATCCCCAGTAGGGGATGTGCAGGAGGCAGCTGATTGATGTTTCTCTCTCATTGATGTTTCTAACTCTCTATCCCTCTCCCTTCCTCTCTGTACAAAATTAATAAAATATATTTAAAAAAAAGAAGGAAGGTGATATTATCAGTAGAGGCAATAAGCCACCTATAAATTATTTCATTGTTTCACATCTACTCCCAGCTCTAAAGGATACTAATATTCCTCCAGATCTGGGAGCAAGCTAACAATATGAGAGACTCTTTCCCAGGTGGACCGCCACCCCAGAAACACAGACAGCTCCTCCCACCTTCTCAAAGTCATCGGAAGGAGAAGTTTGTAGAGCAAAAGCAAGAAAAATGACAAAGCGAATCGGTCCTTTCTACTTGGCATTAAAATTATTTTCTGGCCTGCAGTCTCATTTCTTTAAAGGTCTATGCCCCCATGCACATTCTTAACAGAACATTCTAGCAGTTCTGGGGTCTCCTTTTCTAGGTAAAGCGTGTATGCCAGTTTCTGCCCCTGTGGGGAGTTCTCTGAGAGATTCGGGAGGTGGAGAGAACTTTCGTCAGGTCTGCCTCAGTCCATTTAGTTTATTAAGTAGGATGAAGTGACTGATTAGCCTAACTGCTCTAAAAGAGGGAAGAGAAAAGGAGCTATAAACAGTGGCCAATAATCACCAGTAAAGAAATACTAAATCTGGAGGTGAGAACATGGGAGGCACAATGCATTCTAACTAGGAAATTCCAGTGGTGAGAGCTAAATACTATAAGGGCAAATGTCCTCTGCATGTCCCAGGGTAGACATGCCTCACTGTGGTTCCAGCTGTGGGAATAACACTGGGAAGGTGTGAAGCAAAGATAGGTCTATGACTTTAAATATGTTTTTATTGATTTGAGAGAGAGAGAGGGAGAAACATTAATGTGTGTGTGTGTATGTGTGTGTGTGTGTGTGTGTGTGTGTGAGAGAGAGAGAGAGAGAGAGAGAGAGAGAGAGCGCGATCGATTGCCTCCTGTACGCACCCCAACTGGGGATTGAACCTGCAACCTGAGCATGTGCCCTGACAAGGAATCGAACCAGTGACCTTTTGGTGCATGGAACGATGCTCAACCAACTGAGCTACAGCGGCGAGGGTAGGTCTATGACTTTATAAAGTAAAAAGCAAATACCCACCCACTTTTCCCCATATAGCTTTATCTGTGTGTCCTAAAAATAAAAGATCATAAATGAGGTAAAGTCATTTAAAGAGAAGGAGGAAAAGAAAGCAGTTATCTGTTTTCTTGGTAATCTGTGTTTGAAAATAAATTTTGGGGAGAGTCCATGGAAGAGCCATCTGTGTATGTTTACATGCAGTGTTTAACTTTATAAGTAGGGCGAACACAGATTACCCATGCTGAAGCCACAATATGCTATTTTTTTCTGGATTTAGACTCTGAAAGGTGATATGAGAAAGCCTAGAACAAGTTTTACTTTCTCTGACTCATTGAAACAATTCAAGTGGACGAAAGAAACTTAGTAGATTCTAAAACCCTCTCAGGCAGGGCCTGTAGCCTGCTCATGTCTGTAGCTCTTATGTGGTACATTGTGCCCAGCATATGAGAGGTCATGAACACTGGCTCTTGGGTGCAGGAAATCTAATCACAAGGCCACAGACCCACAGCTTGACTTTGACGAAATCACCCCCCATTTCTGAGCCTATTTTCTTTTCAAGTGAGGTGGCTGGACTACTCGCCTTTCCTGACTTTTCTGGTTCTTATATTCTAACGTCCTATACACTCTCAATGTAGGAAAAAATTTATCTTTTGAGTAGATATTGCTCCGGGTGGGAGCCAGAGACAAGCCTTAGGTGACTCTGGACAAGTCTTTCACATTCTCTGTGCTTAGATTTCCCTGTGTATTCATGTGTATAAAGGGAAGAATGATCCCTCCTGGACCTGTCTACCTCGTGGGCTACTTAGTAGGTAAAATGGAATGGTAAATGGAAGTGAAAGTACTAGTTGACAATTGTAGCAGAAAAGGTGGAGTACCGGTGCTGAGATCCCACACTTCAGGATCATGGCACTTGTTCCCTGACTACTGCAGTGTTGGTTGCTAAGGGCTCCTAGCTGGTTGATGACTGGTTGATGGGAGTGGGTGTGGGATGAAGACCTGGACCTCTTGCCTCCATTTCTCCCTCTGCCCCAATCCTGCCTCCCTCACACCTCATAGGTGTTCCCAGAAGCACTCACCAATAAGCCGTCAGTATGCAAATCTCTGTGTCTCAGTCTACTTCCTGGCGTACCCAAGCTATGACAGCATTACTGCAGCATTTCTAAAAAATAATTCAGGTGGACCGCCACTCCAGAAACACAGACAGCTCCTCCCACCTTCTCAAAGTCATCGGAAGGAGAAGTTTGTAGAGCAAAAGCAAGAAAAATGACAAAGCGAATCGGTCCTTTCTACTTGGCATTAAAATTATTTTCTGGCCTGCAGTCTCATTTCTTTTAAAGGTCTATGCCCCCATGCACATTCTTAACAGAACATTCTAGCAGCTCTGGGGTCTCCTTTTCTAGGTAAAGCATGTATGCCAGTTCCGGCCAGCGTGGCTTAGTGGTTGAGTATCAACCTATGAACCATGAGGTCACGGTTTAATTCAAGGTCAGAGCACATGCCCTGGTTGCAGGCTTGATCACCAATGTGGGGCGTGCAGGAGGCAGCCAATCAATGATTCTTTCTCATCATTGATGTTTCTATCTCTCTCTCTCCCTCTCCTTTCCTCTCTCTGAAATCAATAAAAATATATTTTAAAAAATAAAAAATAATTCAGATATATTTTATTTGAGCCACACTGCTAAAAGCACATGACTTCTTAGCCAGTTCCAGTACAAAGATCCATCATTGGGATAGAACTCTCCAGGTGACATAACAATGTCTACAAGTACTGGATTCTGTTTCAGTTGTTATTCTGACTGCCATGGACTGCTTATCATACTACAACGATCATGTCAAGGACATGGGCTTCACTCAGTTGATGTCTCCATTATAAGATCACAATGTCCCCTGACCCTGGACAATGTCCTGCAAACACGAGCTGTTAGTCATAAGCTATTTATATGTCGGGGATAAAGGGTGAACTGGTATTAATGAGATTGAAAGGCTTTTACCTGGAAACTGACACTATAGTACTATTAATCATGCTGATATTCCGGTTGCTAAATAACTATCCTTTTGGAAGGGATTGAGGATGAATTCACTTCATGCTGAATTCTGCTCGCTAGCAAACTATATGAGAGGGGTTTCTGCTGGAGGATCCTACTATTTATGCAAAAACAAGACCCCACCTCTGACAGGAAATCCAAGCGCAGCCTTCTGCAGCTCCTGAAGCTTCCCTGAGACCGTATCTCTTCCTTAATGTCTAGACAACAGGATGGTGGCCATTTATAAGACCACTTCCTCCCTATTCTAACGCAGGACTACATGGTCCCAAAGCAGGAACAGGTGATGGGGGGGGAGGGTGGTTGCTGTAAAGTGTCCTTCTTTCACTTCTTCCCACATCCTATGGGAGGGCAACCAGCAAACTAGCTCAGGTGCACAGTCCCAGTCAGACAGAGGGATCATTTACTCAGGATCTTTCTTCCAGGCCTAGATGGGGCAGCATCTCAATCATATAGGGCACACGGCAAACCTCACTATCGCCATCAAAAATTCACTACAGTTCAACAAGCATTTCTAAAAGTAAGTAGAGAAAACAGATAGAAATCTGAGGCTGACTCTGGGTAAAATAATTTAGTGTACACAAAAAAAAAATCACAGCAGACCCCCGCCCCTCCCCCCTTGGCCTAGTTCCTGTGCACAATTTCCCAAAGCCAAGCTAGTACCTACTTAATTCTATTTGAATCTGCTGGAAAACATTGTGTCTCTGCTCAGTGTATCCCACTGGATTTGTGGATGTCCTTTCTCACTCCTTTGAACTTCTTTCTATACCTACCTTCTTATCTTTGTGAACTGCCTTAGAGATCCCAATTTCCCTTCTCTTATATCCTTCCCAGTTGCTCTCTCATTCTTCCTGTTGTTACTCTCTCCTGGCAACACCATCAGGAACCCTTTGAACCCACAGCTTCCTCTTACCAAACACAGAGATTGAATTTGACAGTGGGAATTATTTTGTTGAGTGGTTGGTGTGCTTACACAAAACCTGGCACAGAAGTGTTCTAAATGTTGGGGTTTGGAGTTCCAAGTTAGTACTGGTGATAGAGTCAGAAAAATTCATCCAGAAGTGTTAGTTGAGGTATAAATGAGCTGAAGGGTACATTTGCATGACAATATCTGAGAAGGTTGCAAGAATGAACCTTTTTTCTTTTCTTTCTTTAAAAAAAACTGATCTAGAGTAAATGAGTCATCTAGAAAAAAAAGGGGGAACTGAGGTTTCAGAGAATGATAGGAAAGGCTGTAGAGATAACAACCATTTCCAAGAGGCTCCAGTTTCCCAAATCTTGCCCGGCATTTTGTTTTTGTTTGTTAATTCTCACCAGATGATATTTTCCCCCATTGATTTTTAGAGAGAATGGAAGGGAAAGAGGGAGGGAGAGAGGGAGGAAGAGAGAGAGGGGGAGAGAGAGGGAGAGAGAGAGAGAGAGAGAGAGAGAGAGAGAGAGAGAGAGAGAGAGAGAGGTGAGAAAGACACATCAATTGGTTGCCTCCCCCACACGCTCTGACTGGGGCCAGGGATCCAACCTGCAACCCAGGTACATGCCCTTGACTGGGAATCAAACCCAAGACCCTTCAGAGTGCAGGCAGATGCTCTAATCGCTAAGAACACCAGCCAAGGCTTGTCCAGCGTTCTTGAACCTGGACTCTACTCCTAAGTAGCCCCATAATTCATAGCATGGCTTTTCAATCCAATCACCCCCTACAGTGCTCTAGCACTCCCACTCTCAACCAGATATCTCTAACTTCACGCTACTATGACATCTCTGAGTACCTCTAGACCTTAGCCCTGTGCCCCTGGACTCTAAGGCACACCTCATCTTTCCCTGTCCATCTTCTAGAGCAATCTGTCCAGTTTCCCAAAACTACATCATGGATGTCCCTGATCGGGTCTCTCGTCTTCAGAGCACAGATGGCTTCTTCAGAACCCAGCCTTCTGTGAGTGTGCTGATGCTTATGTATCCCAGGGCCATGGCTAGAGGTTAGGGATGGAACTATATAGTACTGAAGGCTTGTTCCTTTCCGTTTGTGTCTAGGGCTGTGATCTCCCCAACCCACCCCAACTGTCTAAGTAGATACTGCTTGATACCATAATTGACATAACTGATTTGGTTTTCTTGGATAAGATCTCAATGAATTCCAGGTAATTTTTTGTTTGGGGAAGATAATTTTTCACTTTTGCACACCTGATCTCTGGCCATCCCAACTCACCTGCAGGCATAAGTCAGTAAGGACACTATTCCATCTACCTATGAAGAACTGGTTTTATTCTTTGCTAAAAGACTCCATGCAGGGGGGTGGGGGCATGCGTGGGGAGGGGTGTGGGATGGGAATGGGGGGATGAGGACAAATATGTGATACCTTAATCAATAAAGAAATTTAAACAAACAAAAAAAAGACTCCATGCAAACCTGAGTGAGGGAAAGCAGGACTAGCTCTTCGTTTTCTTTTTTGCTAATCTTCTAGGGCCTGGGCTTTCAGATAAAAGGGAATGAGCCAAGGAAACTACTGGGGTGAAAGAGATAAGAAAAGCCTCAGAAGGGTCCAGGAGTAGGAGGGGATGAAGGATAAAGAACAGCAAAGGCCAACTCCAATAAGTACTTGCTCTTTTTTTTCTTTCTCTACTTCTGACCTCTAGTGGTTCCTCTAATGACCTTGTGCCTGAAGAGCTGGGGGAGGAGAGGCATACCCAGACTGCTCTCTAACCACATAAATCAAATCTACCTCACTTTTCTACTTTTTGTGGCTCTTAAGTTCCCAGGGTTGGGTTCAGCATCCACAAAACCTGTCTCTGAATCTCCAACAGGCATTGGTGTATATTTGTTTCTTTAAATTTTTATTTATTGATCTCAGAGAGAAAGAGAGGGAGGGAGGGAGGGAGGGAGGGAGGGAGGGAGGGAGGGAAGGAGGGAGAGAAAGAGAAACTTGATATTCCCATTTATGCATCCATTATTTTGATTCTTTTATGTGCCCTGACCTGGGATGGAACCTGCAACCTTGGCATATCCCGATGATGCTCTAACCCCGTGGTCAGCAAACTGCGGCTTGAGAGCCACATGTGGCTCTTTGGCCCCTTGAGTGTGGTGGCTCTTATATACCACGGCCTGGGAGAGTCTATTTTGAAGAAGTGGCATTAGAAGAAGTTTAAGTTTAAAAAATTTGGCTCTCAAAAGAAATTTCAATCGTTGTACTGTTGATATTTGGCTCTGTTGACTAATGAGTTTGCCCACCACTGCTCTAACCAACTGAGCTACCCGGCCAGGGGGCATTAGTGTATATTTTAAAATGACATCCAGGGGAGAAAAATAGTCATACTGTCACACTCTAGCCCATAGTTTGCAAAGCCTTTTTCAGGCAGGATCTCATCAGGCCTCCTAGAATGTCCCCAGTTTTAGGCAGAGCCAAAGCCACTACCCCTACTCTGCAGATGAGGAAAAGCTGGGCCCCCAGTGGCCATGGTTTCCTGCTGTGAGCCACTAGCCGCGCAGCAACTAGCAGCAACGCACCCCCACAGGCCTCGCTTTCACAAGGTAAGAGCCCTTTACTCCTTAGCATCTCCGACTGTCCCTCGTCCGGAGCCTGCCGGAAGTTGTAGTCCAATGTCCCGCAGCTTCAATGGATTGAACTACAATGACCAGCATGCCCTGCGCTTCTTGCCCCGCCCCCCATCTTTTTCAGCCTCAGGCTCTGGAGAGATTCGGTTGACCTGCTGACTGGGAACCAGAAATGGCAGCTACTCTGGGCAGCGGAGAGCGCTGGACGGAAGGTACCAGGTCCTGGTCTTAGGGTGGGACAGGGCAGAGTTCGGCAGAGATCAGGGATGGGGACCTTGAAGGTGCCCGAGGGCTGAGATTCTGGGCCTGAGGTGAAGAATGGAGGCCTATGAGAACATGTTAAGCCTGAGTAGGGTTCCGGATAAGGTGGTGGACCGCCCAGGGTAGGATCCAGAAACCAAGAGCGCTGGCTCAGGCTGAGGAACCGACCGGCAGCCCAGAGTCACCCGTGAGGACTTGTTGCCTCCAGCCCCCAGCCCCGCCCCGCCAGGGCCCCGCCCAGGCCCCGCGGCAGTCAGACCGGCCTGCACCTGGGTGTCCTGGGGCCCAGCAGGCTATCAGGTCTCCCGCAGCTTTCTTTCCCGGCCCTCATCCTCGCTACCAAACTGGGCTGCTGGATCCTTGGTCTCAGTTTGCTCTTGTCTCTGCAGCCCGCATCAAGGCCGACAGGCTGGCTTTTTCTATCCTACAGTCAGGCAAAGAGTATTGATCCAATACCTATTTTGAATCCTGCATTATGCTTGCTGATCCCGCAGCAAGGGACTTGACAGACACGGGCCCCTGAGATCACAGAACTCTTAGTTCACTAAGGGAGTATGACAGGTAAACAGCCAATTACAAAACAGGGCCAGTAAGTCCTGGGCTATACACAGCAAGGTCTAGTTTTGGGAAGCACACTGACAAGGAACCCAACATGGCCTGGGTGTCAGAGGAGGCCTTATGGAGAAAGTGTTACATATGATGACATAACGAATGGTTGGAGTTAGTCAGGAGGAAGAATGTTGCAGGCAGAAGGAACAGAGAAAAGAGAAAGCACTGCTGATCTGAAAGGAGTTTGGTGTGGCTAGAACATAGACTGGTAACGAGCATGTGGTGAGAGATGAGGCTAGAGAGGCACCTGAGCCCAGGATAAGAAATCTGGGCAAGGAGCAGTGCATAGACACTAGGGGATGTTAAGCAGGAGAAGAATGTTTTTAAAACCTTTCCCATATCCTCCAGATGGGACACGAGTACTTGCCTTCTTTGACTGGATTACTATGGTTCTCTTTACTTTCTGCAGGTGTTATGATTAATTGAATTCTCTCCCTTTATAATGTCTTTATGGTCAGGAATAGATCTTACCTGTACATCTCCTTGATCTATTTAACCAGTGTCTTAAACATTAGTTTAAAATCATTGAACTCATCTCTATTTTAAATCTTAGTGGTGGGAGGAATTGCAACAAAAACTATTATTTTATGAGCAATGTCACTTCTGACCATGGACCACTGAGAACTAGGCTTCCCACAGCATTGCACTAAAGGCAAGGTATTGGGCAGACAACTCTTGAGCACCTTTTCTGGTTCTGAGTCAAAATTATTTGCTGACTGACCACTGTAGTTATGGTGGACATTATTATGCTTTATGTTTCTGGCACTATAAGTTTTTCATGGTTGCCTCCATATTTTCTGTATTGTTTTCTCAAGGAAGATGTTTGTTTGTTTTTGTATGGATGCTTAAAAGTCAACATGATGTCAGTAGCCTGGCCCTCATCTGCTCATACCTACAAGCAGCCTCCCGGATGGCTAAGGCAGGTAGCCAAGTTGATTTGCAGGTCAGACTGAGACCTAATGGAGGGGCTGTTGCTTTGCAGCTTACATTGATGCAGTTAGAAGAAACAAATACCCAGAAGACAGACCTCCTGAAAGTCATGATCCCTGTGGTTGCTGTAACTGCATGAAGGCGGAAAAGGAAAAGAAGTCTGAGAACGAGTGGAATCAGACCTGGCAGGGTGAGGGGAGTGCCACTTATACTAAGGAGCAGCTGCTTGGGGTACAAAGGTGAGCCTGTGATGGGATTAATTGAGTAATTTTATGTAGAACTAGAGGCCCAGTACATGACATTCGAGCACTGGGGGGGGGGGGGGGGGGGGGGAGGGGGAGGGTGTCCCTCAGTCCAGCCTGCATCCTCTCCAATCTGGGACCCCTCGGGGGATGTCCAACTGCTGGTAAACCAGCAGGCTAACATCCCTCTCACAATCTGGGACTGCTGGCTCCCAACCGCTCACCTACCTGCCAGCCTGATCACCCCATAACCCCTCCTGCCAGCCTGATCAACACCTAACTGCTCCCCTGTCAGCCCGATTGCCCCCAACTGCCCTCCCCTACTGGCCCGGTAACCCCCAACTGCCCTCCCCTGCAGGCCTGGTCACCCCCAACTGCCCTCCCCTGCTGGCCTGGTCCCCCCCAACTGCCCTCTCCTGCTGGCCTGGTCCCCCCCAACTGCCCTCCCCTGCTGGCCTGGTCCCCCCCAACTACCCTCCCCTGCTGGCCATCTTGTGGTGGCCATCTTTGACCACATGGGAGCGGCCATCTTGTGCGAGGGTGTGAGGGTCAATTTGCATAATATCTTTATTATATAGGATGCCTGGCACAGACATTGTGCTATACTATTAGTATTGACTGCTATTGTTATTATTTATTATTATTACTAGAGGCCCGATGCACAACTGCTGGCACTGGCTTCCCTCTGGCACCTGGAACCTGGGCTTCCCTTGCAGCCCTGGCTTCATCCAGAAGGTCGTCCAGAAGGACATCCAGTCTAATTTGCATATTATGCTTTGATTATTATAGATTATGATTATTATTGAAGCATAATAACTTCTTGGCCTCAGGGGCAGAACTAGGTAGAAATGGAGTAGTGCAGTGTAATCTGAGGTATCTTTCCTGCTTCTATAAGAGAGGCAGGAAAAATCAACTAGATATAACAGACGTCTATACAACATTCTACCCCAAAACAGCAAAATACACATTCTTCTCAAATATATTTGGAACATTCTCCAGGATAGATCATATGTTAAGTCATAAAACAAGCCTCAATAAATTTAAAATTATTAAAATCATACAGTGGCCTGCTCGGCCAGTGTGGCTCAGAGACTGAGCTTCAATCTATGAACCAGGAGGTTACAGTTTGATTCACATGCCTGAGTTGCAGGCTTGATCCCCAGTAGGGGGCCTGGAAAAGACAGTCGATTGATGATTCTCTCTCATCATTGATGTTTCTATCTCTCTCTCCCTCTCCTCTCTCTAAAATATATAAAAAAATATTTTTTAAAAATAAAAACTGTTTTAAAAAAAAAATCATACAGTGGCCCAGCCAGGTGGCTCAGTTGGTTGGAGTGTCATCCCATCCACCAAAAGGTTGCAGATTCGATTCCCAATCAGGGCACATACCTAGGTTCTTTCCCTTGGGTGAGGATAAACAAAAAAATCATACAGTGTATGTTCTCTGAAATCAAAACAGAAGGAAATTTGCAAATATTCAAATTAAACAACCTATCTACACTAATAAAAGAGAAATATGCAAATTGACTGTACCTCTGCAACACCCACAAACCAATCAGGAGTGAGTATGCAAATTAACCCAACAAAGATGGTGGGTTAATTTGCATAGGCAGGTACAGAACGAAGACTGAAGGCTCCGGCCCGAGCAAAGACTGAAGATAACTAAAGACTGAAGACTGAAGAGGCTTGGCTTCTCCGCTGCGGCCAGAATGAAGGCCTGGGTCCTGAGTGCTGGAGGAAAACCGGTGCCGGCAGCCAGGGGAAGGAAGGCTTATTGCACAAATCTTCGTGCAATGGGCCTCTAGTTCCTAAATAACAAAGGTTACAAAAGAAATCACAAGGAAAATTAGAAAATTACCAGAGACGAATGTAAGTGAAAATATAGCATACTGAAACATAATGGATGCAGCTAAAGAAATATTTAGAAGAAAATTAAAGCTGTAAATATATATTTAAATCTCAAATGACTAACCTAATCTTCTCCCTTAACAAACTAACAAACAAAAAAAGAAGAGCAAACTAAATCCAAGCAAGAAGAATGAAGGAAATAATAGAGTGGAAATAAATGAAATAAAGGATAGAAAGGCAATAAAGGCAACAAAATCGAAAGTTTTTGTTTTTTTTTTAAATATCAACAAAATTAAGCCCTAGCCGGTTTGGCTCAGTGGATAGAGCATCGGCCTGCGGCCTCAAGGGTCCCAGGTTCGATTCCGGTCAGGGGCATGTACCTGGGTTGCGGGCACATCCCCAGTAGGGGGTGTGCAGGAGGCAGCTGATCAATGTTTCTCTCTCATCGATGTTTCTAACTCTTTATCCCTCTCCCTTCCTCTCTGTGAAGAATCAATAAAATATATATTTTTTTAAAAAATTAACAAACCTTTATCTACACCAGCGATTTTCATCTTTTTCATCTCATGACACACAAACTAATTACTAAAATTCTGTGGCACACCAAAAATATATATATTTTGCTGATCTAACAAAGAATATGTATAATTTTGATTCATTTACACCGGATGGCTATTGTTGGCTGTTGTCATATTTTTATTTGACAATGTAAGGCATGGGTGGTAAACGTCCAGCCCTTGGGCTGTTTAAGGCCCACAAAATCATTTGGTCTGGCCCTGCCAAGGCAACCACAGATGGGACTCGAAATTCAATAAATCTAGGAGTTTTTTTCATAGCAACATAAATTTATATTAAGTGAATTATGTTAAGTGAATGATATTATAAATATACAAATGGCCCTTGGCAGAAAAAAGGTTTCCCACCCCTGATCTAAAGAAAAAGAGGTCAGTACCCCTGGCTAAATAGTCAGGTATTGCATGTTTTAAAAATTCTTGTGGCACACCAGTTGGAAATCTAGACCAACCAAGAAAAAAAAAAAAAAAGAGAGAGAATATTTAAATAACTAGAATCAAGAATGAAAGTGGGTACATCACACTAATCTTACAAAAATAATAAGAAAGTACTATGAATAATTGTATGCCAACCAATTAGATAACCTAGGTGAAATGGACAAATTCCTAGGTGGATACAAACTACTGAAACTGATTCAGAAGAAACAGAAAATCATATAGACCTATAAGAAAGAGACTGAATTAATAGTCACAAAACTTACCACTAAGAAAATGCCAGCCAGGATGGCTTCACTGGTAAAGTCTACTGAACAAGAATTAACTAATCCTTCACAAACTATTACAAAAAAAATACATGAGAAGGGGACACTTTCCAACCCATTCTATGAGACCAGTATTACCCTGTAACCAAAACCAGACAAAGACATCACAAGAAATTTAAACTATCAACTAATGTCTCCATGGATATAGATTCCAGCAACATATAAAAATATATAAAAAGGATAATAGACTTGACCAAGTTGGATTTATCCCAGGAATACAAGGTTGATTAACATATGAAATCAATTAATGTAATACACCATATTAATAGAATAAAGGACAAAAGCCATTTCAATAGGTGCAGAAAAAGCATTTGACAAAATTTAATACTCTTTCAAAACAACACTCAACATGGTAGGAATAGGACACTTCCTCAACCTACAAATAATCCACAGCTAATATCATACTTAATGATGAACAACTGGATGCTTTCCAAGATCAGAAACAAGATAAGTATGTTCACTCTAGCCACTTCTATTCAACACTGTGCTAGACTCCAAGCCAGGGAAGTTAAGCAATAAAAAGAAATAGAAGCCAACCAGATTGGAAAGAAGTAAAACTGAATTCACAGGTGATATGATCTAGTATAGAAAATCCTAAGGAAAACACACACACACACTATTAGAACAAATAAATGAGTTCATCAGAGTTGAAAATGTAAGATCAGCATACAAAAATTAATGTTTTTCTATACAATAGCAATGAACAATCCAAAAATGGGGGCGGGGGACAAACAATGTCCAAAAAGCCAGTTTCATTTATAACACTATCAAAAAAGAATAAAATGCTTAGGCATAAATTTAACGAGAAGAATAAAATTTTATATTGAAAACTATATTATAAGAAATTAAAGATTTAAATAATGGGAAGATAGCCTGTGTTCATGGATTTAAAACTTATTATTGGTAATTTGTAATATTCCCCAAATTGATCAACAGATTTAATACATCCCTATCAAATTCCAAGTTGCTCTTGTTGCAGAAATTGACAAGCTGTTCCTAAAATTCATATAGAAATGAATAGCCAAAACAGTTTTGAAAAAGAAGAACAAAGTTGGATGACTCTTACTTCCTAATTTTAAAACATACTGCAAAGCTACAGTAATGAAGACAATGTGGACTAGTATAGGATAGACATGTAGATCAATGAAATATAATTGAGAGTCTAGAAATAAACCTTTATTTACATTTATGGACAATTGATTTTTGACAAGAGTGCCAAGACAATTTAAGGGGGTAACAAATTGTCTTTAACAAATGTTGCTTGGACAACTGGATAGCTACATACAAAAGAATGAACTTAGACCCCTCCTCACACAAATACAAAAATTAATTCAAAGACCTAATATAAAACCTAAATGTAAGAGTGAAAACTATAGCCCAGCCGACATGGCTCAGTGGTTGAGCATTGACCTATGAGCCAGGAGATCAGAGTTTGATTCCCGATTAGGACACATGCCTGGGTTGCAGACTCGATCCTCAGTGGAGGCCATGCAGGAGGCAGTCAATCAATGATTCTCATCATTGATGTTTCCATCTCTCTCACTCTCCCTTCCTCTCTGAAATCAATAAAAATATTTATTTTTTTTAAAAGAGTGAAAACTATAAAACTCTTAGAAAAAAACATAATTGCAAGTCTTTGTAATATTGGATTAGGCAATGATTTCTTGATATGCCACCCAAAACACAAGCAACAAAAGAAAAATTGATAAAATGGATATTATCAAAATTTAAAACTTTTGCACTTTAAAAGATACCATTAAGAAAGTGAAAAATCAACCCACAGTACAGGAGAAAATATTTTCAAATTACATATCTGATAAAGGACTTGTATCCATATAAAATACTCTTTTTTTTTTTAGAGAGAGAGAGAGAGGATAGATAGAAACATTGATGAGAAACATTGATCAGCTGCCTCCTGCACGCTCCCTACTGGGGATCCAGCCAGCATCCTGGGCATGTGCCCTGACCAGGAATCAAACTGATGAACTCTTGGTTCATGGGTCAATGCTCAACCACTGGGCCACACCAGCTGGGCCCAATATAAAGTACTCTTACAATTCAAAAACAAAATTCAATTGAAAAATGGGCAAAGGATCTGAATAGTCATTCCTCCAAAGAAGACAAACAGATAGCCAATAACCACATGAAAAGTTGCTCAACATCATTAGTCATTAGGGAGATGCAAATCAAAGTCACAATGAGATATCATACTATCTCATATCCACTAGGATGGCTATAATAAAAAAGATGTGTTACTTACTATAAACTCTTCAACAAGGCTTTGGGTCTCTGCCTAACTGAATTGTGTAGTAGCAAAAGACTGGAGACATTCTAAATGCCCATCAGTAGGGGAAGTATATCTATATAATAAAAGCCTAAGCGACCATTACAGTGGGACGACCAGAACGACTGGTCTCTATGATGCGTACTGACCACCAGGGGGCAGACGCTCAATGCAGGAGCTGCCCCCTGGTGGTGAGTGCACTCCCACAGGGGGAGCGCTGCTCAGCCAGAAGCCAGGCTCAAGGTTGGTGAGCGCAGCAGCGGTGGTGGGAGCCTCTCCCACCTCCGCGGCAGTGCTAAGGAGCAGCAAGCTGAGCGCTAAGGAGCAGCGAGCAGGCGGGCAGTAAGGAGCAAGGGGTCTAGGGATGTCTGCCTGCAGGCTTAGGCCCACCCCCCAGCTGATCAGGATGAGCAGCGCTCTCATAGCGGGCCAATCCCCGCAGGCCATGCCCACCACCAGTGCATGAATCTGTGCACGGGGCCTCTAGTACATCAATAAAATGCAATAATGTACAACTTTTTATTTATTTTTTTATTTTTAAAAAAATATATTTTATTGATTTTTTTTTACAGAGAGGAAGGGAGAGGGGCAGAGAGTTAGAAACATCGATGAGAGAGAAACATCAATTAACTGCCTCCTGCACACCCCCTACTGGGGATGTGCCCGCAACCAATGTACATGCCCTTGACCGGAATTGAACTTGGGACCCTTCAGTCCACAGCTCAATCCACTGAGCCAAACGAGTTAGGGCTTTATTGATTTTTTTACAGAGAGGAAGGGAGAGGGATAGAGAGCTAGAAACATCGATGAGAGAGAAACATCGACCAGCTGCCTCCTGCACAGTCCCCACCAGGGATGTGCCCACAACCAAGGTACATGCCCTTAACCGGAATCAAACCTGGGACCTTTCAGTCCGCAGACCGACGCTCTATCCACTGAGCCAAACCGGTTTCGGCAATGTACAACTTTTTAAAAGAATGAGGTAGATATATAATACTAGCCAATATTTATGTAATGGCAGATGCTATCAAGCACTTTGATGAATATGTCATTAAATCATAACAACTCTGTGAAAATAGTAATCATTACTAGCCCATTTCAGAAGACAACACTAAGGCACAGAGGTTAATTACACAATAAGATCAGATCCCATTCAAAGCATTTTGATTCCTGAGTTCATGCAGGTCTCAAAGTATCGTTTGGGAATCCCAAGACCCTTTTGAGGGGTCTACAAGTTTAAAATTATTTTCATAATACAAACATTATTTGCCTTTTTTCATTCTCATTCTCTCAGGATTATACAGTGAAGTTTTTGAGAGGCTACCTATATGTAATTATATCATCACTTTATGTTTAAAAAACATTTTTTTTTGTTAATCCTCACCCAAGGATATTCTTACACTGATTTTCAGAGAGAGTGGATGGGAGGGGAAGAGACAGAGAGAGAAACATTGATGTGAGAGACACATCGAGTGGTTACCTCCTGCACACGCCCCAACTGCGGCTGGGGATAGAGCCTGTAACTGAGGTACGTGCATGCCCTGGACTGGAATCGAACCCATGACCCTTCAGTCCACAGGCTGGTACTCTAACCACTGAGAAGAACTGGCCAGGGCTGTGTTCTAAACTTTTTTTGTTTTCATTTCTAGTAAGGTAAATACTGATAGATATAACTCATATGAACAAAAGCTCTTTGGGGTCCTTAATAATTTTTAAGAGTATAAAAAATTTTCTGAGATCAGAATGTTCAGAACTGCCACTCTAGTCTAAACTATTATTCTATACTTCCCATCTCTGTTTGTTATGGATCAATCTTTAAGATAAGTTGTTAGTTTAAAAAAGCAATATTAATTTAGAAAGGTGATTATAATTACCTAAAAGCTGCCATTTAGGTAAGAAAAAATAGAAAGGTATCTATACATATAATCACTCCGCTTATAGGACTCAAAGGAAACTTGTAACAGTGGTTGTCCTTAGGATGGGTGACTGGGTGACAGGGAATGGGGAAGCAGAAAATTTTTTCACTAAATATAATTTAGTACTGTTGGATATTTGTCTTCTACCATGTGTATATATTAACTTTTAAAAACAAAGTTTTTTGTGTGTGTTTTTTTAAATGACACATTTCCTCTCAGAGCCTCTAAGAGAACCAGTCCTGCTGACACCCTGACTTTAGCCCAGTGAAACTGAACTGGGACTTCTGACCTCCAGAATTTTAAGGTCGGAAATGTGTCTTCTTCTTTTTTTTTAAAATATATTTTATTGATTTTTTACAGAGAGGAAGGGAAAGAGATAGAGTTAGAAACATCGATGAGAGAGAAACATCGATCAGCTGCCTCCTGCACACCTCCTACTGGGGATGTGCCCGCAACCAAGGTACGTGCCCTTGACTGGAATCGGACCTGGGACCCTTCAGTCCACAGGCCGGCGCTCTATCCACTGAGCCAAACCGGTTTTGGCTTAAAAACAAAGTTTAAAAAGATAGCCATAAGAAGAGAGAGAGAGGGAGAGGGAGAGAGAGAGAGAGAGAGAGAGAGAGAGAGGGAGGGAGGGAGGGAGGGAGGGAGGGAGGGAGAGAGAGAGAGAGAGAGAGAGAGAGAGAGAGAGAGAGAGAGAGAGAGAGAAATTAGGGTGGTTACGTGTTTCTTCTAGCGTTTCTTCTGTGGTTCGACTCTCAGGACCCTAGTCTGCACCTTGATAGTAAGATTTAGCACAGTTGTTCTATTCACTTGCAGGAATATATAGAAAGAATAAAATATTATATGTAAAAATACTTTGAAAGGCACTGAGTTCTCAGTGGGAGGACACTGTTAATGACTTTGAATGTTTCATTATTTCATTAATGTGTTCAGCAATTTTCTTTTAAGTTTGTTTTAGGGCTCAGCAGTTGGAGGGAGGATCAGTGTACTATTTTGCAGTTACTTGTAAAAAAAAAGAGGCCTTTGTAGACATATGTTTCTGATGTGTGTTTTTAGGATCAAGAAATGCAGAAATTACTATGAAATTCTGGGAGTTTCACGAGATGCCAATGATGAAGAGCTTAAGAAAGCTTACCGAAAACTTGCCCTGAAATTTCACCCTGACAAGAACTGTGCTCCTGGAGCAACAGATGCTTTCAAAGGTCTGGTCCTGAACTAGGGCTTAATTCTGCCCTTCTTGTGATGTTCTCTCATAATAAGTTGTTTTCAGACTCCCCTGTAATTCTTTTATAAAGCCACAGCAGAGTTTTTTTCCCCTGCCACACCTCTTAAATAGTGATTATCAGAATAGCTTCCGCCTGTCTTCATTCACTTCACCTTAATTTCTTTTGGAAAAAATATTTGGTTTCTTTGTAATACGTTTTGGAACTGTATATCCATTGATTACACAAATATTTATTGAATATCTATGTGCCAGATGTCATGGTGAATAAAACAAACATAATTCCTCTTGTGGAACTTATAGGCTGATGGCCGCTTGCAAGTAGGGCCTAGACAGCATTCCTAAACTTCTCTGGCCATGGAGCTCTTTGTTCATGAAACCTGTTATTAACGTGTTCATATGAAAAATCTGTGTAAACTTTTTTCCGTTGATTTCCATGATACTTTAAGAAACATTCTTAAAAATATTTTTGACCCAATACATAAATAAAAATCTTACTTGAGAGCTTCACCGCCAGTGAAGTCATTGACTCAGGCAAGGATTATCAATGGATGTTAAAACCAATGGATGATAGGTGGTTGCTGAATAGGATATTCACATGATGTCAAAGTATCACCCCACAGAATAGTTATTGATTACAAAAGGGGAAATTCCTTTATAATGGAGATATCTAACTGTCACCACTTTAACCAAATGATCCAACATATTACTAGTACTGGAACAGCCTAACATTATGTAGTATATAGCACCTATGTGGTATTCTTGCCAAAATGTTTGACCTGAATTTAATATTGAAAAAACAATCAAAATATGAGACATTCTACAAAGAACACTGAGCTACTCTTCAAAAAACTCAATATAATGAAAAGCAAGTAATTTGGAGAGACTATTCTGGATTAAAAGAAACTAAAGAGATGTAAAACCAAATGCAATACATAAACCTTGCATGGATTTATTGGGTAATAATGTTACTTTGTTAGCTGTGATAATGGTATTGTGATCATGTAGGAGAAGGTCTTTCTTTTTAGGAGACATACATTGAAATATTTAGGGGTGAAGTGTTATAATGTGGCCTACTTACCATGGCTCAGCAAAAGAAATGTATATGTAATATGTATGTATGTATGTATAGAGAGTTAAGGAAAGCAATGTGGCAAAATTGATGAATTAGGGTAAAGGGTATACAGGTGTTTATTGTACTCTTTTTCAACTTGTTTATAGATTTGAAACTTTTCAAAAGAAAAATTAAAAAATTATAGATCAGAGAAATTTTTTTAAGTCACCATTTACCTCAGACTATGTGCCATTGTGAATCTAGTTCTCCCCAGTTTCTACAAGGAAACAAATAGGTAACCACCCTTCTCTTTACACCTTCATGTAAGGTATCTCACAGACTAATGCCATTTCTTTGATAATCTGCCATATTTCAAGGGATGTGAATGTTTAAGCAACTTTATTTAGTTTTTTGTGTTTTTTTTTCCTATTTAGCTGTTTTATTGCTGTAAATATTTAATAATTACGTAGGTAGGAGAATTATAAAGAAATGCTCTTTCTGACTGTGTTTTGATAGAGTTAACCGACTCAGAGGTGGGGGTAGGGAGGCTTTAAAAGATTTTTCTAAAAATAAAATAAAATAAAATAAAATAAATAAAAGATTTTTCTGCTCTAGCCAGTTTGGCTCAGTGAATAGAGCGTCAGCTTGTGGACCAAAGGGTCCCAGGTTTGATTCTGGTCAAGGACACGTACCTTGGTTGCTGACTTCTCCCCAGCCTGGGCCCTGGTGGGGCTCATGCAGGAGGCAACCAATTGATGTGTCTCTCTTACATTGATGTTTCTCTGTCTTTCCCTCTCTCTTCCACTCTCCCTAAAAATCAATGGAAAAATATCCTCGGGTGAGGATTAACAAAAACAAACAAACAAAAAGACTTTTCTGGGGGCATTCTTTAATTAGAGGTATGGATTATATGTTTAAATGAAATTGGACAAATAGGGAGGAGAGGTGATGATAAGCATATGTAATCTATTCAGTCTTTGATCTCTCATTAATTTCTAAAGACCATTTTGTAAAGGAAGCTGAATAAGATAGTGATGAGTAAGGATTTTGCTTTTAGCCAAACAATAATTTTACTGATTATTTCATTCAGGAGATTGTTTCTGTACTTCAAGTAGAACACCACTACTTACGTATGAACTATCTATAATAATAAAAGCATAATATGCTAATTAGACCGGACAGCTGAACAACCTTCTGGACGTCATTCCGGATGAAGCCATGATGGCAGGGGCCAAGGCAGAGGTGGTTAGGGGCGATCAGGCAGGCAGGAGAGTGGTTAGGGACGATCAGGCAGGCAGGAGAGTGGTTGGGGCAATCAGGCAGGCAGAAGAATGGTTAGGGGTGATTAGACAAGCAGGGGAGCAGTTAGGGGCAATCAGGCAGGCAGGCGAGTGGTTAGGAGCCAGCAGTCCTGGATTGCGAGAGGGATGTCCTACTGCCAGTTTAGGCCTGATCCCCCAGGGTCGGGCCTAAACTGGCAGTCGGACATCCCCCAAGGGGTCCTGGATTGTGAGAGGGTGCAGGCTGGGCTGAGAGACCATCCCCCTCCTCCATGCACAAATTTCATGCACCGGGCCTCTAGTTTCCAATAATAAACTATAGCTCTCAAATGAAATAAGAAGATTTTTGATGAATGAAATAGTAGTTCTTAGTTCATCTTGAGTGCAGTGTTGTTTCTGGCTTTTCAAACTAGATCATGGAAAATTTCAAGGGCAAGCACTTTGGTGAACTTTCTAGGCCCAACCACTTCCCTTAGGCCCCTGTGAAGTTATTCAGCACCAATCAACTCTGGGCTTTTCATTGCAGCTACTGTGATCACCCTCAGCTACAGCAAAGACTATGTACTCAGGAACTTTTTTGTTTTGGTTGCAGCAATAGGAAATGCCTTTGCAGTACTTAGCAATCCGGACAAGAGACTCCGCTACGATGAATATGGAGATGAACAGGTGACTTTCACTGCCCCTCGAGCCAGAGCTTATCATTATTACAGAGACTTTGAAGCTGACATCACTCCAGAAGAGTTATTCAATGTCTTCTTTGGAGGGCAATTTCCTACAGGTCAGTATCCCCAAATTATCATGAAAAATTTTATATATCAGCAAGCTCTTGTTTGAGGATCTGAAGAGAGGGACATGGTATGATGAAAACAGCAGGAATTTGGAATCAGGTGAACTGGGATTTGAAGCAAGTCTCTAGCCTCCAACTGTGCATGATTTTGACCAAATCACGTAGTCTCTCTTATCCTGTTTCATCACCTGAAAAAATGGAGTTAGTAATACCTGCCTCACAGGGCTGCTGGGAGGATTAGATATTTTTAAGTGCTTTATAAATAAGTAACAAAATACCATTTGTTGTTGTTATTATTATTATTGCAAAATAGCAGCTATATAAAGATAAAAGTCGCTCTAACTGGTTTGGCTCAGTGGATAGAGCGTTGGCCTGCGGACTCAAGGGTCCCAGGTTCGATTCCAGTCAAGGGCATGTACCTTGGTTTCGGGCACATACCCAGTAGGGAGTGTGTGGGAGGCAGCTGATCAATGTTTTTCTCTCTCATCGATGTTTCTGACTCTCTATCCCTCTCCCTTCCTCTCTGTAAAAAATCAATAAAATATATTTAAAATAAATAAATAAATAAAGATAAAAGTCAGAAAAGCACCCCCAAAGAGTTGAAAATTGGGATAATTAGATGCCCCGGAAGTAAGATGAATTTTATGAGTTGCTATTAAAGATTCTGTTAGATACTGGGCAAGGAAGACAGTTAGATATTGGGCAAGGAAGCAGACAAGACTCATGGCCCAGATGCTCTTTCTTTACTCACCTTTTGGGGTTCTCTCACTCACTGGTTATAAAGGACTATTTAAATAAAGGCAGGAGAGCTAAGCACATTCCATCTCCAGCTGGTTCACTTGGCTTACCTACTGTCTTATTTTTCTACTGGGTAAAATGGGACAATATTCTAACCACAGAGAACCTAATTGGGAGGAAGGACCTTGGAAAAGGCAAGGAAGAAGTGTTTGCCATATCCCATACTAAGGGGTTTTCTTTCTTTTCCAGGAAATATTCATATGTTTTCAAACGTGACAGATGATACCCACTATTACCGCCGGCGGCACCGACATGAGAGGATGCAGACAAGGAAGGAGGAGGAAGAAGATAAACCTCAGGTACGTCGGGAGGACAGAACTGCTGCTCATAAACACTTGTACTAAGCGGCCTTTATGGTATCTGATCAGGTGTTAGAAGTTTAACCTGAAAATATGTTACTGAAATGTGCTTCAGAAAAGCAGAGGCAATGGTAAGAAGAGCTGGGTAATTGACTCAAATAGGCCAGAATAGTAACTCTCTTACCTACCCATTCTTTGGTGGCTGTCCCAGGAAACTATTTCCCTTGTGGGGTACTTCAATCAAGGTTTCCTTGAATGCAGAAAATACAAATTACCAATTTAAGGTAAAGGATCTAGGGGGTCTCATGAAGCTCAAGGGCAGAAAGTGCAGCTGTGTCTCATGATAGATGGAAACCAGGCTCTGGGGTGCTGTCAGGCACCCACACAACTGTCCTCTCCGTGACTAGTTGGGGCCATATTATTTCCAGTTTTCCCACCTCTTTTCATCTGCTTTGTTCTCTGTAATCAGCCTGGTTTGTCCGACTTCCCTTTGCAAATGGCCAGTCCCCACTGCCTAAGAGTGACTACCTAGCAGTCACTGGTGATAGATCTCAATCCCAAATTCCTGTAGGGTGGGGAATGTGATTATCCTTGCTAGGTTAGATGTCCCCCAGTCTGTTCAGCTGTGACCGGCAACGAAGTTATATAATACTAACATGACCCCATGAGAGTTACAGTCTGGGCAGACTCACCCAGAAGTGTCTGCTTCATTTGTCTTAGAAAAGGGGAATGCAGGAGAATTACTGGGGGTCGATCAGGTTGTAGGTGGGCCTCCTTCAGATTTCTCAGCAGAAAGAACAGAGTTGTTTGGTACTTCTCTGCAAAATATAGCCTTCCCCAAAAAGCCTTGGGCTTTGGGCAGTGCATTGGTAATTTGCATTTTCTTTGGGAAAAGAATCTTATTTTCTATAAGCTTTATATTGATGATGAACACTTACACCAAATATATTTTCTTTTTCAGACTACGTATTCTGCATTTATTCAGTTACTTCCAGTTCTTGTGATTGTGATTATATCTGTTATTACTCAGCTGCTAGCTACTAATCCCCCATACAGTCTATTCTACAAATCGTAAGTAAAATATTTATGAATCTTAACAATCTAAAGGGTAAAAGACTTGAAGGTTTTTCCTGTATGTTACTAACATTTCATTTCACCTTTTGTTATAAAAACACAGATTTTGTATTTAAAGGAACAATTAGATAGTAATAGTGCAAAGATTCTCAAAAATACTGTAGGCAGTTTCCTGTGTGCTCAGGACATGGATTGTTTTGTTGTACAGCGACATCATCTGGTCAGTTGCAGGACAGCAACAACTGGCTTCTGAAGGATTAATAAAATAACTCCAAGTTCAGATTAAATCCTTATTACACCATGTTAGAAAGGGCCTACTGAGCTTGGATAGGATTGCTGGACTCCCCCACCCACTCCCCACCTGGGTCTGGGAACATAGTAACTGAGATCCAGTGATTTTAAATTTAAGAAATTGCAAACATAGGACATTTATTCATGATAAGGCTACATAGTCAACCATAGTATCACATTCTTTTGCTGAAAATATAGAAAATCATTGTAATTTTGTATTGCATGCAGATTATGAGCTCTCATGGGAATATTTTAATTTCTTCCATTAATTATTTCAATTAATTCAATTTTCAAAGTTAGTCCCCAGAGCATAATCAGCATCAACTGGCAACATGTTAGAAATGCATACTCTTGCCCTAGCCAGTTTGGCTCAGTGGATAGAGCATCGGCCTGCGAACTGAAAGGTCCCAGGCTCGATTCTGGTCAAGGGCACATGCCCAGGTTGTGGGCTCGATCCCCAGTGGGGGACTTGCAGGAGGCAGCCGATCCATGATTCTCTCTCATCATGGATGTTTCTATCTCTCTCTCCCTCTTCCTTCCTCTCTGAAATCAATAAAAATATATTTTAAAAAACGCACAAATGTATTAGAAATGCATACTCTTAGGTTTCACTCCATAGCTATGGAATCAGAAACTCTGAGGATGAGAACCTCAGTGTTGTTTCTTTTAATCCTCACCCAAGGATATTTGGATATTTTTTCTATTGGCTTCTAGAGAGTAGAAAGGAGGGAGGAGGAGGGGAGAGAGAGAGAGAGAGAGAGAAACACCAATGTGAGGGAGACACATAGATCAGTTGCCTCCCGCACGAGCCCCTACTGGGGCTGGGAAATCTGCAACTGAGGTACATGCCCTTGACCAGAAATCAAACTTCCAACCTTTCAGTCCACATGCTGATATTCTAACCACTAAGCAAAACTGGCCAGAGCAGTAATCTGAGTTTCAACAAGCCTTCCAAATTATCCTGGTCCATATGAAGGTTCAAGAATCATTATTTTTAAAAATTAATCATGATAAATTAGTCATTACTTATTATTCTAGTTTAGCAGACAAAAACCTTACAAAATGCAGTCCATGAGGCAATACAAAATAGGAAGAGTCTTTTTTTTTTTTAAGAGTTTTTTTATCCTCACCCGATGATATGTTTTTTATTGATTTGAGAGAGCGAGAGAAACATCACTGTGAGAGAGAAACATTGATCGGTTGCCTCCTGTACACACCCTGACCCAGGATCAAATCCGCAGCCTAGGTATTTGCCCTGACCAGAAATCTAACCGGTAACCTTTTGGTGTATGGGACGACACTCCAACCAACTGAGCTGCCCAGCCAGGGCAATAGGAACAGTCTTTGTTGATGATCACTATAGACTGAAAACTATCATTTTAAGTCAATATCTTCATTTTACAAAGAAGAAATCTGAGACTCAGAGATAGGTTATTACTATTAGATTACATTGGCCTGATTCCCTCCATTTCCTGACTTCCCATGTTTTTCCATATGCTACTGCTACCTCCTTTCTTGTCAGGTAGTGAGGCAGTCAGAAACCTGCTAACAGCTTCCCAAAGGGAGGTGAGAGCAGTCATGGCCTGAGCTCTTAGACATTTGGCAAGATCCTTAAGTAGAGAGAGCAAAGGAGAAGGCTGGGAAAAGGTCAACTATAATTCATTTGAGATAGAATTTGTCCAGTTTGAATAAAATCAACTTGCATTTTGCACATTGCTGTCACATTGTTTTCACTGGAATTTGAGTTCCCTTCTATACTACTTTATGGTTAGAATTTAGTTAACCCAGACCTGCCAATGTTTCTAAGCACCAGATACCATTGGATATCTTAGACCACAGAGAGTTAGCCCAGAAGCATCATTAAAATTTTTTCTTAGTTTTTTGAAGTTCTCACTGAGCAGCTATGTGTGTAGGTTTTATTTTGTCCTAAAGATTGATGCTAGGGTGTAAGCTATCTGGCTATTTATAAATTGTGTACTGTAACAATCAGTTTATTAGACCAACATTTACCAATAGCCTACTCTGTGCCAGGTACCATGCTAGGTCCTACACTATATCCAAATTGATTTTTAAGCATTAGCATTCTACTTTTAGCATAGAAAGCAATATAAGAGAGGTGGCTTCTTTAAGAAAATAAAGTAACTATGCTGAGGTGAATCCACAGTATGAACATGCTCATAGAATAGCAATAATGACATTACAATTACTTCTTTGCTATGGAAGTTACAAATGTTAGGTGCATTAGACAATGACATCTACATCTGCCCTATGAAGAGGTAATTGTGACCATGATATCTGTGAGGCCAGTGCTGAGTAATATTGCCAAATATAACAAGCTTACCTGAACCGCTCTCTCCATGTTTCAGGACCATGGGCTACACCATTTCTAGAGAAACTCAGAACCTGCAGGTGCCTTACTTTGTGGATAAAAACTTTGATAAGGTCTACAGGGGAGCATCTCTGCGTGAGCTGGAGAAGACGATAGAGAAGGATTACATTGATTACATCCAGACGAGTTGTTGGAAGGAGAAACAACAAAGTAAGATACTCTAAAAGGGGCTTTAGCTGGTGGCCATGCTTCCAACTTATGGCATCCCCAGCTTCCTGATCCCTCTTCTCCTTGTTTGGGTCGCACATACTTATATGAACAGAGAGAGGACAGAGGTCCATTCAGGATACTATAAAAAAGGGAAGTTTATTGACAGGACACATGTAGCCAGGACTTGGAAATCTTAGTTGCCTTTTTGTCTTTCTGTCTCTGAGTCTCTACCTCTCTCTGCCCATCTGCCCCATGCTCCTCTCTCTACCAACTGCCCTCTTTTGCTTCCTCAAGCTCTCCTCCTTCATAACCTTATCTTGCCATGGTCAGTCTTCCAACTTCTCTAGACCCCCCAGTCATTGGCCCCTTTCTACATCACAAGCTTCCTCTGGAAGTTCTCTTTGCTACCTGGTTTGGTCCAATTTCCTAATTCCCCATCCATTCCCTATAGGAAAATCTGTCTGATCCAGCCTAACTTTATTTTTCTTTCTAAAGAATAGTTTATTGATTTTTCGAGAGAGAGGAAGGGAGAGAGAGATAGGAAGAAAAAAAAAACACATCTATGTGAGAATGCAACATCCACCGGCTGTCTCCTGCATGCCCCCAGAGATAGAGCCCACAACCCGGGCATGTGCCCTTGAAACTGAAACCTCCTGGCGCCTGGGACAATGCCTAACAACTTCGGCCAGGTCCAACCTACTTTTTGAGCCAAACCAAAGGTTTGCAGGCTGTTGGTATTGAGTCACATGCCCCCTCCCTTCCCCTCCTGTCGGCTTAGGCTACACAGAACAAAAGGGACCCTCCCTGGGCCTGCCCCTTCAGTGTGGGTGAGTCTGAGAAGGCCTTCTGCTCCGTTTCCCTCTCTGAAGACAGTTTGGGTAACAGTGTCTGCCACTTGGCTTTCAGTTCCAGGGAGTATTACTGGGGAGTGCTGGTAGCAAGAGTAGCTCTGTCTCTCAGCCAACATGGTCACTTTTCATCCCACTTGAATTCTACATACACACAAATTCTCACACACATGCACAAGTACATATACCATTAGTAACTATTTATTATAAAACTTGGCTTTGGTTAATTTTTTAAAAGCAAGCTCTAACTCATTTTTAAAAACTTATACTGGGTATTATTAAACATCTAAAAGTGTCTGATAAAATTAGCTCTTCAGTCACAGTGCTGCTAAGCCCTTGCTGACCCATCATGCATCCCAGCCCCACCCCCATGTTAATCTCTCCTTCCTGTGTGTTCTTAAAGCACTTTGCTCATCCTGTTAACAGAGCACTGCTCTCATAGTGTTAGTGTTCCGTAGGTACATGTCAGTCTCCGTGCTGGACTGTGAGCTCTCTGAGGACAAGAACCATGTCTTATTAATTTTGTGTCTCAGGCACCTGGCCCTTGTTTCAGAACAGGTGTTCAACAAGTGTCTTTTGAAGAGAGGATTCTCAGAACTGGAAAACAATGAAAATGCTGAGGCTTAGGAATCACAGAACAGGGTTAGTGTCCTAACCCTAGCCCTTAGGGACCTTGTCTCTGCCCCCTACATGCAGCTGAACTCTCAAGTACATTAGGAGCATAGTAGGCAATGACTCTCGGATGCAAGGGGGAATTAAGCAGGAGGAAGTTGTTTTTTTTTATTGAAAAGTCTGAGGGTTCAGAAAGTACCCTACCTCATGTTAAACTAGGTTTTGCAAGTTTTTAAAAAATCAGAAAAGAAATTGGAGCAAGATAAAGGCCTTCGACTAAAAGGCCATATATTTGTGGATCCAAATCACATAAAGGCCATAGTGTGTGTCCTGAACACTCCCCATTGTTTTGGACCCTGGGAGGGTTTGAAATTTGTTGCTTTCTACAAGAACTGGATGCAAATCTGCATTTCACATTGTTCAGACACACACCTACTCACACACATACCCCAATGGAAACTATGCAAAGAGCTTATAATAAGGATTGCACCTATAATAAGGTGGCTTCTAGGCTTTTGTCCTCATCCCCATGAGGCCTAGTTTCGGGCTTTTGCGGTCTCCAGATATAAATAAAAATCCAGTGAGTAAACATGATGCATGTACCCACAAGTTCTAAATGGGGTTATCAGCACACATCCCTTAAAAATCTATTTCTGGTATTTAAGGATGGTGATGGTTGTCCGTAGCCTCCACACAACCCAAGTGCCATTTGAGAACCAGCAGCATCTGCCCTCCGGTTCCAGCAGCAAGTGCAGCCAACAAGGTTAAATTTAGCACTTGGAGGTTGTAAAAATAAACCCACTTGAGAACAAAGTTCACTCTTGGCAAAATACTGAGTAGAAACTGTTTTTAGCAAAGTTAGCCATTATCTTTTTAAATCTTTTGTTCATGTCTTTTCTCTGCTCTCCCTGAGAATGCTTAGTCTGAATGAACTTCTATGAGTAATCCTTTAATATGAATACAATTGCCCTGTTTTCTCCTTCACAGCTGCATCTAGATAACAAACCTGATGCCAGGGGAAGTGGCCATGCACTGGGCTGGGATGGACAAAACAATAGGCAGGAGCTGCCTCCTGGCCTGCCTGAACCGATCTGAGATTCTCTCCAGGCCCTGGAGCAGGGTAGCAGAGTGGGTAGAAGCTTAGGCCTTGAAATGGGGATAAATTAACTTTTTCCTAGAGAGGTTCTATGGATAATAGAAGATGATATGGGCATACGCTTACCATGGTGGTGGAGCCCAGGCCTTGCTTGGCTTGCTAGACTGGATGCAGCACTGTCTCATGGGGCTGGCTCATAAGTGTGGCTGGGATCTGTTGGAGTCTTCCAACTGTCAAGATTCTGATCTGAGCTTTTGTGCAGAGTACTCTTGGGAGAGGTTCTGGGACTTGCTTCTCTTGGCAATTTGCCTGAGTCAGTTTACCTTGAAGACTCAAAGCTCTGTCCATCAATTACACTGGCATTGAGGGCAAGGGAAATATTTTACAAAGGATAAAAGACGTTCTCTTGATCCTGTCCCTCCCAAAGAATTTTTTTCTCTTAGAAGTTATTGAATATTAACAGAACTTGTAAAAAGTAACATATTCATTGAGTTGACCTTTTGCTTCATTGAAGGGTAAAAGGATTCACTGGCAGTTTGGAGAGAAGTTTCTCTAAGCATGGTGGTAGAGTGTGGGACATGGTTCCTTGAAACACTGACCTTGTGCAAGGTCATTGCTCTGGAGCAGGGGTCTCAAGCTCTAGAGCATTGAAACCCAGTTTCAATGAACTTTACAAGAAGTAATGTGGCGTTTTGAAAAAGGATTCATATATGTACAGTTATCTTTCACCAGCTTGCTACTGTGGTCTTCAATGTAGAAAATAGTAAGAATCACTAGCCTTAATGTTTTCTAGAATGAGATTTCAGGCAATGAGGCATTTAGATAAGCTTGGTAAGCAAAAGATCTAAGGAAATAAAATAAATAAATAAAAGGATGAGAAGGAAGAAGAAGGAAAAAACACCCTAAGAAAATCATTTAAAGGAAAAGCAAAGCCACAGGATCTGCTCTGTACACTGATGTAACTGTGATTCCAGAGACCCAAAGGGATAGACTGGTTTTATAGAGGCCTCCTAAACAGCTTTCCCACGTGCCAAAGGAGCCAGAGAGATGGAATTAGTGCCGCACTCTGGGCAGGACCTGAGAGCAGAGGGCTTTCACTTGGGTGCAGCACATGATCCTCCGTGAAGCCAAGGCAAGCTCTGGCTAGCAGGCACTGCAGGCACCCGCTCCGAGGGAAGAGAGCACATTGTTCTGAAGCCTAGGAGACCCGCTCTTTGCCAACAACTGCTGGGCACGGGCCCAGACTCTGAGCCCTCATTGTAGAGGAAGGGTTTTCATGCATATCCACCCCTCACCCTGCAGTCCTGCACTTAATCTGCACTCTGGGCCTTACTTGGTGTAAATAGAATCATTGTGAGCAGAAATGCCAGACAGTGTTTTGTGTTGATAGAAACTTATTCAGAAACCAATGCCCATTGTTCCCCTGCCTAAGTATTAATTCCTGTGTCCAGGCAGCTTGCTGATTGATGACAGGTGCCTCTGGTTCCACCAAGAAAAACAAAACCTGTCGGCAGCTGATTAAGAATGGATAGCACATCTCCAAATGATTAAAATAGCATTTCCACAAGTATGGTCATTCCAACATTGAGTAGCTACCTACTGTTGGAGGCTTTCAGAGGTCACACAGCCCATCCAAGCATGCCATCCTGTTAATACACGTCTCTGGAGGTGCTTTTCAGGCCTTCCCTCCTAATATTGTCTCTGAAACTTTGCAAAAGAATAAAAAGTAGAGGCAGCCAACGACTGTTGAGTTGGGGAAGACAGCAGAGATTATATTCTGGTTAAAAATAGAATGATCTTCTCCACCATTAAGAGAAAATGAAATTCCTTTAGTCAAGGAGACAAAGGTCACCGGATCCAGATGATTTCACTTTTAAAAGGGCCCAGCTGCCTCTGGCCTTTGAATCAGGGACTCCACATGTGGTGAGGGAATGAAGAAAGCCGCCAGCAACCTGGCCTTCTATAGAAGGCTTACCCACCAGAAGTAGGCTGCATCAGTTAGTGTGCATGAATTATGATCCAGCAATGCAAGGGAAAGGATGAAGCAGCTGTCTTTGTTTCAGATGACAGGAACAGGCGATTGGACTCCATTCTCTCCCAACTGCCATCTGAATACCATTTGTAGGAAGACCATGAAACAGAGTCTCCTCTTACTGCACATGTGCAGGCTTCCCAACTCTGGTGCCAAATGTTCTATTGATAAGAACTAAGTCTGGAGCTTTTATAACGGAGCACAGATACTATAGCACTCTAGGACCACAGGTGTCCTTTAATCCTTAGCACCTGGTGTAGTATAGCTGCCTGGCACTCTGTTTCTTGAATAAATGCCTGTTTCTTAAATATAATTGAAAGAGAAAGTATTAAATAAAGTAAAAGAAGCTTTGATTCCAGAAATATTGAAATGAAACAAAGGACCTCAAGTCTTTTGATGAATTGGTTATCTCTTTTATCTTTCAGAGTCCGAGCTGACCAATTTGGCAGGATTATACAGAGATGAACGACTGAAAGAGAAAGCAGAGTCGCTGAAACTTGAAAACTGTGAAAAACTTTCCAAACTTATTGGCCTACGCAGAGGTGGCTGAGAGGATGATAGCTCTACACAGGGTCTGGGTTTTGCTACTTGTTACTATTTATGTTCCTAATTCCATTTTATAATACAAAATTAGGAAATGATGAACATTTTACAATTTGCTAACTTTATTTGGTGGGCTGAGTTGAAAGCGCTTGAGCATGGAGCCAGACTTGTCATCACAGAATCCTTCCTGGGGATTGGCTTCAGGGGCCAGGAACAGTTCATCTAAGTTGAATTAATGACAAAGTGTTGGATTCAGCCCCCCTGCTCCACACCTGCCCTGCCTCTAGGAATGTAGTTCAGGGCATCCCAGAGCAGATTCATGTATTCTTCTTTTTTCTCTTCTTCGCTAACCACTCATTCCTAGGCAGAGCCAAAGCAGCTTAATATTAGTTGTTTACAAAGTGCACCAAGAATTATATCTCTCTCTTCATGAGAGTCTCCCCCAGGATTCAGCCTTTGGAACATACTCCTTCTCATATTTCCACTTTCTAAGGGGAATGTGGAGAAATGTAAACTATTGTAGTCAATAGTTTCCTATTTGCCTAATCTCTATTCAGAGTTACTAGCAAAATGCCTGATTTTAGTTTTTTACTTCCTTAATTGTCTCTCTTGCAGAGGGACCAGAAATTAAGAGCTATTGAGTGAAACAGCTCAATGGAAGCAGGGGCCAGGGATGAAGGTAAAATGTAACTTCAGTCTCACCTTCTCACTGAAAGTTCCCTAGTCCATCATAGAACCCAGAGAATGTTCTTTTTGCCATTTTCCCTTGCAGCATCACAGGAACTGAGTATCCCTACACCCCACAGAGGAATTGTGGTCAGACTAAGAGGAAGCACTGCCAGCTAACTGGACTATTTGCTCAAGCCTAGAGATAGAAGGGAGAGACCTTTCCATGGCTCTGGGGATCTGGTGTTGGCTCCAGCAGTCACTTTGTCTAATCCTATAGTTTGTGATATGAGATGCTTTTTCATATAGTCAACATTTACTGAGTGCCTGGGATGAAGCAAGGGCTGTCACATGCATTTTCCTACTTTAGCCTCCTCACAGCTCTGTGAAGTGGACATGTTATCCCTGTTTTTATGAATGAGAATATTGACCTGGAGAGGATGAAAGGTTAACCTGGGTCACATAAGTGGTAATGGCAGAGCTAGACGGAGGTCTGATTATCAAGTAGAAAGTGTGAGATCATCCCCATTTCTCAGGTCATTCTAGCCAGATTGGTAAAGCTGAATCTTTCCCAAAGATGCCCTGCCCCCTTTCCTCTGACCCTGTATCCTTTCTGTGGCAGTCCATCATCCATTCAGGACACCTTTCCCCCTGTCTTTAGGAACCAAGACTCCATACCAATTTTGTATTCAAAACAAAAGGTCCCTCAGAGGCAGGCAGCCCTTTCCACAGGTGACATGGAAGGAGTAAGTTGCTTCCTGGGCCATGTAGTTCCAGACTTCCTGCAGAGCCAAGCTTCGTGAGCTGCCTAGATTATCATGAATCTGACCCTGGAAGGATCAGTAAGTGACTGTGGTCTACATTCATATTTTCTTCAGGATGGAAGAAAAATTCCTGTTGGAAGGAGACTCTGCATGAAAACTGATTTCCAGAGTGGAGTTTCTCCTTTCAGATGCACGGCCATGATTCAGACAGATGTGTCTAGCATGGTTCATTCAACATGTGGACATTCCACAGGGTCAGAAGATGCCTCCAGAGGTAAAGAGTGGGGCTTTAGTGGCTGGTAGAGGACAACTGCTCAGCTGTGGGGAGGAGGAGCAGCTCCAGAGAGAGCCAGATTCTGCTGCCCAACTATGTCTATCCTCCTGGATTTGGGGGGCTTTCTTGACTCCCTCTGAGTGACAGAGGGAATTTACACAGTGAAATGTGCCTGTGAGCCAAACAGGCTTATAGAACATTTTCCTGTGCACACCAAAATCAACGCTCTCCTCTCAACCCCAACCCCTGCTAGAAAATGGGCATAAATTAAACTGACTTGACAGGTTAGAAGACCCTACTGTAGATGCCCCTGAAGAATGTGGCCACACATTTTATAGATTTCATGGCAGACATTAGTTATCTGTGATGATACTAAATAGAGGCAATACTAGCTCCAATAAATGTCAGACCTATTGTCTGTCTTTATAGAACTGATGGTACTATTTAATTTATTACCTAGTAGACCACAACACTCACATCTGGTTTTCCTCAAGAGAATATTTGCATTTGGTTAAAGGATAGTTTAATCTATTTGGTACAGTCCAGAATATTGTTAAACTAAAATTTCCTGGGTTATATTTTAGATGGGTTGTCTACATGGTGGTAATCATAATGATTTTCCTCTAGCCTACATCCTTTGGAAAGTTTCCTAGTCATATATAAGCTCTTTAGGTAAGGCTTATTCTTGCTGTCAGAACTTGGTGTGCAGCACTAGACTGTGTCTATGAGCATTAGAACAGCTTGAAGATGTGTAATGAGAGAAGGGCTAAGAAATAAGGCTTGAGGCTCAAGCAAAAATGGAAACTCTCATCATTAGGATGATAGTGCTCTTTGCACCGCACGATCAGCAGTGAGGAGGGGAGCATGAAAGTCCTCACCACAAAGGACACTACAGCTTGAAGGAATCCATGACCCCTGATTAGCAATCCTGGGGTTCATCTGCTCAAACCAGAAAATGTCTGAACTTCCTTATCAGCTCCAGGCCTCACAGATTGGAAGAAGTGACCAGTAAAAAATGCAATTGCTATGCTTTCTGTTGGAAACTATTAAAAATTACACTGAACTCCAAACCCAACTGGAACATGAGATCCAACAGCCTGGCCAACCTATGTGTTATTCTCATTTCATCCTCACACTCAGGACACGCTTTGTGAGGAGGCACTTTAGGGATTCTAGAAGCTTTCTGTTACAATTGGCCACACATGCAAGTAGTCTCTGCATGCATGATCCTCACAGGAGCTAGCAGTTAATCAGTATTTATTTTGAATTCATTTAAGGTGTAAGCTTAGTATCCTAATACACTTGGTTTTGGAAAGGGCCAAGTTATTGTACATCTTATTTTTTGAGCCTGCGTTGTTGATACCTCATGCAATGACCACCAAGTAACTATATACCCATGTGTTAGATATTAATTACATCATTTGCATCCCATTCAGTATTTGGAATTAAAGATGTGAATGTTTTGTGACCAGAGCCAGGTTTGATACAGATGGAATCAGCTCCGGTGGAGTTCTGAGAAATCTGGTCACCTGATCTACTGCATCTGAATTAATTGTATTTTAACACAGAAAGAAATTAAAAGATTTTATATATATAAAAAGGCTTTGTTTTTCCTTTCTTGTTTTTAAATTTTTTTAAATATATTTTTTATTAATTTCAGAGAGAAAGGGAAAGGAGGAGATAGAAACATCAATGATGAGAGAGAATCATTGATCGGCTGCCTCCTGCATGCAACTGGGGATGGAGCTGGCAACCCGGACATGTGCCCTGACTGGGAATTGAACCATGACCTCTTGGTTCATAAGTTGATGCTCAACCACTGAGCAACACCGGCTGGGCCTCCTGTTCTTTTACCTTTGCCCATGGCACCCTTCAGCACTGCATATCGCCTGACTCCTTGAAGCCACTGAAGACTAGAGCAGTTGACCTTTTCCCCAGTCTTTCCTCATCCATCGGTGGAATTATTGGTGTTTAGAATAATAGATAGCCTTGGTGGCATCACCAGTTCTGTATTTTCTGCAGCATATTACAGCCAATGTACAGATCAGAACTATTTAGCATCTGTAAATTGGCTGTTATTCCAGTTCTTTGCTGGCTTTGTCCCTAATGGCCCATATTTAGGAAAGGTTTTACTTAAAAATATAGTACTTGTTTCGGTTGGTTTCTCCAGAGCTGAACTACTCATAATAATGCCTATCATTTGGAGAAAGATTGAGATGAGATTCAATTCAACGAAATGGAGAATTTAGCGTATGCCAGGTGAGCTGAGCTTTTGGGATGGGAGTCAGGAACAGTGAGACCCAGCACCAAGGCTTCCTGGAGCTCACATCGAATGGGGAACCTAACTTTAGACAATGCTCCCCAGTGGGATGAATGTCAAAGGCGGAACCAAGAGAACCTTGGGGATACATAACAAATGGATTTAATCCAGTATGAGGGATCAGTGAAAGCAACTCTGAGGAAGAGAAACTTGAAATATAGTCACCCTTCTTACAGAGTACAGTGATTTATTTTTTAATGGAGGAAATGGGAGCCACACTGTGAGTGCTCCCATTTCTATGAATAGCATCATCATCCATGAAAGTACAAAAGTCAGAAACCCAGAAAACTGTGGTATACTTGATTTGATGTCCCGCAATGGACCACACCTAATATTCATGCCCTGCTGTTTGTAGTCCCCTTTCTGATCTAGGCTGGCCTTTGATCTTTAATCCATAGAATGTGGCAAAACTAGCAGCTTCCATTTCTGCACTTAGGGGAAGCCAGCTGCCAGGTAAGTCCAACCTCCCTGAGACCACCAAGCTAACCACATGAAGCAGGTATGCAGAGGAGAACCAAACGACTGAGTTGGCAGCAAGAACTGAGAACCGAGACATATTTAACTTAATCCAGCTGGTGGGCAGAGCAAAAATTAGCTGCCCCACCAAGCCCTCTTCAAACTGTAGAATCATGAGCAAATAATAAAATAGTTACTGTTTTAAGCCTTTAATTATGTTTTGTGGTAGTTTGTAGCATTAAACAACCAAAATACCTTGGCTCCCTTTTCCCAATATCCCTCTATCATTATTAAGTCCTGTCAGTTTTAACTCCAGAACATCCTAAATCCATCTCTCTTATCTCCTCTGACACCATCTGACTTCCCAACTACCATCCATTTCCTCTGATTAAAAACTTGCAGTAGCCTCACAAGTATAAGTAGTCTCTGTGCACCAACTCAGGGCCCCTCCAATTTGCACCTTGTTGCAAACCAGGGAGATCATATATATAATTGATTTCAGAGAGGAAGGAAGAGGGAGAGAGAGATAGAAACATCAATGATGAGAGAGAATCATTGATTGGCTGCCTCCTTCATGTCCCCTACTGGGGATTGAGCGTGCAACCCAGGCATGTGTCCTTGACCAGAATCGAACCTGGGACCCTTCAATCCGCAAGCTGATGCTCTATCCATGAGCCAAACTGGCTAGGGTGAGGGAGATCTTTTCAAAGCATAAATTATGTCACCCTCTTGCTTAAAATATCTCAATAGTTTTCTTTTGCCCCCAGAATAAAAATTACTAAAGTCCTTAGCATGGCCTAATGCTTAATAGACTCTACCAAGTTTCTGGCCTCTACCCCTGCTTGCCCTATACATCTTTTTCTTTTTCTGCCATGCTAGCCTTTTACGTATACCACTCTGCCAACCCATTTGGCTCTAGGAACTTTTTGTTTACTGTTCCCTCTTTCTGGAACCCTTTCCCACTCACCTGGCCCTCCTCTCTTTGCTAAGTGCCACCTGGTTATCTTACTAGGTTTCAGCTCAAAAAATCACTTCCTCACAGAAGCTTTCCCTATACCCCAGATTGGGCTAAATCTTTTAAAATACTCTCATTCCTCTCTTTCTTAGCACCTGTCATAACTCTGGTGTTATTTATTTGAATAATTACTTACGTTGAGATTTGAGTGTTTATTATTGTCTGTCTCCCCCACTAGACTAAGTTTCAGTCTAATTTTATCTGAGCTGAACCCTGACCAGAATGACACACCATCTGTTAGGACTTCCTCTGAAAGTGCAGCCCAAATGAAAACTCCTCCCATCAAAAGGTGGGATGTGTCCCCTCTCCTTGAAGCTGGACTCTGTGGCTTATTTGCCAATAGAATACAGCAGAAAGGACATGATGCCGCTTTTTGGGGGGTCCAGGCCTTAAGAAAGTGGCATCTTCCATTTCCTGCCACTTGGGATACTTTCTCTTGAACCCAGTCAACATGCTAGGAGAAAGCCCAAACAGCAATGGAGAGGAACAAGACCCGCAGCCTCAGATGAGCTCCCAACGAATAGCACCAATTTGCCAATTATGTGAGGGAGCCATGAATCATGGTGGTGGAACTTCTAGCCTCCCTCTCTCTCCCAACAGCTGGTACTACATGGAGCAGAGATGAGCTTTCACTATTGAACTCTGCCCAAATTGACGATTCCTGAGCAAAATAAATGTTTAAGGTATAAATAAATGTAGGGTGGTGTGTTATACAGCAGTAGATCACCAGAAAATCAACCAGGATGACAACACTATGCAGAAAGCCGCCCTTCCTGGGGCAGGATCACAGAGCTGTTTGTGGTGTCATGTCATCCTGAGCCCTACCGAGCCCTGGTTGGCCAGGAGCTCATCGTGTTTGTTGCTATAGAGAGTGGGGGTCTGTGGCAGTCCCCAACCAAGTTGACCATCCCACAGTCCATGCTGGTATGCAGGGTGCAGACCTGGGTCCATTGTTCTCTCTTGCTCAGGGAACTGGCTGCTGGAGCCTACTGTGCTCCAGGATTTTGGCCTAAGTGTACAAGGCAATCTGTCCCAGCTGGTTGAGGTAAATGGTGAGTGGCAAGAGATATCAAGCAGCACCTCATGAAAAAACCCACAGAAGGGACACGGTTCAAAGGGAAGATTCAGGGGTCCCTGCCCCAGAGGAATGTGCAGCTTTGTTCAGGGTGATTCAGGTGAACATTCACATTTGATAAATAACGTTACAAGAAGGCTCTGTGCTGAGGCACACAACCTATATATACACAGCATCCTCTAGGCCCACGCTGTCCAATACAGTAGCTACCAGCCATATAAGGCTATTTAAATGTAAATTTTACTAATTAAAATTTTTTTAAATTTAAAAAGTAATTCCTCAGTCACATGAGCCATATTTCAAGTGTTGAATAGCCCACATGTGGCCTGTGGCTGAAGTACTGGACAGTATAGATGAACATTTCCATCATAGAAGTCCTATTGAACTGTACTGCTCTGGGCCCTTTTCAGATTGGCCAACAGAAATAGCCTTGCCCTCAAGGATATGAGAACAGACACGAAAAAAAAAGGAAAGGTAAAACAAGGGTATCACACCCTGGCCGGGTAGCTCAGTTGGTTAGAGCATCCTCCCAATACACAAAGGTTGGGGGGTTGATTCCCAGTCAGGGCACATACAAGAGTCAACCAATGAATGCATAAACAAGTGGAACAACAAATTGATCTCTCTCTCTCTCTCTCTCTCTCTCTGTCTCTCTCTCTGTCTCTCTCTCCAATCAATCAATAATTTTATTTTTATAAAGGGCTATCACTGGGAGACCCATAGGAATGACAATGTTTATCAGGCCACAATAGCTGAAAAAGAGGCCCCTAGGTAGTTCTGGGGAGTAACCAGAGTGGCTTACCTAACTTTCAGCTTCCCTTCTTGGACACTGATAATATTTCTTGCAAACTCCTTTTTTGTTGTGAACCCTCACCTGAGGATAATTTTTCCATTGAGTTTTAGAAAGAGTGGAAGGTAAGAAGGGGCAGAGAGAGAGAGGGAGAGAGAGAAACATCGATGTGACAGAGACAGACCAATTTGTTGCCTCCTGCACAGCCCCACCAGGCTGGGGATCCCGAAACCCTTCAGTGGGAGGGTTGGTGCTCTAACCACTAAGCAACAGCAGCCAGGGCTGAAAACTCCTTTAATATAATCATTCATGCTTCCACAACTTTAGTATCTATTATGTTCAACAAAAATGCAGCACAGTATCAAGGCTGAGAACATGAATTCTAGAATCAAACTGCCCACATGAAAACCTTGTACTGAGGCTTAGCAGCTTGGGTGACCTTGGGCAAGTTAGTCACTCTCAGAGAACCTGCATTTCCTCATCTGTAAAGTGTGGAAATTAGAACCTACTTCCCAAGGTTATTGTGAAGATCACGTAAAATAATACTGATATGGCATAATGGTGCCACGAAATAGTGAATACTCAATAAATATTAGCTCTGATATTCCCCAAGCTTAATCTTACTGGGTTTCAAAAAAAGGGGGAGGGGGGAGGTGAAGATGTGTGATCACCTAATCCTTCCCTACCCCACCCCTGCTTTAGAAGTCTCCTTCACGCCCCACTTCCGTTCTAATCTCTTCGGGCTCTTCAGTGCCCTCCGCAGCACCTTGATGTGGTCGCACTTGGCTCCAAGTATGACTGCTCAGAGCTTGGCACCAGACTAGGAGGACTTACCTTGGGTGTGTTTCCACCATGATGCTGGCTCATGTACACAGTTCTTGGTTCTTGTATCTTCTTCCCTCCTCCCTACATTCTGTTTGCCCTGGGGAAATTCAGGAACCGCTTCCATTAAAAGTTGACTAGCTGAAGATGGATCGCAGAGGCCCACTTCTACACGTGAGACCACGCTCCTTTTCTATTCTTGAGCCCCACCTTCACTGCTTAGGTTCAGGCCTCCTAAACAGTGAATATGCTGTAGGAGAAAGAGAGATCTGAGGAGGCTGGAGTCTCACACTCCCTGGTAAATTTCGAGATTAGAGGCGCGTGGAGCTCAAGATGCAGGTGTCGCCTTAACTGGCTCTTGCTTCGCGGTCTTGCAGATGAACAGGCCCCGGGAGAAGGCTGAGGGCGGGTGTTGCCTGTTCACTGGCTAGTGAAGGAAATATAAGCCTGCTCCTCAGGATTGCATGAGAAACACAAGATAAAATAGACGTGCAACTTCTCTATAAGCTTACATTCCTAAGTGTTGTTCAAGCCCCCGGGCGGCTCCTTTAAGAGGCGGGCCCCATCCCTGGTAACAAAGGAAGTCCCCGCCCCCGGTGGCCAGGGTGCTCTGTGGCGTCGCACCCTCATTGGTGGGCGACGCGGTGTGCCACCCAGCGGCAGCCATTTCCAACGAGCTGGCGGGGGCGAAAGATGGCGACGCCCGTAGGGTGGGCGCAGGGGGGGTCAGGGTCGGTGTGTCTCGCCTTCGACCAACTGCGGGACGTGATTGAGTCTCAGGAGGAACTGATCCATCAGCTGAGGAACGTGGTACGCAGCCGGAAGAGCTGGGGGAGAGGCCGGACCGGAAGTCTCAATGGTGGGGTCGGGGCCAGACCACGTCCCGAAGCCGGGGCGTGCCCAGAGCACATTGCCAATAGCGTCATCAGAAGGAGGCGGGACCCAACAGTGTTATGGCTGCTGGGGGTGGAGCCAAAGGGGGCAGGGTCTCATGAATATTGTACAAGGGAATTTTAATCAAAATCAAAATTGTTCTCTACTCTCTTTGCCTGGTTGCACAGGACCTGGTAGATAGATCCCTCTCTAGTCACTGAGCCTCAGTTTCCCCATTTCTAGTTGGAGATGATTTCCCAAGGCTGTTGTGTTCAGGCAAAGAAATTGTAATATCCTTTCTATCAGGGACATCCCCTCCCCAGTGCCTAATTTAGTGCCATTCTGCGTGCAGTAAGCACAGATTTGGCCCTTGCACATGATAACTTAAGGGCTTCCGACTCCTTTATGTCTCTCTGCTTTTGCTTTCTCAATCAAACCACAGTTTATGGGTGCAAAGCCTTGGAGCCACAGATGATCTGGACAGGCATGGTAAAATCCTGGCCAGGTGGAGTTCATGGTTTTTCTGTTTTTATTTTTCTACCTTGATGGGAAGGCTGGGAGATAGGAGATACCTCCATCTCAGAAATAAGATGTCTTCTCATCTCTTTCTTATTCTAATGGCTGTATGCAGCCTTAGGCATTGAATTTCCTTCAGCCCCCTGAAGGCTCCATTCCTGGCCTTTTTCTCAACACTTTTTCATCCCTACATAGTGGTCAGAGCTCAGGTCTGTTCTGATGTCCCCTTCTCTAGAAGCAGTTCTACCCTTTCCCAGGCCAGGTCAGGACCTCCTCTGGACGCCACGTGGTGCTTCTCCATCACAGCACACACTGTGTTACAAGTGCTGGCCATGAGCTATCTCTTCTAGGAGACTGGTTGTTCCTTGAGGGCAGGGCCTAGAGCTGAGCCTCAGCGACTTGTGGAACCGAATTCTCCCTTCCCAGGGCCCCAGTCTCATCCTAGATGCCCTGGGCATCATCCCATTATCCACCCTTGCTCCCGGTCCCTAGAGGACGCCCGAGCCCCAGTCCCTCCCTGAGCCAGGCTCTATTGCAGATGGTTCTCCAGGATGAAAATTTTGTCAGTAAAGAAGAGTTCCAGGCAGTGGAGAAGCAGTTGGCGGTAAGTAATGGCCTCTGCAGGTTCCTAATCTTGCCCTATTTCCCTGGATCCCTGTGGTTGAGCAATCACTGAGTATTGGCCTCTGAGAGCCTTCAGCCCCAGTAATGAGGACAGAATCTTTCTGTACTCTGGCTTCTGGGTGGCCCTCTGAGTAAGGGGGCTGGTTAAGGAAGCTTAGGAGACCCAAGGTCGCTTGGGTAATAAGGTCACTGGTGTTGCCCCTGCAGGAAGAGAAAGCTGCTCATGCCAAGACCAAGGTCCTCCTGGCCAAGGAAGAGGAGAAGTTGCAGTTTGCCCTTGGAGAGGTAGAGGTGCTGTCTAAACAGCTGGAGAAAGAGAAGCTGGCCTTTGAAAAGGCGTGAGTGGGCCTCGGTGGGGGTGTAAGGTTAGGGGTCCCATTGGCCTGTCAGCCTTCCCACCCTTTCTTCTCTTCTCCACCCAGGCTCTCCAGTGTCAAGAGCAGAGCCCTGCAGGAGTCCAGCAAGAAGGACCAGCTCATCACCAAGTGCAATGGTAGGCGGGAGGCCCGTGTTCCTTCCCAAGCTAACATACACGGGCTCTTCCCTAACTACCCAGTGCCGGTATCCAGGGCAGGGTTTCACCCCAACTTCTGTCCCCGACTGAGGATACAGGCAAGCCCAAGCGGGCCACACCTTCGCAAAGGCCTTCAGGGACCAGGCAGGCCACGGAAATGAGGGAAGCAGTTGGTGTACAATATTCTTCATGGCCATAAAGGAACGGGCTCGCTCCCATTTTTTTGAAACATACAACTTTCTTAGTCCACCTTTTGTTTTCCACTTTTGATGGATATTAGAAATAATGTACTTTACTCATAACTCTGATACAAGAGGAACAACAGGGTAAGCACCGTCCTGTTTGAGAGCTGACCCTTAGTCTCAGGTTTGGGATGAGTGGGGACTGTGGTAATGTGGAGAGCCATGCTCTCTCTCAGGGACTCAGCTCCTCTGCTGTGGGAATGGGAGTCCAGTACTGTCAGAGCTTTAAAAAAAGAAACCAGGTTTTAATGGAAGTTTTTCTGACTTTTTAGTGTTGTCAACTGATCTAGAAGCTTTAAAAATATTGTATGGGCCAAGTAAAGTATGCCTGTAGGCCATTAGTTTTCAACTCTGCTCCATGCAGGTGCATGGAGCTACTTGGCTCAGCTGGGGCTGTGAGTTGCAGGGCACTTTCAGTCAACTACCCAGTGTCCCTAGACCTCAGGAACCACTTGCATTTTCCCAGAATGCTAAACTCCCCTTACTTAGCTTAAGAAGTGGATGTGAATTCCATACCTCTGCTTCATTCACTGCAGTAGATTTTGAGTAGGCTAGAGCCCAGAGCTCAAGCCTAAAAGAGGCTCAGGGTCCCTCCGGATGGGCCCCACCTGGAGCCTTGGGCACCCTCTATCCTCCAATCCAGCCTTTCTCCCCTGGTGAGTATTCTCACTGAAAAGTCGCCAGCAGACTACTATCTTGATCTGGCTGGGTAGGCTGACAGGCCTCATGGTTGTTTGATCAAGAGCTCCCTGTAGGGCTTCTTGGGGCCCAACAGGCAGTCACTGCCTTCATACCCAAGATGCTGGTCCCTAGTCCTTTCCCTCTCTCTGACCCCTCCCCACCCCCACTTCCCTAAAAGGAACCTAGAGTTCTTTCCTGGTGGTGTTAGGAAAAGACATCCTTCCTTTAGGGCATTTCCTAGAGCCCAGCCAAGGCTACAGGGCTCTGCGTCTGGAAGGTGTGTGTGGGTCAGGCTGATGGAGCCTGGCTGCCTCCCCGAGAATGTCCTGAATCCCTCCACTGGGCACAAGCCTTCACCTGAGCAAATCTGGTGACCTGGCCTTCTCCTCACCTGTACCTCCCCGCTGTCACCTCCCTTGGTGTGGTTTCCATTTGGTTGTACTTACATAGTTCTGAATCTTCTCAAAGGGCTTTTCTAACCATTCTCTCATTGGGTGCTATTTATTTTACCTTTATCTAATTTATTTTAAAAGATTCACACAAATTTCTGATACTTTTTCTCAAGAGAACTTCACATGCAATGAGTCTGGATTAGCTGGATGACCTGGGGAAGGAGTTATGATAGTCCTGTTCCTATGATTCCGTGAGCTCATGTTTTCCTTCTCTTTGTTTACCTATGTCTCCTCTTTTCTGCCAGACCGTCTCTTCTGAAACCTTAAATGCTTTCGCATGTCTGCATTTTCAGAGCTTGTGTTCTAGTTAATCTTTGTCCAACCTTTAAAGGCAGTGGGATTTTCTTCCTGTGAGGATCAGAATTTTCCAGGGCTTCCTGAGGGACAGTTATGTATGTGAAGCATCCCCCGAATCCTACAGCCTCATTGGATTCTGACCCAAGTCACAAAAATCATCCTGGCATCTAATGAGCACTTAAGTAGCGGGTAAGCTTTTCCACCACTAATCTCCCTGGGTCCTTCCCACCCCATATAGGCTGTCTGTCCCCATATTATATAGATGAGGACACGGTTCTGAAAAGGAGACATCTTGCCCAAAGTGGTAATACTGTCTCACCAATATTAACTTCATTGAAACGTCACCTTATTCTGTCCTCTGGTCAGTTCCTGAGTCTTAACACTCCTTTCAGGAGCTCCTGCACGGGAGTAGGCATCTGGCTGGCCCTCAGTAGGTCTGGTTGGATTGAGATGACTGAACTAGGTGATGCTTCTATGTCCTAAATCCTCAGGGGACATCCTGTTCATTCATTCCACAAATGTATCATGCACCTACTATGTGCCAGGTATTGTTTTAGGCCTTAGGGTTAAAACAATGAATAAAACAAAAATCCTTGTCCTTACATCCTAGAAGGGGAGAAAGTAAATGAGTAAAATATATAGTATGTTAGATATAAATGCTAAGGAGAAAAGTAAAGCAGGGAAAAGAGATAGGAAGTATTAGGAAGGGTTGTAATTTTAGACTAGGAGCGGTCTCACGAAAGAGGTGGTATCTGCAAAGATCTGCAGGAGTTGAGCCGGGAGCTGTTCATCCTCCTGCCTTTGGGCAGGGCTACCACCTCTCTCCAAGGGCCTTTGCCTGCCTTCATGTGAGTCACCTGGTCCAGAATAGAGTTGTGAAGTCACTGACACATTCATCAGACATTGTGTCCCCACCACCCCATCAAGACTCCATAATAAACTCATTCTTACTAAGGTATTGGCAACTACTCATGGAGAACCTGTGGGTGGTGGGAGCCAAGTTCTGAAAAGACCTGTGAGGGAATGAATGCCTTATCTCAGGAAGAAGCCCATGGGATGGAACCACCTCCTCCCTGCCTCTCTCCCCCACAGAAATTGAGTCTCACATTATAAAGCAAGAAGATATACTTAATGGCAAAGAGAATGAGATTAAGGAATTGCAGCAAGTTATCAGCCAACAGAAACAGATCTTCAGGTGAGGGGTCATGGACAGGTTGGGGGTTGTTGATGGAAGTGGGGAGCCAGAACTCTGGTCCCTACCTTGGGCTGTCCCCAGCCCACGCCCAGCCTAGCCGGCTCCTTGCAGGAATCACATGTCTGACTTCCGGATCCAGAAGCAGCAGGAGAACTACATGGCCCAGGTGCTAGACCAGAAGCATAAGAAAGCCTCGGGGACATGTCAGGCCCGGAGCCACCAGCGTCCCAGGGAAAAATAAAATAATTACCTTTCCGTTATCTGGTTGTAATCTGACCTCTGATTTCTCTGTTTCGGGCATTCCCATCCTGACCTTTTCTAGCCCTCGCAGGCCTCACCAGTGGCCTGACCCCCAGGGAAGGAGCAGGGTAAGAGGCAGAAGGCACTTTCCTCCCTGCCTGCCTATCTCATGGACCTTGGTGACCTAAGTGAGAATCAAGTTACCAGAGACTGGGTGTGGAACAGGCCTGGGACCACCTACCAGGGGGTCCATGGAGTTACGGGGTTGCAGCCTAGGGGAAGACTACTTTGTTATCTAGTGAACACTGTCCTTTCTTACTCCGTGTTTAACTCCTGCCTATATAAGCAGCCATGTGTCTTTGCGAGAGACAAAGAAAAGCCCTGACTGGAGACTTCAAAGACAGTGGGTTCCAGGACCACAATAAATTTGGGAAACCCGTTTCCATGACAAAACAAAAATGTTTTGCTGTGAATTACATGTGCACCTTCTTATACACTTCCCCCAAACACAAGCTCATCAGTCTTCACAAATGGAAGGGGAAAGGATAATGCCATTTTTTAAAAATAAAGCTTGAACCTTTTTATTTTTTTTAATCCTCACCCAAGGGTATGTTTTTTCATTGATTTTTTTTTTGTAGAGAAAGAGGAAGGGAGGTAGAGAGAGAGAAACATCAATATGAGAGAGAAACTGATCAGTTGCCTCCCATATTCGGACCAAAGGGATCGAACCCCAACCTAGGTATGTGCCCTGACTGGGAATCAAACCTGTAACCTTGTGGTGTATGAAACAATGCTCCAACTAATTGAGTCACCCAGCCAGCGCTGCCATGTCTATTTTTAAGGTGGGGAAACAGTCTGTGAAGGGGCTATGACTTGCTGAAGTTGCATATTAGGGCCGGACAGGCTTCATTCTCTCAGAAGCCATCACTAATGGCCAGGTGATCACGGACACATACCCAAGCAGGGGACCCTCTCAGGACAGGCGGAGTCAGATTCGTCAAGTCTAGCCTTTCCTGGGTCAGGAGGGGCCAGTGCTCTTGCTCCAAGGCCAGCTGGGGACCTGAATCATAACAGTACCCTGAAGTCAGAATAGGGCAAATGGTGCCCATTGTCATTGTCCCAGAACACTTAAACAGGTGGTGGCTGCTTCCCACCATGCCTGTCCTCAGGGCAAGTACAGAGGTGGTGGGGGCTGAAATGAGTACTTGGAGGAGCATAGGGCCATTCCTGCCTCCGAGGGGCTTTAGAGAGGGGACCACAGCTACCCAAAAGGTTCCTGAGAGCCCGCATCAGCATCCACAGCTTGGTTGCCAAGGAGCTGTAGACGAGCTGTCCACTCCAGTTTCTTCCAGTAAGTTACCACTAAAGGCAATGGATCTAGCCCGGACAGCACCTTCCTGAGGCCCCAGCACAACTTTTGGAGCGGGGGAGCCCTCCAAGCAATGCTCCTCTATTAAAGGCTGTGGAGGGCCAGGTCAGGGAAAGTGGGTGCACTCTTAGGAGCTCCAACTGGGATGGGATGACAAGACCAGGGAGGAGGGGTGTCACACCGTGATGGGAAGGCTCTGAGGGGGAAATGAAATTGCTTGCAACACCTGAGTTGCCTGACCTGAAGGTCTGGTCCCCTGGTGCTCACACTGATCCGCATGCCATAGGTAGTGCTTTACCGAAGGCAGGTCCCCACTCAGCCTCAGTTTCCTCACCTGTGAAGAGTGGAGTTGGGCCTAGCTCCTGGCTCCACTTTGGACACCTGTCAGCCAAAGCCTGGGGTGCCACCCAAGGCGCTCTAGCCCGCGCGGAGGAGAAGGGGCCTGGGAGAAGAAGGCCCAGCGTCCAGGTCTCTGCTGCTGGCCACACCGCCGGCTCGGGAGCGGACGCGGCCGCTTTAAGGCGCGGTGACCCCACGGCCGCCGCGGGCGGGGCGGGGACAGCGTGGGCGTCCGCGGCACCAGCGGAGGCGAATGCGAGGGAGGGAGAGCTCGGCGTCCGGCCCCACCATGCTGATCGCGCTCGCCCCGCCAGCCCTGCCCGGGCTCGCAGGTCAACCACCCTCGGCCCCCGCGCGGCGCCAGGACTCCTCCGGTTCGTCAGGCTCCTACCACACGGCTCCCGGTTCTCCAGAGCCCCCGGACGTTGGGCCGGACGCGGAGGGCCGGGCACATTGGCCCCGGGTGGCCCCTGCGCTGGGGGTGGGTGAGCAGCTTCGCCTGTCCATCAGCGCCCAGAATAGCCGCCAGCCGCTCCAGCCCGGCTCGGGTTTCCCGCGAGGCCCGGGCGCAGGCCCGCGGCCACCCCGGCCCCAGCTGCGCCTGCTGCCGTCGGGGGAGATGGAAGTCATCTTCGGCGCCGGGGCCCTGTTCGGCCCCTCTGACTCGGCGGACGGAGAGGTGCAGCAGCTCACGGCGCGGGCTTTCCACGGCCCCTCTCCGCCCGCATCTCCCGCCGCCGCCGCACCGCAGCCCCAGCCCCCCGACGGTGGCTCCCGCTGGGCCACCTACCTGGAGCTGTGGCCCCGCGGGCCGAGTCCTGCCACCCCGGCGCAGTTCGAATGCGTGGAGGTGGCGCTGGAGGAGCGTGCCCTGCCCGCCAGGTCCCGGACGGTGCCCAAGCGTCAGATCGAGCTGCGCCCCCGGCCCCGGAGTCCCCCGCGGGAGGGGGAGGCCGGCGCACAGCGCCCGCGCCCGCTCCTGCGCACCGGCTCCCTGGACGAGTCGCTGGGCCGCCTGCAGGCCGCCGCGGGTCTCGTGCAGACGGCTCTGGCCAGGAAACTGAGCCCCGCGGCCGCGGCCCCCGGCGGCGCCACCTTCAGGCCCGCGGAGCGGCCCGAGCCCGAGACCCGGACGCCGGCCCGCAGTACCCGAAAGGTCCAGGAGGATGGCAGGTCTCGCCCGCCCCGCGTGCACTATGGTTCAGCCCCTGCCAGGGCCCCACGGCCCTGGCCCAGCCTCCGCGAACGCGCCATTCGTCGCGACAAGCCCGCACCTGGGACTGAGCCCCTGGGCCCGGTTAGTTCAAGCATCTTCCTGCAATCAGGGGAGAAGACCCAAGAAGCGCACAACCAGGAACTCAGAACTAGGTTCCCAGCAGAGACTCCGGATCGAACCGTCCCGAGGCCTTTCGAGCCCGGGGACCCTTGGGAAGTTCCGAGTAAGGCTGTGAGGCCAAGGAGCCCATCCCCGCGGAGGCAGGCCCCCAATGGAACCCTGCAGAGCGCTCACTGCCCGCCCCCCCAGAACCCGTCCCCGCGGAATCGGGCTACTCCGAGGGTGAGTAGTCCCCCCTCCCCCAAGGCATCCTCCGCTTGGGAAAAGCAGGATCCCGCCGTCGAGGAAACTGTCCGCCGAAGGAGCCCTTCCCCTCCGACCCTTTCCCAGTGGAATCCGGGTGCCGCCAGGGCCAGAAGCCCGTCCCCTGGAGCTCCTTCACTGTGGGAGGCTCAGCATCCCACCATCGGAGCTGCCGCAGAGGGGAACAGGAGCCCGTCCCCGCCGGCCGTGTCCTCGTGGGAGGCTCCGGATCGTCCCACTGGGCCGTGGAGTCCATCGCCCCAAGAGAGGTGGGGTCCCAAAATGCAGGGTTCCTCGATAGGCTCTCCGCAGGGAGCTCTGAATGGCGTGGTCCAGGGGGAGCTGGCGCCGCCTACGCCACCCGCACCCAGGACTCCAGAGCTCACAGAGGCTCCGAGTCCCCCCACACGGGACGAGCCGGATCCTGCCTTCCGAGACAGTCAGCCGCTGCCGGAGGTGGCTGCCCCCGCGCCGCCCCTCGGTCGCCTCATGGGCACCACGGATTCGGACGCGCCCCCAGAAGCCTTGGGCCCTGGGCCAGCGGCCTCCGGACGCCCGCGCGTGGCTCTCCCGCGGCCCCGGGACCTGCGCAAGATGGTGAAGACCACCTACGCGCCGAGCTTCCCGGCGGGAGCCCCCGGCCCAGGGCTGCCGGCGCCTCCTGCGGGTCCCGCGGATCCCCGCCCGGAGGAGGGGGGTGCATCCCAGACGCCAGAGCCCCCGGTGCTGGGGACCCCCGCCCCGGCTCACTACACGTCCGTTTATCTCAAGGACTTTCTGCCGGTCGTGCCACACCCCTACGAGCCTCCAGAGCCACCCCCCAGCACACACCCTCGGGGCGCTCCGCAGCCCAACGGGGGCCTGCGGCGGCGGGCGGAGAACAGCACGGCGAAACCCTTTGCGCGCTCTGAGATCCGCCTGCCGGGCGCCTTGGCCTTGGGCCACGGACTGAAGGAAACCCGGGGGGCCCTGGTGCGCGGTCCTGGAGAGGAGAACCGAGTCATGGAGGCCCAGCGCCTCGTCTCCGACGGCGAGGGTCCGATCGGCCCTTTCGGTGGAGCTCTCTCCTTACCCCAGCCGCCGTCCGTGGGGCCAGCAGGGGCCCACCCATCCGGACCATCCCGCCCCAGCTCCCCGCAGGCGCACCCTAGCTCGAGCCCTGGGAGAGCACCCCAATTGGAGACTCCTCCTTCCGGCCCCGAGCCAGCCCCTGCGGTCCAGTCGCCCCACCCGCGGGAGCCCCCGGCACTGGCGGGCAGAATGGCCCCGCCCCAGCCCCGCGCAGCCTCGGCGCCGCCTCTGGACCGGTCCCTGGAAGGCGCCTCCCAAGGGGCACGCCGGCCGCCCGGGGCCGCGAACACGGGGAAGGTCCTGGTGGACCCCGAGAGCGGCCGCTACTACTTTGTGGAGGCGCCGCGGCAGCCTCGGCTCCGGCTGCTCTTTGACCCTGAGAGCGGGCAGTACGTGGAGGTGTTTTTGCCGCCCTCGCCCCCGGGGCCACCCCGACGCATCTACACCCCGCTGGCCCTGAATCCCGGCCTTTACCCGCCCGCGTATGGGCCTCTCCCTGGCCTCTCCCTGCCACCATCCCCAGGCCCGCCGGCCTACAGCGGCGCCCAGCTACCCTGGGCTTCCGAGGCGGGGCCCCTGGAGAGGATGTACTACCTGCCAGTGAGTGGGACCCCCAGCCCCGCACCTCCTCTGCTCCTCTGCGCTCCTCCCACCAGCTTGGGTCCCGCCCAGTCTGGCAAGAGCTCCTTGTTCCCTGTGTGAGGCCCTAGGGCCCTGATCCCCATGGTGTTGGGGCCTGTCGATGGCTTTTAAGGTTCAGGCATCCAGTCCCCTGCCCCTTTCTTTCACCTTTTTTACCCATCTCATCTAGTCCTGAGACCGGAAATTATCTTCAGAGAATGTATCTGAGACCCCGGGGGCTGATGGAACTGGATCTCAGGAAGTGACTGCCTTCCTTCTACAACATTTTACACCCCTTTCCCAAGCATTCCCATGAGTGTGGTGTGTTTGTGTGTGTATGTGTGTGTAAAAGTGAGGAGTCTCAGGATTTGTCCCCAGGAACTGACCTGAAGAGTTGTTGGGGTTCCCTAGGAGCAGCAGGGGACCGGGCTGCCCCCAGAGGTAGTAGCTGTCTGCCCCTCCCTGAAGGGTGGGCCCAGGTGAGGTGGAGCAGGCTAGTGAGCACCAGTGGGATGGAGGGAGGACTCTGGCTGTCAAATCTGTTATTCTTTGGAAGAGGATCTAAGCCTTGGCCTGGGAGGCTGTGGTGGCAAGTAGCTAGTGCCGCCAGGCCAGGCTGTGTCTGAGAAAGGGAGCTGTGGGGACAAGCAGGTGAAGAAGAAGCAGGGAAGTAATATAGGAGGGGCTGTGGAGGGTCAGCCTGGGATATGGGGGGTACTTGGAGGGAGGGAGGGAAGTGACTGTAGTCCCTACCTGGGAGCTCTGTCCTTTATTCTCCTCTCAACCCTAGCCTCTGACTTGGCTTCTCTAAGCCCTCAGAGCTAACCTGGCTCTTCCTGGGGCCAGGAATGGGGGCTTCAGTCATCCCCATCCTGGGCAGGGAGCAGAGTCATCAGGAAGGACTTACAAGCAGGGAGAATGGTTTAGCTATTGTCCCAGAGGAGCCTCTTGACCCCTCTGGGTGGGGTAGAGGGTTGGTTAGGGCTGGCAGTAGAAAGGATGCCTCCGTGTGGGGCAGGCCAGAGAAACTTGGACCCCTCAGCTGGTTTTACTCCCCCAGTAAAACCATGCCCAGCGAGCTGCTGGCTGTGCAGGCTGGTCACAGCATAGTAAGGGACAGGACCCGAGCATGTGTTCCAATTGCCCGAAGATTCCCAGAGCCTCTGAGGAGGGCGGAGGAAGATGCATGGAGTGAGTGGGAGGTGCTTTGCATGGGTTCTGTGTGAAGTTCTAAGCTTGAAGTGCCTGGGCCTTGCTGGACAAGTATGTGATGTGATGAGTTTGGGGAAGAGTGGCCATTAGAAGCAGCGTTAGGGATGGAGATGGATGCCGTCCTTAAGTTCCATGCCCCTGGGGGCCTGGGTCCTTTGGAGTCCCTACCCCCCTGCCTTGAACTAGAAGTTGACTGGGAGAACTATGAGCCAGATAAACCTGGACATCTTTTTATAGTTGGAGATGCTGTTTCCAATAACATGGAGGGCCCTGGGCTCGTCACCTCATCCTGGTGAGCAATAAATCACTGACCCAATGAGCTACGATGGCTGGAACAACTGGTGTAAGGTGTCTGATTTCCTGCTGTGGCCCTTTAACACCCCCACAATGCCCTTTCATGCCCAGGTACAGCCTGGGTATAGGGCTCAGGGAAGAAGACCATGAGTGTCTTTCATACACAGTGGTGTTCCTACTTCAGTGAATTTGCCTCCCAGGGAGGGGACCCTTAGGCTGACATCATTCCTCCTGCTGGCTGAGTGGCCAGCGGGCTTCGGGGTCAGTCAGGCCTGGGTTCCAATTTCCGCACAGCCCCTCTAGGTATGCGGCCTTGGATTTGTCACTTCTCTCTGAGCCTTTGTGTCCTTGGGGTTAGACCAAAGATGACAGTAACCAACCACTTCCTCTCCCAAGGTATTCTGCACAGTCCCTGCCATGTGGCCCGATCCCAGGCTTGGGAGATGTCAGCCCCCATGTGTCCTTGCCCAGGCCCAGCCACTCTCCTTGCCTCATTGTTCTCCACCTGTGAACTGGAGCTGAGTTGGCTGGAGCTGGGGTCCCACCAGAGGAGGTGCACATGTGGTGTCTCCTGGGGGAAGGGAGAAAACGGGAGGGGTGAGGTGTCAGTTCCCCATTGGTCTGGGCCAGGCGTTCCGGGGAGGTCCCCACTGCACACACAAGTACATTTACATCCCAACCACAGCCCGTGCTCACTGAGCCGGCGCCACAAACCATGAGGCTGTCACTGCCACTGCTACTGCTACTCTGGGGGGCTTGGGCTATCCCAGGGGGCCTTGGGAACAGGGCTTCGCTCACAGCCACTGCCCCACAGCTGGACGATGAGGAGAAGTATTCAGCTCATATGCCTGCCCACCTTCGCTGTGATGCCTGCAGGGCGGTGGCCTACCAGGTGAGTCCCTTCCCCCAGCAGTTCCCCTGCCCAGTCCTCCCCAAGCCAGAACCCTCCATCTACCTCAGATTCCGCCACTGGCCTTTGACCCATCTCCAAACCCCCACCCCCAGGCATCCAGCTAGACTCAGCCTTCCATGATATTGCCATCTTCACCTCCATGCCTCAGTTTGCTCATCTGTCTGCCCAGCAGAGACTGGACAATCTGGGACACCCCACGGTATCTTGAGACTCCAGGGAGTCGTTAGTTTGTCGTCTCAGACTCCTCCCTTTCCAGGCCCATCCTCAGGCCTGGACTTCTTTCTAAAATATGACTGAGGAGCATTGGTGTACGTGTGCATGTGCTGAGTGTATGAATATATGAGTATGTGTGTGTGTGAGTTCACACACAAACTTGTCAAGTGTGCCTGAGTACCTATGAGTACTCATGTCATTAAAGAGTGGGCTGTGGTGTGTTTTTTTTTTCTTTCCTTGTGTTTGTGGTTTAAAATAGCACTTGCTGATGGGCAGGTGTGCCCTGGGGGAGAGACCCCTGTGCCTAAGCTAACTTTCCACCTCAGCATTTCCCACCCACCCACTCCGTCCCAGGAACGTGGATCCTGCCTCGGCTGGCCAGGTCCCAGCTTTGGGGGCCTGGGGGAAGAGCCTGAGGCCTGCCTCACAGGTGCTTCCTGCTCGAAAAGCTCCCTTGGCCACCTCATTCTCCCCCAAAGGCCCAGGTTCCTGTCCTCCCCTCCCCCACACTGAGCAGTCCCTAAACCCTGACTCTCAACCCCTCCTTGTTCCAGATGTGGCAACATCTGGCAAAGGCAGAGGCCAAGCTTCACACCCCTGGGGGGCGTCAGGAGCTGAGTGAGTCGGTATATACAGACGTCCTGGAACAGAGCTGCTCCCAGACCTGGCAGGAGTGAGTTGAAAATCCGGTCCCTACCTTCCTCCTCCAGGGGCAGGGCTTGGTGGATGGAGGGTGGAGGTCCCCACTCTCCCACTCATACCACACACGTTCTCCACTAGGGCTCTGGTTCAAGCTAGGGGGCTGGTTGGGACCAAGTGTGAGCTCTAGAGCTAGGGGCAAGTAGAAGGGTAGGTGGCCAAGGGACAAGTTCATGGTCCAGGAGCTTCCCCTCTCTGGCCCTCCGTTTTCCATCAGGGAGGATCAGAATCTGGGCACTGAACTCAGCAAAGGCCCAGTGTGCCCAGTTTCATGTGGAGACAGGTCTCCACTGGCCAGGCTCTCACTGATGCTGTGTCCTCACTGTCTCCAGCTACGGGGTCCGAGAAGTGAACCAGGTGAAACATCTCATGGGCCCGGGACTGGACAATGGGCCAGAGCCCAGCATCAGTGTGATGATCACAGGAGGCCCCTGGCCTACCAGGTAGGACGGGAGGGTGGAGGTGAGATGGATCCTTGGAACCTTCGTCTGCCCCCTGTGGGCCGGCAGCGTTTGAAGCTCCAGTTGGACTCTCCTAGGCTCTCCACGACATGTTTGCACTACCTGGGGGAGTTTGGAGAAGACCAGATCTATGAAGCCCATCAACAAGGCCAAGGGGCTCTGAAGGCATTGCTGTGTGGAGGCCCCCGTGGAGTCTGCTCAGAGGAGGCACCAGTCACAAGGGCAGAGCTCTAGTCCAACTCCTGCTTCCCCTTTGTGGTCAGCCCCTGAAGACACAGGGGAGCTTCTTCTGGATCTGTCCCCCTACTTTCTGCAGGCTGCTGAGGACAAGGAGAACTTGCTCATCTAGGCTGCCACTCTCTCTACTCCTCCAGCTCTGGGGCGCTGGGGCCTGGGCGGAGAGGGGGGGGGGTTGGGGGGGGAGGGCAAGGCCTTCCCCTCTGGATTCAAATAAAACTCAGTGACGTCAATTCCTTCTCTCTGCAAAATGTGCTTGGGGGGCTGGGAGGACAGATATTGGTGTTCCTGCTGATGTTGCTCCTAGAGAGGGCCAAATACACATCCCTGCAAATTCCTCAGGAGTAAGTGAGATCTGTCGTGGTTAGGAATGTCAGTGAGCAGTCAAAGACATACAGATCCAGTTGTGTGAATGGGAAACCCCAGATCCATCATGAGAAAGAAGAAAAACCGTGGGAAACTCCACAAGCAGGCCACCTTGTGGACACGCCTACTGCAACCACTGGGTGCTATCAGCTGTTGGTGCCCCCCCCCCCCCCCCCCCCGCCCAGAACAGCAGTCTCACTAGGTCTACACCCGGCAGCTGCTCACTTTCTAGACTCTGTCTCTGACCCCAGCTGGCATGGTTGGGCCCTAGGTGCCTGCCTGGGACGGGGTGGGACAGGGTTCCTGGAACAGGCTCGTTTCAGCATCTTGGCTCTAAGTCCTGCTCTCCCTGGAAGTCCTTCTGTCCTGGGGCTCTTCCCTTAGCAAATGGAGAAAAGGGCCCCCCCTGGGGCCTACCTGGGTCAGTTGATGTGACAACTTGCAGTTTCCTTTGTGAGTGTCTCTCTGGGCCTTCAAAGCCCTGGGAGGTGGACAGAACAGACTCTAATCCCCAGATGACAGATGTAGACATCAAGGCTTAGACAACAAAAGAGGCTCAGGACAAGTCCCAGGCTGAAAAGTGGTAGGACTTAGAGGCGATTCAGATTTGGGGGAGTGGGGAAAGGTCATTGCTGGAGGAATAGGGGTACGCCAAGCATGCCTTGATCTCTCCAGCTTTCCTGAGCTACACTGCAGCCCAGCCCCCTATATTCTATCTCCTGTTCCTGATCTGCCTGAGCCACCCTGCTGTGTGGTGCTCCCGCCAAAAGAAACACAGAGGCGCCAGGGAAGGACCCAGGGCACAAGGAACTGCTGAGCTGTATCGGGTGTGGAGTTGGGAGCCTGTGACGTCACCCTGGGTTTATGTGGAGTCTGCATCTGAGTCTGGGTGTTGTGAGTCCTTTGTGTGATTATATCTGAGATCCTGTGCAACCCAAGGCTTTGTCTCTGTGTGGTTGAACTGAGTGCCTAGGGGACTGGAGGAGGTAGGGCCCCCTGGGGAGCACTGGGGAGGAGAGGGTGGGAAGGAAAGTGCTGAGGAGCAGCTCTGAAACTTCAAACTGGTCAGACAACTTTGGGAACCTTGGAGCAGAAAGCCAAGAAGGAAGAGGAGAGAACAGGCAGACAGAGAAACAGGCTGGAGGCTGGACAGGCGGACGGACTCAGGGCTGTGGCATGAAGCTACTTCCCAGCTGGAGAGCGGTGCTGCCCGTGGGCCATCGGGGCCGGGTCTGGCCATGGGCACAACAACCCAGAAGTAGGTGGGCCCTGGGGAGCAGGGGGGCTGGGCCTGGGGCAGCACTGTTCGGAGCAGAACCTCAGCCCCTCGGACCCTCCAAGCCCCTCTCAACCAGCTCCAGGCCCCATGGCCAGACTGGGCTGGACCTTTCAGGAGGCAGAGACAGGCTGGGCTAGGGCTGGCTTCGGGGGCCGTGTGACATGCGGTCTCACAGGGTCTGGCACTTGGAAAGGCTCCAGACTGTGTTTACTGTTCTGCTAATACTGTCTTGAAAATTCATAATACTTTTGGAACAGGGGCCCTGCATTTTCGTTTTGGATTGGGTCCTGGCTGGGAGGGGAAGGGAATCCTTGGACACAGGGGACGGCCAGGCCAGGCCAGCCTCGGTAGCTCCTCCAGAGGTTCATGTGTTGTGTGCCTCAGGGACCCTGAGAGGTGAGTGGCGGTGGTGGGGAGGGTGGTGCCTTATTACACTTATTGTATGATTTACAGCATAAACGCGGGAGTTCGGGCCAGCCTGGATTTTAGGAATGGTTTTCTAAAATCTTGCTACCTTGTCAGATCACATCTCCCCATCAGCTGTAAAGGAGGTTAAGACTGCCCAGCACCTGGGGTTAAACACAACAATACAGAGATGTTGCCTGACACACAGTCATTCCTCAATGGGAGTGGTTATGATGATGATAGTGATTAACTTGTTATTAATATTCAGATGGTGACATAGTAAGTGCCCATTTTTGCTCTTTCTTCTGTCACTCAAACAGAGATTGCTAAACTTCCAAGACTGTTCTATGCCTCACTGCCCACTCTGGCCCTTTCTTGGAAAACAAGACGAGGTCCCATGTTCAGGCTCAGGTGCGGGCAGCAGGTGAATGTGGCAGGGCTTGGGCGGCCTTTACCACTCCACTATGGCCAGAGTTAATACATTACCTCCACCCAGGACCTGTTTCGCAATCTCGATAGGAGTTGGGGATCTGGTTACAGATTTACTTCGCACAATGTCTGATATGTGGAGTAAAGTCCTCCTTGGCCTTTCTATAGCCATCTCCTCTTCTCTTCAGGCACTGCTCACACCTGTGTCCCAGAGATGAGGGCCCAGGAGGAACCCGAGGGCCAGACACAGGTGCTGGGAGATGAGTGGGAGCTGGGTAGGGGCAGGGTGGGGTGGGGGCTGGAGGAACTGCACACAGGCCTTCTCCCTGGGAGGGCAGAGACAAAGGTTCTTATAAACTTGATCAAGAGTGACTGTCCTCGGCTGAGCCTGGCTATTGGGGGATGGGGTGGAGGTGGCAGCGGGAGTGAAGGAGACTTCAGCTTAGGGACTCGCTGACTCCAGCTTGAGTGCCAGCAGGGACACAGCCTATCCCCCCAAGGACCTCCAAAGGGCAGAGGTGGACCAGATTGGGCCCTCTTGGCCCCCTTTCGTGTGTCCCCCCAGGCCTTCTGACTTAGGGGCCCATTCCCTTGGCTGGAAGCCTGAGTCCTGAGGGCTCCAGGAGCCAGCACAGTGGACTCACCCTGCACAAAGCAATGTGAGGTGGGAGCCAGGTAGAGTCAGGCCAAGGGACAGCTGGGTGTATGAGCCGTGAGGGAGGTGAGGAACCCAGGCTCAGACCCCATTCTGAGGAGCTGACAGGCCACTCAGGTACCTGATTGATTCCGGGGCAGAATCAACTCTCCAGTGTCCACCTCTCCACCCTGAGATACTGTTCTCTGCTGCCCCCAGCATGAGGACCTGGGCTTAGCAGGGACCTCCACGAAGGACCCCCCGGTGTCCCTGCCCACAGAGCCCAAGTTCGACATGCTGTACAAGATCGAAGATGTGCCGCCCTGGTATCTGTGCATCCTGCTGGGCTTCCAGGTGGGCATCCCCCCAACAGCGTCCCCACTGCACACTCCCCAGCCCCTCCCTGGCCACCAAGGTTATCTTGGGTAACAGGAAGAGAAACCTAAGGTCAGCAACAGTGACTGCACCAAGCAGGGGGGGAGGGGGAAGAGGATTATGGGGTCCAAGAGAGGATTAATCCCTGGGAGCAAGTATCGGTGACAGGGAAGAGGGCCCACTCCACAGAAGATGCAGGAGTAATTTGGGAGCAGGTACGTAATGCCCAGCCAGGTGAGCAGTAGCCCTCTGGGAATTCCCTGTGAGAATGTCAATCCTGGGTAGATATGTGGCCTAGGGCAGCGTAGCTTCAGGCCCACTGAGGCAGGCATGAGAACTGCCAGGGGGCCCTGTTTCCATGTGAGGTCTGTGGGTCTCATGCACTCCCCCCGCCCCCTCTAGCATTACCTGACTTGCTTCAGTGGCACCATCGCTGTGCCCTTCCTCCTGGCTGAGGCGCTGTGTGTGGGCCGTGACCAGCACATGGTCAGCCAGCTCATTGGCACCATCTTCACCTGCGTGGGCATCACCACCCTCATCCAGACCACAATGGGCATCCGGTGAGCTGCCCCACTCCCACCCCCACCCCCCCACACACACAGACACACACACAATGCAGCAGCAGCAGCTGGAGCAGGTGGTCTCTCTCAGAGGACTCATGGGACAAAAAAAGCTGCTCTCTGCCCCAACCTGCTGCTTCTTCTCCCAGGCCAGCCTTAGAGCCAGGCAGCTGGAGTCCTATCCTGGTACCTGGCACCCCTCAAGGACTAGGAGTCTGTGGCTATAAGGGAATGTGCCTTAGCAGGGCAAGGATTGGGCCTGGTGCCCACTCACCAGGCTGATTAAGCCCTACTCATTAAGTCCTACTCGGGGACCACCCATTTCCCTGCCTCCTGGCCTCTTCAGTAGTCTACCTTCCTGGGGGCCCCTGCCCCTTGTGCACAACCCAAGGTGGCCAGAGCATGGTGGTGTGGTGAGAGGAGGGGGGAAGGTTGTCAGTGCAGCTTGGATGCAAGAAATAAGCTGTCCACTTCTCTGCATGTGGCCCCTCACAGTGCAGGAAACATGCTGAGAAGGAAAGGGGCAGGTGTGGGCCAGGGGCTCCATTTGTTTTCTTCCTTGGGCCCCCAAAATGTTACAGAGTCCTGCCTGGGGCCTCAATGACTTCCCTCTGCTCTGTCCCTGCCCTATCCCTATGTCTCTGTCCCTTTGTGTGATCCTTTCTGCCTCCCCCTCTGTGCCCCTCTTTCCCCACCTCCCCTGTCTGTGTGTCCCTGCCCCGCACTGCACCCCACCCTTGCTCTGTGCTTCCCTTCCAGGCTGCCGCTGTTCCAGGCTAGCGCCTTTGCATTTCTGATCCCAGCTAAAGCCATCCTGGCCCTGGAGAGATGGAAATGTCCCCCAGAAGGTGGGCACACTTCTGGGGTGTGCTGGAGGGGGGGGGGCCAGAAGCATGGAGGTCTGGGTGACTGTCCCAGGTCCAGACACCAGGATGCATTGATGGCAGCAGCATCTTCTCTCCCTGTGTCTCCGTTCCCTGTTCACATGTGTGTGTGTCGCTGTCTCTGCCCCCAGAGGAGATCTATGGCAACTGGAGTCTGCCCCTGAACACCTCTCATATCTGGCACCCACGGATAAGAGAGGTGGGTTCCCACGTGGAGTAGAAGGGCAGAAGACAGGACTGAGGAGGGGGCTAGATAGGGGTAAGGGCCACAGGTAAATTGGGAGATGCCAGGCAGGTTAGTCCAGAGGCTTTTTTCCCTCTTTTTTTTAATGTAGAGGTCATGGCTTCTACATAGTGACTTATAACGGACCTTCACTCTTCCAGGTCCAGGGTGCAATCATGGTGTCCAGCATAGTGGAAGTGGTGATTGGGCTGATGGGACTGCCTGGGGCCCTGCTCAGCTACATTGGGCCTCTCACGGTCACCCCCACGGTCTCCCTCATTGGCCTCTCTGTCTTCCAAGCTGCTGGTGACCGAGCTGGCTCCCACTGGGGAATCTCAGCTTGGTGAGCGGACACCAGGATCGATACTTGCCCAGCCCCAGCCCCCTCACCCCTACATTTCCTTCCCCCTCAGCCCTGCCTTTTGCCCCCAGACTGGCCTACCAGCCATCTCTTCTTTGTGCCTCTGCCCTCAGCTCCATTCTCCTGATCGTCCTCTTCTCCCAGTACCTGCGCAACCTCACCTTCCTGCTGCCTGTCTACCGCTGGGGCAAGGGCCTCAGACTCTTCCGCATCCAGATCTTCAAGATGTTTCCTGTGAGAAACTGACAGACAGCTGGGGCTGGGGCTAGGGCAGGGGCTGAACTTGTGTCTAGGGCCAAGGCGGGGGACAAGGGCCGGAAAAGCAGGGGAACTAGAGCCAGAGCAGAGATGAGATCCTGGCCAGAGACTGGAGCAGGTGTTGGGGCTGGGATCTAGAGCTGGGGCTGGAGGTGGGGCTAGGTGTTGGGCGGAGGTAAAGGCTGGTTAGCTTGGAACAAGACCTCCAGGGTCCTCAGTGTGCCCCTCCCCACTCCCCCGCTTCAGATTGTGCTGGCCATCATGACCGTGTGGCTGCTCTGCTACGTCCTGACCCTGACAGATGTGCTGCCCACAGACCCTACAGCCTATGGCTTCCAGGCACGAACGGACGCCCGAGGGGACATCATGGCTATTGCACCCTGGATCCGAATCCCCTACCCCTGTGAGCAGCCCCACCTGGGCCCCTTAACGATAAAATTAGCATTAGCTGCACATGTATCGTGTGCCAGGCAGAGTGCTGTTTAACTCAAGACAAAGCCTCACTCCAGAGCTTTGTGATTCTGAGTGGTCCCAAATAAGCTCCCACAACTGTACAACTCCCACCCCAGCTTGAGATCCCTTTAGCCACCCACCCCCCAAAACCGCCTGGTCTACCTCCTAACCTACACAGGGGCACTGTATCCATCCTCTTGTCTCCCCTCAACCCAGGTCAGTGGGGCCTGCCCACAGTGACTGCAGCTGCTGTCCTCGGAATGTTCAGTGCCACATTGGCGGGTATCATTGAATCCATCGGAGATTACTATGCTTGCGCCCGCCTAGCTGGTGCACCACCCCCTCCAGTACATGCTATCAACAGGTATGCCCATCTGCCCTCCCCAATCTGATTCCCTCTGAGGCCACTCAGGAAGCAAATGTGGGGACAGAGTTGAGTCCCAAAAGATGTACACTTGAGCAAGTCACTAGTACTCTCCAGACCTCATTTTCCTTACTCATGATATGGGGATAGATGTTCTCACCTCTCACCCTGAATGTTGTGAGCAGTGGAGGAGATAATGGAGTCCCAGGGAAACTAGTCGTTGACAACCTTCCATGTGCCTAGCCCTCAGCGTGTGTTCTTTTATGCAGTCCGCCCATGATTGTGAGACGGCACTCCTTACCCCCGTTTCACAGATGGGGACATTGAAACCCAGAATCGCCAAAGGGAGTAAATGCCAAGGCGCTGCATTAGTGCTCAGACCTGGCTCCTGGCTCCCAGACCTCCCTCTGCCCTGGAGGGGAGAGTATAATACAGATAGCTGCAGCATCTGAGCCAGGGAAATGGGGCAGAGCCTGGACCAAATCCGCCCAGCTCATTTTTCTTACAGGGGCATCTTCACCGAAGGCATCTGCTGCATCATCGCAGGGCTGTTGGGCACCGGCAATGGGTCCACCTCGTCCAGCCCCAACATTGGTGTCCTGGGGATTACCAAGGTGCCTCACCGAACCAGAAGAGCACAGAGCCCCACCCCCACCCCATTTGCCGCAGACCCCGCCCCAAGCCGGTCCACACTTTGGCCTACCCCCACCCGGTGTTTAAGAGGCCCCCTCCCGCACCCCCTTCCCCCCTCCATCGCGCTGCATCAAGCCCCCGCCCATTTGAGCCTCCCTCTAACCACAGGCTCCGCCCACCCCACCCCACAACTCACCCCTTCCCACCTAGCCTCTTGGATATAGCCCCACCCCCCGGCTCCCTGGCAGGTGGGCAGCAGGCGCGTGGTGCAGTATGGTGCGGGCATCATGCTGGTCCTGGGCACCATTGGCAAATTCACAGCCCTCTTCGCTTCGCTCCCTGACCCCATCCTGGGGGGCATGTTCTGCACCCTCTTCGGTGAGTGCTGCTCGCGGATCCCGGTGACAGAGCGGGTCGCTGATGGTGGAGCCCACCCAGCCCGCGCCGGGCCGCTCCAGCGGTTCTCCTGTGCACTCAGGCATGATTACCGCCGTGGGGCTGTCCAACCTGCAGTTCGTGGACATGAACTCCTCCCGCAACCTCTTCGTGCTCGGATTCTCCATGTTCTTTGGACTTACACTGCCAAATTACCTGGAGTCCAACCCCGGCGCCATCAACACAGGTGCCCCACCTGTCTGAATGTCATGGCGGGTGGGGTAGGGGTGGTGGGTCTGACTTTCAAAGGCTCCACGCAGCTAGAGCAACAACTGCGCAATTCTGGATGTTAATCAGCAGCTGAGAAGCTAATTAGCAGGTGTCCTTTACCAAGACACTTCCTGTGGACAGGTATTGAGCTTTACATGTGCTCATTTAATTTTCACAGCAGCTCCGTGAGATACTATCGTTTCCACATGAGATGAGGAAAGTGAGGCTTAAAATGATTTGTCTCATGACAAGTAGGAACTTGCAAAACTGGGATATGAGTCCAGCGGTGGGAGAGGCAGAGGCACAGGCAGGCTTGAAAGTCGGGGTTTATAGTGTCCCACCACCCAGCTCCATACCTGCTCAGGGAAGTCAGCAGGCTGCACAAGCAGAGGGAAATCCCTGAGGTCTGTGCTCCGGGTGGGTCATGACACCTACTGGCCCTTGGCATATTCCACAGGTATTCCTGAAGTGGACCAGATTCTGACTGTGCTACTGACCACGGAGATGTTCGTGGGTGGGTGCCTTGCTTTCCTACTGGACAACACAGTGCCAGGTATGCGTCAGCCCTGGGAGGCAAACAGAATGAGGCTGGCTCCTCTCCATTTCCACAGATGGCTCCTGAACCCGAGCTGTGGCTGGGTCCGCGTCCAAGCGATGTAGGTAGGGAGAAGCAGGGAACAGATGGGCTGGTGGAGTGCCCACTGGCTGTAGGGAGAAACCACTGGCCAGACAGGCACAGGCATGCCTCATAGGTCCTGAAGAGGGTGGGGCTAGGAGTCACTCCAGGGCCCTTGTCTTTTCCTCTCCATTTTTTGATAGCCACTGGGATGAGGGGTGCCTTTGCTTTATTAGGACAGATACAAATGCAGCTTTAGTTTTTTTTGGCAAAACTCACTCCAATGCAAGCAGCCTGCAACAGTGGCTAATAGGAAGAGCCCTAACTTTCTTTGCTATAATTAGGGCTTTTTGGAGGGACTGTGGAGGATACTTTGTGCGTGTTCCCGAGAATCCTCCTAGACCACATTTATGTGCCCAGTAAACATATAAAAAATAAATGTCACCAGGTGTCCTAACTAGTAACCAACATTGTTAACATTTACCAAACATCTTCTAAGGGCCAGGCTGGAGCTAAGCATCTCATCCTCAAAAACTATTCTGTGAGGCAGACTATGGAGTACTCACTGAAGGTCACAACTTTTGCAGATTTGTAACTCTGCAAATCTGGGATTTTAACAAAGTCCATCTGATGCAGCCTGTGGCCTGTGTATCAGTCAGTGCACCACATGACCTCTGCTGGAAGGTTTCAGGGGAACTGGAAGACCAGGGAAAGCTCCATGGAGAAAGGGTCAAGACTGCATCAGTCCAGGGCGATGAGGGATGGGAACAGCAGGACGGCCCTCTATCCCCCACCATTTGCCAATTTAAACATGGCTGCAGACCCCACTTGCTTCCCTCTCTCTGAAGATACAAGTCAGAGGCTGGCTATGCACAGCTGGTGAGTTGCGTGTGGGCAGGCAAGGGCCAGGGCTCCCGGCACTTTTAGACAGTATCAGATGATGAGGGAGCTTTTGGTAACAGCTACCCATTGGATGGATGGGTGGTAACTGAACATGGTACCCACCTTTCCTCATGTAGAGGAAGCTGGGCTGGGGACTGGAGCAGCCCATCCTGTGAACCTGAAACAGGAAGCTTGCAGCCTCGAAGCCTAGGGAATCTGGGGAGATGGAGGGCATCAGGTGGGGAGCTATAAACTGAGGACTTCTCTGTGATGTGGGTGGCTGGATTAAGCTAACCAGATGTTAACAGTCTTACACTGCCTAGTGAAGTTCCTCACATCCCATCCTTCAATCCAACTGCCCATCAGCAACCATCCTTGCTAGATTATATATTATACCACATAGTCTTCAACAGTCTTTCAACATACACTGATGAAGAATCTGAAGCTCAGATTAGTGAAATCACTTGCCTAAGGTAGTACAACTTGGATTCCAACCCAGGTCTGGCTAGCTCAGAACTCAAGTCCTTACCATGGAATCAGTTTTCTTTTGTGGGATGAGAACACTTTGCTGATATACCACTTTGCATTTGCTCTTTCTCTTTACCTAGCCACAACCCAACCTTAGAGAGGAAGCCAATTTAGTCCAAATGGTAGAGGAACTTACCAGTTTGGCTCTGGATTAGACACTAAAGGAGATGTGCCAAAAAAAAAAGTGTTTGTCTGTTTTGAGGAGCTCCTAGCACAAGACAGGAAATAAAACTGAGTTTAAAGCAATTTAAAGCAGTAAGATCAATAAGCCTGGGCTGGAGTCATCTGGAGCAGCAGTCGCCAACTGGTGGTCCGTGGACCACTGGTGGTCCGTGAGGTCCAAAAGGTTGGCGATCGCTGATCTGGAGGGTTTCCTGGTGTCTAGAATGGAAGGGACTTGGAAAAGAAGAGAGCACTACAGCTAGGGAGGGATACAAAAGAGGAGGGAACTCTGGGCTACCTGTTGTGTGTCCTAGCAGTGATGGGGAGGAGGTGCAATCAGCCTACAGAGTCCTGTGCCACATCATCTCTTCCCCTTCCACTCTGCCTACCTGTGCTCTTTGTGCAGCCAGGCCCAGGTCAAACAGTAACTCCTCCAAGTACTCTTCCTTGAGGACCCCAGCCCCCCCTTAGTGCCCTCCCCTCTGAGTCTAGGACACATTTCATTTGCATTACTCATGGGGGTCTCAAGCTGGGTTGCCAGCAAATAGAAATCTCTCTCACCATAGATTTCCACTGTGCCAGTCTTCATCAACCAGCCCTCTTGTGAAAACCTCAGAGATCTCATGCACACCTCCCCACTTTGTAGGGCAAATTCCCCTACTTGTAAAAAATTTCCTGCCACCACTACTGAAAATTTTACTTACCTTGACTTTCTGAGGTTGTATTATAAAAACAAGAGTTTATTTTCCAAATATAAAATCATATTAACACTGATTATAGTGTTTCAATATACACCAACCTGCCCCCAGAGCAGAGTCTGGGCACTTTATGGTATCCAATAGCCCAGCATACACTAGCCCCGTGGTCGGCAAACTGCAGCTCGCGAGCCACATGCGGCTCTTTGGCCCCTTGAGTGTGGCTCTTCCACAAAATACCACGGCCTGGGCGAGTATTTTGAAGAAGTGGCGTTAGAAGAAGTTTTAAGTTTAAAAAATTTGGCTCTCAAAAGAAATTTCAATCGTTGTACTGTTGATATTTGGCTCTGTTGACTAATGAGTTTGCCGACCACTAGCCCCATATTCAAGATGTAGGATGACAATTACTTAACCTTTCTGCCAGTTTCTTCATCATAAAATTTTGTGCAATAGTGCCTTTAACCTCCTTCAGATATATTTTGAAGAAATAAGATAATGAAATTAAGGCACTTAGCACAGAACCTGGCACATTACAGGTACACAATCAACACTAATTATAACCATATTCTTTAGGGTTCCCTAGAGCTCTGGCCAAGTCAGCAGCTGAAAAAACAAATTCAACCGTTTTTAGAACCAGACAGTATTTGAGAGTCAAGACAATTCCAGAAGTCTGCTTCAGAACTAGATGGGAAGGGCAGGAGCTGATGGTGACTGGCTTTGATATGTGGTCCCACTGTCCTTTTCCAGGAAGCCCAGAGGAAAGAGGCCTGATACAGTGGAAAGCTGGGGCCCATGCCAACAGTGAGATGTCTACCAGTCTCAAAAGCTACGATTTCCCCATTGGGATGAACATGATAAAAAGGATTGCCTTTCTGAAATACATTCCTATCTGCCCAGTCTTCAAAGGATTTTCTTCAAGGTCAAAAGATCAGCTTCCAGTTCCAGAAGATATTTCAGAAAATAGAGAAACTGGGACTGTGTGCACCAAAGTCTGAAAAATTACTCCCAGAAAAGGTAGGATGTGTTAGTCTATGGCTTTTGTAAGAGGATTGAAAAATCACATTCTTATATGCTTTAACCGAAGGAAAACCAAACTATTTGGTTTCCCTTTTTGTGACCTATTTGAGCGTCTTCAGGGGAAAGGTAAACTGGGTTAAAAAGTCAATATATGGATTTTGAGTAGAATTCCTTAGCCATATTATAAGTGAGAGTGGAACTTCCCAACTGGTGTGGGACACTAAGAGGTCACAGTATGCTGAAATACTGATCCCGTCAGCCTTCTGGGTATCTGGGCAAAAGCTGGATCAACTGACATAAACTCCAGCCACCGGCAGCCAGCCCCATCTCTGCATTCCCATATACTGAATAAATAAAACTTTATGACACGGAAAAGTTTGAGAAATACTGACATAGCACAAGAACCAGAAAAATTCTCTCATATGCCTTGTTTCAGTAATGGCCCAAAAATAAAAACAGGATGACTTTAGTTACCCTAAAACTGTACCATATAGGCCCTGGGGTGATCATTTGTCCCAAGGACTTCAAAAGGAAGTAGCAATGCTTTGAAACTTTCATTTCTACCTATAATGCAGGTGCCTGGCTCTCTAATTAAACATCAGAGTAGTTTTAATGTGCATGTTCCCTAAGAAAAGTTCCAACAAAATGAATAATAATCCCTTTAATAGAACTTTCTATGTGCCAGAAATTGTCTTAAGTGCTTGATGTATATTAACTAATCACACAATCCTAAGACAAATATTGTTAATACTACCATTTTAAAGCAGTGGAAACCAAGTCACAGAAAGGTTAAGTGACTTGCCCACGATTTACTGGATTCACAAGAAATCTGGCTAGTCTTTGCTCTTAGTCATTAGGTTACAATGCCTAAATTTATAATCTACAAGTTTATTGCATTACAGTAATTTGGCAGTATGTGGAAATATGTCTGAGCTGAGAGAGAAAAAAGGATCTGTAAGGCTCATGATTTGGCAGCCTTCAGTGCCACTTGTGGTACTGAGCTCTTAGAAAACAGAGAGGACTCATTACATCATGGCTCCAAAATGAACAAGAACGAAGCAGGATCATCTGCTTCAGTTTCTTAAAAAACCTAACTGTTTATTAATTTGTTACATTAGCTACTAAAAACCACTGGAGCACAGTTGCTCACACCCAAGGATCCCCAGGGAGAATGTGAGCCAGAACTGATTAGATGGCCCTCTTAATCTTGAGCTCAACAAGCTCAAGAAAAGCACAGAGGACATTATTAACAACTGAGTAGGGCCATGAGGCAGAATTGTATGTGAAACCAGGAAATTGCTAGTTGGTTGACAACCTATCCCAAATTAAGATTAGCCACAAAACATCTATAAAAGCCTAAGCAACCATTACGACGGAATGACAGGTCACTATGACCTGCACTGACCACCAGGGGGCAGATGCTCAATGCAGGAGCTGCCCCCAGCCTGCAGGCCCTGATAGCCGATGGGGCCTGCTGGCCAACCTCCTGGTTCCTACCCCCAGCCGGCAGGCCCCAATCGCCTGATCGTGGCCAGGCCAGGTGTCTGGGCTGGGACGGGGAACCAGGGGTGGGTGGTGGCAGACATGGCCCCTTTCCCAGGGGGCCGAGGGCCGGCTCCTTCCTTGGGGCCAGTGGCCAACCTCCCGGGTCCCTCCCCCCATCCCTCCCCTGGCTGGCAGGCCCCAATTGGCCTGCCGCCCACCCACCGCGGTGGCGGTTTGCCCCTCCCCCTGGCTGGCAGGCCCCGATCACCTGATTGGGGCCGGGCCCGGGCTGGGGAACTATAGGTGGGTGGTGGTGGACGCAGGTGGTGAGGGCAGGAAAAGGCAGGGAGGAGGGAAACCTGATTGGCCCCGATTGCCAGCCAGGCCTAGGGACATCACCAGTGCTTGAATTTTGTGCACCGGGCCTCTAGTATTATATAAATAAGCTTGTGAGGGGAAAATGGGGAAGGTCCAGATGAATTAAAATAGCAAACCAGTCCAATTTGATTAGCAATGATTTGTGAAGGGAAGAAGCCAATGAAGATTATAGTAGAGTAAGGTTACCACTACACTGGTCAGCCTGTTTCTTAACATGGATATCCTACAATTGCCCTAACATTATAGCCTGAGGAGATCAATATGAGTTACAATAGGGGCTGTGTGATTTATTTTGCTATTGTATTTTAGAATCTTATATTAACACTAGAGGCCCAGTGCACAAATTCGTGCACAGGTGGGGTCCCTCAGGGTGGCCTGCAGGGATCGGGCCCCAGCTCGTGACCCAAGCCTCGCAGTCCTGCAGCCCTGTCTGGCACCATGCCTTGGCCTAGTGCCACCCCCTCACATGTTCCACCATCCCGCCTGTGGGTCGATCGAGCCTTTGCTTGCACCTGCCTTGGCCTGGTGCCGCCTGCTTACCTGCTCCACCATCCTGCCGCGGTTCCACTCTCATCGCGGCCCATTGGGGCTGGCAGTGCCTCCACTGCCAGCACCACGTCACCGTCACCGATGCCTGCCATGTTCTACGCTTCCCCCTGGTGGTCAGCGCATGTTATAGCAAGCAGTTGAATTCCCAGTTGAGGGGACAATTTGCGTATTAGGCTTTTATTATCCTATCTAATAAAGAGGGAAATGCTAATTGACCCTCATGCCGTTGCAAAGGTGGTGGCACCCACAGCCAAGGAGGGAATATGCTAATTGACTGCCACGCCCTCAAAGATGGTAGCGCCCAGACCCCTCAGCCCTGCTGGGGCAGCCCGAGGCGCAGGCAAGCCTCGGGCTGCCCAGCCGCCCAGGGCCACACAAGGCTCAGGTAACCAGGGTTGGCTGAGGCTTGCGGTGCTGGCAGTGGCAGCAGCAGATGTGTGATGGGGCGTTGCCTTCCCCTGATCGCTGGGTCGCCTCTCACCCCTGAGGGCTCCCGGACTGTGAGAGGGGGCAGGCCGGGCCGAGGGACCCCCCTCCAGTGCATGAATTTTCATGCACCGGGCCTCTAGTATAGGATATTTGACACAATGGGATCTAACAAGTCTGTTCTCTCAGCAACTCTTGCCAGCAGGGTTGTCCTGAGGGACTGAGCCCACATTAAAGTGCAAATCACCACTGGAGAGTCTGCATTCAGCACCAATAAACACAACCATCAGCTCAGTTCTACTATTATTTATTTTTTTAAATATTTTTGAAAAAATATAATTTTTTTACAATATTTTCAACTTAAACACTATTCACACTGAACACGTATGGCAGCTTAATCTACCCAAATATGAAGTTTAAGAAGCCAAAACTGTTCTAGCTTTGTTAAAAGAAAAGTTGTGCTGCAGACTACTGTAGTGATGGTTAACAAAGCAAGGAAAAGCACCACTCAAATCACGTTACAATTTCTTTGTTCAATTAGATTATGGGTTGGTCAAATGTTAGACTTCACAAAGACACAGCTACAGTGAGAATTGCAGAAGATGCAATTCTCAAATCACATACTCTCTCAGATGTATTTCTTACATGATAACATACCATAAAAGCCAAGACTAGTTCTAATCTGATCACTACCTTGTAACATCAGTGACCAAAGACAGATGTGTCTACAATGAATTATTTCAAATTAACTAACAAGCCTTCCTCAGAGGATTCTTTTTGATGGGTGTAAATTTCAGTCTGAACTGAGAAATTTGCTTAACTAGAACTTAATTTAAATTTACTGATTTTAAAAAAGTTTAGAATTATTAGCAAGTGCTAGTTAAACCTACGGAACCAGTTTAGCCTCAAAAAAGACAATTCACTAAGATTTTAAAAGGTCATTTAATTTGGTGCTTTGTCACAACTTGACTGGTGCTTCTTTCCTTGCTGTCCTCACATCCAGCCATGGGGCCAATTCTATTTTTCAGTAAATGTTTGACAGCTCTTTACTTAATAACAGTCTCAGCACTTTTATTAAGCATGCAAGACTAACAAAACTTTGGCAATGCATAAGTGTAACACAGTGACAAGAGAGAGCTTTTACAATTAAGTCTTCTAATACTGCCTTCACAGTGTGGAAATTGTGCTACATCCACCAAAAGAGGGCCCCGTCTACTCAAATATTTTAGTACTTCACCCCAGGAACAAACTCCTTTGCATTTGGATTCAGATTGCTCTTGACCTGGAAAATAAGTACATAAAAAAGCAAGTTCATTAACAGATAGCTTCAGATACTCAGAAGCATTCAACCTAGATTCACATGCAAAAACATCTAAAAACAAAAACAAAAAACACAAGACAAAAGCAAGAACTCAGATTGATAAACTTAACCCCAAAATATCTTTGGCTAGGAAGGCAGGAACCAGATGTAAGCTATATATGTATTATATCAAATTTATCAACTTTCTAAAGTGCAAGCAGGAATTGAAATTAATTTTGCTTAAGTGTAAACAGAAACCTACATAAACTAAAAAAGTGTTACAGAACAAGGAATTCTGTTCCTTTACCAGTAATATTTGACTTTCTTTAAGCAGTTTCATAATATGCAAAAATATTAAACAAGTATTAAAATGATGATTAAAGTGACTGGGGAAGTGTTTATAGATTAATTTCATTTTAAGGTCTTCATTAAAAATGTGGTTATCTTTCAACAATTGTTGTATTCTAATTCCCACAGGAATCATGGTATTTAATAGGAAAAGAAAACTACCTGGGGAGTCAGAAGATCTAGGCTGGAACCCCAGCTCTGGCCCTAACTAACTTCCTATGTAAGCCTGGCAAAGTTACTCTCACTGGGACTTCATTTTTACATCAGTGAGGGAAAGAACGGGGCAGTTTCCAAGGACCTTAGAGACTTGTACGAACATTATCCTTTATTTCTAAATCTTTACTTTCCTAAGCAGATATGTCAGCATATAGGGAATAGCTGGACGTTTTCCTCTACCACATCTTGGAATACAAGTTGAAAAAGATAAAAAAGAAACCAGGATGGTTTCCAGGGCCTGAAATATAGGCATGCTGGAAGGCTTTTAGACTAATTCTGAGCCCCCTATGTCACTTACTTCAAGACCAAAGCACATTAAACATGTTGGAACAATAATTTCATCTTAGTTTCATAATTTACACATATACACAACCATTTCCTTGCACAGGACATATTCTTTCTTCTCTCAAGGGAAATATATATAAAAGTGTGAGATTAAAAAAAAAAAAAAAGCAGTGTTTTTGCTCGGCAGGTGTGGCTCAGTGGTTGAGCGTTGATCTATGAACCAGGAGGTCACAGTTCGATTCCCGGTCAGGGCACATGCCTGGGTTGTGGGCTCAATCTCCAGTAGGGGATGTGCAGGAGACAGCCGATCAATGATTCTCTCTCATCACTGATGTTTCTATCTTTTTCTCCCTCCTCTCCCTTCTTCTCTGAAATCAATAAAAAAAAATATATATATATATATATAAAAAAGCAGTGTTCTTCAATGTGTAATCTTTTGGCAGCAACAAAAGAATAATAAGGAATTATGTAATCTTAAGCAGAAGAGATGAACAAACCAGTTTCTACACAATAAATTTTCTACTGGTTCTAGTTTCAAGTTACACATTATATCCAGCAAAGGGCTAGACTCATCACAGCAACCAGGATTATTTGTGGAGTGACTAAGGTAGCCACAAATAAGCATAATCCAACAGACTATTCAGATCACACATCTGCTTACTTGGGTCACTTATTGCAACAAAGGCTATCCCACAGTTTAAATTTCAGTGTTCTCTAGCCCTGGCTGGGTTGCTCAGTTGGTTAGAGTATCATCCCTATACTCCAAAGTTGTTGAGTTCAATCCCCATTAGGGCACATATAAGAATCAATCAATGAATGCATAAGTGGAACAACAAATAGATGTTTCTCCCCCTGCCCCTTCTCCTCTGTCTAAAAATTAAATAAAATTAACTAAAAACAAAATAATTCTAAAAATTTTTTTCCCCGTGTTCTATATATAGCCCTTTAGAAGGATGGTTTACCAATGCCTGATAAGGTAGGCTGGCAGTATCCTCTGGGAGTGCTTTTTAACCTTTTGCACTCGGATGTAGAGTGTGACTCGACACGGTTAGCATTAGAATAAAGGAATCGAGAAAAAAGCAAGCGAGTGCAAAGGGTTAAAAAAGAAACATGCCTAGATGATTGATTCTACAGTTGTGAAATGTAGCTGAGGAACTTTTTTTGTATTTAATGCTTCATAGGTAATTATGATGCACAGCCAGGTTATCGAAAATCACTACACAGTGAACAGAAGACAATTGCAAGAAATATTTCAGAGTTTAGGGATAAATTTTAGAGACCTTGTAGAAGCAAATAGATCATCAATATGCACAAAAGGTTAACATTCTAACTTTATATTATTTTTAAATTATTTTTCATTTTAGTGAAGGACTGACTCATTAGGTTCAATTCTAGTACCGATGCCTCGTTATGAAAATACCCTAAAAATACATTTTACTATAATATCAACAATTAGACACTGAAAATAATTAAAGATGCAAATAGGTTTCTTTTCTACTAAGAGCTTAGAGATGTCCTCATTAAATCACAGTTCCAAAAGGAGTTGGGTTAACTCAGTGAAAATCCTGGAGTTCCTGAGTTCAGGAAGAAGAAAAATCTCCAAAATTTTACCTTTCAGATGAAAATTGGCAAATTTCACCAAATGTTTAATACAAAATTTAAAGAGCAAAATCTCTCCATCAAGCTACTTTTGAATAGGAAGGTCACATGGACATACTGTGTACTTCTTTTGGATTAATGTTTTTTAAAGACATTTACATATCCTAGGGCAACTGTTATCAAAGCTAAAAGCAGTGGCAAGAAGTCTGTTAGTAGTCTCAGACTAATTCCAGAGTGTTGCCAGAAGTCACTCCATGTCATAAGTGAGACTGGGAGGCCTCTGCTTCCATAGTAAAAAGCAGTACAATTTCAGGAGAAGAGATGTAGAACTCTTCTTAAACAGATGATTGCTGGCTTTTCCACTTACGGGAAAGGTTTTAAAAAGATGAAAAATAACTTTTTACCACAAGATCTTCCAGAGAAGAGCCATCACTGATAACAAGGTCATTAAATTGGTCTTGTATTTGGTCCATAGTTTGTGGAAGATCTCGAGCTGGAATAAACCACTCATGTTCTTCTTCCTCTTCCAGCATTTCTTGGAAACAGCGTTCAATAAATTCTTCTTCCCATAACTCCTCTTCTATCTGGATTTATAAATAAAGGACAGTTTACAGCATACTTGGTAAGACATCACTAGAAACAGCTTGAAATATCTTGAACTATTTAAAAGCACAATGTTGTACTTCCTCTTCTGCGCTAAGGAAAAAAAAAATGTTTACCATAACACCTGGGAAGTTCTGTTTAGGGTTTTGCTATGTCTTTACTTGTCATAGCAGAATACACTTTTTTCCTTTGAAGGTGGAGGGGAAGAAGTAACACAAAAAGGAGTGCTGACACTGAGGAATGCATGTCAGAATTACCCATGATACTTAAAAAAAAATCTTTAGAGGGTAGGCTCAGGGCATGAGTAACTTAAACAAACAACCCCCCTCCCACAACTGATTCTCACCGAAATAAGACTACATGGTTTTACTTTTGATTATCCATTATTGGATATGGCAAAATCAAGTTGGCTACTTATTACCCAAACCATAATCTTGGAAGAAGTGACAAAAGATAGAAATAGAAGCCAAAAATATGGAAATAAAAGATAGTATTTATCAATGTAGGAGAGTTTTCTAAAGAGAACAGTGGTGTCAGATTTTCAGGCTGATTAGATTGAGAACCTCATGTGAAAAACAGAATACCGTATTTTGTAATTCTGCACCCTAGTACCTGTGCCCGTCTGCTCCTGAATCCCATTCTCTTGACTTTCACTGCAACAGAGCAATATGACTGGTGTAGCATAGTGGTTTCCAAACCTAATAGCTCACTGGAATCATCTGAGAGCTTTTAAAAAACAAGTTTCCCAGGCTACACCCTAGTCCACCTGAATCAGAATCTCTGGGGTGGAACCCTGAAAAAAAGCTAGCTAACCTGGTGGTAATCATCATCCAGATAAAATAGGAGTGGTAGCATATAAATCCATATATCTCATAAATAAGGGACCAGATTGAAAAAACAAACACATTTAAGGAACAAATACAGCTACATTATTTGAAGGTTGTCATGGAGTACAAAAAAGAACATGCTTGTACATAAAACTAACTTGTCTGTTGAATTCTTCTTCATTTTCCATCCACATGTATTCTGCAAATGGATTGTCATCTTCATGAGAATGACCGTTAATAATCACATCTTCATTGATGATGCTTGGGCTAGTACTGCTGCGACTTGGATCTTTCATGGTTGGCGTTAGTTGTCGTTTTTAACCTTAAAAGAACAATACAGTTATTTTAGCCAGTCATTTTTTTCTTGGTGAGCATTTATTATCACCAGGCATCATGGTTAAGTGTTAGATGCACATGCTATATATCCAAGTTTATTGATTTTAGAGAGAGAGAAAGGGAGAGAGGAGAGGAACACTGATTGGTTGCCTCCCATACCTGCCCCAACTGGGAATCAAACCAGAAACCTTCTTGGTGTACAGGAGGATGCTTCAACTGAGTCATTGGTAAGGGCAGATGCACACAATATATTAACACACATAATAAATCAAGCAATAAAAATTTTTTTCCCCACAAATGATTTTAATGTTTATGAAATAGCTGAGAACCCAGATTCATCTAATGTAACAATTAGTGAAGGTAATCAATTGCTTAAATGCAATACCCAAACCATTCAATTTTTAAAAACATTAGATATCCCTTGCTTTATAAAACAAGCATAATCTGGAAGACTTAAGAGATCAAATGACTTTAAAAAGCCTAGAGATTGAAAGTAAAAACTAAGAAATTTTTAATAACCTTAGTTCCTTAGTCCTAAGATATAGTGCTGGATCTCTTGACTTTGTAACCACTCTACAGTTCACAGGTAAACCTTGAACAATATGAGTTTCAACTGTATGGGTTCAAACTTACACACAAATTTTCCCCCCAATTTACTGCAGTTCCCTGTTGTTCAAGGCTTTGAAGGTGGGAATTTGCTATGTGGAGGGCCAACTATAGTTACACACAGATTTTGACTGTGGGAGGTTGGCACCTCTAACCCCTGTATAGTTCAAAGATCACTATATTTGCTTTATCTGTGGGTTCTGGTCTGAATTTCCCCATAATACAATGAGTTTCAGGCATCCAATCTCTTTTTGCAACCACCACCTCTTTATTTTTTTAAAAAATATATATTTTATTGATTTTTTACAGAGAGGAAGGGAGAGTTAGAAACATCAATGAGAAACATCGATCAGCTGCCTCCTGCACACCCCCCACTGGGGATGTGCCCGGTACATGCCCTTGACCGGAATCAAACCCGGGTCCCTTGAGTCCACAGGCCGACGCTCTATCCTCTGAGCCAAACCGGTTTCAGCAACCACCACCTCTTTATCATCTCCTTTTTTTTTTATGAGTAAAAATAATATCTAATGCACATCTAGTTGATTTTTTATACTCAACATAGGCATAGGCATACCTCCTTTTATTAAGCTCCACAGGTGATGTGATTTTTACAAATTTAAGGCAAACCCCCAACCAACAAAAGGATTACCAGTAGCTCTTAATTCAAAACTCACTTTTATGGTGGTCTAGAATTGAGCCTTCAATATCTCCGAGGTATGCCTGTAGATGGTAACTTGATCTAACCTAATTGATATATTGCAGGCTAAAAGTTCAACCATGAAATTTCAGATTCTACAATATTCTACCAATTCATTAAGTCTGAAACTGCTAAAAATGGGTTTATATTAAACAAGAGTTACTTATACATAATTCAAACAGTGGTTTTGATTTGTGCCAAAGGAAGGAAACATATCTAACATGAGTATAGAGTTTAAAAAAAAAAACCAAAACAAAAAAAACCAACACCTCGTCAGGCCTATTTACTCCAAAGTTATCAAAATCAGGTAAAACACTAAGTAAATCTACTAGAAAAGTTTTTTTTCTCTTGGGTTAAAACTTGCTCTGTGTGTATTGCCTGACCCTTTAAACTAATTTGCTGGGGGTAGGGGGTCCTAACCTGATACACATATATTTTCTCAAATACTGAATACCAATAAAAATAGTACTGACGTTTTTCATTAAGAGGTTCTTAAACTAAAAATTACTGAGTTGTTGTGTGTGTATGTACACACACACACACACACACACACACACACACACACACACAAGAAAAGAAGCAAAGACAGACTGAGATTTATGTGCTAGGGTGTGGGTAAAAAGAAAACATGATTTGGGTTAGGAAATTGAGGCACTGTGAAAGCAGACAAGACAGAAAACAGACAATGAGTATCTTTGATATTTTTATTTATCATTAATCTTGAATTAAATAAACCTTTATTGTTAAAACATTAGAGGCCCGGTGCATGGGGGTGTGTGTCCCTCAGCCCAGCATGCACCCTCTCCAATCTGGGACCCCTCGAGGGACATCCCTCTCACAATCCAGGACTGCTGGCTCCCAACTGCTCACCTGCCTGTCTTCCTGATTGCCCCTAACGGCTTCTGCCTGCCAGCCTGATGCCTAACTGCTCCCCTGCCAGTCTGTTTGCCCCTAACTACCCTCTCCTGCAGGCCTGGTCACCCCTAACTGCCCTCCCCTGCAGGCCTGGTTCCCCCCCAACTGGCCTTCCCTACAGGCCCGGTCGCCCCCAACTTCCCTCCTCTGCCAGCCTGGTCACCCCTAACTGCCCTCCCCTGCAGGCTTGATTGCCTCCAACTGCCCTCCCTTGCAGGCCTGGTCCCTCCCAACTGCCCTCCCCTGCTGGCCCTCTTGTGGCGGCCATCTTGTGTCCACATGGGGGCAGCCATCTTGTGTGTTGGAGTGATGGTCAATTTGCATATTACTCTTTTATTAGATAGGATAGAGGCCTGGTGCACAGGTGGGGGCCAGCTGGTTTGCCCTGAAAGGGTGTCCCGGATCAGGGTGGGGGTTCCCTTGGGGCGTGGGGCGGCCTGGGCGAGGGGCCTGTGGTGGTTTGCAGGCCGGCCACGCCTCCTGGCAACCCAAGCGGAGGCCTTGGTATCCGGGACTTATCTTCTATAATTGAAACTTTGTAGCCTTGAGCGGAGCCAAGCCTCCTGCTTGCTCCGTGGCTGCAGCCATTTTTGTTGGGATTTATTTATCTTCTATAATTGAAACTTTGTAGCCTTAAGCAGAGGCCAAGGCAGGCCAGGGCAGGCGGAAAGCTTGGCTTCCTCCATTGCCGGGGAAACCCAAGCCTCCTGCTCTCTCTGTGGCCGCAGCCATCTTGGCTGGGTTAATTTGCATACTTGCCCCTGATTGGCTGGTGAGTGTGGCTGTGGGTGTAGCGGAGGTACAAATTGTTGCATATTACTCTTTTATTAGATAGGAAGTTTTGACTAAAAAGGAATCAGTTCCTCTAAAGAAAATTACTCATTTTTTTTGGTTAATCCTCACCTGAGGAGATTTGTTCCACTAATGAGAGAGAGAGAGAGAGAGAGAGAGAGAGAGAGAGAGAGAGAGAGAGAGAGAGAAAGAGAGAGAATATTAACGACATACATCCATTGGCTGCCTCCTGTGTGGGCCCCAACCAGGGCCGGGGATTGAAACTGCAACTCAGGCACATGCCCTTGACCAGGTCTCAAAACCTCAACCCTCTGGTGTGTGGGCTGACACTCTAACCACTGATCCACATGGGCCAGGGCAAATTATTATCAGGCTACCAAACATTTATGTGTTCATCTTTACACAAATTAAGTTTTAGATTTGCCTCAAATACTATGAAAAGCAGAGACCATCAGCCAGTGTGGCTCAGTTGTTGGGCACTGACCTATGAACCAGGAGATCATGGTTCAATATCTTGTCAGGGCACATGCCCGGGTTGCTGGCTTGATCCCCAGTAGGGGATGTGCAAGAGGCAGCTGATCGATGATTCTCTCTCTCCTTCTCCCTTCCTCTCTCTGAAACCTATAAAAAACAAACTATGCTTTCAAGGTGACTAATGCAGGTCTATATACAAAAGCAAATTTTTTTTAACATTTTAAAATTTTAATTAATTAATTAGTTAATTAATTGTTAATCCTCACCTGAGGATATTTTTCCATTGGTTTTTAGGGAGAATGGAAGAGAGAGGGAAAGACAGAGAGAAACATCAATGTGCGAGAAACATATCAATTGGTTGCCTCCTGCACACGCCCTGACCAGGGAGGAGCCTGCAACTGAGGTACATGCCCTTGACCAGAATTGAATCCCGGACCCTTTGGTCAGCAGGCCAATGTTCTATCCACTGAACCAAACCGGCTAGGGCCAAAAATTTTTTTAAGAAAAGTGTTTTCCATACATTTTATGAGCACAAGTTTGCATAACACAATGAAAAATCTGTTTCAGCAAACTTTATAGTCTGGGAATCCCAAAGAACTTGGACAATTTCCTCCTTGTTTAATGCCAACCAGTAACAAATAAAATATAAACAATCCTTGGCAAAAAGGGCCCAATCCTGCATTCGACAAGGCCCTACCTCAGCTTTTTGCCTGTTAGCATGTCATCAAACAACTTATAGATTTGGTATAGATTCCAAGGAAAGAGTCTATGAAATCTAAGTAAATGAAATTACTTTGTCATGCAATATTTGGGAAACAAATCATAACTGAAGCAAAAAGAATGAAGTTGGAGCCTGGGCACTAATCTTACACCTTAGACAGCTAAGGGAAGGAACAACTGCTGACCAATTTCTGGCTACAGCCAGTCAAGTGAAAGCCAGAGGGGTAAAGATCATTTACTTTCAGAAAGTCAATAGACTTATAATTATTTACTCCAAGGTATTCTAATATAAGGTGATGTATTGGATTTTTAATTTTCTTCTATGACCTGTTCTTGACACTTCTTGAACCACTTTTTATAGTGCTTCCTTTTTATGTTTGCTATTTTAAAAAATTGAATATATAGTTCAAGCACCATAAGGTTTACGATTTTAAAGTATAAAACCATAAAGTGATTGGCATATGTTCAACATATAAAGCCAAATGTAGCCAATGCTGCCTAGGTCAAGAAATAACAGTTGGGCCGAAACCGGTTTGGCTCAGTGGATAGAGCGTCGGCCTGCGGACTCAAGGGTCCCAGGTTCGATTCCGGTCAAGGACATGTACCTTGGTTGCGGGCACATCCCCTGTGGGGGGTGTGCAGGGGGCAGCTGATCGATGTTTCTCTCTCATCGATGTTTCTAACTCTCTATCCCTTTCCCTTCCTCTCTGTAAAAAATCAATAAAATATATTAAAAAAAAAAAAAAGAAATAACAATTGGGACAAAAAAATAGACAAAGTGAAAAGCCTGGGAAGAGACACTGTTGAAGGAGATGCTTTAGGAAAAGAACTGAGAAGACCCTACAATCTCACCTCTGGATGACCTTCAGGTTTTGCACATTAAGTGAGGGCTAAGAGTTGTAAACTGCCTGAGGGTTGAAGGTGTGCCTCAACATACAGAAGAGACCATCAGCAAAGACTAGGAGAGTTTTGTGTGTTTTTTTGTTTGTTTACAGGTATTTAGGAAATCTCTTTTAAATAACCAGCTGACCACTAAGCTAATGGAACAGAGACTTCAATGGCCACACACAAAAAATATTACAAAGTTTTACAAAATTAGTTTAGAAAAGTCACTAAGCAAACAACTACAACAAGCAGATCAACCCTAGGGAGAGGGGAGAATCTAGTTTCCAGAGCTGCCACATTATAATATTAAAAATGTCCAGTTTTCAATAAAAATAACATAGGATGCAAAGAAATAGACAAATATGGATTATACACAGGAAAAAGAGAAAAGAAACTGTCCCTGAGGAAGTCCCGACATTGGACTTATTAGACTAAGACTTTAAGCAGGTATTTTAAATATGTTCAAAGAACTAACGGAAACCATAAGAATGATGTTTCATCAAAAGGAAAACATCAATAGAGAAAATTATAAAAAAAAGAAACCAAAGAGAAATTGTGGCGCTAAAAATGACAATAACTGAAATAAAAGTTACTAGGTTTACAGTAGCCTTTCAGTAAGTTTTAATATCTAATAAGCAGAACTCCCTTCCTCACCTTTCTTTGGGGTTTTAGAAAAGCTTGCGTATTTATTCTTCATATGAACTTTAGAATCATTTTGTCTGTAATGGTCTGACTAGAATTTTATTAAATTTTGCAACTTGATTAATATTGATTTTTTTTTATATTAAGTCTTTGGCCAAGAAGACAGTATACCTATTTACTTGGAATTGTTTTAATTCCTTAAAATATAAATAAATCAGGACTTTTTTTAAAAAACAACAACAAATAATGGTGGGATAGATTATTTGAACCAGTCTTTCTTTTTTTTCTTTTAAATATATTTCATTGATTTTTTTTACAGAGAGGGAAGGAGAGGGATAGAGAGCCAGAAACATCGATGAGAGAGAAACATCAATCAGCCACCTCCTGCACACCCCCCACTGGGGATGTGCCCGAAACCAAGGTACATGCCCTTGACTGGAATCAAACCGGGGACCGCTGAGTCCACAGGCCAACGCTCTACCCACTGAGCCAAACCGGCTAGGGCTGAACCAGTCTTTCTACTAAAAAGTAGAGATATTTTATAAGAAATCCTTAAAAGCACTGTGTTGACAAGAAAATAAAGTGGCAATTCAGAAAGCAAAGTGGAACTTTTATTTTTATTTATTTTTTTAAATATATTTTATTGATTTCTTACAGAGAGGAAGGGAGAGGGATAGAGAGCTAGAAACATCGATGAGAGAGAAGCATCGATCAGCTGCCTCCTGCACACCCCCCACCGGGGATGTGCCCGCAACCCAGGTACATGCCCTTGACCGGAATCGAACCTGGGACCTTTCAGTCCGCAGGCCGACGCTCTATCCACTGAGCCAAACCGGTTAGGGCCAAAGTGGAACTTTTAAACAAGGAAGCTGCCTTTGTGCTGATGGCTTTTGCCCATTAGGGTTCTTTGGGTTGACTCCTTGGATGCTTTATGGAGCAAGAAGCACAGAAGTCAAGGTGGAAAAATGAATAGCCCTAGCCGGTTTGGCTCAGTGGATAGAGCGTGCAGACTGAAGGGTCCCGGGTTCAATTCCGGTCAAGGCGCGTACCTCAGTTGTAGGCTCCTGGCCATGGTTGGGGGCATGCGGGAGGCAACCAATTGATGTATCTCTCTCACATGGATGTTTCTGTCTGTCTCTCCCTCTCCCTTCCACTCTCTCTAAAAGTCAATGGAAAAAATATCGTCGGGTGAGGATTAAAAAAAGAAAAAGAAAAATGACTAGAAAATCCTCCCCACTCTAAATCAGGACCCTTAATATGCTCAGGGTAGGGGAAACCAAAAGTAACCCCTGCTTCCCACCAAGCAAATTAAGAGGAAAAGGTAGAAGGGAAAACAGACACTGTGCCTATGGATGACTCTCCTGAGGATAGGAGGGAGAAATTCTCATCACCTAGGACAGTGGTCGGCAAACTCATTAGTCAACAGAGCCAAATATCAACAGTACAATGATTGAAATTTCTTTTGAGAGCCAAATTTTTTAAACTTAAACTTCTTCTAACGCCACTTCTTCAAAATAGACTCGCCCAGGCCGTGGTATTTTGTGGAGGAGCCACACTCAAGGGGCCAAAGAGCCGCATGTGGCTCGCGAGCCGCAGTTTGCCGACCACGGACCTAGGAGGTCCAGAACATTCCAAGTCCTGAACTGAGTATGAAGTGTCTCAGTGCCACTGCCTGGTCCCTGGGAGGAAGGCATCTTCATTCTAGGCCTTAGGACCTCCACAAATAATTTTTCCAGGGCAATGAACAATATATCATTAAAAATAACTCCAGAAGGAAAAAAGACACAATGAACAAGCAGCAGCACAATTTACACAAGGCAATGTCAGACCCATACCTAACTTTAAATATTGGGATTATATAACACAGATGACAAAACAAATGATTATTACATGTCAAACTTGAAAATATCTTTAGAGAACAGCAGAGTATAAAAAAGTGCACAGTAGAATGGGGATACAGACAATAAAACTTCTAGATATATAGAAATCACAACATAAACTTAAAACAAAACACAAAGAAATGGAAGATAAAAGATTATCCAGAAAACATCAAAGACAAAGATAGAAAATACAAAAAAGGGTTCAAGCAATATAGGGGCAGAGGGAAGAACATCACAAATGGGGCAGAGGAAGGATCTGATTATTCCAGATTTTTTAAACGAATCCACACCAGAGGATATTTTTCCATTGAATTTTAGAGAGACTGGAAGGGAGGGGGAGGGACAGAGAGAGACACACATCAACTGGTTGCCTCTCCAACCAAGGCCTGCATGGAACCTGCAACCCAGGGGACTGGGTGGGGTGGGGAGGGCGGGGGGGGAGGGGGGGGGGAGGAAGATGGAAGGATGACACCCGAGCCTGCAACAGAGGTACATGCTCTTGACCAGAATCAAAACCCCAGACCCTTCAATCCGCAGGCCAACACTCAATCCACTGAGCCAAACCGGCTAGGGCTGATTATTCCAGATTTGATGAAGTCATCAACCGATATGTTTAAGAAGCCCAAGAATCTCAAAATAAGATAGATACAAAGTTTGATACATTATAGTCAAACTGCAGAATATCAGAGAATTCTTAAAAGCAAAAATCAACAAACATTAGTTTTTTTAAAATAAGAAAAATCAGCTGCTTTTAAAAAATAATGAAAAGTAAGACTACACTGAAAGAAAGTAACTGCAAGCTCAGAATGCTGGACCCCTGCAGAAAATAGCTTTCAAACATAAACAAACTAGAAAAAAAATTTCATCCTTATACTCAGGAATAGTTTGTGATCACTAGGTGATTCCTGAAGGTAAATGAGTCTAAAACTATATGGACTTGATATGATCTAAACTAACACTTTTTAAAATATATATATAAATTTTATTGATTTTTACAGAGAGGAAGGGAGAGGGATAAAGAGTTAGAAACATCGATGGGAGAGAAACATCGATCAGCTGCCTCCTGCACACCTCCTACTGGGGATGTGCCCGCAACCAAGGTACATGCCCTTGACTGGAATCGAACCTGGGACCCTTCAGTCCGCAGGCCGACGCTCTATCCACTGCGGTCAGGGCTAAACTAACCCTTTTTTTAAAAGAGAATTTTAATAACAGTTTAGTTAAGCCAAAACTAACAACTGAAGGGAAAAAAATTATAAATTTGTAAAATTTCAAATGCTTAAAACTAGTACATCTTTAACAAGACTGGTGAATGCACACATTTAATAGACCTATTCAGTATAAATTTAAAATTACAGCAAGACATATAGGAAACTTCTGTAAAATTAAACTCTTCATAACACTTAATTTTATTTACACAAACGTGTTTAGGTAAGCAAAAAACAGGTAAACTAAATAAACTGGCAATTTTTTAACATATGCATTCAGAAACCTACTTCATTATACAATGGACTTTAGGATTTAACAGGTACTTCCCCTCACCCAATCTAGTCCGTTATATCGAGATTTTTACTGTACTAAATTCATATATGTAAAAGAAAGGGGGGGGGGTCCTGTGTGTTTTTATGGTTTACAAATGCAGAGAATCTCTGAAAAGATATAAATGAAGCTGAGAAGCAAATCATATCTGATTAGAGATATCTATCTAAAATATATAAAAAACAATCGCAACTCAATAAAAACACACACACACACACACAAAAAAAAACAATTTAAAAATGGGCAAAGGACTGTATAGACAGTTCTCAAAGGACATATAAATGGCCAATAAACACATGAAGAGATACTGGAAATCATTAACTATCAGGGAAATGCAATCAAAACCACAATGAGATACCACTTTACACTAGAACGGCTAGAAAATACTTAACACAAAACTTGTACACAAATATTCATAGCAGCATTACATATACTAGTATATATTATTGATTTTAGAGAGAGGGAGGGAGAGGGGGAAACAATGATCGGCTGCCTCCCATGTGCAACCCGACCAAGGATCCAGCCCACAACCAGGGCATATGCCCTGACTGGTAATCCAACTGGCAACCATTCTGTGCACAGAATGACACTCAACCAACCGAGCCATACCAGCTAGGATAACAGCAGTATTATTTTTAATAGCCAAAAAGTAAATACAACCCAAAGGGACCAAGCTGATAAATGGATAAATACAATGTGGTATGTCCATACAATGGAGTATTACTCAACATTAAAAGAAATGGAATACTTCCATGGATAGACAATAGTGTGGGTGAAGGCCTGGGGTGGGGGTGTGTGTGGATGTGGGCAAGAAGGGGTCAATGGAGTAAAAATAGAAACATATGTAATACTTTCAACAATAAAGATAAATTTAAAAAAATTAAATACTTGATACTTTATATCAGGAACAATAAAAACGGTATGGTAAGTGAAAGAAGTTAGTCACAAAGGATTACATTATTACATGACAGCTAAGGGATACATGGTTTCTTTTTTTTTTAAATAAATCTTTATTGTTCAGATTATTACAGTTGTTCTCCCCCCGCCCCCCATAGCTCCCCTCCACCCGGTTCCCATCCCAGCCCCTGCCCTTACCCGCCCCACTGTCCTCGTCCATAGGTGTACGATTTTTGTCCAGTCTCTTCCTGCATCCCCCACACCCCCTTCCACCGAGAATTGTCAGTCCACTCCCTTTCTATGCCCCCGATTCTATCATATTCACCAGTTTATTCTGTTCATCAGATTTTTTATTCACTTGATTTTTAGATTCACTTGTTGATATGTGTTTTTTGTCACTTTGTTGTTCATAATTTTTATCTTTACCTTTTTCTTCTTCTTAAAGAATACCTTTCAGCATTTCATATAATACTGGTTTGGCGGTGATCAACTCCTTTAGCTATTATCTGTGAAGCTCTTTATCTGACCTTCAATTCTAAATGATAGCTTTGCTGGGTAGAGTAATCTTGGTTGTAGGTTCTTTTGATGCCCTAATTTCTAGTTTTATTGTTATAAAACATAGCCAGAAAAGCCTTTACTTTTTGGGCCTACAGGGAAAAATGTTTGATTTCAATTTCTAAGGTACAAAAATGATGTATATATCTTAGGTTGATCTTTTTTACTTTATCTGCTAAATTCTGAAAGTGACTTAAATCAAGTCCTCTACTATAAGTTAGATTATTTGACCCAAATAATGTCTCATAGGGAATTAACATTTTTGATAATTGACATTTGGTTTGAAGTTTTCCATCATAATTTCATATCTGATTTTCTTTTTACATTCTATTCCTATAGTGCTTGTTTTTCTATTTTAAATGGATTTTTTAAAAGTACTTTATTTTCTTTGATTTACAAACTACTGAGGAATCAGTGTTGTTGTTTTCTTTTTCCAGTTTGAGATACAATTGACACCAGCACTGTTTAAGTTTAAGGTATACAGCATGACTTACATCTATTGTCAAATTAAATACTTAAATACTTTCCCATCAATTAAAAAAATATTCTATACACCCCTATCCAATTCAAGACATTCAGAATGCTTTTCCTTCTTCAGTATACCTAACCCAGTCCCTGCTCCCAGTGAAGGCAAGACCTACAGAATGATTTTATCAACTTCCTCCCCCATACCTCATTTTCCCGAGTTTTATGCAAATAATTTAGCACTGTCAGCTTCACACTATTAGGTTTTCCCTTACAGTATGTATCTTTTCAAAGAATTTTAAAATCGAAGACTTATAACAACTATTTCTAAGTCACTGCAAATCTTTTGCCTTTATATTTGAATAACAAGTGGAACAGATTTAGACTTCTGTCAATAACCTACAAATATTATAAGCTTTCACTGTTTGTAGAAAATTAATTTTCTTTCTTTTGTAAATATCCTGTTTACCTGAGAGCCTTAACACTTAAATTAAAAAATTTCACTAGATTTTGGTTAGGTGAGAGCAGTTTTTCCTATTAATGCTGCCTGGCACTTTCAACCTACAAACTTATACTTCAGCTGTTTTTTCCCTTCCTGAAATGCCTCTTACATATATTGCTTTCCAGCAATGTCCATCCTTTTTTAATTGTTAGTCCTCACCGAAGGGTGTTCTGACGTTAGAAAGAGAGGAAAGGAAGGGGTGGGAGGGAGAAACATCGATGAGTTGCCTCCTGTACACACCCCAACCGGGGATTGAACCCACAACCTTTCTGGTGTATGGGATGATGCTCCAACCAACTGAGCCACCAGGCCAGGCCCAGCAATGTCCATTCTTTTATATTCTCTACAAAAATTTAAAATATGGAAATCTTTTAAATTTTAGAAACTCCCTCCAACCCCCATTTCACCTTGTAAAAATTCTCATTAAAATTCAAATAAAGTTCTTTTTTCATTAATATGACTCCAAAGACACTATCTTAATGTATTCTGTTGGATTACTTTGAACTACTGTGATTTTTTAACCTTACTCATATATAAATATTTATGTACATTTTAGCATACTAAGTTGTCTCTTCAGCAGTTAGTGAGAGAGGCTCAATGGTTGATTGTCGACTCAATCCCCAGCTGGAGCATGTGAGGAAGGTAACTGATCGATGTTTCTCTCTCACATTGGTGCTTCTCTCTCCCTCCCTTTCTCTAAAATCATTAAAAATATGAAATAAGAAGCCGAGGCAATTCAAACTTCTAAACTACACCATCCAATGTGGTAACCACTGGCTACATGTGACTATTTAAATTTAAATTCAAACTTCTAAACTACACCATCCAATGTGGTAACCACTGGCTACATGTGACTATTTAAATTTAAATGAATTACAATTCAATACAATTAAAATTTAGTTCTTCAGTTGCACCGGCCATATTTCAAGCACTCAATAGACATGGTTGCTTAGTAGCTATCTCACTGGGCAGCACTGCTCTAAATAATGAGAAAATTAAGAGGAAAAAAAGATTGAATTACTGGAATTGAACCTTAGACTACATCAAATGCAAACTATTAAGTCACCTGTAAACACGGTGGTCCAGATCACAAAGGCAATAACGTGGGACAACTTTAATCTTGGACTGGGTTCGAATCCCAGATATGCCACTAAGCACCCACAGGATCCTGGATATGTCACTAAAATCACAGGCAGCACAGTATAATGGTTAAGAGCACATAATCTCTGGACTACTTGGATTTTGAATTCTGGCTCTTACTAGCTGTGGAACGTTGGGCAAGTTACATCACATCTCTCATTTGTTATCTTTAGTAGGTAGTACTTACCTTTAGAGACAGCAAAGATTAAATACTTCTAAAAGCCTTAGAATAACACCTGGCATTTCTAAATGCTGTAGAAGCATGTGCCTAATAAAATAAAAATAACCTTTCAAGCTTCTATCCTCAATTTCAAAATGGGCAAGATAAAGCTTGCTCTGCTTATTTCAAGGTTGTTATGATTATAAACGTGAAAATAGTTTGTAAATTACAAGAATATGTAAAAGCACAAAAAGAAATAGTGGCCTTGTTTTCCTTCTTCTTTCATCTTCCACAATATTCAGACTTTTTATAAATGTTTATTTTTTTAATTAAAACTGGAGCATCACTCTCTAGTGTCATAAAGATGTAAGTCTGAATAAGATGCAGAGTACTTATTGGGGGGAAAAATCTACTATAAACTTATTCTGTCCCAAATAGGGTAGAGACTACCTACCTCAATTCGAACTCTTAAGGAACAATATGCAATATACTATAATAAAAACTGCCAAGCTTCCAAGCGTTTTAACCATTACATTGAGCCCCCATCATCTAATTCCCATCCCTTAAAGAAATATAAATCCGCTATAATTTTTGTAAAGTCACCTATTTTCATTTGTCATAGACACATATTTGTGGGGAAAAAGTTTTTTGTTTAACTCCACAGTTAACAAGTAGCATGAACAGGCTAACTTGTGGGATATCCTCTTTTATAAACTGGGAACAGAAGCACGAACTGTAAACACTGGAAATATAATTTAAAATCCTTATGGAGATCCTTTTCTTATTTGGGGACCTAACCTGCAGGGTATGAAAATTCAAAGGCTATTTAATAAAAATGCAAACTAACACCTGATTAAATGGTCAGATGCAATTTATGAAAAATCATTCCACAAAGGTACAAAACAAGACTAGCCAATAAAACCCGGTTTGGCTCAATGGATGGAGCATCGGCCTGCGGACTGAAGGGTCCCAGGTTCGATTCCGGTCAAGGGCAGGTGACCCAGTTGTGGGGCTCGATCCCCAGTGGGGACGTGCAGGAGGCAGCCAATCAATGACTCTCTCTCATCATTGATGTTTCTCTCCCCCTCTTCCTTCCTCTCTGAAATCAATAAAAGTATATTTTTAAAAAAAGACTAGCCATCACAAGCAAAATGGGAACTGTCCTTTGTCAAAATAAGTGTCAAAAGCTGTCAGCTGTCACCTTCTCCCATGGCAAATTGGATGCCAAATTCCTTCCAGAAATTGTGGTTTCTGTGAGATGATGCGGCGGCAAAAGCAGGGGAAACAAGACAACGAAAGGAAGCAGAAAAGGCCCCTTTTAGGGATCACTAGAAAAGACTACTGCTGGCTGCTTCAGCAAATGTTTTGAAAAACTTCATCATAAGCCTGTATTTTTGTTGATGGTGGGGAGTAAGCACAAAGTAGCAGAGAGAAAAAAGTCAAGTGACCAGAATCCAAGCATAAATTGGACAGGCCCTGAAAGTTCACGTGGCTCAAAACCCTCCTGGGGACTAGGGATTCCAGTAACCAAGGCTCTCCTAGCTGGAGCATGGGATGCAATATAACTAGAAATAAGGAGTATCGTTAAGCGAAGAAACGCGAGAAAGGAAATCAGAGATACAGGCCGGTGGTCCGTTGCAGAAAGCTCCCCTAGGACGCTCGCCAGCCCGCCAGTCCCTCCGCCCCTTTCTCTACCCTCTCCCAGCTTCCGGAACGCGCACGCGCAGCAAGTAGGGGCTGCGCGTGGTGACGCGCAGGCGTAAACTGGGGGAGAAACAATGAGCTTTGTTGCCAGGCGGCCGTGGGGGAGAAGGGGAAAAAGAGTACCAGAGGGGTGAGTGTGAAGGGACTAGAAAGGGGGGAGGAGGGAGCGAGAAAGTGCCATCCCAGCAACCCTCGCGCGCCACCGAGGACCCGGATAAAGTGCTGCGAGATCCAAATCATAAATAATAATGACAATGAGAAAGAAAGCGACGGCCATTTCTTAGAGAAAAAAGAGAGTAAGTCAATTAAAGCTCATCCCTCATACTCGGCTGAAAGCAGCAAAAAATTGAGAAGCTACAAGGCTAGGTGATCAATCCACCCGAGGGACCCTCTAAGCCCCTCAGCCGTCATCGAGGGACTGTCCCTCGACCGCCAGAGCCTTTGCACCCTCCTCGCCGCTCCGCCCGAGGGAATCCCTCACCCAGTGCACGGCAGCGGGGACGGCAGCCAACGAATCCGGTCGGCCTCCGCGGATCTCCACAGGCAGCGCCGCTCCCCCGCTCGACGCGCGTTTCGCCCGTCGCCTCCCTTCTCCAGTCCAAACAAACACCCAGCCCGGAAGTGACTTAACTTCCGCCGCCGTGGGCTCCGCCCCCTCGTCCTGTCAGCGCTGCCCTCCGTGGCCACTAGAGAGCGCGCGATAGAACGCGCAACCTCAAAGTTCTCATCTCCCAGGTGGCTCGTGTGCATGCACAACGGCCTTTCCGACGTATCCTGGCGGCCGAGGGGTAAACAGGGATATACTTAAGTGGAGCCCCTCCCCATTGACCATACACCCTCCCCTTTCAAGAATGATGGGATGCAGTGAATAGGGAAGCTAGGGATTGAAGGAATCCTTGAAAGGACACAGGGATTTAGACTCACCTTCCTGCAGACCTTTTATCATATACGGGGTGGGCAAAAGTCAGTTTACAGTTGTGAGTTCACGTAAGTTTATTATACTAGAGGCCTGGTGCACGAAATGTGTGCACTGGTGTGTGTGTGTGCCTCAGCCTGGCCTGTGCCCTCTTGCAGTCTGGGAGCCCTCAGGGGATGTCCAGCCCACTCTCCACAGGAGTGGGCCTAAGCCATCAGTCAGACATCCTTAGTGTTGCTGCTGAGGCAGGAGAGTCTCCTGCCACCGCCCCTGCTCTCACCAGCTGTGAGCCTGGCTTCTGGCTGAGCGGTGCTCCCCCTGTGGGAGCGCAGACCACCAGGGGCAGCTCCTGTGTTGAATGTCTGCCCCGTGGTGGTCAGTGCGCATCATAGCAACTGGTCATTCCACTGTTCGGTCGATTTGCATATTAGTCTTTTATTTTGCATTATTTATTATTAACCTTTTACATCCTTGTATGTAGATAATCTGACTGAAACACTCCACATAGAGGTTTGATGTTAAGTATGTATTCATATCTATGTATAATAAAAAAACTAAAAACCTACCAATAGGAAACTAAAATATTTTGAAGTTATTAGAAAGATGTATACTCATTGATGTGGATACCCATAAAAGCAGGTTACAAAACAGCATTTATAATTTTCTAAAAGTATAGGCATATGTGAGTATAAGTGCAAATATATGTATCAAAATAGCAGTATCTACTGTATTTTCCGACGTATAAGACAACTTTTTAACCCAGGAAAATCTTCTATACGCCAGAAAATACGGTATATACCAGAGGCCCAGTGCATGAAATTCGTGAACAGGTAGGGCAGTGATGGCGAACCTATGACACGCGTGTCAGCACTGACATACGTAGCCATTTCTGATGACACTCAGCCATTTCCGCTGAGGCAGCCGCATGCTGAGGATGAAACATTTGCTGCTCCTGAGGATGAAACATTTGCGAAATAGTTTTTTCCTCAAAGTGACACACTACCCGAGTTATGCTCAGTTTTTTGGCAAAGTTTGACACACCAAGCTCAAAAGGTTGCCCATCACTGGGGTAGGGTCTCTAGGCCTGGCTGGTGATTAGGGCCGATTGGGGCCTTCCTTCATTCCACGCTGCCCCATGGTGGTCAGCCTCCCGGTTGGTAGAACTCCAGAAGGGACAATTTGCATATTAGCCTTTTGTTATATGGGATAGGTGGTCAGATTTTGAAGGATTTACTGTCTCCTGTATATTATATTGTCTGAATCCCTATGAAAGCTTGAACTTGTTAAACAAGAGAAAAAATCACACCTGAAATGAAGTCTAACAAATTTCTATAGTAGTCTGGTAATAGCCTTGTCCCCGTGCTCACTTGTATCATATATAGAGTATGTACACCACAGCATTACTGAGTCTTAAGAGCCAAGCACTGTGCACAGAAGCAATGGTCTGCTGTTCTGAATGTTGACAATTTTGGTGAGGAGATAGCAAAATGCAGTATATATATACAATGGAGTATTATTGAACCTTTAAGAATGAAAACTCTGCAGTATACTACATCACCTTAAGTGAAATGCCACAAGACACTTTGATTCCACTTATATGAGGTAGTAAAAATCATAGACAACTTGCAATGATGGTTGGGGAATAGCTGGAATTGTCACTGTTTAATGTGTATAGTATTAAAAGATGAAGTTATGGGGATAGGTGATGATTGTACAGTATAATCGTATCACCACTTAAAAATGGTTAAGACAAATTTTACTTGTATATAAAAAAAAAAACAAAAAGTCTGTTTTGATGAAGGTTTTAGCAGAAGGGTGATGTGCCTACATGTGTGGAGTACTGGAGGGCAGAGGCAATTCCTTTTTTCCAGCGTAAGCCAAGCCCTTCCCTGCTGCTGGTTTTGGGCAGCTTGGCTGCTCCTTAAAATGATATAGGTCTGCCCTAGCCAGTTTGGCTCAGTGCATAAGAGCTTTGGCCTGTGGTCTGAAGGGACCCAAGTTCGATTCGTCAGGGACACATGCCTGGGGTGCGGGCTCGATGCCCCAATGGGGGGCATGTGCAAGGCAGCTGATCGGCAATTTTCTCTCATCATTGATGTTTATCTCTCTCTCCCTTCCTCTCTGAAATCAATAAAAATGTTTTAAAAAATATGGGTCTGCCTGGCCAGTGTTGCTCAGTGGTTGAGTTGGTAAGTGAACCAAGAAAGAAGTCATGGGTTCGATTCTCGGTCAGGGAACATGAACAGATTGAGGGTTCAGTCCCCAGTAGGGGGTGCACAGGAGGCAGCTGATGAATGTTTCTATCTATCCCTCTCCCTTCCGCTCTTAAAAAAAAAAAGTGAAAAAAACATGGGTCTGAAAAACACTCGGTGCTTGTGAGCTTAAGTAGCAATGTCATCAATAAAATGAATTAGGAGGTATAGTTTCACCATTCCACACACCAATAATCATCTAAACTGCTATCCCTTTCCAACAGGCTCAGAACAGTACAAAATAAGAATGCAGAGATTTTCCAAAGACTTCTATTTTTTGTGAGAAAAGCAGGTTCTGGGAAACAGCACCCAAGATTAAAAAATATTACGGATGTCCTACTATCGGAGTGAGAGTGTTGACTTTTGTGTACTACACCCAACAGATTGCCCTTTTACTTCTTCATATCACCTACTGTACACTTGGCTTTTAGAGCTCTTCAATGCTATAAAACGTAAGAACTCTTAAGTTCAAAAAAAGGGCTAATATTTTTAAGGTAAGTCCTTGAAGTCTTTTAAAAATGAATCATATTACCTGAGTCTTCTCATCCAGAACTTTTCCTATATAATCTCAAGTAATTTGGTACCTATATCATCATTTACCTAATACTTTTTTTTTTTTTTTTAAGGAAAGGTAATCTGCATATTTAATTGGGCAGGAGGGAAAAGAGCCACGCAGATTTTCAGGGAGAATTTGGTGTTGATAATGGGTGCGAAGGAGTTTTAGGGAGGAACTATTGGAAAGCAGAAATGAGAAAATTACTCCTAAAATTCACACTGCAAGGAGAATATTCCTTCCTTTGATATTCCTTAAGAGAGCATTTTAAGTACCCTTAATTACCTCTTAAGTAGCACACTATTCTTTGAGAGTAACTTTCCAGAGACTGGGACACATGGGACCCAGTAACAAGGTTGTATGTATGAAGCAATAGCAAAACCAGTTCTTTCAAGTAATAGTATCTACACCAGGTATCTCACTGCTAGTATCTACACCAGGTATCTCACTGCAATTGCCTATGAAAAAACACTTCTTGCCCTGACTGGTGTGGCTCAATTGGTTGAGTGTCGTTCCATGCACCAAAAGGTCCCCTTTTCGATTCCCAGTGAGGGCACATACGCAGGCTGCTGGTTCGATCCCCAATAGGGTACATATGGGAGGCAAATGATCAGTTTCTCCCTTCCTCTAAAAAAAAATCAATAAAAACATTAAAAAAACAAAACACAACACTTCAGCTATAGGTAAAGCAATTTCCTCAAAAGTGTGACCTCTATCCTTGACATCACCATCATCCATAACTTGTTAAAAATGCAAGTTGAGACCCAACTGAAAACTAACACATCAGAAATTCTAGGAGCAGGACTCAGTAATGTTTCAACAGTGTCCAGGTAATTTTGATGCACTACTATAGAAAACCACTAGTATAGTATAAAGAAAAAAAATCTCCACATATGTTAATTCCTTAATCAAGAAAGAACAAGAAAAAAAAAAAAAAGCCTCAGCCTTACACCTGACATTCATAGGATAGGAACCAGAGCCTAAGGGGCATTTTCCACTCAATCCTTGAGTTTTCAGCTATATTCAATGGAGATCAATAAGGGAAAGTACAGAAATGCTCTGCACTCTACTGTAAATTTTCCTAAATAGCCTACAGACTCCATTTTTTATTAATTTGATTAAAAAAAACCTACCCTGCAGTGTTCCTGCAGATTTCTACTACACACCAAGAACCTATTTTACTGTTTATTTATTTTTAAAGTCTATTTTATTGCTTTTTTACAAAGAGGAAGGGAGAAGGATAAAGAGTTAGAAACATTGATGAGAGAGAAACATCAGTCAGCTGCCTCCTGCACACCTCCCACCGGGGATGTGCCCGCAACCAAGGCACATGCCCTTGACCGGAATCGAACCTGGGACCTTTCAGTCCACAGGCCAACGCTCTATCCACTGAGCAAAACTGGCTAGGGCCTATTTTACTGTTTGAAGACACCAAAAATCAACTGCGGACAAAGCCAGATTAAAATTTGTATATTCTTCCCGCTTTTACAACCTTAATAATACCTGCCATAATAATGAATAGGTGCTCCCAAGAGTTTCCCTCAAAAGAATTAACTTAAGATTAAACTAAAGGCTAAAATTGAGGTGGAAAAAATGTTTTTAAACTTTACAGCAAGTTTGAGTAGAAACACTGCTAAATAAAGGTTTGCCATAATATGAGAAATAGCTGTTACAGGTTTATTTATCACTATCAGTTAATGAGATGTTCTGCTTTCTAAATACTACAAAAATACTAAATGTTCTTTTCTATAACTTGGTACACTGACAAAGTAGGACCTCTGGGAAAAAAGCTATTATTGACAAAACAATTAGGAATGCTGTTGAACACATAAAACTTTGTGTTGTTGCTGTTAGTTACAAGTCAGAATTAAATAAAATTGGGTAGTTAGTAAAGGCCAAAATTAAACTGCACAAGTAAACTGGCAAGGATTTTTTTGTGCATGTTACATTAAAAAATTATCATCTGACCTTCAAAGAACATAAAATTGTATCCAACTATTTGATATATCCTTTGATATACCTGGACCTAAGTGTTTCAAACAGAATTTGTAAGTTATTTTTTAAATTAAAAAATAAAATTGAGAACAGATAATCCTGAAAACCAAGAATCCTAACATATTTTAAGAGGCTGCTACAACTAATTCTTGCTATTACATGTTATTTCCAATTTGACTATTAAATAAGCATGTCTAAACACCAGTGTTTGCTATTTCTTCGTCTTTAGCATTTTAAACTCCCAAGGTTTTAAAAACCCACGAACAGCCCCATTTTTTGGTTATGTAACAGGAACAAGAAATCCACTAGCACCAAAACTTTAAAACTCAGATCTTTAGTAGCACTCTTCAGAACACTTTAGATTTAAAATGTAGTAATTTGTTAAAACATGCAAAAAAGTGTAACAGCAAATAAAAACCACAACTGACAAATTATATTGGTTAACATTTCAAACATGTATAACCAATGAACATGACCTAAGTTTTTATTGGTATTTAACCTCAGAAACTTGAATCCACAGATATAAGCAGTATATAACCAGAAAGTTACAAGTAAACACAGATAATACATGCAAATTTCTGTTCACAAAGGTCACATGTGCAGGTATATGGATTAGAAGCGTGCGTTTAGATTATGGCCAAACTGTTTTTAAATGCAGAAATGTAAAATTACATCTTGAAAATATGAAAAGATGGTTTACACACTTCAAAAATCAAATGTTGCTTATACCAGGTGTATGACAGCTACAGGATTCAAGTGACAAGCAATAAGGTCTATAGAAATTAATACTGGTCCAAGAGAATGAGAATATTTTTACATTTCACTGAAAATACATTGACTACTAGAATACGAAATCTAGCAGAAACTTAGGGGGGAAAATTACAAAATCTAAAGCCAGTTACTTAATATTTCTTATTACCTAAACAACTGCATAACATTAAAAGAAAACTGCACCTGTATTTTAATTGCTAACTTCAGTTAATAAAGTTACCAAAAAATGAAATGCAATAAAAAAAAAGCTTCAAACTCCAAATGAAAAGTCTGCAAGGCTCAGATTAAAAGGTGGAATGTTTCAGATGAAAAGTAATAAAAATACAACTGGTTTTGTTCTTTATTGAATGGAATCAAAAGTTTTGACATTTCTTTGAAGCTTAGAACTACTAAATTTCATTTCTTTGAATAGTTCTACGTATCATTTTAGTGGTGCAAGTTGTCTCAAGTAGCTTACGAAGTCAGTCTCTACAAAGTACTTGTCTGTTACCATTCTGATAAAACAAAAATTCTTCATTAATTTAACCGTATATGTGTTTTTGCTATAACACTTAACACAAGAACAGACATCTATTATTTTTCCACTAAACAAAAGAGTACAATAGTTTTCTTCTAACTATCAGTATTGTATTTAAAAAAGGTTAACATTAAAAACGAAGAACTATTATTTTCCTTGAAATCGTTAAGCTTCTTGCACATCTTAAGCTTCTTTCTTCTGTCTGCGTTCTTCTGCCAATTTATTCAGAAATTTCTGAAAAGTAAAAAATTTAAAGGTGTTGAATTATATAAGAGAAACACAAATTAACTCCAAAATAAAACAGTCTATCCAGATTTGGGGATTTGAGTGTAATTTAACCTATAATCTTATCACTATTTTAAAGATTTAGTTATTCCTATTAGTGTACAAAACTAAAATGGTTCAGGACACTACAATAAGGCATAGGGGAAAAAAAAGTGAAATGTGAAAGACAATCATTTCAAATGTATAATTAACATTAATTTATGAAGATGAGAAAATCTCAAGACCAGAGTTACAAAGAATTGCTACCACTCCAAGAACATAGATTAGTTAAAATGACATGAATTTATTTAATGCCCCCTTCCAGTAAACCAAGTGGGCAGCCTTTTCTTCAAGGGCCAGCAGTAAATTTTGTAGGTCTGTGAACCATTTGGTCTTTATTTCAACTATTCAATTATGCCATTACAATAATAAAAGTAGCCATAAACAATATTTAAATGAATCATTGTGCTGTGTTCCTAGAAAACTTTATTTATAAAAGAAGGTGGTTGGGCTGCAAGTAGCTTGCTGACCCCTATATTAGATGTGTAACCTCTAGAATTCCTGGACACCAAAGATCGGCTAAGACATACATAAAGAAAGAAAGAAAGAAAGAAAGAAAAAAGAAATCTACTGTAAAACATCAAGTTTCTTTACTTTTGGCTGAAATTTATCAACTGTATAGTTATTGTAAACTGATGAAGTTTAGAAGCCATTATATCCTTAAAAAGAAGAAAAATGACCACTTTGGAAAGTATCAAGTAATTTATCCTTAGCAAGATATTGTATTACATAATATTTTTAAAAGTACTCTTTATTCTCACTTTTAAAATTTGAGAGAGAGGGAGAGACAAAGGGTGAAACATCAATTTGTTGACAAAGTTCATTTAAAATAGGAAATAAGAGAGCCACCTCCTATAGAATATCTAGAAAATTAGAACAGCTAGAAAATATTAGAAAGCATGATATTCTTTATAAAGTGTCAAGTACCCAGAGACCACTTTTATATTTATATATCTAGGTAATATATATCGTTTCTGCCATCAAACAGCTTAATCAGATAAAATATATAAATTTGTCCCTACTGTTGAAAATAACCACCATTCTTTTTTCATATCCTTAAGATACGTTTAAGATACTCACAGCAAAGAACACATTTAAAACATGTGATACTGCCAAGAACTAGGTTTCCTAAATTCAATGTTATCCTAGTCAATGCATAGAACATGTTGGATGACTAACTACTCCTGTAGTTTTGTGTTATAGAATAGTTACCTACAATTATGAGTGCTTAACTCCTCTACTTTTAGGGTTTCCCCCCATTATCCATCTGATTGCTCAGTCCTTAAAGAAGCCACTAACTAAAATACCCACTTTAAGAGATCAACCGAAGAACTTGTATTAAGCATAACCAATAGATGCAAGACACTGGGGGTGGGGCGTGAGGGCACGTGCTGGGGGATAAGGGATGCTGGGGGGAGGTCAATGTGGAAAAGAAAGGAGACATATGTACTAATATTTGTAATACTTTAAATAATAAAATAGAATTTTAAAAAAATCCAAATAGAAATTTGGATTGCTATTTTTTGCTCTATTCATTTACCCCTTTAACTTTGTATCCTGTTAATCATAAAACTTACTGAAAGTGTCATTATTAGTAAACAATAAAGTCAATGTAAAAATCATTAAGTATGACAAGACACAGTACTTTATAAAGCTGAAAAGGCTTTATGTCACTTGGTCTTCAGGCTTCCAGTATTTTCTAAATTAGACAAATTACAGTTCAACATCCATTTGAGAATACTTAAAAACAGATTTAATTTTATTACAAATTTTTTAACATGGTTAGAAATTACTAAATTATCATTTAATTGGAAGATACTATAGAAAGAGGCAGAATAGATGTTTCTAGAATTAAAATGCTTATGGCCCATCAATAAGAAAAATGTTATCATGGAGTCCACAGAGGGTACTATACATGTTTTACTTTCCATAAACTTACATGATTTGTTTTCACAAAAAAACTGTCCTCTTTCAGATTTAGCCTTACCTTTAATTTCTGATAATGAGGAAGGCTGCTGCAATGAGTATTCTTTGCAACTTCTTCATTTGTATAAAAGAGTGAACACAGCTTACAGTAAAACCCTGTTTTAGGTATCACATAGTCTATACCTAGAACACAAACATATATTCTTACAAATTCAGTAAACTGAGTAATTTAGTGTTCTCAAATGTTATTTTTGTGTGAGAAGTCCAATATGGCCTAAGCTAAAACAAAATCCAACAACAAAAAAATGACATTAGTTAATAGAGTTGTGTTTAATTGATGTTCAAGGTCCCACCTAATCATACTCTTAAAAAGGCAGAAACATAACAGGTAAACAAAACAAAAAGCAGGGTGAAATTCTTAGAAAGCTTTAAGAATACATTTCTGTAATGATAACAAAAGATAATACAAAATCAGGAGACTTGTGTAAGAAAAAAAAAATCAATTATGATTAACAAATTGTTCTATACAGAAATAAATTTAAAATGCTATCAGAGCTTATGTAAGACCAATTTAAAAATCTTATATAAGAGTTTGGGAAGGGTGAGAGGGGAAGAACAAAGCCTTAAATCTCACCAACAGGAACATTGGGTTGATATGGTCCAATTCTATACTCATCTGGGATTGTATAGTCCTCCTTGTTTTCATCACTTTGGCCATCTGCATTCTCATTTGTATCTTTGTTGGGATCATCAGCATTCTCAGCAGATTCAGCACCTGGTTCCATATTTTCCTCATTTTTAATTCCATTTTCCAACGCTGCTTCATTTTCTTGATCAAGTTCCTCGATCTTGTCCACCTTAATTTCAACCAAACCATCATCATTTTTGTCACCAGATTTAAATGCCATGCCCGATTTACGAAGTTTCTGAAGTTCCGAATCTTCCTCATCACCAACCTCATCTAGAGTGACAAAACCTTCCATATTCCCTGGGAAACGACGCTGTTAAGAAAGACAAATTTACTCTGCAACAATTATCCTGCAGCATCCCTTCCATTTGCTTTACTTAAAGGGAGAGGGATAGCGTCTTTGTCTTTATTCATTCTCTCAAAATACTGACTTTTCCCCCCTAAAAATCACTTATTTTAAAAAACGTAGCTTGTTTTAAAACTAAATAATTGAAGGCTTGCCTTATATGGAAAGCAAAAAAAAAAAAATTATATGAGGCTATTCATATTCTAAGTATTTGGAGACTTTTATACTTCTAGGGAATCTATATATATATACTAGAGGCCTGGTGCATGAAATTCATGCACGGGGGGAGGGCGTCCCTCAGTCCGACCTGTACCCTCTCCAATCCGAGAGCCCTCAGGGCATGTCCTGCTGACGGCTTAGGCCCGGCTCCCTGTGGTTCTCTGCTCTCTGCGGGGCTTGCCTGCTCCACACCATAGCAATGGGCAAGCAAGCCCTGCTGGGTGCTGCCTGCAGGCCCACTTGCCTGTTGGGGGTCGCCAGCAGCTATGGCCAAGCAGGCCCTGCTGTCTGCTGTCAAGCTGCGCCACTGGACCCACCCCCAGGCCCACCCTGAGGTTGCCTGTCCAGCCCTGCTTGCCTCCCGGGGCACCACAGCAGCTGCAGCTGCTGGGGTCTGGCCCTGCCTCCCTCTTTGGCCCTTGAAGCGCCCTCCCCCAGTGCAGGTGGAGGCGGGTCCAGGCGCCGCTGCCGCCACAGCCGCCACCACTCGGACCCGCGAACGCTGAGGGGTCTTCCCTCAGTGACAATGGATCCGCCCCCTGCGCCTCTCAATGGCTGGATAGGCCACCCCGAGTCCCGCCCCCCAGCCTCCCGCTGCCCAATCGTGGGCGTAGCGGAGTGATGATTATTTGCATATTACTCTATTATTAGATAGGATAAGGCTAATATGCAAAGTATCCCCCTCTGGAGTTCGACTGGGAGTTCAATTGCTTGCTATGACGTGCCTTGACCACCAGGAGGCGGTGTGGAATAAAGGGAGGCCCCGGCTGGCAGCAGGAAGGCCCCGATTGGCCCTGATCGCTGGCCAGGCCTCGGGACCCTACCTGTGCATGGTGTATCAAATAACTGATTAGTTATAAATAACTTAATGATGTCCTTTGGAAAATAGTATCTTGTGACACAACTGTTTTTTTTAGAGAATACCCAGTCTAAAACAGTGTAGCAGCTTAAAAAAAAAAAATCAAGCTCTGGAGCATGATGGCCTAGGCTTAAATTTTGGCTTGACCACTTACAAGCAGTATGGTCATGGACAACTAATGAACTCAATTTCCTCATTCATGCCTCAATTTCCTCATTCATGAGATAGGAATAATGATAATAAAGGCATCTGTTGCATAATGTTACTGTGAGGATTAAGTTAATTAACATATACAAAGAGCTTAGAAAAATTTATAGGATGCAATAAATGCTCAATAATCACAAGCTCTTTAAGAGGCTAGAGGTAAAAATTTCTAATAGTTGGTCCTAGCTGGTTTGGCTCAGTGGATAGGGTCACAGGTTCGATTCTGCTCAAGGGCTAGTGCAGGACACAACCAATTGATGTGTTTCTCTCACATTGATATTTCTCTCTGTCTTTCCCTCTCTCTTCCACTCTCCCTAAAAATCAATGGAAAAATATCCTCACGTGAGGATTAACTACACAAAAATTTCTTTGAATGTTGTTTAGAAAGAAACCATAGAATAGCATTACAAAAATCTCATTTTAAAACCCTTTATTAAAAAACTATAGGTCCGGTGAACACAATTCCTGCACAGGGATGGGGGGATGGGTGGGGGTGTCCCCTCAGCCTGGCCTGCTCCCTCTCGAAGTTGGAAAGCCCTCCAACTGACAGCTTAGGCCCGCTCCCCGCCACCACCGCTGTGCTCGCCAGCCTGGGCTCAGGGCTTCTGGCTGAGCAGTCTCCCCCTGTGGCAGCGCACTGACCACTAGTGCACGTCATAGCGACCGGCACTTCTGCAGTTTGGTCGATTTGCCTATTAGCCTTTTATTACATAAAAAATGTTTATTTGTTGATTTTTAGAAAAAGGAAGAGAGGGAGGGGGGGAAGGCAGGCGAGTAGAAAAACATAGATTTGTTGTCCCACTCATGTATGCATTCATTGGTTGAGTCTTCTATGTGCCCTGACTGGTGATTGAACCTGCAACCTTGGCCTCAGGACCACACTCCAACCAACTGAGCTACTTGGCCAGGGCTCAAGAACCATTTAACCTAAATGGCTTCAAAGGCATTTTAATGCTCCTATCCTTAGTATATATGGGTCTTTGCTTTATTGTTCCTTGTATCATGTACATATTTTTATATTCATATTCATCTTCTATGCTATTTGTAACATCTTTTCTAAGAAAAATATTTTAAAAGTTATTGAAATATCTGATCAAACTTACATTTCTCGTATAGGAAGAGTTTTTAAGTTAAACAATTTTTTAATGAGTGGGAAATGTTTTAATCATCTTTTGGTCAGTTAATTTATTGCATAATCATATCCCATCTTTTAAAAAACAAGCTGAACTATACAGCTGCCTAAAAGTACTTACAATGTATAAGTATATATAGTTTTAAGTATTTTCCCTTCATTACTAAGAAGTCCTCTTTTTGCATTGACATTTTTGGGCAATTTTAAGAGGTCCTATTTAATCCAATTATTGCAGAGTTTACACTTAAATGACTGTATTATAGTTCACACCTGATTTTTTTCTGATATAAATCTCTTTAATCTGATCCTGCTATGGTAAGTAATTTGAAACATTTATCTGATCTAGTTTTCTATTAAAGCAGGTCAATACAATCTTCCTTTACCTTTTTAAGCTTCTTCTTTGCAGCTGAAGCACTCGAATTTCCATCTTTTTTCACAGCTTTGTCTGAAGGTTCCTTTTTCCCATCAGAAGTCACATCACCTAAATTAGCAAGATCTGTCTCATCTCCCACTGAACTGCCACTTTCTAGTAGTGCTGCTGCTTCTTCTTCATCTACCAGTAGTTCATCTTCAGATTCTAGAAGCATGCTGGGTTCTTGTTCTGCCTGGTCATCTTTTGTATCTTTCTCACCATCTTCACCTGACTTTTCTTCTTGTTCTTTACCTTCAGTTGTACCTTCAGTCTTCTGGGAACCATCAGTTTTGGATTTCTTATCGGTTGGAGATTCTTTGCCATCTGGAGAATAAGATCTTTTTCTGAAATCAGGAAGATATACATCAATTAACTCTGAGTTGGAAAACAATAGTTCAATATACTATTATTTATAACACACACACAAAATGAAATTACCGGGATTTATCTTTTTTCAGCAAGTCAATGCCTCTGTTAGGAATCTAAAAAGACAAAATTTTGTGTTAGATTAACATATTAAAACATTCACTTGCAGAATACATAAATTTTCCAATTAATAAATGATGACCATCCTTCATATAACTAACTAAGCTTATTCAATCCCTATGAACATACCTAGGAATTTAAGGTAACTTTAGTCAGGAGTTTTTTACAATCAACATTTCAATCAATCAGTGGATAATAAACATTTTAGTAGCAGAACTTTGTTCAAAGAATCCAGGTGCTTTTACAGAACACCAAATCGAAAACTTCTGCTACTAAGGAAGATCAGAAAAAAAAGAAGAGGTTGCTTTCTTTCAATTACTAAACCCTACATTCTTAATTAAGACAAATCAAGTACTACATACCCTTAGTACCAATTTTTTGTATTTTTCAGACAGGTCAACTTTCACACATCTCCCCTGAAACCAAAGGGCCTTTTTCAAACAGTGGTCAACCATTGCCATAGCATCTTCTCTGGTCTCCATCTCAATAAAGGCCTTAAAAAGTTAGAAAGAAGATTATTTCTTAGAGAATTGTATATAATATGGTGCTTACTATTCTTTCTATCCACTTGTTAGGAAAATTTATCTTTAGCACACACAGAGACATTGGTAAGAGTTAAGAGTCACCCAATAAAAGAGAGACAACTTGTCAGATTTACAAAGTAGGACCAAATATAAAACTACCTATATACAGGCTTCCCGCAAAAAAGTAATAAGTTTAGTAGATATTAATGAAATTCTGTAAGAAAAGAAAAAAAAATTAAAGAAGTCTGAAAGGATATAAACTCAGAATGCTATTAAAGAAAGTAACTATTGCCCTAACTGGTTTGGCTCAGTTGATAGAGTGTCGGCCTGCGGACCGAAGGGTCCCAGGTTTGATTCCATTCAAGGGCATATACCTTGGTTGTGGGCACATTCCCAGTAGGGGGTGTGCAGGAGGCAGCTGATCGATGTTTCTAACTCTCTATCCCTCTCCCTTCCCCTCTGTAAAAAATTAAAAGGGAGGGAGGGAGGGAGGGAGGGAGGGAGGGAGGGAGGGAGGAAGGAAGGAAGGAAGGAAGGAAGGAAGGAAGGAAGGAAGGAAGGAAGGAAGGAAGGAAGGAACTATTAACCCAGCCATTGTGACTCAGTTGGTTGAGCACCATACCCAGGAGGTAGCTGGGTTTGATTCCTGGTCAGGGCACATGCCCAGGTTGCAGGCTCAATCCCCAGTAGGAGACATGCAGGAGGCAGCCAATCAATGTTTCTATTTGTCTCTCTGAAACAAGAATGTTTTTTAAAGAAAAATATCAGATGATACACCAATCAGTTCAACAAATAAATGAGCAAACAAAATTTTAAAAAATCATGTATAATGTAGAAAACAACAGTATCCTAATTAAAGTAACAACAAGAGAGAGAAAAAAAAGGGAGAATGAATACCTACACATAGGAAGATTTTTGGAAGCAAACCCTGGACACAAATGGTGTTACTAGCCTGAGCAAAAGAGAGCTTTACTTTCCACATTTATTCAATGCTTTACCTTATGCATCTACTTCAATGTGGAAGAAAATATCATTGTGTGGCTAAAAAAATTAATCTATGAGAAGAAAATTACTTCCCTGTGCTTTTTTTACTTAAAATGAGGATACACAGACACACACACACACACACACACACACACACACACACACACACACACAAATATTAAAGCACTTTAAGGAATAGTCTTTTTCAAAACCTCTACATGTATATTACCTGACTTTTCATCCTCATCAGTATATAATTCTTTATTTTCCCATAAGGCTCAGCAAGCTTAAGGACAGCACTGTCAGAATAGCCAGAATGAGGTAAGTTGCTGAGATGTATCACACGTCCAAGCTCCTGCTTCTGATCAAACTTCTGGTCTGGTTTCCCTTCTGGTTTCTTTAATTTAATAAATAGGAAAAAAGGGCATGTCAAATGTTGGTAGGTACACTATAATTATTAGTTACTATTATCCTAGTTATTAGCAACAATTTAAAGTAGCTAAAGTTAACAAATGATACAATAAACGAGTGGCAATATAAATCTGAAAAAAAAAAAGATATTTACCTTTATTCTTTTATACTTCTGGGATAAATGGACTCTCACTGGCTTGCCAAATACTAATGCTGGTGTGGTTGTATAATAATCCACTGCAGCCTGAGCATCTTCTGTGGTTGCCATTTCAATAAATGCCTGAAATTGCAAACATAAAAAACAAAACTATTTCAAACAAACATTGTTCAAAGTCTTTCCAGACATATTTAATCATTAAATAAAAAATACTTTCAAGAATCTAAAAGCAGAAAAACCAACACTGCTAGCTTGCTGTTCTGTGTGTTTTTTAAAGGTTGTCCCAGATCTTATCTTCATGGCACAGAACTATCACTTATGCCTACTGGACCTGAAATAATGATCTGGCATGATTTTGGTAAAAGTTTTAAGTGACTTTCCAAAGATTTATCCATTTACAGCCATTAAAATAATTTAATTAATAATGACAATTTACTGCTCAAGAATCTAAATTTATAAACTCACTAATTATCTATTAATACTAGAATTTAGTATTAGAACAGGTCCTTGAATAATGTTTCATTATAACATTGATGAGATGCCATAAGAACTTGTCTTGATTACAGCCTATAGTAAAAATGATTTTATTATATGTTCTTTTATTTAAAGAACACATTGATATTCATTAAGACAAATATTAACATACTTCAACTATTGGCTTTTCATCTCCTTCATTCCATATTGATGATTTAAGATTACATTGAGCCCTAGCTGGTTTGGCTCAGTGGATAGAGTGTCGGCCTATGGACTGAACGGTCCTGGGTTTGATTCCGGTCAAGGGCACATGCCGGGTTGCAGGCTCAATCCCCGGTAAGGGGTGTGCAGGAGGCAGCTAATCAAGATTCTCTCTCATCATTGATGTTTCTACCTCTCTTGCCCTCTCCCTTATTCTATGAAATCAATAAAAATATTTTAAAGAAAAAAAAGATTACATTGAGTTATTTTTCTAATACAAAACCATGTAATAATCTCTTTAGGAAATATATTAATGATGAATAAATACTATACTTATTTTAAACTCATACCTCATTAATTTTATTTAAAATCAGATGATTTGAAATGACTCCAAATGGTTCCACCAGCTGTAATAATTGATATCTCAAGTTTTTCCCTCGCTGGAAATCCATGATGTGAACAACTCGGCTAGTTTCCTATCCATTGGGAAAGAGAATCAAGTCAATAAATCTCTTTAAAAGCAATATGAAACAAGTTATGCATACAAATTTTATAGTCTAGTCTAATGTTAACCAGAACAGATTAAGTATCCTATATAATAAAAGCCCAATATGCAAATCAACCCGTCACTATGATGCACACTAACTACCAGGGGGCAGACGCTTAACGCAGGAGCTGCCTCCAGCCCGCAGGCCACAGGCCAGCCAAGGTGGGTGCCAACAAGTCCCCCCCAACCCCCCAATTATCCCGCAGAGGGAAGCGACTGGCAGCAGCGGCCTCACAGATAGCTCTGATAGCTGGCCAGGCCTAGGAACCTTACCCATGCACGTATTTCATGCATCGGGCCTCTAGTTTAAAATAACAACTCATATAACATTCTAGGGAATTTAAAAACTATACAGGAAATCATATGTCAGTGGGGAAGGATCTCAAAGTTTCAGAGAACAGTCTCTGCACTGATTTTTAAATTGAATACTATAAACATTACTGGAGAGGAAAGTTAAGACCCTGAATCAAGATGAGACTTCTGAACTATAGGCACATTAAAGATGAACTCTTATCAAAGTAATAGAAAAGCCTAATGGCTTTCAAACTATAGCAGTCTTTCAATAGAAAGGACTATGACACATTCAATTAGCATATCACATTCATAAAACACTAATTATAGTAAAAGCAAGAGTTGTGTTACTGACCACTCTGCCTTTTTGCATGTGTCTTGGTCCTTGCAGGTTCCCATTTCCAGCACCTTTATGGGGGAAAAAGTACTTTTTTCATTCTTGTAATAAATATACTTGCTATAATAGGCTATTTCAATTGAAAAACGAACAGCTTTCAAACACTAAAAAGATATTACAAATATGAGCACCATGTCTTTTCATGCAATGTTATTTTTTAATAACAGTTTAATGAGTCTTCTTTTGCCCATACTCAGTTTATTTTTATAGTAAAACCTCTTAGGGAATAACATAAATTTTATAATCACCCAGATTTCCTCTTGGTCCAACTGCTGGTCCCCCAAGATGAAACGAGGGAGGTGGAGGCCCCAAAATTCCTGGCGCTGGATTTGTAGATTGTTGCAACATGAAGGGATCACCCCTAGTAATGTGAAGACATAAATATAATAAGCATGATAAAGATGCCCACCAGAAATAATTAAAATTCATTATTAAAACAACCCCTATATAGCTATGATTCTAATCTTTGGGGGCATTTATGTGTGAAGCAATGAAGAAAATTCTTAATAGCAATACAATAAAAATTACTATATAAAATAGTTTCTGAAAATTCACCCACAGTACTGGAACTGAACCCAGGACCCTTCAGTCCGCAGGCCCACACTCTATCCACTGAACCAAACCAGCTAGGGCAGCAAAAACTTTTTATTAACATGACAGACACAAAAGACACCAGAAAAGTGAAAAGAAATGATAAATTGACTTCATTAAAATGATCTTTTTAATCAACATTAAAATTATAAAAAATAAAATTTACCCACAGTGACTTTGCCCTCACATTCAATAAAAAATAGTCACAAAATATTTTGAAAGTTTAACCTGAATTCCTTACATTGATCTTCTTTACAAACAATAGCTTAAAATTTTTAACTTACATTGTGTGTCCTGTATCATTGTCAGGGTTCCATTCTGGGTAGCTTTAAAAAGACCAGAAAATTAACTTTAAAATAAAACTGTCCTTTTCACAAAATAGCCTTGTTTGGCCTTTAAAATAGGTTACTTATTAGTGAAGTTATATGAAAGTCTAAGTGTTAAAAATATTACAGTTTAAAACATGCCATATATTGATATTTCCCAAAGAAAAACTTCAAAAATACAAATTAATACAAAGGAATGAAAATAAATTTGTTCTGTACTGCTTGAAAATATAAGTAATTAATGTTGACTTTTTTCCCTGTATTTGCTAAGTCTTAAATAGAATCAATGCTGTATGAGGAATTAGAAATATGGGCTATATAAGGAAATGAGGACCAACCACACAGGTTTTGCTTCTCCTATATAAGTACCAAGAACACACTATAAAGGACAGCCCCAACAGAGGTAGGCATATGTGAAAATTTCAACACCAGTGAACAATGGGTATTATGTGTGCTGCTTAGGCAGGGAGATTCTCCATGAAATCAATTTTATTCTAGTTTAAACTCAGAAACAAATGTATGCCAAAACCAAATAATACATCCTGAAAGTTTTTGCTTAACAACTAAATTGTGACTTTTATCAACTTTCCCTTTCTTTGTATATTCAGTATTTTTAGAGCATGTGTTGTTACTGAAATACTCTATGTATCAAAAGCTATCTTAAGTCTATTAAAAATTCTCTTAATTTGTATAAAAAGACCAGTGTTTATTTACACTAGAAATATTAAGTAACAAAAGTATCATTATCACTGCATCTAATATTCCATATAAGATCACAGATCTAAACATTGCCTATGCAGTAATAACAATGTGGATATTACAACAAGTAATTGACCAACTCCCCAAACCAATCAATGATTGTTTCCAATTCATGATTAAGGATGCTTTAAAGGTATTTCAAACTCCTACATTTCAAGCAGCAGCTGGCATCGACGACTGTGACTTGCTCCATTGATATGTTGACTCCACTCCTGCAGCAAAGTAAATTCGTAGAATTAACAAATATAAAGCTAAAATATTTTCATTTGAACCAAACTCTAGGATGTTAATTTATATGCAGTATCACAGGCTGTACGAACACCTGCACATTCACTAATCGCACTGAATTTAAAATATTTTCTCTGAATATCTTGATCCTGCCCTCAAATACGACATGCACACTCTTGGAAAAACTGGATAACTTGGTTAACATATTAATAGGCCTGACAGGGAAAAGATATAGAGTTAATAAAGATCAAGAATAGTAACTGACCTTGCTTGAGATTAGCTGGATATAATTTCTGCTCTAGAACTAAATTATTCATGTCATATATTATAATTGGTTTTTTATAGTACTCTAAATATGACAAAACATCCACGCTTATATCTACTTCTCTAGAAAATATGTTTTAAATGTGAACAATTAGTTAAAAATGAAAGCTTTAATTTCATCTAGCCTTTGAGATATGACCCAAGTATATTACAAACAAAAAGCTAAGATGATTCAACAGAAATGGCTTTTCTAGAACATATTCCCCATTTACCCAAAATCTAAGTTCCCATTATATTTCCCAAAAATAAAGCAAATTTCAATGCCAGTTCCCAACTTTTAAAGGAGGGAAACGTTGCATTTGGCCAATATTTGCTCCTTTGTATTTATTTCAAATTTAAAGGGATTAACTTTTCTATTTTATGCAAATAAATGTTCTTTTCTTTAGTTAAAATAAGTAAATGATTAATGTTTTAAGTAATATAAAAGAGTTGTTAGGAAAAGTAGGCTCTGCTGCGACACTGCCTGGTTCTATTTCCAAGGTGTCACTTGCTAGATGTGAATCTCTGATACAAAACAATTCACTGTGATTCAATATTCTCGTATGGTTTTATAAAAAGCAAACTAAATAAAGATAAACTGCTTATTGCCAGGCACATAGAAAGTGCTCAGAAAGTGAAACATTGTTACATTGCTAATGAATGCTATCTTGTTTTACAACTCCTGTTTTATGAGTATGATTGTTTCACAAAATGAGGCGACAACTTTTATAACATCCACCCTACCTAATGCAATATTTGGAATATAAAACATGGTCAGGCAATGTTTTAAAAAAGGCTCTCACGAGCTAAATTAAAACAAAGAACCAAATTTACAAGAGATAACTTTGAAAAGCTTTAGAATTGTTTTTATAAACAGGATCCTAAATTTAAAAAACTGATTTATCTTACAAGTTTACAAACATTCCTAATAGAATTAACTAAAATCCCATGAGATAACCAAGATGAAATACGTCCAAACAGAATGGCATTTCTCAGAACTTGAAGAGCTATCTCTCAAATCCAGATTTGTCTTTTGAATAATGGCTATCAATAAGGAATTCAAAGAGATCTCTCCAGCTGGCTCTACAACTAGATTATTTGGGATATAAAAGGGTTTTACAGGAAAAGCAACAGACCATTGACTTGTTCGAGGCCACTTTTAAAATGGCTGTAAGCAAGAGGCACCATAGGTAAAGTTGATAAAAAACAGAAGAGGGATTCAACAAATAATTTAGAATGTTCGGAACTAAAAATATCCTCAGATTTTATTTATATAATATCCTTGAAAAGTAGTGTGTTGGGAGAGGAGTTAAGTTACCCTATTAAGGCATGCTTCTAATTCATTGGAGAGGGAAAGGGTATCTAGTTGAACAGAAATTATTTATATCCAACACCCCATGCCCTTTAAAAGGTTCAAACTTACACTAAGTGTGGCTGATCTTTCAAGGTACTCAAGTACTAGAAGGAAGGCCAAGATCAAAGAATCAGTTACAAACCTCCCCAAACCCATACATTACTAATCTGCACTACCACATCTGATCTTTTACTGTTTGGTTTAAAGTGAGGATTAAGAGTCAAAGGGTTTTTAAAAAACTTATAAATCCTTGGATTCTACATTGAGGTAACTCTCATATCAGATTAAAAAAGAATAAGGATTCACTTTTTGAATTCAGAAGTTCTGTAGGAAAACCAAGTTATATAAAGAAAGGATAATTTGGAGAAGCACTTTTGGAATGGCAGAATAAAGAATAACGTAAGGGCTTCTAGAATAATACTAAAAGGAAAAATATGAACTCAAGTGACAAGACAGTGAAAGGGCAGTTTTCTTTAAGTAAAAGGAATTTAAGGTTGTATAGAAAAGCAATCTGATGCTCTAAAATGACCTTGAAGGAAAGAAAAGCAATACCATCACTGAAAGTCACTTAAAATATAAAAAATAATGATGACAAATTAGATGATGTTTTTTCCCCTAAGTTTCTTATTTCATACTAAGACGTTTTGACCATGTATGTTATTTAACGTTACCACATTAAGTGAAAAGAACAGATTTTCCAAGTTATGCAGCAATACCAGAGAGCAGGATTAAATATTTTTAAAAATTTCATTATCTATTTTCACCCCAGGAATTTTCTCTGAAGTCATGGTTTCTACATCAGCTATCAAAAGAGTTAAGAACCACTGCTAAATGTAAAAATTTATTTTTTTCAATAATGCAGGTACCCAAAAACATCAGCGATGTTAAGGAAACTCTACATTGAGAATTTAGGTGGTTACACTTCTTAAAATTGGTCCAAATTACAAATATAAATTTTGTAAATCAAGCAATCAAAGGATCTCTAAACTAGTTCTTAAATATTCCCAATATTGTCAGAAAACCAAAACTAGCTAGGACCTAAGCATTTTTACAGGTTAAAAGTACCTCTTGCACTAGAGTTAGGGTATCTTACTCTTGAACCCAAAGTTTCACCAAATATTTTTAAACTGTTCTTTTGTTCGTTTAGACCCCATTTACTATTAGTTATTAATATCACTGTTTAGGAACTAGAGGTAGCAAAATTTGGAGAAAAAATAATTCTATATATAAAACAGAAACTTTTCTGATTCAGGTCATCCTGTGGTTTCCTTTTGTGTTCCTTTACTCAATTGGTTTTCTATGTGCAAGCAACAAGGTCAAATTACTGCTCAGTCAAAAGGAGACTTCTAACAACAGGTTTTGATTTATGACTCCAGTAACAAAGATGTTAAGTCCCTTCAAATCACTTTCATTTGAGATATGTAACTAGTGATTTTCCTTGGAATTTAGAGATCCTACCTGAAAACATCGGTCAATATTGCCATTACTGCAAAAAGGCAAAGGCAAGGAGTAATGAAAACATTTTGTGTCACCAAAGTTTAATGGACTTTTTCATTAAGTAAACTCCCTTCAGACCTAGAACTTGAAGCTCAGTACTGAACAAAAATTACATCCCATATTATATTCTTAGTATTTGCCAACAAATTTGAAAAAGGACAACAGCCAAATCACCTATCAAATTTCCATGAGTTTGAAGTTCTATATCTTAAATGAAAATTGATCTATAAATTGAAATTTAGCATTTAATGTTAATCTATTTTGGTATAGATTCAAATATTTGTGTACTTAAACAAAATCTCTAATAATCTATGATTTAGTTAAGGAATTGTTATGAAAAGAAAATGACCTTTCCAGATGTTACTGTAAATAAAAAACCCTATGTAACAGTAACCATCAATTTCATGGCAACATATCCCAGTTAAATAGAAATGAACTATACACCACATCAGGAAAAACGGATGGTCGTGTTGTTGACTTTAAGTCAACTGCACTGTATATTGAAAAAAATAATCATCAGAGAACAAGTAAAATCTAAACATCGAAAGAGAAAAAGACAACATATTTAAAAGAGCATTTTGTAAAAGTTCCCATTTTGCCAGATGTGATAATTAAAGCAAAGGAGAATCAAGATATATATATATATTTGTTCAAATGACTATACCAGAAGTCTAAGCCTAAGTCAGAAAAAGAATATGTTTATGAGGAGCACAGAGCAGGATACTGCAATAATTGATTTTTCCAAGTCTCTAAAGGGATAGATGCAATATGGGATAATAAAAAGTGAGTTTTGAAGTATGTTTAAGAAAGTTGTGGAAAAGGAGAAAAAAAATGATGAAAAATTTCAGTTATAGTATGAGAGTTTGTGTTAAAGGGAAATTAAAAAAGGAAGAATGAACTAATCTAAAATATAAAACATACTGAAACAAACACCAGGGCTCTACATTAACTCTTTCCCTATTGCCACAGATAAGGAAAAAAAGAGAATCGTTCAAGAATCCATCTTTACTACATACAAATCCGAAATCAAGACAGATGGAGAGCTAAAATCTAGCATCCTGAATGGCAGAGCATATTGACTGCAAAAAAAAATAAAAATACTTAAAACAATTCAACAAAGCAGACAAAAAACTGCTTAAATATGAATAAGAAGATTATACTGATGCCAAAAACCAACAAGATAATCCCAGTGGATGACAGTTTTGTGGCCAGAAGTAATCTCAGCAGATTGTATTAATGTAAAGCCCTGGTTTAAAATGCTCAAAAACCAATTACCTTCCAAATAAAGTGTTCTCAAAAGTATAAAAATTCTTGATCAACTCAGTGTCACCAGACTTCAGAATTAGAGTAAAAGATATAGGTAAATACAGAATAGACACTACAATGTACAAGAAATTAGAAGCATCTGTTGTATTAACTCACCTTATTAGAATGAACTGGCAAATCACATATAGAGCACAGATGGGGATAACCCTTCGGTAAGAGTCCATGGAAGTCTTCAATATTGCTACTTGGAGGAGCGCCCCTCTTTTTCTCAAAGAGAGATCTCTCTTGTAAGGGGCCAGGACCACGTCCCATTCTCTCATAATCACTGTCAAATTTATGATAGTTATGCGAGGTCTCACCAAAAAAAGAATCATCCCTACACCTTTCTCCATCTCTTAATCTGTCATCTTCATAATCCATTCTGTCATAATAACCAGATTCTTGAGAACGACTTCCATGGTCATAATCAAGCACTGGGTTGAGACTAGGCCCACGATCATCAAAACTATCTCTTCTAAAGTGCCTTTTTTCTTCCCAATCATCCCTAGGTACTCTGTATGGTGGCTCCCGTGTAGCAGATCTGCCATCTCTACCATAACTCAATGTAGGGCCTTCTTCAGTTCTCCTCCTTTTAAGTTGTAGAAGGATTTGGGGCAAATTCTCAGGAGTTATCTTGTCCTCTGGATAACGACTCAGTTCATCTAAGTCTCTAGCAGATAGACCAAAACTGGCCAAAATGTTACTGGCCTGGTCTGCATCTCCACGGTGTTGAGAAGACAAAGGGAGTGGACCTCTACTTCCAATGTTAAATATAGACTGCAAATTATGGGAAGAAGTACTAGCAGAAGACAGTGCACTATGAGCTCCTTGTTGATTCAATGAAGAACTCATTCCAAGATTCATTAAACTAGCAAGGCGTGCAGTACCCTGGTTCATCCTTCCAAGAGATGCTGGCATACTTAAAGACTGGGTAGCAGCAGCAAGAAGGCCTATTCCTGCTGCAGACAGGTCACGCCCATGACCCTGCGTGTCCCTACCGAGAGATGACTGCTGGAATGACTTGGACATTGTAGAACTATCTCTTGGCTAGTTTATAGATTAAAAAAAAAATTTTTTTTAAGATGGCCAAAAAGAAAGCTCAAACTAGAAAACTAGATTAACTGTGCTTCAAAAAATGGTAACGCCAAGAAAAAGGATCAATAAGGACTGTAGAATCTTCTTCAAGCTGAGAACCAGCAGACAACTCTGTAGAAAAATAAGCAATTTTAGTCATAAATCCCTTTAAGTAGATGCCGTTTTTTAAAGAAAAAAAACTTATGCATCATGTTGATAAAAAAAAAAAAACATTTAAGATCTCAAACTTACAAGGAATTTATTATATATCTTAAAACAGATTCCAGATGTATGCAGAGCCTGCATATAGATATTTAAAAAGTAATCTTTCATGCTAAAGTTTAACTATTAAAGGGAATTTCATACTAAATTTAAAAACATTTCAATTGAAGGGGTAGATAGATGTCTGAGCACATCAAAATTTCAGTAAAAATATAGATGGGTTCTTCTTTCAGAAGAATAAAAATACACCCTATATAGTATGATGCTTAAGTTCCAGGAGAAGACTAAAAACAAACAAAAATCAATGTCAACAAGTCAAAGATGAATCAGTTGTATTCTGCTTTAGAAAATGAGACCTATTATAACTATCAGAAAGAACCAAGTAAAATCACAAGTAACTGAAGTTAGGTGTCAAGTACCTAGTATAAGATATAAGACCAAACACAATAGCTGAGACCTTTATGTAGTAAAATCAATTGGAGGTGAAGATAGATGTGAAGAAAATTAAGTGGCTTCCTACAGTTCAAGGATTTCTGCACAAATATAAGCCATATAACTAACTGCCTTCTTACTGTCCACCCTATGTCAGGCAGTATTTATTTCATTTCTAATCTTATAAGGTAAGAATTAAGTATGGTCGGTACAGAAATAAGAGACCTCCCAAGAAAAAAACCCCAAATACAGGAAGTGTAGGTGACTTAAAGAAGTGAAACTCCCCAAGTTTAGCATGCACCAACACTCATTTAATGCTCAGGGCGGCTTCAGCACCTCTAGAGTGCAAAACAGGTAAAAATGAAAATCAGATCATGCTTGCATAGGCTTCTGGAAACTTTCCACAAGAACAGTCATAATCACCTGGAAAATGTAAATTAATTCTGAATCTGATCACCCAAGATGTATTTCTGGATGAAATTATTTTCATTTTCTTTCTTAAATCGTTATTTTACCTCCGAAATAGGTATGTAAGAATTTATAAAGCATTTATGTATGATTCTCATAAAATATTAAATGATGTACACAACAAATGTCCTTGATGAAACAATTTTTTATAATTGCAACTACATATAGATGTTTTAAATTGTTTGCTATAGAATTCTATTTGGAAGCTTTGTTAAGTTTTTGTATGTTTGATGATCCGTACACCTAACCACCGATAGTGCAGCAATACATTAAACTTTATTACAGTAAAAACCAGGCAATATTTAATAGTTACAAGTCTATTATGGAACCAATCCCACTAATAATAGAATGCAAGGAAACACGGGACAAATACAGTGGTAGATGAAGTTGTTTTTTTTTTTTAAAGGTTACAGGCAGAACTACATTTTACAAAAAGATGTAAAAAAGTTAAAAAGACACAGAAAAATCTATCAGAGGTGACTGGAATTACAAGATGTTTTTGTACACCAAGAAAGATGAATTTGAGAAAAGACACCAAAGAAACTAGTTCTGGATGAGATCTATTATATAAACTACTTAAGTTTTAAGATGAGATTAAAAAAAAAATAAAGACAAGAATAAGTGGAGTTCTTTTGATTTAAGTTTCTTTGATATGTCATAAATGCCATACAGAAAGGCAGTTGAAATACTGTGTAAAAACATTGATAGGGACCCTCTAAATTTTCATGTATACTTTATTAAAAAGGATAAAAACTTAGAGGGTTTTTCAAAATCAGTATTTCAAAGTACCAAGGTTATTATTAATTGTAGTTTTTGCTCTTCATGTTATAGGCAAAACTTTGTGTCACGGAAAAGCCAGTTTTTAAAAAGAACTATTCTTTTCCCTCAGGGAAATTATACAATAGTATTATGATCATGTGTAAAAATTTTAAATTCATCATATTTTAAGAAAATGATTGTTGGATTAGAGACCTCAAATACTTTCCTTTGTAAGGTTCAATGAAAACAATGGCTCTGCAAAAAGAAAGGTTATGAGAAGGTAAAAGATAACCTTAAGACAAAACAGAAAATGGATGTCAGAAAAAGGGTAAGACAAACAATGTAAATCCCATGACAACTTATAATTTCATTAAGAATAACCTTAAAATTAGAACAAAGAAATTGAGAGAAATCAGACATGACTATTTAAAGAGCTTTTATGAAAATGATTCCTTTAATATCTTTGGTTAATGGTAAACATAAGATAAACAAGCCTATAAAAGGCTCATTTAAACAAGACCTGCCTAAGCCGATCAACGATTCTCTCATCATTGATGTTTCTCTCTCCCCCTTCCTCTCTGAAATCAATACCTCCCCCCCAAAAAACAAGACCTGCCTATTCAAGTTAGCACAGATGTTCACTAAATTAAAGATTTTAAAAAGATTAGCTTACTTTACTGTAGGTTTCCCTCTCATAATTATAAAATTCTTTTTTCATAGCATATTATGAGATTATTTTAAGTTTGAAAATAGTTCCTTGGAAAGAATTCTAAATTGTAATGTCAAAATCTAATTTACCCACTAAGATCTTTATATAATAAATTCTAAATGCCCATCAGCGCAGAAGCTTTCACTTCCCAAAAAGAAAGTACCTCCACCCCCAAATCAGGAAAATGTAAGAAAAAGGGGCTAACGTCATCCATAATTAGGCTTCACAAATATCATTTACTACAATCTGATACTCAAATTTTTAACAGGCTTAACACTCATTTTTATAAACAATTCTATTAAATAACCAACCTAGAATTTAAAGCTAATTTATGATCTAATAGTAAATACTAAATATGTTAGCTACATGTTCAACATCTGAACAAATATTATCTGGATGTATGGTTAAGAATTACGTTTCCATGAATAATATTCAATCCCCCCACTCCATGAATAGCTATCTGATATTCTTTACTGATTTATTTTTGTCTCCAATTAAAAGTGGAATACTAAAATATTTCAGAAAACAAAGCTTAACACACTCAGGAAGTTCTTGAAGCAAATGGTTGTTTCAAATTTAGATATTCTCCTATGTAACATAAAGATTACGTTAGTTCTATTATTCATTCCTTCAGAGGACTATTTATTCAGCAGAATTACTAAAATAAGCATAAACAAACTTTAGTTCTTTAAAAGATATTATAGCCCGGTTGGTTTGGCTCAGTGTTGACCCTTGGCTCATGAACCAGGAGGCCAGGATTCAATTCCTAGTCAGGGCACATGGGCTTAATCCCCAGTGGGGGCCATGTAGGAGGCAGCTGATCGATGTTTCTATATATTATCCTTTTCCCTTCCTCTCTCTAAAATCAAAATACTTTTTTAAAAAGGAAAAAAGATATTATAGAAGAAAATATTCAGCTTCTAAATTCAAAATTTAAAAATGCTATGTTTTAAAGGTATCTACTACTATATGGATCTTTAGCTATGTTCTTAAATGTGTGAATTACTTCATTACAACAACTAATTCTAAGAACCATAAAACTTGTAGAGATAACTCAGGAAAATATGCCTTCATACTGACATTATTTTAAGCCTTCACCTCACATAAAAACTTGTAAGTAACAGCCAGAAACTATTTTCTTAGAGTATTTTCCTTTTTGGAATTAAAAACACAAAGAAATTTTCAGATTTTCTAAGCGTTCTGTCAAAGTCAAGCATCTTTGTGATTTGTTAACTTATTCTTGTGAAAATATGCCAAATATGTTTAAAGTAGCAATTAACAGTACCAATACAGTAAAAATGCCCTAACCATGTTACCAATAGATGGCAGGGACAGCTCATTATTAATAATTTCAAAGCAGCATCACTTGGGCCCTGGCTGGTGGCTCAGTTGGTTGGAGTGTTGCCCTATACACCAAAAGGTTGTGGGTATGATCCCAAGTCGGAGTGTGTATGGGAGGCAACCCATCCATGTTTTTTGCTCTCTTTAAAAATCAATCAACAAATACTCTGGTGAAGATTAAAAAGAGAAAGAAGAAAAAAAGCATCATTTGAAAAGGTAGCTGCTTAATTTTGCCAATTACAAAAAAAAAAAAAAAAAAAAGGCATCCATTCCTGTGGTCAGAACTTTTACTCATTTCCAATTAAAGTACAAGGCTAGGCCCTGGCAGGGTAGCTCAGTTGGTCAGAGCATCATCCCAAATACTCCAAGACTGTGGGCTCCATCCCAGGTCAGGATTCATACAAGAAGCAACCAAAAGCCGAGACCGGTTTGGCTCAGTGGATAGAGCGTCGGCCTGCAGACTGAAAGGTCCCAGGTTGGATTCCGGTCAAGGGCATGTACCTTGGTTGCGGGCACATCCCCAGTGGGGGGGGGTGGGGGGTGTGTGTGTGCAGGAGGCAGCTGATCGATGTTTCTAACTCTCTATCCCTCTCTGTAAGGAATCAATAAAATATATTCTTTTAAAAAAAGAAACAACCAATGAATGCGTAAATGGGTGAAATAACACATCAATGTTTCTCTTTCTGAAATCAATTTTTAAAAAATGTGTAGATTCCTGGTATCCAAGAGAAAACTATTAAATCTACTGGAAATGGTGCCTGGAACTCTGCATAAAGTACAGGGTTAGGTTAATTATTCCATATTTAAAGCTTTCTCACTTATTAATTTTATAATGGTGTTTTAAACCAGCGGTCCCCAACTGGTGGTCTGCGAGGTCCGAAAGGTTGGCAACCGCTGTTTTAAACAGTTTAAATTTAAACATAAGTTTCCAATTTAAAGCATTAGTAAATTTTCATTTTAATGTTACTTCACATCACCACGGCTTTTCTCAACATATTTATAAATTTTACTTTATTTAAACGTTTGAGTTTTTAAAATAATTATATCTAAGGAACTACTCAATTTTTTATATAGAGCTTGAGTCACTTCAAACCTTACACTTAATGTCTATTCTTCAGTGTCATAATTTCATCTCACTATTGCATAATTATGCGTAACTTAAAATGTTTTTCAAAATAAAATAGCCTGGCCGGTGTGGCTCAGTGGTTGAGCAATGACATACTAGTATGAACCAGGAGGTCATGGTTTGATCACCAGTTAGAGCACATGCATGCCATGGCTGTGGGCTCAGTCCCCAGTTGAGGACATGCAGGAGGCAGCTGATTGATTCTCTCTCATCCTTGTTGTTTCTCTCTTCCTCTCTGAAATCAACAATATATCAAATAAACAAATAACTAATTAAATTAAATAGTAAACCACTTAGGAAATAAAGCCCCAGTCTAATAATTTCAGTTTTGTATAAAGCAATGCATGTAATATGTGCCTCATTACAATAGGAAAGATGAAACAGTATAAAATGCAGTGCCAGAAAGGCTCACAAATGAATATTTTTAAGTGCTTTAAGACTATTGTTCTGAATCCATCTTACAGACCTGGATTCAACTTCTAGCCCACTTCTTGATTCTTAGGCTAACAATAAAAGTGGTGCAAAGTTCTTTCTGCTGCTAAAATAGAAAATGTGTTAATCAGTAGAAGGGATTCCTATTTGGACTTGAAATATTTTTCTTCTTCCTAGCTTTAAAAATTTTTCCCAGTGACTTTCAATTAGACATGAAATATTTTCAGATTAGAGCAAGAAAGGAAAGTGATTAATAACCCCATATGACAGGATAGAAAGTTATCCCATTTACCGAACAATTTTGACTCGATTTGTTCTGGTATTAACTTGGCTTACTCTTTTCTCTACTAATAAATAGCAAAATTAGTGGTTTTCATCCAAGCACCATTCTGCACCCTTACAATTTTCCTCTTTCTACATTCACTTTATGTTCTACTTTCTTTGTTTCCACAAACATGTGCACTACTCTTTGATTTGGTATATAATGCAGTATAGATTTTTGGTGCCCCAAATGCCTTGATCTAAATCCTAGTTCTATTACAAAATAGCAGTGTGACTTTGGGCACATTACTTGTTTCCAAATTCCATAAAATGGGAATAAAAATACTTATTTCATAAGACCTTTAAGATTTCATACATTAACCTACACAAAACACCTAGAATGGTGTCTGACACATACTAAGCATACACAGTTATCATCTATGTAATCTGATCCTCAAAACTAAGGAGAAAACAAACTTTAGGGATAAAAGGACTGACCAAGATATATGAATAAAGAACTTATAAACCTTTCACTTTTTAAAAAAGATTTTAAATAATTTTTAGGGAAAGGGAGAGAGAAACATCGATGTGAGAGTGAAACACTGGCTGCCTCCTGCATACCCCTGGGGATTCAGTCTGAAAACTGGGGCATGTGCCCTGATGGGAATTGACCCCGCTACCCTTCGGTGCATGGGACCATGCCCAACCAAGCCACACCGACCAAGGCACACTTGTATTGTACCTTTACGTCTCATCCATTTCTATCAGAGCCAGAATTCATATTTGAACTTTTTACTGAACCTGAGGTAAGCTTAAAAGACCAGACTTAAAGACTGGTAGTAACCTAGAAAAATAAAATTGAAAACAGAAGTGAATTACAGTGAAAGCAGACAAATTAAACCGCTAACCTTCTTCATTCTCTATTGCCAATCTACCTCTAAATTACCTTCTCCTCCTCCAGAACAAAGTCCTTACCTCTCTATTTCCTCTACCATAACCTTATTGGAGATCAGTCCTCCTCCTGCCTTTCTGCTGGACTCCTTGCATCCATTGCATGTTCAGTTTCCAATATAAACTTCCTAAAACATCACTCATTATCTTACACTCCACTGTTTAAAAATATACTACACCTTACTACTTACCACACGAAGTCCACATTATGGTTTTCAATGACTTTCATATATTGGTTGCATCTTAAACCCACTTTCTACCATATGCCAACACCTCATGAGAAAGGTCGTTTTATGAGCAATTATAGAGGCTGCTCCTGTGCAAATTATTAGCTGGAATATGTCTCTCCTCTTAATACTGGTATGGCCTAGCACCTCCACTTTCTATAATGCATTTTTATACAAACGAGTGTATACAAATATTCAAGATTAGAAACAGAACATTAACATGATCTCAGATATCTTTTACATACCAATTTGCAATGCATTCTTCCTCCCCTCCTGTAGTCCCTTGTCTTACCACTTTATATCTTAGAAAATGTTACTTTTGCATTAACTTTTTACAAATTGACTTAATATGTATGTATTACCTGCTTTTAGAAACTGATTTTAACATGAATTAAACCTACATTTTCGCTGCAATATACTGTTACAGTACATATACTTATCTATTCTGCAACTGGTGAACATTTAAGATTGTTTCTAATTTCTTGCCTTAACAAGAATGCTATGAAAACTTCTTAGTGCCTCAGTTTAAATGTGAAACTGCCTCCTCCATGGTGCTTTTCCAGAATACCATAGCCTGTACAAGGATACAGTTAAGCATTAAAATTGTTCTCACATTTCACACTTCACAGCAAGAATATTTTAAGTACAAATGTTTGTATTTATTTGATATTGCTATTCCTTTTCCAACCACTGCCTGCTCAAAGTCTTGACAACTTCACATTTGGCAGTGATGGGCAACCTTTTGAGCTTGGTGTGTCAAACTTCGCCAAAAAACTGAGCATAACTCGGGTAGTGTGTCACTTTGAGGAAAAAACATTATTTTTCAAATGTTTCATCCTCAGGAGCAGCAAATGTTTCATCCTCGGCATGCGGCCGCCTTAGCGGCCGCGTGTCATCAGAAATGGCTACGCGTGTCAGTGCTGACACGCGTGTCATAGGTTCACCATCACTGGTAGGGTCTTCTATTGTGAGTTAATATACCAAAGGAAGATGTTTAACATCCTAGTAATCCCCACAAAGGGGGGAAGGGGGCATACAAATCACCTTGAAAAATCAGAAAGTTCTTCATTAGCAACTTATGATACTGCAAATCAAAGATCCTATTTCAGACCCTATTATCAACTGATTTCTTTCCATACCTGCTGCATTTATTGCTTGCCCACTATGACATCTACCATAGATGGTCTTTATTTTCCTCTATGCTCTTCTTATCCAGCAGTATATCCAACAGCAATGTCTGGGAAGAACGACACCCAACCCCTATCCTGGACACCCTTCTTTGTTTTTCTACTAATTAAACTCTGCTATACGATATGTAAAAAAATAAAATAAAAAAAATATATATATATGTATGTATACCAAAAATCACAGGTTAATTGGGACTCTAGATCAAGGGAATGTCAGACGTAGGCCCTTTAAAAAACTTTCCAGAAAAAAAGCAAGTATTTTATATAAATTAGGCTTTAAACTTTAGAGCAGCTTTTTAAAAAATTTTATTGACCCTGTGAAAAGGCCCACTACATAGCTAAGAATTAAAAGAGCAGCCCTAGCCGGTGTGGCTCACTGGATAGAGCGTCCGCCTGCGGACTCAAGGGTCCCAGGTTCCATTCCAGTCTAGGGCATGTACCTTGGTTTCCAGAACATCCACAGTGGGAGGTGTGCAGGAGGCAGCTGATTGATGTTTCTCTCTCATCGATGTTTCTCTCTCCCCCTCTCCCTTCCTCTCTGTAAAAAAATCAATAAAATATATATATTTTTAAAAAGAGCATAGCTACTGTCTACAACCCTTCCACCCCACCCCAAAAGAACTTAGTATTGTCTACCCAAAGTCAGTCAAGTATACTCAGAATACATCACAAATGTGGGGCACAATGCAATTCTGACTAAATGAGGCATATAAAAATGAAGTACTTTTACTTTACTTATTTATTTTTTAAAATTGATTTTAGATAGGGAGGAAGGGAGAAAAGGAGAGAGATGGAGCCATTGTCACTCCCATAGGTGTCCTGATGGGAATGGAACCCACCACCTCCGGACACACAGGATGACACTCCAGCCAACTGAGCTACAAGGGCCAGGATCAAAACAAAGTACTATCCAATTCCTTGGTTTTGCTCATAACATAGTTAATGGCTACAGTTCATATCAACTAATTAGCATTAGTCCCAGTAATAGCAAACTATTAATATTTTAAAATAAGAATGTCTTTAGATTCCAATGTTTGTCTACCAGATTATTATGTTTGTCTACACACAACAAGCACTATTACTTTTTGTCACTTTTGAAAACTACACCTCAGACTTAAGAAGCTGTATCACTTCTGGCAATTACCCTAAAAAATATGTGAGGATCCTAAAAAACAAAACACAAAATTCTGGTCTTTTAAGCAGTTCTAACATTTACAAAAAATGTTTCCTTTCACCTCTCATTACAAAAGTAAATATAATTCCTTGTGGCAATTTCAGAAAAACGTAAGGAAATGCAAATCACCCATAACGCCTATCCAGAGCTAACATTCTGGACATATTTCTATTTTTGTTTCACACATCTCTTTAAACAACAAAATATTAAACTTGGCACCAGCAGAATTTTATTACATTTTCTTTCTTTCCAATTAATACTATATTCCATTATCATTTTCCCATCATTACTCTCTTAAACAGTTTTAAATAGCTGTATAGATTTCCATTTCATCAAATAATGGAAACACTATAATTAGCAGATCTCCAAATGTTGAGCCTTTTAGATTTTTAATATGCTTAATAACTGAGATTAACATTCATGTACATAAATCTATTACTTCCCTTGGGCTTTAATCTTCTGTAAAACTAGCGATCAGAACATTTTATTTCTAAAATTATGTAATACATTTCCTTTGCATTCCTCAGTTGTTCAAATTTGTTTAGTTATCATTAACTGATTTGTAGTATTATTTAGCGTTTACACTTCCCTAAAAGCATTAGTAAAATTAGTGTTTTAATACTCCTTCAACATACAAAATTCAAATTAGGGGTGGTTAAATCCTTCCGAATTAGTTCAAAATGTTAGGTAAAAGCAAAACCACTTACACATAGCTGATAAGGGAGATATGTAAAGATAATAAAGAGAAAATTTCTCTCTGGGTAAAGTATATGCTAATGTTACAAACATGTTAAATGCAAAGGAAGAAATGGAATTTTAAAAAATTTAAAGCACTTTAACACAAACATCTTCTGGCTGAAGATCGATTTTCCAAATGTTACATAACCAGCTAGAAAAATCTTCATGTAGTACTTCAATTATGTTTTATTTCGAGTTTGAAAAAGAGCATTTTTAGTTAAGTTGAAAGGCACACCATAGAGCTTTTTTGCAACAAAAATCTGTCTTCCCCGCCTTTTTGATTACTAAAACAATTCTAATGTTGAAAGAACTATGTCAATAGACTGCATGGATAACTAACCATTGAGTTTTTAAAAGGAAATTTTATTCTGAACATTTAATCCTCATATTATTTTTGCCGGAGAGTACAACTGATTGAATTTACCTGAGAGAAAACCATGTCTATTTAAAAATCTTAAACCAAGCTCTGTTCAACAAGCAAAACGCAGCATCAATACAAAATCTCATGACTACGACCTGGGAAATCAACGACTCTCACACTACCCCAGCGCGCTTGAAAGACTAGAAATTTCGGAATCGCCGTAACCGTTCTAGAAATATCTAGCTGGAAAATTGTAACTCATCCAATAGGAATATTCCACAGAATAAACACCTAGAAAACATTCCTCCACGGTAAATGGGGAAAAAAATCCCTGTAGAACATCGCGCAGCGCTAGCAGCAATGAAAAGAACAACGATGCGACTACACCATGGTACTCCAAACCCTTTGTCTGGAAACCGGAAGGTCCCACACCACACGATCCTCTCTAGGGAACCCAGACTGATAATATTTTAATAAAAGGAAAAGGAATGTGAGGCGACCCTCTAAAACTGAACAAATATCCTGCCTTGCAGTGTACTGCAGATGGCTTTATCCACGACGCAATACAAAAAACAAGCGTTAACGTTTCATTTTTCGGCCATTTTTAAGCGATTGGGGGTGGGGACGAATTGTTTCTGAGGTCCGGCTAAAATAGCGCGCGCATGTGTGTGGGCGGGGGACAGAGGAATCTTAGGGGGCGCTCTGAAGCGATGGGCGAGGAGCAGAGCGAAGGCCGTGACACCCAGAAAGCAACGCTGCTCAAACCGCCAAGCCTTTCAACCTGCGAAATCCTCCATTTTGGGGCACACTCTCAGGCGCAAGAGAAAATAAATGAAGCAAACATGTGGAATTGGCGCTATCCAAGGACTTCCCTATCTTAACTATCCTCCCCAGACGGCAGGGCCCCTGTGGACAGTCGGTCCCTCGGGCCTCTCGTGCTCCTCCCTTCTCAGCGCTGCAGCTCGCGTGTAACGGGCTCGTCGTCCCGCCCCCGCCCACAGAAAGCCCAGGGCGCGGGAAGCTCGGACGATTGGCTGTCCTCCGCGCCCCCCGACTCGCTCACCGCACCCCGGGCCCATGGCTGGCTGCGTATGTCCTTCCGGGACCGCTCACCTCAGCCGCCCGAGGAGGCTGGTTGTGCCGCCACTGCGCTCCTAACATGGCGGCCGCCGTTGAGGCGGCTCACGTACGCAGCGCGGAGGGAGGCAGAGCGGACGAGCGGGAGCGAGCAAGTAAGGCGCGCCGCCGGCTCCCCGCAGCCCCTGTCGCAGTCGCTGCCTCCTTCAGGCGGATGCAGAGAACCCCCGGCCACCCCACCCCACCCCGATTCTTACCCGCTTCACGCCTACCTTAAGGAAAGGGAGAGGGGAAAGGAGAGGTACCTCTCTCCTAGCGAGCGGGACACGGAGGCTCCCACAATCCTCCGCAGCAACGGCGCTGGTAAGAGGTGGCAGCAGCAGCAGCCAAAGAACTCACTCTCGCGAGAGCTTGCCCCCACCCACCTCGGGTCTCCATTCGGCACGCGCCAGGATCCTCCCCCTCCCCGGTGTGCGCACTACACGCCCGTTCTCAGCGGCTGTGGTGGTTCTCTAATCCAGGAGCCCGCCGGTGGCGGGAGATCAGGAAGCAGCTACAGTTTACAGGTTCGAGTCCCATTTCCCCCAAAAAACCTTTTTCGAAACCCCTAAATTGCATGGTGTAAAATTTAAATAGGGTCTGTGTTAGAAGCGAGGCTTGGGAGTCCTTGGCTTAGATCTGATTTCTATCCTCTCAGGCAAATCTGATTATTTGCGGAGGAATGGTAGGAAGCACCAGGAAGGAGGAACCCATGTCATTTTGGCTGGTTTTTAATCTCAGGAATTCTGTGGGGGACCATTGAGAGGTAAGACAGCAAACCCATCCCCACCGCCACCGCCATTTGGTGAATTTGACTAAATGTAAAACACTTTTGAGACTGATAGGCTCTCTGTAAGTATAGTACGTGTTAAAAAAAAACACAAAACAAAACACAAAAGGCGCAATGGGGGATGAGGAGGGGGGGGCATATGTAATACTTTCAACAATAAAGAATTATTTTAAAAAAAGAAACATCAATGATTAAAAAAAAAAAAAGCACACACAAATACCCGACGCGGATTTTGATAAATTGCATAGATCAGGCTGGAGGAAATGGCCATTTATATCCCTGGGGTTTTAAATACAAATGCAGAGGGACAGGCATGTTCTGAAGTAAATCAGTGAATATAAGTCCTGATTAATAGCACTCAAAATTTTAAAACCTTAAGTATGCCGAGTCAGATTCGCATCTTTGAAAAATTATCCTGGGTCTAATGTGAAGATTGTGGAGGGGCATAAATGGAGAAGACTAGAGACAAGTAGAAAACGAGATAATTTAGTACAAAAGCAGCTAGTCCTGTTAATTTGATTGGATATAGAAGATGAGGGAGAGATGTGCCATGGGTGAATGACAACTCTAGGGTTAGCAGTGCTATTAAGGGGCACTGGAAGATGTTTCAGCTGGGGAAACAATAAGCACGTTGAATCTCGCATCAATTTTTCAAGTCAGGACTGGCATTTACGGTTCTTGAGCTGAGGGAAATAGGTGTGTGTTAGTGGCTAATTCAACTTGATATAAATGGCCCTAACCGGTTTGGCTCAGTGGATAGAGCGTTGGCCTGCGGACTGAAGGGTCCCGGGTTCGATTCCGGTCAGGGGCATGTACCTTGGTTGTGGGCACATCCCCAGTGGGGAATGTGCAGGAGGCAGCTGATCGATGTTTCTGGCTCTCTATCCCTCTCCCTTCCTCTCTGAAAAAAATCAATAAAATATATATTTAAAAAAATAAAAAAAATGAAGCAATGGGAGTTGGAGGACTTCGGATCAATCCTTGAAAAACTAATCAGGTGAAGTTGAATGGCAAAGGAGAAAGAGTTGGGGTTGGGGTAGAGGAGGGTAAGCAAAAAAAAAAAAAAAAAAAAAAAGGCAATAGAGAGGAGGCACAGAAATTGTGCTGCCTTGACAGCCAAAATACCTTTTATTTGATTTTAGAGAGAGAAAAAACAAACACATCTATCCACTGCTCCACCCATTGGTTGATTCCTACAGGTGCTCTGATCAGAATCCACCTGCACTCCAACAAACTGAACTACCTGTCCAAATTTCAAATGATGGATTAGGAAACAGAAGCATGGCAAAAATGACTTAATAACACATTCAAGAGTGGGCGCCCATTGTACAGGAACACAGCCTATTTATTTAGTCCCTCCTCCAGTTCCTCATTGGCTGAGTACTATTTGGTCACCTATTTCCTAATAGGTCACCTAAGTCTTGCTGTCTCCCATTGGGATATTTAAAAAAAAGGGGGGAGGGTTCTTTTCTAGTTGTCTCCACCTTCCTTTGTCTAGGGCAGTGATGGGCAACCTTTTGAGCTTGGTGTGTCAAACTTCGCCAAAAAACTGAGCATAACTCGGGTAGTGTGTCACTTTGAGGAAAAAAAATTATTTCGCAAATGTTTCATCCTCAGGAGCAGCAAATGTTTCATCCTCAGCATGCGGCTGCCTCAGCGGCCGCGTGTCATCAGAAATGGCTACGCGTGTCAGTGCTGACACGCGTGTCATAGGTTCGCCATCACTGGTCTAGGGGAATCTTCCTAGGACAGATGCTATCAGTCAAGTGCACAGCTCTCACACCCTCTTCCCAACCCCATCTTGTTTGCTCTGGGGAAATTCAGTAACCACCTGGCCACATGCTATTTCTTTTCTATGATGATGAATCATAGAGGCATGCTTCCTACACTGAGTATATGGGAAGCAGGAAGATTAAAACTACCCAAAGCAGAAAAGGTTGGCTATTGAGGGAAGTTTCTTGTTTCACTATGGGAAATTTTGAGCACAATTATGTTGACAGAAAGGGTATCTTAGGTACGGATTGGTTTAAAAAACAGAAGAGGAGGGATAATTCATAACAAATGCTCATATAAGAATGGGATTGGAAGGAGACATGCCTCTACTGTAACAGGAAATATGAAAAGGATGGTGCTGAGTTTTCACTAGGGAATTGTTAGGTTTTGGCCAGTGATGTGGGCTGTGAAAAAATTCTTAACTAAAATAAGAGATGCAGACAGGAAGTTTATTTTACTTTCCAAGAGAGGAAAAGGGCCAAGTATTAGTAGTAAATACAGGGCAGGAAAGATAGGGTGGCTTCTGTTTTTAAAGTGCAAGCAATTGAAGTTGCTAAGTGACAAGAGAAGCAGATTTGTGTTGAAATTGAGCGGACACCAGGTTGTCTTGAAAAGTTAGTTTGTTTGCTTTCCATGAACAGTCCAACAGATGTCCCAGGGAGGTGTCTTATCAATATTTCTCTCAAGCCTATAAAACATGCTTAGAGCAAGTTATGAAGAGGTAAAAAGAGGTTTGTTTGAAGGGGTGGTGGGGAAGGGAAATTTATATTAACTAGAGACTCCTTGGTGTGAATTACCCTTGAGTTGCTAAAACAGCAGGGAGGAGGGGGATGCAAGAATGTAGCCTTGAAAGTTGCTTATCTTTAAATATATATATATATATATATATATATATATATATATATATATATATATATATATTTACCGAACTTTCCAGGGTATAAGACAGGGCGTATAAGATTTTCCTTGGTTAAAAAGTCGTTTTATACGCCGGAAAATACGGTATATTGGACTATATTGATGGGATTAGATATAATGGACTACCGTATTTCCCGGTGTATAAAACGACTTTTTAACCCAGGAAAATCTTATACGCCCAGTTGTCTTATACGCCAGAAAATACGGTAATTGATTTCAGGGGAACAGAGGGAAATATAGAAACATCAATGAGAATCATTGATTAGCTGCCTCCTGCACCCTGCACCCTGGGGATTGAGCCCACAACCTGGGTATCTGCCGACTGGGAATCAAACTGTGATCTCCTGGTTTATAGGTCAATGCTCAATCACTGAGCCATGCTGGGCAAGAATAGGGAAGCTGTTGGAATCAGAGGAGCCAACAATCTTAGGGTTTAATTACCAGGTGCTTCTAAATTGTGGAAGGCCACAGAAAGAAGAAAGGCCTTATTTTTTTCCTTACAAGAATTATAGTCAGCCCTAGCCAGTTTGGATCAGTGGATAGAGCGTTGGCCTGAGAACTGAAAGGTCCCAGGTTCGATTCTGGTCAAGGGCACATGCCCAGGTTGTAGGCTCGATCCCCAGTGAGGAACTTACAGGAGGCAGCCAATCCACCATGATTCTCTCATCATGCATGTTTCTCTCTCTCCCTCTCTGAAATCAATAAAAATATATTAAAAAAATTATAGTCAGGTGACTAAAATTTTCCATCATTAAGTAATCTGTTGAGAGGCCGAATTGTACCTGGGGAAATTTTAAGTAACTACTGTAGTTTGGAACTACAAGCCCACATCTCCACGATTTTCTACAGGATTTGAAAGGCATTTCAAGGCTCCTCTGAGTAAACGATGTTTAAGCCACACTACATAGCTTTGGAATGAAATTCTGGGGTTCCTAATTCTCCAGAGAATCTTGGGTCTTCCACTCAAAACAAGATATGCTTTTTACTGAACCTCTGATTCCAATTTATCTTGGCTAAGACTTCCCTTTATGTTGTCCCCAGTTATTTGATGGCACAAGCTCTGCTCCTCCAGACAGAAACATGCATTTACTCATGCTTTTGTGTAAGGTTGTAATGCCATCTGGTGATTCTAAGAAGAAAAGTCAAACTTTTTCAATTGAGTAATTATTTATTGAGGATCTGCTTAGTAGCTCATCAGCAAATATACATTGAAAGCCAAATACAAGATTTCAGTCATCAAATGCCTATTTCATGAAGGGCACTGTATAAGAGCAGGGACAAAATGATGGATACGACAAATTGCCAGGCTGTGAGTAGCGATGGATCAGATCAAGAGCTCTACTCATGTTTGTGTTACTAGAGTGGATGTGCTGTGTGCATCAGGGATGGTAATGATGGTACAAAGCAAGAATGCCTACTGAGACTAACTGAAAAGTTTGGTACAGCTATATTATATAAGCCTTTACATTTTTAAAAATTGATTTTACAGAGAGAGGAAGAAACACTGATGTGGTTCCACTTATTTATGTATTCATTGGTTGACTCATGTATGTGCCCTGACCGGAGATTGAACTACAACTTTGACATATCTGGAAGACACTCTAGTTAACCCAGCTGCCTGGCAAGGGTTTATTATGAGCCTTTAAATAACAGGATAATCACTTCAAGATCAAGTGTAAATAACAGAATAGAGTATGGATTCAAGTTCATAATGAAGACTGGCTGCAGTTTTGAGCACAGGAGGCACTGAGGACTTTTTTGATACCACACAATTTTGACACCACACAATCACTAAGTAGCTGAGAATGCATTGTAATTATAATTTTGAGGGTTAAGTGCCATTATTCCGGTTTTACATAAGAAATTAAGGTCAGGAAGCTAAACAGTGACAAAGTCAAGATTTGAACCCAGTTCTATATAAATCTAAACCCAGCTTTTGAGCATATGTATTGCTGCCTTCAACAGAGCTGTGGTCTCAGAATCATCTGAAAGTCTACCATCTAATTATTTTAAATCAGATTTAATACCCTGGAACCAGGCCATTTTTATACTTTGGGTTATTTAAAAACTGTTAACCAGTGGTTCTTTTAGCAGTGGCATGGTGGTGGAGGTGAAGGGGCTCAAAAAGTAGTTTTTGAAATAGGTAATATTTAAAAAATATATGTATTTTGAATACATATAATAAAATTCAAACAACACAAATCAAGTTTTCCCCAATCTCTATTTCCCTTTATTAAGGCAACCTCTGTCAACCATTTCTTGTGTACTAGATATACCGGCTAATAATGGCAGATTTTGTAAAAGAAAACACGATAATCTCAAGAGAACCATCAAAAGTGCTTCATTCAAAGCAATGTCCATTGCCAGCTACACATTTCCCCCATCTTTCAAGTAATTTGTGGATACTGTCCCAATAGAACTTTTCTAATTTTTAGGCAAACCATTCAGAGACCAAATTTTCCACTTCTTCGTATGCTTTGAAGTGTTGCTCAGAAAGTTCGTGTGCCATTGACTAGAGCAAGTGGTAATCTGAAGGTGCAAGGTCTGGTGAATACAGCAGGTGGGTTAATACTTCCCAGGCAAGATCTTTTAACATGTCTTTAACTGGTTTTGAAGTGTGTGATGTTGTGTCATCATGAAGCAAAATTACTTTGCTGTGTCTTCTGGAACACTCTGGTCATTTCACGATCAAACCATGGTTCAAATTGATTATTTGTTGCCAGTAGTGATCAGTATTAGGGGTTTCACCTGGTTTTAGCAGCTCATAATACACCACACCTTCCTGATCCCACCAAATGCAGAGCATTGTCTTCTTTCCAAAGCGATTTGGCCTTGCAGTCGATGTTGATCGTTGACCTGGATCAACCCATGATTTTGTGCATTTGGGATTCTCAAAATAAATCCACTTTTCATCGCCAGTCACAATTCAATGCAAAAAAGACTTTCTTTCGTGCCATTGAAGCAACATTTTACTGATGACTTTTCGGTTTCTCATTTGTCTTTAGTTCAGTTGATGTGGCACCTATTTTCCTTCCTTTAAAATCTTCCCATTGCTTGTAAATGATCAGAAATTGTTTGCTGAGCAACATTTAATATTTCTACAAGTTGTTTTTGAGTTTGACACACATCTTCATCCAATAATGCTTGTAATTGTTGGCCTTCAAACTTTTTCGGTTGACCTGGACATTCTTTGTCTTTCACATTAAAATCACCACTTTTAAAGCGTTTAAACCAGCTTTATAAGTATCTTGAGATGGAGCATGTTCATCATAAGCTTCCCAAAGTACTCAGCAGCACTTTTCTTCAAAATAATGTAATGAATTATAACTTCCCGCAAATGCTCATTTTTTGGCACGAAATTTGACATTTTTAAATGTAAAAATATCTGATGTTAACACCTTTAGCAAATTTGACATATGAAGTTTTGAAGCTTGTTGACAATACAACAAAATAGCATACATATCAAATAGCATATATATCAACATTTTTGTAACTCCATCTATTGAAAAAAATCCGCATTATTAACCAGTACACCTAGTATTCTAAGGATTTTCTATAAAACATAAACACTTTGAATGTGTGTGCACATAATATGAATTAAAAATAGACACAAGCCAGGCAGGGGTGGCTAAGTGCTGGAGCATTAATCTATGAACCAGGAGGTTCCATTTACCATTCAGAGCACATGCCTGAGTTGTGGGCTCAATCCCAGTGTGGGGCGTGTAGGAGGCAGCCGATTTGATGACTCAACTTTGATGTTTCTCTCTCCCTTCCTCCCTGAAATCAATAAAAATATATTTAAAAGAAAATGGCCACAAATTCTACTCTTCTCATGGAATAGTGGAATCAATTTTCCCTTTCCCTGAATCTGGAAGGTCCCCATAACTGGCTTTGACCAACAGAATACAATAGTTACAACCCATTTGGAACCCAGTTGCCATGTTGTGAGAATCTCAACCAATATGAAAAGGCCCCACATCAAAAGAACCAAGGTACTTCAGTGTACAGCTCCAGCCGAACTTCCAGGTGCCAGCCAAGGCTAACTGCCAAGCAAACTGGAACCTCCAGATGGCTGTATCCCTACCCAAGCTCATGTGGAACACAACCACCTAATAGAACCCAATAAACCCACATGATTTAAAAATATCTATTTTTATTGACTTTTAAGAGACAAAGGAGAGGGAGAAACATCGATTGTCTGCCTCTTGCACACACACTCCAACACCTTTCCCTGCATGGGACAAGCCCAATTAAGCCACACCAGCAGAGGCTCAACCCATAGAATTTTAATACTTGTTTGCACTAGTACGTTTTAAGGTGGTTTTGTTGCAGTGATACACTAAATGAAGATTAAAAATCATACAATGTTCTTGCTTTACTTCTTTGGTTTTATTTCAATATGGCTTTCAAGTATTCCATTATATGGATGGTACAAAATTTAACCAATGTTCTTTCAATCGACAATTTAGGTATTTTCTAATTTTCCACTATTCAAAGCAGCAACAGAAAAAATTTATGTTCATATTACTCAAAACATGTAAAACTATGTGGTTTAAAATAAACCCCGCCAAAACCGGTTTGGCTCAGTGGATAGAGCGTCGGCCTGCGGACTCAAGGGTCCCGGGTTCGATTCCGGTCAAGGGCATGTGCCTTGGTTGCGGGCACATCCCCAGTGGGGGGTGTGCAAGAGGCAGCTGATCGATGTTTCTCTCTCATCGATGTTTCTGACTCTCTATCCCTCTCTCTTCCTCTCTGTAAAAAAATCAATAAAATATATTAAAATAAACCCCATTTTCTAGAGCTATTCCATTGTTCAATAGCTATAAGCTGCACTCCCTTTTTCAATCTTACTATTTACATTTAGCTAGTGGATAGCTAGCACATTTATGCCATTGCAAATTTTTATTATATAGTGCTGTTCTAGAGCAGGCAAAATTTTTATAGAGGGACAAATGAAATTTTAGGCTTGTGGGCCATATGGTAGTCACAGATAATTGGTCAATAAATGAGTGACTGTGTTCTTAATATTAAAATTGGAATCATATAATTTTTAAGTCACAAAATATTTCGATTACACTGAAATTGCTTAAAAACTAGATTGCCTTCATTGATTATGCCAATTTACTCAACAAATGAGTACCTGTTGCCCAATTCCTTTGATAACTGCTATCCAGATCTATTTGAAAATCTGATTGCTTAATGGAGTTTAATCATCCTTCAAATGTTTATTTTGTCCATTTATCTATTGGGTTGTTGAGCTTTTGCTTTATAGAAATTGGATCAAAGAATAATAAATCTTTGGCAAACATCTACTAACAAACCTATCCTGTATGGTGCTTTTCCACACATAATCTTTAAAATCCAGTCACATGTATTCCTTTCATATATTCACTAGAGGCCAGACGCATGAAGATTCGTGCAAGAATGGGCCTTTTTTTCCCTTGGCTGCCGGCACCGCCTTCACTCTGGCCGGAGCGGCCTTTCTGCCTTCCCACACAGCCCAGAGGCCCCAAGCAGCTGGGTTGGTGCGGGATACCATGGTGACAACGTAAGCCTCCCGCCCTGCCCATGGCCACTCCTGACCAGACCATGGCACTGTCCAGGACACCAGGTATTTTCTCACCCTGGACCACCTTCCCTCCCACAGATTTGGATGACTGGTGCCCTGCTTGCTCCTGACCCCATTGGGAAGATTCCCCTCCCTCCTGTCTTTCAGGTTCACTTCTGAATGTGACTGTAATGCAAGTAACCCTCCATCTTTATTGGGTTAACTTACATACTCACTCCTGATTGGCTGGTGGGTGTCATGAAGGTATGGTCAATTAGCATATTTCTTTTATTAGTGTAGATTTTGCTTTTCTTAGAAGGCAAGCTAATACACAAACGTATTTTAAAAAGCTGCTTATTTTTCTTACAATTTGTTTCAGGATCTATTCTGGACTTATTTTCCATTCATTGACATTCATGTGCCAATACCACCCCATTTTATTCTTGTTTTAAAAAATATATATTTTATTGATTTTTTACAGAGAGGAAGAGAGAGGAATAGAGTTAGAAACATCGATTAGCTGCCTGTTGCACACCCCCTAATGGGGATGGGCCCGCAACCAAGGTACATGCCCTTGAACGGAATCGAACCTGGGACCCTTGAGTCCGCAGGCCGACGCTCTATCCACTGAGCCAAACCGGTTTCGGCCCCATTTTATTCTTCTTGCAGTTTTCACATGGAGTAGGGCTAGTTTTCCTTTGACTCATTTTCCATAATATTAGTTTTCCAAATGCATGTCAGAATCAACTTGACTAGTTCCAAAATTATGTTAGTTTTATTCAGCTTTTAAATAACTTAGTTTTCTCTGGGAGAATTATTATGCTAAGATTTCTTGGGCATGGTATAGCGTACCACTTAAGATCTCATTTGTCATTATTTTAATGTTTTATTCATATGTCACTTATACATGTCTCCATACTATTCCAAGTTTCATTTTCCTCTCAGTTTATCTTCAAACTGCTTACTTGCTAGTTGAACGAACTATTTCTAGTTTACACTCATACATTTAGGAAAATTCACCATTTATGAGGGAATTTTATCTTTCCCCCCACTTATACATTTGTTTTCTTGTCTTTGAACAAAGCTTTTTTTTTCAATAGGAACACTTCTAGAACTTCCCTATTAATCATTACAGGCTTTGGGGGGAAGATAGGCTAGAAATCTTCACTCTTAGCAACTTTAGCAAATGCCATGTTAGCATTATAGGGAGATCATGTAATTTTTTAGATTAATTGCAAATATCCTCAATGTATTCTTAAATAATCTAGAAATGACTTGTGTTGTATTACATAATGGTTTGTTTGTAATGTGTACCTATTAAAGTTTTTTATCCCTTAATCTGGCAGGTATACATGTGAAATTACAAAGGGAACCAAACTTCACTATCCTCTTAAATACTAATAAGTCCTTAAGAATAAAGTAGATAGGGACTCCTTTTAAAGGTTAAAGGGTATGTCTGTATACGTTCTGTGTATGTTAAGAGCAAAAGGAATTGTCCTCAAGGTGCAGCAAGAGAGGCTAAGATGCTAATGTCCTGAAAAAAGGTCTTTGGCATTTGTAATAGGTGTAAAGACTCTAGAAGACAGACATTTCAGTAGACACTGAAAGATGCTAGTCTGAATGAGTTGATGACAACAAAGACAAGTAGATATTTATGAGAGTTAGTTGTCAAGACTTGGGAGCACTATACCTGAAAGCTCCAAGCCAACTGCCATCTTTGGAGAATCACTGAACACATTAGTTCCTGGATCCACTAACTGTGTTACCTTGTGGGGCTGTTGAGAAGATTAAAAGATGTGCAGAATGAGTTTATTAGCAGTTCTGGAACATAGTCAATGTACAGTAAATATTGTCAATATTCTATGTTGCCACATACCCTGAAGAATATTTACATAAAATATCCTAAAATGATAAGCATAGTTTCAAAGATTATTCATTTTTATAAAGTCCCAGAGTAAACATGTTAAAATTATCCATTTAAATCTGGTTTGAAGTTTTATCTTGGCATTTCCTTGTCAGTTATAACTTATACACAAAGATGTTTCACAAATTTTCTTAATTATGAAGACATTTACAGGTTACCCCCCCCCCCCAATATACACAAAAGCCCACATATTTTAGTTAATGGATGTATCAAATTTGAACAAATCCTCTGCAAACCCATTATTTTCATTCAGTACTTTTTGAAGCTAAATTTAATTTCAAATAGTTGTACACTATATTTTATCTTTTAATGTCCACTAGGAAATGATTTGGAAATCTGACACCTTTGTTTTCAAGATTTTTGTTTCAAAAAATTTTTTAAAGAAAACTAGCAAACTCATTACTCATACTTGGGTGTTATTGAAAAAACAGGATATTCCTATGGCCTTACTCTAGGGTACATTATAACACATAAATATTAATATTACCAGCTGAGGCTCTTTAGTTAGCTGTCAGTAGAACCAAGGCTGCTTAGTTATATGGGAGTGAGATAAACCTTTAGAAGATGGTGAATGCCTTTTCAAAGGACTCTTACATGGCATCTGACTAGCTGTGGTAAAACGGTACAATGACACATATAATGGGTGTTCAGTCAGGCAAAGGGGCTTCCCAGCAGAAGTGCAATCTGAGCTAAGATCTCAAAGTGGGCAAAGTAGAGAAGGAAAATAGAACCAGAAAGAGAAACAGTATGTGCAGAGAGAGACCTAGTCACAAAAGGCTTATCAAAGACTAAGAAACCAGTGTGACCAGAAGGGAATCTGAAGGTGGTAGATGAGGTGAGAAAGTTATGGGCTAGATTTGACAGGCCATGTTAAGTAGGGACAGTGTCTTGTTCACCACTTATCCCCACTGTCTAGCATAGGATTCAGTTGATAAAAGCCACAAAAGGGTAGGAGTCTTCTGACAAGATGAATAATTATAGGTTGTCTCTCCCTCAATCTCACCCATGTAGCTATCATACAAAGATGAGGGTGTTTAGGGATCTGAGAAATTTAATATGAAGAGTACCTTGAAGAAAACAGATTATGATTGGGTGCTACAGGGGCAAGAAATAGAAGGCCAGTGTAGAAAAGGATAGAATGCCATGGGAATAGTAGTATAGGCTGGGACAGAACTTTTCTATTCTGTCCTTTCATTCTCCTGTTCATTGCCTCATGTCCAACCCATCACTGCCTGGAACGGCCAGCATATTACAACATTAGTTAACCCCTTTGAGCTCTCCTCTAGAGAATCACAACTGAAGAGGACAAAAAGTTCCATCTGACACATTGGTGAAGCCATGATTCTAACTCAAACTGTTTCTTGAGGGCATCTCCATTCTCCTTTAACTCATTAGGATACTAAGGCCTGGGCTTAGCCCTCCCTTTGACCAGCAGCTGATTAAAAAAATTTCCCACCCTCTACTGTGAGCTCTTAGGGTAAAAACAATCAGTTACTTGGGGTCTACAGCATCCACTATAAAAGGCAATAAGCTCTCTTCTACATGAAAGAGAACAACGACAATGGGACAAAATGCACTGCAATTTAAAAAATGGAATGATATAGAATATAGGGAGCAATGAACTATGGATCCTGGTATACATATATGTTTCATAGTTCTACCATGAGCAGCCAGATCTTAGTTCATTAATACTATTAAATAATAAAGGAACCAGGGCCCATTAAATAAATGGTTGACTCTGGGATTGAGATAGTAAATATATAAGATGAGCCTGGAGCATTTTATAGTGCCATAAACTGAGAAGTCCTTAAAAAATAACGATAACCCCACAATGATGGGGCATATTGATGGGACACAGGAGGGAACTGAAAGAGCTCCCAATGGTCAAAGCTGGAACAATCTGAACAAAACAAAATATTATTGGATTTTCCCCAAGCATACAGTAAATATCCATGAGTCCATAGTGATATAAATAAGTTGAATAAATGGAGGAAAAAGACCAGTTTCTTTCTGAAAAATTCCAAGGGGAGCAAAACTCCCCTCTCCTTAAGTATAGGCTACACACGGTGATTTTCATGGCAGAGTGCGGTATTGGATAGAGAGGAATTTTACAATGGACAAAACTGGCAAATAAGACCCAAGCCAGGTGATCAAGGCTAAGATCAACAGTAATAAATCACCCCATGGCCAGTGTGGCTTGGTTGGTTAAGTGTCATCCAATGCATCAAGAGGTCTCTGATTCAATTCCCAGTCAGGGCACATGCCTGGGTTGCAGGCTCAAGGCAGCCATTGAGCTTCTCTCTCTCTCTCTCAAAAATCAATAAAAATATACTAAAATCATTTTTCTAGATAGTAATAAATCATGCTGAAATTATGTATTCTTGATTATGTGATGAGAATGGCACTTTCCCTCTGTGGTCTTCTTCTCAAAATCCCTTAACCCCAACCTAATCATGAGAAAAACTCAATCCTAACTGAAGGACTTTTTACAAAATACCTGACTCAAAACTCGGGGACATCAAAACACACACACAAAAAAACACAAACAAACAAGAAAAGTCTAAGAAGCTGTCACAGCAAAGAGGTGCCTACAGAGACATGATGACTAATTGTATTTTCAATGGGATCCTGAAACAGAGAAAGGACATTAGATGAAAACTAAGGATATCAGAATAAAGTATGGACTTTAGTTAATAATGTATCCATTAGTCCATTGTGACAAATGTACTATACTATTGTAAAATAGTAAATATTAGGGGAAACTGGATGAGGGGTAGATGGGAATTCTTTATACTATCGTCACAACTTTTCTGTAACTAATCTAAAATAAAACAAGTGTCAAGGTCCATTTTACCACCCCCTTCTCAGGTAATAAAGCAGTATAGAACATTCTCATACCCCAAAGGCCCTTTACTGGAGAACTGGGAGGGGCAAAGTAAGAATATCTTTAAACCAGCCCTTAAGATATTCAATGGACAAATATATGACCCACCAAGTTGGTTCATTAAAATAGCAATAAAGAGAAAGATATTTTTAAGCACACATTCTAAGTATTATAGTTGATTTGTTAATTCAGTGAAATTGTTTCCCAAGAGAATATTGACAGGCCCATTAACTAGAAGCTATTTTTAAAGCCCCAATTAAGCAGCAAGATTAACAGGAGTCACTGTCACTTTTTAAAGTTCTTAATTAATTGCTCTTATAAGGTTTTCTCCTTTGTGTAAATGCCCAGGCATCAAGCCTCCTTTTAGTGTCCCTTTGGAGTCTGTAGAATTTATTCCTCTGAAATTTTGTTTTCCTGATTACTTGGGGTCCCCTACTCATGCTGCTGTAGTTTTTCCTTTTAATCTATATATATAAAAGCCTAAGCTGTTCGACTGTCTAACAAGTAGCTATGACACACACTGACCACCAGGGGGAAGACGCTCAATGCAGGAGCTGCTGAGCTGCCGTGACTTGGCAGCTGTGGTTCTCAAGTGATGCACGCGGAACCAGAGAGGAGGGAGCCTGATTCCAGGTCACCAGAGAACCATCCTCTCTCAATCCGGGACCCCTCAGGGGATGTCGGAGAGCCAGTTTCAGCCTGATCCCCGCAGGCCAGACAGAGGGACCCCACTGGTGCACGAATCCATGCACCAGGCCTCTAGTATGATATATTAAACTTGAAACTTGAGCAGGGCAACAAAGAGAGGCTCTTGTCTTTACTAACTGCTACCTATGGCAGGAGGTGGCTGCTTGGATACTTACAGACAAGTAAACCTGCCAGTTCAATTTCAGTTTCCACTGCAGCATGGGAAAAAGATGATAGGGAAAGAGAAGGAATGAATAAAATACTACTTTGAAATGTTTTACTTCATCTTAGGCTCACCAGGAAATAAAGAAAATCAAGTCAACAGGGAGTAATAGGTGACTAACTTCACTTATCAAGTAGGAAATCCCATAAAATTATCTTAATGTGCATGATTAAGTCATTGAAACCTCTTAGGTATTAAATACAAGCACAAATACCAAGTAAATTATCCCTTTTCAAGTAGCAACACAGGGGCCTGTCTTTGCACCTGGGTAGTGTTACCATGGTCAGGACAATCTGTATGCTCAGAGGAACTGAGATCCCGTATTTTAAACCCTGGCTATTCATGATATATAAATATTTCCCCTTTCCGTAGAAGCCATTTCTTCCTTTTTTTTCGGTTATTCTTCACTGGAGAACATTTTTTTCCATTAATTTTAGAGAGCATGTAAGGGAGGGAGGAACAGAAGAGAGGAGAGAGAAACATTGATGTGAGAGAGCCACATCAATTGGTTGCCTCCCCTATGAGTTCTAACTGGGGCAGGGAATCTGCAACCCAGGTATGTGCCCTTGACTGGAATCGAACCTGAGACCCTTCCGGTCGAGGGCAGGAGCCCTAACCATGAACCATGCCGGCCAGGGATCTTCTTTTTATAATCCTCACCCAAGGACATGCTTAGAGATGGGGGGATGGGGTGGGGGGAAGAGGACTATTAAACGGTTGCCTTCCCCCACATAACCCAGTTATGTACCTGATCAGGAATTGAGCCAGCAAACTTTCGGTCCATGGGATGATGTTCCAACTAAGCCACACCGGCCAGGCGATGCCATTTCTATTTCACTATCTAGGACTGAGGCTGTGATCAGGCTCTGCTGGAATTCAAGGCTGCTCGCTGTTCTTAGGACCTCTTCCTTAGGTATACATTAAAAGAGAATTATTAAAGTCACCTTAGTCCTCTAAAAGATGAAGGCTATATGGTAAAGGTTTGCTGTAATGCAAAAGTATTAACAATATGGAACTTTTCATACGTTGGTACTAACCCTGACCCTGTCAAGTCTCAAGGCCTGAATTTCATTCTCTAGAACAGGGGTTAGTAAACTATAACTTGCAGGCCAATTCTGGCCTACCATCTGTTTAAATATGCTTTTATTGGTTTTTAGAGAGGGAGAAACAGCCATTGGTTGCCTCCCATATGTACCCCGACACGGGGATCAAACCAGCAACCTGGGTATTATTCCCTGACCAGGAATCGAACCAGTGACCAATTGAGCTACACTGGTCAGGGCCTGCCACCTGTTTTTGAAAGACCTTCGAGGTTAAAATGGGGGGAAATTTTTTGTTGCAACACTAAAAATGTTATGAAATTCTCATTTCAGTGCCCATGAAGTTTTATTGGAACATAGTAATGCTCACTTGTTGCTATGTCGTCTATGGCTGCTTTTACACAACTGCAGAGTTGAATAGTTGCAACAGAGATTATGTGGTGTACAAGCCTAAAATATTATCCTGACCTTTTCAGGAAGTTACCTCCTCTAGAACATTGCATAATAAAAACTTTTTGCATTGGTGGAATTATTCTGAACTGTCCAATGGTAGTATCTCCAGTGATGGCGAACCTATGACACGCGGGTCAGCACTGACACGCGTAGCCATTTTTGATGACACGCAGCCGCTAAGACGGCCGCATGCCGAGGATGAAACATTTGTGAAATAATGTTTTTTCCTCAAAGTGACACACTACCCGAGTTATGCTCAGTTTTTTGGCGAAGTTTGACACACCAAGCTCAAAAGGTTGCCCATCACTGCACTAGATACTGCCATGGAAAAACTGATTTTACTTAATCTTTTGTCAATTTAAATAGCCATTTGTATTGCATGGCAGAGCTCTAGAAAATGAGAGTTTAGAGTTAGTTTTCTACCTGAAAAGAAAAAGTCACTTCTGTTTTTCCTTTGCTCTCACACTACCACCACTCTCAACACTTCTGACACCAGCTATGTGGTTTTTTTCCCAAACCAAGCAAATCTGGGTCACCAGCTGGGTTTCCTACAATTTAACTCAATTCTGACACTATCTACACCTAGAAACCATCAGATATCACAGGTTAAGGGCATATTCCCCAAGACTGTGCCCCTCCCACCTCCAAATTATAAGTCCAGTTATTACAGTGCTTCTGACTAATAGGTATTTCTGGTGACCACCCCCCATTAGAATTTCCTATCACCTGGGAAATTCTATGGGCTTTAGGAGCTCTGGTCAGGAACCAAAATTTTAAAAAGCTGAATATTAAACACAAGATGCTCTTAGTGCTCTTATCACTTAGGAAATTACAAATGTTTTAAGAGCTCTGGGGCAGGAACCAGGGGCAGAGACCAACATATATTTATCTTTCTATTATTTCATTACCACACATCTGAGCTGAAGCAAGTTATTAGGACCTACACGACAAAAGAATTACATACACATTTGAGGTTCCGATGGAGACAGGTTTCTCTGGTGAAGGCACCTAGAATTCAGAGAAAAGGAATGACAGGCTGTTCTTAACAGGGGTCCTTTTCTAACAGAAAAAAATTGTTTAGCTCCACTGGCATATCTCAGTGGTTGAGCATCGAGCTATGAACCAGGAGGTCAGGGCACATGCCTGGGTTGCAGGCTCGATCCCCAGTATGGGGCATGCAGGAGGCAGCCCATCAATGATTCTCTCCCATCATAGATGTTTCTATCTCTCTTCCTCTCTGAAATCAGTAAAAATATATTTTTAAAAAATTGTTTGCACCCAGACTAGGACCAACTCCACAGGAGGAGTTATTCCACTCTCAGAGGTGCAAAACACTGCCCAAAGGTACTCGGCCACAACACCAAAACAGTGCTTGGAGCCAGACCTCATGAAAGGCAGCGCTTGCTCTTCCAACAGTGTAACACCATCCAAGGCATCACACTAGCCTGGATAGCTGACAACCGCTGGATAATTCCTGAAACAGCTTTCTTATTTGTTTCAGATAACCAGGCACCCCAGGCAAAAGACATGGATACACGTATCCCCATGAATTAAATGTTGACTGCAAAACAGAGGCCTGGAAGCACTGAATGAAGACCATGCTGCCAAATCCTTTAAATGAATAGGAAACAAGAATCCCTTTGCCATGCCTTCAGTCATCTTATCCAACATTCAGAGAGTTCCTGCCATGTGCCAGGCACTGTGCTTGGGATCTAGCAGTGTACAAGGTAAGATACAGTATCCTAGCCCTTATGGAATGTACAATCTCCCTACAAATTCCTCAGATGGAATGATACAGATAATCTCAAAGATCCTACATGCCTTCACACCACATCAAAATCCTACTCAGGCTGAATTTGTTGGGGACCTATATAGGTGCCTTTGCTTCCCAATGTTTTCTGATGGACACCGACTAACAAAAGGCCTGACACATAGGCAATATTGGGATGAATAGGGACATTTACCTGAAAATTCCATACACAGACTGTCCACCTGCCACTAATTTCGTCTATTCAGGAGGGCCAACGATGCCCTACTTTCAAGTCATCCTAAAAAGGAAAAAATTTCACTGTTCAACACCAGATTAAAACAGCAGCTCCTAAGGCTACACTTCTGTAGATGTAAATAGAATGTTACCTGCTATTTATAATTTACTATATTTTTTAATATTCACATAAATTATTTTATTTCCCATAATTTCCTTTTTCTTGCCTATGATTACCATTAAAACTAACCATTCCTCAAACCCTCTAAATATCACTAGTTTTAAGACCCCATATGTAAAAGGCATATTCACAATGAACATCTGAAGTATTCAAACAAAGCATCCAGCTAAGAGAATCCTTTTAAGGGGAAGCCAATTGATAGAACAAACCTAGCTTTGATAAATAACTCCCCCATCTCCCCAGTTCCTCCTATGGAAACTAGGAAGTCACTTTTCACAGAAGCAGCAACTAAGTCAGCTCTAATGGATAATCTCCTGCATTATCCTGAGTGAAAAGTGTTTGCCTAGAACTGAGAATGATCTCTTCTCAGGAAATTAGCATTCCAAAACAAAATCATTACCAAGGGGCTCAAGATTTACTGTTCCAAAAAGGCAACAACTTTGTTCACCCCTGAAATAAGAAACCACAAATATTTGGTCAGCCTAAACCAGGAATTATTACAGTTGTAGCTAGGCCAAGTGTCTAGAGCCCCTCAATCAATTGCTATTTTTATATTTTATTAATGAAGTAGAGAAGAATGCCCATAATTTTAAAGCAAATTCACATCAACATTTTCCTATAAGGCATTCTCATACAAAAGTACAGCTATGAAATCCCTCTATAGAGGGATCATCTTGACTAGCTTTGTATGGTGGGGGAGTGGGAGCCATGAACTTTTATTTCAGAGAAATTAGGAAAAATCCCATGGACTTCCTGCCTGTATAAGGCCCCCTGAGTACTTGGTAGCCTGACTTTTTCTCTCTACTTATACATCCCTTCATGGCTTGATTACCTTTTTTGTTTCCAATGTGTGATTCAAGAGACCTCATACCAGCCAAACCTGTTGGACCAGAACCACTCAGAAAGGTCTGGATTATTAGGTTTCTCCCTACAAAGCCATGCTCTTACAGATTGGATAAGCACATATGCTGGCATCCTGGTATAGTTAACAACCGAGTTGGCATGAACCAGGCCCAGAATGCCAACCAGCTATGGGCTGCTGTTCTTCCAGCAGTGTAACACTTGCCTAGGTATAAGGCAACCTAGGCAGCTGCCTACAGCTGGGGCCAAAGCTAGGTGAATGGAGTTGTACTCACCTGAAGCTGCATCTGTCCAAAGTCCACAACTGCAATCAAAGCACTCCAGGTTAGTCAGCCAATAGTTACTTAACACTTGTGTGGGGTTCAAGACCCCAGGCCCCCAAACCCCATAACTATATGAGGCCTGAGCTACAGAAACAATAACAGGCAATAGAACCATTTTCCCTTGGTTAACGCTATTTTCACATGTTATTGTTACTTATGTCCCTCGACAGTTCAACAGGATCAAATCAATGGTCTGGTCAATAAGTATCAGGAAGCTTAACAGCCAATAAACAGCTGGCAAGTAACTTAAAGTCTCTACCTCAGTCTCCTCATTTGCAAAATAGGAATGTTATTAATAGTACTCTGTATACAAGGTGGATGGGGGACTTAAATGGAATATAAATTATGCTCATAGGAAAACATCTGGTATAGAACAGGCACTCAATAAACACTTGCTGTTATCAGGAGTTACATTACAGGCAAGGAGATGATGGATACAAGTGAGGAGAAAGGAAAAGTTGCTCTGGGAGGGGAAATTGGAAGGCTAGTTAAAACTAGGTTGAGGAGGGCCTTGATTATGGGGTCTCTTTAAGAACTATAAAAGCAGTACCTCAGAAAAGTAATTGGTCGCAGTACTGGATGTGAAAGGAACTTGAGACATTCCTGCCAAAGATCCTCGACTGTTGAAAACAACCAAAATGTTTGCAAGAATGCTAATAAACATTCCCACCCAACTCACCCTTATAACTTACCTTTTTTTATTTCAGGTTAGGGTATCTAAGACCATACCTTTTCCCAGCCATCTCGAATTTCATTCCTAACCGCCTCCAAATGATTTGGAGGAAAAAGTAAACTACAGCGGGCTTGCTGTCTAGGTCTAAAAACGAATCCCTTTCAGGGCCTTGGGTTGAAGGAACTACCGGAACTCCACCGGCCACGTGTTCCTCACAACCCTACCCAAGCCCCTGGCCCTCGTGCCTGGGCAGCGAGGATCTCCACGACCAGCTCTATGTGACTCTCCAGGGACAAGAGGGATGGTAGGAAACAAGGGGCGACCCTAGGGCCACGAACTCCCAGAGTCTTTTCAAGATGCCCTCCAAATCCGGGGTCAGGAGGAAACGAACCCGTTTCGTCTCGTGCCTTGAAAGAAGCCTCCCCACTGCTGCCTCCTGTCCCGGCAGGTAAATCTCCAAGGCCTCCCCCAACTTGGCCCTTACTCACCGCGTGCGCGGAGCTCGGCCGGGACACTCCAGTCCCCGCGGGGACCGCAGGGGAAAGGGAAGCCGGGAGCAGAGGAGAGCCCCGCCCCGGGGAGGCTCCTGGGCGGGGCCCCAGTGGGCGAGGCCCTGAAGTCCCGCCCAGGAAAGGCCGAATTGGAAAAATGCGAATGCCGAGGCATAGATGAGCATACTCCTTATTGGAGTTAGACCCCAGAAGAGAAAGGGTAGGAATTGTAACAAGGACTGCATTTATTTGACTCATCCCCTTTGTTACTTATGGATTGAAGGGGCGCTGGGTTTGGAGTTGCCAAAGAGAAAACCTGGTGTGTCCTGGTGCAGCGGTGTGTCCTGCCTACCTACGCTGAGCGCCCCCGGAACGCAGGTTCTTACACGTATGGCGCCTTTCGTTTCCTGCAGGCTCAACCCACGCTGATCCTCTTTCTGCCTTTCTCCAGCAGCGCTCTCACTCGGCTAAAGGCTCGCCCACCCACAAAGGTCACCTGGGTTTTCAGGAGATTTTCGGGTAGATTATGCTTGTCACTCCTACAGCCTAACCCTGCGGGACTGCATCCCTGGGGCCTGCAGTGGGATCCTTAGCCGAGCTGCAGCAGCTAAAGAACACTGGCTTTCTCTGCCGGACTTGCTCCGTGGCACAATCAGCCAGAGAGGCCAGATTGCTCACCAAATTACCAGCATTTCTTTTGAACGTTAAAACTTCCTTCCCCATCTAGCTGAAGTCAGTTTGATTCTATCCTGTTGAACAGCTGGTGAAGCTAGAGCCCAGAGGGGCAAGGGCTCAGCAGCAGTAATTCCTAAATCCATTCCCCAAATTCTGGAGCCCCTTTCTCGCTGTTCCGCCCCCTCCATCCCCTATTCTACAGGCTCTGCTGATCCAGGTGAGCCCTAGGAATCAGCCACTGCCCTTGGCATCTGCCAACATGTTTTATTATCTTTTCTCAGCTTTTTCATAATGGAAAAAAAAAATGCTTCCTGTGCACACAGACCTCTGCTGAGAAAGCCCAGAGCCCTAAATTGATTTTACAAGAGACCCTAGGCCAGAAGGCCAGAGAGCCACTAGAGAAGTGGCAAGCACAAATCCTCTCCAGTTTTGATGGGAGTTGGACACAGGCTGTGGTTGGAAAAAGACTTACATAAATACAGTAATTAAAAAAGTCACATGAGCTGTGCTGGCTTAGTAGCTGGAGCTCTGCTTTGCAGTTAAATAGGAATGTGGCTGAAGACTGCTGCCATAATCACTGCCAGCATCCGGCTGTCACAGTGTGTTCATAAAGGAGGGTTATGAGAGCTATAAAACTGGGCAGATTGGGTGGGTAATTGTCCTTTGGAGCTCTGCTAAAGGAGAAATTACGTTGGCATCTCATATATTTTGCTTTCATTCCTTCCAAACACACAAAATGGAGAAGGAAGAGCTATCCTGAGGATTCATGGAAAGGAAAGATGAGGTTTATGTGTATGTATGCATGTGTGCTTTAAAGAGACAGGAACTAATTGAAGCTAGGGAGAAACTAAGGCCTCAATTAGAGAGAAGGACCAATGACCTGGTGACAACTGGATTCACAGATTAGTCCATGTAGAAGGCAGGATTGTGTTGAGAGAAGGCCAGCCATTATGAGTAAGGCTGACCTGTGGGCCATATTCTCATGTTATATTAAAAAGATGGATACCTTTTTTAGGAATAGGCCATTCCGTGTCCTTAGTGGAAAACCTAGATTATGATTTTTTCATTTCCTAGTTCAAAAAAAAATCTTTCTTACTCAACCTTTATACACACACACACACACACACACACACACACACACACACACACACACACACTAGAGGCCTGGTGCACGAAATTCGTGCATGAGGGTGTGTGTCCCTCAGCCCAGCCTGCACCCTCTCCAATCTGGGACCCCTTGAGGGATGTCTGACTGCCCGTTTAGACGTCCCTCTCACAATTCAGGACTGCTGGCTCCCAACTGCTCGCCTGCCTGCCTTCCTGATTGCCCCTAACCGCTTCTGCCTGCCAGCCTGATCACCCCCTAACCACTCCCCTGCCAGCCTGATTGATGCCTAACTGCTCCCCTGCCAGCCTGATTGCCCCTAACTGCCCTCCCCTGCAGGCCTGGTCACCCCTAACTGCCCTCCCCCACAGGCCTGGTCCCCCCCCAACTGCTCTCCCCTGCAGGCCTGGGTCCCCCCCAACTGCCTTCCCTGCAGGCCCAGTCGCCCCCAACTTCTCTCCTCTGCCGGCCTGGTCACCCCTAACTGCCCTCCCCTGCAGGCTTGATCGCCCCCAACTGCCCTCCCTTGCAGGCCTGGTCCCTCCCAACTGCCCTCCTCTGCTGGCCATCTTGTGGCGGCCATCTTGTGTCCAAATGGGGGCAGTCATCTTTGACCACATGGGGGCAGCCATATTGTGTGTTGGAGTGATGGTCAATTTGCATATTACTCTTTTATTAGATAGGATATGATACAGCCGCAACACAAGTATGTACTCTTGACCAGAATCGAAACTGGGACCTTTCAGTCCACAGGCCGACACTCTATCCATGGAGCCAAACTGGCTAGGGCTCTTACTCAACCTTCTTAACCTCCATTCTTTTAATTCTGAATTCATTTTGGTGAGTTGATTTATATGGTCTTTTACCTGTAATATCAACTATTTTTCTACTTTTTTGCTTGTTTCTTATTCTTGAAGACAAAATTGTTACAAATAATAACAAAAAAGAAAAGGAGAAATTCCAGGAAAAAAATGCAACCAGATGAAAGGCAAATGATTAGGGTAGGCCCTTAGTTCTGAGTTTGACTTCGTAATGGAAAGGTTGGCCCCAAGGGACACTAGGTCCCCAACCAGCTTGCCTACTTTTCCCTTTCTCCTCCATTTTATCCTCTTCTTGCTTCCTTCCTTGATGCCTTTTGTTCTTTTTTTTTTTTAAAAAAAGTATATATATATATATATATATATATATATATATATATATATATATATATATTTCAGAGGAAGGGAGAGGAAGAAAGAGATAGAAACATCAATGATGAGAGAGAATCATTGATTGGCTGCCTCCTGTATGCCCCACACTGGGGATTGAGCCCACAACCAGGGCATGTGCCCTGACTGGGAATTGAACTGTGAACTCCTGGTTCATAGGTTGATGCTCAACCACTGAGCCCCACCAGCTGGGCCCTTTTGTTCTTAAGACTGTCCTTTTCCTCTCCTTCCTGAACAGGAACCACCAGTAGAGAAATATTTAATAATTGTTCAGTCAGTCAATTAATCAATGATTTTTAAGTAAGCTTTTGTGTAGGTATCACAAACAGATGTAAAGTGTAGATTGTGCATTCCCATACTTTCCCTCCTCATGATTGACTCTCTCATAAATATTTGGTTCAACATTTATAGTGTACCTACTGTGTAAAAGGTATATAAACCTGAAAGAGCCAGAGTCTCTTCATTCCCTCCAATGGTTGAAATTAAATTATTAATATAATGCCCTCCATATAAACCAGTGCAGCTCTTTACAAGATAGGCAATGTGGTACAAAGAATACTTGCAGGGCATCCTGGGATTCTGAACTCCCTCTATAGCATTTAGGGAAACATCCTGGTGACATCAGCTAGAGCAAAACCAATTCCCAACCTTCTTGATGTTGAGCAAGTTCCAAGACTTGGCTTCCTTCTCACATGCCTCCAAACACCCCTTCATTTGGTTTCTAGACTCAGTTAGTCTATTTCTATACCCCTCATTTTCTCACCACCCCTAACTCCACAATGTCCAAATTGGCCCTCCAATACTGAAACCATTTGCTGGAAATTCATTAGCTGAACACATGGAAAATTACAGAGGAGATTTCACTTGTCACTTAGGCTCAAATATAGAAAGTAATTTTAAAAGGACACTGGCGAGAGGCTATATTTATCTTGTTTGTTTGTGCTGAGTTGTATCTTACTGTCTTTCATTCTCTTTCTGGCTACCTCACTTCTTCCTTGCTTGTTTTTAAAATAAATATTCACCTTTTAACCTTTGTCTCAGGTTCTCTTATCTTGCTTTATTGAACCTGAGACACTAGGCACTCGGAGGGATACAGTAATGAATAAGACAGCCATGGTCCTTACCATGATGGAGATTACAGTCTGATGAGGCAGGTGAACATCAGGTAGAGTGAATTCAGATTTGATCACAGGAAAGCCTTAACAGAGTTGATTGCACCTTTCTAATGCTAATTTACCCTGCAGTAAATGGTCATGAAAAAATAGCCAGAATCTTAGCATGTTTGTGGGGTTAGGTAATAAACGAACTATATTCCAAGAGTGCAAGGAAACTAAGACCCAGATTTCTATGTGATACATACAAGCCTCCTGGGTAGGAAGAACATGGATTTGTGAGTCAGATGTGGATCTGATTCTGATGTCACCACTTACATATTAGCTGTTTGACTTTAGGCAAGTAAACTGAGGGGGAATGGAAACCTGACCTCCTGGTTTGTGGGTCAATGCTCAACCACGGAGCCATACCAGCTGGACCAGAATCTTTTTTTCTAAGAGTATCTGTTTGGACTGAGCTTAGGCAGGCATACCTTGAATTCAAGAATAAACCTGCCAACCGCTTCATGTCCCATTTAGCCTAGGGAATCTTTATGAGAGGAATTGCTAAATTCTTTTTCTTTCCAAGCCAAGCATGCTCTGGGGAGATGAATGCTGCCAAGAAGGCTCATTGCTCACAAGGAAAGGAAAAATGGCAGCTGCCATTTCAGGCACTTAATAAGTACACTAAATTGAGAAGCTGCTGATATGTTTTACCTGGTTCCTCCTCCCTGATAAAGAAGAAATCTCTTCAATCAGAAGTTTTTTGAAAATGAGATGGAAGGCTGAGCTTCAACTGCAGAAAGTGGCAGAAGCAACATTCAAAGGAATAAGCCAGCTCAGCTAGTTCAGCCGTCAGCACCAGGATTCCTGGATTCCCAACCTCCTCTCCACCCCTAGGGAATTTCAGGTTGCCTTTGTTCTGCAGAGTTCTTTTCAAAGGGGATGAGTTTAGTTGTTCTTTATTCCTTCATCATCCTCTTGCTTTCTTTTTTAAGAACTTTTAAAAAATATATTTTTTATTGATTTTTAAAATACTAACCTCACTTTACCGATGAGTAAAACTGAGGCTCAGAGAGGTTACATGTCTGACTTATAATAACACTAGTGTCCCTCAGCCCAGCCTGCACCCTCTCCAATCTGGGACACCTCGGGGGATAACTGGCAGTCGAACATCCCTCTCACAATCCAGAACTGCTGGCTCCTAACTGCTAGCCTGCCTACCTGATTGCCCCTAACTGCTTATGCCTGCCAGCCTGATCGTCCCTAACTGCTCCCCTGCTGGCTTGATTGCCCCTAACCACCTCTGCCTTGGCCCCACACCTGGGACCCAGGATTCCCTCCTCCAGCCGACCACAGGCACCTGGGATCCAGGCTTCCCTCCCTCTGGTCAGCCATAGGTGCCCGGGCCGGCTGCAGCCACAGGGGATGGTGGGCAGGTGGCTTCGCCTGGGCTGCAGCTGCAAGTGCTGGTGCCCGGGACTGCGGGGTGGGCAGCTTCTCCGTCTACCAGGCTGCAGCCAGCCTCAGGTGCTGGGGCCCAGTTTCTCCGTCTCCCCGAGGACGTGGGGCAGGCGGCTTCTGCAGCCTGGGATCATGGGGCAGGCAGCTTCTTTGTCTCCCGGGCCGCAGCCAGCCTCAGGTGCTGGGGCCTGGTTTCTCTCTCTCCCCCAGGACATGGGGTGGGCGGCTTCTGCAGCTGGCTGCGGCCTGGGATCATGGGGCAGGCGGCTTATTGGTCTCCCTGGCCGCAGCCAACCTCAGGCACTGGCGCCCAACTTCTCCGACTCCCACAGGCCTGGAGCCACCACCATCTTCATCAGGTTAATTTGCATACACACTCCTGATTGGCTGGTGGGTGTAGCGGAGGTATGGTCAATTTGCATCTTTCTCTTTTATTAGTGTAGATAGCTATCCAGCAAGCAACAAAGCCAGGTCTTCTCATTATAACTCTAGTCTCTGCACTGCCTTGCTCTGCATTTAAATATAATATCTATGTGACATCATAATATGGCATGTGATATATGATATGGAATCTAGAAGACATACATACTATATTTGGTGAACTATGACATTCATTTTTCTCCACTTAGTAAATATATATTACACATCTGTTATGTGCTTATCATTATTCCAGGTGCTGGGGATAGGGCAGTGACAAAAATAGAAAAACACACCAATTATTGCCTTCATGGAGCTTATTACAGTCTAGTGGGGGATAGAGACATAAGATAATTATGTAAACTATATTTTATTATGTATGTTATATTATCATAAGGGCTAAGAATAAAAATAAAGTAGAGAAAAGGATAGGCAGATGTGGCAGTTGCAGTTTAAGGTGCAGGAGGATCAAGGAAAAGTACACTGAAAAGGCTACATGTGAATAAAGACCTGAAGGAGATAAGGGAGTGATCATGTAGAGGGGTAACCGGGAGGGGGAAGCAGCAGAGAGAAATGCAAATTCAAAGGTCCTGAGACAAGAGTGAGCCTAGGGTGATGCTAAGCTGGGGAGAGAATGGGATGGTAAAAGATGAGGTTAAAGAGACTGAGAGGACCTAGCCGGTTTGGCTCAGTGGATAGAGCATCAGCCTACGGACTGAAGGGTCCTGGGTTCGATTCCGGTCAAGGGCACATGCCTGGTTTGTGAGCTCGATCCCCAGTAGGGGTTTTGCAGGAGGCAGCCAACCAGTGATTCTCTCTCTCATTGTGGATGTTTCTATCGCTCTCTCCCTCTCCCTTCCTCTTTGAAATCAATAAAGATATACTAAAGAGAGAGAGAGACTGAGAGGTTGGGATCCAGATACCAGAACTCATAAGGAAATGAAGTGATATAATGCAGATGATATGCCATGATGTAATAATACCATGACAGTTTATTATGTTTTTTCCATAACAAATTACCCCCAAACTTTAAACATTTATCTCACCCAGTTCCTGAGAGTCCGGAACTGGGAGCAGCTCAGCTGAGCTGACTCAGGGTCACTCAAGAGGTTGCAGTCAGGCTGTCTGCTAGGGCTTCAGTCATATGAAAGCTTGCCTGAGGCTCTGCCTCCGAGCTCATTCATGTGGCTGTTGACAGAGGGCATCACTGCCTTACCACATGAGCCTCTCCAAAGGAGTTTCATGGCATGACAACTGCCTTCCCCCAGAGCAAGTGATGTGTGTGTGTGTGTGTGTGTGTGAGAGAGAGAGAGAGAGAGAGAGAGAGAGAGAGAGAGAGAGAGAGCGCCAGTGTCTTTTATAATCTAATCTTGGAAGTTACATACCATTACATCTGTCATATTCCATTGGTCACACAGATAAACCCTTGTACTATGTGGGAGGGGACCCTTTTTGTGAAAGAGAAACATCCTGCCTAGTCTAAGAAAAATGATGACAGGGAACAGAGCATTTGTTCTGTCTCTGAGATCCACTACGGGTTCTGTCCAGAGATAAAGACATGGCTCTCCTGAAACCTAAGCAGGCCTCTTGCTCAAGTCAGGCAAGGCTTCCCCTTGGTTTTGCAGCCAGAGTCAGCCAGTTTCCTAAGTTGAGCAGCAGATGGCATCACAGCCTCAGGAGCAAGCAGCTGAAGCTGCTGGCAAGAGCAGCAGCCCTGTTAGCAACTGAAGCTTGTGCTGGGCATCAGGGCGCTCCTGGGTGGTGGGAGCCGCCCCAGCTCCCAGCTCAGGGAAGTTTCTGCGCTGTGCTTGCAGATTGGGTATCTCAGAGAGCAGAGCCTGGAGCCCCAGTTAGGAAACAGATGACAAACACAGGGTCTTTTCTGTGATCTTTTCTGAGAAAGATGAAAATCAGAGGTTGCCATACCCAGAGCAACTGTTTTTTCATCACTGCCTATCCTTTACTCACAAGGGTCTGATGGAGTATATCCTGGTTTGGAGGCTGGCAGGTCCCCTGCAGAAGCCTCCTGGGGTTACTAGATGGCACCAGAGACAATTTTTGGGATCAGAGGGCTCTGAAAACCATCTGGGAAATCCCTCTTTTTTTTTCTTTTCCCCTCCAGTGACCCAGAAGAGGAGATATACCCAGAGCTGTCTCCCAGCAACACAGGCAGGGTTCAGTCCTGCAGACCTTCTATTTGTGCTGCAGTCTTCTTCCCTCTCCTTGTATTTCTGACTCCTGCTCTCTGTTCTACCTTTCCTCTCCTTCCTTTTTCCTCTGTCATCTCTGTCCATTTATGTCTTTCCCTCTGTGGATCTCTCTTTCTCTGCCCCAGAGGAAAGAAGAAAACTAGTTACCACACTGCCTTGGCTGTAGCACCATTGCCTATCTTTAGGGACCCTGCCTTCCCACCCTTATTCCCTTCCTTCCTGCTGCCGCTTGATTGATGGTTAGTCCCAAGGAGACCTGGACAAAGGGAGGAGGTCTAGAGGTCACCGAGAAAATATGTTGGAGTCTGTGTTCCTTGCTTTGTAGCTCTGGAAAGGAAAGCCTGCAGGGGCTTCTCGGTATGAGTTAGATTCACTGAATCTCCGGCTCACTAGTCACCCATCTTTGCCCCTAGAATGTGAGCTTGAAGGCAGGACCCTTTCTACCTCATTCACTGCCGCATTTACAGTCTCTAGTACTCAATAAATATTTGTGTGTTTTTATTTTTATTTATTGATTTTCGAGAGAGACAGAGGAAGAAAGAGAAAGAGGGAGAGAGAAACATTGAGTTGTTGTTCCACTTATTTATGCTTTCATTGGTTGCTTCTTGTATGTGCCCTGACTGGAGATGGAATTAGCAACCTCGACATAGTGGGACGACTCTCTACCCAACAGAACTACCTGGCCAGGGCCTCAATAAGTATTGGTTAAAAATAATGAGAGGATGGATGGAAGGATGAATGCTGAGCTCTGTTTTAGGCACTGGAGTACAGACCTTAAAGGTACCATCCCAATCCATAAGGAGAGAGGGACACTCAGAGAAGCAATCACCTATCATCCAGAATAGTGACTATGAGGATGGCAGTTGTAGAAGCTGCAGTGGGTGCCGGAGTCTGCACTGTGAAGACAGGGAGGGCTTTGTTCACTCACTACCTTAACAATTATTCATGGAGAGCCCACCAGTAGTAGACTGGGTTATAGTAGGAAATAAAGTAGGCTTCCAGTTGGGCGTGGGAGTAAATAAAAAGGTAGTTAGTAACAAAGAGGATAAATGCTGTCCTCGGGGAAATAATAGGCAGTGGACGCAGAAAGCAGAGGTAGCTCGCCCAGTATGGGGGATTCTGGAAGGTACAGTGGTGAGGTGAGTTTAGGCTGAGATCTGCCTGAAAGGTTAGTAGGAGTCAGCTGGGGAAAAAGGTGAGAGAGTTCCAGGCTAAGGGAACATCATGTAAGGTCAAGAGAGAATGGCAAGTTTCAAGGAATTGAGTACCAATTGAGCAAGAGGAGAGGGTGGAAGGACTGCCAAAGCCAGATTAAAAAGTTATGTCTTTACCTTAAGGGCATGGGAAACCATTGACAAATTTTAAGAAGGGAAGTGATAAGATCAAATTTGCATTTTATTTTATTTATACTGTAAATGTTTTTATTGATTTTTAGAGAGAAAGGGAGAAAGAGATAGAAACATCGATGAGAGCAAAACATAGATTGGCGGCTGCCTCCTGCACATGCCCGACTAGGGATCGATCCCACAACAAGGCATGTGTCCTGACTGGGAATCAACCTGGTGATCCTTTGGTGCAGGGGACCATGCCCAACCAACTGAGCCACACTGGCAAGGCACGTTTGCATTTGAGAAAAATTACTCTGGGTACAGTGTGGGAAATGGATGGTGTAGGGCCAGAGTGGCATTCTAGAGACCAGTGAGGGAGTAGTTCAGGCAAGAAATGGTGGCCTGAATGATAATATCTGTGGGGCTAGAGGTCATGTTTGAGTCAAGACTGAGGATAATTAGTTTTCCTGTTGGAAAACTTGGGGGAGAGAGGATGCTGGCATTCCAGAGAGAGAAAATGCATACCCAAAGATTTTAAGAACTTGGCATGTTCTGGGAAGCATATGTAGTTATGTATTTTTAGCTTGTAGAGAGGGCATAGGGGTAGTCGTGGGAGATGAAATAGGGAGGAGCTAACCTTTGCTGAAGAGCTGAGGGTGAGACCAGACCTCTTTTGTTAGAGTTGGGAGGACAGGGGAAACCATCCTCCACAGACACCTGAACTATCTGGAGGGTTTCCAGAGGGTTCTGGTCCATCCAGACATTTTCTGATCAAATACATAACCTGAAAGACAAAGACAAATAGTATCCAAGGAAGTGAAAGAGGATGTGGTAACTGGAAGAAGCAAGTGGACCAAGACAGGGAGTGGGGAGATGGGAAGAGACTGCCTGCTAAGCACAGAGAGGTGAGTGAGGCTGGGTGAGATGGGTCCCATCAGAACCTGGAAATTCCTCCTCCAGAATTGTCCAGTCTCTTCACTCACTCTTCTTTGTTCTGTCTCCAGACCTCAAAGGCCTCCTACGGATAACTAATTTTTTTCTCCAAAAGAGAAAACAACTAGTGTAATGTTTAAGAAAATGGGCTCTGCTTCTTTCTTGATTTGTAATTTAGAGCAAATGACTTACTGGAGTTATTTCCCTCACCTGTGAAATGGAGACAGTAATACGGTAATAATGCCTACCTCATAAGTGCTGAAAGGTTGAAATGAGGTAATGTGAACAGAAAGTTCACCTAGTGAAGGCTCTCAATAAATCTTTGGTGTTATTAAGATTTTGCTATAAGCCAAATGGGATGGTGGGGGTGAGGGTAGGGTTAGTGTGAGGGGAGAGAGAGAAATAAAGGGATGTAAATGAGGAAGGCTGAGTGGAAGGGGAGTGAGTTCCAACCTATGCAGAATTCTTCAATGGCTTCCATGGCCTATGGGGCAAAATCTTTCACAGAGTCTGGTTCCTGCCCCTGTTCTGCTTCATCTGCCACTGCTCCCAACCTCACTTTACAGACTAAACATGACACTACCCTCTGTGATTTTAAGAACATGTCATGAGCTGCTCTTGTGGAGAAAAAAATGGCCCCTCAAACCTGCCTTCATATCAAACATCAGGAAGCTTTCAGAGACATGGAGCAGATGTTGGAAAGAGACTCTGGGTGAGTACATTGTGAGGGGGATGGGGGACAAAAGGGGAGAGAGCAGGGAAAGGTAGCATGGCTCAAATAAATGGCATTTGACATAGCACAGTAGGTCCTCAATTAAAATCGTTTTGTCATAACATTGATGAGATGCCATAGGAACTTTACTCTTGTTTATATCAATTACCCTATGGTAAAATTTGTTTCATTATTCATCGTTTTGCCAGAAGTCGAAGAACCTATTGATGACGTTAGGTGAGGACTTACTCTACTCAGGTGAGACAGACGGGTAGGCAGGCCAATGGACATGCTTGTTTGAATAGTGAGGCTAAGACTGAAGGAGAGGCAGAAAAGGGGAAATGTTTAGGGGAGTCCCAGCATCCATCTGGCCTTTTACTGGTATACCTTCCCTTGTTTTCTTTCTCCTTCGGAAATTCAAGCCCGGGAGTATTGCCTAGAGACTTATTTGTTCCTTTTAGGAGCTAAGACCCCATGATACAAAGGTCCCATTACTATGCAACATGGTGTGGAAAGTGACTTATAAAGACTTGAGCTGGAGGGTTGTGGGAGCCTAGAGGTGCATGCAGCTAACCTGGCTCTGCTATGCCACAGGGCTGCTGTGAAGATTGCAGGAGTTAATACATGGAAGCACTTAACACATTGCCTGGCAGAGAGAGCTCTCATCACTATTATCCTAGTGTAGGCACGGCCTGTTTCTCCGAGGAAGTTTGGTTACCTTCATTGGATTGTGCTCTCTTAGAAGAAAAGGGCTATTATCTATCTTGTTTTCTGTTATATAGACAATACCTATCACACCGCCTGGCATAAAATCACTAAACATTTGTTGGATAGATGGATTAATAAATTCCCATTTTCCCAATAAAGAAACCAAGGCTGAGTGTTTAGGGGATTAAAACCATCCAGCTAAGTTAGTGGCAGAGCAGGGACTGATATCCAAGCCTCCTAACCAGAAAGATGCAAGACCAGAGATTCTTTTATTTTTTTTACTTGATTTCAGAGAGGGAAGGAGAGGAAGAGAAAGAGAAAAACATCAATGATGAGAGAGAATCATTGATTGGCTGCCTCCTGCACAGCTCCCACTGGGAACCAAGCCCACAACCTGGGCATGTGCCCTGACCAGGAATCAAACCATGACCTCCTGCTTCATAGGTCAACGCTCAACCACCGAGCCACAAAGGGATTCTTAGAGCTCAGTCCCAATGCCTGAGCCCATCTTTTCTCTGATACAGGTGGATGGAGTGTTGGGATGTGGTGAGAAGAGGTCCAGACAGGCCACTGATAACATCTTAAGTGGATTCAAAAGGAGCCCTGTGCCTGTGACTCTCCTTACTCTCCCAGTTCTCCTGACCAGCTACGAAGGTGAGAGCCTGGCACTCACTCAAATGACCTCTGAATCTTTCTCACCCCACTACTATGGGCTGCCCCCAACAGTCAGCTATACCTTCTGCAGAATCATTCCATTCCTTTCACCACTAAATTCTTGCCTTCCTTCTTTCCTTTCTTCCTTCCTTCCTCTTTCCCTAAAGCTCTCCTTTTCTTCCTGTCTCTTCCCCTGTAATTAATTCCTCTCTTTCTAGATTGCAGATCTTGCTGCTTCCCCTTCCCCTTCTTTCCGCTCTCCCTTCATAAGGCAGTACTTGCTCTTTCCTCCCTAAATTGAAGGGCAGTAATGTAGTAAAACAAATTGCTGTCTGTCAACAGAGTACATTTCTACTGTATTCATTCCCATGCAGAGAAGATTTATCAGGGTCCCTCACCCTGTACTGTTATGTAAATGTGGTAATCCAGGGAAAATATGATCTCTGAGGAGTCTGAGGATAAAGTCACCATAAAAACTATCAATTTTGCACTGAGGTTTGGGTTTGGGTTTGGTTAACTCACTCACTGCCTTGTCTGCCTCCTATTTTTCTCCCTCTTGGGGAAAATTGGACAGGTGGCGACAGCTTATGAAAGATGCTTTCTGCCTCCTTGGGTCCTCAGAGGTCAGCTGGAGGATCAAATGGTTGTAAAGTGCCTGAGGAATTACAAAGTGTGACATAATTCAAGGATGTTATTATTTCTATTGTCATGTGGGTCATCTCTGTGCCTCTTCGGTGTGACAGATGTCTACTCTGTCTACAAGCCTGGGCTAACCCCACGCTTGGGCGTCTGGACTCCTTCTGCCAGCTTGTAACTATAAACAATGCTCTTTTTCCCTCTCTCTAGGTAGCTTCTGGGCACCCCAGAATCACATTGATGTTTGTTTGTCCTAGGAGTTTAATAGTAAGATTTTTAGGGGGACAAGAATCCTCTGAGTAGCCCTCCACATTCTCACCCTCAGGAGTGAAGTGGGGCAGGTTTACAAGAGCCATGAGTAATAGGAAGGAGGCTAGGGTCAAAGCTAGACTTCAGGGCAGCTGTACTGAGGGCCTCAGGATTGCTTGTGCTGTCCTAGATTCCTCAGAGCTACACTGCCCCCCATTCCCAAAATGCAGATGAGTCTGGTGGTTAAGAGTCCAATACCTGGGTTCTGGGTTTAAGCCCCAGTCTGCTACTTTCAAATTATTTCCCCTCATTGGAAAATAGCAGTAATAATACTATCTGCCTCACAGAGTTGTTGAAGTAATAAATAAAGCAAAGTTTGTGAGGCACTTAGCATGTAGTAATATAATTTTGTTGTTATTGTTTTGTGTTTTTTAAAAAAATATTTTTATTGACTTTAGAGAGGAAGGGAGAGGGAGAGAGAGACAGAAACATCAATGATGAAAGAGAATCACCAATCGGCTGCTTCCCACATGCCGCCCACCAGGGATCAAACCTGCAATCCGGGCATGCACCCCTGACCAGAATCAAACCCAGGATCCCTTGGTCCACAGGCCGATGCTCCATCCACTGAGCCAAACCAGCTAGGGCTTGTTGTTTTAAGTGTTGCTCAGAAGGCTTTCTACATCATGAGCCCTGACCCTCAAAGGCCTGGCCATGGATGGGGATAGAGACCTTGCCTAGCCACCTCCCCCAGGAAAGGGCCTCTAGGTCTGGGTTGTGCCTGCTTCCCTTGGGCTTAGGCTGTTTCAACCTAGCTGCTCCTGGAGACTGGAGTTAAGAGACTGGAGGAGGCAATGGAAAGGCAAGAAGAGTCTTGGGGAGGTGGGTGTCTCTTATGTAGCAATTGCAAGAGTCAGAGCTGAAAGTAGGGGAGGTGGCGGGGGTGGGGGGAGGAGGGAAGAAGATAGGATGTCTCTAAACTGCCAGAATCTGGATGGGACTACAGCTCTAGGGTCCTGGCACTTCCTGCCACCTCCAGTCTTGGGGATGAGTCACTAGAGGGAGGACTGATGGAGGTGTCATGCTCTGCCTACAGAAATCAGGCTTTTCCCAAAAAGAGGTCTGGTGAGTGGGAGAAAGAGATGCAGAGGCTTAGGGGCTGAGAAGAGCTAGGAACAGGGGAGACAGGAGGCACTCCTAAGGCTCTGCTCACCCATTGAGAGACCAGGGAGGCAGGCCCCATCTCCTACCTCTTTTTGCCAGCATCACTGCCCATGCTGGCCAAGAGTAATCAATCCACAATTGCTCTTGACTTCTGCCTCTGTCTGTGCTGGGTTGGCTCTATCCAGTTTTCTCCACAAGGGAGTGCTTCACATTCTTTTGGTCACACACAGTGGGGGAGGGGACAAGGGTCCACTAGTCCCGTTTCACCTGGCCAACTCTTAAAGCCCCCCTCTGCCCCTGAGCAACTTTTCTGTGATTCTATTGCCTTCCTTCCTTCCTTCTTTCTCTTTCTCTTATCTCTCTTTCACTCTCTCTCTTTCTGTCTTTTAAAAAATGCCCAATCCCTCAGCCTTCTCCCTCCTCAAAGTCAGGGACTTCTTTCTCCATGTCCTTGGAACTCAACCAAAAGTTAGGCATTACATGTATGGATGTGGCTTTGGCCCACAAATACTGTTTCTTCTTCTTCCATTCTCTAGTTACCCCTGTTCTCTGACTCTTTCTTATGGTTTTCATTTAATAAGCACCAACTATGTGTCAGGTGTCTTTACAAGATAATTTATTTAATCCTCATGATAACCTAATGCACATTTTTGCAGATGAGAAAAATGAGCTCAGTGAGGTTAAGTAACTTGTCCAAAATCACAGTCAGCAGGTGCTAGAACTGAGATTTGTCAGCAAAGCCCTCAGACCTTGTTTTAAGAATCATATTATTTTTGTTTTTGTTAATCCTCACCTGAGGATATTTTCCCATTGAGTTTTAGAGAGAGTAGAAGGGAGGGGGAGAGGCAGAGAGAGAGAAACATCGATGTGAGAGAGGCAGATCGATTAGTTGCCTCCCACAGGAGCCCTGACCAGGGCCGGGGATCTAGCCTGCAACTGAGGTACGTACCCTTGACTGGAATCGAACTTGGGACCCTTCAGTCTGTGAGCCAATGCACTATCTACCTAGCCAAACTAGCTAGGGCTAGAATCATATTATTGTTTTAAAATACAATAATCAGATGTTTTGGTTGCAACAATTAGATGCAAAAGTTTTGAATTGCCCATTGCTTTTATTCATATATATATATATATATAATCTTTATTAAAATACTAGAGACCCAGTGCATGAATTCGTGCACAGGTGGGGTCCCTCGGGGTGGCCTGCTGGGATTGGGCCAAAACCCGCAGTCCAATGCCACCTGCCACTTCTGCCTGCCGCTCCTGCTCATCCCGGCCCTGTTCCGCCTGCTGGGGGCTCGTGCCCAGTCAGTCCCGATTGGGAGAGGCTCGCACTGCTGCAGTGGTGCTCGCCAACTGTGAGCTCTGCATCTGGCACCCACCTGAGGGGGGGCGGGGCAGGATGCAATAGGCCCTCCAGGTGGGTGGTGGGATGACCTTGCCAGCCAGGGATCCAGATCCGTCCCATTGACGTTCGTGCTGGTTGTCCAGAGCCACCTGGCAGCCACTTTTATATCGTTTCTTCCTTGTAGGGTGTCTAGGGAGGGGAAGTGGCATGGTGCTTGAGGCCAACTTCCAGGAGGCTAGAGGCGCTGTCAGGATCATGCCGGCGGCGCTGGTCAGTCAGTGCCTGGCCCGTTCTCCGGAGATTGGACCTTCAGGACTACTTAGGGAGTGAGTGGCTGCTGCCCGGCTGGTGGGCTGCCAGATGGATCGGTCAGCGAGCGGCACTCCCACTGACCACCAGGGGCAGCTCCTGCATTGAGTGTCTGCCCCCTGTTGATCAGTGCATGTCATAGAGAGTGGTTGACCAGTTGTTCGGTTGTTTGGTCGCTTAGGCTTTTATATATCTAGATAATGTACATACTATTCAATTAATTTAAAATGCATAATTCATTGTTTTTTAGTGTATTTCAGAGTTGTGCAACCATCACCACAATCAATCCTAGAACATTTTTATCAATCCAGAAAGCAACCCCATACCCTTTTGGAGTCAGTTCCCATTCCACCCTCAGCCTTAGTGAACAATTTCAATCATCATTTCCCATTTAGATTGAGGGAGTTAAGTTCACTTCTCCAGCTTATATCCCCAGCTCCCATAGTCTTACTCTCTCACCAGCTCTTAGGAAGCTATAGGAAGCTAAAAGCCACAGTCAGGAAATCTTTCTACTAATCTACTTTCTGTTTCTATAGATTTGCCTATTCTGGACATTTTCTATAAATGGAATCATACATATGTGGTTTTTTGGACTGGCTTCTTTCATTTAGCATAACGTTCTCAAGGTTCATTTATGTTGCAGCATTTATCAGTACTTCATTTCTTTTCATTGCCAAATAATATTTCATTAATATTAAAGAAATTGAGTAATAATATTCCATTGTATGGATATTGTTTGAATACACCATATAATATCATGTTATATTTATCCATTTAGCAGTTGATAGGAATTTGGATTGCTTTCACTTTATGACTGTTATAAATAATGTTACTGTGAACATTCATGTATACATTTTTGTATGAACACCTGTTTTAAGTTCCCTTGGGTATATATCTAGGAGTGGAATTGCTGGGCCATATGGTAACTCTATGTTCAACCTTTTGAGGAAATGCCAGACCATTTTTCGAAGCAGCTGCACCGTTTTCAATCCTACCAGCAATGTATAAGAGTTTCAATTTCTTCACATTCTGTCCAACACTTATTGTTATCTATCTTTTTTTTTTTATTATAGCCATCCTAGTGGTATGAAGTAGTGACTCATTGTGGTTTTATTTTTCATTTCTCTGATGACTAATAATGTTGAACACCTTTTTATGTGTTTATTGTCCATTTGCATATCTTCCTTAGTGAAATGTCTATTGGGTTTTCTTTTTATTATTGAGTTGCAAAAGTTCCTTAGATAGCCTACATTCAAGTCCCTTACCAGATATATGATTTGCAAATATTCTCTCCCATTTTGTGGGTTGTCTTTTCACTTTCTTGATGGTATCCTTTGAAGTACAAAAATATTTAATATTAATGAAGTCCAATGTAGCTTTTTTTGGTAGCTTGTGCTTTAGTTGTCATATCTAAGAAGACTTTGCCTAACCCAAAGCCATGAAGATTTACTCTCATATTTTCTTCTGAAAGTGTTATAGTTTTAACTCTTACATGTAAGTCTATGATTTATTTTGAGTTCATTTTTATATATGGTATGAGGAAGGGGTCCAAGTTCATTCTTTTGCATATGGATATCCAGTTTTCCCAACATTCTTTGTTGAAAAGACTCTTTTTTCACCATTGAATTATCTTGACATCTTTGTTGAAAATCAACTATCAATCTGAGGGTTTACTCTGGAGTCTCAAGTCTATTGCATTGATTTACATGTCTATCCTTATGGCAGTAACACCCGGTCTTGATTATTATAGATTTGTAGTAAGTTTTAAAATCAGAAAGTGTGAGTACTCCAACTTTATTCTTCTTTTTTAAGATTGTTGTGCTATTCTGGTTCTCTTGCTTTCCATACGATTTTTTTAGGATTGTCTTGTCAGTTTCTGCAAAGAAGCCAAATGGAATTTTGTTAGGAATTGTGTTAAATCTGTAGATCCATTTGGGGAGAAAGCACTTGCTCTTAAATAGGACATTGTACCAGCTATCAATCCCAATGCAAACGGTGATAGGAGGGTCATACAGAGGAGAGAGAAAGGGAGAGGGGTAGCAAAAGGAGGAGGAGAAAGAAAGAAAGGAGAATAAAAGAAGAGGCATAGTCTTACATATGGAGCAAGTGGGAATGAATCTAGATGCAGGGAGGTCCCAGGCCAATCAAGAAGCCGAATCTTGGAAATACTAAATTCTTCCTTACCAGATACTTTTTCCATTAACCAATTTCAATCCATATGTCAGTAAATGGTATAGCTTCTTTCTTCTCAAGATCACTCCTTCCTTTCCCCTAGGATTTCTTCCAAATACCTGGAGATTATTGAATGCCGTATATGCCTTGATTTGTGGGATTTAATGAAAGCTCCCTGTTGAAAAGCCCTATGTCTCAAAAGTGGAAATAAATGAATCTCATCCACACACCCCTTTCTGCAATAAGAAGTGTTATAGCCCCTTCTTGGTGAATAGCAGCGAAGTTGGCCTGCCTTGGGGCCTCTGGCATATGGAGGGTGTGCATGGGTCTCCAAAGGTGCTCTGAGGTGTGCAATGGGGTGAGGAATGGGGTGACACTTTTTTATAGCTTAATGATCTGGCGAACTCAGTTAGGTCCAAAGTGTGTTACTACAATCATACTTTCTGTACCTCACCTAGACCATCTTTCTTGCTAAGAACTGGTGAGAGAGTAGGAATATGGCAGCTGGGGATATAGGCTGGAGAAGTGAACTTAACTCCCTCCTACTAAATGGGAAAGGATGATTGAAATTGTTCATTTAGCAAATAATTTAACTTGCTGTAGGAAATCCTATTAAATGACAATTCTTTTTTTTTTTTTTCAGTGTCTTATAGGGCATTTATTTTTTTAAAAATATATTTCATTGAATTTTTTACAAAGAGGAAGGGAGAGGGATAGAGAGTTAGAAACATCAATGGGAGAGAAACATCGATCAGCTACCTCCTGCACACCTCCTAATGGGGATGTGCCCGCAACCAAGGTACATGCCCTTGACCGGAATCAAACCTGGGACCCTTCAGTCCACAGGCTGACACTCTATCCACCGAGCCAAACCGGTTAGGCTAAATGACAATTCTTATCGCAGTCCCTGAGAAGAGCAGCTCTGGGCTTTGTGAAGACCAGGGCACAGTCTCTTCTGAACCCAAACAATCATCACCAATAGGAAGCTAAAAGCCACAGGCAGGAAAACTTCACCAGGTTTCCCTGCCTCTTCCCACCCATTCACCCATCCTTCATATCATCAGTCAATTAGTTGAGCCTTTTCTCTGCTCATTGTAATATAAATAGCAAGCATTTTAATGGGCCCTCATTAAGCAATGTGATCAGTATCAATTACCTAATGAGACTCTGGAAAATCATGATTTAAAATTCTGTCCTTAATTGTGACTCAGCTTTGTCTAGAGCCAATGTGATAATTGCAGTGACATCCAAACTAATGGCACTCCAGGTGTGGGGCCTCTGCTCCCAACCTGGGTTTGCCCCAGGGGAAAATTTATCCCCTGCCACGGGAGCTGATCTCTATACTTTGTTCTGAAATGGAGAGTTTGATTTGTCCTACCAGGTTCAGGGGGTGATGGGTAGATCTGCCTGGTTCTGCCCTGTAGCCTCATGGATTCTGGGCATGGAAGAAGGAGGGTGAGTCCAGAGGAAAGGGCAGGGACAGAGGAGATTATTAGCTCCTGAGGACAGGGACTTTTGTCTGTTTTGTTCTCTGCTATTTCCATAGACTACTTGGCACCTAGTAGGGGCTCCATAAATACTTGAATGAAGAAATAGAATACTGGGATGGTCCCTTCAGCCAGCAAGCCCTTCTCTTTGCAAGTTTAGGTGTAGTTCCCTGAAGACAAAGAGATTTTTGTGTTTAGTGATGATCTTTCTAGCCTGAAGAGTTAGTAATTTTGTCCCAGTTGGCTTGGTGGTATCAGACATAAGTATTCAATATTGACAGTCTGGAGGGTTTCATCTTTCTCTTTAACCCCCCCTCACCCTCCATCCCCACCAGACAGCCTGGTTAAGGATTATATCCTGGCATTTTCCCAGAGCAACAGAGGTGGTTCCTTTTCTTCCTTACTTTTCTTAGCTCCTCTCCCTTTGATAAGAAGCAACTTGAAGGCACTTGCCAAATTAATTTGTCAGTTTTAAGTTGTCAATTATTCTGTGTCTCAGCAGCATTTAATCCAGTTAGTTGATCACACCCTTCCTTTGGAAACACTTTCTTTGCTTGGTTTCCTGGGCACTAACATTCTTATGGTTTTCTTCTTGCTTTCCCAGTAGCTCCTTCCCCTATCTTTATGCCCTCTACCTGTTCAATGCCCCAAGAATCTGTCTTTTGTCCACACTCATTTCTAGTGATCTTCTGTAGCATCAAGCTTTTTTTTCTACGTCCCAACTCTCTTAATTAATTAATTAATTTTCATTTTTTCTTTATTGATTAAGGTATTTCATATGTGTTCTTATCCTCCCATTGCCCCCCACCCCTCCCACTCATGCCCTCACCCCCCTGGTATCTGTGTCTATTGGTTAGGCTTATATGCATGCATACAAGTCCTTTGGTTGATCTCTCCCCCTTACCCCCACCCTCCCCTACCTTCCCTCTAAGGTTTGATGGTCTGATAGATGCTTCTCTGTCTCTGGATCTGTTTTTATTCATCAGTTTATGTTGTTCATTATGTAGCATCAAGCTTTAAGTACTTTCTATACTGAAGACTCCTAATTTATATCTCTAATTTGGACCTCTCCTCTGAGCTCCAGGCTCAGATATCTTTTTATTTTGTTGCTCAAATTGTTCCAATTTTGATTACTGAGAGATCTTTCAGTTGGCTCTTATGTCCCTTTGACGTACCTCCATCATTGGGTTTTTGTTTGAACCCTTGCTTTCTTTGTGGAACTGCAAGATGCTTTAGGTTCATCTATATATATAAAAGTCTAAGCAATCATTATAGCAGAATGACCGAACAAATGGTCGCTATGACACACACTGAGCAAGGCAGGCAGGTGAGCGGTTAGAGGGGCAAGCAGGCAGGCAGGCAGGTGAGTAGGCAGGAGAGCGGTTAGGGGCAAGCATTTCCAGATTGCGAGAGGGTCCAGGTCAGGTTGAGGGACCTTCCCACCCGTCGTGCACAAATTTTGTGTAATGGACCACTAGTATTATATATTTCACACCGTAGCCCTAGAATCAGGCATTTCTCCAAGGAGCTCTGGTTTCTTTTATTTAAAAAAATGTTTTATGCCCTAACTGGTTTGGCTCAGTGGATACAGTGTCGGCCTGCGGACTCAAGGGTCCCAGGTTCGATTCCAGTCAGGGGCATGTACCTTGGTTGCAGGCACATACCCAGTAGGGAGTGTGCAGGAGGCAGCTGATTGATGTTTCTCTCTCATCAATGTTTCTAACTCTCTATCCCTCTCCCTTCCTCTCTGTAAAAAATCAATAAAATATATTTTTTAAAAAAGTTTTACTATCTGGAATTATATTATTTCTTGGCGTTCTAGCTGTATCTCACACTAGAACATGAGGTCCTTAAACAGGACCTTTCCTGTTTGTCACTGCTATTATAATGCATATACTAGTATTTCATATTATATGTAGTATATATTAAATGTACTAATACTTATCTAGAATGTTATCTGGCACACAGGAGGATATCAATAAAAGTTTAGTGAATTCATGAATAAATGAGTAAGGCCAAGTACTATGCCTTTTATATACATGCATTCTTCATGGTACTTTGACACTCATAAGAATTTGATCAAAGGGCAGATGTATAGATGGGTGGACATATGAATGTATGAATAAAAATGAATAAATTAATGACTATAAACAGATGGATTGAATTATTGGATGTATAAATGAATTGAGAAATGGATAGAAGTTGGTGTTACCTTTTGTGTTTGCTCCCATGTTGAAAAAAGCTTTGCTACCCTGATGTCGCTGTGCCTCTCATTCATTCCTCTCTAGAGCAGAAGAGGTGACTTAAAATTAGGACAACTCTTTCCTCTTCCTCTTGGGAGCTGGCCTGCTGGCAAACAGTGGTGTTGTGCATTCTCTCTGTCATTTTGGGACTGGTGCCTGATCTCCCAAGGCAGCCTGTAGATTTCCATCATTGTCATTCATGGGTGGGCCAATCTACCTAATTCTAGGTTCAGATAGGCCACATTCCCCAATAGCTTCTTCTCTTCTTCAGTAATAAATAATGTGACCATATGTCTGTTAAAATAAATAAAATGGAGATCAAAGCTGAAAATTCTTTACGCAGACAAAACCAATTAAGGTACATAAGCAAAACCTAATCTAGCTTATCCTGCAATGCAAGCAAAATTTAACTTAGATTATTTTTTTTAATGCCTCAAGAAACCATAAATGAAACTTAAACTGTTTTCCAAAATGGTGTAACAAATTTTCTATGTAAACTGTCCTGGAACAACACACCTCTGAGCTTCATTCCACTGTTGGCTTTAAGACTCCTGGTTCACCAATTGTTCTTTTATGTACCATAAACTCTTAACCACCCATTTTTAATTAATCTGATTTTATTTTTAACGTATTGTAGTTCATACATGTTGGACTAGCATCTGATTATGCAAGTGTCCCTTTCACTCTCAAAAGTGTCCATTTTGGATAAGTTACATTCTCATCCTATTAATAAAGGTGGTATATTGATCTCTAAAAAAAAAAAAAGAAAAAGAAGTTGGTGTTACCATTGTGTACTCCAGTTATTCATGACAGAAAAGGGGTGGTAAGGGGCCCTATTGTTGATGCCTTCCACACTTTCTTCTCCCACATTCAATCAACTGCTAAGTCCTGCCAATTTTACATCTCAAATATTTCTTAAATCCATTTCCTGTTCTTCATTTCAACTGCTGTTGCCCTAAGTGCCGGCTCTCTTCATCTCCTGCCTGGATGCTGTGACAGCTTCCTAACTCATCTCTGTGTCTTTAGCCTTGATCCCACCCCCACCACCATCCACATGCCTGTTAGAGGGATCATTCTAAAATACAACTATGTCTGTGTCACTCCTCTGCTTAAACCCTTAGTGTGAAATCTAAACTTTTTAGCATGACATAAAGCACCTGTGATGACCTGGATCTTAGTCATCTCTCTAGCCTCTCTTCTGTCATTCTCCACTGTGCACTGATTTGTATGCCTCAGAAATACCAAACTGCTTGTAGTTCCCACCAGGGATCATGCTGCTTCCCTGTTCTGTCCTTTGCTCATACTAGTTCCCCTGCCTGGAATGCCCTTTTCCTCACATCCACAGCTCAGAATTCTGTGATGATGCTTATTAGCAGGGCCAGGACTAGCATGCAAAATTTAAGGAGAGTTGTGCAAGTGAGAGTGAATACATCTTTAAATTTTGTGCCTTAGGTACCTCACTTGACTTACCCTAATACTTGTTCTAGTATCTTCTTCTGGACTGGGAGCTTCCTGAGAGCAAGAACTTTCTCTTTTATTCCTACAATCCCTAGCACAGTGGTTGGCAAACTCATTAGTCAACAGAGCCAAATATCAACAGTACAACAACTGAAATTTCTTTCGAGAGCCAAATTTTTTAAACTTAAACTGTATAGGTAGGTACATTGTTATTAACTTAATTAGGGTACTCCTAAGCTGGCCTTTGCTAAAAACTCAAGGGGCCAAAGAGCCACATGTGGCTCGCGAGCCGCAGTTTGCCAACCACTGCCTAGCACAATGACTGGTGCCTAGCAGATACTCAGTAAATGTGGTGGTGGGGGGGCGGGCGCGGAGCGAGGGGAGGATGGATTAGAGGTCCACTGCCTGGGCCTTCAAATCCAGACCCTATCTCTTACTAGTTATGGGAATCTGAACAAGTTCCTCTCTGTTTCTCAGTTTCCTCATTTGTGGAAAAGAAATATTTTCAATATAGGATTTTTTTTTTCCATTTTAAGGGAAGTTATTCACTTCCTCAAAAATTTAAAATTTATTGACCTAAATTTATTTTTTAATTCTTATTTTAAAAAACATGTTTTTATTGATCTTTAGAGAGAGAGGAAGTGGAAGGGATAGAAACATTGATGAGAGAGAAACATCATCGATAGGCTGCCTCCTGCATGTCTCCTACCTAAAATTCTTTATAATATTTCCTCATGACTAAATTTTCTACTCTACCTGTAGATATGTCCCCTTAAATTTTTTTTTTTAGCTCAGCTGGTATGGCTCAGTAGTTGAGTGATGACATATGAACCAAGAGGTCACGGTTCATTCCCAGTCAGGTCATATGCCCAGGTTGCAGGCTCATTCTGTGCAAGAGGCAGCCGCTCAATGATTCTCTCTCATCATTGATATTTCTATACCTCTCCCTCTACCTTTCTCTATGAAATCAATATATGTAAAACAATTTTTTAATTATGAGTATCTTTTGAAAAATATGTTTTTATTGATGTCAGAGAGAGGAAGGGTGAAGGAGAGAGGGATAGAAGCATCAATGATGAGAATCATTGATTGGTGGCCTCCTGCATGCCCTCTACTGGAGATTGAACCTGGGCATGTTCCCTGTCCAGGAATCAAACTGTGACCTCCTGTTTCATGGGCCGACACTCAACCACTGAGCCACACCAGCCGGGCATGAGTATCTTTTTATTTTATTTTAAAAATATGTTTTTATTTATTTTAGGGAGAGGGATAGTGAGATAGAAACATTGATGGGAGAGGGAAACATTGGTCTGCTGCCTCTTGCACGTCCCCAATTGGAGATTGAGCCTGCAACCCAGACGTGTGACCTTACCAGGAATTGAACTGGTGTCCTCTTGGTTAATGGGTTGATGCTCAACCACTGAGCACACTGGCTGGGATCTTTTTATTTTTTAAATTGATTTTTAGAGAGAGAAAGGGAGAGAGAAAAACATTGATAGGAGGGAGATACGTCACTCAGTTGCCTCCCGTACATGCCCCAACTTGGGATTGAACCCACAACCTGGGTGTGTGGCCTGATGGGGAATCAAACCCATCACCTTTTAGTGTATGGGACAGTGCTCCAGCCAACTTGGCCACACAGGCCAAGACTAAACATTTTTTATATTGTTTATTTATTCCTTTTCTTTTTCTTTCTTTTTTTTAAAGAGAGAGAGGGAGAGAGAGAGATAGAAACATTGATGAGAGAGAAACATCAATATGATCCATTGCCTCCTGCATGCCCCCTGCTGGGGATTGAGCCCACAACCTGGGCATGTGCCCTGACTGGGAATCGAACCAGTGACCTCCTGGTACATGGGTCTATGCTCAACCACTGAGCAACACTGGCAGGGCTTTTTCTTTTTTAAATTTTATTTTTCAATTACAATGTACATTCAATATTATTCTATACTAGAGACCTGGTGCATGAAATTCATGCACGGGGCGTTGTCCCTCAGCCCAACCTGCACCCTCTCCAATCCAGGAGCCCTCAGGGGATATCCTACTGACGGCGTAGGCCTGCTTCCTGTGGGGAGTGGGCCTAAGCCGCAGTTTGGCCTCCCTCTGCAGAAGGTGATGAGGCTGATCAGGGGAAGATGTCACCCCCATCACCCCACTGCTGCTACCACTGCCAGCCGCCGCAGCTGCCAAGGTGTTTTCATCAACATAAACTCCAGTCCCTTCACCACAAAAAAATGACAACTTTCTTTAGGCATTTTCAAGATGTCTCTTTCATAGGATGTGACATTTCTTTCTTTCTTTTTTTTTTTTATCCTCACCTGAGGATATTTTTCCATTGATTTTTAGAGAGTATAGAAGAGAGAGGGAAAGATAGAAACATCAATGTGAGAGGGACACTTCTATTGGTTGCCTCCTGCATGAACCCTGACCTGGGCCCCGGCCAGGGAGGAGCCTGCAACCTAGGTACATGCCCTTGACCAGAATAGAACCCAGACCCTACAGTCGGCAGGCCAAGGCTCTATCCACTGAAGCAAAATGGCTAGGGCAGGATATGACATTTCTTAGCCCCTCCTGCAGCGGACCTTTGTTTTTTCTCCAGGAATGAGGTGGAAAAACCCTAGATCACCTTCTTGGATTCTTATTACCCAAGTTACCAAGAACACTGCAAGTGGCGTATGGGGAGCTTAGCCAATGAGCGGTCAGAAAAGGTGTTTCCTCTGCAGCTCACACACAGAGGCAGGACTGCTGGCGCGCCCCGGCTGGCAGGCCCTGTCTCTGTGGGCTCATGGCGGCTGGCAGGCCCTGTTCTCTGTGGGCCTGTGTCATCCGTGGCTTGCACGTGCAACAGTCGTGACGCTATGGCTTCCCGGACAATTTGAATATTACCTCTTTATATATATAGGTTAGTTACAGGTGTATAGCATAGTAGTTAGGCAATTATATAATTTATGAAGTAATCCCCTGATAATTCAAGTACCCATCTGGCACCATACACAGTTATTACAATATTATTGAATGTATTCTCTATTCTGTACTTTACATCCTGTGGCTATTTTGTGACTACCAACCTGTACTTCTTAACCCCTTCACCTTTTTCACCCAGCCCCCCAACTCCCTCCCATTAGGTAGTCATCAGTTTGTTCTCTGTATAAGCCTGTTTCTGTTTTGTTTGCTCATTTGTTTTGTTCTTTAGATTCAATCTATAAGTGAAATCTATGATATTTGTCTTTCTCTGTCTGACTTATTTTACTCAGCATAATACCCTCTTGTTCCATCTATGCCTTCTCTCTTTTTTTAAAAGAAATTTTATTTCAGAGAGGAAGAGAGAGGGAGAGGAGATAGAAACATCAATGATGAGAGAGAATCACTGATCAGCTGCCTCCTGCACACCCCCCACTGGGGATCGAGTGCACAACCCAGGCATGTGCCCTTGACCGGAATCGAACCCTGGACACTTCAGTCTGCAGGCTGATGATCTAGCCACTGAGCCAAACCAGCTAGCTCCATGCCCTCTCTTTTTGTTGCTGGAGCTTATTAAAAAGTTGTGTGTGTGTTGTTTTTTTTTAATCTTCTACAGTATCTCTATTTCTAATTCATTACTTTTGCTTTTGTCTTATGAGTTCCTCCTTCTACTTTTTTTCAGCTTTTGCCCTTTAAGTACCATTTTACTTGCTATCCACATTAACTTTCTTTCTTTTCCTTTTTATTTTATTATTTGTTAATCCTTACCTGATGATATTTTTTCCATTGATTTTTAGAGAGTGGAAGAGCGGGGAGAGGAGGAGAGAGAAAGAGGAGATCGAATCTGCAACCCAGGTATGTGCTATTGACTGGGAATTGAATCCACAACCCTCTGGTATGAGGGCTGATGCTCTAACCACTTAGCCAGCCAGGGCACTAATTTTCATTTCTAGATATTTCCATTTTTATTTCTCTTTTTCGACCCATGAGTCTAAAGGTGTTTCCAAATGTATAGGGGCCTTGTTATCTTTCTGTTGTTAAGTTCCATTTTGTTTATAGAAAGTAGTCTATTGATTTTTTTTTTTTAACATATCTGATGAGATCTGCTCTCTGGTCTTGTATGTGACCCATTTTTTAGGTGTTCCATGGGTGCTTGACAAGGTAATTGTTGGCTGCCTCATAGGGTTATTGTGAAGATAAATATTAGATAACACCTATAAAGCACTTAAAATAGTGCTTGGCACTTAGTAAGATGTCAAGAAGGGGTGGCTTTGTTGTTGTTTTGTTATTGTTGACGGATGGCAGTCTCAGTTGCTCTGTATGTCACTAGGTGTCCTGGGAACTAGGGAAATTGAGCTTTCTCCTGCAAGCTAGTGCTCTACAGTTCAGTGTCTATACTGGCTACAGGGTCAATTAATCTTTGACACACAGAAAACATTATTCGGCTCATTATAGTAGAAAAAGATCAGCATTTGAGTCAGACTGACTGGTGGTGGGGCTTTGGTGTGGCTCCTCACTAGCTTTGTGACACTTCTCCTCCCCCAAACTTCACTATCCTTACTTGGATATGTTCTTGGACTTGGACTGGGCACAACCTTTGATAGCCTTGGTTTATATATATATTTTCCCTTTCACTGAGCCTGCAGGGACAGAGAGGAAGGGAAGTTAGAGTTACAATGTTGAAGCCATCTCCATCTCCTTTCCTGGACTTTTTTCCTTAGAAAACCTTCTCATCCCTGCAAGGCTTCTCTGAAGCTCCTCCCTAGAAAGCAGCTTAAAATAAGCCATGACTGAGGGAGAGAAAAGGGAAGAGAATGTTGACATATGCAAATTAGCACCCAGCCTCCTGCCAAATTAGTGTGACACATGTCACCTTGGAGAGAATTTCTCTTTTGTCTTTTACATGGAGCAGCCCAGTTAATTTTTCAGGCCACTAGTTACCATATTCCATAGATGACAGCTCCTTAGACCCTCAGTGAGAGCATTTTCCTTGGTGGCCACAGAAACCTGGGATTTGCCTCTGCTTATTTCTTGGGTCCCCAGGTGAGATGAAATGACAGCATTTAACTTTTAAAAAATATATATATTTTATTGCTTTTTTACAGAGAGGAAGGGAGAGGGATAGAGAGTTAGGAACATCGATGAGAGAGAAACATTGATCAGCTGCCTCTTGCACACCTCCTACTGGGGATGTGCCCACAACCAAGGTACATGCCCTTGACTGGAATCAAACCTGGGACCTTTCAGTCTGCAGGCTGATGCTCTATCCACTGAGCCAAACCAGTTAGGCGACAGCATTTAACTTTTAATGCTGTAATTATTTTTATCTCATTGTTCACGGTTATATCCTCAGCACCTAGAACAGTGCATGGAACACTGTAGGTGTTCAAAAAAGATTTCTGCAATAAATGAATGAATGAAATGTCTCAAACTGAATTCTGATATCCTTGGGGATTCTCTAGTTTGAGATCTCAGCATGGCATGTGAGGCTCTTCACAATCAAGCCCAGAATGCCCAACTAGTAATTTTACTAGACAGTCTGGGCAGGATATGGAGGCATAGTCCTTTTTAGAAAATAAAAACAATGAAAGTACAAAGGATTTATGTACGTTTAGACAGGGCAGACATGATATGCAAATGACTTGCAAATATAATGCAAATGACACAAGTCCTCATGCAAATGAGCATCCTGTCTTTGGAATCAACTGCAGGGATATTCACTAATTTGTCTGTGGAACAGGCAATAAATCTTTTGAGGGCTTAGCTTCTTTAGTGGGAATGTGTGTGTATTGGGGAGGTGGGGTAGTGGGAAAGTTTCTCTCAGAGGAGTCAGTGTGGTGCTGTAAGTCTGCAACTTAGTATGAAGCCTAATACAGTATGCAGCTTAATATGAAGTTGTACCTGTTGTGATATTCCAAAGGCTGGCCTTTTAGAATTGGTGGGAGGTGGGGGCAACAAAATTCAACTCCTTATACTCTTTCAACTTTTTGGCTGCCTCACATTTTCTGTCCCACCCATCTCCCACCATCCAAACTCTGGTTTACCAGAGTAGAGAATAGGTAGTCAGAAATCCCTGGTCCCAGGCTTACATCATGAGGACCACAAAGGAGCCTGTGATAAGAACTCTTGTAAATCATAGCTGAAGGAGTGTAAGAAGATGATGTGGAGTTCTGCATTTCCTAACCTCATGACAAGAATTTAGCTGAGATTCTGCTTAGACCTATTAGAAAAGATGGTTGGTTGCAAGAAGCCTGGGGACTTTCTGAGAAATATAGCTGCTTCATTTCAATGCCAGTAATGCAGTACCTGACAAAATTGGAAGCTTACTTGGAAATCGAAAGGAAAAAAATGCCAACTATGATAATCCTATCTAATAATAGACAAATATGCAAATTGACCATACCTCCGACACACCCACAAGCCACACCCACAAGCCACGCCTGCCATCCCATCAGAGCGAGTATGCAAATTAACCCAAACCAAGATGGCTACAGCCACAGAGACAAGGTTTCCTAGGTAACAGAGGAAGCCAAGCTTTCCGCCTGCCATTGCCAGGCCTAAGCCTCCACTCAAGCTACAAAGTTTCAATTATAGAAGGTAAACAAATTCAAACAAATGGCGGCAGAATGGAGCTTGAGAGAGCAGGCCAGGGTTGCCGCCGGCAACAGGGGAAGCAAAGCTTTCTGCACACCCTGGCCAGGCCCACCCACTTAAGGCAACAAAGTTTCAATTATAACCCCAACACAAATGGCTACCAGCCTCAGAGGGAGCCCCAGGCTTGGCTCCGCTCCAGGCTACAAAGTTTCAATTGTAGAAGGAAAATAAATTCCAGATACCAGGGCCTCCGCTTGCGTTGCCAGGGGACGTGGCCCGCCTGCAAACCACCACAGGCCCCTAGCTCAGGCCGCCCCACACCCCAAGGGAACCCCCACCTGATCCAGGATGCCCTTCAGGGCAAACCAGCTGCCCCCCACCCCTGTACCAGGCCTCTATCCTATCTAATAAAAGAGTAATATGCAGATTGATCATCACTGCAACACACAATATAGCTGCCCCCATGTGGTCAAAGATCCTGCCCCCATGTGGACACAAGATGGCCACCACAAGATGGCCAGCAGGAGAGGGAAGTTGGGAGGCACCCGGCCTGCAAGGGAGGGCAGTTGAGAAGGACCAGGCCTGCAAGGGAGGGCAGTTGGAGGTGATCAACCCTGCAGGAGAGGGCAGTTAGGGGTAACCAGGCCGGCAGAGGAGGGAAGTTGGGGGCAAACAGGCTGGCAGCAGAGTGGTTAGGGGGTGATCAGGCTGGCAGGAAGAAGCGGTTAGGGGCAATCAGGAAGGCAGGCAGGCAAGCAGTTGGGAGCCAGCAGTCCTGGATTGTGAGAGGGCAGTCGGACATCCCTCGAGGGGTCCCAGATTGGAGAGGGTACAGGCTGGGCTGAGGGACAACCCCCCTTTGTGCACGAATTTCGTGCACTGGGCCTCTAGTTTTCATTATAAAAACCTGTTCTTCCCTGTCTTTCATGTGAAAGAAAAATTTTGGCTACACAGATTCTTCTCCAATGATTATAAAATATTGGGCAAATGAAATAAAAGAACCTCTACCAGACATATTTTAACATAACTCTAAATCTGTTTTTTCTCCGACACTTTGCTTTGTAATCAGACGTGGATTTAAATTCTCACCTCCTAGGTATACAAATGTGGGCAACTTACTCAACTTTCCTGAGGCTCAGTTTCCTCATCTGTAAAATAGGAATAATATAGAATCCTCATGAGGTTGCTGTAAGGATTAAATGAAATAATGCATATACTTAGCACAGTGTTGGCTCTTAGTAAGCATTCAATAAATGTAGCTACTTGCAATGGTCATCTGTGGATTTGCTGCCTAGAATCCATTCACCCTCCATCTGATAACCATGTTCCATTTTCTTCTGGTGAACCATCATTCTCTCCTCATTCCATGAGGTTCTAATGAAACTGACTCCACCCTCAGCATCAGAAGTAGAAAATATGACTTAGGTTTAAATCAATCAGACCATTCCATCCTCCAGGCCATATTGATTAATTAAAAAATGGGGACATATATAGAGTTACCATATGACCCAACAATTCCACTGCTAGATATATAGTCAAGGAATTGAAAACAAGTGTTCAAATAAAAGTGTGAACATGAATGTTCATAGAAGCATTATTTATGACAATAAAAAAAATGGAAACAGGGTAGTATGTGAGATCTTGTTCCTCAGCATATGTCATCAGTTTGGCTCAAATAAACTTTTATAAAATTATTTTAAAAAACAGAAACAACCCAAATGTCCATCATCTGATGAGTGGATAAACAAAGTGTTGGTATATACATACAATAAGAATATTAGTCACCATAAAAAGGAAGTACTGATTCATGCTCCAACTGAAAACATTATGCTAAGTGAAGTAAGACAAACACAAAAGGCCATATGTTATATGATTCCATTTATATGAAATATCCAGATAAGCAAATCTAGAGAAAAGAAAGTACATTAGTGATTGCTAGGAATTAGAAGTAGGGAGAATGGGGATTAACTGCTAATGGGTATGGAGTTTCTCTTTGAAGTGATGAAAATGTTTTGGAATTAGTTAGTGGTGATCATTGTAAAGCATTGTGAATATACTAAAACTATTGATTTGCATTTTTTAAAAATATTTTATTAATTTTTTACAGAGAGGAAGGGAGAGGGAGAGAGAGTTAGAAACATCGATGAGAGAGAAACATCTATCAGCTGCCTCCTGCATGCCCCCTACTGGGGATGTGCCCGCAACCAAGGTACATGCCCCCTTGACCAGAATCGAACCTGGGACCTTTCAGTCCGAAGGCCGATGCTCTATCCACTGAACCAAACTGGTTAGGGCTGATTTGCATTTGTAAAAAAGATGAATTTTATAGTATGTGAATTAAAACTAAACTAAAAAAAAAAAAAAAGGTCACATGACTTAAGCAGGCCAATGAAAGCCAGTAAGACTCAACCCAATTCCTTGGAGCCATGAAGGGAGCAAACTAGTTCCTTTCTTGCAGGACTCTAACTTGAGAGAATATAGTCTTAAACTGCTGACCTATTTTGCTATATGTAGAACCTGATATTGTCTTCTCCAACTCAGCTGACAGCAGAGCCAAGAAATGAATGAATCAATATCAAGACCTGGTTATACATTGTAGCAAGAATGACTAATCATCCCAATTTGCCTGTGAATTTCCTGATTTTAGCACTGAAAGTCCTGTGTCCCATTTTGGTCACCCTAGTTAGAGCTCTAAATCTACCTGTGCTTGAAACTCAGAACTCTATCAATGGACTATCCGATTACACGAGTCAATAAATTCTCCTTTGTTTTAGCAAGTGTCATGGGTTGGGTTTCCCAGAGGCTGGGACTGAGACAGAGTTTAGGGTTTAAGATGTTTATTAGGGAATAACACCTATAAAACGAAGAAGACAGAAGCAGAATATTAAGCAGAGGAAGAAGTCAAAATGTGATGTAGGACCTTGGCCAATCCAACAGAGAGCTATGGAATTAGTATTGTCCTTTAGAAAGTGCCCCATTGAGTCTAAATGGCTGGGCCATAATACTCTTTCCTGCTTCTTTTCACCAGCAAATTCTAGTCTCAACCTAAATATTTTCTTTTTAAAAAAATTGATTTTAGAGAGAGATACGAAGAGAGGGAGAGTGAGACAGAATCATCTATTTATTGTTCCATTTATTTATGCATTCATTTATTGCTTCTTGTATGTGCCCTGACTGGGGATTAAACCTGAAACCTTGGCACATTGGGACGACACTAACCAATTGAGCTACTTGGTCAGGGCCAAATGTTTCCTTTTTGAGGAATCCTTTCTTGAAGCCCTCAGTGATGTTAAGTGCCAGGCACCTGGGGTATGTGTTGCAATTTGATTAATTATTAATTATTAATTATTATTATTATTTTTATGTCTGTCTTACATGTAGTCCATTTGTTTCTTGAAGGAAGAGACTATTCTGGTTAGCTATAGGTAACAAACTACCCAAATCTTAGTGGCTTAAAACAGAGCTTGGCAAAATTTGGGCCATGTGCAGATCCAGCCCACAGCCTGTTTTTCTATAACTGAAAAACTAAGAATTTTTAAAAACATTTTTATGGGATTGTTAACAAACAAACAAACATGAATAATATGTGACATGGCCCACAAAACCTACAACATTTACCACCTGATCCTTTATAGAAAAAGTTTGCCAATCCTGAATGTCGACTTATTGGAGGTCAGGGCTCATGCCTGGCTTGCAGGCTTGATCCCCAGTGGGGGCATGCAGGAGGCAGCTGATTGATGATTCTCTCTCATCATTGATGTTTCTATCTCTCCCTCCCTCTCTGAAATATATATATATATATATATATTTAGACATTATATAATATATATAATACTAGAGGCCCGGTGCACAAAATTTGTGCATGCGGGGGGGGGGGGGGGGGCGGTGTCTCTCAGCCTGGCCAGCACCCTCTCCAATCCGGGACCCCCCAGGGGTGGGATCGGGCCTAAATCAGCAGTCAGACATCCCTCTCGCAATCCAGGACCACTGGCTCCTAACCACTCACCTTGCCTGCCTGCCTAATGCCCCTAACTGCTCTCCTGCCTGCCTGCCTGATTCCCCCTAACCACCTCTGCCTGCCTGCCTGGTCACCCCTAACAGCCCTCCCCTGCCAGCCTGGTTGCCCTCAATGTGCATATGGCTGGGGTACCTCAGCCCAGCCTGTGCCTTCTCACAGTCCAAGAACCCTCAGGGGATGTCCTCGGAGGAGTGGGCCTAAGCCAACAGTCAGACATCCTTAGCTCTGCTATGGAGGGGGAAGAGGCTCCCGCCACTGCTGCTGTGCTTGCCATTTGTGAGCCCAGCTCAGGGCTTTTGGCTGAGTGGCACTCCCCCTGTGGGAGTGCACTGACCAGCAGGGGAAGCTCCTGCATTGAGCTTCTGCCCCCTGGTGATGAGTGTGCATCATAACAACTGGTTGTTCCACCATTTGGTCAATTTGCATATTAGCCTTTTATTATATAGGATATATTATATATATTATATATTGTATTATGTAAATATATATATATATATGTTAAAAATATATATATATATATATATATATATATATATATATATATATATATATATATTTTAGTGGCCCAGTGCATGAATTCGTGCACATTGAGAGGAAATTAATTAGAAGAAATATTTTAATATCGCTATTCGCCTTTTCTCTATAATAGAAGTGTCAGACATGAAAGAAAATTAGTAAAATGTACATGAGAATAATATATAAATTGATCAATAAATAAACAATAACAACATGGTATAACAACAAATATTTTCCATAAAATTTTTACTGTCAGAATCTTCATTTATCATTAATTTTTAAAAATATGCCAGGTATTCTGGAAAATTTATATCATTTGGACAAACTTTACCTTTGCTGCAACATTGAGTAAATTTTTCATCATATGGTTTTTTATCGGAGAAATTTAGTGATAGGCAAAATTGACATGTAACAGTCATTTCACCACAACTATGTTCGATAATTGCATCCTCATTTACTTCATTTTTGCTGTGAAGGCAGTTCCTACCAGTATTGGTAGTACTTGTCAATAACAGTTTTTCAGACATAGTCTGTCGACGCTGCTGCTTTCTTTCGGCCACAGAGGTATGTTGTGCCAATAGTTGGTCTTCAGATATATTCTGTTGATGACCCTGGCTTCTTTAGGCTGCAGAGGTACAATTGGGGCCAGCTGGCCGGGAAGGGACTGCAGGAGATTGGCCTGCCTGGAAGGGACCGCAGGAGGGCTTCAGGGCGTGTCCATCCCCATCACCCCGGCAGCCCCAGCTCATGTCCCCAGCCTTACAGCCCCGCAGCCCCGCCTGGCACCCTTCCTTGTCCTGGCACTGCCCTCTCACCTGCTCCACTATCCCACTCTTGTTGGGGCCCATCAGGGCTGGCAGCACTTCCACTGCCACCTGCTGCCAGCACTGCATTGCCGACGCCCGCCATGTTCCACGCCGCCGCCCTGGTGGTCAGCGCATGTCATAGCTAGCGATTGAACTCCCGATCTCCTGGTTGAACTCCTGAGGGGACAATTTGCATATTAGGCTTATATATATATAGACACACACACACACACACACACACACACACACACACACACAAAACAACTATTTTGTTACATCTCATTGTGTGGCAGGTATTCAGGAAGGGTTTGGCTGAATGACCCTTCTGCTCTATGTGATATTGACTGGGACCTTTTAGTGGAACTAAGCTGGAGGCTGGTCTGGTCTGGACAGTTCAAAAAGGCTTTATTCATTGCCATGGCCTAGAGCAAAGAATATCCTTACATGATATTATTCTACAATGTCATTGTAATTTTCCCCAGATTTGTGTTACCCCCATTACCTATAATAGTACCTCGCACCCTTGGGGATCAATAAAAAATCATCTTTTTGGTGCTTGGAGACAAAGGTAACACATCTCTTGATATTTTAGAATTACAACAGCATAATATACAATTATCCCAAGCAAACTTACAAACTAATTTTTTGAATGTCTGGCAGCAATTTAAAAAGGACATGAAAGGATTTAATCCCTTCTATTGTGTAGAGGGCCCCCTGGGAAGGCACCTGAGCATTCTATATTGGTCCCTCTTGCCCTTTTGGCCAAGAGGAATCCTCTTCTCACAATCCAATTGCCCACAGCTGTTGCCTGAGCTTTTTGTTCATGTCGAGGTTGAAGCCTCGTGATGACTGGTACCATGGATCTGTCTCTCGCCCAGTGGCGCAAGCTGGGCCCTCCCTGGAGAAGAAACCCGGGTTCCCCAAGATATGTGATCAGTGCTAGTGCCCCGCCAGCAGGCGAGGGGATCCCAAGGCAGGTGCTGGGCGTGGAGGTCATGGGGACATAGGCTACCAAGGAGACAGAACTGAACCTCATATCACCCTGCTTGGCCCCGGAGGATGGCTGGTTAGGCAGAGACGGGTAAGATTCCTCAGGGAAGGAACAACCTAAGACAGGCACAGTCGCAGAGGGGCCATCAGGAGAGAACTTGGGGGTCAACAGAGGTGGGGCACAGACCCTCACCCCCCAACTTTGCAGGGGCCTGAACCCTCACTCCTTCTAAGGGAGGTCTCCTGCCCCCATGTCTGCTTAACGTCCCATGCCCAGCTCAAATCGGGACCCGGGTAACAGACAGAGACTTGGCCGACAGCAGCTGCCCTCTCACTGCAACAAGACTTGTTTGAGTTGTCTTGTACCGATGGTGTGGGGAAGTGGGTTTTTGATATCTAAATCCAGCCTACCACCAGGAATGCTCAGGGCCTACTCAAGAAGGCAAATAATCCTTTCCACTAATATTTACAGGGCAAAATAAGATTGTTGTTAGAGTATTAAATTTGACAGTAAAATAGTAGTCAAGTTTTCAGGCTAATTTAAATTGGATAATTGAAACAAGCGAATATTCTAGAAAAGTTAATTGTATTAGACAAAAAGCTGTTCCTAAAGTGTTAACTAAAATTTTTATTGGTAGTTCATCTCATGGTAAAATTGAATAACATGTAATGAAACTAAAGCAGTCATATTATAGTGCAAAAAATTAAAATTTAAAAGCTATCAAGACTACATTATAAAATTTTCAAAAGCCTCCTAATATTTAAATCAAAAAAGGGGGGATAGTAGAAGAATATCATGTAAGGAAAAATATCCTGTAAGTAAATTACATCTAGAAAATTTTTACTTTAGAAAATTAATTATAATGCTAACAGCAAGACACCCATGAAAAACACACATGGTGTCAAAACAAGCCAGAGGAAAATCATTTGGGCAAAAAATGAAAAAGGATCCCAAGTCAAATTTACAGAAAATATTCCTTTATTAACTTTTGGTCGAGAATATGTTTGTATATTTTCAGAAAACAACTCCGAGACCATGTGGATTCCTGCAACAGAGAGGTATTGACAGGACTACTCCAGCCATGAAGACAGAAGAGAAGCAGTCCAGTGATGGAAGATGCTGACGTCGCCTTGCCATACTAGCAGTCAGCAGCTGTGCGTCACTGCAGGTTGCCCAGGACCAAACTAGAGAGGGTCGGACCTGCATTACCACCATTTGTCCACCATCCAGAACTGAAATATCATTGCTGACATGTACACATAAGGAACTGTTTGACATTGAAATTGGGACTCAAAAGAACTGTTGGCCCAGAAAGAAACTCACTACAGACTGATTCATTTGCCTTTCAGCATAACCATCATTGCTTGTCTCATTTTCGGTTCTTATAAGTGTATTTCTAGTAGCACATGATCTCACTCATCTAGGGGAAATGATGAACAACATAGACTGATGAACAAGAATAGACCCAGAGACAAGGAGGCATGGATAAGACTGTTGGACCTCAGAGGAAGGGTAGGGGAGGGTTGAGATAAAGGGGAGAGATCAACCAAAGGACTTGTGTGCATCCATATGAGCCTAACCAGTGGTCAAGGACAATAGGGGGGTGGGGGCATGCGTGGGGAGGGGTTTGGGATGGGAATGGGGGATGAGGACAAATATGTGATACCTTAATCAATGAAGAAATTTAAACAAAAAATAAAATAAAATGATAAAAAAAAGGCTTCATTCATGTCTGGTACCTTGGCAAGATGGCTAAAAGTCTGGGTTGACCTGGGCCTCTCTTCCTTTCTATGCTGTCTCTCCCTCTGGGTGGTTGGACTATTAAAGAGTGGCTCAATGATCTAAAAGACCAAATGAAAATTCTCAAAGATAGCCCAACTTATTCTGTACTTGATTGGTCAAAAAAATCACAGGCCAGCCTCGATTCAAAGGGAGGGGGAATATGCCCCACCTCTTAATGATAGGAGTGCAAAGAATTTGAGGCTAACTTTAATCTACTGGAAGACTAAAGTCACTCACTCATCTTTACATCCCCAGCTCTTAGCACAGCACCTGGCATAAGAACTCAATAAATTGTTAACTAATGGACACACTCTAATAGGTAGAGTCTGACCTATTTGTAATATGAAAATATTAGATTTGGAGCAAAAGGTCTACTTGGACCCATAGGAGCACTTTGTTCTACATGTTCCACTTTGGGGCTACCATGGGACCAGCACTGTCATGCATCTCTAGGAGTATTTGAACTTCAGTTTCTATTTTGGTTAATGAGGGGCAATAAACCTTGCATCCCACAGGATTTCTGTGAGAATTAAATGGTATGACGAGTGTAAGGAAGTGTTACAAACTGTAAAGTTCTATTTAATGTTAGGTTGTTATTATTGTCACTGATCCCCTGAGTCAGGTGTGGACAAGGCCAAAGGCTCTAGATCCCTGCCCTGGAGAAAAACCCCTCAGCTCCACTCCATTCTCCAACTCTTACCTCTGCCAGTTCCTGAGGAATAGACATTATGAGAATGAAGCAGTGTTCCTATGGCTATGCAACCCAGTTTCAGCTAGGGAAGATTTATTTCCCCACAGTGGTTCTAATGATGGTTCGATGGGTCTCATAATTCCATAATGATCTTGGTGCCAATGCCTCCCACCCTGGGCATCTCTGCAGAGGCTGTGGGGAAATGCTTAGGCACACTAGCTAAACAAATAAGAATGATTAGTTGCATGTGACTAGCCTCTTGTCGCCTGAGCCAGCCTATTGTGTACTCCAACATATGGAGTAATAAAGACGCTGCTGAGAAAAACTACATTGAATTTGTCATCCTCACCCAGCTCAGAGAATGCAATTTTCCTTTCCCCAGAAGAGCCTCCCTGAAACCTTCTGTCCCAGAGACACTTCATACTGTTCATTTCCTGTGCATCTCATTTTTGACTGGAAGGAGGGTTTGTCTGCCTGAGTAATACCTCTTTTTCCAACTTTTCCACAAAAGCTCCTATACAGCCTGGGCATGATGTGTAATGTGATGTGGCATGTATAGGTCAAGGAGTGGGATAATTACTTAGACGTAGGGACATAAAGCAGGATCTCCCGTGTGAGTTTGTGAGTATATGCATTTCTGTGTGATTTAACTTTGCCCAGCCTCTAGCACAATGCATGTATAGCCAAAAAGGCATGGAAAAGAATAGTACCAGTAGCTAAGAACTATCCAGCACTTACTGTGCCAGGCTTTATACATATCATCTCATTTAATATCTATTTTATAGATAAGGAAACACCCCTCTAAGGTTGGTTAGGGTTAAGCAACTTGCTTAATAGTGAGGGGCAGTCAGTACTTGAACCTAGGTCTGTACAATTCTAAAGCCTGTTCTTAAACTGTTCCACAATCCACAATCCAGGATCTCTGCTGACAGTGATGTTGGATTCAAAGAACGAATGTTCTGAGACATGCCACATGGCAAGCCTTATTCTTCACACTTGATTTCCCAAAGATTTTGTGCTTGGGAACCTTTATTAAGAACAGTGTCAGAGGAGAGGAGAGTTCTCCCTTTATTGGCTTGCTGACTCAGGACTATGCTGGCATGGTCAGGCACTGTGCCCACTATGCCCTGACCCTTGTGTTGGGGTGGACACAGAGTGGACCAGGGAGAGGGCCATAGACAGCCCTGCAGTGGCCTGGTTCTTAGAGTTCTTCCAGGTGTATATGTGGGGGTGGAGATTGCAATGAACTATTCAAGTCAACCTGGCTCACCCCAAATTTGGTATGTAGAGTTAAACTGTCTCATCCAGTCAGACATACTGGTGTGATGCAGGCGACAAGAGTGAGAGAACAAGTGGTGTAGGAGGAGGAGAGATGAGAGAGTAGTCTGTCTTCAAACCGGTCACCTGGGTTCCAACTCCAGTTCCTGCCTGTCTGTCTTTACATCAGGTCTGGGCAAACCTGAACTGCTCTGTATGATGAAGAGGTGAGGAATTTGGAAGCTTGAGGAGAAAAGCCAGGAAAAGGAGATGTGAACTAGCCAGCTAGGTGCTGTGCAAAGGAAAGAAATGGCAAAAAAAAAAAATGATCTGCGGTGGTGATATAGGTGAGACAAGGACTTGGGAGGAAAGAACTGCTTAAGTAGGCTTTCAAGTTGCTGTGGGATTGTGTGGTTTATCTATTTATTTTACCATTATCCAACCATTTTTTTAAATATGTTTTTATTGACTTCAGAGAGGAAGGGAGAGGGAGATAGAAACATCAATGATGGAAGAGACTCATTGATTGGCTGCCTCTTGCACACCCCCTACTGGGGATCAAGCCCTCAGCCTGGGCATGTGTCCTTGACCAGAATCGAACCCAGGACCCTTCAGTCCGCAGGCCGTCGCTCTATCCACTGAGCCAAACTGGCTAGGGCTTTTTTTTTTTATTATTGATTTTTTTTTTTTTTTTTTTTTAGAGAGGCAGGGATAGAAACATCAATGTGAGAGAGAAACATCAATCGGTTACCTCCCACACATGCCCCAACTAGGGATCGAACCCACAACCTAGGTATGTGCCCTGACTTGGAATTGAACCCGCAACCTTTTGGTGTATGGGATGATGCTCCAACCAACTGAATCACCTTGCCAGGGTGATGGGATGTGCAGATTTAACATTTTCATTCATCACCGTTACAATACCTTTAGTAAATTCAGTGTTTCACATTGATGTTTTTTCAGGTATGGGCTCTTGATGGGGAAATGGAGCAGGCTGAGGGGACAGCTGACATCTAGGTTATATTCCATCTGTCCCCAATCAGGTTTTCTTAGGATCTCTGATTGGTTTTCAAGACTACTCTACATGTGTATGTTTGTTTGTTTCAGTAGACACGTCTAATTGCACAATTATGTAAGTCATATGTCTATGGCAATGCACATATCACTGTATGGCAGTATTCATGTATGTGAATGCAGGATGTTTTAATTTATCTACATGTGTAAACATGTCTGCGTATTGGGTGTATGAGTCTGAATGTGTAAGTTGTGTGCATGAGTGTGGATGCTTGTGCCAGGGTGTGGGGCTTGTGGCCCACTGTACTTTCCAGAAGTGGCTTCCATGGTATATCCTATCTCACATGTTCTTTTTACAATGATACTCTTCCAATCACAAGGTGGGTTCTGTTTTGGTCTCCCTAAATATGAACAGACCTTTGTGACTCCATCAACCAATAGAATATGACAGAATGACGCTATATAACTTCTGAGATTAGGTCATAAAAATACCATGCATTTTTACGTATTATTCTCTTGTGATGAACAGCCATCAAGTTGTAAGGAGGCCAAGCAGCTACTGGAAGAGGCTACTTGTCAGTGTCCTGGCTGACTGCACCAGCTGAGATCCCAATCAACAGCCCTCATCAACTGCCAGCCACGCTAGTGAGCATTTTAATTTAGTCGAGTCACCCCAACTGACAGTACATGGAGCAGAGTCAATTCTTCCCAGCCAAGCCCTGTTCAAATTCTAGATAAATAGAACTTTCTATGATGAATGATGGAAATGTTCTATAATACGAACCATCCAATATGGCAGACATTAGTCATATGTGGCTATTGAGCAGTTTAAATGTGGGTATTGTGACTAAAAAACTGAGTTTTAAATTTTATTTAATTTTAATTAACTTAAATAAAAACACTACATGTGGTTATTGACTACTGTATTGAATAGTACAGTTCTGAAGAATTCAGAGAGGAGTTTTTGTTTTATCTGTAAACAGGGATAAAATCATCTACCTGGGCTGTCTGGAGCAAACAAGATGAATGTGAAAGAGTTTTACTCACATTAGGGAGACAGCAATGTGAACTAGAGGGCTTATTCTTACAGCTCTTTGCTAATATTTCTGTTTTACGGCCCTTGCTGGGCTGTTTTGATTTGATTTATTTACATTTCTGTATCTCTTGTCAGACCCTGAACTCTTTGAGGGTAAGAACCTGGTGGGACTGTTTCACACCTGAATTCTCACAGACACTGGCAGGCATGTGACTTGGTAGTCATGTTTGAGTGCATAAAATGTTTGGAGTCCAGAAGGGATTCCTGGCAGCAGGATTTAAAGTATGTGGTGAAAGCTAGTGGGGAATAGAGGAGTAGGAGCAGAGAGGAGAAGGCAGAACAATACAGTGGTGAGACAGAGAGCTAGGGATCCTGCTCCCCACACTCTACATTCTAGGGCTATCTGGAGAGAGCAGGGAGCCAATTTGTGAGGCTGGGATATCAGGCTGGTGGGAGATTAATTGAGAAAGGCTGATCAGAGGAGAAATGATCTACTCAAAACATTTTGCTTGCTGAGGAAGGCCAGCTTGATCATATAAAGCTCCGCCTAGCCAGGTGATGTGGTTTCCTTTGATTGATGGTGGTCAGGTTGTAGATGATTCCTTAAGCTCTCTAGTCTTCCAAGCTTTTGCTTTGCTGGGGAGGGGAAGAAAAAATGTGGAAGATCTCTAACAGAACTGCAAGGTAGAAATGGTTGTTTGTTTCCTTATTTAAAAGGAAAATATAAACTTATTTCTGCTCAATTCCAAGAGTAATACAGGGAAATAAAGAAAAGAGACTACTGTGACTCTACCCACCCACCCACTATGGTCTCTAGAGTTCAAACTTCCCACCTTTACAGTGGTCCTCCTTGTTTGGGGGCCATGAAAATATAGGCTGTCTGCTTAGGCTTGGACCTACACACTGGTTTCAGCAGCTCAGGAGATGAGTTCAGAGCTAGTTTCCCTGGGAAGGTTCTCAGTCAGGGTTTTCCAAGGTCTGGAACTGGGGGACACAAAATTTCCCTTCCCCACACACTTGAGCTGGTTAGATCTATCCCAAGAAGGAAGCCAGGCTTATGAGTGCTGGCAGCTCTGTGTCCAGCTGAACTCTTTTCTTGGCTCATACATTTATTTATTCATCCTAAGATTTGAGCTTATTCTATTTTTAAGCATCTTGCAGCACTTTATAACTTTTATCAGGCTTGATTGTAATTTACATGTTCATTCTGTAATTCATCACTGATGCAATAGATATTTTTTGAACTTTTATTATCTGTCCTCTGGTTCTAGCTATGCTTGCTGGTATCCTGAAAGTTCCATAGGAAAAGTGAGCTGTTCTCCGTCCTTTCCCACCCAGCCTCAGGGGCGTGTCCTACCTATCCAGACCTTTCTAATAAACTGGCGCTACTCATTCAACTATTGCCCAGGGGCTTGTTTTTCTCCCTCCCCAGGCTACTAATCAAGGTTTGTTCAGTGGCTGCAAAGTTAGTTTCCCAGCTGGTTGAAGTAAACATAATAAAGAAAGCAAATGAACTGCTAGACTCTCACATAATACACAGGAAAGGGAAAGGAACTCCAGAGACAAGTTGTTTGCTTGCTCTTGGGGAATACCTGCTGTTTGGGGAGGTCACTGCTTGTTTAGACGCTACTTTTCTCCACTCCTGAATGACCAGGAATCATTATCTGCACTCTGCGGGCCTGACGGAGCACCCATTTTATTGGTCAAGGGAGGCACGTGGAAGGCCTCACAGAGTAGTATCAAGAAAAGAGAACAGGGCTTTTGGAGGCACTCAAATCTGGCTTGAATTTCTAGTTCTACCACTTCTGTCTGACCTTGTATAAATCATTTAACCTCTTTACACCTTTGCTTCCCTATCTATGAAAAGGGGATGACAATTCTGATATTAGAAATGTACAGAAGTACAATGTATATGCAAGCAGTTGGCACCTATAAAATAAGTCAGTGCAGAGCAGATTAGAGGTGCAAGTAACTTTTATTTTTAAAATATTTGGTCGTTGTCAAAAATCCACACAGTACACAAATATATGAAGTAGGTGACTTGCAGGTGGCCTATTCTGCATGACTTTTCAAAGGACTATTTATTGTTTGAGTCTCTTGGCTTTATCCCAAACGAAGACCCGCCAGCTTGATTTATTTTTACTCCCCACACCCTCCTTTTTGAGGATCCTTCCCGTAGAAAGAAATTAGGCTGTTAGGCAATCACAGAAGAAACTTCCAAGTTCCACTTTGATGTAGCTTAGAAGCAAAACCAAGCCCCCGGGCTTCTTTTCTAGTCCTCTCTCTTTCGGCGGAGGGATACAGGAAAAAAATAAAGTTCCGGCAAATTTGCGTAGGGAGACGCCAGGGGGGCGGAACTTAATAGAAAACCGGGGACAGGCGGGGCTAATAATTCTAGTGCCGCAAGCTTCCGTGAGGGGACCGCCTGCTGCTCTGGAAGGCGGCAATTGGGTGAGGCGACGAGCCACGTAATAGCCGGGCGCTCACGGGTTCAGACTGTCGCCGTGGCGTCTGCGCATCAGAAGCTGGTTGCTGCTGCGGCCGCCTGGAATTGTGGGGGTTGTGTCTACCCCTCGGCTGCCCGGCAGGAAGCCGAAGGTAGGGGCGGTGAGGGCCGTCTAGCCCTGGAGCTGGGCGGGGGGCTCGGGGCACTGCCCGGCCTCCTCCCGCCCATGGCCCCGGCGCCTTCCCAGCACTGTTCTGGGGTCCCCACACATCTTGCCTAGTGTCTCCGAAGCGGGACGTCCGAGGGGGACCTGCGCTCCTCGTTAGTGTCCGCAGACCTGTTCTCCCAGCCCAACGGCCGCTTTCCCTACCTTCCCCCCTCAGAATGTCTCTAGTAACCCTTCTTAAATGTCAGGAGATGAGGCAGGGGGGGCGGCCCGAGACGGGCTTTTTGGCTCCGCATCTGTTTTAGTCTCCCTCCCAGTTCTCGTCTCCTGGCCTCAATTTGTGCATCTGTCTCTAACCGCTCCAGTGTTGACACTGGGTCTTGGCCGAGACCGCTGTCCTCTTCACCATATGGAATTACGCCCTTCTCCCCCCGTGGTATTTCTACTCCTGTCTTATGTTTTTCTTCATTCTGGTAGAGGAAGACATGCCTTTAAAGTAGGGGTTACAGACTTTGGTGTGTCTCAAATACCTTGGAGATTGTGCCTGTCCCTTGTCTCAACTTAGGTATTTTGGATAACGTGGAGCTAGAGCACCCGCAAGTCCTCCCCAGGTGGTTCTGATTCAGGTGGTCCCGCAATCCTGGCTTTGAGATTCTTTGTTTCAGAAGATAGAATCCCGTTGATATATGAGCCCCTGTAATGTGGCTTCAGGTGGGAAAGACCAGGAGTCAGGAAATGCCCTGCACCTGAGAGGCCAGAGGGGGCTTCCTTTGTACTGTAGAGCTGGAGGGCGGGTTGATGCCTTTAAACATATATATTGAGGACGCATACAGTTTTCTAATAAATATTTTTCAGTGCCTGGCTTCAGTCAAGCCCAGCTGGCTTTCCGATCTCAATTAAACAAAACTACAAACTGCTTTGGGGTTTGGGGTATTCTATTAACCCAGACTAGGTGGGCAGGAGGAGACTGAATCTTCCATTGTCTGCTAACAGAAGAAACTGATGTGTTTATACACATTAATAGTGTTTGTTTTGACAGTGCAAAAGATGTTTCATATCTGTGTGTCTTTTTAGCTCTCTCCCCACCCAAGCTTTTTTCTTTTTTGATAAAGATATAGTCAAATTTGGGGATTGAATAGGATTTTGCTGGGACCTAGGGCATGAGGATATCAGGATTGATGTTTGTATAGCATGGATCAGGACTTGGTGTGTGATTTCAGTTGAGAACATGGCCCTTAGGTTTTTTAAGAAGGTGTTGCCACATCAGATTTATTTTAACCTTTCATCTGGGTTAAACCTATGTACTGGGTAGCTGCTAAGTCTCCTTGAATTGATAGAGTGGCCTTGTGTGGTAGGTGTCCTATAGGGCCCAGTGGCTCGGCCTCCCCAGTCACCTGGGGAGAGTAATCTTGGTTGTATAGTGAATTTAATCTCCTAACACTCGTTGTTCTGATGAAATTGGCTACTGAAAAGATTGGCCCCATTTTACAGATGGTGGGAATAGGGATGATGAGGTAACCCAGGAATGAAAAGTTGCCTTGTACTCTGAGTCATGGTCCCCCCCCCCCTACCCGCCCCCCCCCCCTTTTTCTGCTCTCTTTGAAGGCCAGCTATTACTTCTCTGTAGAGGCCAACTTTGAACTCTGGTGTGTTTCATTGGCTCCAAGAAATTAAGTGAAACTGAAAAGTAACAGAATGGGTTTAAAAAAATAAACATGCCAGAATTTAATGCTTTGATAAGTGTTCTCCTGTAGAGTGGTATGTGTAGGTGTGGGTGGTGGGGGTTGAGGGTGGCATCACTTAATGTGATATGGCCATTATCCAAAGCAGTTTTGAAAATTCACTTCTGAAATTGTTTCCAGAGACATTAATAAGAGCACCATTCTGTATTTAAAAAAAATTTGTTGTTACCTCAAATAGGCATGGTTAAAAACTGTCACCTGATTTGTCTACAGATGACTTAATAGTTCTTTTGAAGTGGACATAGTGCTTTTTTGGAGTGTGGTAAACCTGAGTTTTGATTCTGAGTCTAATTCATCATTTATTAGCCATACGACCTTGGACAAGTTATTTCACCTCTTAGGCTTGGTTTTCCACTGCATAAAAATGGGAATAATACTTTGAAGAGTGATGATTCCACTCGAATCTACTTTTCAAGTGAATTTTCTTTCTCCTAAACTTTTTTAAAAATTGTTTTTATTGATTTCAGAGAGAGGAAGGGAGAGGGGGAGAGGTAGAGAGGGATAGAAACATCAGTAATGAAAGAGAATCATTGATCGGCTGCCTCCTGCAAACCAGGAATGGAACTGTGACCTGTTTCATAGGCCAATGCTCGACCACTGAGCAACACTGGCCGGGCTCTCCTAAACTTTAAAAAAAAAAACTTTATTGTTCTGATTATTACAGATGTTCCTCTTTTTTCCCCCCATAGCTCCCCTCCACCCGGTTCCTACCCCACTCCAGGACTTCCCCCCCACCCCCGCCTCACTGACCTCATCCATAGGTGTAAGCTCTTTGTCCAATCTCTCCCCACACCCCCCACAACCCCTTCCCCCTGAGAATTGTCAGTCTGCTACCTTTCCATGCCCCTGATTCTATTATATTCACCAGTCTGTTCTGTTCATCAGGTTTTTTTATTCATTTGATTTTTAGGTTCACTTTTTGATATGTATTTGTTGTCACTTAGTTGTTCATAATTTTTGTCTTTACCTTTTTCTTCTTCTTCTTCTTCTTCTTAGAGAATACCCTTCAGCATTTCATATATTACTGGTTTGGTGGTGATGAACTCCTTTAGCTTTTTCTTGTCTGTGAAGCTCTTTATCTGACCTTCAATTCTAAATGATAGTTTTGCTGGGTAGAGTAATCTTGGTTATAGGTTCTTGCTATTCATCACTTTGTGTATTTCTTGCAACTCCCTCCTGGCCTGCATAGTTTCTGTTGAGAAATCAGCTGACAGTCATATGGGTACTCCCTTGTAGGTAACTAACTGTTTTTCTCTTGCTGCTTTTAATATTCTCTCTTTGTCTTTTGCCCTTGGCATTTTAATTATGATGTGTCTTGGTGTGGTCTTCTTTGGATTCCTCTTGTTTGGGGTTCTCTGCACTTCCTGGACTTGTAAGTATTTCTTTCACCAGGTAGGGGAAGTTTTCTGTCATTATTTCTTCAAATAGGTTTTCAATATCTTGCTCTCTCTCTCCTTCTGGCACCCCCATAATTCTGATGTTGGTATGTTTGAAGTTGTCCCAGAGGCTCCTTACACTATCTTCATATTTTTGGATTCTTTTTTCTTTTGCTTTTCCGGTTGGGTGTTTTTTGCTTCTTTGTATTTCAAATCTTTGACTTGATTCTTGGGATCCTCTAGTCTGCTGTTGGATCTCTGTATATTATTCTTTATTTCAGTTAGTATATGCTTAATTTCTGATTGGTCCTTTTTCATATCCTTGAGGGTCTCACTAAATTTCTCGGAGGTTTCTAGAAGATTCTGAGTAACCTTATAACTGTGGTTTTTGAACTCTATATCCAGTATTTTGCTTTCATCCATTTCTTTCATTTGTGACTTATTTCTTTGTCTTCGCATTTTGGCTGTTTCCCTGTGTTTGTTTCTATGTACTGGGTAGCTGCTAAGTATCCTTGAGTTGATAGAGTGGCCTTGTGTGGTAGGTGTCCTATAGGGCCCAGTGGCTCAGCCTCCCCAGTATCCTGAGGTGGACACTCTTGGTGCACCCCTTTGTGGGCTGTGTGCACAGTCTTATTGTAGTTAACCCTTGATTGCTGTTGGTATCACTGGGAGGAATTGACCTCCAGAACAATTGGCAGTGATGACCAGCTGTGTCTACACTGGAAGATCTGTTGCACAGGAGACATTCTTATGAGGCAGGACTTGCTTCAGTGGGGCTTTGGTGCTCACTGAGTCTTCCCCTTGAGTGTGTCTCTTATGGAAGTGAAGAGTTGTAATCTGGTATAGTCTTACTCTGACCACTGGGTACACTGGCTCTTGGATCTCCAAGGAGGTGCAAGGTCAGCCACTGTCTGGGGCCGCCCAGCAGGAGCTACAGAGAGATCTGCAGATTCCTCCTCTTTGTATGGGGTTTGGAAGTGCCCAGACGAGGCCCAGCTGTGAAGCAAGGCAGGCTGCTGCTGCTGGGCCTTGGACCTTCTTTTGGAAACTCTGGGGCTCTCTGACCCAGCTGCAGTGTGACAGGTTTTAGGAGGAGAAAGGACAGGCCATTCATATGCAAAAGCCGATGTGCACAGCTTGGGTGGGGTTGTAAATTGGGAGGTGCGGGGTCTCTGGGAATCACCAGGGCAGAGCAAACAGCAATGCTGCCAGTCAGCTCTGCCCCGGAGAGGTCCCCGGGTCTCTGCGTCCTGCACTCCTCTGCAGGAATAATGATTGCTGCGAGCACTTCTGAGAGAAAGCCGCTCTCGCGTTCTGGCCCGATGCCAGACAGTCCAGTTTCTCCCGATATGTGTCTGGGTCCCCCAGAGTCTCACTCGGAACTGGAGTTCAGAGCAGTCAGGAGCTTGTATCTCCCTCCTGATGGAAAGAGCAGCACATCCAGGTGCCAGCACTTTCCGCGCCTCAGCACCTCTTACCAGTCTCACTGCACTTTCTTTACCTCTCTAGTTGTGGAACTTCTACTCAGCCAGCTTTCCCGTGATTCTGGATGGTAATTCTTCTGCCTTTCAGTTGTAATTTTGATGTGGTGGTGAGAGGCAGCAAGTATAGGTGTTTACCTATGCCGCTATCTTGGTTCTCCCCTCATTCTTTTTTTCTTTCTCCTAAACTCTTAAGAGTCCCCACGAGACTTGCAACCAGGGGAGCAATGGGCAGTGGCAGCTCATCCCGGGATAAACCCCTGAACTTGGTCCCAAGGCTCCCTTTTCTCTGACACCAGTGAGCTAACAGCAGCCTCTCCTTGGCTCACTTCTTTCTGATAACATTTCTGGAGAGCCAAAGCAGCCCCATCTAGGCTCTCTCCTGTTGCTTCTTCTATCTTAGGTCCTTCGTTATTTCACTGTTCCCAGCTTTAATGTACTCTCAAAAAACAAATAAATACTTTGAAGAGTAGTTAAATGAAGTAATACACACGAAAGCTCTTGGGAATAGGAATGCAATAACTCTTTTCATCATCAAAGAATGAAGATTGTCATTTTTTAATATTCTCATTAATAGCCAATCTGTAAAGGCAAGTTTTATCTTTTTCCAAATAGGTGATGCCTTCCAATCCTCTTTTTACTATGTTTGTGGATTCATGCTCTTCTCATCTAGCCTCTTGTATGTGTGTTTTCTTCATTATTTTCTATCCTTTCTTAACTGAAGCTTTGCTGCAGAGGCTGTCTGCCAGTGTCTTGGAGTAAGCCGCTTTCAGGAGAGCTAATCTGAACATTTTTACAATGCAATCCCTGCGGATTTTTCTCTGGGGCCTCAGATGGTACTTAGGTCATGCTCTGTAGCAAAGTGTTCTCTGTCTCCTGGATTTGGTGTTAATTTGGAGACCTGTCCTTGTGGAGGAAATCTTTTTCTTTCTAAGGGAGGATGAATACTTTATCCTTTTCTGAGTTGGTTTTAAGCTTCAAGACTTAGTCTTCCACAGATAGAGCTTCTTATTTTAATTATATGTGGCCTAAGGAAATATCCCGCCCTTTTCTTCATTTACTGGTAATTTCACAAAGGATTTTACTGCTGAATAGGGGAAAATACTAGTAGCCTGTTGCTATTCACGCTGGGCTTGGGCTAACCTCTGATTTCTAGCATCAACAACAATCAAGTTTGTCTTTGGGACAAAAACATCTAAAAGATTCAAGGTACTCAGGACACATGTGAAGAATCTCCCAGAATTTTCCTGGCTTGTTAAGGGTTTACACCTGGTATCCTCACTTGTGCAGTTTTCTACCTTGGAGACAGTGAGAATTCAGTAGCAATAGAACTATGTTCAGCCCAGACTGGTAGTTCTTTCAGGTTCCCTGAGGCAGCTCATTGACAAGGATAATGGTTGTGATGGCTGGTTATGTCTGCCCTCATTCATATTCATTCATTCTCTCGCTCTTTCTGCTTTTTGCTTTTATTAGCATCTGTTTTATGCTGAATTTACCCCTGGCCCATAAAAGTTTTGTTTCTTCAGTTTCACCTGGGATATCTTTTTCTTCTGTGCAAATCCCTCTTCTGGATTAGGAACAATATGCTCTTTTTCAGTAATTTCATTGTGTCAGGGAGAGCTCATTTATGGGTTTATCCATTCATGATCTCTGTAATTTCTGCACCCCATCTTGGGTGCTTTTGTTCACACAGATGTGGTCATTAAGCATCTAAATGTTAAATTCAATATTACTCTCTGCATTTTTAAGCATGTGCAGCAAAAATTTAGCACTCTTTTTGGACTATTGACCCCGTGTCCTGCCCTACCATTTGACCTGGACATACTTACCAACTCCACCATTGTAATGGCAGAATGGCACACTTTGCTTCTGCAAAGTGACATCTTTCAGATACTTGGTGGCTTCTCAGATAGGATATGCATATCCTTGATGGCCTTGCCCTCAATCTCTTAATAGTGCCCTTGGCTTTGGTGTTTGAGGCATTGAGAAGTGTCTTAGTAAGTTATAGGCTGCTATAACAGAATGCCATAGACTGGGTAGCTTAAATAACAAACATTTATTTCTCACACAGTTCTGGAGGCCTGCTGGTCAGGTTCTTGATGAGAGCCCTTCTTTTGGTTCACAGTAGCTGACTACTTGCTGTATCCTCATGTGGCTCAGAGAGTAGAGTGTGCCCTGGTTTGGTCAACTCTCTGTAAGGGCACTAATCCCCTCATGGGGGCCCCACCCACATGATCTACTCTAATCTTAACTACCTCCAAAGGCCCATCTCCAAAAAAAAAAGGATCACATTGGGAATTAGGGTTTCAACATAAGTATTTGGAGGGGGAGAGACACATTCAGTCCATAACAAGAAGGAAGTGGCATACTCAGTGCACAAGAACCATTCCATGCCAATGCCTTGGTGGAGATTAGGAGCACAGAGCTCTGAATCTAGGGCTGGGCAAATGGCATATTTCAATCTTGGCTCAGGAATGCTGCTGAAGTACGGTAAATCCTTCATGACAACCATCATGTTTCTTGGGGTCGCCTCATTAGTGAAATGAAAATGCCTGTATAGCTCTCTCCCATGAGGAGGGTGAACAACCATCCTAGTTTTCCCAGGACTGAGGGATTTCCCACATGTGGGACTTTAGTGCCCAAACCAGGAAAGTCTGGGGGCAAACCAGTACAAGTTGGTCATCCTACACATGACTATTATGCAAATTAATGACAATCTTTATGGAAACTGGGTCAACCCTTTGAACATCAGATGTTTCTTAACCTTTTTGTTTATTATCACTTTTTGAGTCTTTTCCTAATCCCTCCCTCCCCATGCCATCTGAATTGTAATACCACAGATATACTATGTATTTGTTTATGTACTGTGTAATAGCTATGATTTTTCTTCCCCAGCAATCCATTTTCACCCCCTTGGGGGCGATATTGCCCTCATTGAGAATGCATGTCTTACTTATATCCTCTCTCTAATCTATACTAATAAAAGAGTAATATGCTAATTAGACCAGGAGACCTTCCGGATGTCCTTTTGGACAAAGCCATAGTGGCGGGGCTGAGGCAGAGGCGGTTAGGGGTGATCAGGTCAGGAGGGGTGGGCAGTTGGGGATGATCAAGCTGGTGGAGGAGGTAGTTGAGGGTGAGCAGGCTGGCAGGAGGGGCCAGTTGGGGGCAAGCAGGCCAGCAAGGGGGGGCAGTTTGGGGCAAGCAGGCTGGCAATGGGGGGCAGTTGGGGGCAATCAGGCCGGCGGGGAGGGGCAGTTGGGGGTGAGCAGGCCAGCAGTGGGGGGCAGTTGGGGGCGAGCAGGCCGGCAAGGGGGGGCAGTTGGGGGCGATCAAGCAGGCAGGCAGGTGAGTGCTTAGAATCCAGCAGTCCCAGATTGGAGAGGGTGCAGGCCAGGCTGAGGGACACCCCTCCCCCGTGCACCAGGCCACTAGTCTTCTATAATAATAAAAGCGTAATATGCAAATCGACTGAACGACCGAACAGCAGAATGACCATCTGGACGACCACGCTATGACACCCACTGGTGCCAGGCCAGCCAAGGCGGGTGCGATGCGATTGGTCAGGGGCCTGGCCATTGCCCCATGATCACCCTGCAGAAGGAGGCCCAGGCCACCGCTGGCCGGGTGATCAATCAGGGGGCTCCATGATTGCCCCAAAGAGGGAGGCCAAGGCCACCGACTGGTGGGCTGCAGCGGGTGGGCAGGGCCTCCCTCTGCGGGGGCGATTGATCATGGGGCTCCCAGACTGTGAGAGGGCTGAGCCCCCCCCCCCCCAGTGCTGAATTTTGTGCACCGTGCCTCTAGTATAGTCATTGAGGCTTATTTTCTATCTAGTAGATCCAGCTGTTACTACAAGCTTTTTCAATGCCTCAAACACCAAACTAGTAAAGACAGGAAAGCATTATCTCATCTAATTCCCACAGCAGTCTTGTAAGATAGTTGGTATTATCCCCATTTTATAGATGAAGAAACTGAGGCTCAGTGAGGTTAAGTGATGCAGTGAGGCTTTAAACTCAGTTCTGACTCCAAAGCTCTTTCTATTGCACTGTGCTACACTCCCCCCATCCCCCAACCAGTAGTCTTGCAGTTAACAGGGCATTTGACCATTCAGCTTATTTTCTCAAGGCACTACTAAGTACCAGGCCCAGTGGAAGATGTTGGGGACACTAATGTGAAACAGTTCTTGCTGCTGAAGAGCTCACTGTTTTTCCAGGGTGGGAATGCCTTAGGGCTAAAAGCCCTTATTATTCTTTCCTGTTTGGGTTGTAGCTAAGCCATGGCTGGTTGTCATGGAAAGATTTGAGCTAGTTGGCCTTTAGGAGGGTCAAAACTGTGAGTTCGACCTTACTACAGGGTGGGGCAAAAGTAGGTTTACAGTTGTGAGTATGCAAAATACAGAATTTATTATTAATTATTGCATTGCTTTACATATGAACAGCCAACAAAAGTAGGTTTACAGTTGTGAGTATGCAAAATACAGAATTTGTTATTAATTATTGCATTACTTTACGTATGAACAGCCATAAACCTACTTTTGCCCCACTTTGTATATCTATTTTCCAACCAGCTGAGCTCTTTTTAATTTCTGAGCATGGTACGTTTAGGATGTAACCAAAACTCCTTAGCCACTACATATTTGTGAACATAAGGATTTCTGTTTTGCTCATTGATGTTCTTTTTTTTGCTAATCCTCACCTGAGGATATTTTTTTCCATTGATTTTTTTTTTTTTTTTTAAAGAGAGAGAGTGTAAGGCAGGGACTGAGGGTGGGGGAAGAGAGAGAGAATATCATCAGTGTGAGAGAGATACATTGATTAGTTGCCTCCGGCATGTGCCCAAACTGGGGCTGGGGATCAACCTACAACCCAGAAATCAAACCAGCGACTCCTCACTTCCCAGGATGATACTCTAACCGTACTGAACAATACTTGTCAGGGCATTTTTTAAGTGTTTTAAGTTTTTATTGATTTCAGAGAAGAAGGGAGAGGGAGAGAGAGAGATAGAAACATCAGTGATGAGAGAGAATCATAGATCAGCTGCCTCTTACTCAGCCCCTACTGGGGTTGAGCCTGCAAGCTGAGATGTGCCCTGACCGGGAAAATGGAACTGTGACCATCTGGTTTATAGGTGTACCCTCAAGCATTGAGCCACACTGGCTGAGCTTATTGATATTCTTAATAATTTGGAGCAGTTGTTTGCCCTTTTGTGAATTTATTCATGTTATCTATTGAGAGACTTGGAGAAGAAATGGTTGTATAGGTGGAGGTGAAGATGGGAGGAATGAGTTTTACCTGGAATTCTCCAGAGAGGCTGGAATTAAGTTTATCCTTTATTGTTTTTATTTTCTTTCAAATCTTGGACTTTCGAGTCGGTCCATTTACCATCTGCTTCTCTGTTGTTTCCTAGGCCTTATTTTTTCACAGCTGAACCTCCTGGACTAGAGGTTGGAGCCTTTGGGGAGTGTCTGATATTTAGCTCATGTCACATGTCATATCCACAGAGAAACTGAAAGGGGTATGTTTTTGAGGTCTGCTTGCTGGCTGTGCTTTCACAGAGAGAGAGTTCTTGATTATGCCTTTTAATGACCACTTGTCATCACAGGTAGAGGGATATCACAGCAGTCACTGAACAGATCCATGTCTAGTCACTTCTCTCTGCATGTATTCTGCCTCTTCTGTCTTGTGAGGAGAGGAGTTCTAGAAACTGGAATAATCTGAGATGCATCCCAAAGGTCTGGTGAGGAAGACTAATGCCATTTTAAATGGACATTTCTTTACTTTTGGCAATAGTTTCATGCATATGCCTTACATTTCTGTGAGGCTCCCAAGGTGGGCAGCAGCTACCTGACCAAACTCTATATTAGCAGGCTACAGTTCACTGGAAGTTACATAAGGTAGGACAGTCAATATCTATAAGATTGATTGTCATGCTTTGAATCCAGTGGATAGTAGACATTGGAGGTTTAAGGGGCCAGCTCATAAGCAAGGTATTTAAGGTTGAATTTTGTGACCCTACCCGTCTGATAGTCATGGGGAGTTGGGTTTGATTGTATTCATGAAGCAAAGTCTCCATCTGTGGGTGCAGCTCCTAAAGTCTAAAATAGTATATCTGGGCTGGAAGAAATCATCCTTGGGGTCTTTATATCATTTTCATTGAAGAAATCAGGGCTGTGCTTGGTTCATTCGCAGTTCCTTGGGTGAGTGAAAAGTCAGGAGATAGTCTTTCAGGTCTGTCGTTGCTCAATGTTGTAGTTTTGCATTTGGTGGATTCTTATTTTACTACTATAAGCCCGAAATTCATGCACAGGTAGAGTCCCTAGGCCTGGCTGGCGATCAGGACCGATTGGGGCCTTCCAGTTGCTGTCTGGGCCTTCCTTTGTTCTGCGCCACCCCCTGGTGGTCAGCACATGTCATAGCGAGTGATCAAACTCCCGGTCCCCTGGTTGAACTCCCGAGGGGACACTTTGCATAATAGCCTTATATATATAGATGACAAAACTGAGCCCCAGAGACGTGAAATGAGTGGTATACCTTTTTTAGGGCCATCAGTGTATTAATGGCAGAGCTGAGACTCAAGCCAAAGGGCTCACAGAGGGTGGCCATAGAATTTGTTAGGATTATTTAAAGCCTTGTAAAGATGCAAGAGACTATTGCAGTTAAAAATCACCAGAGAGGGAGAAGGCCCTTCCACTGACTATCTTGTCCATTATACTTACAATCCTCATTGTTGAGGGTTTTAGCTGTCATGCTGATTTTCTCCTATTCCTGTTGAAGTTTTCCTCTTGTTCTCATCCCTGATGAAATAGATTTGAAGTTTCCCCATTTTAGAAACAAAGAAATAGCTCTCAGGCCAGACTGCTGTGTGTTCTGTAAAGAACAGGGCCAATGCATCAGTGGGCCTTTTCTGGTGACCCAAGCAAACCTTTAATATATCTCAAAGGAAAAGGAATGAATGGTAGGTCAGAGTGGTTTAAAAACACTTTGGAGTCAGCTCACTTGGTTTCATATTCTGCTATCTACTTAATAGCTATCAGATAGAGAAGTTACCTATTTTTCTCTAAGCCTTAATTTCATGATCTGTAGAATGGGAAGAGTAATATTTACTTTTGTAGCCAATTAATTGAGAAAATACATATGGAAAGTGCTTCTCTGGCACAATTTAACTGCTCTGTATTATCATCAATAATGACAACAGCAGCAGTTGCCAGTTTCTGATCCAAGACTTGGTTAGAGATAAGTTATGCTGAATTCTATAATCAAAGAGTTTCTATGTGGATACAAATAAGAAGGTCCCTGGCGAGGCTTGCTGACCCTTCCCTCCCTTTCTTCTTATACAGGAAATTTAAATGTGTAAAATCCCAGCCTCTATCCAAAGGTCACAAATAGGTAGCCTATAGTTCAAATCTCAACCACAGACATGCTTTGGTAGCCCCTAGGGGTTTCACAAAAATCTGGATTTCTGGCTTTTCTTGTAACATGAGATGATGACGCCATAGAGCCACACTTACCCATGATAATGATAGGCTGAGTAGCAGCTGCCCCCACAGAGCACATGAGCACTCCAGTTTGACACGGGGCCACCATTCCCTAATGCCTCACACTGACTGTTCCCTACCTGGCCTTGAACATCTGAGCTGGAGACCCCTAGCCAGTGATGACAAAGGAGGCTGATCAACTGGTAGGAACAATAGCTGACCAAATAGCAGGACTCCGGCATTCACAAGCATTTATTAAACACCCTCTAAGAGCTAGGAACAGTGCTGAGGGCTGGGTACACAAAGAGGAATGAAGGACAGTGTCTGCCCTCCAGGAATTCCTAATCCAGTTGGAAAAATAAGACTTACTCTTAAGAACTGAACTGCTTGCCCAGCTGGTGTGGCTCCATGGTTGAGCCTCAACCTATGAGCCAGTTGGACAGAGTTCGATTCCCGATAAAGGCACATACCCAGGTTGCAGGCTTGATCCCCAATGTGAGGCATGCAGGAGGCAGCCGATCAATTATTCTCTCATTATTGATGTCTCTCTCTCCCTCTCCCTTCTTCTCTGAAATCAGGAGATTTCTATCTCTCTCTCCCTCTCCCTTCCCTCTCTGGCTGGGAATCAAAGAATGTTTCAGGGAAGAACTGGGATTTGAACAGGACTGTTATCATACCTCAAGCTTTCACATATTCATTCATTCAAAAAGCATTTATTGTGTCTATGTTATACTCAGCATTATGCTCCACACACAAAATAAAGCATAGCCCATGTACTTGAGAAGCTCATATAATAAGAGACAAAATTTGTGTGGAGGGCATAACCTGAACACTTTTGAGGGAGTTGTGGTGAACACCTAGCTTTGGTTGAGAGTGTCCTGTAATTTTCTGTGGGTAGTGAATTAGTCTCTTCAGCTGAGCCTTGTAGAGCCCCATCTATGGTCTAGGCTTTATTTTCCCGTGTATTCTGACCCTAAAAATATGGTGATTTTTGTTCTTTTTGCCCAGCCTCCAATGAGGGAGGTTTGGCTATTGTTCCTGCTTCTGTTTCTAAGGCCCTGGTGATACAGCATGAAGTCCCAGAGATCATTCCTGTTAATCGCTTCTCTGAGAAGGCATGCTGGGTAAATAAAAACAATCAAAATGGAACTACATTATACAAAATCATTGCCTAATTGTGGTCAGCCCGGGGCAAAGCAGGATACTAGTTGTAAGGAAAACTGCACCTCCATGGAACCCTTTGCAGGCAATATCTTATCCTCTGGTTGGCCTGCTCCTTTCATAGGCCCTGGCAGTGCTTGCTTGTTTGGCATTATCTTCTGGGTTTCAAAGTGTCATCACCAGTGGTCTTCCCATCTGAGGCAGAAACTAGCTGATTGGAAATATCTCTGGAAGAATACATGAGAAACTGAAAAGAGAGGGTATCATGGTGAGGGACTCTGGGTGGCTGGAGAATGGGGGAGGAGGGAGGCTGACTTTTCACTGTATACCTGTGTGCTTTTTCAAATTGGAACCATGTGCATATATTGTTCGTATTTTTTAAATGTACCTGAGAAGACGCAAGTGTGGTCTCTTCTTCGAAGTTCACTGTTCTCACTTTATTCCTGAGTATGAGTTTCTCTGCAAACACCTACATCCAGTCACTGTAGATTGTGTCTTCAAGGAGACAGTTTGCTTCTGTGCTCTCCAGAAGTGTCTTAGGGTTTTTCACCTGGCAGTCTTTTGAATAATAATCAGGCCTAAAGTATGTTCAATAATTTACTGTTTTCAAAGGCTTTCAGATACATTGTTTAGTCTGGTCCTTACAACATCTACTAGTATATTTCATGGAGGTAAAAAATTGAGGTTTGAAGAGTCTAAATGACTTAGGGTCATATAATACTAGTCATGGTAGAGCAGTGACTAATCCAGGTAGTCTTATTTTTTTCTAATCCTCCCCTCAGGATATGTTTATTGATTTTAGAGAGAGAGAGGAAGAGACAGAAAGAAACAGCGATGAGTTGCCTCCAGTACACACCCTGACCAGGGATTGAACCTTCAATCTAGGTATGTGCCCTGACTGGGAATCAAACCTGCAACCTTTGTGAGGTACAGGATGATGCTCTAACCAGCCAAGCCACCAGCCGGGGCCAGGTAGCCTTATTTCATATTCATGCCCCTTGCTTTTAGTTCTTGTGGCAATGAGGATAATTTTTGGAATTCTCTTATGGACTTCCAGAGCTGTTTCATTTGGGGCAGAAGTGGAGGTGTGGTGTTCCCTCTTTACTCTTTTGGTTCAAGCCTTTCCCTCCTTAGGACACCCAAGTTATGTAGGCCTGTGTTCTCTGGAAAACAGTGTCAGTAGTAGGATTCTACATTTTCTAGATGGGGCTTCTTTGGGGCAGTACCTTTCAGGGAAGCTTGAATTGATAGCCTGTTTCCTATTCCTTGCTGAGTATTATTGCTGCTATTAGGCAGAGGGCTTTGTTTCCAGGTTACAAATCTTTCTGGCAAAGAAGTAAGGAATAGAATTGGAAGGACTCATGTAGTCCTTGGAAATAATTTAATGCTCCTGAGAGAGTAAACATTGGATTAATATCCTGACAACATATGGCTTGGCATGTAGGGCACTCCTGGGAGACCCTCCTTACCACACACAGCCTGCCTTTGCCAGTGTTCCCTTCCCACAGGTCTTTCTAGCAGCTGTTGTGCACCTGGGTGAATCATCAGCTTCCCTAAGCTTCAGAAAAAAAAAGTTAACTGATGAAAGTTCTCATACATACAGCAAAAATAAACAGACAACCCTGAGAGTCTTACTGAGAGAGAAAGACAGTATGTTTTAGTACTACTTTGCTTCCCCTGAGTTTATTGAGGGTATTTACTCTCTTTAGAAACATGGGCTGATTCTCACCACTGGTCTCTTAAGAATACAACATTGAATATCATCTTGCCTTTTCTACTCTGCTGCCCCTGACATCCTGGGGGTGGGAGGTCTCTGGAAGTTCTAGAGAGGCAGCGAGCAACATGGAAGGAAGTCTCTGTTTGCTACTGAAGACCAAACAGAAATCCTTTTTATCTTTTCTATCTTACTTAAATCAGAATTAGATTACCTTCAAAGATAATTCTGTGCATTGTGGTCACAACTCAAGAGTAGGAGAGGCTCCTGATACTTCCCTTGCAATCTCTGAAGAGGACTTGTTGGGGACACGTACAGATCATGCTCAGTTTGGCTGTTCCAAAGAGAGTTGTCCCAGAGATAGGTACCAGCTGATGGCTTAGTTAGGCTCTCACTGGTGACAGCTTTGTAGGTCTGGAAACTCAGCTAGTTCACCCAGGTTTAAGTTTTAGTGGGCTGTCTCAAGCACAGGAATTCATGAGACCATCAAGACATAGTTCCAGTTAACTAACTCTAAGAAACACGACTGCCTACTTGGTTTGTGTGGATAGGTAGGAGCATTATCTCCTCTATAGAAAAATTTAGCTGGGAAGTCAGTTCACCCCTGGAGAAAAAAAAGGTGAAGTATAGTGGAAAGCTCTTGGCTGTAGCATCAGATATACCCAGATTTAAACCATGTACTAGCTGTTAGACTTCAGATGAATTACTTAACCTCTCTGTTCTTATTTCTTCATCTGTAACACCCCTATGTTCATAGCAGCACTATTTATAATAGCTAAGATCTGGAAACAGCCCAAGTGCCCATCAGTAGTAGATGAGTGGATAAAAAAGCTGTGGTACATTTACACAATGGAACTACTCAGCCGTAAAAAAAAAAGAAAAAAGGAAATCTTACTTTCTTACCTTTTGTGACAACATGGAAGGGACCTGGAGATTATTATGCTAAGTGAAATAAACCAGTCAGAGAAAGACAAATACCATATGGTCTCACTTATATGTGGAATCTAATGAACAAAATTGACAAAATACAAACAGAGGCATGGATACATGGAACAGATTGACAGCTGTCAGGAAAGGGTTGGGGAGCTGGATAAAAGAAGGTGAAGGGATTAAGCAAAAACAAACAAACAAACAACAAAACAGCCCTAGCTGGCTTGGCTCAGTGGATAGAGCATCAGCCTGTGGACTGAAGGGTCCCAGGTTCCATTCCAGCCAAGGGCACATGCCTGGGTTGTGGGCTCGATCCCCAGTAGCGGGTGTGCAGGAGGCAGCTAATCAATGATTCTCTTTCATCATTGATGTTTCTATCTCTCTCTCCTTCTCCCTTTCTCTCTGAAGTCAATAAAGAAATATATATAAAACAACAACAACAACAAAAACCCACAACAACACATAGACACAAAAAACACTGATGTTAGCCAAAGGTAAAGGCGGGTGGAAAGTAGGTGGAGGTGGGCAAAGGGGTGGTGGGAATGGGCACAGAAAGAGACTTTGCTTGGGGCTATGGGTGCATGATTAAGTGTGCAAATGATGCTTTGTTAAGTTGTACACTTGAAACCTGTATGGTTTTGTGAACCAGTGTCACCCCAATAAGTTCAATAATAAAAAAGAAAAAAACACACCAAAAATCCCCCCAGAAACAACCCTGCCAAAATATGCTTCTCAGTCTGTTAGGGTACCAGGAATGTATAGGATGTCCCCCAAATGTATACACACACTTTCAATAATTATAAAGGCAGTGTTTATTAAAATATATTTCATTTTCAAATTTGAGCTATCAGCTGTTAAAGTGTGTATTCATTTTTTGGGGACACCCTATATTTGAGAGAGAATAATTTTTAAAAAAATCCTCACTGGGGGATACTTTTTCCATGACTTTAGAGAGAGTGGAAGGGAGGGGGAAAGGGAATAGAAGAGAGAGAGTGAGTGACATCAGTGTGAGAGAGCCATATCAATTGGTTGCCTCCAATGCGCCCCCAACTGGGGCAGGGAACCTGCAACCCAGGTACTTATCCTTGATCGGAATCGAACCCACGACCTTTCAGTTTGTGAGTAATGGTCTAACCACTGATCCATGCTGGCCAGGATGAGAGAGAATACTTTTTATTGTCTAGTTTCCCTTTTATGTATTCTTTGAAGACCACAGCCCTTCTTTTAGATTAGGTTACAATAGGAAAAAGTAGTTTTTAGCTCTCATCAATCCTTTCCAACCTAAGGAGCCTTTCTGGTTACCATTCAATCTATAATTCTTTGTTGAGCACCCATTATGTGTCAGGTACTGCTTGGCCATGGGAATATAATGGTGGGTGAGACAAATATGGTCCCTACCCTCAAATCACCTCCTTAGATGGGTTACTTCTGTGGATAACTGGTCTTGTTCATTCTTTGTTGCTTATAGTAATTTCCTTCTGAGAGGTCAGTCTTCTCCCTAGACCTAGGGGACAGTGCCCATTTGTGCTGCCTGGGCCTTGCCTGCTGGCTTGTCTGCTACCAAGCGATGTGCTGAGGTTGAAGGAGAAAGCCCCACGGGCTCCTATTGCCTCTGACACACATGTCCCAAGAACCTGCGCTTGGCACTCTTGAATGTTTCTTTTCTCCTTACACACAGATTATAGTATTTACTGGTAATTTAATTCAAATAACCTTCCACCCTCTCTCTGCCTTAAAAAAAAAAGGAAAAAAAAAGAAAGAAAGCCCTGTGTTACAGGGTAGAGAACAAAGCAGGCCAGGCCCGGTCTCCTGGTGGGGTTTGTTTTATCGTGTGTGTGTGTGTGTGTGTGTGTGTGTGTTTTGTTTGTTTTTTTGTGAGAGAGCCCTAACCAGTTTGGCTCAGTGGATAGAGCGTCGGCCTGCGGACTGAAGGGTCCCAGGTTTGATTCAGGTCAAGGGCATGTACCTTGTTTGCCGGCACATCAAAAGTAGGGAGTGTGCAGGAGGAAGCTGATCGATGTTTCTCTCTCATCGATGTTTCTAACTCTCTATCCCTCTCCCTTCCTCTCTGTAAAAGAATCAATAAAATATATTTTTTAAAAAAAGTTGTGAGAGAGATACATTAATTGGTTGCCTCCTGCATGTGCCCCAACCAGGGCTGGGATTGAACCTGCAACCCAGGTATGTGCCCTTGCCTGGGAATCAAACCCCTGACCTTTTGGTGTGGGGGGTTGATGCTCTAACCACTGAGCCATCGACCAGGGCTCATGTGTATTTTTTATAGCCTAGCTAAGGGTTGCCTTTACTTTAATAAGGCTAATGTGTGATTCAGGCATATTGATATTCTGCAGTAATAGAATCTCAAATCTTTCTCTACCTTGTTGTCGTAATTAGTATGACAGGTAGATTCCGGGCTTTGGCTGACAGGAAGTGGAACTTGTTTCTCCACTTTGGACTCTGGACTGTATCATGGCCCCTAGTGGGCCCTGGATAAAGAAGGCCCAGCTGCCAGGTTGATGGATTTCTCAGTTTCAAAATAGAGGCCTGAAGACTGCCCTACCCTCCCTCCTCCTCCTCTTCCTCTTGACAATTTTACCAGCAGTTGCCAAGAAGTGTGTGGGGGAAGCAGGTAGAATGGCTCTCTGGGAACCATTTATTTGAGAACTCCCAGTGGATAAATGCGTTTTCCTCTCCTCTTGCTGTGGTGTGTAGCATTGTGATTTGGTACTGCTTGTCCCTTTGCAGTGGTGAGGCTTGTATATTATTCCTCCAGCTCTGTTGGAGTTTTCAACAATAAATTGCTTGCTTGTTGGTGTTTTCCCCAAATTCCATTACCTTCCCAGGAGTGGAGAGTGTGTTAACAATTAGGGACCTAGTTGACCCTCTGTTTCTGGCTCTGTGACTACTGAAAGCATGGTGTCTGAGCCAAAATAAGCCATGTTTCCCACTGTTGCTGGGACTGGGCACTTGCTTCAACGGATTTAGCTTTAAGAGTTACACTATACCCAGCCATTGTGGCTCAGTGGTTGAGCATTGACCTGTGATCCAGGAAGTCATGGTTCGATTCCTGGTCAGGGCATTGCCCGGTTTGCAGACTTGATTCTATCTCATCATTGATGTTTCTATTTCTCTCTTCCTCTCTGAAATCAATAAAAAATTATATTTTTTAAAAAGAGTCATACTTACCCCGACTGGTTTGGCTCAGTGGATAGAGCGTTGGCCTGTGGACTGAAGGGGCCCAGGTTCGATTCTGGTCAAGGGCATGTACCTTGGTTGCGGGCATATCCCCAGTAGGAGGTGTGCAGGAGGCAGCTGATCGATGCTTCTCTCCCATAGATGTTTCTAACTCTCTATCCCTCTCCCTTCCTCTCTGTTAAAAATCAATAAAATATATTTTAAAAAAAGTCAAACTTGAGGTTTGGCTGGAAAGGAGAGAGCACTATGTGATTATTGCTTATGTACTAGTTAAACCTATCAGCCAACAGATGTCAAGTTCAGGAAAAAGTACAATAATCCTATATAATAAAAGCCTAATATGCAAAGTGTCCGGTCATCCGGTCAGCCATTCAATCAATCAAAGTGTAATCTACATTAATAAAAGAGAAATATGCAAATTGGTTGTCACTTCGTGACACCCACCAGCCAATCATGAGTGAGTATGCAAATTAACCTGACAAAGATGGAGATGGCCCTGCCCCCCAGCTGCTCTGGGCCTCTGGGCAGCACGCATTCAGGCATGGAGTGGCCGGGTGGGGCGGGACGCCTGCTATGAGGGGGAGGGTCGGGGGGGGAGGGAACTACAGGAGCGGCACTCCTGCTGGAGTGAAGACAGAAGGCTCCGGCTAGAGCGAAGGCCTGGGTCCCTGGTGCCAGAGGAAAACTGTTGCGGGCAGCCAGGGGAAGGAAGGCCTATTGCACGAATCTTCGTGCAATGGGCCTCTAGTATGATAATGATATGCTAAGGCCGTTGGACAGCTGGCTATGACATGCACTGACCACCAGGGGGCAGTCAATCAGTCGACCAGTCACTATGACATGCACTGATCACCAGGGGGCAGACACTCTGACCAGTAAGTTAACTTGCTGCTGGGGTCCAGTCTATAGGGACTGAGCGAGATGAGCCAGACACCCCCTGGAGCCCTCCTGTGGTTCCTCCCCGGCTGGCCAACCTCCCACGTCCCTCCCCGGCCTCGATCATGCACTGGTGGGGTCCCTCAGCCTGGCCTGCATCCTCTTACACTCTGGGAATCCTCGGGGGATGTCGGAGAGCTGGTTTCAGCCCGATCCTGCAAGCCAGGCCAAGGGACCCCACTGGTGCACGAATTCGTGCACTGGGCCTCTAGTCTATAATAAATAAAATTTAGTATGCAAATAGACCAAATGGCTGAACAGCAGAACAACCGTCCAGATGACCACGCTATGACATGCACTGGCGCCAGGCCAGCCAAGGCGGGTGCAATGCGATTGGTTGGTGGGGCCCGCCATTGCCCCAAGATCGCCCTGCAGAGAGAGGCCCAGGCCACTGGCCAGCAGAGCGATCAATCAGGGGGCTCTGTGATTGCCCCAAAGAGGGAGGCCCAGAGTACCCTCTGCAGGGGGATGGATCTGGGAGGGGTGGGCTCCGCAATCGATCACTCCAAAGAGGGAGGCCCAGGCTACCCCACCCGTGGAGCTGTGGCGGGTTGGCGGGGCCTCCCTCTGTGGGGCGATCGATTGCTGGGCTCCTGGACTGCGAGAGGGTGCAGGCTGAGCTGAGGGGACCCCCCCCCACCCCAGTGCATGAATTTCGTGCACCGGGCTCTAGTGCTATTATAATGGATAATATTTATCATTATAATCAGCTGGCATAGTTTTTGATAAGAGGCAGATCCTGAAATGAGTTAACCTTGAACCAAAGCACAATGAATGGATTCTTAACCTTGCAGGAGATGCTGTGTGGATGTGTATGATTCAAGTATGGAGTTGCTACCCTCTCTGCATAGCCAGAGGAGCTATGGAGACTTCAGCTGGGGTTGTTTGCCCTACAGGTACTGCCTCTCTCATGGGGTGATAAGCACACACTATTCTTTGGTTTAAGGTGCTCTAGGTTGCTGGATTATCACCCTAGCACCCAGCAGCAGTGGGTTCTGGGAAAGGTGGACTTCGTTTCCCAGTCCATTTGGGATTTTTCAGAATATCCAGCCTTATCCCCATAGCTATAGATGATGAACTCCACTCCCAGCAGTGAGCTGTGCCCCATACCTCACATAAATCAGTTCTGTACACACTGATTGTGCCCATGTAAGAGAGCCTCTCCTTACCCAAGAGCTTGTCAGAGCTGCATTCCCATTCTGGGTAGGAAGGTGGTATTGAAGGGGAAGGAGCAGAGCGGAGCTCTTAGATGATTCACAAAGGCAGCACTGGAGTAGGAGAAAGAGTCTTTGGATTCAGGCAGACCTGGGTGTGCTCCTGACCTTGTCATTCACTAGCAGTTGAACAGATTGTTTAAGCTTTCTGAGCCTCATCTGCTTATCTATGTTTTGTGCTCATCTATGTCTCATTTGTTTTTTACTAACAGTCCTGTCTCTTAAGTATCTATCACCATACCTGCCACTAAACAGTGCTCAGTAAATGCTTCTGATCCCGCCACCTACTTACTCCCTTCTGCCTACCCAAAGTAGTAAAAGGGCAAGGACAAGACCCTCCTTCTGTAGGGAAATTTGGCTTCAATTAGAGCTTTATGTGAGCTTATTTAGGCCCTGGTAGAAGCTGCCTCATCCGGGAGACTTAGATATTTAATGTTTGGGCACATTTCTGCTTTATCCAAGGAATAAAAGAGGATTTAAAATCCCTCAAGGAAGGGTTTACCTGCTTATGCCTCAGGCCCCTGCAGCCTTTGGGTGGTTCATTTGGGGTATTGCTTACCCTGGAAAGTACTTGTGTGTTTTTTTCAGAGACTACTAGCTGTTTGGCTCAGTCTCTTTACTGGATAAAGGTTTAAGTGTTTCTATCTGGCTGGCCTTTGCTGTGGACTTTTATTTTGGAAGCCTGGACTACTCAGACAAGGTGATATCCTTTTTTTTTTTTTTGGCTATAGGCCAGCTTATCACTATGGCTACCATCAGCCTGAAGAGTGGCTGGACATAGAAAGTAACTTCTGTCAGAAATTTGGGGAAGAAAAAGGGGGGAGGGGAAAGAATAATTTGGCCTGAGGTTCTACAAGGGGAAAACAGCTTCTCTAAGCAGAACCATTTGATTTGTTGGAGCTTCATTTTCCTTCTCTCTGAAATTTTGTTCTTTCAGTGAACAAACATATGTAGAGCAACTGTTACATTCCAGACAGTAGAATAAGCCCAGAGATATTGTTGTGACCAAGTCAGATACAGTACCTGATCAGAGGGTATTGATGAACATAGACATTAATAAAAATATAATCACACATACATGTACAATTACAATTGTAATAAGTGTATTGAAAAAAAGGAATGTGTTCACTAATATTTTGGAAACCGACGTATATCTTTCTTTGCATGTATACATAATATATGATTTTATAAGAATGAAAAAAAAAGAAAAGGAATGTGGTCTGAGAACATTTGACAGAGATTTGACTTGGTTTTGGGTTAAGAGGGTATCAGGGAAGGCTTCCTTGAGGAATGATGTTTTAGTTACATTGTGAAGAATAAACAGGTGTTTATTAAGTAATTCCTTATGTGTTTCAGCCTGAGGGTCCAGCATTTACAAAGACTCTAGGGTAGGGGTGGGAGGGACAAAGAAGCATGACTGTGAGGAACTGAAAAAAAAAAAGTGTGGTAGGAGCACAGACAGTGAGACGAGATAGATACAAGATGAGGCTGGAGGGATTGGCAAGGGCAAGTCAGGTCAGCCACAGTAAGGCATTTTGTATTTACCTGGAGAACAGAAGGAAGTCTTTGGTGGTGAGATGACTGCATTTGTAGTATGAACAGATCACTATCAGATGTGGATTTTGACGAAGGAGTGAATGAAGATCAGAAAAGAAACATTAATAGGTTGCTTGTTTTCCTTCAGTCAGCTAAATGGTAATCTTGAGACCGACTCCCTGAAATAGAAACATCATGATTCTGGCACATAGTAGGTGCTCAGTGAATAGTGAGTGTTATAATGGCTTCAAATAATTCAAACTCCATCTGGGAGAGAAGCTACAGATGGGACCATAGGTGCTGAGTAAGACTGGCTAAAGGCATGGAACAATGAGATTGAATTTATCTTGTTAGGGAAGGTTTCCGGGGAGGGTATTTGGAGTCAGGCCCCAATCTATGTTACTTATTGGGGAAGATGAGTGACTGCTTCAATTAGAGAGAAAGCAATAGGCAGAAGGCTTGAGTGGTAACCAGGAAGAACTCCTGTCAGGGAAGAGTGTGAAGTTATTAGAGCAAAGTGGCTTTTTCAAGTCCCGCTAACCTGTGTTTCAGCTCTGGGTCTGCCACATACATTCTGTGTGGCCTTGGGCAAATCACTTCCCCTCCTTAATTGTCTTTGGTGTCCACATCTGTACCATGGAAATGGTAGTATCTGTCCTGCAGTGGCTTCCTGTCCACAATACAGGTTACATATCAGGACAATCAAGTGCTTAGGCATGCCTATTTATTTCAGAGCAACCCATAGCTTTTCATTATCCACAGGAATGAGGACTTTATGCTAAGCATGATGCTGGACAGAGTATTCTTAGATTCAGTCCCTTGCTTTGCATCATTTTGTATACTTCATTCCATTCCCTTTCGGCCTGATGTGTTTCTGTTGAGAAATCATTTGATAATCTAATGGGAGATTTCTTGTAGGTAACTCTCTGTCTCTCTCTTTCAGCCTTTAAGTTTCTCTCTTTGTTGTTAACATTTGCCATTGTAATTATGACATGTCTTGATGTGGGTCTTTTTGGGTTCATCTTGTTTGGGACTCTGTGCTTGTGTGACTTTTTCTCCCCCAAATCTGGAAAGTTTTCTGTCATTATTTCTTCAAATAGGTTTTCTAATCCTTGCTCCTCTTCTTGTCATTCTGGCACCCCTATTATACGTATTTTACTTTGTTTCATGTTGTCCCAAAGCTCTCTTAGACTCTCCTTCTGCTTTCTAATATTTTTCTCCAATGCTGTTCAGATTGCTTGTGTTTTCTGCTGTCTTCTAACTTGCTAATTCAGTCCTCCACTTCTTCTAGTCTACTGTTGAAACCTTCCATTGTGTTTTTTATTGTAGCTATATCATTCTTAATTTCCTCTTGATTCTTACATAAGTTGTTGATTTTCTCATCCAGTCGGTTTAGGAACTGTATACCCTTACTTTGAATTCTATTTCTTACATTTTGCATGCCTCTCTTTCATTTAGTTCCTTTCCTGCCGATTCCTCCTTTTCTTACCTTTGGGGGTTATTTCTTTGTCTCCCCATGTTTGCTCTCACTGAAGGGTCCAGGTGCTGAGTCGCATGGGATCTGCAAGCTGAAGCGGTGAGCTTGGTGGGAGGGTAGCGTACTCTGGGATTCACAGGAGCCTGCGGCCAGGGAGGCTGGCATCTTGGAGTCTGTGAGTCTGCAGATGATGTAGCAGGTCTTTGGATGGGGTGGCTGTAGGGTCCAGTATGGTGTCTGAGGCCAGTCTGGGTGGTGGTGAGGCTGGGCTCCTAGTCACAGCAGCTCTCCCCTTCAATATGGCGTGGTTTCTGTGCCAGAGCCAGCCATCCCGGGAGAGCTTACAGTGATAGTAGGATCTCCCCGTCTAGTAGAGCCCAGTCTGCCAGCCCCTGAGACTCCTGCAGGTTCTAACTGTCACACACACACACACACACACACACACACACACACACACACACCACGTCTACACACTCCCCTTTTGCTCCCTCACTCACACTCTCTCCCTTACTGCCGTCCTGCTAGCCTCCATTAAAAATTTTCTTTCTTTCTTTATTTATTTAATATATTTTATTGATTTTTTACAGAGAGGAAGGTAGAGGGATAGAGAGTTAGAAACATCGATGAGAGAGAAACATCGATCAGCTTCCTCCTGCACACCTCCCACTGGGGATGCGCCCACAACCAAGGTACACGCCCCTGACTGGAATCGAACCTAGGACCTTTCAGTCCACAGGCTGTCGCTCTATCTGCTGAGCCAAACCGGTTAGGGCAAAATTTTTCTTTATTGATTAAGGTATTACATATGTGTCCTTATCCCTCCATTATCCCCCCAATCCCTTCCCCCCTCATGCCCTCACCCCCCTGTTGTCTGTGCCCATTGGTTAGGCATGGTTATATGCATGCTAGCTCCCATTTTGGCTCTCTCATCTGATCCTGTTTTGCTTTTTTAAATAAATGTAATCAAGATGGCTTTATTGTTCATTACTATTAAGTGTTTCCCTGCCCTATCCCCTCCCCCCATATTAATTGGAGCCTTTTGAGGAGAGGCTATTTTTCCTTGGCTTCATTTTATGTGGATTTCTTTCTTCCTGGCATTTTATTATTAGAAAGGGGAGTTTGTGGTTGCTGGGCTTTGGGCATTGATTTTTAGGTTTTCTATATATAAGGAAGCAAACTTTAGTGCATTTACTTGGACTAAAACAAAAACAAAAGCTCACCAAGATATGGCAAATTTATCTCTGATTTCCTACTGACACTTTTTGCGATACTACCTAAGTTCTTTGGCAAAGGCATTAAATAGGAATTGACAAATGGACAGTGGCCAGATAGAAACAACTTGTGTAATGTGAGTGAGTAGCAGAGTGAGACATGGAGAGGTCAGAGGGGATAGTGCTTCTTTTTGGCAGTGGCTTAGTTTTTTTATGGCAAATATTAGTAGTATGAGTGAGATCCTTGCTGAGGACCTGTAACCTAGGGAACTACAAGAACTGTAGGGAAGGGGGCTGCTTGTGAGGCCGAGGCAATCCTTTTTTTTTTTTTAATATATATTTTATTGATTTTTTACAGAGAGGAAGGGAGAGGGATAGAGAGTTAGAAACATCGATGAGAGAGAAACATCGATCAGCTGCCTCCTGCACACCCCACACTGGGGATGTGCCCGCAACCAAGGTACATGCCCTTGACCGGAATCGAACCCAGGACCCCTGAGTCCCCAGGCCGACGCTCTATCCACTGAGCCACACCGGTCAGGGCAATCCTTTTTTTTTTTTTGCTTTGTGAGGGAAGTTCTCCCAGTTCCTTGGAGAAAGGAGGAAGTAGAACTCCATCCAACTTTGTAGAGATTTCGGTTCTAAATATTATTAGTGTTAAAAAATCTGGTCCTGGATTTAGAGAATAAAATACCAGGCATGAATATGGGCAGGAGAGGGTGTCTGGAGCCAGCAGAGATGGACTTACATTCCTTTAAAGGTTCTGTATTTTTTGAGAACTATTGACCTGCAGAATTGTTGCCCTGCAGATACTCATTTCCAAGGCTCCCACTCAAAGCTGCCTTCTCTTCTCATTTCTCTAAGTACATGGTTACCTTAACCCAGTGGTCGGCAAACCGCGGCTCGCGAGCCACATGCGGCTCTTTGGCCCCTTGAGTATGGCTCGGCATTAGAACCACTTCAAAATAGACTCGCCCAGGCCGAAAACCAACTTCTGCGCATGGGCCACGAAGTTTCAATCGCACTGTACGTGCGTGCCCACACGTGGTATTTTGTGGAAGAGCCACACTCAAGGGTCCAAAGAGCCGCATGTGGCTCGCGAGCCGCGGTTTGCTGACCACTGCCTTAACCTGCCTTAGATATTGTTGACTTTTCACTATTTATAAAGCTCTCAAATGAAGGACATTGGACAGCCTCCTTGTCAGCTCTCTCCTTTGCTTATTTTCCTTATTCGAGGGACTTAGCCTTGTGTCTAATTCAGGGTAATTCGTTGGTCTTGCTATGACTTTGAAGTTAGTGTCTTAACTTGCTGTAGTTACTGACCATCCTCTGTTCATCTGCAGCAATGCTTTTCAACTGGTGTGCTGCAATAATTTTTAAAACATGCAAAACCTGACTATTTAGTCAGGGGCACTGACCTCTTTTCCTTTATATTGTCAAATAAAGAAATGACGACAGCCAACTCAATAGCTGTCTGGTATGAATGAATCAAAATTATACCCATTTTTTTTAGCCACATCAGCAAAAAATACATTTTTTGGTATGCAGCAGAATTCTAGTAAATAGTTTATGTGTTCCATGAGATGAATGGTGAAAATCTTTGATCTGAGGTAATTTTTAATTTATGTTTAATTAACATATATAAGTCCACTTTTAGTGAGCCCCCCTCCCACCACCCATTTTTATGCAAGAATTTCAGATGTAAGCCAGTAAGACAAGTATTTGAAGATTCTGATACCAGAAGATGGCTTTTTGGTAGACAAGTGAGCTCCTTTCTCTGGACTAAAAAAATCATCATTAAGCCTCTTCTCACTTCCTTCACTTCTTCCTCTCTTTAGCTAAATATGACTTATTCTATTCCTTTAATTTTTTTTTCTTAAAAAAAAATTAAAGGAAGGAATAGACAGTCTTCCCATTTTGACTGTCGTACATAATTCTGTAAAGATGAATGAGCCAGGGAGCCCCCAAACCAGAGATGCTCCTATCCTTTAGGGGTGGAGCTGGCCTAAGTTTCTGTGATGCCTAATCAGGCTACGTTATTTTTATTTTTTTGGTTAAAAACTAAACAAACTGCATCTTTTTATTTTGATTTACATTGACTTTCTCTTCTTTTCTTAAATCCTGAATGATAACTTTTTAAAAAACAGTTGCTAATCTTTGTGTTCACAAGAATTGAGAAGATCAGGCCTCTTAGCCTACCTCTATATTATTCACCTGTGCATCTGATAGAATAATAAACTGTGATGGAAACAGCTCTCAAATGTCTCTTCTCTTACACACACACACCCATACACATGAACATGTTTGTTTTCTGAGGAATGGACACTTCTCTAAGAGGAATTCATTCTGTTTTTTTTTAAATAAATCTTTATTGTTCAGATTATTACAATTGTTTCTCCTTTTTCCCCCCCATATCTCCCCATCACCCGGTTCCCTCCCCCCCATTGTCCTTATCCATAGGTGTATGATTTTTGTCCAGTCTCTTCCCATACCCCCCACACTGACACCCCTTTCCCCCTGAGAATTATCAATCCACTCCCATTCTATGCCTCTGATTCTATTATGTTCACCAGTTTATTCTCTTCCTCAGATTTTGAATTCACTTGATTTTTAGAATCACTTGTTGATAGATATGTATTTGTTGTTCATAATTTTTATCTTTACTTTTTTCTTCTTTTTCCTCTTTTTAAAGAATACCTTTCAGCATTTCATATAATACTGGTTTGGTGGTGATGAACTCCTTTAGCTTTTTCTTATCTGTGAAGCTCTTTATCTGCCCTTCAATTCTGAATGATAACTTTGCTGGGTAGAGTAATCTTGGTTGTAGGTTCTTGCTATTCATCACTTTGAATATTTCTTGCCATTCCCTTCTGGCCTGCATAGTTTCTGTTGAGAAATCAGCTGACAGTCGTATGGGTGCTCCCTTGTAGGTAACTAACTGTTTTTCTCTTGCTGCTTTTAAGATTCTCTCTTTGTCTTTTCCCCTTGGCATTTTAATTATGATGTGTCTTGTTGTGGTCCACTTTGGATTCCTCTTGTTTGGGGTTCTCTGTGCTTCCTGGACTTGTAAGTCTATTTCTTTCACCAGGTGGGGGAAGTTTTCTGTCATTATTTCTTCAAATAGGTTTTCAGTATCTTGCTCTCTCTCTTCTGGCACCCCCACTTGCCGCAAAATTCGGATATTGGTACGCTTAAAGCCATCCCGGAGGCTCCTTATGCTATCCTCACACTTTTGGATTCTTCTTTCTTTCCGCCTCTCTGGTTGGGTGTTTTTTTCTTCCTCATATTCCAGATCTTTGGTTTGACTCTTCGGGTGAGGTGGTCTACTCTGTATATTCTTTATTTCAGACAGTGTATGCATAATTTCTGACTGGTCCTTTTCCATTTTTTTGGTATTCTCATTTAGGTCCTTGAAGGTCTCTTCAAGTTTTTCAGCGGTTTTTAGAAGATTCTTGAGTAACCTTATAAATATGGTTCTGAACACTGTGTCGTCCATTAGTTTGCTTTCATCTATCTCTCCTACTTGTGACATACTTCGATGTCTCCACATTTTGGCTGCCTCCCTGTGTTGATGGAGTGGCTTTGTGTAGTCGGTGACCTATAGGGGCCGGTAGCTCAGCTTCCCCAATCACCCTAGGTGGTCGCTCTTGGTACTCCCCTTTGTGGGCTGAGTGGAAAGTCTTGGTGTAGTTAAAAGCCCTGATTGCTGTTGGTACACTGGGAGGAATTGACCTCCGGTCCAATTGGTTGTGAGGGCCTGCTGTGTCTATAACGGAAGAATTGCTGTGCTGGAGACACAGTAGGGCTTTGGTGCTCACTGAGTCTGCCTCTTGAATGTGTCACTTATGAGAGTGGTTGAAATCTGGTGTCGTCCACACCGACAGAAAAGTCACTCTCACTCTCCGACCGATGGCCGAGAGTCCCGTAGGCGTCTGGGTCCCCCGCGTGTCCCCAGAAACTGGAGTTCAGAGTGGTTGGATTGTTGGTATCACTGGCGGGAGTTGATCTCCAAGCCAGTTGGCTGTGAGGATCAGCAGTGTCTCCTCTGGGAGAGCTTCTGTGCTCAGCTTGGATGGGGCGGAGTCTCAGGGTGGCGCAGACAAGCTTTGGTTTCCCGTCTGCTCCACCCTAAAAGGGGCGGTTTCTCCGTGCCCGAATTAATGGCTGCGCGCCTCTGAGAGAAGGCAGCTTTCGAGCCTCTCCCGCTGCCTAACAGACCAGTTTCTCCCCAGCTGGGGCTGGATTTCAGTGCAGACTGGAGGTTTTGTTTTTTTCCCCGAACGAGAAATCCAGTCACTAGGAGGGCTGTGCTCAGCTTGGATGGGGCGGAGTCTCAGAATGGCGCAGACAAACTTGGTTTCCGTCCGCGCCGCCCTAAGAGGGTCGGTTTCTCCGTGCCCTAATCAATGGCTGCGCGCCTCTGAGAGAAGGCAGCTTTGGAGCCTCGCCCGCTGCCAAACAGACCAGTTTCTCCCCGACCGCAGCTGGATTTCAGTGCAGTCGGGAGGTTTTGTTTTTCTCCCAAACGAGAGAGCTAGTCATGCAGCGTCTGCTGCCCTCCCTCTCCGCGCGCTGCGAGCAAGCTTGCCGCATATTCAGCCGCCCGCCCTTTCCGCGCTCACGGATCTCCGCACCTCCACAGCTCCCGAGGCTCAGCGTCCCCCTCTCTTTTTTTCTCTAGTTGTAGGTTTTCTACTCTGCCAGCTTTCCGGTGGTTCTGTACGGTGTGCGCTCTGTTTTCCAGTTGTAGTTTCAAAATTGTTGTGGTAGGCAACAGTTAGGTGTTTACCTTATGCCGCCATCTTGGTTTCTCTCGAATTCATTCTGTTTAATGCAAATGCCCTTTATTACATCAAAATTCAGGAGTCTTTTAAAAAGGTAGAATTAGTGAGCCCCCTCCCCCACAAAGGCCTCAAGCTCTTAAAATAAACTTTAAAAAAACCTACTACTCAGAGAACTTCAGCAAAGCAGACAAATTGCAACCCCGATGTAGTAAGACTCTTCTTTCCTCAATTTATTTCTCTCAATTTATTTTAACCTTTTGCACTCGGATGTCGAGTGTGACGGTTATTGAATGTATCAATAATTTGAAATATAAAAAAATCTAAATAAATAAGTTTGTATGAAAAGAAACTCCAGTTTTTTATTCTACTGCCGTGCTTTGTAAAATCTGGGGTATTTAAAAAATTAAATCCCGAGTAGAATAAAGGAATCGAGAAAAAAGCAAGCGAGTGCAAAGGGTTAACATCCCCTTTCATGGTCTTACCTTTCTAGAAAGTTTATTCCATTCTTCCTGTAGCAGGAGAAGCAGCAGGGCTTCTGGCTCTAATTTATAGTGTACATTTCTTCTCTATTCCCTCTCTTCCGCCCCCTGTTGCACACCTCCCAGCTTCCTGCTGACTTCTCCTCAGTAAGGACAGTGTCACCTCCAGTGACATGTAGCTTTGGAATCTGATGTCGTGGTACTAGCTTAGTGATTTGGGCAGGGTTTGGGAGCACATTTTGTGTATGTGCTGCTAGATGAGGAAATGGGGGCTTTTTTTTTTTTTTTTTTGTCTTTGGTACCATATTTCTTTCCCCTTGCCTGATTAGCCTCCATGAGCCCTGTTGCCAGGGGAAGTGGAGAATTCTTTACCATGGTTAATTCATTACTCTATGAAGTTATAAAATAGCAGTTCAGAGCAAGATGTCAGAGAGTCTCGAAGTTTCTATGGAACAAGTGACCTTTTGGTGACATTTTTTTCAACATCTTTGGGGCCAATTTGAAGAGGTCTAAAGCAATAATTAGAACTTAAGCAAAGAAAACTAATTTGGAGCCAGAATATTTTATAAGAAGCCTCCTGCACCTCCCTGCACACTCCCATGAGCCTGAGCTCATAGAAAATCAGAGACATAATAAATAGGAGTTTGAGCTTTGTTCTCTTCTTATTCCTTTCCTTTTCGCATTATTATTTTTTGGGTTTTCTTCCCAAGATTGGGTATTCTCCTTTATTTCCCTGGTGGTGGAATGAGGATCTTAGTGACAGCCTGCTGAGATTTAGGCAGCTAGTGAGCAGAGGTGGGCTGCCTTTGGGAACTGCTAAATGCAGGGGTTTTGGTTCATCTGGGGAAGGGGTAAGTTTGCTTTCTAGATCCATTTGCATTCCCCCAAGGATTCTTTGGGACTGACTGTATATTCCAGATGATTCTGAGAAATGAAAAATTTTTGGATGAAACGATAGAGCATTTTTGCCAGTCTTTCTGAGTAGTCAGAGGCTCACGTCAAAGATATGTGGACTTGTCTTCTTTTTTGTTGTTAATCCTCACCCAAGGATATTTCTTCCATTGATTTTTAGAGAGTGGAAAGAGGAAGGGAGGGAGGGGGAGAGAGAGAGATGAGAGAGAAACATTGATGTGAGAGAGACACATCAATTGGTTGCCTCCTGCACATGCCCCGACTGGGATGGGGATTGAACCTGCAAACTAGGTACGTGTCATTGATAGGGAATCAAACCTGCAACCCTTCTATGTGTGGGCTGATGCTCTAACCACTGAGAACACTGGCCAGGGCAGCATTTGTCTTCTTTTTTTAAAAAAGTTATATTATTATTGATTTCAGAGAGGAAGAGAGAGGGAGAGAGAATTAGAAACATCGATGATGAGAGAATCATTGATTGGCTGCCTCCTGCATGCCCCCTATTGGGGATTAAGCCCGTAACCCAGGCATGTGCCCTTGACCAGAATCGAATCTGGGACCCTTCAGTCCACAGGCCAACACTCTATCCACTGAGCAAAACCAGCTAGGGCACATTTGTCTTCTTTTAAAAAAAAAAAAAATTATTGACTTTTTACAGAGAGGAAGGGAAAGGGATAGAGAATTAGAAACATCGATGAGAGAGAAACATCGATCAGCTGCCTCCTGCACACACCCCTACTGTGTGTGCCCACAACCAAGGTACACGTCCTTGACCAGAATCAAACCTGGAACCGCAGGCCGACGCTCTATCCAGTGAGCCAAACGCTTTGTCTTTGGGCATATATCCTGACAGCTGATGGATGTTTCTCTCACATCGATGTTTCTAACTCTCCCTCTTCTTTCCTCTCTGTAAAAAAATCAATAAAATACATTTTTTTTTAAAAAAAAGAAAAGTTGGAGAACTCTGGATACTCTAATGAGTTACCTATTATTTTACTACATTAGTCTCAAGTCTTCCCCTTTGCTAATTCACCAGCGTGGTTGTTCGCCCAGAAACCCCAAGCTGTTTACTGGCTCCTCAGCCAACACTGAATAGCCATAGCAGCCCCAATGTCTTCCATTACCAAAACATTGTTATTTTTACAAAACATACTGCTATATTTCACCACCTGTACTTTGAAGTGTTATAAATAATTAAAGCTGAACCATATTTGTCAGAATAAGTTCAAAAAGTGCATTTTGTAGCTGTACCTTTGCCCTGACAATGTGTTTATTGGCTTGCCTATTAATTCCAGTATTGCTTAACTCAAAGCACCTCTGCATTAGCCTGTTCAAATCAACACTCATCCTGAAGGTTTAGAGAGAGGGGCTCAGTGTGACTCACTCCTCTCTTGTCCCTGGGAAGTCATCAAGTGATGAACAGGGGGAAGGGAGGAGACTGAATTGCTTGTGGCTGATGCTCCTTCTCATATGTCTGTGTGAAAAAGAATACATGGAAGCTGTATGGTGCAGGGCCACAGAGGTTAGGAGCCTCTCAATGTTTTGGAAAACAGTCAAGTACAAATAGATTAGATGAAAACCTTTGTTAAATAGTTTGGTTTGCTTTCACATCAAAATGTTGGACTCTGGGCTATTTCTCTCCTTACCTGATAATTAGAACAATAAGATATTAGTTTGGCCTCTGTTAAGGCTTTGCTGTGATATGGGGTAAGGAAAGAGGCTTGTTGGGGGCACTGCAACGGAGGGTTTGTCAGTGCTGATTACTTCAAGCCTTGGTAGGGTACCCAGCAGAGTACTCAGGTCTGTCTTGGGGAGGCTGTGTGCAGAAAAGGAGCAAGGAATAGGGCTCGAGAGTGCAGGCCTGGACTCACAAGGACCCAGATTCAAAGCTTTGCTTTGCCACTACTTGTTTGTTTCCTGTGGCTGCTATAACAAATAAACATAAACTTGGTGGCTTAAAATGACAGATATATATTCTCTTCTAGTTCTAGAGGCACAAGTCTGAAGTCAGTATCACTGGGCTGAAATTGACGTGTTGGCAGAGTGGCACTCCCTCCAGAAGCCCACAGACTGTTCTTTGCTTCTTCTAGGTTCTGTTGGCTGCTGGCATTCCTTGGCTTGTGGCTACATCACTCCACTCTTTAAGTTCAGCATCTTCAAATCTCTGTGCTCTGTCTTCATATTACCTTCTCTTGTGTACTTATGTCAAATCTTCCTCTGCCTCTTTCTTATAAGGACATTGTGATTGTATTTAGGGCCTACCCAGATAATCTAAAATAATCATTTTTTAAGACCCTTAACTTAATCACATCTGCAAAGACCTTTTTTCCTTATAAGGTAACATTTATAAGTTCTAGGCATTAGGACCTGATATCTTTGGAAGGCTATTTACCACATTGGGTAACTTTGGAAAGTGACTTTCACTAATATATGTTTGTTTCCTTATCTGTAAAATAAAAATGGTAACTGTATCTTCTGCACCTGTTTCTATGAGGCTTAAGTGACATCTTGTATGCCAAATACTTGTCACAATGCCAAGTGTATAGTTGTGCCTAGTACTTAGTATTATTATTATCATTATATACATATATATTATTCATTATTATTGTTTAGCCATCTTCTGTCAAAGGGAGAGGAATAGTTCCTTAAGAGTTTATTTGATTTGAGACAGTTTCTTCCCCACCCCTACCCACCGTGGCCCCCACAGCCCTAGAGTCTTTGGTTATTACTCCCTACGGTCATCAGATATGTGCCCAAGATCACCTTCTTACCCAGTCCTCCATTTTCCACCATGAGCTGGTTTTTGGGAACAGGCTTTACCTTTCATATCTGAATGTTTGTTGTCCCTAAAAATTTATATATTGAAGTCCTGACCCTTAGTATGGCAGTATTTAGAGTAAGACGTAATTAAGGTTAAATGAGGTCACAAGGGCGGGACCCTGATTGGATAGGATTAATGTCCTTATGAGAGGAAATGCCAGTGAGCCCTCTCTCTGCATACACTCACTGAAGAAAAGCCATGTGAGTACGTAGGGAGAAGGTGGCTATGAACAAGCCAGGAAGAACACTCTTACTAGAAACCAAAGGAGTCAGAACCTTGATCCTGAACTTCTCCAAAACTGTGAGAAAATAAATGTCTGTTGTTTAAGCCACCAAGTCTATGGTATTTTGTTATGGGAGCCTTAGCAGACTAATATAGGGGGTATCACCTGGCTTATACCCACTTGTGCCCAGATACTTAAGGAGACGCTTGGAATCTGGAAGTATTCTCATTACTGTTCAAGGCAGTTCACTGTGTTGCTGCTTTCCCATGGATAATTGTAACTCCATGATGAAGCATGGAAGAATATTATCTTTACAGTGGTATTTAGTATCTGATAGCTATTAGCCAGAAGGTACATGTCCCCAGTGAGGTACTGGAAATACATTTTATCTCTTCTATTGCCTGCTATTTCACGAAAACATCCCTGAAGCATTTTAGTCTTGTTTTTCATAGTTGTCTTCAAGTGGGGAATTGTTCTGATTTGCAACTTTGGGGGATAATTACTATGTTCATTAATTTCTGTTCTTATCTTTTCTTCCATTTATTACTGGTTTCTTGAGAAAGTTTTTCCCTAAATCTACACTAACTGAGACAGGTCACTTGATTAAAAGGGTATTTTACAACACTGGTTTCTCTGGCTCCCTTGGCACACTGATGGGAGGGCTGTGTCAGCATCTTCATAGCTGGGGTGACAGTCTGATCTGGGCTTAGATGAATAAGAGACTTTTGTGGGGGGCAGGGCTCTGACCTCAGGCTGCACTGCAGAATCCCACCCCCCCCCCCTCCCCGGGTATTCCTGGGCAAGGGGCAGAAGAGGCTCACCTGGTGTTCTTATCAGAGATTGAGTCATAGATATGAATCAAGCATGTGTTATGTACAGGACATTGTGCATGGCACTGTGACAGATACGGTTTTTGGCTTATAGGGCTGCTCAATACATACCAGTACTGATTAAGTGAATGTGTGGCTGGATTGAGTGGCCTGAGTATTCAGAGAGACTGAAGGGGCAAACTAGGGAGACAGTGACTGGGGGCTAGTGGGTGAAGGGTGCTGTAACCTCTATGGAAATGTAACAGAATTAGGAGCTTCTGCTTGAGGGCCATGATGGCCTAGCTCTTGGAACTGCAAGAGGAAGTAGTAGAGGAGGAAGGCTGTGTTGAGAATGGTTAAATTTGTTGTTATTGATATTTTGACCTTGTGAGTCACCTCTTCTTTTCATTGTTATGTATGTTCTATGTAAGTGCACATGTTTTCATAAAATGTGATCACCCAAGACAGTTGAGGGAAAAAATGGAAAAATAGTAGTTTAGACAAGTTGGCTAAGGATAGGGCAGAGGCAGGGATGTATGTGAGTGAGATGCCTGGGAAGAGAACTCTTTGAAGAAGGTGAGAAAGCAAAAGCCAGAAAAAGGATTTGAATTAATGTGGAACTGAATGGGAGCCCAGCTTAGAGAAGTCTGATCTGGGCTAGCTATCTAGGGAAATAGCACTGGAGAGATTTTTGTCTGTAAGAATGAGGGGGGATAGACAGCAGTTAGCTTGGGATACTGGGGGAAAGGGAACATTGGGAAGAATGGTGTAATTTTCTCACCACCCACACTCCATGTGTCTCTCAGTTATGACGTGTCATGTCATGTGGCAATTATTTGTTTATATGCTTTTTCTTCTCCTAAAAAGTAGGAAAGGGGGCTCGATCATCTCTGTATCTCAGTTACTTAATACTTCAGTTACTTAATAGTGTTCATCACATAGCAGGTGCTGCACAGATGACTGATGATGAACATGCTTGAAGTTAAGGCCTCAGTGAGCTATCCATTACAGACTGAAGTATGAGGGATAGGGATAGGGATGGGGTAGAGGGGAGATGAGCACATAATTGCCTTTAGGGGTGACTCAGGATAAAACTGAGAAGTGAGTCTGACACAGAATCTAAGTCATCCTTCAAGAATTTACTAGCCCAGATGGTGTGGCTCAGTGGTTGAGCGTTGACCTATGAACCAGGCGGTCATGGTTTGATTCCCTATCAGGGCATATGACCGAGGTGTGGGCTCAAACCCCAGTGTGGGGCATGCAGGAGGCAGCTGATCAATGATTCTCTCTCATCATTGATGTTTCTATCTCTCCCTCTACCTTCCTCTCTGAAATCAATAAAAAATATTAAAAAACACACATGAAGTTACTAAACATTGCTTTTGTGTCAAGCATCGAGTTAGCTGGGCAGAATGGATGTGGTCCCTGTCATTATGATGCTTAAGGCCTAGCAGGGGAGAAGGACAACTATATAAGAAAATGTAATAAATGCTATAATCAGAGAAGTACAAGTGCTGTGGCAGTACCTAATTTGGACTAGTGGGGAGGGCCTCCTAGAGGAAGTGTCTTATGGGATAAGTAGGAATTTGCCAGATAAAAAGGAGGGGAAACAGAGTTCTGAGCAGAGGGTCTATCATGTGCAAAGGCCTGCAGATGGGAAATCAGCTGTCTTAGGGCATTGGAAAAAAGTTCCTTAGAGCCATTTGTACATAGGGAGAGGAAAGAGATAAAGCTGAAGATGCTGATCTGGGTTGGATGGTGGAGGGCCTAGTTTTGGAATTTGGCCTTTATCCTGAATGCCTTGGAAAATCATTGAATGTTTTCAAGTAGGGGAGGGTAGGAGCAAAGCATGCTCTGGCTATAGAATAAGCCCTCTAACATTTAATCAAGGTGAATACTTGTAATGTGCTGATCTTCTACCCCAAGATTGTTTGATACTGCAGCGGAGTCTGCCCATTTGCTAAATCACTGTCTGAGTGCAGGAGCCTGAAGTGTGGGTGGAGGGGTGAGGCCTGCTGCAGGCCAGAGTCCCTGGTGTTTGATCTCAGACCCAGTGCCCAAGGCTGTGTTGCTTAACGTATGGTTTTCAGGACTGTAGCTCTCACTTCAGCCCTTTCACAGCAGCTTAAAATTCCTCAGCCACTGTACATTCCTCTGCTCTGCGTTCTCCAACAAATTGAAAAATTTTATGACAATGTCAAATCAATGGAAAAAGTTTTGAAAAGTAGGATTGAGAAATAAAGACTTCTTTGCCTTTTCTCTCAGCAAGGGAATTTGAAAAATATAGAAATCCTAAGTTATATGTTAAATATCCTTGGGGTTTCATTTCCTTTCCTTTTGAAAGTGTTTTACATTAACCAAAATCCAACAGAGATGCTTGTGGGAAGATAATTCCTTTTGGCTGGAGCTTAAGCTCTACATTGTGAGCTTTTTAATTTTCTTTCATCGGTAGTGGGTTGGGGACCCAACTGTGCAGTCACCAGAGCTCATCACAATCCTGTTGCTGGACAAGTTATCCCTGTGAATCTGTATGTTTTCCCCTTGCACCTACCTAATGAAAGCCAGATTAAATCAATTTTAAATCAAGGAGATGAATGATGAATTTTTTCTTAGAACAGAAACTAAATAAGGTCCCAAAGTACTAGATACAATAAAAAGTGAAGTTTTTATTTGCATGTGTGCTATTAGGCATGGCTTTAATGTTAGGAAAACAGGAGGTTCTTTTAATGTAGTATTTGGAAATAGGCCATCCCCAAAGAGATGAACAAGAGTGCTTTTTTTTCTCTGCTCCTCTTCTCTTTTGTAGTTTGTGTATGTCTGCGTGTTTTCAGTACCATGCCCAGGTACATAGTACATGTAGGTGCTCGGAGACATTTGAATAAATGAAAGGATGGTTTTGAGCAGGTCCTTCTTTCTCTCCTGTTGCTCCTTCCCTCCAGCTCCTCAGCCTGCCATTTGTTCATTTCTTCATTCATTTATTCATTCATTCAACATACATTTATTCCTTCTGGGCTAGTTTGTGGGCCAATGATAAGGAATGGGATGAAGGGAAGTTTCCATTGAGTTGAGGCTGAAAGGCATGGCCAGATTTCCCCTTCTTTAATATCTATTTTGTCCTTTGAAATTTATTTCTAAGCTACTATCAGCAGTAATATCATCCTCTTGAAAATTGCCTTTTTACAGCTGCTTTGGTGGAAGGAAATTACTTCCCTTATGGTGAGGGAAGGTGGCAGAGTAGGCATTAAGACTCTTCCACTTAGTGGCTACCCCCATAGTATGTTTCCATGGGGTGGGGTTTTGGGGAGCCAAGCTTGCCTCACCTGGGATTTCATTCTCATAATTGTATGTCTGGCTCTGGGCTCCCAAGGCATTGGACTCTCCAGAGGACTCATGCAAGGCACCATACCCTTCTTGCAGCCCACATTGCAGTTTTCAAGTAGGGGAGGGTAGGAGCAAATCATGCTCTGGCTATAGAATAAGCCCTCTAACATTTAATCAAGGTGAATACTTGTAATTTGCTGATCTTCTACCCCAAGATCGTTTGATACTGCAGCGGAGTCTGCCCATTTGCTAAATCACTGAGTGCAGGAGCCTGAAGTGTGGGTGGAGGGGTGAGGCCTGCCGCAGGCCTGAGTCCCTGGTGGGCTACTGTGATGGAATGGGCTCCTTGAGTGCAGAAAATGGCTTTTTTTGAGAGTATTTCAGAGGGGCTTAGAAGGCTGGATTTTGGGTATTCCAGAAACCCCGAGCTGAACAAATAAGAGATTCATTAAAGTTGTGTCCCTTCTGTTTCCCTGGGTCTTGCTTCATTGAAAGCCTGCTTGGGTTGCCCTCACCTGAGAGGTGGGGGGTGGCTCACAGAAATTTGGGCAGGTGAGTAGGAAAGGAGATAGTAGATAAAATTGACAATAGTTGGTGATGGATGGGCAAAGGGTGGAAAGGAAGTGGGGAGAAAGGAGGGAGGTATTGAGGAGAGCTGCTGGGTTTCTGGCTTGTGCAGTAGAGCTAGGCAATGCTAGAGGATCAGGAGTGTGGGGAGAACTTGAACTTAGCTTTGAACTTATTGAGTGTGAAACATACCAGAGGATACTAGAGCAGGCTTATCCTTTAGGGAGAAGTGGCACAAAAGACTGTGTCTAGAATCTTAGGCTGCTTTCCTGTTCAAGTTAACCACTGGGGTTTTAGGCCAATGTGAGGGGTAATACCATCTTACTCCAGATTCTACTGGTTCTTTTTATTAATAGATGCTGGGAATTTGCAAGAGCCAACAAACCACTGAACTGTAAGGCTAATAATTTGTTCATAAGCAGAGTTCACAAACAATGGTGACCCTCTGCACTCAGCTTGGGTGGGGTTGTAAATTGGGTGGGGCAGGGGGTCTCAGGGAATCACCAGGGCGGAGCAAACAGCAATGGCTGCCCATCAGCCCTGCCCCGAAGAGGTCCCCGGGTCTCTGTGTCCTGCGGCACCGTGCAGGAACAACGATCGCTGCAAGCACCTCTGAGAGAAAGCCACCCTCGTGTTCCGGCCCGATGCCAGACAGTCCAGTTTCTCCCGATATGAGTCTGGGTCCCCAGAGTCTCGCCTGGAACTGGAGTTCAGAGCAGTTGGGAGCTTGTATCTCCCTCCTGATTGAAAAAGACAACATTGTACCCAGTTGCCACCCCGTTTCCACATGCGCCTCCGTACCTCCGCACTTCTGCACCTCCTCCCAGTCTCAGTGCGCTTTTCTCTTCTAGTTGTATAACTTCCACTCAGCCAGCCTTCCCATGGTTCTGGATGATATCCGTTTTGTCTTTTAGTTGTAGTTTTGATGTGGTTGTACGAGGCAGTAAGTTCAGTTGTTTACCTATGCCGCCATCTTGGTTCCTTCTACTTACTGCTACCCTTCTTAACAGGCACTGTTATGGCTAGTAGGCCCTGGGGTATGTGGTATGAGGGTACCTATTCGGAGCTCTGGCCTTGAAGCTGGGCCAGGTCAACTTTTCCATACCATTTTTGTCTCTATACCTTCATCTTGGCCACTTGTCTAGGGAGCCAGTCATACGGTTGATGCAGATTGAAAGCTGCGCTGGTAAAAGGGGCAAATTGATAAGTTGGTCTTTAAGCCTGCAGTTTTTCCTTTGTGCTCACTCTTTCCTTGGGTTACTGGGTGGATGCTCTGTTTTTGGGGTTGCTGAACAAGAACAAGGCCTTGAGCCATCCCAGGGGCCAAATCAAGTCAGCAGACAAGGGAGCTGGTTCTATATTGAGAATAATATTTAAGTGTTTTTTTATACCTAGCATTTCAGGAAGAAAGACTCCATTGAGCTCAGCTTTCCATAATTCTAACTTCTTACTTGATCATAGAGGTGGCCACACACACTTTTTTTCAAAGGAATAATTCATATATGTGTGCTTCTCTTCACAGATACTTTATGTACCTGTTTTCGTATATCATCAGTCTATATTTTCACCTATTTTAATGACATCATTTTCCATTGTGCTGTTTCAGATAACCTTTTTTAGATTGTTGATTTTATTCAATCAACAAATATTTATTGCCCAGGCACAGTGCTGAGTAATGAAGATAACAGCAGTGGGTTAGGTGGACAATTGTCCCTGCCCTTGTGGAGCTCCTTGTCAGGAGGATTCTAATTATTACAGGCCTGTGAAATGGAACTTTACTGACCACCTAACACAGCCTTAGAGAGGATGAAGAGGTTGTGTAGTTCTAGCCCTGGCTCCTGTCGCTGCCTTTTTAAAAGCAAGGGAGGCCTTGGCACGACAGTGGCAGTTTTGCTTGTAACTGGGCTTTCAGTGAAGCCCAGGATGAGGAGCCCTGGGACCATGCAGAGTCAGCTCTGAAATGGGACTGCTGCATCAGGGAAGACTGCCGTTTCCTAGGCAATAATACTCTGCTTAATATTTTTAGTGCGTGGTCATGGCAGAACTAAATGTGGTTTCTGATCCCAAATTGGTAATAAATGTAGACATATTTAGAGTCAGAAACAATGCATTTAAAATTCTCTGCTGCTTAATTGTCCTGCCAAGTGCTGAGTTTAGGTTTCTTTGTTTCTTAGCTACCTACTCAGACTCCCACCATCTCTCAGAGAAGGCTCCTGGATTTTCTCTGGGTGTTAGGTGGGATTGGGAAAGCCATGAATTATGGCTCCCTGAGCTGTGTTGAGAGGTATCTGATTTTTATGTTTCTGCCCACATATGTAAATATGTACATTAAAAATATTCATCTACCTTTTGACTTTTTAAGGACCTGGGATTATAGTCTTGGACTCTCAGGCATGTTAAAAATAAAATACGATGTTTCAGTTACTGACTTACCTGGAAGACATAGCCAATGCCAATTTGGTAGTAGTGACTTCTGTGCTTGGTGACCCATCTTCATGCTGCTGCTGTTTCTGTAAGTAAATGCTATTTTCTTGAGGTTCCTCAATTAGTTTAAGGAGGACCCTAATTGTTGCTCATCTCATCATTTCAAAGTCATAATTTGTGTCTCAACTTGTAGGACAGTATCCCTTTTTTCATGGCATAGTCCTTAAGAGGGCGTTCGTTTTTAATATTATACTGCCTGAGACTCAAAGGCATGCTATCCACTGGTTGTGAACAGGACATCACCTGAGGGCAGTGATGGTATCTTTTCTAAGTTCTATTTCATAGTATGGTGCCCAGTGTGGTTAGGGGACTGAGGCGGATGCTAAAATATCTTTGCGAGGTACCTGTTTCTAGGGTGTGATTGCTGAATACTTATAATCCAAAGTGCCAGGGTGGCTAGCAGAATAAGGATTGGTGTGCATACTGATTTGCAGATAGTCCATTCGATGCTATGGACTGGAAGTCTTAACTTCCTATCATAGTCCTACTAAGAGGCCCTGACCTTCTCTATACGCATGGAGACAGCAGGGGTAAGGGCTGATGAACTCTGATGGGTTGTGTGGATAAATGTGTGCAAGTCCCTGGTATTTGGAAGCAGGCTATAAAGAAAGCTCATTGTGTCATCTTTCAGGTGATCTAGTTATTGTTTTAAAAGGAGAGGAAAGAAGAAGGCCCTGGATGACAGCTGACCCTGTCTAGTGTAGTCTAAGCAGTCTAGTCTGACCCAGCTGTTCCTGCCATCCCTACTCCACCATGGAAGTAGGAGAGCAGCAGCAGAATTTGGAGACAGGCCTGAGTCACCAGGAAGCTGCGCTCTAAAGTGGCTGTTCTTAGTCTGAAGTGGCTGTTCTTCAGTGGGCACTGATGCAGAGTCAGCCAGTATCGAGGTTTCAATAGAAATGACTCTGTAGGCACCTAGAGTATAGTTCAGGTGTGTAGGCAGACCTGTGGCTCAGGAAAACTGGGTTCTGAGGAGAGGCTTGATTATTAGAGCAGAAGACAATTTTTTTAAAAAATATATTTTATTGATTTTTCACAGAGAGGAAGAGAGAGGGATAGAGAGTTAGAAACATCGATGAGAGAGAAACATCGATCAGCTGCCTCTTGCACAACCCCTACTGGGGATGTGCCCGCAACCAAGGTACATGCCCTTGACCGGAATCGAACCTGGGACCTTTCAGTCCGCAGGCCGACGCTCTATCCACTGAGCCAAACCGGTTTCGGCAGAAGACAATTTTTGATGAGGGTGAAGCTTTCGCTGCATTTGTTTATCCTGACCTTTGCTTAGAATATGCTCTAACAATAGTTGATACAAGCTTCTTGTGTCCTCACTTTGTGTCAGGCACTGTGCTGTATGCTTCAAATCATCTCAATACTGACAACCATCTTACAAAACAGTTACTGTCAAGTGCCTTTTCAGATGAAGGAATTGAATCTTGGAGAGGTTAAGCCCCTAGCGCAAAGTCCCATAACTCCTTGGGGAGACCTGGGTCGAAATCCAGAGCCCACATTCTTTTCATTACACTGGAGTGGAGGTGGAGTAGAGAGGAGCTTCTGGTAGCATTTGTTGTTATCATCAGACACAGTCCTATCACTCTCAGGACCTCAATCATGGCCAGGAAACAAGTATAAGGAATAGGTCTCCTTGCCCACAATCTACTAGGAACTTGCAATCTAGGGCCTACTGGAAAGTACATTGACCAGGTCTGGGGTATTTCTGTAATTTACCTGGTTACTTGCTGGTGTGCTTAGGTAAGCCCCATTCACATTTTGGGCTCCATTTTCTTTATCTGCCATGTAGAAATAATCCTGTCCTGTATATTTCCTGGATGGGGAATAATGGCATATCAGGATTATAGACTAGTTGGAAATGAGCTTGGATATTGTCTTGGCCAACTTATTTATTTATTTATTTATTTATTTATTTATTTATTTATGTGCCTGAGGCATGAAACAGCTCTGGCCACTGACACAGACATCAAGCTAGGATGAACTAAGGACTGTACATCTGCTTTGCCCCCGATTGATATAATAGCAACACCACCAATCAGGTGTCTCCTTACCAATTGCCAGGGGGTTCTTGGCCAACTTTTAACCCCATATAGTTATCTTTTCCTCCCTGCTGAGTTCTTGCCAAACAGTTGGGTATATATGAGGGAAGTGCATGGTGCTGGGCTCTGTGAGGGGAAGCAAGGATGCTTTTGCTTTCTGTACAGCTGGGAAGCCTGAATGATGGAAGATGAAGAGGTCAAGCCATACAGGGTGCCAGTGACCTTGATGCAACTTGAGTTACGGGCATTCTTCCTCTTGAATGTGTGTACCTCTGCTGTGGGCAGGGCTGTGCCAAGGGTATTCAGTTATTAAAATATGTGTGTATGCATGTGCACATGTGTGAGTGTGTATAATGTGAAGAAACTTGGAGAGAGATGGGTCTCTCTACAAGACGGCCCTGTTAGGCTCATTTAAAAATTTCTCTCCTGACAAAATGTATACCTTTTTATTCACACTGTTGCAGAAGAAGTAGAATGAGTCCAGTTTCTGTGGCTGATTTCATAGACCATGGAAAGGCAGCATAGTCTGTGGAAAGAGCATGAGTTTTGGGGCCAAACTGGTTTTGAATCCTGACCCTACTATTCTCTGGTTGTGTAAACTCGGTCAAGTTACTTAACCCCTCTGAATTTCAGTTCCCTCATGGGCAACATGAGCAGCATATTAGATCCCCATCAGAGGATGGTTGGGAGGAGCAAATGCGTTTAGAACTTTGCATAGAAAGTGCTCTGTAAATGTTGACTATATTATTATATGACATAATTTATTTTCCTCTGAGCTGCCCAGATACTGAATTTGAATACTAGGGGATTGGGTGTCACGGGTATTTCTCTCCATCCCTCACTGCAGGTGTTACAATTATGATTAGTACAGCTCTACAAAGCATAAGGACTAAAGCTTCTGAGCAGTCTGAGGCATGGCTGAAAGCTCAGAGAAGGTGGAGTTTTGTCTGATGGGAGTTTGTTCTTGTAGAGTTTGCTTCCCTGCCCCCTTCCTCTGCTGGTGTGAATGTGCCCACCACTGTCCAAGGGTTCGTGTGTTGAGGGGTAGTTCTACACCATCATAGGAACTTACTATATGGCATCAGAGAATACCTCTGTAGGACCACTGGAGTCACTTTTTTCTCTGTTATTTTTAAGACTAGTGAAAATGTTGGGGGAAAAGTAGATTTAGAGAAGTAGCTCCAAATCTCCAAACTTCAGTGGACTCGCTCGACATTTCAGAGTGTTCTACTCATGTGTCTCTGTTTCTTCACATGTGTATCCTCTTTGGGAAGGCAGCTCTGCTCACTACTATACCATCAATGCCTTTTGAAGGTCCCCTGGCAGCCTCATTGCCAAATCCAGGGGATTTTCTCATCCTCATTCTAACTGATCTCTTGACATTGTTGCCATAACTTGATTTTCTCCTCTCTTGACCTGTTTAATTCTTCACTGTTCTTGTTGTTCCTTGTTGCTCCTTTTTCTTTTCCTAACCTCCAACCCTGACTTGAAGACATTTCTTAGCTCATTGTTTCTCTCTAATGTCTCTCCCCGAGACAGGGATTTTATTCCTGTTGCCTCAGTTATTACCTCTGTTCTGATGGCACCAAAATTCTTGTCCTGCACTGGCTCTCTCTACCTTTTTGTCTTTAATAGGTATGGAGTTGCCAGGGCCTTCCTGGAGCCACTGACAAGCTCTGTGCCTAAAGGCATTGAACTCTGGTCATTTTTTATATAGATAGATTTTGAGTGCTTGCTGTGTCTTCTGGATCATTAGCGGTCCAAATGAAGAATGAGTTTTAAGCTTTGTTCCAGCATCCAGGTTCTTTGAAAGCTGTGACTGAGTAGGACAGGTGTGGAGAGGGCTAGGCTGGGCTCCCTTTTATTCAGTCACTGTTTGTCACTTGATTTCTTTTTAGATGGAGCCACTGTCTTTTGTCTCTGAGATTGCAGTTTTTGCTAATATGCTTAGCAATGTTCTTGAAGATAGGTCCTCTTCCCTACTGGGGTAGGAATAAAATTGGTTATATCCCCTACTTTTTGGAGTGTAAAGTACTGAGAAGGGACCAGGAATGCAACATTCCTATTTCATTCCATCCCGTGTTGCCCTCCTTCTAGGGCTCCAGTTGCAGCTGGGCCTGTGGAGACCTTTTTTGGTTCCATGTGCTCTTCCACGTGGAGTCAGCACTTGTTCCTGTGTTGCCACTGGAAAGGCCCCTCTTGGGTTCTCCCTTGCAGCCTGCACAAGTGGATTTTGGCTTTGTAGCTCTCTGGTCAGGCAGAGGCTTGGGTTAGTTATGAACTTTCTATCCTCCAACAGCTTCCTCTAATTACTTTCCCTCTTAGGTACCTTGGATTTTTTGAGAGCAGTCTCCACTGGAGTCACTTTTTGGTCTGAGTCTTGACTTTAATATTTGGGGCAGATACTGTTCCCATTATGTAAGTGGTCAGTGGCTTAAGGATGGTTCAAGTCCAACCTTCTGGTCAGGTAGGGGCTGGACAGGTTAGAAGCCACATTCTTTTGCTATTCAAAGGCTCTTTTTACTTAATTGTTGTCTATTTACTGACTTTTTGTTTAGTTTATATCTTGCGGGGAGGATGGGAGAAGCCTGTTTGTCTGACTATTCCAAATTTATTTCTCTTCTCTTTCAAATTATTCTTTAAAAATCCATTTCTTTTCCTTAGCCATTGCACATTGTTCTCTGTTGTCAGGACTGTCCTTTCAGTGTCCTCTTTCCATTGTTTCTTCAGCTTCATATTTGCCTGCTCAAATCAGGCAGTGAGTTTCTGTTTGTGTAGAGGTGAGTGACTGTGTGTATGTGTGTGTATGTTTATATGAGTTTGTGCAGCCCATAAATAGTAATAAATGTGTATCTGTGGGAAGAGCTCATCCTCTAACTTTCAGTCTTAAAGCACGAGATTGTTTTACAGCTGTTCCTGCAGCTGGCATTACAACATAATTGTGGCCTGGATCTCTGGACACTAGTATGCTGTGAAAAGCACTGAGTGGGCTGGGTCTGCCATGGGGCTCAGGAGAAAACTGGCTTGGGTCTCTGTTTTTAGCTGTGGCAGGGATCAGGGTGTCTTTCTCTAACATTTGTTTCCTTTTCCTCCTGGAGTAGATACCCACAAAGGCTTTGGTCCTAAAGTTTGAGGTGTGGAGCCAGCTAGAGGGTGTGTAGATTCTGCAGGAGGCAGGAGCTCTGGAGAGTGGTTCCAGGGTGCCTGGCCTGGGCCTGACTGCCTTTGGGTCCAGAGGAAAGTCATCATCTCTGCTCTAATGAGGTGTGATAACTAGGTGCCAGGTATTGTACCAAGAACTTTCCATGCATTGTTTTATTTTATTCTCCCCAACATTTTTTTTGAAATAAGAGCTCTTATATATTCATTTTACAGATGAAGAAACTGAGGCCTAGTGAAGTAGTATCCAAGGTCACATAGCTAGATATTGGCAGAGCCAGGAATTGGCCTTAGGTCTGTCTGATTTTAAATCCAGGTACTACACTTTCTACCTAATGGTTTTATCTCTTTGCTTTAATTTTCTCCTTATAAGATGAATGTAGGAATTCTTGCTCTTTTACTTTTCCCAAAAGAATTGGGGAAACAAATACATGGACATACATTGTAGGTTAAGAACGTGTACATTTTATAAGATGGAGTTCCAAGTGCTCCTAGGCAGGCTGCTGAGCTTGCTCTGCCTGCTGAGGATACTTGTGACCTTTTCGTGTTCTCCCTGTGTTCCAGCCCTGAGACTGGAGAGCAGCCACTGTCCATGGGGTCTGCCAGCAGTCCCAGTCTTCCTCCCTTTGTTGGCTTCCTACATCCTTCCCTGCCTTGAGAGAAGACAAAAGTTATGGGAAGATGTCTGATTTACATAGAGCCCAGTCCCCTCCCTCAGTCCTGTCTGAATTGAGTGGAGGACATGAGGCGGCAAGGGAGGTAAGGGCTAGCCAGTCCATGGGCTGCCTCTCACCCATGTCCCTATCATCTGCTCTGGCTGCAGTAAACTGGCAATTCAGATGGCTGAGAGCATCCAGCCTCAATTTAAGTAGAGGTACAGCCTACAAATGGCCAGTTTTGAGAGGAAAATGGTCATCTCAAGTACCCTATTATCTCTTTTGTCCCAAAGCCCAAGAATATTTAAGGAAAGAGTTACCAATGGAACATTGAAATATGTTCCCTTTTCTTGTATTGAATGATAGTGTTTTAAGTCGGAAGAAGGACATAAATGTAAAGGTGTAGGTCTGTCCTCAATTGAGAGCCAAGGATGACGGATGGGAGGGTTTGTTCTGCTGGTGTGCAGGGGCAGATGATTAGGTGAACCCAGGGTTAATGGGTGATGAGTGGTTTGGGGAGGGCACTAACCTCAGGCTGTGTGCCAAATTATGCCTCAATGGGATGCCATGACTTTGGCTTTATTTTTGTCAGGGTCTTAGGTTTTCTTTTGTTGCTGTTGCTATCTAGGTCTCTGCTTGAGGTGGTGGACCATACCTGTATGCCACTTCCCATTTTCAAGAACATACCTGTATGCCACTTCCCATTTTCCTCTTTCCCCCTACCCCCAGCATAAAGCCCAGGAAAAAGAATATTTGCTCTCCACCTGCTATATCCTGAATAAGGAGGAGACCAGGTGACATGGATGCAGGGCAGGTCTTAGGGTTGAGGACACCATTACCCACACCTACTTACCCTCTGGTGCCCCCCTGCAAAGCTTGGGAAATTGTGTCACACTTTTCTCCAAGCCTCACTTCTCCCATGCACCTCCCCACCCTCCATATTCTTCTCTCCCTGTTTCATGGAAAAAATATATGGAGGCAGTGCATTCATTGGTCAGGTGGAAATGAAGGATCCATTTGCAATTGATCTCTCACTCTTAGTATTGGCCGAAAATGCTTCTGAGGGTGTAAATGTATGTGTGTGTGGGTGGGTGGGTGGGGGGAATGGAGGTGCTGGGAGCCCTGTAGAAGCTGCCATTTCTCTTTTCCCCCACTCCCCTTCCCACTCTAGGAGTGGGGAAGCTGCTGTTTGTGAATCAGTTGCCCCCGGTCTCTTCTTCCTCTGTCCCTTCTGGGCCTCCTGCTCCTGTTCATTTTTCTTCTTTGCCCTTGACTTCTTCTCATTTATCTCTTCCTCCTCATCTTTTCCCTCAGAACCAGTTTCAGTGTTTATTACTATCATGAGGGAGCATCTAACTGTGTGTGTACATGCATATATATACATGAACAGTTTCATGTAGGGGACAGGAAATCTGTGACTTTGGGATATTCTTTGTTCTCTCTTATTGTATATTGTCCTCATAATGTTGTGAGTCCCCACTTTCATTTTTTATTCCCTTTTCCCCACACCCAAGGCCACCGGGGTAAGAAAGGTATCTTGGAACCCATCTCCCTTTCCAGCCTTCTTTCTCACTCCTGATGTGGAAGCTTCGTCCCCTTGTTCATCCTCATCCAGCCTGGTCCCCCACCCTCCTCACACCGAGGCATGGCCAGGCACCTGTCCAGAACCTAGTGCCATGCTGTGAACTCATTCCCTGTCTTTGAGTGTGATTGGTGCCCCAGGGAGCCAGGTTGCTGAGGGAAGCTCATGTGGCACTCAGCCGATCCATTTTGTCGACAAAAAAAAGAGGGGAGAAGCTGGCAGAAAGCAAATGCTTTTGCTGCTGGGTGAGTGTAGCAGCTATTTATAGCACCCAAGCCTTTGCTTTTCCTTTTGGCTGTGCTTTTTTAGCATAGTGCTGGTCCAGGAGGGCTGTTTTCTTCCATAGCTCCAGATGTCCTTAGCAAAAGTTTCCGTCTGCCCCTGAAAAGGGTGAAAGGGTGGGCTGGGCAAGAGGGTAATAACTTCTGAGAGTGGATGCAGGCAGGGCTTTTGTCCAATTATGTCACAGGACCATTTTATTGAGGTGGAACATGGAAAAGTGTGGTAGGAACAAGGAAAGAGAAAAGGTAAACATCGTAAAAATGTTTTCCCATAATTAAGCCTCTATTGAGTAAATTGCCTAATGAGGTGTATTGGGTCTGAGTGATCAACACAAAAACCTTTTATTTATTTTTTAAAGATTTGTTGTTTTTTACTTAGGGATAGGATATTTTTTTAAATATATATATTTATTGATTTCAGAGAGGAAGGAAGAGGGATAGAGAAACGTCAATGATGAGAGAGAATCATTGATCAGCTGCCTCCTGCACACCCCCTACTGGGGAATCAAGCCCGCAACCCAGGCATATGCCCTTGACTGGGATCAAACCAGCGACCCTGCAGTCCGCAGGCCGACGCTCTATCCACTGAGCCAAGCTGGCTAGGGCAACACACCTTTTAGAAGGGTCTGGGCTAATACTGACGTGCTGTATTTTTCTAAGGCTTTTTTTTTTTTTTTTTTGGTCTTCTTTTATTTTGTTTTTCGTTCTGCCTTTCTTAGATTATTTGCCAGTTTGGATTAGTTCTCTTGACTTCCACTCTAGTTTACTGACCAAATTTTTCCACTACTTCAAAAAGAAACTCTGTACCCTATAACTCCCCTGGTAACCTGTAATCTTTCTATTTCTCTGAATTTGCCTATTCTAGATATTTCATTTAAGTAGAATCATATAGCATCTGTCATTTTATGTCTAGGTTATTTCACTTGGCATATTGTTTTCAAGGTTCATTCATGTTGAAATATGGGTTAGAATTTCATTCTGTTTATGGCTGAATAATATTCCATTGTATGTATATACCACATTAAAAAATATACATTCAGCCCTGGCTGGTGTTTCTAAGTGGTTAGAGCATTGTCTCCTGCACCAGAGGATTGTGGGTTTGATTGCCAGTCAAGAGCACATGCCTAAGGTTGCAGGTTCAATCCCCCGCCCTGATAGGGGTGCATGTGGGAGGCAGTCAACCGATATTGCTCTCTCTCTCTCTCTCTTTCTCCCCCCTCCCTCGCCTTCTCCCTCACTTCCTCCTTTCCACTCTCTCTAAAATCAATGGAAAAATATCCTTGGGAGAGGAATAACAACAACACAAAAATACATTTATCTGTTGATGGATACTTGGGTTATTTCCACCTTTTTTGTTTTTGTTTATTTTGTTTAACTTTAAGAGAACATTTGTTTGGTAAATTAGAGATAGAAGAAGTAATTCCTAGAAGAAATGAGCTTAGGAAATGAGTTTTGGAGGTAAAGGAAGGGCCCTTGGAGCTTAGGAGTGAGGAAGCTCATGGTAGTGTGCCTGGGGAGGAGAAGGGGGTGGGCGGGAGAGGGAAAGGCACAGGCATGCTCCTGGGAGGGAGAGCGCACTGGGCCCTCCATCCTAAGGGTTTTAAGGGCAGAGATTTTAGGGGAGGCTCCAGGGAAAGATCTTAATAGAATATTCAGCACTTTTATAGGTGTGTCCTCTCCGGGTCTCAGTTTCCACTGATAGATTGGCCGGCACCAGGGTATGGGGAACATTATTCAATGCAGCTGGTCTTAATGTCAGCTGTGGCTGGTTTTGTTGCTTACCTGGGCCTCGAGCTGAAATGCAACTGGCCCTGTAGCTCAGTTGGTTAGAGCAGTGATTGGCAAACTCATTAGTCAACAGAGCCAAATATCAACAGTACAACGATTGAAATTTCTTTTGAGAGCCAAAGTTTTTAAACTTCTTCTAACGCCACTTCTTCAAAATAGACTCGCCCAGGCCGTGGTATTTTGTGGAAGAGCCACACTCAAGGGGCCAAAGAGCCGCATGTGGCTCTCGAGCCGCAGTTTGCTGACCACGGGGTTAGAGCATTGTCCCAACACACCAAGGTTGTGGGTTTGATCTTTGGGCTCTGGCAGAAGGAGGGCAGAGTGAACTGGAACTGTGTGAGGAAAGTTCAGGATTGGGGGGACTCTGGCGTTGAAACTCAGAGGACAGCCACCTAGGTTTCCTATGCTGAGTCATTCCTTCACTCTTCGGAAGACATCTCTTACATATTTCCACCTTTTAGCTATTGTGAATAATGCTGTTAACATTCACATAGAAGTATCTGTTTGAATCACTGTTTTCATATCTTTTGGGTAGAATATATACCTATGGGTGGAATTGCTGGATCATATGGTAATTCTATGCTTAGATTTTTGGGAAACTACCAAATTGTGTCCCATAGCAGCTGTACCATTTTGTATTCCCACCAGCAATGTATGAGAGTTTCACTTTCTCTACATCCTTGTTAACATTGATTGCTTTCTTTTTTTGTTATTGTTGTTTAATTGTAGTGGATTTAAAGTGTTATCCAATTGTGGCTTTTGTTTGTATTTCCTCAGTGATTAATGATGTTGATAATCTTTTCATATCCCTGTTGGCATTTGTGTATCTTTTTTGGAGAAGATCCTTTGCCCATTTTAATTTGGGTTGCTTGTCTTTTTTTTCTTGAGCTGTTCATATATTCTGGGTATTAAACTTTGATCAGATATGTGATTTGCAAATATTTTCTCCCATTTCGTTGATATTGTCCTTTGACATACAAAAGTATTTTAATTTGTCATTCTCTTGATATGTCCTTTGACATACAAAAGTATGTCATTCTCTTGATATTGTCCTTTTCATTCTCTTGATATTGTCCTTTGACATACAAAAGTATTTTAATTTTGATGGAGTTTAATTTATCTATTTTTTTATTTTATCACCTATGCTTTTGGTGTAATATTTAAGAAACTATTGCTAAATCTAAGATTATTAAGATTTCCTCTATGTTTTCTTTTTAAATTTAGGTCTTTGATCCATTTTGAGTTACTTGTTAAAGATTTTTATTGATTTTTAGAGAAAGAGAGAGAGAGACACACACATTGATGTGAGAGCAGAACATTGACTAGCTGTCTCTTGCACATCCCCAACCAGGGGTTGAGCCTGGTATCGAGCCCACAACCCAGACATGTGCCCTGATCAGGAATTGAACCAGTACCTTTTGGTACATGGGATGATGCCGAACCAACTGGGTCACAGGGCCATTAACACATTTTGAGTTACTTTTTTGTATGTGGTGTAAAGGAAGGGTCCACTTCATTTTTTTTTCCTTTTAAAGATTTTTAAAATTGATTTTTAGAGAGGGAAGAAGGGAGAGGGTGGGAGGTAGAGAAACAAGTATGTGAGAGCCATATCAATTGGCTGCCTCCTGTATGCCCCGTACCAGGGATCAAGCCTATAACCCTGGCATGTGCCCTGATTGGGAATCAAACCAGCAACCTTTCAGTGCATGGGACAATGCCCATCCAGCTGAGCCACACAGACCAGGGCTGTCCACTTCATTCTTTTGCATGTGGATATCCAATTGTCCCAGGATAGTTTGTTGAAGAGTCTGTTCTTTCTGTATTGAATGTTCTTGGTAACCTTGATGAAAATAATTGACCATATATGTGGTTATTTTGGGGCTCTGAATTGTATGCCATTGGTTCATATATTTGTCCTCATGAAGTACCATACTGTTTTCATTACTATAGCTTTGTAGTAAGTTTTGAAATCAGAAAGTGTGAGTCCTCCAGCTTTGTTTTTTTCAAGATTTTGTTGGCTGTTGTGAAATTCCACATATGTTTTAGGATAGTTTTCTTCACTTCTGTAAAAAAAAAAAAAATCATTGGAATTTTGATAGGGATTGCATTGAATCTGCATATTGCTTTGGTAGTATTGTAACCTTAACTCTCCAATCCATGAACATGGGATATCTTTTCATTTTTGTGTCATTTTAATTTTAACAACTACTAGGGTCTGTACTTTTATTTGTCTGGCTGTTTGAAAAGTGATGTGAAAGGCTTTCTAGCTTGAGATTATTGAACTATGTTGGTTTAGGGATGCTGATGACATCTGTCTTCAGGTATAACTGCAGGTATGGTTTAGAAGTCAATGGTTATAAAGGCTTATGCAGATTTGGGCTCATGTCTGTCCACATACCAATCAAGGGTTAGTTTCCTTTTTTCCTTACCATAGCCAGTACCACCCAGTTCAACCTGATAAGAAGTTGATAATGAGGAAGGAAGGGACCAGAGCTATTATAGCTCATGTAAGAAGAGTTCTGGTGGCTCAGTTCCAACAAAGGCATGTCTCCCCTTGGGTGGCTGGACTCCTTATCGGAGATGGAGGCTTCATTCACATTGATCTATTCCTATGGTAGAAGACCTATAATACCTCTATGTGGGAAATGTCTCACATTCATTGAACAAGTGACATCATGGGAATCACAGTGCTGGGGGATCAGGCATCAGGGAATTAGGAACCAGCTTCCTATTGACCTGTTTTCTGTGTTTATATTCATTAGGACCTGCCCCTATCTAGGATGGCTCCTCTGGGCATGCTGCTTGGACTATTGATAACCACCTGCTTCACCTTCTGCTTCAGTCATCAGAACCAAGTAAGTACCTTATCACAAGAGGGATCCCTATTGGGTCCAAAAAAGCCTCTATGCCACCAGAGCTGCTGTGGAAGTGGGGTGAGCTTTTATGTTTCTTATATGAATGTGGCCAGTGCTGAGTCATGGAGTCTGTGTATTTCTTTCCCTCTATCTCTGAATCCTCTGGCCTCTGTTTAAAGTTCATGATATAGTTTCCCTTTGGGGAATGTATGGTGGTGATGATAATAATAATCTATAATAATAAAAGCATAATATGCTAATTAGACCAGACGTCCTTCCGGACAACCTTTCGGACGAAGTCGTGGCGGTGGGAGCCGAGGCAGAGGCAGCTGAGGCAGAGGCAGCTGCAGTGGTGGTGGGGGATGAGGCAGCCACCGTGGGGGCGGGGGCCAAGCCCCTTGCATGAATTTCATGCAGCGGGCCTCTAGTTTTAATAATAAGAAGCTTACCATGTACTAGGCATTGTCATTCATTAAGTTCTTTATGTCTATTCTCATTTACCCCTCCCCCCCAATAATACTATGAAATAGACAACTACAATTATTATCCTCATTTTGAGAAGGAGGAGATTAAGATTCAGAGATTTTAAATAACTTGGCCAAAATCTACAACCAGTTTGTAGCAGAGTTGGGAAGGTCAAGATTATCTCCAAAGCTGGCTGATTGTATGGTGAGCACCATGTAAGAATGGTTCTTCCTCTACTTCTCTCTTCCTGTGCTTTCTCAAGTCTGTCTGTAACTCTGTATCCTCTTTCCCAGCCTCTCTTTATTAACATAGACCCCATTGCTTAGGGTTCTTGTTATTGCCACAGGCAGGAGCAAAATGCCCAAGAAGGTCCTGAGCTTGAGCAGGCTTCTGGCTCCATTTCCCCTGGCCTGCCTCAATAACAGCCTGCCCATGACTATCTCCCAGTGCCCTCTCTTTTCCCTCCCTTGGGAAGTCTTGATTGTCAGTTCTGACAGCTTCACCCACTGCTGGCCACCTTTCCTAACCCCAGGGGCTCCCACTAAATGGTGGGTAAAGTGCTGGAAGCTTTGGAGCAGGAGGGCTTGAAGTGCAAATGACAAATGAGATGAATTTAATAACAGTCCAGCTCAGCTGAAGTTCACCTCTGACTTGTGGCAAGCTTCCACCTTCTCTCTGAAATCATTTGTTTTCTCTCTGCATTTCTCCCCACTTTGAGGAGCAGGAGACAACATACAGTTAGGAGTCTTGAATCCTTTTGAACTTTTAATGTCCTCTGACTAATCTTGTTGATACTGGGGTTTTGGTCTCCAAGAAAAATGAGAATGAGATCCCATTGGCCCCTGATGGTGGGACTGGCCACAGCCTGAGGGTTGGAGATGTCTTTGACCTGACCCAGAAAAGCACCCAAGTGTCTCAGGAGATCAGGGCTATTCCCCCTACCCCAAACCTGCATCTCACAAGGATCCGGGTGCTCCCATTGTGAGCTTTAGCAGATGTACAATTAACAAAAGCATGCTGATGAATTTACTTAAGGACTGTGTCAGTAAGTCTCTTTTGGATAAGAGTCCAACCAAATAGATAAGCTTTCAGAGCCATAATTATTCTGGCCCATATATATTAGTTCTATTGAGTCTAGTTTCAGAAAAATGTTAATACTGGCTTTCATCACCAGAAGCTGCTTTTATCCTTATGTCTGTTCCTAAGCTATATCAATTTGTCATCATCTTTCATCATGTGCTAAGCACAAGTAGGAGTTGAAGCATCTTTTCTCTCATACCATAAAAATTGCTGCCCTGATGGGGCATTTAAAATCCAAATTATATAGCTAGCCACCTTCACAACAGTGAAAATGGTTAGTGGGGGAAGTGAGAATGGTCATGATCCACTTTTTCAGAGTTCAGACAAGTGCTCCTGGAGACCTGGAATTGTCCTTCCCGAGGGCATTTGTGAAGGTTAATGGCCACCCAGGAAAAGTTGGCTGTGTGTATCAGGGCATGATCTGGAGTCAGCCTCCCTTCCTGGCTGTTGCTGTGGCACCTGAGGTGCTACATCTTAGGTCTGTGTGGATGCTGAAGTGATATGGTTACATGTATCTAAATAAGAGGCACCTTCAAAAAGGTGGTGAGTAATGAGGGAGGTAGTGGAACCCAGTGGAAGGAACACAGACCTTGGTAACATCCTTTGGGCACTTTGACCATTTCTGAGCTTTGTTTCCTTATCTAATAAAACAGGGTTGGTATGTTCCTCTTAAGATTTTAGTGTAGATCAAATGTGATTATATATAAAGTACCTAATATTTGGAATTGGCACAGTCACGTCAATGGATGGTCAGTAAATGTCAACTATTCTTTTTAGTAAGGGGGTGGCTGCTTCTAGCATTTAATTTAGGGCTCTGTCAGACACACTCCTGTCCCAAAATCTTGCCCTGGCAGTCTGTCTCTAACACAGCATCTATCAACCTACCATTAGAAATTCGTTCATTCTGTTGGATCTTGAAGTCTTTGATATTTAAGAATCTCTTATTCAGATACAAGCGCAAGGAAGTGTGACATAGTAAGCTGTTGTCAGCTAACACCTTAGCTGGGATTTCTTGCAGTCAGTTGAGAAGAAATTGGTATTTGGAGTGATGGTGGCAGGGAGAAGAGAGGGCTGAGGATTCAGCATGGAAGGGAGCCCTAAGAAGCCAGCTGAGGGGGCACCAGAGCATGGGATTTACTTCAGAGCTGGCCAAGGGCTGTCTGGCTTTTCTCACCTCTTGGTCTTTCTCTCCTATTCAAGACACTGCCCAGACAGAGAGAGGCTAGTCTTGCTTGTTCTTTCTTTGAGAGTGTGGTTTCTCACTTGGTCCATGAAAACCCTCCCTTGGCAAGGGGGCTGCGCTGAGAGACATGCTAAGTTAATCTCATTGCCCTCACTTCATTTCCTCAGTATCCAGGGCACAACCATTAGGACACACGACATAGAAGTGAGTTAGAAATTATGCCTGGGCTTTGGAGCCAGGCAGTCCTGACCTTAAATCTCTGCTCTGCTTTACCCAGCCATGTGATTTTGCACAGGCCCCATGTCCATACTCATCTGTAAAATGGGTATAAATGTATGTGCATCACAGATGAAACTTGGACGAGTTGTGAGGCACAGAAGGCACTTCAGCCCAGTGCTGGGCATATGGTAAGGGCTTAGTAAATGGTAGCTGCTATTATCATTACAAGCTCATCCCTATGATGTTGCTTTTTCTCAAAACCTTTTATGCAATTTCTTTCTTGAACTGACTAACTTATGGTATATTCATATGACTGAACCTCTGTCAGTGCTTGCCAGATGTGATTTGGGCAAACCGCCCAAAGTTACTCAGAGCCAGATTTGGTGATCAGACAGGGGAGCATCAGTTTTGTATTACCCCCACTAAAAACTGAGGTATGCTGTAAAATAATGATAGACTCTGTGTGTGTGTGTGTGTGTGTGTGTGTGTGTGTGTGTGTGTGTGGTGTGTATGTGTGTACATGTAGCTGTGGCTTAACATCTGGTTCAGAAGTGATAGAAAGAGGAAATAGAAAAAACATTTTGAGCAGTGACAGGATTGTTGCACAAGTGTTTGGCCACAGACTTGAAGCATGTGGCTCAGTGTTTCATGATTCTCCTAACCCTCCTTCTTGAACCTACTCTGATAACCTTATTTTAAAAATCTAGGAAAAAAAGGCTCTGGATACTTAATGGACAAGGTGGTCTTTTTCTGGAATGTGTGGCTAGTACCTGGCTTCCAGCAGACTCCTCTAATTTGGGCTTGTCTTAGTCCAAGGCATCCAAAAGACATACCTGCCTGTGAGAGGGGGAGGGAGGCGTTCCTTCCTTCCTTTGTTCTGTGATTACAAACTAGGCATGGAGGATATAGTGGTGAAAGAGGCTGACAGAGTCTGTCCTCAGAAACTCAGCTGTTGGAAGCTTGATGTCCATGCCCTCAGAATGCAGGGTGCCACATGCTAGTCTATCTGCTCTTTAGTATGACAAGCACATTTTCTTTCCTGTTCCTAGTTTTCTTTTGAGCTCAGATTTGTGCAAACTTCAAGTTGAAGGGGTAGGTGGGGTTTGTGGGGCCAGGCTGCCTAGGTGACCACAACCCAAATCTGACCTGCCTAAATGATGCCATATGGTGTAATCTCTGTTGGATATCATAGCACAGACTCATCTAACCTGGAAACTATGACTACCTTTATAAGTAATAATAACAGCTACTGTGTATGCAGGGCTAATGGTTTACAAGGTAGTACTTCATTTGATGTACGAGCTAGATGTTATTATCTCCACATCACAAATGTGGAAACTGATGCTTAGAAAGTTAAGTAACTTTCCTGGTGTCACAAGAAACTGGGATTTGAATTTTAGGTGATCTGATGCAGAGCTTGAGTTCTTAACTATTATGCTATAGTGAGTGCCTCTCATTACTTATGACATATTTTAAAAGCCTCTTCTTGCCCAAGATAGTTTCCTTACCAGTTCTTACCAAGATCTAAAATCCTGCCATCTGAATGTCATGCCTTTATTTCTTGTTAAAAATATGAAATCCTTAGGCTTTACATTGTTATCATCAACACCTTAACAACTTAACCTTTCCTCTGACATCTAATTAAAGATGGGAGCTGAGAGATCCAGGCAGGTGGGGATGCATATCTGGAGCTGGGTCACTGCTTGAAAGAGATGCATTGTTACCTCCCAATTCAGGGTTAGAATTGTTGGAAACAAAAATGAAATTTATGTAAAGTAACTATCACAGATTTGGGTTCATAAGAGGAATCCATGAAATATACTTATTATTAGTGGAAGAATTGGGAGGTGTAGGAAAAGTGATCATGGGGGAGGTGGGAGGGCTGAAATAACATCCCTGTGTGCTAGTGTGGGTTCCTCCTTGTCCTCCCAAATGTAATTTCCCAGAGCTCTGAAACCCTCTGGTTCCAATTTCCTGAGGCCTTACTGCTTTTATGCAAGAACAGGTTTAAAAATGGGACAGGAAGGCTGGGAAGGAGCAAAATGAAAAATACTTTGTATTTATCTTGCATCTTTGTCTCCTCAGCTCAAAGTACTCCATTGACACCATCTCATTAATTCTCCATGCTCTCTGTGGGGTGGAAGGAAACAGGTTTTATGAAGAGGTTTCTAACCTGGGCTTCTTCCTCCCTCAGCCCAATTGGACTACCAGCTTCTCACTTGTACCCCTTACACATGGGTTGGAATGTCCCAAGTGATCATTTATTCCCTGTGGGCATCCTAGGGAATTGCCAGGTCCTTTCTGTGCCATGCGAGGCTGCTTAGGAGTCAATTGGGCCTCAGCTGCCAGCTTTTGTACATCTGGGGTGGCCATTTGAGGCCTTATCTCCAGTTCATGTGTGTTATTTTTCTTCTTTTTATATATATATATATTTAAACTGTAAGAGTAATAGATATGAATTTTATTTTATTTTTATTTTTTAAATATATATATTTTTATTGATTTCAGAGAGGAAAGGAGAGGGAGAAAGAGATAGAAACATCAATGATGAGAGAGAATCATCGATCGACTGCTTCCTGCACACTCCATACTGGGGATCGAGCCTGAAACCCGGGCATGTGCCCTTGACTGGAATCAAACCTGGGACCCTTCTGTCCACAGGCGGACACTCCATCCACTGAACCAAACCAGCCAGGGCATAGATAATGAATTTTAAACATCAAACAGTGTATAGTAGCATATCAAGTAAAAAGTAAAAGGCTCTTATTGTCTCTTTTTCCCAACCTCTGTTCCCAGTAGGTTTTCTTAACCCCCTTGAGATATTATGGAACTTTGTGGACTTTTTCTGTATGCATGTACAAAAATGCTGTATACACGCAACACATACTGTGTTCATTTAACTGTATTGTGTCACTTATATTGGTTCTGAGGCTAACCTCATGAAAGGTCCAAACATGGCTGGGGAGGGGAGGAGGAGCATAGAGGGAGAGAGTACTACCCCAGGCCTTTTTCTTCCTGCTTGCCTGGTGCTTAGCTGTGTTTTTTTGGTCATGCTCTGTGTTTTTTTCTCTGAAGGAGTTTGCGCTGACCAATCCAGAGAAAAGCACCACCAAAGAAACAGAGAGAAAGGAAACCTCAGCAGAGGAGGAGCTGGACCCTGAAGTCCTGGAGGTGTTTCACCCGAGCCATGAGTGGCAGGACCTTCGGCCAGGTACCAAGCCCGCCCTGCCCCCATGAAACACTCTGAATTCAAATTGTATATGTCCTTTGTCCCCACAGGGCTTCTTTGAAGGAGCAGCCACTCTTTGGCCCGCTGGAGGGGAACGGTGTGGTCCATCACAGTGGTGGCTGCTGCTGCAGGGCTCAGGGACCTTCATTTTCCAGCAGAACAGAGATTTCAGCCTCTAAGTGCCCTGGAAGGAAGGCAGGTGGTGGGTGGCCAAGCTTTCTGAGCAAGTGATTGAAAACGTTCTTTCCTTGCACTTCAGAAGCACAGGAGAGGCAGTGACATGTGCCTTGCTCTGCAAATGCTATTTTGGGCTCTTCTGCTCGGCTCAGTGCTGCTGAAATATTGTTCACAGGAGAGTCCTGAGCACTGGTGCAGGGCAGGAGTGTTCTTTTACGAAAGGAACCTGTGCCAAGAAACAGGGGCTGATCCTGGCCTGGTTTTTAAATGGGGCATCCTCAGAAAGAACAACTTTCTAACCCTTTTTTGAGCCCAGCTCAGGGCTTAAAATAATAATGAAAGCCCTGGATGGTGTGGCTCAGTTGGTTGGATCTTATCCTGTACAATGAAATGTCACGATTTTGATTCTCTAGCAGGGCACATACCTAGGTTGTAGGTTTGATCCCAGCCCTGGTCAGGGCTTATGCGGGAGGCAGCCAATCAATGTTTCTGTCTCTCTATTCCCCTCCCTCCCTCCCTTTCCCTTACCCTTCCCCTCGCTCTAAAAATCAATGAAAATGTCCTCAGGTGAGGATTAAAAAAAAAAAAAAGATACTAATAATGATGAAAGTAGCCAGCAATTGTGTTTATCATATTCAGGTACTGTGTTAGGTGCTTCATGTGTATAATCTTGTTCAATCTTCACATAATAGGACCTATTATTATCTTTATTTTTCTATACAAGCATTGAGGCTCAGAGAGGTTATATAATTTGACCTATGTTATTCAGCTAACTTGTCCTATGTCATTGATCCTATAGCCTGGACCTACCTTCCTCCCACTTGTCCTAGTCCCAACTGTCCTTGTCCCACTATGATGACACTTGGACCTGTTCTGAGGAGTAGGTGTTTGCATTCTGCACTGTGGCAAGGTAGATGGTAAGCCCTGGCAGCTGCCACAGTATAGTTGCATCAGTTCCTTGCCGATATTCATCACCATATCCTCCTTGCCTCCATTGCTGCTGTGCTGGCAAGGACAGCATTTGCTGTGCCAGCCAACTTTCTGGTGATAATATCACTCCTGCTGGGCTTGCATAGGGGTAGTTGTTGCCACAGAAGAGTGATGAAGCACCAAGAAAGCCAAGTAGGAACTAATGGTGTTAGTAGAGGGAAGTTTCAGGAACAGAGGTACTGGGTTCAGCAGACCCAACCTCTGCTTGCCCTCCCCTAGCTTCCTTGAGAACTGAGCCACCTGGTCCTTGAAGACTAAAACTAGAGGACTTTTCAGGGGTAGGGAGTAGAATATGTGGGCTGTATCTACTAGTTTTATGTGGTTAAAAGTGCTTGTACCACTTCAACTAGGCAAGTGCCTGGAGCAGATGGAGATCAATATCCTGTGGCTCCCACTCCTGCCCTCTCTAATTTTGTGATACCCTTCAAGGCCCTGGTCTGCATTGCAGAACAAGCCTGAAAGTTCTAACCAAGGGCCCTTGCCCAGCCTTCTGGCCAGTGGTGCTACTGTTAATGGCTAAACAAAGAGCCCCCTCTGTAGCCTTGGGGATGGAGAACCAGAGCATGTATGACAAGGGCAGGCTGAGGACTCTGAGTGCTTCCTGGAGAATTAGAGTGGAGCATTGATTTTTACATCTAACTTGATACCCCATTGACATCTCTCTTTGTTTTCTAGTTTCTCAAGAGCCCTTCATAAATTATTCTGCCCCAAATTCCCTAGAAGCTGTCCCAAAGGCTGGTGTGTTTTGTTGAACATAGACATTTAGGCACTACAACCCAGGGGACCAAGCAACTCTGGTTTCAGTAGTGTCTGCCCAATCTTAAGAGTGTTATTCTGAGTCTGGTGCTGGAAAGTCTGACCAATGGAGATAGATAAATTCTCTTAGGCCCTGGTATAGGATTGAGGTGTTCTGTGTGTATATTGAGAAGGTTTTGCATATATGTCTGTTGGGAGGAAATTTACTTCTTAGTGGTCTGTGTGGATAGCTAGCATTTGCCTTCAATCAGAATATAATATTTAATTCACCACATTCTGAATGCTGCCTGGGAGCTTTCAACACAGCTACCTAAAGGTTAAAGGAATATAGCCAGTCCTGGTGAATAATGGGGAGATAGCATAATTTAGTAGTTAAGAGGACTGACTTTAGATTCAGCTTGTTCTGGGTTCAAATCCTTTTGCCCTTTAGTTTCCCCATTGATGACATCAGGGAAATGTCCTGCCATATCTGCTGCAGAGGTTGTTGTGAGGGTTCTTGACATGAAGACATCACTCAGTCCATAGCAGTTCTTATTTTATTTTTTTGAAGTGCTGATTTTTTTAAAAACTTTTCACTGTGCTGTATTTTTAAAAAAATCTTTATTGTTCAGATTATTACAGATGTCCCCCCACCCCAGAGCTCCTCTCCACCTGGCTCCCACCCCATCCCAGGCCCTCGCCACCCCACTGTCCACGTCCATAGGTACTGCATATATGCATATAAGATCTTTGTGCAATCTCTTCCCGCCCCCCGCCCCCCGAATTGTCAGTCTGCTCTATTTCCATGCCCCTGATTCTGTTATATTCACCAGTTTATTCTGTTCATCAGATTTTTTACTCATTTGATTTTTAGATTCACTTGTTGATAGATATGTATTTGTTGTCACTTCGTTGTTCATAATTTTTATCTTTACCTTTTTCTTCTTCTTCCTCTTCTTAAAGAATATGCTTCAGCATTTCATATAATGCTGAAGGATTTGTTTGTGATGAACTCCTTTAGCTTTTTCTTGTCTGTAAAGCTTTTTATCTGACCTTCAATTCTAAATGATAGCTTTGCTGGGTAGAGTAATCTTGGTTGTACTGATAGATTCTTGCTATTCATCACTCTGAATATTTCTTGCCACTCCCTTCTGGCCGGCATAGTTTCTGTTGAGAAATCAGCTGAAAGTCGTATGGGTACTTCTTTGTAGGTAACTGTTTTTCTCTTGCTGCTTTTAATATTCTCTCTTTGTCTTTTGCCCTTGGCATTTTAATTATTATGTGTCTTGGTGTGGTCCTCTTTGGATTCCTCTTGTTTGGGGTTCTCTGCGCTTCCTGGACTTGTAAGTCTATTTCTTTCACCAGGTAGGGGAAGTTTTCTGTCATTATTTCTTCAAATAGGTTTTCAATATCTTGCTCTCTCTCTCCTTCTGGCACCCCCATAATTCTGATGTTGGTACACTTGAAGTTGTCCCAGAGGCTCCTTACACTATCTTCATATTTTTGGATTCTTTTTTCTTTTCTGGTTGGGTGTTTTTTGCTTCCCTGTATTTCAAATCTTTGACTTGATTCTTGGGATCCTCTAGTCTACTGTTGAATCTCTGTATATTATTCTTTATTTCAGTCAGTGTATGCTTACTAGTAATTTCTGACTGGTCCTTTTCCATTTTTTGGGCATTCTCACTAAGATCCTTGAAGGTCTCACTAAGTTCCTTAGAGGTTTCTAGAAGATTCTTGAGTAACCTTATAACTGTGGTTTTGAACTCTATATCCAGTAGTTTACTTTCTTCCATTTCTTTCATTTGTGACATGTTTCTTTGTCTCTGCATTTTGGCTGCTTTCCTGTGTTTGTTTCTATGTATTGGGTAGCTGCTAAGTCTTCTTGAGTTGATAGAGTGGCCTTGTGTAGTAGGTGTCCTGTAGGGCCCAGTGGCTCAGCCTCCCCAGTCACCTGAGGTGGACACTCTTGGTGCACCCCTTTGTGGGCTGTGTGCACAGTCTTGTTGTAGTTGAGCCTTGATTGCTATTGATATCACTGGGAGGAATTGACCTCCAGGACAATTGGCTGTGAGGACCAGCTATCTTTACAATGGAAGAGCTACTGTGCAGGAGACACCCTTATGGGGCAGGGCTTGCTTCAGTGGGGCTTTGGTGCTCACTGAGTCTGCACCTTGAGTGTGTCACTTATGGATGTGAAGAGTTGTAATCTGGTATGGTCTCACACTGACCACTGGGTACACTGGCTCTTGGATCTCCAAGGGGGCGCAAAGTCAGCCACTGCCTGGGGCCACCCAGCAGGAGCTACAGAGAGATCTGCAGATTCCTCCCCTTTGTATTGGATTTGGAAGTGAAGCAAGGCAGACTGGTACTGGTGGGGCCTTGGGCCTTCTTTTGATAGCTTTTGGGGCTCCCTGACCCAGCTGCAGCTTATTTGACAGATTTTAGGCTGAGAAAAACAGGCCATTCATATGCAAAAGCTGCTGAGTAAGGCTCGGGTGGGGTTGTAAATTGGATAGGGCGGGTCTCAGGGAATCTCCAGGGAGGAGCAAACAGCAATGGCTGCCAGTCAGCCCTACACCTTGGAGGTCCCAGCACAGGAACAATGACCTTTGCGAGCACCTCAGTCTGAAAGAAAGCCACCCCTGAGTTCCTGCCCTGATGCCAGACAGTCTAGTTTCTCCCAGTATGGGTCTGGGTACCCCCCTCCCTCCGTTGCGCCCCCCCCCCCACCCCCCGCCCCCAAGTCTCGCCCAGCACTGGAGCTCAGGGCAAGTGGAAGCTTCTATCTCCCTCCTGATTAAAAAAGTGGCACACCTGGGTGCCAGCCCCTTCCGTGCCTCCACGTGCCCGCCATCTTTACCTCTCTAGTTGTAGTATTTCTACTCAGCCAGCTTTTCCCACCGTTCTGGATGATAATTGTTATGTATTTTAGTTGTAATTTTGATGTAGTTGTGGGTGAAAGAATGAGAGAGAGGCTGAAAAACCAGGACTACAGGTTTTATTAGAGGAGAAGGACCCTGCCAGGCTGTCTCACAAGGGAAGAACAGCAACACATGCAGAGGGGAACACGCCTTTTGAGGGGAGGAATGGGAAGGGATGGGGCTTAGGGTACTCGGCACGCGCTGATTGGTGGCTTCATATAAGGCACATGATTAGGCACTTAGGTACTTAGGAATCAAGGGCTTAGGGTATTTGGCAGGTGCTGATTGGTGGTTCAATGTATAGTCCATATAAGGTGTCTGGTTAGGTGCTCAGGAATGTCCAGGCCGCAGGTGCAGGTTACGTCATACTCAGTCCACCAGTTGGGGGAAGGGAGGATCTATCAGTGGGAGGCAGCAAGTACAGGTGTTTACCTATGCTGCCATCTTGGTTCTTTGAAGTGCTGATTTTAAATGGTAATTTCCCCATTAGTGCCACCCCTTCAACTTGATTGTTTTATTGGATGCTGGTGACAGGACATGAGTATGCGCCTTAGATGGGGAAGGGAACTTCTGGTGAAGAGAGACTTCCCTCAAGAAATGCTCTCCCTCTCTCCCTGTACAGAGATTTTTTTAAAAAAATATTTTTATTGATTTCAGAGAGGAAGGAAGAGGGAGAGAGAGATAGAAACATCAATGATAAGAGAAGATCATTGATCGGCTGCCTCCTGCATGCCTCCCACTGGGGATCGAGCTCGCAACCTGGGCATGTACCCTTGACTGGAATCGAACCTGGGACCCTGTAGTCCACAGGCCAATGCTCCATCCACCGAGCCAAACTGGCTAGGGCTCTACAGAGATTTTTGATGAGGGAACAGAAGGGTTAGCACAGGATTTTCTGCCAGAGTCAGGAACATGGCATAAGAAGATGGTGGTGTGTCTTTTGGGAATTTTTAAGAAAATGGCAAAGTGGCTAGTTTATGTTGACCCTAGTTCAATACCTTCTGTCTCTGTTGTCCCCAGGCCTCCAAGGAGGAGATACTAGGGTACATGGTCTGGGCTCATTTGAAGGCAGATTTATAGTTATGTGTTGGAATACCAGGGGACCAACCTATGACTTCATGGGTCTTCCCACCAGGCCAGGTGGGAATTGGGCCCCAGCCACTCAGCCCTGGGGCAGCTGCAGGTTACTCTCCTGAAGTATGCTTGCCTCTGTTATTACTGTCAGCATCCTCACTGTGAGCCACTTGTTCCTGGAAGTGATTTTCTTTTCTTTCTTTCTCTCTCTGTCTTTTCTGCTTTATTTTGGGATCTGTCTCACCTTATGGAAGCACAGCAAGCATTTGAATGTGGATTCAGCATCAACTGTTCACAAGCAAGCAGAGGAAAGCTGTTTGCTGGCAAGTCCTGTGGGTTCTGGGCATGGAACTCAGGAATTTGTCCTAGGGCTGAGGACCCCTAAAACCTAGGATTTTGTGTCTATGTACTTGTTATTATGAAAGCTGGTCAGAGCCATAAATAGCAGGGCTTGTGCTCCCTGGGTATTTTCTGAGATCCTATTTTGTGCCAGGCACTGTACTGGTAGCTGGAAATACAGATAATAGATCACATTTACTAAGCATCAACTGTGCCAGGCATTCTTTGAGGGCAGGTGCTATAACCACCCTTCTTTTTATAGACAAAACTGAATTTCAGGGAGGAGAACTGACTTAGCCAAATGACCAATAAATGGTAGAGTCAGAATTCAAACCTAGCTTTGTCTGACTCTAAGCTTGGGCTCCTAGCCACTGTGCCATCTGTTTCTTTGGGTAGCAAATGGGACATGCCCCTGCCTTCCAGCAGCTCATAGTCTCACAGAGAATACAGAGACAGAAAAAGGCACCAAAATGTTTTTGGATGTTTTGGTAGAAGTGTCTCAGTAAGGGCACAAGGGAGGGAGAAGGCAAAGGCCCTTGATATCTTCCTGGAGCAGTGAGTAAAATTTTAGGATGATAAACTTCCACCCCCATCTTTAGTTCTCTATTTGAGCTGTGTGATCTTGTTCAGGTTGATTGGAATCTTTGAACCTTAGTTTCCTCATTTGAAAATAGGGATGAAAATACCTCCTTCACAAAGATGACGTAAGACTGAAACAACATTAACATGTATAAAATGTTTCACACAGGGCCTGGCACATAGGAAATATTCAAGAAGTGGTTATAGTTGTCATTTGAAAAAAAATATACCTTTGTTGGCTCCCTTTCCTTGAGGACCTGAAGGAGAAGTGAAGGTGACAAGGCAGCCTGGGCAAAGGGCTCCCTTGTCCTGCCCATTAGCCAGTGCTACATGTTGGCCCCATGTGGGCTCAGGGAAGCTCAAACCTAAGGTTGCTTATTGACCTGAGCTGACTTCCAGGAGGCTGTGAGAGCCTCTGAAATATTAGCATTAGCACAAAGAGCTCTTTTGATGGGAGCATGCAGGAAGTCTGTGCAAGAACATGTTCATGTGAGGGGGTTAAAAAAAAAAAAGGAAAAAAATCCAAATCATCAACTGATGAGAGCAATCCAAGAATTATAGAGCACCAGCCATCTGGTCAGATCATTTCAGATCTGCACGAGCAATGGGAGGGAATTGAATTGTAAAAACCTCATTTATAGTAGACCAACTATTCTGTTTCAAGTATTTAAGAGAGGACTCTGATTTCCTGAAGGCCCTAGACATCTGTCTGAAGGAGCACTTGTCTCTGTGAATCCTTTGGTTCCTTGCAGCTTGGATGGGGCTATATGATTCTCTAATCCTCCAAAACCAACTGAATGTTCAACAATTCTCTTCACTTCTGATACTATCTACCTGGACTTAGTGTCAGATCCCACAGTTTAATGGCTTAGTGCCCCACCTCTACTTCAGATGTGTCGAAAGTTCCAGGCCACTTGAACTTTTTTGATTGATTAGCTATAAATTAGGGATTACCACGACCCCCTTCTGAGGTTTGACAATTTGCTAGAACAGCTTGAAGAACTCAGGAAAAACACTTTACTGGTTTATTGTAAAGGGTACAACTCAGGAACAGCCAAATGGAAGAGATGTATAGGGCAAGATATGGGGAAAGAGGTTCATAGCTTCCATGCCCACTCGGCACACCACCCTCCCACCACTTCTGTGTGTTCACCATCCCAGAAGCTCTCTTACTTTATTGTTTAGAAACTTTTATGGAAGTTTCATTATATAGGCATGATTGATTAAACCATTGGCCATTGGTGATTGAACTTAATCTCCAGCCCCTTCTTGCCTCCCTGGAGGTAAGGGGATGGGCTAAAAGTTCCAGTCTTTTAATCATAGCTTGGTCTTTCTGGTGATAAGCTCCCACCCTAAAATTATCTAAAGGCCCCTCACCAAGAGTCATCTCATTGGCATAAACTTGGGAATTAAAAAAGATATCACTCAGGAAATTCCAAGGGTTTTAGGAACTCTGTGCCAGAAACCAGGGATGAAGATCAGATATACTTTTTATTATACCACAGGCTGCAACTGAGGTAGTACTAAGGGGCAAAGCTCCCAGTGCTCTCTACTCCCTCCCCTGCTCTGTGATTGGGAGAGAGGTGACCTTCCTTTTCTCTCCTAGTCTGGAGGGATCTTCTTTATGGGTCATTTCATTCCCCAGGATGGTCTACAAGAGTATGACCTGCTTTTGTCCTTCACACACAGGCACATCCCCTCCCCAAGGCCCATGAGCAGTGGTGTTCATACCTAAGCTCCTGTGACTCATCAGAATGGTACAATGGGACTTCTTGGCTGCCACCAGGAGGTAATCACCTGAGGGAAAGGTATAAGATGGGACCTCTGTTGAATGATTTTTCACCCTGGCTCAAGTGCAGTGCTGGAAAAGTGGAGCAGGAGCTGGATAGAGGAAACAGCATGGTTTTTTTTGTGTGCTGTGGGGTAGTTTGTCTCCTCTCTTGAACACAGGTTGCTGTCTTCAGCAATTTTTTAGAATGAGGTGTTCAACAGAGCTTATCATTGGTGCCTCTTTCTGCTGCACAATGATTTCTTCCCCAACTTTGAAGCCTTTCAAGTCTCCTGAGGATTCCCCAATAACTTCATTTGTTCCTCTCCTCTTAACCCTTTGCACTCGCTTGCTTTTTTCTTGATTCCTTTATTCTACTCTGGATTTAATTTTTTAAATACCCCAGATTTTACAAAGCGCGGCAGTAGAATAAAAAACTGGGGTTTCTTTTCATACAAACTTATTTATTTGGATTTTTTTATATTTCAAATTATTGATACATTCAAAGAGTATAAAAAGAGCTGCTACCGATGCTAACTGTGTCGAGTCACACTCGACATCTGAGTGCAAAAGGTTATTAAACTTCTGGCCCATTTCCCCCATTATTGCCACCTCCCCGGCTTTCATTCATAATTCTCCACTCTGAGCATCTCCTTTGCTCCTTGGTAATATGAGTTAGTCAGGGGGAACTCTCTAGGGCATAGCAGGATGCCAGACCTCTTGAGGCCTGTAGGAGCAATTTCTGAGGCTCCAATACCCTGTCTGGGAGACAAAAGGATGGAATGTATGAAGGTACCAGAAGGCTCCATGAGGACAGTTTAGATCTTTTCATTTCAGAGAGATCTCATTTCCCATATGTGGTGTTCTCTCAGGATGGCTGACCACTGTCCTGTAGCAGTCAAATCCCATACCCTCCTGGGGGAATAGGTGGAGGCCAAGGCAGAAAGGCCTGTGACCTCATGGCAGCCATTGCCAAGGCTGAGCCCACTTTGAGACTAGCTGGCTGAGCTCTGCACTGGCACCTGAGCATCTCTGCCTGGGGTTTGGCCTTCATTACAAGGATGGAGCAGGCCAGGGTCCAGTTGCAATCTGTGGGCTTGAGTGGTAAGGGAGAGCAGGTGTTGGCTGTCTGCTTTCTAATAAGTACCGTATTTTCCGGCGTATAAGATGACTTCTTAACCCAGGAAAATCTTCTATACGCCCAGTCGTTTTATACGCTGGAAAATACGGTATTTGTATTTTAATCCTCTCCCTGAGCCCCTATCTTCTTCTTCCTCTGCTTCCTCCATCCACCTGTTCTCTCTGAGGTTTAATAAAGAGTGTTTAGCAGAGTTGCGCAGCCTCAGCTCTCAAAGATTGGATGCCCAAACTGGCTGAAATGAAAAACAGTCTGGAGTAGGGATAATGGAAAACCAGCTACCAAAACCAGTTCTGACCTTCATGCCTAGGGCTTGGCTTTAGTTCAGACAATCTGTGTAGCTCTGACTTCCCTTCTTTCTCTAATATTGGCCTCATCCTGCTGGCTAAGACTGTCCAAGCTATCTCCAAGGATGGGACTAACCAGGGCTGAGAATAGCTCTCAATGGCTGGCCTGGAGCTAGAATGAGAGGCCCTTTTCTAGAACCTGTTCCATTCTTAGTTTTGTCACAGCATTGGAGGTAGGAACTAACTAGTAACTTATGAGGAGATAATATTTGAGTAGGTAGAGAATAGGACAGGAAGGAAACATGAGTGGAGGGGGAATGACATGAATAGAGACATAAAAGTGAGAGTATAGCTACTTGGCTGGAGAGGCAGGGATCTGTGGGGGAATAATGGGATGGTGGTGATGGGAAGTATAGGAGAGCCCTGGGAGGGAGGGGAGATGAGGAGAACTGACAAGGCAGTAGATCTAAAGATGTGAAAGTAAGTGTAAGCTCTGAGTGAGTAGTTGAGTTCATTCAGGGGCTGTGCTATGAATGGGAGATGAAATGAAGAAAGACGATATAAACTCCTGGGTTTGAGAATTGTAGAAAGAGAGAACTAAAATGGTAATTTTACAGATAGCTACATCAAAAAACTTATTTATTTCATATTACATTTGTTGAACTCTTATAATGTTTCAGGTATAAGTACTTGATGCAGGAGATACCATGGTGGGAATTGACCGAGGCTTGCCTGTGTGGGCTTGTGGTGTAGGAGGACCCCAGACAGGAATATAGCTCTGTGAGATCACAGAGGAGGGGCCTTGAAGGAAAGATTTCCCAGAGGCAGGGACATTGAAGCTGAGTAGAGATTTTGTGTATGTTGGAAGGCAGAGGAATAAGTGTTTGACATATTTGAATTCCAGCGAGGAGATAATTGATTAAGTAAAATGGTTTAGGTGGCAGATGGAAAGTCTTGGCCTTGTGAATATAATGAGCCTTAGAAATTAGAAGCAGAGACTAGAAGAAAACAAGGACAAGTGGGAGAGATAGATATGGAAGGAACTTAAGGAAGCTTTCATTAGATGTCTTCAGTTTTCTGAGCCAAGCCAAGGATGGGGCTTCTACCTTGGATGATGAAAGAAAAGGATTCGATTGGGTGCTTCAGGAATGGAAACGTTAGGAAGAACCTTTGTGAGGAGGTGCTTAGACAATCAAGAGGTTAGAACTAATCATTGCCTAGCATCAGGAAGTGCCCAGTTGACATCTGACATTCTGACTTGGTGGGCTGGGATCAATAGGTTTGGTGACTTTCTAGAGCAATTTGATCCCTGGACAGTGGATAGCTGGAATGTGAGGAATGATGGATGGATCATTAAGGGATTGTCTTTGGAGACCTTGTCTGTCTGGCCTATGGGGCAAGCTGAGAGCTGTACTGGAAACTCCTATGAACCTGATCCAATCTTCCCTCTTCTGTAACAGGTAACATCAAGACGCTTGGAGGCCCCTGCAATGCCCAAGGTCACAGAGGGGATGATACCTCACTAGCCACTGACTAATCTAGGCAGGTTTGAAAAGAACCTGAATGAATCAGAGCTTATGTGCAGGGGGCTCTTTTGCAAGCCTTTTGTTGCTTGTGCTCTAATCCAGCTGATTATATTTCTGTTCATGTTGGGGTTTTGTTTTGTTAATGTTCATAAACTAATAGGTTGTTGATCTTGCCTTATTTCCTGTATCATGTTGATTTGGGCAAACAAAGATTTAGTTGTGTTTTAATTTCTTTAATTCCAGAATAGTGTCTCTGTTCTGTATAATGCAGTTGTTTGGAAAGAGAGAACCATTTCTTTGTATTAAAGTTTTCCGTTTTATCGCTTTATCTAAGAACCAATTATCTGTGACCATAATTAGTTTATCTGGGCGGAGGTGCATTTTTATGGAGTGGTAATATGGTGTATTTGTACATTTTTCTTTTTGCCTAGGAAAAAAGAAAACTTTCTGTTTCCCACTTCAGAAGCTCCCTAAAAGTTGCATGAACATCATCTTGTTCTTTCATCCTAGTTTTGCCAAGTCAGGCTTTTGGACAGAGGGTGAAGAGATTGTCTATTATCTCATGGCCGAGAATGACCGAGGCAGCCAGGAACTGTAGTCTAGCTGTGGGAGAAGGGAGGAAAACTAACAATTTTGGAGAAAGCACCTTGTGCTTGGTGCTTTGTGTACATTATTTAAGGGGGTTTCAAAGTGTTCCATAAAGGTCTCTTGGACCTCATGGTTGGTCAGTGAAGGGGGGCCTCAGATCCCATTGCTTTTTCTAGGATTTCCTTTCTTCTGATGATAGAAACTACAGGCTCATTGATTGAGAGTAGTGTTATTTGAGGTCTAGGTGGGAACAAAATAATTTTGGGGGAAATTATTCAAGAGGATGTAGAATTATTCAAGCTGCCCTATCTTCATTTCCTAGATTAGATCTCAGGGATCTCAGGGATAGATCCAGGTTTCCCTAAACACAGTGGAGTAAGTAGTCCTGTGTACAGAGTAATTTGAGGGCTATAAACTGGCTTTGGATTCCCACTGGGTTAGACTGCACATGGAGAGGCTGGAGGAATTGTTCTCTAAATACCATTAGCATTTTAACCTCCAGTATTTGATCAAAATGGCTAGCTGAGGATACCTTGGAGTCAGGTATAGATGGTAGATTTCAAAGGGAAGCAGCTTTTTCTTGCACAAAGCTGGTAGTAATAGGGGTAGCCAGATGAAATATTTGATTTACAGGAGCCCATCTTAGTGATGGGGCTGGCGTATACTTGGTGGGGAGTATGTGGGTGTGTGTGAAGGGAAATTGGAAAAAGAAAGAGAAGATAAATCAAAGGAAGGCTGAGTCTTTTCACCTATTTGCTGGCATCATCTAACACTGCTTATGCATGTCAGTGAAAGTCTTGGTTCTGTAATGACAGTTTGAACTGAATGTTCGTTCTCTCTCACTCTCTTGCTCTCTGTTTTTTTCTCTCATTTTTATGCTCTCAGCTCTTCTCCCTTGCTGCCTCCCTTACCCTCTTGCCTTCTTTCTTCCTTTGCTGTAATGGCCTTTACCTGCGGCTGAGTGGCAGGTTGCAGGTATGGATAGACATGGAGGTGTATAGCTGCTGGAATATTTTCTCAATTCTGCCAACATCAAAGAAATTACTTCCAAGCCAATTTTTTCAGCCACATATTTTGCTGATCAGTTAGAATGTGAGGAAAAACACATTAGCATTGCCAGAGAAGAAATTTGGGAAAAATCACGTATGTGGAACTGAGTGATCTAGTCATAAGCATAAAAAACAAATCCTGGAGTACAGCTGGAGTTCATCCTGGCCTGTTTTCCACAGCCCTGTCCCTTGACACACACACCCTGTGCTACATGGATGAGATATGTATCAACTTTGCCAAAGATACTAATGCTGAAGAGGAGGTACCAGCTTGTGTTGCCTATCATTGGACGCTAATAGGCATGACATGGAAAAAAAGCAACCTCAGAAGGGTGCATTTTTAAAAAAATAAATATTTTTAATTTATTTCAGATAGAGGAAGGGAGAGGGAGAGAGAGAAAGAAACCAGTGATGAGAGAGAATCATTGATCAGCTGCTTCCTGCACGCCCCCTACTGGTGATTGAGCCCATAACCTGGGCATGCGCCCTAACCAACTGCAACCTCCTGGTACACAGGACTGCACTCAACAAGCTGAGCCACACCTGCTGGGCTTCTTTTCTTTTCTCTTCTTTCCGCTCCTCTCCCTCCCCATCTTTTCTCTCCCCTCTCCTCCCTCCTCCTCCTCCTCCTCCTCCTCCTCCTCCTCCTCCTCCTCCTCCTCCTCCTTCTCCTTCTTCTCTTTCTTTTTCTTTTTTGTCCTGTTACCACAATGTCTCAGTATACTAGCAACTCCCTTGGAAGAGAGTTCTCTTGAGTTGAGCACAACTATATGGATATATTTCCCATCTGCCTGGTACTAGTCAGGAGTGAGGTCTCAGGAGAACAATGACCTCATCTTTGTCCTTAGCACAGGAATGCATTTCTTGTCAAGAGAAAGAAATTTATGGTTGTATAGTAGAACTTAGAAATTAAAGGATTCGCCGAAACTGGTTTGGCTCAGTGGATAGAGCGTCGGCCTGGGGACTGAAGGGTTCCAGGTTCGATTCCGGTCAAGGGCATGTACCTTGGTTGCGGGCACATCCCCAGTGGGGGGTGTGCAGGGGGTGTGCAGGAGGCAGCTGATCGATGTTTCTCTCTCATCGATGTTTCTAACTCTCTATCCCTCTCCCTTCCTCTCTGTAAAAAATCAATAAAATATATATATTTTTTAAAAAGGAAGTTAAAGGATTCGTTTGTTTCCTTTGAAAAAAGACAAAATTCTAGAATACCCTTTCTTTAAAGAGGCATGTCCTTTAGAGAGGGGATTGATGGAGGGCAGAATCCAGGTTGTATTTTGGCATCTGGTTGTTGTCACAGTTACTTGAAAATATAGACAATAGAGTGTTGTAGAGTCAGTCTACCTGGGTTCACACCTCAGCTCTGCCTTTTACAGGTGGGTAGTCTTGGGCAAGTTACTTAATTCCACTAAGGTTTAATGAAATATCCTATAATAATATCATCTGTAAAATAGGGATAGTGATAACTACCTCAGAGGGTTATCTTAAGTAAGTAGTAAATAAGGCAAGCATATGAATTGTTTACTGTAGTGCCAGGTGCATAGTTATAGCTCAATAAATGTTAGCTTCTGTTGTAATAAAAATGAGTGGATATCAGACAAACCTAAATTGAGGTATGATCTAAAAAATAATTGACCAGTACTCTTCAATTATGTCCAAGTCAAGAAAAACAAAGACTGAAGAGCTATCACAGATTGGAGGAGACTAAGGAGATGTGAGAACTAAATGCAGTGTGGTATCCTAGGTTAGATTCTGGAACTGAAAAAAAGAATACTAAAGGAAAAACTGGTGAAATCTGAATAAAGTATTTAGTTTAGTTACCACTGTTGTACCAATGTTAATTTCTTAGTTTTAATAATTGTTTTATGGTTACATTAGATGTTAATATCAGGGAAAGCTGGGTGAAAGGTATATAGGAATTCTGGAGTCTTTTTTCATCTTTTCTCTAAGTCCAAAATTATTTCAAGATATAAAATTAAAATAAGTGAATATCCCAGCGACCTGTTAAGCAAAGGAGAAACTGACCAGGGTAGAGCCACGTATAGCAGATCACACCTGCCTCTGTCTCACCTTTTGTGTCAGAGGGAGGGCTCTTACTAAGGGGCCCTAACGCCTGCCTCTTTAGCACCTGCACAACTGCTGCATCCTGACTAGACGTCAGTTTTAGGAAGATAATTGGTCAGATAGCTATTCAGACACAGCCAGATCTGATCCTGCATTGGTGCCATAGAGGGACTGGGGAGGAGGCCACTCATTTGGCAGGACTGAATGATCAGGGCACTTGTCCCTGTTCCTTGGAATATAAATGAATTCTTTCTGTTTTAACCCTCTATCTAAGCACAAATCACTATGGCAATATGTTTGCAGATTGTGATGCCTACCGCTATGCTCATGCTTACTGTTCGATCATCCAGAAGAAAGAAAAATAAGTTAAAACCCAGCTCTGCAATAATTTATCATTTTCTTTCCTGTTTTAAGTGCCTTGCTCTTGCACAAAGCAGGTATTTTGCTTGTTCTTGGGTGCAGAAGGTACATGTGTTTTTCTTATGACTGAACTGGCCATCTCTGTCATGCCAATAGCATGGTTTGTAGAAGAAAGCCATTATTATAATTGGGAGAATGTGAATCTTGGAGTTGTTATTTTTGCATTGAAGTCAGCTGTCAGAGGGGTCTGGGAAGTATAAAGTCTTTCATTCCAGCACACAACTCCCTTACAAGTATTTATCCTTGGGAGACCATATTTTCTAAGTTAAAAAAAATTAATGATAAAAATTGTTCTTTGTATTCTAACTCAGTGACTAAATACCTACTGCTTTTTGGTATTGATTTACGGATTTTTATTGTCAAATCCTTTGGATGTGTGTGGATTACCAATAGTGTGATGAATGGCTAGGCTGTATTATGGGGAGTTCATAGACCATATTTCTCTATAGATTACTTTAGGCATAAGACTGGTGAACTGTCATTTCTCTTTTAGTCACATGTGACTAAAAAAGAAAAGGAGGGGAATGGTGGTATTAGGCAGAAGTGTTCGGCTCAAGATTGAACAGCAAACTACCTTTGAAGGCTTGTGAATGCAAAGGCTTGAAGTGGACAGACCTTGGGTATGGATTGGGAGGATTGGGACCACTGGGGCTAGAGGAGGGAGAGACTGCCTCAGGTCACACCTTTGCTGCATCTTTGTTCAGGCTATAGTCCCAGTGGAAAGACAGCTTCTACTCTCTTGGTGCTTCTGTTCAATCAAATAACAAGTGGCCTGAAGCCAGAGAATCCTGGACCCTAAGTGGGCCTTCCATGCTCCTGCTCCCTCTCCCCCACCAGCCATTGTGCTGATGGATGTGCAAACCCTTTATAGACAGTTTGGCACTGCTTGGCTTGTGGAGGTCGTCTGTCTCTTTTGAATGAGCAACTTTGTTTATGGCTCCTTTTCCCTGTACAGAAATTGCTTCTGCCTTCTGATGAAAATGTTTACTTTTCCTAGGGAAAGGCACTGTTCTTTGGGGTAATATCTGCTGGGCCAACCCCATCCCTTGTGGGAGCATAAGCCTCTGCCTAAGGGTGGACTGGAGGAGGTGGCCGTTGGAGCGTGCACGGTTCACTGGGGCAGCCATCTGCCAGTTTCTTGGCTCACAGCCTGCCTCTGAGCTGGCTGTTGGGAGTGTGCACTCTTGGGCCTACATGCATTATGCACAGCCTATTCCCTAAATGAGCTTTTTAAGTGTATATAATTCCTTTCTACTCTGTTCTTGTATAGTCTGCCTCAGGGCACCATTCAGAATCTCCTCTAATTATGCTAGAGCTCAGCTTCTAGTGTCTAGCATTTAGAGTTTCTGGTAATCGCTGATTTTTGTTTGTTTGTTTGTTTGGATAGATTTCTAAAATTGCAGTGAGGGATTGATTTATGGTTATAGGAAGATTTGTTTTTTATAGGGAAATTATCAACACAGATAATACAGTTTCATGGCAGTGGTATTTTGACCCAGAGTCCCAGTCTAGCTCTCTTAGCTTCTTCCAGAATGGACCCTTTGTAATTTTGCTCTAGTATTAGAATGAAATCTGTGCTTCTAATTACAGACCACCTCTTTCCCCACATATTTCCCCCTCCTCCTCCTCACTTTCCCTTCCTGAGATGGAGGAGTTTTTACACATGCTGTTTAGAAAAAGGAAATTCATAATGTGACTCAGTCCTCACCCACAGATCTAGGATTCCTGCCATCCAGTAAATTTTGGCAGACAGGCGATGTGTATAAAAAGCATGTCATGACTCCCTGTCCCTGTACTGCTCACCTCATTGTGTATGCCTCTTGGGTGGAGTCTGGGGTGTCCAACTTCTCATCTCTTCTACTTTTCCTTCCAAAGCAACCCCTGCTTCTCCTATAGGGCTGTCCTTTAGTATCTGTTAGGTATAGGGAACAGTTACTCATATTCCAAGGACCTCATAGACCTATGAGAATTCAAGTTCTGCGATCTTTGAGTGCTTGCTCTGTGCCTACCCCTATGTTGAGTACACTGAGAATGTAGCATAGCGCCTTGACCTTAAGCACTAGAGTTCACATAGGAATCCATTTTGAATAGGAAGGTAGGTAGCCCACTCCACTCACATGTCTGGATGTACAGGTGTCTTTGTGTCTGTCATTACAGCATTGACCTAAGTCATTGAGGCCTCCAGGCTAGTGCCAGGTGACATTGGCTCTCCTTTGCCTTCTGATGGGGGAGAGAAAAGGAAAAAGGAACACTGGGTTCTAGAAAATCCTTGGTTATGAAGACTTGGTTAAACATGTTTTCTTCTCACCCATGCCTAGGGTGGTCAAAAGAACCTAAGATAACAGAGTGGAGGGCACAATGAGACTTTGGGAGACCAGAAACAATAAGAAATCTATAGATGCAGAGAGAGAGTTGCTGGCCCACCACTTTGTTAGAACAAGAGAAAGGAATCTCTTCATCAGCCTGGCCATCCAGGGAGGCCCATGCTGGTCCCACTACAGCCTATGGGAGAGTGGTGAGTCCCTCAGAGACTGCTCTCTAGGGATACTGTTACTGCCTCTGAGGCTTATATTCCCCTCTTCGTATAACTACACAGCCACAGGAAAGCAAAGGGTCCTGAGCTACTTGGCTCCTGCATCAAGGATACTAACTACATGGGAAGAGAATTAAGGTAAGTCTGGATCAGACCAGATGTGGCTTCTTTTTAGCTTAGCCAATGGGCAGCTCTTGTTTTAGGAATAGCCTCCCCATCCCCTGAGTCTGTGTAGATGTGTCTGTTGCTGGGCCTCTTCCTCTAGTCTGATCTTTGTGGGCTTTTCTCCCCATCTTGGGCCTTAGCAAACTGACCTGCTGGTAGATTCTGGAGCCTTCTCAGGCCTGCATCATATAGGGCTTAGCAATGACAAGATCAGTTGTAGGGCTGCATTTATTGGATGTCCTTTGAAATGAACTTTCCTGTAGTTCATAAGTGCCCCATGGGGCCTCTTCAAGGGTCTTGGCTTCCCTTGAACTTAATGCCTGTGTTGACTCCCACACACATTCCTGTCGTTTTTTGTTGTTGTTGTTTTTTATTTTAAACATGGTTGTTGATAAATTGGGAAAAAGTAGTGTGGGTTTGCTTTTCTCTGCACCATAAATGCAATGCTGCTAATTTCATTCTTCACATTCTGTCTCTGAGAGGACATTCATGTCCTCTGTGCCCATGTTTATTTAGTACTGCTGTGTTGCTGGACTCTCCTGGCAAAAATTAGGCTAATGTCTCCAATGACTGCATTAGCCACTGAAATGAGGTTCTAAATTGATGGTACAATACCCAGTCTCTCTCCAAGTTATCACTTTGTTCTGGTTTTATTATTCAAATCATTCTCTCAGTGATTCTCTGCAGACTGACTGGCATGCAGGTTCAGTGCAGCACATTGTACTAGCTGAAAGGCAAGATCACCTTTTAAGAGGAGGGAGAAAGGAAAGTGGGAAAACGCAAAAGATGAATGCTGTGGTGCAAAGAATCAGCAGTTTGTCTGTTCTAAGAGCTACTTGGCTGGCCTGTGCAATGCCTAAAGATAAGAGAGGAAGGGACCAGACCTGGGATGGGGTGAAGAGGGTAGTATGGGGGTAGGGTGATGTCATTGCATTAGTAGCATCTGTGCCTTAAAAGTTCACCACACTTCCTCCTTCCCTTTCATGTTTACTGAACTCTTAAATGTATGCCTGACAGAGTGTTGAGAACTCCGGGGTGGGAAACCAAAGATCAACAGAATAGAATCTTTCCTTCAAGAAGCTGTTAGTCTTATAGTTTCACTGTCTTGGGTGTGTGGGTGAGGGGACTGAGAGGAAGATTTAGGTTTTTGATTTTTGCATTGTGGCAGTCAGATGCTTAGAGAGTTGAGAATTTGGTTCTTACATGTTTGTTTAATTTTTCTTTTTGCCTGCAGAGAAAGTAATGTTTTTAGAGCAGAAAACTTGGAAAATGCGTAAAAGGACAAAGGGAAACAACAACAGCAAAACCACCCATATTCCATTATGCAGATGTAAAGATAACATTATGACTTACTTTTTTCAGTTGTTTTTACAGAAGTGTCATCATTCTGTACATAGTATTTTGAGGCTGATCTTTCCCTTTAGGAACTGGGAGCTACATTTTGCAGTTTTGAAAGTTAGATCCTCTAGCACAGTGGTTCTCAACCTTTCTAATGCCATGACCCTTTAATACAGTTCCTCATGCTGTGGTGACCCCCCAACCATAAAATTATTTTCATTGCTACTTCATAACTGTAATTTTGCTACTGTTATGAATCTGGCACAAGTATATATAATATAGCAAGGCTCAATAAAAGTGTGTGGATTGTTTTATGTTGATCCCATTATCCAATCAGTAAGTTCCTTGAGGGTAGGGACCTGTTTTGTATTTGTCCCTTATGTAACATTGGGCTGGACACCCTATCCCCATACTACCCTCTTCACCCCATCCCAGGTCTGGTCCCTTCCTCTCTTATCTTTATCAATACTTACACTGAGTGGCCAGATCTCTGCCAGCCAGGCACTCAATATCTGATTACTATCAAGGAGGTTGATGACAATGTCCCTGCCCCTGGGGATTCTACAGTTTCGGCACAAAACAATGAGAACATGTGTTCTGTGCTTGATAACCAGTATCCCCTGGAGCCAACTACTTCCTGGTAGAGAGAGAAGTGCCCAGGAACCACAGAGAGAGGAAATCCCAGGGCATCTGATGTGTGATACAGAACAGGTTTGAGAGGTACTCAAAACCATGGTGTTATCTTAGCCCAGACAAGAGGTTGTCCCAGCTGAGATGCTGGACAAGAGAATCACAAAAGATGAGCACTTCTTTGGTGAATCTCTTCTAAGAACATAGTCAGAGAGCCAATAAAATCTATATATATAAAACCCTAATATGCAAATAGACCGAACCGCAGAAAAACCGAACTGAAAAACCAAACAACAGGTCACTATGATATGCACTGACCACCAGGGGGCGCGTGCGGAACATGGCGGGCATCGGCCACAGTGGGATGGTGGAGCAGGTGAGTGGGGGCGCCAGACCAAGGTGGGGCACCAGTCGCTGTGGAGGTGTGGAGTAGGAAGGATTTTCCAGGTGGGAAGAACAGCTTGCAAGGGGATGGTGGCAATAATGACTATCTTATGGAGAAGACCAGTTGCACAGCAACACAGGAGCAGATTATGGGTGGGAATTTCAGAGAGGTGAGTGAGAGTTAAGGCTGCATACTGAGAGACCTGAAAGTTATGGACTGCGGAGCAGTAGTAAGTACTAGCGGATGGGAAAAACTTGCTAATTTGTTTCTGATTAAAGGGCAGGTAAGGTCTTGATTTCTGTTAGTGACAGAGTGTCCCCAGGTTCAGTCCTTGGACTTCTACTCTTCTCTATCAATACTTACACTGAGTGGCCAGATCTCTGCCAGCCTGGCCAGGGGGAGGGGACATGGGCGGTTGGCGGCTGGTCGAACTCCTGGTCGAGGGGACAATTTGCATATTAGCCTATTATTATATAGGATATACACTGAGTGGCCAGGTTATTATGCGTTCAGAGATCATAATAATCTGGCCACTCAGTGTATGTCTTGGTGATCTCATTTAGCTTAATGGCTTTACATTTCATTTGTATGCTGATGATGGCCAGATTTTTTTAAATATAAATTTTTAATATGTTTTTATTGATTTCAGAGGAAGGAAGAGGGAGAGAGAAATAGAAACATAAATGATGAGAGAGAATCATTGACTGGCTGCCTCCTGCACGCCTCCGACTGGGGATTGAGCCCACAACCCAGGCATATGCCTTGGCTGGGAAATCGAACTCTGTGTCAACACTGAACCACTGAGCCATAGCAGCTGGACCAGGCTTTTTTTTTTTTTTTTTAAATCTCCCGTCCATATTTCTCTGAACTCTAGACCCATCTATCTGCCTAGAAGATACTTTTCTGTGGATGTTCAATAGGCATCTCAAACTTACATGTCTAAAACTGAGCTCCTGTAACCTTCCTCATCTCAATTAATGGCAACTCTCTCCTTTCAGTCACTAAGCCAACATCCTCATCGCCATTTTTTTACTCCTTTTTTCTCTTACACAGCCACATTCTATCTGCCAGTATATCTTACAGCTCTATCTTCAGAATATAGCCAGAATCTGACCACTTCTCATTGCCTACCCCTAGGATCACCATTATCTTTCACCTGAATTATTGTAGTAGTTTCTTAACTGGTCTTCCTCCTTCTGCTCTTCTCGCCTACATCTAGTTATCAACACAGCAGCTAGAGTGATGCTTTTGTCATGTACATAAAATATCCTTTGGCTTTCCTTCTCCTATAAAGTAATAGTCAAAGTCCCTTCCATGGCCTTCACAGCCCTATGATATGGCTCACCATTACCTTTGTCATTTCATCTCCTACTACTTTTTCTCACATTCCCTTTCCTCCAGCCACCTTGGCCTCTCTCACGTTCCCTGAATGAACCAAGCTCCTCACACTTTGGGACCTAGAATGCTCTTCTCCTAGATAGGTTGGTGGCTAACTTCCTCATTTCTCTTAGGTCTTTACACAGAAGTGACCTTTTCTTCCAGTGGCCAAAACTGGAATGATTTAAACAATAAAATAAGTAACATAGTATTGGGTTATAACTCAGAGTATAAAATAAATATACATGAGCCTGAACTCATATTAACAAATGATTGAATGAATAAATAAATGAAGATAAACCTCTCTTACATTAATATTGCAATAATATATATAGATGTTCCTTCCCCCAGGAGGTGGGGCTAAAAAATTTTGAGTGTAGTCTGGACTTAGTGACTCACTTATAAAGAATAGGTTATGGAGCCCTGCCTGGTGTGGCTCAGTTGGTTGGTCATTGTCCTGTGCACTGAAAGGTTGACAGTTTGATTCCCTGTCAGTACATGCCCAGGTTGCAGGCTTGATCCCTGGTAGGGGATATGCAGGAGGCAGTTGATCAATGTTTCACTTTCACATAGATGTTTCTTTCTTCCTCTTCTTCTCCTTTACTCTCTAAAATCAATTTTAAAATCTCAAAAAATAAAAAGAATAGGTTATGGTAAGGGAAAAATAGTAACTTTACAATCGAGAAACCCAGTAAGCATAGGATGTGAGAATAAGAGCTACTCACCTCTGTGGTATTCTTTCTCAAAAACCAGTAACCCCAGTGTCATCATGAGAAAAAAAATCAGACAAATCCATACTGAGGGACATTCTCCAAAATAGTTGGACAGTACTTCTCAAACTATCATGGCTGTGATAAATAAGGAAAGACCAAGAAATTATTATAGACCAGAGAAGATGATATTCAAATGCAACGTGGTACTCCAAATTGTGTGCTGGAACAGAAAGAGAAATTAATGGAAAAAATGGTTCAATATAAAGAGTCTGGAGTTTAGTTGCTAGCAATGTACCAATGTTGGTTTCTTAATATTGACAAATATACCACAGTAATGTAAAATGATAATGTTAATTGCACTGAAATTGGGTGAGAGGTGTATAGGAATTGTTGGAACTCTCAGTATTATTATAAGTTTTTCATAAATAATTTTTTTTTTTTTTTTTTTTTAGAAAAGAGTGATCTTTTCAAATAAGGCCTTCCCTGGCCACTATCTGAAAAAAAGGTTTTTTTCCTTCTTGACATCTCATATCCCTTTTTCTGCATTATTTTTCTCTTAAGCACTTATTTGTTTAATATAATATATTTTACTAATGCTGTTTTTCATCTACAATGTTAGTGCTGAGAGAATAGTGATTTTGGTCTGTCTTGCTCACATATGGTTCTTCAAGGCCCAGAACTGTGCTTTGTTTGTAGCTGGTGTTCAGTAAATAGGTATTAATGAATGAAAGAACGAATTCCTCTCCCTGACCCATGTGGCTTGGTTGGTTAAGCATTGTCCAGTGCTTTAAAAGGTCACTGGTTCCATTCCCGGTCAGGGCACAAGTTCAGTCTCCAGTGGGGAGGGGTCATGCAGGAGGCAGCCGGTCTCTCTCCCTCTTCCTCCCTCTCTAAAATCAATATAAACATATTTAAAAAAAATGAATTCTTCTGTTTCACCCTTTTGTCCTTAAGCTGCATGAGGGTTTTTTTGTACGGGCCTTCCTTTCTCTTTTGAGGTTTCTAGTGGTTTCCCATTCCATTAGGGGAAATGACCCTTGTTTCTTTTCTACTTTAGCTCACATGGAAATGAGAGTCATGTCAGAGGTGGGTGTGTGCTGCTAATGTGTTCACCCACCAGTTGGAAGAACAAGTAAATGGCATCATTTACTACTTTGCTGGCAGCAATCGCTCCTCTTGACGGTGGGGGCTGGTTAATGAGAAACACCTTTTTCTTTTTACTCTCTCCCCCTATGTTTAATACTGTGATCCAGTACTGGCTGGCTCAAAATGACAAATGTGGAAAGTGTGTGGACAGGGAGGGAAGCATGGGACTCTTTGATCTGGACAAGTAAAACCAGTGAAGGAAAATTAATTTAATTTTGAATACATACTGAACACTAAAAACTTGAAGGCTGAAGACAGTGGGAATGTGGACTGGTTCAGCAAATTCTAGTCAGTAGAACCTGACAGCACTACTTGACCTCAAGGGGACTAAACTTAGGACAAACTAAAGAAAACCTACTTCACACAGTGAGTAGTAAATACGTTGGTTAAAAGTATGAATTAAGCCTTAGCCAGTTTTCTCAGTGGCAGAGTGTCAGCCCCTGGATCACAGGTTTGATTCCTGGTCAAAGGCATGTACCTTGGTTGCGGGTTTGCTCCCGCTCCCCTCTCCTCTGGTGAGGATGTGTGTGGAGACCAGTCTATGTGTGTCTCTCACATCAGTGTTTCTCTCTCTGTCTCCCTCCTTTTCACTCTCAGTAAAAATCAATGGAAAAAATATCCTTGAGTGAGGATTTTTTTTTAAAGTATGAGTTAAAAAATGTTTTAGAAAAATGTGTGGATGATAATGGTGTAATGGGCAAGAGATGTAAAGAGGGATTTGGGGACTTCCATTGAAACATCATGTAGAAGGACCAACCTCTTCCATATTCAGTGCCCATTCCAGGAAGTCCTATGAGTTTCTCTGATACTTTTATGGAGGTGGTTTTGGGTGGAGAATTGTATTGTCAGTACCTCTTCAGGTGCAAGAAGTGGGGAAATTTTGGAAGAGAGTTGAGTCTGACAAAGCTCTGGAGGACTGGGCAGCACCTTTTTTCCCCCTGGGTTGGATCTTGATTTATCTTATATATTTAAAGCCTCCAAATAACACACTTCCCAAAGAATGGAGTCACGCTGATTTGAGGCCTGAAGAAGTCATCAGGAATAACAAAACTAAGATAAATGATATTTCCCTTGTGCCTAACACTCTTCATCTCCTATTGTTTTCAGATTCCCCTGTTTGAGCCCAAAGATGCAGCAGTTTTGCTTTCTGTTTTTGATGCTGTGCCCATCACACCTGTGGTGCTCTCTGAACAAAGGCTTACTCCCTGCTGGGCACAGGAATAGGGCTTGGGCCTACGGCTAGATTTGTTTTGGAGACAAATAAGCAGAGTATCTTGCATCCCCTTCCATTTTGCTGTCTTAAGGCAGAGGCCAAGGGTCCCCTCCCTTTGCAAGTAGAGCAGAATGTACTTTCTTAAAAACTATTCAGATATCACAGTCAGGTTCAATTATCTGCAGAAATAGACATATAAAGGAAAACTTACAAAGGAGAAATTGTGTACCAAATAACAGGCTACATTTTTGTAAAAAATTTTTTCTCCTCTTTTAAGGCCATCCTGTTTAAAGTCTGAGTGTCTAGGAAAGAAGAAAAATAAACCAAAGTGCTTACAGATTCTTGAGTGTAAAACTGAAATATCAGTGATCATATGTTCTTCACCAGCAATACATCCTGCCAGGGGCTCTCCCTCTTTGACCTTCTTCCTAAACTCTACTCTCCCACCCTCATTAGATGGTCAGGCAAGAAAGATGGCCTCAAAAACCTTAGGTGCTATAAAGTCCTGAGATCTGCCTGTCTGCTGCTCCAGCCAAACTAGATGGCTTAAGTTCTCACACAGCTGACTTATTCCCATCTCTGGGCCATGGTATGAACCCTTTTCCCCATCTACAGGGTCATATTACAATCAGACGTATTCTCACCATCTGTCGGTCACAAGTCCAGTTACTGGTTATCTGGGTCTTCTGCTTAGGGTCTCATTGGCCAAAACATTGGTTATAAGGATGCTTAGTGAACTTAGGGGAAGACTAGATTAACTTAGTAGAACATCAACAAAGAGATAGGAAACATTAAAAATGGAACTAGAAAACATTAAAAAAGAACCAGTCAGAAATGAAAAGTACATTAACTGAAATGGAAAATACATTACAGGGAATCAACATGGGAGTAGATGAAGCAGAGGATCAAATCAGAGATTTGGAGGATAAGGAAGCAGAAAACGCCCAATCATAACAGCAAAAAGAAAAAAGGATTTAAAAAATGAAGATAGTATAAGGAGTCTCTGGGACAACTTCAAGTGTACTAACATTTGAATAATGGTGGTGCCAGAAGGGGAAGAGAGAGACAAAGTAAGGAATTGAAAACCTATGTGAAAAAAAATGGCAGAAAACTTCCTAACCTGGTTAAAAAAAAATAAAAATAGACATACAAGTTCAGGAAGTGTGGAGAATCCCAAACAAGTTGAACCCAAAAAGGACCACATCAAGACACATCATAATTGAAATGCAAAAGGTTAAAGACAAAGAGAATCTTAAAAGCAGTGCAGTTAGTTAGCTACAAGGGAGCTCCCATAAAATTGTCAGCTGGTTTCTTAACAGAAACTTTGCAGGCCAGAAGGGATTGGCAAAACATTTTCAGTGATGAAAAGCAAGGACCTACAACCAAGATTACTCTACCCAGCAAAGCTATCATTTAGAATTGAAAGACAGATAAAGAGTTTCCCAGACAAGAAAAAGCTAAAGGAGTTCATCACCATCAAACCAGTATTACAAGAAATGTTAAAGTGTCTTTTTTAAGATGGGAGGGGGATTGGGGAAATCAGTGAAAAAGGTGAAGGGATTAAGAGGTACAACTTGGTAGTTGTAGAATAGTCACAGGGATGTAAAGTGCAGCATAGGTAATATAGTCAATAATAATGTAATAACTTTGGTGTCAGATGGGTAATAGATTTATCAGGGAGATAACTTAGTAAGTTATATAATGTCTAATCACTTGGTTGTACACCTGAAACTAATATAATGTGTGTCAACTGTAATTCAAAATAAATTCTTTAAAGTAAAAAAATATATAATGGTTGTATATGTCTGTCATAATCAGAAAACATAAAGCATAAAGTTTCTCCCAGTGGCAGATGCTCTTACTCATATCCCCCCTCCTCATCACACACTCTCACATGAAGCTCACATCAAGGCTCATTTTATAGTAATTTATAGATTTGTTTCATTCCCCTCTTCTTGTTCCTGAATCAGTAGTAGTTGGTATCATTTGAATCCTTGAGCTCTTATAGGGCCTGGCCAAATGCCCATGCTCAGTGACTGCTTCATCAGTGTTTATTGAGCTGGGCTGCCATACTCCAGGAATATCTGGGTATCCTGGGGCTTTAGTGCTCCTGTGGGTTGGGAGGGACTAAAGCCCCTCCTTTTTCCTCAGCAGGAGCTGTATGCCTGCCTTCTGGGGATATCCAATGGCTCTTAATTCATGACCAACTTCCTGACTAGGATTCCCAGTGATTATGATTGATAAGAATGTGATTGGAAATCTCATCTGTGTTCTTACTGATTCCTCGAGGAATCTATTCTCACAGAGTATCCTAGACTTTAACCTAGCATTAAATGAATTCAATTCAGCAATCCATTGAGACATAAAGTAATTGAAATGTGGATTGGTGTCTGCCAAGAGTGGCAGGAGGAAATGATGAAAGTGTTTTTTGGCAAAAGAGGCTGAATTATCCCCTAGGGGATCCATTATTCTACCAGTCCTCCAATTCTTCTGTTGAGCTTTAGGATATCTGCTTTGAAGGTACTTCCAGGACTCAAGTTGTCATAAATTCTGGTCTTTTTTTTTTTCTTGTTTTTGTTTGTTTGTTTTTTAGATTCTGGTCTTTGCATCAAGGGACTTTTGTAACACATAATGAGAGACTTTTTTTTTGGCCTAATTTGCTTTCATGGGAGTAAGCAGCAGAGGTGTTGACAATTAGAATTTGGTTGTCTCTGAAGTACTGTCAGGCCCAGCATGTCCTCAGCCTGGCTCAGAGACAGAGGGAGGGATTTAGTGTCGGGTAGTGGAAGAAGAAATGTTTTTGAAGTCAGACAAACAACCAGCTACTTTAGGCAGGATCCAGAATGTCTGGCAGTTTGATGTTGGCTTAATATTTGTTGAGTTGGACTAGTTGTATAATCAAAGTATTCTCATCTGTAAAATGGGAATACCTACCCCATATGATTGTTGTGAAAATGAAATAAGATATGTAGAGCAGATATTCTAGTGCCTAGCACCAATTGGCAATTGGTAACTGCTATTTACCTCTTTACCAGGCTATAATGAGAATGGCTAGGAGCTGATCTCACTTTTTAGCAGATGTAGCATCTGTTCCCATCTAGGGTTGTCTTCTGTGGTCCTTGTTGCTATCTACATGGTCTATGAAGGCTCTGTTCACATAAGTGGCTCATTGCAAAACAGTGTGGTACAGTGGAGAGAGCCAAAGGCTAGGGCAAATTATTTGAGCTCTTTGTCATCTATTTTCTTATCTGCAAAAAAGGGTAATATTTACTCTGTCTAGAATTTATATTGTAGTCCAAATTACTTCTTTCTGAGAGGACATTGTCCTACTCCCATTGTTCCTGAGGGTTGCTGTGTCCTGTTGCATGCCTTTCTTCCTATTGCCCTGCCTGGACTCATTTTATCTCTTGAATGTCTGTCTTAGGACAGGAATTTATCAAGTGAACTATCATTGATACCATATTGTAATAGCAGTGGTTAATGCTGTGCTTAAAGTGTGGTAGTGCAACTCTTTTATGAGGTTGCCTGCTAATTAAAAAAACTTTAAGTAGCTTTTAGTAAAATACATATAAGTATAAAAGAGTATTTAAACATAAATTAAAATTTATTTAAACTCTCTGTGGGTGCAGAATTGGGGAAAACAAATATAATATCCACCTGGCTACTTTGGTTACAGGACCTAAACATTAAATGTAATTTTGAGTGTCCTGGCAGTTAAATGAAAAAGGGAAATGTAATGAATCATATAATTATCATCTAATAATTATATTGATTGTCTGCTGAGAAAGAAACTTTTTCCTGCTACTAGTAAGAACAGATCTAAAAACATTTTTATACTACATTAAACAATGTGCTGGACAGTGTCTTTATTTATTTATTTATTTATTTATTTATTATTTTTTTTTTGTTTAGTGTCTTTATTTTCAGAAACTGTAGAAATGTTTGTTTTTTACAGTTTATACTTATATAGATCCTGAGCAAAAACTATGGTTGAATGAATGGGGTTGAATTAATTTGTTTTGTAAGGGAAAAATCCAGTGAGCATTCTTTTGTTTTAACTAGGATATGATAAAGAATCCACTAAGCAGAATGGTAAAAGAGCCTGTCCTTTTGAATTCCTTCCTCAGATATCTGCTCTGTCAAGGTTGGTTTTGACCGGGACTTGAATAGTAGTCAGATTAAGATTGAAAACTCTAGTCACGATTTGGCACATTCTAATTAGTCAGTGTTTCATCTTTGAAGACAAACTTAGCCCACAGCTCTTTATGTAGAATGATCCATTTGTGTTCATACTGTATGCATTGTGGCAATGTTGGAATGGACACATGTTGACTTTTTAATGAATTGTTTAACTGTTTTTATTAGTGTGTCCAATGGGTGATAAAATCTGTATCCAGCAAGTTTTGTGTTTATGTATAGCTTTATTTGGAGACAAATATATCATTTGCAATCCATTGCCAAGTGTAATAACATGCATCAACAGCCCCTTCCTCCCCCATTGAAAACAGTGGCCTTCAGTTACATAACAAATTCTTTTGTTTGAGATCAGAAGTATAAATACAGGCCTAGGAGACTTGCTCAGAAATGTTAGTTGTGGCTATCTGTGAGAAGATAAATAGTCCAGATTATCCTGTCTGTTCTCTTTGGATTTTCTCTTCTTGGGATTTTGAAGTTGTTGTGGGAAAGAAAAAAGTCATTGGAAAATGTTGTTGTAGCCAGTGAGTATTCGATAATGGAGATGATTCCTTCAGACCTCAGAAGTGAGGGAAAACCACAAGGCCAGATATGAGTAAAGTGATTACGAAGTGATTTTCTTACTTTGTTGAACCTTTTTGCTTCAATTAGTCTCATAAGAAGCTATTCAATAGAGTTTAATTTTCCATTTAGTTCTTTTTACCACTACGTGAACTAAAGAAATTCAGGGCAGTTCATTATTACTTTGTCCCTTGTTAGTAAGTTATTTTCTATCACGTTATACCCGATCTATAAAAGGGATATCTGAATTGTTTGGGAGGGCAAGGTATTCTGTACTTGTTTTTATCCTTTATCTTTGCATTCAATTATACTCAGCCTTTCTTTCAGTTATGGAGATGGCCCTTAAGCATTTTTTGTTTCAGGGAGTAGGTATCTGTTATAACAATTAGCTCTGAAGAAAGGGGAATTAACCATAATTCTTGCCCTCAGAAGAGATATAGTACTAATGAATCTCTGGCCTCCTATCTGACTCCTCTGGAGAGCCACTGGTCTTATTTACTCCTTGGCTCAGGGTCTCTTGAATTGGAACTGGCAGGAAGTACTCTGTGTTGTAAACCAGATTTCAGTCCCCTAGAGGTGCCTCTGCTACAAGGCATCAGGATTCCAGCTTATGTTTGTGCTGCCCATCATGCCTCTCAAAGCCCTTTTCCATCTGATGTTTGACTGGGCCCTCACAGTACTTCAGGGATGTGCCATTTGTGAAATGAAGGTAGTCTGCACTGTTTAATATAGTAGTCACTAGCCATTTGAGACAATTTAAATTAATTAAAATTCAATCAAATTTAAAGTTTAGTTCCTTAGCTTCATTAGTCACATTTCAGTTGCTCAGTAGCCATGTGTGGCCAGAGCTTTGATGGACAGACAGCATGAATTTAGAACATTTCTATTATCACAGAATGTTCTATTGGACATTGCTGGTCTAAAATGTGGGATGGTTGATGCTAATCTGCCTTAATTATTGCTGATGTGGAAACAGAACCTCCTCTTCTACACTATCTATTAAATAGCTGCTTGGTGATCACTATTATTTTGCTGCTTTATTAATTTAAAGTCATCAAGTGAAAAGTGCTAGCTAAGCTTATTGGCAACAATGCCAGCTTCTCTGTCTCTTGTTGCCTGTAATTTTGTGTGTGTGCCATGTGGTGGTGGTTCTCCATCCACTGGAAATGGTTGTACGGCTAAGCTTCACAGCAGAGAAGTTGTAACTGATCATGTGTGTGGCTTCTGCAGGCTGGGTCTTGCCTTCTACTGGTCTGATGCTCCCCAGCAGGGAGACATGGAGAAAGTAGGTCTGGTGAAATCTGGAGGCTTAGGTAGGAAGATGCATTGGCTTTCAGGACGTATAGTGTGAAAATCAAGTCCAAAGGATTCCAGAATAGTTAAAATGATTCCAGAAATTAAATCCCCCCCCCCCCACCAGAAACCTCAGTGAGAAATTAGAAAGCTTTTTGTCTATTATAATTTTTGTCCACTGTAATTCTTTGTAATTTATTTCAGGCAAGGTGAAGTTAGCCAAATATTAGAGACATAAGAGTGTATAGTAAGCAAATATTGTTTGTTGTATACCCAGAAATGTGAGATTTTACATGGAAAAATATAGCCACATTGCATAAGTGACTCGAGAGAGACATCTTTGTTGTACTGAAGGTCACAGGCCCATACAAAATCTTTCCAAATCACAGATCTAGATATGTGCCTCCTTGTGTTGTGTTTTAGTTTGTGTGGGGTGTTGGAGGTAATGAGGGCACTAGAAGGCACATTTATTATTATTTTTTAAAATATATTTTTATTGATTTCAGAGGGGAAGGAAGAGGGAGAGATAGAAACATCAAAAGATGTTTTGAAAGAAACATTGAGAGAGAGAATCATTGATCAGTTGCCTCCTGCACGCCCCCTACTGGGGATCGTGCCCTCAACCCAGTCATGTGCCCTGACTGGGAATTGAATTGGACTTCCTGGTTCATAGGTTGATGCTCAACCACTGAGCCATACCAGCTAGGCCATTATTGATGTTTCTACTTCTCCCTATCTGAAATCAATAAAAGTATATATATGTGTGTGTGTGTGTGTGTGTGTGTGTGTGTGTGTGTGTGTATGTATGATGGAAATGTCAATGATGAGAGAAGAGAATCATTGATCAGCTGCCTCCTGCACTTCCCTACTGGCGATCAAGCCCACAATCCTGGCATGTGCCCTTGACCAGAATCGAACTCGGGACCCTTCAGTCCGCAGGCCAATGTTCTATACACTAAGCCAAACTGGCTAGGACAATAAAAAGTATATATTTTTAAAAGAGATTAAACAATAAATTCCCAGACAGAATTAAAAAGATTGTTAGATTGGAATCACAATCTAAACAAGAACAGTTTGGGGAGGTGGAGTTTCATTGTAGCTTGGACTCTAGTATCTTTTTCCTGGATTTGGGCCTGTTAGGATTTCAGTTATGAATGCTGATGGGAGCTCAGAGAAACACCAGTCCCATTTGGTAGGTGGTCTCTTAGGTGATCATTTTTCTTCTATGCCTCAGCATCTCTCTGTAGGTCATAGAATGCCCTTTCACTGAGCCTGCACTCAGCTGCTGTCTTTTCTGGGGACATATGCCATGCTGGGAACTGTATATTTAAGTTAAAAAAAAAAAATCACTGACCCTGGCCACTGTGAGTTTATAATTGAAAGTCGTGGAGAACATTTACCTGACGTATATGTAAAATATCTAAAAGTGTGAAATAATGAGGAAATCTTGGGTGCTGGATAATAGAAATTTGGAGGAAATTGAAATATATGTCATAATCTTATACTTTTGCTAGTTTTGAAGTAACTTATTTCAGAAACAAAGAAGGAATTATGCATTTTGTTAATAAAGAAAGGTATCATGTATTTAGCAAGATGAAATCCCAGAAAAAATTTGTTTAGGTTGTGAAGGAGAGGGGATGGCTAAAGGACCAGAATTAGCCCTGAGAAAGGGATTGCTTTTTAAATTTCTTTCTCAAGGCTCTTTTATTTCTCAGTTTGGGTCACAATGGTCTCTGAAGAAGAGTGACCATTAGTCATACCAATGGAAGGGAAATTGGTTTCTTAGTCACTGTGCTGGTGAAAAAATGTGATGGCTATAAATTGGACCTTTTTGACATCATGTCCCCAGTTTTTCAGATGCCCTCCCACCTGTTACAGGCCCTAGGAATAATCATTTACTCTTCTAAATGGAGATGTTCTGAGCTACCACAGCTCAGCGATTGATTGCAGGATGAGCAGTGTGCAAATGCCTGTATCAAGCTTTTGCTGTTCCTGAGGTCTATATATTCAGCCATTTTAGTGGCTTTCCATGTAATAATGCATTTGACTTTTAGCTTCTGTGCTAAAGTAATGGTAATATATTCTGTTTTCCATTTGTTTATTTATGACTTGTTTTCTATCCTTGCAAAACTTGATATAGGTACAGAGCTTCAGAAATGTACACATAACAGAGTAATAGATAACTCTGATTTGGTTACAAGGCAATAATTTAAGTTGACAGATTTAGCTGATAACATAAAACACAAGAGAGAAATAGAATCAGTTTATAAATGTCAGCAGAACCCCTGAGAGAGAGTTGCTGCATTGGAGCTGACTCTAGTACTGTTGTTTTGTCTAATATATTATAAAGTGGAATAAACTGATGTCTCTGAAAATCTGGCTGACCAAGATGAAAAGAATAGGGCTGTAAATTAGTTGCTTCCTTTATATCACTTTTAAGCAACTTTCAGAAGGGACTAAAGGACATTAGGGTTCTTGGAAAGACCTGGTGTGTCAAGAAAATAGATGGCCTGCTTGTGGCAAGTTCTGTTGGGAATCACAACTTGCTAGTTCTTCATGCCACACTATGCCTTTGTCCTGGGATAATGGAACCTTAGAATAAAGGAGATTGTGAAGTCCAGATTTTGGGAAACTAGACCTTTTGGAAGATCATTATAGGTTCTGTTACTATGCCAGCCATAGCTGTACAAAATTATGATGTGAAATATTTTAGTGATTTGTAAAAATTAAAATCAATTCAGCGTAATGGGGCATTGAAACACAAGATCATGGAAAATAAATATTACTGCTTTACCTCAACTTTTATTACCCATAAATGCACCATCATTTATGTGGCATTATCTTGTGATCGTGTCTTATTCCCTGTAATGTGCTCTGTTATTGATGTCTGCAGAGCCAGGGGAAGTGGTGAGGACTGCTTAGGGCATCCAAGAGTAGTTGATTTTTAGAGAACTAGTTTTAGTTTTGTATAGTTAGTAGGACTGGACATAAAAAAACTAAGCACACACATGATTTTCATGCCTCTCAGTGGCTGTCACACATTCAGAAAAGTCCTTGGAGTATTGCTTGTAGTCTGTAGAGCAGTTTGTACTGATGTCCTTGTTTTTGCTCCCTGAGTTGCAGAGGAAAAATAAAGTGCCAGAAGATGAAAAATTTTAAAAAATAATGCTTTCCTACATCTGCCTCCCGGCAGAACTGCAGTGAACCCTGTCTGGTTTGGTCAGGACACCCTCCTTTCAGAGGTTTAAGTGGATAGTTCTCACAAACTTTGGTTGTTGATTTTTGCTTTTCAGTCATGAAGGACATTTAGCATTGTCTTAATTTGTTTGGGCTTTCACAACAAAATACCATAGACTGGGTTGCTTACAAACAACAGAAATTTATTTTTCACAATTCTGAAAGCTGGGAAATTCAAGAAAAAGGCACTAGCAGATTTAGTGTCTGGTGAGAGCTCATTCTGGTTGTCTTCTTACTGTGGCCTCACTTGGTGGAAGGGGCAAGGGAACTCTCTGAGGTCTCTTTTACAAAGGCACTAATCCCATTCACAAGGACTCCACCCTCATGACCGAATAAAAAGCCCTACATCACTGATGACAGTCTAATTTTCTTTATTTTATAAGTCATTTGCTGTTTTTGCTTAGAGTCCCAAATGATCTTTCCTTTCCCCTTAAAATCCAATAATTTTATTAGAATATGTCTTGCTGTTGGACATTCCTGGTCAGTATTCACAACAGGTACACAGTATGCTCTCTCATTACATAGTTTTTTGAAAATATATTTTTACTAGAGGCCCGGTGCATGAAATTCGTGCACGGGGGTCGGGGGTGTCCTTCAGCCCGGCCTGCACCCTCTCAAATCTGGGACCCCTCAGAGGATGTCATCCTAAACCAGCAGTCGGACATCCCTCTTGCAATCTGGCTCCTAACCGCTCATCTGCCTGCCAACCTGATCCCCCTAACTGCTCTCCCCTGCTGGCCTGATCCCCCAGCTGCTCTCCCCTGCTGGCCTGATCCCCCTAACTGCTCTCCCCTGCTAACCTGATCACCCCTAACTGCCTCTGCCTTGGCCCGGCCACCATGGCTTTGTCCTAAAGGATGTCTGGTGTAATTAGCATATTACTCTTTTATTAGTATAGATTTTAGGAAACTTTCCTTGAATTACAGTTTTTGGTATTTGTTCTCTTGTTTGGATGCTCTTTATCTCATATTGGATCTTCTTTGTTTATCTTCATTATCAGTTTCTGATCAATTTTACTTTTTTTCTTTTTTCAAATTTTTCTTTCACCTTCTATGTGTCTTAAGGCATTTTCTGTTGTGATTATTCTTCTAATTTTTTCTTGAGTTCTGGCACTTCCTTTCTTATTTTTGTTCTTGAATATCTTATATCATTTAAACTATATATTTAACTCATTTTTGAATGGCGGTGTCTTACTGGCTTGATTTGATTATCTGTAAGGTTGTTATTCTTTTCCTTAACCTTTTTTTCTTTCTTATAGCAACTTTACTGTATAGGATTTGGCCTCAGTCCTTTTCTGTTGCTTGTTTTTATGTGAAATTAGTTTTTTGTTTTTTTTTAACTTTAGAAAGAAGCATGGCTTTAATTACCTTTTCTAAATTTATAGTGCTCTCTCTCTCCTGTTGTTTTCAATAGTTTGAAAACCTGGCAGCTTGTTCTATGAGGTTTCCTGGCCCTGTTTTCTCCTCTAACTTGTATCTGGATCTTCTCTTCCTTTATTGTTATTGTTCATTTCTGCTCAATTTTGATTCAACTACTAGATTTGTCTTCTCAGTGTGGAACCCAGTCCTGATATGTAGCACTGGTTGATTAAATTTTAGAGTTTAGTGGAGCTAGACTGCTTTAGCCCCTTGAGAACTTACCACAGGCTTCCTGCACTTGCCCACTATTGGACTGGGAAAAATCCCTCCTAGGTTCAACTGCTGTTCTCCCATTGGCCTACTATGTTTTTTAGTGAATATTTTCTTTTTCCTTTCTCAAGTCTGAAAGACACCTCATTGCTTCCTGTGTTTTCCCATACAGAGACTTATACCATGCAGATCTGATGTCATTTAGTGATTTATCTTCATCTGCTTCTGTTTTAGGATTCATAGGTATCTTTTCATTTAGTTTTGACGTAAATGTTGCTTATAGGTTTGGCCTTGCTATCAGAGTCTGTTTTTTTGTGGGGATTTGGATAGATTAAAAAAACTAGCAATAAAACTAGCTGCTACTACATTAACATATATGTTCTTCAAAAAGAAATATAAAATCACATATTTGCAACTTGTTGTTTTTGCTTAGTCTTAGTCATCTTTTTATGTCAGTCTCTCTCCTCTTTGTTGAAGACTATTGTATCCCATGCTGTATTATGTGACAAATCCCCTACTGATAGACATTGTGTTGTTTCCCATTGTTTACAATCATTAAAATGCTATAGTGAACATTCTAGTCATACCTTATTGTGCACTTCTGCAAATTCTCTATTGGATTAATTCCTAGAAGTGGAATCTGCTGGGTCAAAAGGAAAGAACAGTTACAGTTTTAATAGATCTTTCCAGATGCACATAGGCTTTGCACTAATGTATATCCTTACCTACAGAGTGTATTAGAATGCCTGTTGCTGTGTGGCCTTGCCAATTATTGGCTCAAAGGCTCTCCAAGATATGCATGTTTATGTGTGTGTTTGGAGAGTGATTTACAGACCTCTTTAAGAAACTGTGAAAGATATGGATCTTCTCAGAAAAGTGTAATTTTACACTTAAATATTTCACATACAATTTCAGCGTCTTCACCAACTGGTCTCAGGTGACATTATTCTTATTGCTGCCTTCCTAATTACCAGCTCTCTCTTGTTTCTGCTTGGTGAACTTGGGAACACTTGAAAGTTTAATGATAAAGAGTAGTTGTTGACTATGACCAATAGTTCATCCACCAGAACCCATTATCAGAGGTGATAATACTTTGAAGTCCACAATGGAGTCTGATGTGTGTAGTTTGCTAACAGTTAAGAAGTAAACCATGTTTCTCTTCCATTCTATGTCCATCTCTTACTGTTTCTGTCTGTGCAGTTCTTAGTCTTATATATCTCTCTTTCATTTTCTTTGTAGGCTGAGGAGTGATACAGTGGAATTAAAACATTTAAAACTACGTGCTGTATTTACTAAATTAAGTTTTATTTTACCCTTGTCCCAAATTAAAGACTGTCTTTGCAGGAATCTATTCCTCTGCTCCACATTTCAGAAAGAGAAAATTGTTTGCTTTTCTTCCCATAAAATCACTCATCTTTGTTTGGGAACATATACACAATGGGCATTTACTGTGTACTAGGTACTCTGTTTAGAAACATAAGGAATATAAAGATGTATTGATTTCAAGAAGACTATAATCTACTGGGGAAAATTTGACATGTATCATATTTTTATGGATTTGTTTCCCTCACCAGACCAATGATTTCCTTAAGGGTAGAGAGGTCACGTCTCATCCTTGATTTTCCTATAACCTGGCATGTTGTAGGTGGTCATTAAAAGTCTGGTTAATGAGTAACAAGAACCCAAACGACTAAGAGAAAGTGAATGGAAGAAGTGTCATTAGAGAGGAATAAGAAAGACACTGTGGAGATTGAAAGGAAAGACATTGTGTAAGACTGCATGGAATTGTTCAAGTTATGCCATTAAAAATGGATTTGAATTGACAGGCTTAAAGCAAGCAAAGAGGCAATATCAAGGACCAGGAAAGCATGGGATGCATTTGACCAGAGCATGGGGGCAGGTACTGGTGGATGAGGGGAGATGAGACAGAGAACATCAGGCAGAGGCCTTATTGGATTAGGTAGGATTTGAACACCAGCAGGGGTATTGACATTTTGGAGGACAACATAAAACCACTGAAGGTTTTTAAGAAGGGAAGTGCCAACAGAGTTGTCCTTGGGAATGTGCTGCCTGGCAGGAAGCCTGGCACAGCGAGGGACCATTTAGCTTTTCAATGGCGATTAGGTCTCATGACCTAAGGTTCCTTCTAGCTCACAATGCTGGTGTCCCTGGAGTTCTGTGGGATTTGCCTTCTCTTTTTGGAATTTTTAAATGGGAAGTGGAAGGAATATGTCCTGGAGAAGGCTTTTTGGGAGGTGATTTCTATCAAAAGGGATCTAGACCAGAAGTACGCAGTAGGGAGTGAATATGCTCATGAGTGGGAGGAAGCACAAAGGCCAGAACTTCCAAGCACTGCCTGAGTCCCTGTAGGAAACTTGAGAGTGTGTAGCAGATCGAGTGTACATAGTCAAGTGACAGTTGCAGAACTCACATTAGGTGCTTAGGATTGGGAGCTCTGGGGAGAGCCCCAGGTGGGGGCAGCATCAGCTGTTGTGATGATGGGATAGAGGTGTGGAACGGGCTGCTTGCCAGAAGTATACACATCAGCAAGTTTGCTGGAGTGCCAGCCTTGCACTCAGCGGCCTGAAACATCCAGGCCTCATCGCCCAAGCTTGGGTGGGTACCTGCCAGCACAGTCCTCCGAGAAGCAGGAAGCCAGAGCAGGGCAGCTGCTTTTAGAAGCTTTAAGGTGCATTGTTGCACTAGGAGCTTAAGCCCGTGATTAAGTTTATGAGGAAACATGAAACCTTTCTTTCTTGTTGCTGACTGGCAGTTGTTCTCTTTTAAATCTTCCCCATTTTGCCTAAATTATGCTGTTGGATATGGCTTCTTTGATTTCTGTTCTGATGTCTTGGGAAATGGGAAAGAGACTGCCCCATTTAAATGGGTTTGGTTGGCCAGCCGGTGGCCCCAGCCAAGGAAAGCTGTAGTGGGTGTTTTCAGTGTGGTACAGGTCTGATTTAACCAGCTCATTTGCTGCCCTCAATTCGGGTGCCTTGAAGCTTTCACTATTATTGAACTCTTTGCAGCTTTAACGAAGGAGGCAGTCTGTATGTAAATTCTACAGAAATCATGTACTCATCTCTCTTCTACAGAACTCAATCAGGTATATACTGAGAGCCTATTAACACTCATTCTGACTATCTATCATGATCTTATAGTTGGGGAAAACTCAGGCAAAGAACCGGGCAAACATCGTTATTCAGAACTTTCTGGAGTCAACCTAAACATCTCACAGGCATTCTGTTTTGCTCCTCACAGTGAACTCTGTGAGCTCTATGAAGTGTGTCCTCTGAGCCACTTTCTGTATATAAACCACAGAGGTTATTTCCCCAAGGTTTTTAAGTGGTGGAACTGGACCCGGAACCTGAGTCTTCCTTAGCCTGTGCCCTCCATCACTAGACTGGAAAACTGCCCAGGTCACGCAAATGTTAAAGGCTATAACTGCAATGCTGGCAAAGAAAGCAAAGCACAGCACCACTTAGTAGGTCTCTTAATACTGATGATCCAAAATTTTAAGCTAACAGGCAACAAATTGGAATCGTCACTACACTTGGATAGGTGAAAGAAGGCTCAGGTGACTGACCTTATTTTGTTGCTCAACTTGCCTATGTTTAAGGTAGGCCCTCCCACAGTGGGTGTGAGAGGAAGGACTTAGGACCAGCTGTTTCTTTGACTGCCTGCTCTGTTGCTCCATCTTCTTCTTTTCCCACTCTGATTTGCATTCAGTTCCCCCTCCCCCAAAAGAGATTTAAGAGTCCCATACTTTAGAGCTGATCTAGAGAGAAATTGTGTGCTAGGGATTTTGCTTCACTTATACCTATAGATTTCCTCTCTTTCCACTCCAGGGAGCATCTAAGCTGAGGAGCTTTTGCAGTAGGTACTTGGGAAATTGTAGAGGTCAAGAGTAGCTGATACTGTTTTGAAATACTTCATAAAACCATTTTTGGCTGTAGCTGTAACAGGTGTGCTGTAAAAGAGAACAAAGAGAGCCAATTATGATGTCAGGATCCCCGGGGATTGATGGGGTGGGGAAAAAAGGATTAAAAATTAAAGCACAATATCTTGGCACTTTGCTTTTTTAACCCTCTTATTAAATTAGGACTTCTGTTTGAAGGAAATAAATTAGAACAAAGAATATGCTTAAAATACAATCTTTGTTTTTTAAATTTGACTAATGAGTGGTTTTAGCACTTTCATTTGGTTCTCAGTCAACCTGTGTTCAAAGTGTCAATTAACCAATAAATATTAGGAAAAACAAGAGTCAGAAATGGTTGGCACTCCTGCTAATGAGCTGCTAATGAAGTTGTCTGGATGGGAAATGCAGGCACTGGGAATCCCCTAAAGTCTTCTCCAAAAAACCAGCAGTAATGGAGCTGACCCCTGGGAAATAGGCACATTTAACTAGTTCATTTTCAGTTTCTCATTTTTCTCCCACCTCATTGCCAGTATCTCATGGTTAACGCCAATTATACCGAGAATTTTTAAAATGCAGTTTAATTTGACTCAATTCCTAAGTGGGTTTAGAGAGCTGGAAGTACTGTAGCTGTGCTGTGGTTTATTTCTAACTGCCTGGCCCTTTGGTCTCTTGGTGATTCCTTATCTCTTCTAATTTTACTGATACTTTTCTTCGTCTTCTCACTCCTAACACATACACATACACACTGTTGAAAATAGATTGAAGTATGAATATATTCAAGACTTTGTAGGGATGAAGGAGTATGTGGTAAGTGGGAAGCATATCTTTAAGAAAAATAAAAAAAAAGAACTAGTAGACCACAGCAGTTAACGTTTATTGAAAGCCAGATCCCCAGCAGGGATGTAAAAGCCCAAATGCTCTGATTAAGGGGCTGTGCTGTACCTATGAGCCTCACTGGGTCATCTTCTAAGCTAAAGAAGGACATGGGATACAGAAGGGGAATAGAGGCAATCAATGGACTAGGAAACAGATTGGGATGCCCATTAAAAGTCTCTGGGTGAAAATAGCTGCCCCTCTTCTTCTTCTCCGTACTCCATTTCTGGTTTTATTAAAATGTGGGGTTCTGACAGGTCCCCTGGGCTAATGGGAGGAGCCACTGCAAATATTTCAAGGTCTGGTGTTTTACTGAGAAGGCCATGATAGGATTTCTAGTTTTCCTGGTCCAACTATCATTTCTTGCTACTGTCTTATTCTTCCCATTCCTGACCCATTTTCTCTAGTTCAGGCTTTATTATGTCTGACTAGGTCAAGTATAATAGCTTTCCAACTGGCCTCCTTGCTTCTTTTCTCCCTGTTTTATATGCTAAGCTCTAATTACTTCAAATGGAGTTACTTATTAGCCCCTGAATATGCCCACTTCTTTGCTTGCTTGAAAGATGTTCTCTGGACTTAGAACTCTAAATCTTGTTACCTCTCTTCCTTCTTTCCTTCATATTCTTCAGTGGCAGCAGTTGGTCTTGCTCATGTGGTAGCCTTCCCAGTGTTCAGCACAGAAAGTGGCCCTCTGTGGGTGTGTAGTAAGCTGTGGGTGGGAGAAGGAATGCCTAGGAAAGGGCAGCCTGTTGCCCAGTCCTCAGTAAATGCTTGTTGACCAGCCAGTTGTGGAAAGAGCCTCCTTCTCCTAGATATGAATACTTTGAGCCTTGATCCTGATGGCTGTTCACAGAGTACCTCTTCAACTGTAACACAGGAAATTTCTAAGTATCATTGCCAGTTCTTGTCCTTGAAGAGCACTGCTCTTATGAATTGGGTATTTAGAGGTTGGTGACCAGCCATTGTCTGTCCATGAGGTCTGAGAAGGAGACATTGGCTAGGCCACAGCAGATCAGATTTTGGAAAGTGTAGTTTTAGAGGGTAGTGGTTGTTGTCAGGATAGCTGCTCCCTGAAGATAACTGCAGAGTTTCTTGTTTTGAGGAGCTTTAATTCAGGTGAGAAATTTGCACCCTTGCTTGGAAGCCATGCCAGAGAATTCTGCTAAGGCTCTGTGTAGATTCTGTGACTCAGGGTAAAAAGTCAGTTTGGAGAATATTTTTATTTTCTTCTCATTTTTTTCATTGTTTAGTCCTTTTAGAATATGCATAAATGCAACTACATTCTGGACTGGTTCACTCTATGTTTTGCTGTTTAAAAAAGGACTTCATTTGCGCTTTCCTTAAAAAATAATAGCATTAAACATTACTTCAGAGTTCAGCACCCTAGAGAGGTTTGTACACATTTTTTTTTTATTACTGGTTCAGTTCAAGTTCTGCCTTGGAAACAGTATAGATGCTCATTTGTGTGAAGCAGGGAACTTGTCAGCACTTGTTTGGGGGTTTTGAATAAAAAAGCAGGGGAAAGGGCCATGGTAGTCATGGCAACCAGGCCTATAAAGTCTCCGTTCTGACCAGCCCTGGTTAGGAGCTTGGAGGCCCCCAGAGAGGTAAGGGCATTGCTTCCTATTCCATATTCTGTCTATTCCTTCTTGTCTGGGGAGTGGGGGCAGAGGGCTGGCATTCAAAGATGATCTTTCCAGAGGCCTACTGTGTACCTGGTGTTGAACCTGAGTTGTGGGCACAAGTAATTGGTCTCTGCCCTTCAGAAACTCAGCATTATTGGGAATTTTTACTCTTGTTAACACATACCTACAGGGCTTGATAAATAAAATAACTTTGTTTCATCCTGGTTGACATTTACCTTTTGGAGGCTGTGTTTCCTGAAGCACTTTTAACTTCTGAGCACTGGTACATGTTTTCTTATTTGTTCTTCACAACAGTCTTACACATTATGGAAAGCAGACAGGAGAGAGTTTTTTCATTTGACACAGAAAGGCCTGAAGATTTAGACAGAAAAATAAATTTGTCTAAAATCACCCAACACTTGAAGACAGAGCGGAATGGATAGCAGGGTTCCGGGACTCTTGGTTGCATGGCCAGAGCAGCCCTTGATTTTCTGCCATTGTGTCCAGGTTTGATTTGAAAGAGCCTAGACGTCCCTGGAGGAGTTTTCAGGCAGGAGTCTACAGAGGATACCCCATAAGTCTTTCCCCTCCCAAAGCCATATAACTACCGAGGCAAAAGAAACAAGAGAGCACTGCGGCACCCATCTCAGATGGCCCTCTCTCCACGGAAGCAGGGCAGTCAGGCTGCACAGCTTCCTTGTGGGCGCCCAACTGAGGAGGGCACTGCCTGCCATGAAGTCCTGGAGAGGCAAGTTTATTTTTATTTTTTATCCTCACCAGAGGATATTTTTTCATTGAATTTTAGAGAAAGTGGAAGGGAGGGGGAGACACAGAAGGAGAGAGAAACATTGATGTTAGAGAGATACATCAATTGGTTGCCTCCCGCATGCACCCTGACTGGGCCCAAGCCTGCAACCTTTGACTGGAATCAAACCTGCAACCCTTCAGTCCTGGGACACTCTATCCACTGAGCCAAACCTGCTACGAGAGGCAAGTTTTTAATCACTGGGCACTGGGATGCGTTGGGACAAAAACTGAGTCAGGCAACATTTGTCAATAGATAGAACTTTACCAGCAGTCACAAGTGACTGTGGGCTGAATTTCATTGATGGATATATTTAGTTTGGCTTTTACATTTTAAATTTCGAATGCATTAGAGGGGGGCATTTTTCTTAGCCCTATCACTCCCTACTGTCTTACAGATGGCCCTCCCCACTTACTTCTCTTACTTGCCCGCTTCTGATGAGCATTAGCGTTTGCACTTGCCTCTTGGATCACTATTTATGTGCCCTTCTACCAGGGTTTCTCTTGCCCAGGTGATTCATGGCCTCAGCTTTTCTAGGCCCATTTTCTTCTTCCTACTCTGTCCAGAACTGTCCTTCTGGGGCTATATTTAAGTTCTGTACTTAGCTCTCTATATTGGCCTCTAGAAATACTTGCTGTCACCTTGGACTGCATCTGATAATTGCTCTTTCGGGATTCAAAAGGATCTTTATCCAAAGAAATGATTTTTTAAAACAACTTTATTGAGATAAAATTTATGTGCCATAAAATTCACTCATGTAAAGTGTACAATGGGAATAATTCTCAAATGTCCCTAGACGTTTCTAGACTATGATGTTTCATGGACCAGAAAAACTTTAAAAGAACATTTTGGGCAACCAGAGGCCAACTTTTTTATGCTGAGTTAAGGGCCTTAACATAAAAATAGCCCACTATCATCCATCATCATCATTATCTCATTTTATGAAAGGACATTTTAACACTAAAAAGATATAGAAACTATAGAATTTCAATAAAAGGAACTGTTCTTTATATTGGACATGTTTAACTTCCTTGTTTCAGGACCATTAGACTGAATTGCCACAATAAGCAAATCACCTTAAAACAACAGTAAATTCTTTTTGTATAGCTCTGACTCTTAGAACTGTAGTAATAGTTCACATACCCTTTAGATGCCCCCCAAATAAACAATTAAACCAACCACGATGTGGAGGAGTGGGAGCCACGAAGTGTAATACTAATAAATGAAGCAAATATTACAAATTAATAACATCATACTTGAAGGGGTAGGGGAGAGAAAAACTAGTGAAATGATATTTTGACTAGAAATACCATAAAACTAAAGACGGGTACTTGTAAAACCATGGACAAAAAATACTGTATATAAATGGCTGTGATCTAGTTTGGTAAATGTATTTCTCATAGGGGTATGGATTAGCAATTTTGAAACTAGTTTATAAGTATACTAGAATTGAACAACACATAAATATGTTGCAGATAATAAGAACCAGGTTTCTCACTGTTGGAGAAAGAAGTTACAAATAAAGGGGGAAGACAAATGAACTCTGTGGTGTTAGATTGGAATATGAGATATACTAGTTTAACTTAGTTTTAAATAGATATACAGACAGATAGAAATAGAAGTATATATGTATACTAGTGCCCCGGTGCATGGATTTGTGCACATTGAAAGGAAACTAATTAGAAGGTGGCTGGCAGGGTGGGACTGGGCAAGATGGGCTGGACACACCCTGGAGCCAGCCTCCGGTGGTCCCCGTCTCCCAGCAGGCTGCACCTGGGGTGAAGCCATGGCTTGAAGGGTGTCTGTGGAGTGAGTGGGGTCCCTCTGGCAGGTGGTGCCCCTCTGCCTGGCCTGAGGGGATTGGGCCGAAACTGGCTCTCCGACATCCCCTAAGGGGTCCCGGATTGCGAGAGGGCTGTTCTTGGATGAGGCACCCTGGAATCAGGCTCCCTCCTCTCTGGTTCTAGGGTGCATCACCTGAGAAGAGAACCACCACTGCCAAGTCATCGCAGCTTGGCAGCTCCTGTGTTGAGCGTCTGCCCCCTGGTGGTCAGTGCACGTCATAGCTATCGGTTGGAGTGTCTGCCCCCCTGGTAGTCATTGCGCATTATCTACCGGTTGGATGGTCGCTTAGCCTTTTATATATATAGATAATGCATATATGTATATGTATACAAATATATAAATTTATTAGCTTTGTCCATTGAAAGGGTCTAGAAGCAATAACAACCTAGTAGTAATGAGCACACTTAGCACTCAAATCTTGGTTTCTAAAAACTGTTCTCGAATAAAAGAAACTAGGGTTCTTTGATCCCAGGGCTGGGGAGAAGAAAATACAAGATGAACTTGGAACATCTTATGATAACAGAAAGTAAGGAAATATCTGAAAAAAAGAAAATGATAGGGGCAGGGACTTGTTAAAGGAACACAAGAGCCAATGTGAAGGAGTTCCTAATTGCCAACGCTGAAACAATTTGAGCAACAAAATAAATAATGATCGTATTTATAGAATAAAGTATCTATGAATCCATAGTAGTATAAGTAAGTAATTAAATAGATGGAGGAGTGACAGCTTTTCCTTCCAGTGAAATTTCGATTAATGTGTGAGGAAGGAGGAAAGTAGAAAATTACCATTAGATCATCACCACAGTGGTAATTGCAGATGGATTCCCCTAATGATGTGGTTTGAGGATAAAAAAAGGGATTCATATAATCTCAAAGTATTTCCCCATGATTTAAAAAAACAATTCAGTGGTTTTTAGTATAAACACAATATTGTGCACTGTCTAATTTTAGAACATTTTTGTCACCCACAAAAATGAACCTCATGACCATTGGTGGTCATTCCCCATTCCTCCCTCCCACTAGCCCTTGACTGCTCTTAATATACTATGTCTCTTGATTTATCTATTCTGGACATTTCATTTAAAAGGAATCATATGCTCTGTGGCTTCTTGTATCTGACTTTTTTCACTCAGCATAAAGTATTTAAGGTTCATCCATGTTGTAGTATATATCAGCATTTCATTCCTTTTAATGACAATATTATTTCACTATATGGATATACTATATTTTATTTATTCTTTTATAAGTTGATGGACATTTGGATTGTTTTCACATTTTCGCTATTATAAATAACTAGAGGCCCGGTGCATGAATTTGTGTACGGGTGAGGTCCAGCTGGCCCACCCCAATCAGGGCTGATTGGGCTGGCTGGGGGGAGGTGCCGCGAGTGGTTGGCTGGCCCCACCCCTGATCAGAGTGGGGGGGCCGATCGGGGGTGGGGCCACAAGCGGTTGGCCGGCCAGCCCCACCCCCTGGCCCAACTCCCTGTTGAACTCCCAGTCAACTCCTGGTCGAGGGGATAATTTTCATATTGGTCTTTTAATATATAGGATGCTGTAGTGAGGATTAATGTGTAAGTTTTTGTGTGAACATGTTTTCAGTTTTCTTGGGTACACACCTAGGTGTAGAATTGCTGGGTTCATGTAGTTACTCTGTTTAACTTTTTGAGAAACTGTCAAATTATTTTCCATAGTTTGGTAGTTTGCATTTATTTTGGTTTGCTGCAGTGGAAAAGCCCAGTAGAGATTACTTTTCTTAGTTGATCAAGGCCAGTATCACCAGTAAGAAGACATACTGACATTACAGATTTTGTGATATGATGCACTGAGAACACCACTGCATCATTTTTGTGGTGCCTCTGACAAGGAAGTATGACCTTAGTTTAATCATGAGAATATACCAGGTAGTCCTGAATAACTGATCAGTATTCCTCAGGGTGTCAGAGTCATAAAAGACGGGAAGGCTGAGAAACAATTGCAGGATACTAAGGAGAAATAACCAAAGGCCATAAGGGATCCTGGAACCAAAAAGGACATTAGTGGAAACACTAGTAAGGTTTGAAAAGGATCTTTATAGTTTGGTGAATGGTATTGTTAATTTCCCAGTTCTGATAATCGTCTATGGCTATGTAAGATATTAACATTTGGAAAGGCTATGTTAGCAATATTTGGAAACTCTGTACTATTTTTGCAACTTTTATGTAAGTTAAAGGTGGTTCAAATTAAAAAGTTAAAAGAAATCCAGTCTTTTATTCTTGCTGGGCTTAGCTGGGCTTAGCTCCAATCTGTAGTTTGAATTCCGGTCACTCCGTGGGCCTCTCATCCTTTTTGGACTGGAATACTAGTGGAGCATGGTCTTCTCATGATGATGGCACATTTGCTAACATCCCACTGGCCAAGGCACATCACAAGCAAGTCCAAAATCAACAGCTATAAAAGTCTACTCTACCACTCTAATCTTCTCTTACTGTGTAAGAGGGGCTGCATGGCAAAGGGTGTGAATATACACGGGGGGGAAGGGAAGAAAATTTGTGACAATAATGCAATATACCACAGATTGTCCCCCTACTCACCATGGGGAAAGCAGGAGTGTTACCTGGTCTTGGTCTGTGATTGAAATCAGTGACAGAGAGTCCCAATGGGAGTCATAGCTCAAGTGTGAAGTGGCCTTACTTCATCCGGACAAGGCTTCCACTTATTGTAGACAGAGCTTCCCCAGGGAGCCAGTGGGGGAAACAGATACTGTAGACCTCTTTGCCTTTCTAGATCCGCATCTTATTTTGTGCCTGTGCCCTTGCCTTCTGCCTCCCACCCCCTCAATCCCTAACTCTTTACTTGAATGTGTCTAGGGACTTTTTGCCTCTGCTGTGCTCTTCCCCAGTATTGCGATCCCTTCACAGAGGCCCTAGAAGGATGCAGGTCAGATCCCACTCTCTCTTTAACTTGGCCTTTTTCCCAGTGGGGTGGAAACATTTGAAAATACTGTATTTTCTGCTGCCTCTGCCACTGCTGCTGCCATGGTTGGTTTCGTGTATTTGAAATAAGCGTAACCTGTATTTTAAGTTAATGCTATTGTGCTTGCTCTTGCCCCCTGTGGTGGCTTATGTGAAGGGAGTAATTTGGGAATTTCCCCAAATTAAATAAATTGATTCACATAAGATCCTAGTCTCTTCCTTGGCCAGCTTAGCCTGGTATAACCTGTTATGTTTTTTAAACTTATAAAGTCATGTACTTTTTTCCTTTTCCATTTCTAATTTTGATCAAAAGTCTGAAAATTTAAGATGCTGCTATTGTTATTAGTAGCAGTAGTATTAGTACTATTACTACTAAAAATAACTATTAACATGATTACTAATTATTATGAATCTACTTGCCATAGTGAAAATCCTTGGCCTTTCCACATACTTCTAGATCAGTTAGGATTTTCTCTCACATTTTATTTTTCACTCAACAAATAATTATTGAGGGTTTACTATATGCTAGGAGCTGTGACAGGTTTTAGGGATAAAATGGTGAGCATTTATATTAACCAGGTACATTAAAAAAAAACCCACAATACCTAATATATAACGATTGAATGAGGTAAAGTGCTATTTTTTTTTTAAAAGGGTCATGGTGCTGTGAAAGCCTTTAAGGCAGGGGTAGGGAACCTTTTTTTTTTTTTTTTTTGCCAAGGTCCATTTGGATATTTATAATATCACTTGCTTAATATAATTCACTTAATATAAGTTTATGTTGCTATAAAAAAAGCTCCTAGATTTATTGAATTTTGAGTCCTGCCTGCGGTTGCCTTGGCAGGGCCACACAAAATGATTTCTCAGGCCTTATATGGCTTGGGGGCCAGACATTTCCCACCCTTGCTTTAGGGGGTGGCTGGATCTGGTCTGGGAAATAGAAGATGGCACTCAGAGGGAGTGACTCTTAGCTAGGATTGAAAGGGGAAGGAGTTGGAAGCTAGGGTTGGAAAGAGCATTCTGGTCAAAGGGAGCAGGAGTGGAATGGCCCCATGGTAGGAAGTAGCATGGTTCTTTCATGGAATGGAAAATGGCCAGTGTATCCTAGAGCAGCGATCACCAACCTTTCGGACCTCATGGACCACCAGTGGTCCATGGACTACCGGTTGGCGACTGCTATCCTAGAGCATGGGGAGTGAGTTGTGGACAATCCTGAAGGGGCAGGCAAGGACTAGATACTAAAGGGCCTCATTGACCAGCATGAGGACTTCCATCTTTATTCTAAGAATAGTAGGAGGCCATTAAAAGGTTTGAAGCAGCCGAGACCGGTTTGGCTCAGTGGATGGAGCGTCGGCCTGCAGACTGGGGGGGTCCCGGGTTCGATTCCGGTCAAGGGCATGTACCTTGGTTGCGGGCACATCCCCAGTGGGGTGTGTGCAGGAGGCAGCTGATCGATGTTTCTGACTCTCTGTCCCTCTCCCTTCCTCTCTAAAAAATCAATAAAATATATCTTCTCTAATAAAATGGTAATATGCAAATTAACCATCACTCCGCTACATAAGCCACACCCACCAGCCAAGCCACGCCCACCAGCCAATCAGGGCAAGTATGCAAATTAACCCAAACCAAGATGGTTACAGCCACAGAGAGAAAGGTTTCCTAGGTAACAGAGCAAGCCAAGCTTTCCATAGCCGTTGCAGGCCTAAGCCTCCACTCAAGCTACAAAGTTTCAATTATAGAAGGTAAACAAATTCAAACAAATGGCAACAGAATGGAGCTTGAGAGAGCAGGCCAGGGGTTGCCGGCGGCAACAGGGGAAGCAAAGCTTTAAAGCACACCCTGGCCGGGCCCACCCGCTTAAGGCAACAAAGTTTCAACTGTAGAAGGTGAATTAACTGCCACAGAGATGGCTGCCACCCCGGAGGGAACAGCAGGCTTGGCTCTGCTCCAGGCTACAAAGTTTCAATTGTAGAAGGAAAATAAATCCCAGATACCAGGGCCTCCGCTTAGGTTGCCAGGGGGCGTGGCCCGCCTGCAAACCAGCACAGGCCCCTCGCTCAGGCCACCCCACGCCCCAAGAGAACCCCACCCTGATCCGGGACACCCTTCAGGGCAAACCAGCTGGCCCCCACCCGTGCACCAGGCCTCTATCTTATCTAATAAAAGAGTAATATACAGATTGATCATCACTGCAACACACAATATAGCTGCCCCCATGTGGTCAAAGATCCTGCCCCCATGTGGACACAAGATGGCCACTACAAGATGGCCAGCAGGGGAGGGCAGTTGGGAGGGACCAGGCTTGCAAGGGAGGGCAATTGGAGGTGATCATCCCTGCAGGAGAGGGCAGTTAGGGGTGACCAGGCTGGCAGAGGAGGGAAGTTGGGGTCAAACAGGCTGGCAGGGGAGCAGTTAAGCATCAACCAGGCTGGCAGCGGAGTGGTTAGGGGGTGATCAGGCTGGCAGGCAGAAGCGGTTAGGGGCAATCAGGAAGGAAGGCAGGCAAGCAGTTGGGAGCCAGCAGACCTGGATTGTGAGAGGGATGTCCGACTGCCCTTTTAGGCCCGATCCCACCAGGATCGGGCCTAAACGGGCAGTCAGACATCCCTCCAGGAGTCCCAGATTGGAGAGGGTACAGGCTGGGTTGAGGGACAACCCCCCGCCGTGCACGAATTTCGTGCACCGGGCTTCTAGTATTTTTTAAAAAAGGTTTGAAGCAGGGAATAACATAGTCAGATTTGTATTTTGGAAAAAAAGAAAATCATTCATTGTAAAGAACACGTGGATAGGGAGGTAGGAGTAGGTAGGGTAGGTCAGTTAGGAGGCTTCGGCACTGTCTACAAGAGGGGTGGTGATGGTTTGAACAAGAGCAGTGATGGGGAGGACAGAGAGAAGGGTATTAATTACCAGGTTTTGGAGATAGATTGAGTGTGGAGTAGTGGTTGGCAAAGTAGAGAAATATGAAGGATGACTTGCTCTCAATTTTTATCTCATTTAATCCCCAACTTAACCATGTTCAGGAAGCCTTCCCAGAGAAAGATTTCCTCACTCTACCTGAACATATTTTTTAATATGTTTTTTTTTTTAATTTCAGATAGAAGAAGGGAGAGGGTGAGAGAGATAGAAACATCAGTTAGAGAAACATTGATCAGCTGCTTCTGGCATGCCCCAGTCTGGGGATTGAACCCATAACCTGGGCGTGTGCCCTGACCAGAATCGAACTGGCGACCACCTGGTGCCTGGGACAATGCTCAACCCACTGAGCAACACTGGCCAGGCTGAACATATTTTTTATCCTTGAAACATTTGGGATAGGTTTGAGGTTAGAAGAGGATCATTATATACATACACTCAGGTACTTAAGTTCCCATTTATTTTTAGCCAAAGTTACAGAAACTCCCTGCTGATGTGGGATGGCAGGAACAGAACAGCATGTCTTGGCATGATGTTTCCTTGGCTCCCTGGTTCTGTAATGGAAGCACAGTGGTTGGTGGAACTTAAAGTTCACTATGGTCCTGCTAGAATTGAGAAAACCTGAATTCATATACATTGTTACCCTTTTATACTCCGGGTTTACTGCATCATTTTGGGAGAATTTTTGCTATGTATTTCCCTTTAAGGAATATTCACGGATTGTTTCTCTTGCCACCCCTCCCCGCTTTGATTCTTGAATGAAGCTCAGCACAATCAGGGCGATGCCATCCTCTGCCAGGAAAAAGCAGAGTCAAAGATCAGGTGTGTTAGAGCAGAATCTCTGCTTCTAGATTTCCAATCACCTAAAGAGCTTCCCCCCTAAAAATCTCTATTTAACATTCCTCTTTTGTATTCCTAGAATCTACCACAGTGGTTGGGTGTATAGTAGTTGCTTGATAAGTATCACTTGCATGAATAAATAAGTGTAACATTCCATTTGTAGTATGTGATCTTGCAAGTTGCTTTATAACTATCCTTGGTAATTTTGTACAGTGTGTATGAATAGCCCATTCATTTACAATACTTATTTGTCCAGCTAGTAGATCAGTTCTTCTGATATAGGTGGGTATAGGTTTTCAATTTTTCTTGGTTCCAATCCCTGCCTCCTTGGCTTGCCATGTCCTCCTGCCATTCAATCTCTTGCTTCTTCCTTCTGATAAACATTAAGTGTCACAAATTTTATATGACAACTCTGGCCTAGAGGCTGGGGAAATTAAAAAAAGAGGAGATATAGTCCCTGTGCTCAGACAGGAGAGAGCCTCATAGAGGGAGCCTGATTAAATTGATGAGGTGGTGAGGTGTAAGTTTGCTGGAATGGCAAGCTGTCTGGGGTTCTGTCAGAGGAGGGTCAGAAAGGATGTAGTAGAGGAGGCAGTAATGTAGCCATGTCCTGAAGGGTAAGTAGGTATTCACTATTCATTTACTGTACAAAGCAAAGGCTTATTATAGCTTAATTTAAAGAAAACTGAATTTCTTAAATATGCAGGTTCTAACTGGGGGACATTAGTGTCTGAATGAAAGTACAGATACCTTTGCCCACCTTGCTTCATCTCTTTATTGGATGTGGATTAGCAAAAGGAGATTTGTGATTGGTGTGTGTGTGTGTGTGTGTGTGTGTGAGAGAGAGAGAGAGAGGGGGGGGGGAGGGAGGGAGGGAGAGAGGAGGGGAGGGGAGGGGAGGGGAGGGGGGAGGGGAGGGGAGAAGGAAGGAGGAAGAGAGGGAGGGGAGAAGAAGGAGATATGGATAGATCCAGGTAGCTGAATACTACAGAGTCTGTTCTTCACGAACTAATAAGTCCTATTGACTTGTTAGCAAGCCATTCCATCAGTGTCCCTCTGAGGACTGTATATCTCATGAGCCTTCTCTCTTCTTGGCTTTTAGGCCAGGCTGTCCCTGCGGGATCCCATGTGCGGCTGAATCTCCAGACTGGGGCAAGAGAAGTGAAACTCCAAGATGAAGACAAGTTTCGAAATACCTTGAAAGGGTCAAAAAAAGGCAAAAGGTACACCATCATTCCTAGGGATTGAGAGACTAACAATACTGATTTTGTAATACTGAAAGTAATGACAATGCAATGTTTCTTACAGTAATGAATGCAATGCAAATTCATGTGACTTTTAAATATATTTTAAATATTTAATAGCCTAGAATTTGTGATAAACCTCTTAGGTTTTATGGAAGTTTACTTCTATGGGTCTTTGGAAAGAAATAGTTTGCAAAGCAAATTGATACTTTAAAAAAGGCAGTAGGGGGAATGCTTAACCTGTTTTAAAAATGAAGCTATTGAGGGAAGAGAAGATGGCAGCCGGCAGGATGGCAGTGAGGAAGAGAGTGTGAGAGAGTGAGGGAGTGAAAGGGGAGTGTGTGGACGTGTGTGTGGTGTGTGTGTGTGTGTGTGTGTGTGTGTGTGTGTGTGTGACAGTTAGATCCTGCAAGACTTTTGGGGGCTGGTGGACTGGGCTCTCTTGGACGGGAAGCCCCTGCTACTCCTGCGGGCACTCCCAGGTGGCCAGCACTGGCACAGAAAACACAGTATTTTGAAGGGCAGAGATGCTGTGACTAGGAGCCCAGCCTCTCCACCCCCCAGACTGGCCTTGGATGAAAACTGAGACCCTACAAGCCAATTTGGACAAAGACCTGCTACCACAGCTACAGACTCATGGGCACTGACTCCACCCATACCAGTCTCAGGCTACTGTGAGTCCCAGAGTGTGTTCCCCTCTCGCCTATCCCCGGAAGCACAGGTCCCACACATCCCGAGCCAGCCCTCTTATTATCGGCGTGCGAGGACCCCACCTGGACTGTGACAGCTGCGTCTCTCGGGCACCCCTGACTGTCGGTGCACGTGACGCTCCCGCTAAGCCCACCGCTGCAGCTCAAGCCCCGCACAACTGGGCACCTGCACCCTTTAGCAGTAACAGAAATGGGGAGACAAGAAAGCAACCCCCAAAGGAAAGAAAAGGAGGAATGGCCAAAAATGAACAACAACAACAACAAAAGAACTAAAAGAAATGGAGTCATGCAATATGTCTAAAATATAATTCAGAGTAATGGTCATACAGTTCATAAACTGGATGGACAAGAAAATCAACCTATGTATGAACCAAGAAGAAATCAAAAGTGATATAGCTACAATAAAGAACACCATAAAAGGCTTCAACAGTAGACTAAGAGAAGCGGAGGACCGCATTAGTGATCTAGAAAATAGGGCAGAGAAAAAAGCCCAATCTGAACAGCAATCGGAGAAAAAAATTAGCAAGAGGAGAGCCTAAGGGAGCTTGGGGATAACATGAAATGAAGTAACATATGTACAATAGGGGTGGCAGAAGGACAAGAAGAGCAGCAAGGATTAGAGAATCTATTTGAAGAAATAATGACAGAAAACTTCCCTGATATGGAGAAGAAAAAAGTTACCCAAGCACAGAGAGTCCCAAACGAGATGAACCCCAAAAGACCCACCCCAGGACATGTCGTCTTTACAGTGGCAAACGTTAATGACAAAGAGAATTTTAAAGGCTGCAAAAGAGAGAAAGGGAGTTACCTACAAAGGATCCCCCATTAGATTATCAAATGATTTCTCAACAGAAAAACATCAGGCCAGAAAGGAATAGAATGAAGTATACAAAGTAATGCAAAGCAAGGAACTGAATCCAAGAATACTTTATCCAGCAAGGCTATCATTCAAAATTGAAGGGGCAATCAGGAGTTTCAAAGACAAAAAAGGGCTAAGGGAGTTTATCACTACCAAGCCAGCAATGCAAGAAATACTAAAGGGACTGCTATACAAAGAAGAAAAAAAGGGGGAAGAAGGAACACAGGCACCAAAAATATAAATGGCTGCAAACAAGTACCTCTCAATAATAACTTTAAATGTAAATGGACTAAATGCTCCAATCAAAAGACATCGAGTGGTTGAATGGATAAGAAAACATGACCTACATATATGTTGTCTATAAGAAACCCATCTTAGAATAAAAGACTCACACAGATTGAAAGGGAAGGGATGGAAAAAATATCTTTCAGGAAATGGAAATGAAAAAAAAAAGAAGGGGTAGCAATACTTATATCTGACTAAATAGACCTCAAGGTGAAGTCCATAATGAGATAAGGAAGGCCACTTCATAATACTAAAGGGATCGATACAACAAGAGGATATAACTCTGGTAAATATATATACACCCAATGCAGGAGCACACAAATACATGAAAAAAATTTCTGGAAGATATCAAGGGAGAGATCAACAGCAATATGATCATTGTAGGGGACTTTAATACTCCACTGACATCACTGGATAAATCCTCTAGACAAAAAATCAGCAAAGAAACAGCAATCCTAAATGACTCACTAGATCAGATGGACTTAATTTACATCTTCAGAACATTCCACCCCAAAGCTACAGAATATACATTCTTCTCAAGTGCACATGAGATGTTTTCAAAGATAGACCACATAATTGGGTCACAGGCAAAGTCTCTCCAAATTCAACAACATTGAGAGCATATCAAGCATCTTCTCAGACCACAATGGCATAATATTAGGAATCAACTACAATAAAAACAATCAAAAAAATTCAAACACTTGGAGGCTGAATAGCATGCTATTAAACAACTAGAGGCCCGGTGCACGAAATTTGTGCACAGGGGGTGTGTCCCTCAGCCCAGCCTGCACCCTCTCCAATCTGGGACCCCTCGAGGGATGTCCAATTGCCTGTTTAGGCCCGATCCCAGTAGGATTGGGCCTAAACGGGCAGTCGGACATCCCTCTCACAATTCAGGACTGCTGGCTCCCAACTTCTTGCCTGCCTGCCTTCCTGATTGCCCCTAACCACTTCTGCCTGCCAGCCTGATCACCCCCTAACCACTCCCCTGACAGCCTGATTGATGCCTAACTGCTCCCCTGGCAGCCGGACATCCCTCTCATAATCCAGAACTGCTAGCTCCCAACCAGTCGTCTGCCTGCCTGCCTGATCACCCCCTAACCACTCCCCTGCCAGCCTGATTGACTCCTAACTGCTCTCCTGCTGGCCTGATTGCCCCTAACTGCCCTCCCCTGCTGGCCTGGTCCCCCCCCAACTGCCCTCTCCTGCAGGCCTGGTCGCCCCCAACTGCCTCCCTGCTGGCCTGGTCGCCCCCAACTGCCCTCCCTTGCCGGCCTGGTACCCCCCAAATACCCTCCCCTTCTGGCCCAGTCACCCCTAACTGCCCTCCCCTCCTGGCCTGGTCGTCCCCAACTGCCCTCCCCTGCTGGCCTGGTCCCCCCCAACTGCTGTCCCCTGCTGGCCATCTTGTGGCGGCCATCTTTAACCACATGGGGCGGCCATCTTGTGCGAGGGTGTGAGGGTCAATTTGCATATCACCTCTTTATTATATAGGTTGATTGGGTTACCAAAAATATCAAAGAAGAAATTAAAAACATCCTGGAAACGAATGAAAATGAGAACACAACAATCCAAAATCTTTGGGAGACAGTGAAAGCAGTCCTGAGAGGGAAGTTCATAGCATTACAGGCCTACCTCAAAAAAAAAAAAAAAAAAAAACAAAAAAAAAAAACAAGAAAAAAATGGTAATCAATTATCTAACTCTACAACTTAAAGAATTAGAAAGACAACAGCAAGAAAAGCCCAGAGTGAGCAGAAAGAAGAAGATAATAAAGATAAGAGCAGAAATAGCCCTAACCGGTTTGGCTCAATGGATAGAGCGTCAGCTTGCGGACTGAAGGGTCCCAGGTTTGATCCCAGTCAAGGGCATGTACCTTGGTTATGGGCACATCCCCAGTAGGGGGTGTGCAGGAGGCAGCTGATTGATGTTTCTCTGTCATCGATGTTTCTAACTCTCTATCCTTCTCCCTTCCTCTCTGTAAAAAATGAATAAGATATATTTTTTTAAAAAGAGCAGAAATAAATGACATAGAGAGCAAAAAAACAATACAAAAGATCAATGAAACCAAAAACTGGGTCTTTGAAAGGATAAACAAGATTGATGAACCTCTGGCTCACCAGGAAGCAAAGAGAGAGGACCCAAATAAACAAAATCAGAAATGAAAGAGGCGAAATAACAGACCCCACAGAAATACAAAGGATTGTAACAAAATACTATGAACAACTCTATTCCAACAAACTAAACAACCTAGAGGAAAGGGACATATTCCTAGAAAAATACGACCTTCTAAAAACGCAACCAAAAAGAATAAAAAAATTTCAACAGGTTGATAACTAAGGAGGAAATTGAAGCAATCATTAAAAAACTTCCAGCAAACAAAAGCCTGGGCCCAGATGGCTTCACAGGGGAGTTTTATCAAACATTCAAAGAACTGAAACCTATCCTTCTAAGATTACTCCAAGGAATTCAAGAGGAAGGCACACTTCCAAGCTCTTTCTATGAAGCCAGCATTACCCTAAGCCCCAAACCAGATAAGGACACTACAAAGAAAGAGAATTACAGGCCAACATCCCTGATGAACATAGATGCTAAAATCCTCAACAAAATTCTAGCAAATCAGATGCAGAATTACATTAGAAAGATCATACACCATGGCCAAATGGGATTTATTCCAGGGATGCAAGGTTGGTATAATATCCGCAAATCAACAAACGTAATACATCATGTAAACAAATTGAGAGACAAAAATCACATAATCAGCCCTAGCTGGTTTGGCTCAGTGGATAGATCGTTGGCCTGCAGACTGAAGGTTCCCAGGTTCAATTCCTGCCAAGGGCACATGCCTGGGTTGCGGGCTCAATCCCCAGTGGGGGACGTGCTGGAGGCAGCCAATCAATGATTCTCTCTCATCATTGATGTTTCTCTCTCTCTCTCTACCTCTCCCTACCTCTCTGAAATCAATAAAGAAATACATTAAAAAAATTTTTAAATTCACAAAGATCTTTAAAAAAATCATATAATCATATCAATTGATGCAGAGAAGGCATTTGACAAAATCCAACACCCTTTTCTGATAAAAACTCTCAGCAAAGTAGGAATAGAGGTATCATACCTCGACATAATAAAAGCCTTATATGACAAACCTACAGCCAACATCATACTCAATGGGCAAAAACTAAAACCATTTCTCCTAAGGACAGGAACAAGCAGGGATGCCCATTTTCACCACTCCTGTTCAACATAGTACTAGCTATAGCGATCAGACAAGAAGAAGAAATAAAAGGCATCCAAATTGAAAAAGAAGAAGTAAAATTGTGTTGTTGTTTTTTTGCAAATGGCATGATATTGTACATAGAAAACCCTAAAGACTCCATCAAAAAACTACTAGAATTAATAAATGAATTCTGCAATGTAGCAGGGTACAAAATTAATACCCAGAAATCTATGGCCTTTTTATACACCAATAATGAATTCACAGAAAGGGAAATTAAAAAAGCAATCCCATTTACCATTGCAACAAAAAAATTAAAATACCTAGGAATAAATTTAACCAAGGAGGTAAAGGACCTGTATTCAGAAAATTACAGGACACTGAAAAAAAAACAGATAGAGGAAGACATAAACAAATGGAAGAATATACCATGTTCATGCATTGGTAGAATCAATATCATTAAAATGTCCATACTACCCAAAGCAATCTATAGATTCAATGCAATCCCCATTAAAATTCCAATGGCATATTTCACAGACCTAGAACAAACTCTCCAAAAATTCATCTGGAATAAAAAAAGACCCTGAATAGCTACACCAATCTTGAGAAAGAAGAACAAAGTTGAAGGGATCACAATACCAGATATCAAGCTATATTACAAAGCCACTGTTCTCAAAACTGCCTGGTACTGGCACAAGAACAGACATATAGACCAATAGAACAGAACAGAGAACTCAGAAATCAGCCCAAGCCATTATACTCAATATTTGACAAAGGAGGGCAAAGCATACAATGGAGTCAAGACAGCCTCTTCAATAAATGGTGTTGGGAAAATTGGACAGATCCATGCAAAAAAAAAAGAAACTAGATAACCAACTTATTTACACCATACATCAGTGATGGGCAACCTTTTGAGCTTGGTGTGTCAAACTTCGCCAAAAAACTGAGCATAACTCGGGTAGTGTGTCACTTTGAGGAAAAAACATTATTTCACAAATGTTTCATCCTTAGGAGCAGCAAATGTTTCATCCTCAGCATGCAGCTGCCTCAGCGGCCGCATGTCATCAGAAATGGCTACGCGTGTCAGTGCTGACACGCGTGTCATAGGTTCGCCATCACTGCCATACATAAAAATAAACTCAAAATGCATAAAGGACTTAAATATAAGACGGGAAACCATAAAAATCTTAGAAGAAGCCATAGGCAGCAAAATAGCAGACATTTGTCCTAGCAATATCTTTACCGATACAGCTCCTAGGGCAATGGAAACTAAGGAGAAAATAAACAAATGGGATTTCATCAAAATAAGCTTCTGCACAGCAAAAGAAACCATCAACAAAACAACAAGAAAGCCCACTGCATGGGAGAACATATTTGCCAATGTTATCTCCAATAAGGGTTTAATCTCCAAAGTTTATAGGGAACTCATACAATTTAACAAAAGGAAGATAAACAATCCAATTAAAAAATGTGCAAAGGACCTAAATAGACACTTTTCGAAAGTGGACATACAGAAGGCCAAGAGACATATGAAAACTTACTCAAAATCACTAATCATCCGAGAGATGCACATCAAAATAACAGTGAGGTACCATCTCACACCTGTCAGAATGGCTATCATCAACAGATCAACAAATGATAAGTGCTGGCGAGGATGCGGAGAAAAAGGAACCCTTGTACACGGCTGGTGGGCATGTAGACTGGTGCAGCCACTGTGGATAATAGTATGGAGTTTCCTCGAAAACTAAAAATGGAACTTAAATTTGACCCAGTAATCCCACTTCTAGGAATATATCCCAAGAAAACAGAAACACCAATAAACAGAACACCTCTATATTCATAGCAACACAATTTACAATAGCTAAGATTTGGAAACAGCCTAAGTGTCCATCAGCAGATGAGTGTATTAAAAATATGTGATACATCTACACAATGGAATACTACATTGCTGTAAAAAATAACTCTTACCATTTGCAACAGCATGGGTGGACATGGAGAGCATTATGTTAAGTCAGTGGTCGGCAAACTCATTAGTCAACAGAGCCAAATATCAACAGTACAACGATTGAAATTTCTTTTGAGAGCCGAAAACCAACTTCTGCGCATGGGCCACGAAGTTTTAATCGCGCCCGCATGTGTTATTTTGTGGAAGAGCCACACTCAAGGGGCCAAAGAGCTGCATGTGGCTCGCAAGCCGCAGTTTGCCGACCACTGTGCTAAGTGAAATAAGCCAGTCAGAGAAAGATAAATATCACATGATCTCCTTCATTTGTGGAATATAATGAACAACATAAACTGATGAACAAAAATAGAACGAAAGTTATAGAAGCATCGTACAGACTGTCCAACCTATGATGGAAGGTCGGGGGTGACGGGGTAAGAGATCAACCAAAGGACTTGTATGCATGCATATGAGCATAACCTGTGGACACAGAGGGGAGGAGGGGGGATGAGGGCATGTGCTGGGCGGGTGGGGTGGCCGGGGAGTGGTCAATGGGGAAAAAGGAGACTTATGTAATACTTTAAACAATAAAGAATTTAAATTAAAAAAAAAATAAGCTGTTTTTTCCAGTACTGGAAGAGCACCCATTTGAATCCCAACAATTAATGTGCTGATTACAGATGAGTCATCTATTCATTAAAACAGGCCTGTTAGGCCTTCTGCTTTGCAATAATATTTCCTTGGTGAACAATAAAATTGCATTTTAAAGTCTTTAATTCAGACTAACTTTTCCTCTTGTTAGTCCATATTAAATTAAAACAAGCTCTCTTAGAGGATAAAAGTTTTCCAATGTAAGAGGTTGCCTTGTTTTTTAATAACCAGCTTATTTGATTATTTGATTTCTGGCAATTCATAGTCTCTATTTTTCTATTATTTGCCTTGAATTACCAAGTTTTGTGTCTTCTATTTTCTGCATGAGGGAGAAGGAGGTTAAAGCATGGGATTGCAGGGGTTGCTAGAATTCTGCAGTTTGAAAGGTCGGTATTAATACCAGCCATGACGTTTCTAACACAGAGACCAGCAAATTATGGCCTGTAACTCATTTTGGGACTGCTGCCTGTTTTTGTATGGCCCACAAGCTAAGTTGTTTTTAACATTGTTTAATGGTTGGAAAAAGAAAACAAAAGGAGCATATTTCATGACTCATGAAAATTGTGTGAAATTCAGATTTCAGTGTCCATAAAAAGTTTTATTAGAACACTAGAGGCCCGGTGCATGGAAATTGTTCATGGGTAGGGTCCCTAGACCTGGCCGGCGATCAGGGCTGATTGGGGCCTTCCAACTGCCAGCCAGGGCCTTCCTTCCCCGGCTGCTGACCACTGGCTGGGGTCTTCCTTCATTCTGCGCCGCCCCCTGGTGGTCAGCGTATATCATAGTGAGCGATCGAACTCCCGAGGGGACACTTTGCATATTAGCCTTTTATATAGAGAGATGGTCATACTCATTCATTTATGTATTTTCTATGGCTGCTTTCTTGTGACACTGGCAGAGTTGTGTAGTTGAGACAATCACCATAAGGCCCACAAAGCCTCAAGTATTATCTGTCATTACAGATAGTTTGCTGCCCCTGTTTTAATGCATGTTAAGTATTGAGAATCAGTCATGGATTGAGTGGAGTTAGTCTTATTAAGTCATTGTATATTTATAATTTTAACAATATTTTACAATTAGATATGAGGCAGAAAGGGACTTTAGAGGCCCAGTTTTTACCTGAGTGTTTTCCTTGATTTACCTCACCAAAAAGTCACTCAGCCTATCCATATGCACCTTCAGTCATGTGGCACTCACAATCCCACAAAGCAACCTGTTCATATTTGGGTAGTTTTTACTGTTGGAAAATTTGACTTTATTTGTGATAGATAAGATAAGGAGATATTTGTCCTCCTTAATGTCACCCTGAACTGGGAAAAATCGTTATCTTTCTACATACACCTGTACCTACGGTGACCCAGGTCATGTGATGATTAATTTCTCACAGCCATCTAAGAAATAATCAAATCTCACTGTTGTAACCCTGTCAACTTCCCTCCTCCCCGGCACACATATATATACATATGTCAGGGTCTCAAAGCATTTCAGGAGGTCTTTTTTCACATCTAAGACAAGTCTTCTTGTTTTCTAAATAAAAAGTCTATTTTTTTTCTTGGTTCAAGAATACTGAATTAGGAATTAGACTAATGTGGACTCTTTTATTTGTTGTTTTTAATACCATGGGAAGTTATTTCTCCATACCTGACTGTAGATCATCACTAGGAGCACTTGCTACTTTGCCTGTTGTTCACATCTTTTCAGAATAGAAAGTAGAGCCATCCAAATGGTCTGTGATAGACACAACATAAGAGAAAGATTTGTCTCCACTCCTGACTCTTTACTTTTCTCCTTTGAAATGTTTCTAAGGGCTGTGCCCTGTAATGGCCTCCAAGATACACGGGACGTGTCCTCTTTCTTCTCAGCATTTATAGCCAGGGGAAAACCTGTCTGAACAGGAGCCCAAAGCATTTTAAAGGTGGTGTGGGTGTTCACTGCTGTGAGCTCAGGAGTTTCTGGCTGTGTGTGGTGGTGACTTCCTTCTTCTGGGTCAACCTCTTCCTGTGCTCCTCCAATTCTACTTCACAGTGTCTTCCTGGCTCTTTAGCACTGGAATGGGAACAGAGTCCAAAGGACAGGGCTAATTTCCAAAATTGTTGTAGGATCTTGTTTATTCCCCTGGGGAACAAGACCCACCCCTTTCCATCAGATTGCCAAAGAAGTTAGTGATCCCACAGAGTTAAATACTTCCTCCTCCACCTTGATAAATCTCCTGGGTTATCCTTAATGAAGCTTCCCCTTCCTACTCCCCAGGGCTGGACAGCCTTGTCAAGCACAGTCCATATTCCATACTTCCCTTTGTTCATCTTACTTTTGTTCCCACCTCTGTTCACTGAACTGAAATTACTGCTGGTGCTAAAACCTGCCCCCACTCCTCACCCCATGAATGCCTTCTCCTCAGTTGAGATGAATGGTTGTGGCTTAGATTAGCTCCAGTGGTCTCTGTGAGGATATCATTCTGTAGGTTTTGCCATGTTCCTAGATTACATCCACATTGGTTCCTTTCTTCCCTCTTTTTGGAGGCTAGCTCTGGAAGGTGACTGACCTTGATTCTAGTCTTTGGCATCTTAAATCCATTCCTTTGTCAGGTTGACACATAACTTCTGCATCTACTCTGTGCTCGGGGGTTGGTCTTAAAGGTATGAATTTATCCAGCCTGTTTTTATGAAGATAGGCTGGCTTGTCAAATCAGGTCAGACACATGCTTGGGGGGCTCAGGTCTCTGTTGGTTTATTTCCTAAAAGAATATAAATAGGGTCTATGTTATTCTCTCTGTATTCAGTGCCCTTTAGGAGGTCCTGCCCTGGCATGTGCTGAGAGAGCAGCATTGCAGAAACATTCCAGACTTGTTTTTGCCTGAGTAGCTGGCTGAGAGCTTTTTGTCCATGGTGGGCCTTTGTCCTGTCCCATACCACTTCCCCCTCTTTCATGAAATGACCCCATCTTCAGCTGTGTCTTTCCTCCTCTAGCTTCAAGGTAAGATTCCCCTGTTGGACTTCTGGTTGACTGAAGGTAAAGGTAGGGTAGGACACTCTGAGTTAGAGCTGGCCTGGCTTAGCTTACCTTGAAGTACCAGCCACCCACGGGAGGGGGCAGAGTTCTTTCTTGGGAAAGATGGCATCTCCCTCCTAACTCCCAACTTCTCTTTGGACAGGCTGGACATCAACACTAACACCTATACATCCCAGGACCTCAAGAGTGCACTGGAAAAATTCAAGGAAGGGGCAGAGATGGAGAGTTCAAAGGAAGACAAGGTATGTGACATTCTCCAGGGATTTAGTATAAGTCTGCAGGATGGCCTTGAAGTGAATCACTTTTTCTCTTTTGCAGCAATACATGGGATAATAATAACAATAATATTATAAAATAATTTAAACAGAAGTTAATGCAAATATAACCCTTTATAGACTATCGAAAAAATGCTGGGGGCATTTCTGTCATCAGTTAGGTTAGGATCCAACTTCCAATTACACATTTGGGGAAATTGAGGTACAAAGCAGAGATAGCCATACTCTCCATTTTCACAGACGTGAGTGAAAAGAGTAGAAATTAAAATTCATATATCACTTGCACTTGGATTACTACAAGTTTAAAGGACAGAGGTGTTAGGCCAGGAAGGAAGAAGCCTGTGTCTTTGTCCTTATCCTTTGAACACATAGCAAATGTATTTCCTTTCCCAGGCCTCAAGGTTTCTTAAATACTATACAACACAGGGCTTGGATAAGAGGATGGCTGAGGTGTCCACCAGGTCTCAACTCTAAACTTTACAAGCTAAGGGAATGAGAAGGAACAAGAGGCAGAATTGCAGCTCCTTGGCTAGGCCCCTAATATCTGGGAGGGCTTGTAGGTACAGACCTATACCAGAAATAAATTTTACTCTAGATGGATCTCATGAGCTCATGTAACAGCCAGAAAATGTCGCAAATCATTTTTTACATTTCTAGTTGAGTCCTGTCTTTGAGAGAATCTCCTTAGATGACTGCCTTGGAGACCTCTTTAAGTTTTCCCTCCCTCTTCTTCTCTTTTGCTTTGTCTCCCTCTTTGCTTTGCCTGCTCTCACCTCAGAATCCTGGCAGTATTTTAGAGGGGCAGCATAGGGTTCTTGACAGCTTGTATGTTAGTGGAGAAAGCCTTAGGTCCCTCATATCCTTTAGAGCTAAGTATTTGAGACAAATGAGCCCCCCCCTCTTTTTTTTAATGTGGGGGAGGACTTAATTAGGATGTGTTGGTATGCAGGCCATGTCTCCATGTCTTTACTTATCGTACCAGTAACATCTCCCAGCATAGAGAGTGTATATGTGACAAAGTAGCAGCAGCAATGGGTGAAGAAAGAGGATGCATAAAAATCCATCCTACCACAGGTGTGTTAACTGAAGGGGTGAGAAAAAGCAAATCCTCTACCTGGTGAAGAAAAGGCCAACAGAGGCGAGCAGTGCATGCCTGGGTACATGGAACAGAGAGATAAGTGTCCTGTGGCCAGGGTTTGGGATTATTCTGACTTACTATCCATGTGGGGCTGATGGGAACATAAAAGCCAGCCTTTGTTCATGTCTTCTGTATTGATGGAAGATCCACTGTACCTCTGTCTCTTCTCTTTGTTCTCTTTAATGACATTCTTCCTCCATAAATAAGTTAGTGTAGAAAAGTATGTATATTATGAAAATATTTTTAAATGTGAAAGTAAGAGATTACATTTTCAGGTGTTTTTTTTTGTTGTTGTTTGTTTGTTTGTTTGTTTGCAATTAAAATAACCCTCTCTTTTTGTAAGGAGAGATCCCAATACCAGTACCCAAATGCACGATCCCAATCCTGTATTTCTGATTTGAGTCAATTGCTACTTCTGAAATAGGGCTGCCACCACACACTTTCTTTACTTCTGTGGAGCTCAGGTTGTTCGCTCCTTCATTGAGGTGCTGAGTCTCTGGGGTGTTTCTCTCGCTTTCAATTGGAGCCTGTTTGGACTGATTCTGCTCACTGCCAGTGCACTGGGAGTGGCAAATAAATGGACTTTATTGGAGAATTTCTTACAGATGCCATCATACTTTTTGTTTATCAGTATTTACTTGTCTTGGGTTGGTGAACACACAATGCAATCCTAATATATAAAAAGCCAGGGACCATCACAATTGGAAAAAAAATGGATGGATGACTGAACAGCAGGCTGTGTGGGGTGACCAGGCCAGCAGGGGAGTTAGTGAGGGACGACCAAACGACTGAACAGCAGGCTGCGTGGGGCGACCAGGCTGGCAGGGGGGTTAGTGAGGGACAACCAGATGACTGAACAGCAGGCTGCATGGGGTGACCAGGCCAGCAGGAGGGGCAATTGGGGGCGACCAGGCCGGCGGGGGGGGCGGGGACGGCAGTAAGGGGCGACCAGGTCGGTGGGGGGGCAGTTGGGTGTGACCAGGCCAGCAGGGGTGGGGGAGCAGTAAGGGGCAATAAGGCCGCAGGCAGAGGTGGTTAGGGGCAATCAGGCAGGCAGGCAGGTGAGCAGTTAGGAGCCAGCAGTCCCAGACTGTGAGAGGGATTTCCGACTGCCGGTTTAGGCCCCATCCCTGGGATGGGGCCTAAACCGGCAGTCGGACATCCCCCAAGAGGTCCTGGATTGGAGAGGGTGCAGGCTGGGCTGAGGGTACCCACCCCCCTGTGCACGAATTTTGTGCACCAGGCCTCTAGTCTATATATATAAAACCCTAATCTGCAAATAGACTGAACAACTGAACAACTCAACAACCAGTTGCTATGACGTGTGCTGACTACCAGGGGGGCGCATGCAGAATGTGGGCGGGGGGGGCGTCAGCAGCAGGCGGCAGAGCGCAGAACATGGTGGGCATCGGCCGCAGCGGGATGTTGGAGCAGGTGAGCAGGGGCACCAGACCAAGGTGGGGTGCTGGTCGCTGTCATAGGGGCAAGCCTCTGGTGGTTACTGAAAATTTTTTGCTCCCGTGCGCCACAGTCCTGCCGGGTGCTCGTACCTGCTGCCAGTGCCGGCCCCACTCGCACCTGCTGCCGGCGCCGGAGCCACCGCTCGCACTCGCTGCCATTGCCTAGCACCAGCCCCGATCACTCAATGCCATCAGTGGGTGCGAGCGGTGGCTCCCGGTCCCAATCACCCCTGAGGGCTTCTTCACCTCCCCCTGCTCCTGAGGGGCGATGGGGCCAGCAGCCACCTCTCACACCCGCTGCTGGTGCCGGCCCCGCTTGCACCCACTGCCAGCGTTGGAGCCACTGCTTGCACCCACTGCCGGTGCCGGCCCCACTTGCACCCATAGCCAGTGCCAGAGCCGCCGCTTGCACCTGCTGCCAGTCCCGATTGCTCGGTGCCATCAGTGGGTGCAAGTGGCAGCTGCCGGCCCCGATCGCCCCTGATGGCTTCTCCACCCCCACCCCTGCTCCTGAGGGGCGATCGGGGCAGCAGCTGCCGCTCGCACCTGCTGATGGCGCCAGGCCCACTTGCACCCGCTGCTGGCTCCAGCCCCAGTTGCTCCACACTGTCAGCAGATGCAAGCAGGGCCAGCGCTGTCAGAGCCTGGGAGCATGTGGGAGCGGGGCCTCCGGCAGACTGGACCCAGGCGGGGTGCAGAGGATGAGCTGAGATTCACCCTTGTTCCTACCGCAGCCTTGTGGCCCATAGTTCCTTTCAAGGTGCATGAATTTGTGCACTGGGCCCCTAGTATACAGATAACGTATTATAGAATTGTATCCCTGAAACTTATATAATTGTATTAACCAATGTCACCCCAATAAATTTAATAAAAAACATTTAAACCCAGGTTGTGTGGTGTCTTGCTAATACAGGATTGTGCTTTTGCTATTTTTTAAAAACAGTACTGTCAGATATTGTGCCATATCCTGCCAATTGAGAGAATTTTTTTGAGCTTTATTTTTTTTCGGAGGGAAGGGTATCAATTCTGTTGTGTTCATTGGTACTTTAGTAGATTTAAGTGAATCAGTCCTTCTCAGAGTCACTTGCTTCATGAAAAAGCTCTGTTTTGCCCAGCAGATTTGGGCTGTTATTGTTGAAACTGATCCCATTATTCCTCTATTACCATACAGATTGCTTGATGCTTTGTTTTATCATGTCAGATGTTGTTCACCTGTATACTATAAATTGTTGCATTTTAAAATATGGCCATCTTAAACTTTTGATTCTGGGCAAGATGAAGAAGACTCATTTCTCTTTATTCTTCCTACTAAAGGACAACTAAAAATCCTAGACATAATACTAAAAGTAAATATAAGAACACTCTAAAAGGTGGGAAGAAGAAGGCAGACTGGGTAGGGACGTAGGAACTTGATGAATGACCTGGCAGTGAGTTTCTTGGGCTTTCTTGTTGCCCTTTATATATCCCAGAGTGGGCACTAGAGAAGCCTACATCTTGGAAATGCCAACAGGTACAGATAGAAAATAGCCCAAATAAAAGCCTGTTCTTTCGAGAGAAAGAACCAAGCAAAGGGCAGACTAATAGGACAAAAAACTTTTGGACAATACCTGTCCCACTTTAGCCAAAGAGCATGGAAATCTTCCCATCTCAACCCTTAGTGCCAGTGGAAGTTGAATGGGGAACTTGGATTTCAATCTCCCACGTGGTGGTAACAAACTGCACTCTCATTCTTCCACCAGAGTGGTGTCAGCAAAAGTTGAAGCAGAACCTGAACTTGCACTCCTCCTTTGGCAGTGAGATGGTGTGAGGTTGTTATCTGTTACCACCACCAAGGTGGTGTCAGTGAGAGTTGAGCAGAGAGTTGAGGCAGAATTTACTACCCTCTGCCCAGTGTTAGGAGACTATTCTTTGCTTCCTTCACTGGTGTGCTACCAGCACAGACCAATGTTTTTCATCCTCCACATGGGATAGTGTGATCTGCTGTACGGGTAGGATCAGCAGAGGCCAAGAAGAGAACCTGAAAGTTGTCCCCTGCCTGGCAGCACCAAGGAAGTTTTTCACTTCTCCTAGCTGAGGTAATGCCAGTGGAGGTTGGGGGTGACTGGAGAGTCTATACTTTCACCCTTTACCTGGTGGCAGTGAGGCAGTGTGATACAGTATTGTGCTCCTACTCTGAGGCAATGTCAGTGGGAGTAACTGAGGAGGCCAACTTTCCACCCCTAGACCAGCAGCAATGAAGCAATGCTTCAATCCCCCATAGGGTGCTGTCAGTAGAGGCTAAGGAAGGAATTCTATTCCCAATGTCCAGTGCCCAGTGGTGGCAGATGATGTGTTTTTTTCCTAACTAGAGAGTGTGGTAGGATTGTGGGGAGAAGGGAGATAGAGAAAGCGATTTTGCAAATGAAGTCCTGGGCATGCTTTTTAGTGATTCACATGAGAAACTGACCAGAGTTAACACAGCAAAAGATTTAAGAACTGAACTGTAGTTTGGAATACTGCCCAGGTGTTTAGATTAGCTTCTGGTTAGCACACAAAAGAAGTAGACCAAAATAACACTGCAAAGGCTCTGAAAACTTAATTGTTTTGTAGTCACAGCTATACAAGAAGGCCAGAACCAGCATATTAAACCTAAACAATGTGACTGCCTATTGAAAAGGAAGATTCAGAGTCTTAAGACCAGAGTGTCCAGGATACAATAAAAAATCACTCATCATACCAATAATCAGGAAAATCAAAACATATTTTAGGAATTACCAGCAGTGAGATGACTCAGAAGTTGGAATTATCTAACAAGGATTTTAAAGCAGCTATCATAAAAAAAGCAATATGAACACTCTTGAAACAAATGACAACCTCAGCAAAGAAATAGAAGATATAAAAAAGAATTAAATGGAATTTTAGAACTGAAAAATACAGCAACTTAAAAAAAAGTAATGGGTAGGCTTAGTACAAAATAGAGATGAGAGAGAAAAACATCAGTGAACCTAAAGACAGATAAAAATTTCTTAATCTAAAGAAGAAAAAAATAGATTGGAAAAATGAACAGAGATTTTAGGAAACTATAGGACTACAGGCATACCTCTTTTTATTGAGCTTTGAAGATATTGTGTTTTCCCTCCACCAGTAAAAAGATTGCAACTAGCTGAAGGCTCAGATGATATTTAGCATTTTTAGCAGCAAAGTATTTTTTTACATTAAGGTATGTACATCGTAGTTTTTTTTAGATATAATGCTATTGCACACTTAATAGGCTACAGTATAATATAAACATAATTTTTATATGCATTGGGAAGCCGAAAAATTTGTGACTCACTTTATTGTGATATTTGCTTTATTGTATGATCTGAAACTGAATCTGCAATATCTCCTTGGTATGCCTGTGTAACAAAAGATCTAACATTTGTGTCACTGGAGTTTCAGAAGGAAAGAAAGAAGAATATGGGACGAAAAAAATAATCAAAGAAATGAAGATGGAAACATTCCCAGAGATGATGAAATACATAAACCCATGGATTCATGAAACTGAATAATATAATAGCCAAAACCCTGGAATAATTAAAATTTTCTTCAATAGCTGAATGGTTAAAAACAAATATCTATACAGTAGAATACTACTCAGCATTAAAATGAAATGAACCATTGATATATGCAATAACATGGATATATCTCAAATTCATTATGTTCACTAAAAAAGCACCAATCTCAAAAGGTTATAGGCTTTGTAATTCCATATATACAACATTCTCCAAATGCCAGAATTATAGAGATGGAGAGCAAATCAGTGGTTGCCAGGGCATAATGACAAAAGGGAGTCGATGGGAGGATGAGGTACACCTATAAAGGAGCACAACAGCCCTGGTGGGTTTGGCTCAGTGGATAGAGCCTTGGCCCACAGACTGAAGGGTCCAGGGTTTGATTCTGGTCAGGGCATGTACTTTGGTTACAGGCTTGGGCTGCAGGCTCAATTCCCAGCCTCTGTCGGGAGCGTGCGGGAAGCAACCAATTGATGTGTCCTTCTCACATCAACGTTTCTCTCTATCTCCCTCTCCCTTCCATTTACTCTAAAAATCAATGGAAAAATATCCTCTGGTGAGGATTTAAAAAAATAAAATAAAATAAAGGGACACAATGGAGGTGGAGATGGACAGTTCTGTAGCTTCGTTGTTCTGGTGGTCACATGAATCTATATATTGAACAAAATTGTTTAGAATAAACAGAACAATACACATGCAAATGTGTACATATAAAAGCTGGTGAAATCTGAATAAGACTTGTAGTCTTATTAACAGTATTGTACCTAAGTCATTTTCTTGGTTTGGATGTTGTGCTATTGTAATGTATGATGTTCCCATTGTGGGAAGCTGAAAGGAGGATACATGGCACTGTCTGTACTGTTTTTGTAATTTATTGTGAGTATTTAATTATTGCAAAATAAACAGATTTTTTCCTTTCAAAAAAAAAGGCCTTTCTGAGGTCTAGTTACACATCATTTTTGTGAGGCAGAGGTCACTAGTTTCTTATTCTGCTCACTTGCTTGTCATCCTATAGTTCTTGGCCTGGCAGAGTTCTCTAGCAGGGTGTAGGGAGAGCATCTCCCTGCTGTAAGCAGAATATGGCATCCTGTAGATGTGATTACTCTCCTAGGAGCTTGGTCTTTTAAAAGAGAGGCTGATTCATTCCTTTGGTTGGTGTTTCTATGGAGTGCTTATAACTGGAGAAAAACCCAAAGGTAATAAATAGATGAGCAATTTGGAACTGACAGCTGCTCATCATCCTGCTTTTTATAAATATTCGTGCCTTTTAATTTTTCTCAAAAGATAGAGACACAAACCACTGTGACATTTCAGACTCTTTATAAGCACTATCCTCTAAAATGGGAAGAAAACAAGGAGTGTCACAGGTATAAAATATCTAATTAAAATCTTTTATTCACCTCCAACATCACCTCATTTTTAAAACCTTTGTATGAGTGTGGGGTAAGGAGGGATTGAGAGAAAACTGTTTGAGATTTGAGTATAGTACATACAGTAATTTAGCCGCTTCAAACAGTTGAACAAATTGTACACCTGTAGTTAGATTGACAGTAATGACAGTGATTTAACTTTCATCAGCAAATTGCTCCCACTCTGACATCTCTTTACCCACAGTTTTCTACATCTGGGTTTCCCTATAATGTTGCTGGATTGGGCAGGACAAAGCCAAGATATTCTATGATTGTAGAATATAGAGAACCAAGGTGTAGATTATCCCACCTTGACCTCAGCCTTTCTCTATTAGGGATTGAAAGTGAGCTTGCATTGCTTTCCCTGACCTTAGTGATTACAACAACAAGACTTTTCAATCTTCCTGAGCACTGGAAGTCAGATTGGGATAAGAGAACCTTGGAAAACCTTGGGTGTGTTTTTGGGGCAGAGGGCTATATGAGTAGACTCTGAAAGCATCTTAGAAGGTATTTCGTTCATAGTACACATGATCGAAAATTTTGAGTGTTGGAGAAGCAGTTCTTTAAGGAGGAGCATCCATGGTAGACCACAGGAGTCTTGGAAAGATATCTCCAATTGATTTAATTAATCATCTCTTTGCTTCCTAGGCAAGGCAGGCTGAGGTTAAACGTCTCTTCCGCCCCATTGAGGAGCTAAAAAGGGACTTTGCGGAGCTGAATGTTGTCATTGAGACTGACATGCAGATCATGGTACGGCTAATCAACAAATTCAATAGTTCCAGCTCCAGCCTGGAAGAGAAGATTGCTGCACTCTTTGATCTTGAATATTATGTCCACCAGGTATTGTATTTCATTGTCCATAAGTCTGATTTTTAACTGACAGCTCCCCCCCCCCACCCCCCACCCCCCATCCTAAGCTCTTGGAAAATACATCAGCATCTGTACTTCTCTCCCAGCATGTACAGTATTTTTAATCTAGGCCAATATCTATTGTCTTAAGATACATTCCTTTTTTCTTTTTTAATCATCACCCAAGGATATGTTTTTATTGATTTTAGAGAGGAAGGGAGAGAGAAAATGAAGGAAACATCAATGTGAGAAAGAAATATCGATCGGATTCCTTTCATATCTGTCCTAACTGGGGATAGAACCTGTAAATTATGTGCCCTGACCAGAAATTAAACTTGGTGCACAGGACAATGCTCCCAATCAATGAGCCACCTGGCCAGGGAAAGATGCATTCTTAGAGGCCAGAGCCAACCTCTTTTTCATTTGGAGGATTACCTCCTTTATTTTTCAACACTGAGGATACAGCAGAAGTAAAATAGATGTGGTTCCTATTCCACGTAGATTACAATTTTGTAAGAGGGAATCTATATATATAAAAGGCTAAGCGACCGTTACAACCGGCTGACCTAATGATCAGTCGACCAGTCCCTATGACGTGCACTGACCACCAGAGGGCAGGAGCTCAATGCAAGAGCTGCCCTCTGGTGGTCAGTGCACTCCCACAGCCAACCTCCCACGGCCGGCCAACCTTCTGTGGTCCCTTCCCCCAGCCGGCCGGCCCTGATCTAATTAACAATTTAATGATGAGAGAATTTAAAATTGTGTTGAGGGCTCCAGAGGGTAATGTAGGAGTATATGACAGGGGAATTTAGCCTAGTTAGGGGCATTGGGAAGGCTTCCCTGAGTATATGACATTTAAGCTGAGCAATAAAGGATGAATAGGAGTTGGCTAGGCAAAAAGAGGAGATTAAAGCAGTGGATGGCAAACTATGGCCCAAATCTGCCCCACTGCCAACTTTTATAAATAAAGTTTTCTTGGGACACCATCACACCTATTTGTTTATGTACTGTTTTATTGTTTTGGGCTGTATTTAAGCTACAAGGCCAGAGTTGAGTAGTTGAGACAGAAACCATATGGCTCAGAAAAGCCAACAATATTTATTATCAGGCCCTTTAGAAAAAGTTTGCCAACCCTTGGGTTAGGCCATTCCAGGCAGAGGAAACATCATGTGCAAAGATTCTGAGTTAGAGAAGAGCTTGGTTAAATTGAGGACCTGGAAAAGCTTAGAGCATAGTGACCAGGGGATGGGATAGCAGAGATAAAGTAGAAAGGTTAGGGAGTCAAAGGGCTGGGGTTGGGAATACCATGCTCTTTATGATTTTATCCTTGATCCTAAGAACCATTGGAGAATTTGAAGCAGGGAAATGACTGATCAGACTTGTGTCATAATAGTTAAAATATATGGAGCATTATCATATAATTGGCTCATATTCAAGTGCTTTGTACACATTAATTTATTGGCTTCTACAGCTGCCTTATGAGTAGGCACTGCACTGATATTAATCCCATTTTATAACTGAGGCAAATGAGGTCACCCAGTTAGTGAGTGGTAGAGCTGGGATTTGCAACAAAGCCTGACTGACCCCAAACTCTGTGCGCTTAACTTTTTGGCCACTCTGCCTGTTACAGGATACTGGTACCATTTGAATAAAGCCTGCAAGGTAGTGAGTCTAAGGAAAAGGAACCAAGAGAAGCCATTTATTTATTCAATAAATTAATTTATTGAGTGCCAGTTAAATCCCAGACACTGTTCCAGGCACTTAGGATATATCTCTTACCTTCTAGCAGGAACAGATAGACAATAAACATAACTAATAAGTAAATTATATACAATATGTCTAAAGGGGATAAATACTATGGAAAAATAAAAAGAGCAGGAAGAGAAGGAGCCTCTTGGGCAAGAGAAACAGGAAATACCCTTAGCCCTAAAGTGGGAGCATGTCTAATGTATTTGAGGAACCACAAAGGAAGTCAGTATGGCTGGAGCTGTGAGAAGAGGGAGAGAGGTAGATGAAACTCAGAGAGATGATGGGAGGAAGATCATGGAGCTCCTTGTAGGTCATGGAAAAGAATGAAATTGGACGTTATTAGAGGATGTGGGGTGGTCGTGGGTAGAAGCAGGGAAATCAGATAGGAGGCTGTTGCAGTAATCCAGACTATGGGGAATGTTTCCCCAGGAAAGCTGTGTAATCATAATCAAAGGCTTTTTGAGATCCCCACCAAGACATAGATCTTTACCATCTTCCCACACACGACAGCATCCTTGTTCTCTATTATAAACTAGGCTAAAAACATTCTCTCTTTAGGATTTGTCAGCCTTTGTGGTGAGAGAGGATAAGTGTATACTGTATCTGCAGGAATTATGGGAGGGCCACTTCATCTTCTTTCTCTGCTCATAACTCTTTCTCAGTCTGCAAATAGCAAGTCTGTGATCTCCTTAGAGAAAAAAAAAATGGACCTGGGTTCTCTTTTCTTTTTCCAGTCTTTCTCTCCAGGGTAAAAAAACTAACATTCTGATAGCATTTCTATTATAGATATTTAAAGGACTGAGGATCCTAGGGGTTATTGGCTAAGTCAGTCCTGCTTTGATGTTGACAGCTTTTATTTTTTCTCATCTTAACGTACTTGGATAGATCTTCAGTTACCAGGTTTCTGTAAGCTCTTCCTTTAGTTGCAGCATAAAAAGCCAAAATGACTAGAAAGCTTATCATAGCAGAGGGGAGTGAGTACACAAGAGGGCCCTGACAGATTTCTTTTTTCCCAAAAGCCAGGTGATACCCTATTCTGCTTTCATAGGGCACTAGTTAGAGTAAACAGTTAGACATTGTTCACCTTAGCCTGAGGTTAGCCTGGTAATCAACCAGTCCCCTGTTAGAGGCCAAACTTGCCCTGTTGATAAATGGGAATCATAAATGTTTTGGGTCATTAGCCTTTTAATTGGAAATATAAGGTCCTTGGTTTGGGATGGTATGTCAGGTTTCCATGCAACAGTGTTAAGTTGTGATTAAAGAAGACACAGCTTAGCCTCAAGTTCCAGTTGCAGTGGGAAATTGGGGTGATGTAGCACTAGCTTTGAGGAAGATAGGATGTTTCTTGCTAGGAACTTCACCAGTCTACTCCTATTCTAGATTCACTGATTGGTGGTTTTGAGAACCATGGGCTTCAAGGACCCAAAATGGATCTGCCCAAGTATTCCTCATAGCCGTGTTTGAATTATTAAACAGGATTTGTGAAAAGCAAAACCAGGGTGTGGAAAACAGTTTGTGAGTTGTTTATGAGGAGCAGCTTCTGTCTGCCTATCCACCCTGGGGCAGTGTGTTTACCTTCTCTCACATCACGACTCCTCAGTGATTTACCACCATTTCTTCCTTTCTTGGTTTCCTTTTCTCTCATTGTCTTATCAGTGTTGTGGTTCTCTTTTTTCCTCCTGAGTGTTGACATAGTTCTCTTCTACCTCCATCTTTAGCACTCCCTTCTTCTACCTTGACTTCCTTTCCACCTATCCCACCTCATTCTGAAGGCATCCTTGGAAAAGTTCTGCCCCCAGACCCAGATTTTGGAGCTTGATCTTCTGGGCATGCAGTGGGCAGAATGACTCCTTTCTTTCTCATCTCTAGTGAAATAACAAATGAGAAAACATCTTGAGAAAACGGAAGTGCTTATATAAATGTCAGCATTTATAATACCCTGAAATATCTTTGTAGTAATAAAGATAATCTAGAACAGAACCTTTGTGACTCTGGTCTCTGTTGTTTTGGGGCTTTCAGAGTGGCAGCTGTTTTTGTAGGAACTCATGCAAGCTTTGATCTGTAGCCATCCTAGGCACAGAATAACAGGACTCTGAGCCATGGTTTTGTATGCAAAATACCTGGAGGAAGGAGGATCAGAGGAGAGGTGATGAATTCTTTGATTTTAAAAACAGAGTATGTGAGGAAGGCTCAGTAAGTATTATTTATGCTTACGTTAGTAAAGCATCCAGTTCGGAGTCTCCCTAGTTAGATCTGCTATAGCCCAATAATCATTCCTCTTTATAAGGACAGATTAGGGCAGAAAAATCCTAGCCCTGTTTTGGGGTCTTAGTGGCAGAGCCAACTCCATACTTACTTCATGTCTCTGGTTAGGCTATTTCTTCAGGTCTATGATACCAGGGACCCATCCATTTTGTTGGCACAGATACTCCAGATTGCCTTTTCTTTTTTAACTTACAGTGGAGTTTATTGCAGTAACATATTTTTTCTGACCAAATGCATTTACTGGCTTAATGTTTATTTACTGAGCACCTAACTATATGCTTAGTGCTATTCTAGTCACTAGACCTACAATAGTGGGCAGATAAAAACCTCTGCTCTTGTGGAGTTTATATGAATGTATAAGAATGATCTTCTAAGTGGTAAAAACAGGCTAGGCCCACCCCAAGGCAAGCAAAATACAGTTCTTTAAACTTGATTTCTCTGTTAGGGCCCTCTTCCAGTTTGGAAGGACACAGGTAGGAAAGGGCTCTGTGGCATCTGGAGGAAAAAGGTGGGTAGCAGTCACATTGTTGTTGGACTCTACCTTCCTGGGTTTTCCTGATGATTTGTAGAGTGGAATCAGCATGTGGGCAAGAGGCAGCTTTTGTAGCAACAAAGATATTTTCAAGGGATACTTGAAGCTACTCCAAGAGGAAACTGGCATCCAGTCACCTTTCTGAGGAAGCTCTTCTTGTTCCAGGATTTTTTATTTGTATTTATTTCAGAGAGGAAGGGAGAGGGAGAGAGATAGAAACATAGATGATGAGAGAGAATCATTGATTGGCTGTCTCCTGCATGCCCCCTACTGGCGATTGAGCCCACAACCCGGGCATGTGTCCTTGACTGGAATTGAACCCAGGACCTTTCAGTCCTCAGGCCAATGCTCTATCCACTGAGCTAAATTCTTGTTCCAGGATTCTAATGAAGCTTGGGAAAGGAGATATCCCCTTTCATAGAATAAAAGATAGATTGTCTGGACTTGAGGCTTTGGAACTTAAATGATAGCCTAGCACGGTGCTGAACGATAGAACTTTATGTAATAATGAAAATGTTATGCACTGTCTAATAAATAGCCACTAGCCAGTATTACAGGTCTAGACTAAAGCCTTTGAGAGTGAGGCTTTTGTGCAGCTTTTATCATGATTGTCCAGATTCAGTCAACCTTGGACTGTATGAAATGAGGAAGAGGGAAGAGAAGGATACTATTGTTACTTCTTCCTATTACTCTGCCAAGTCCCCCTCTCCCTGTAATGGAGCTCCTTTTATAGTCCCTGACTTCTAATTAAAATAAACTTTTTAAAAAAATGTCTGTTGCCTCCACTGCCCCCCTTTGGGGTTAGACATCAACAGGAAGCATGGCACCATTTATTAGTGTTGCTGATGTTGGATCTTTGTGTTAATAGCTTGTATGTTAGGAGTAAGCTTTATGACTTGTTACAATATTAGAATTTTCCAGGACATGTTTGGCCTAAGCAATGAAAAGGTTCCATTTCCACCAGTTTCCATACAGGTGCTCATAAATCATGTTAGTTTAATTAGTAGTTCTCAAATTTAAGATTATTTAAAATTTTAGTTTGTTTTTATAAACTCTTTCCTTGTTAGTTAGAAAGGCAACCATTGCTTTTTACTTGACTTTTTAGTTTTGTTTTTGAATAGTCATTAAGAGAAAGGCTATAGGAAGAGCTCTTCTTTCCTTGATGATGATACTGTACTAAGCAGTGCCTTTGTTGCAGATGGATAATGCACAGGACCTGCTTTCCTTCGGTGGCCTTCAAGTGGTGATCAATGGGCTGAATAGCACAGAGCCTCTGGTGAAGGAGTATGCTGCATTTGTGCTGGGGGCTGCCTTTTCCAGGTGAGCCACAAGAGAGGGGAGGGTGGGGATAAGGGGGAGAGATCAACCAAAGGACTTGTATGCATGCATATAAGCATACCCAATGGACACAGACACCAGGGGGGTGAGGGCATGAGCGGGGGTAGGGGGTGGAAGGGTTGGGGGGGCAATGAAGGGATAAGAACACATATGTAATACCTTAATAAAGAAAAAATAAATAAAGGGGGGGTGGGAGGGGAAGAATGGACTTCTCATCAGCCAGGATTGTTTGGGCCCTTCAGGTGAATTCTAGCTTTACTCTTAGATGGAATGGCCCGGGAAAAGGTACACTTAAACTTATGTACATCCCTATCCCTATTTCACTCTAATCTCAATCTAGAGTAAGGGTTTGATTCTGCTCTTATTCCAAGTAGATAAGAATTTTCACCAAGGATGTCACCATTTATGGTTCTCTGTACCCCCACATCTTATATATATGGACATTTAACCTTTTGCACTCGGATGTCGAGTGTGACTCGACACGGTTAGCATTAGAATAAAGGAATTGAGAAAAAAGCAAGCGAGTGCAAAGGGTTAATGACATATTTTAATATATTTTATTGATTTTTTACAGGGAGGAAGGGAGAGGGATAGAGAGTTAGAAACATCGATGAAAGAGAAAAAAAGATCAGCTGCCTCCTGCACACCCCCTACTGGGGATGTGCCCGCAACCAAGGTACATGCCCTTGACTGGAATCGACCCTGTGACCTTTCAGTCCACAGGCCGACGCTCTATCCACTGAGCCAAACCAGATAGGGCTTAATGACATATTTTAGATCACATTCTCTGTTTTATTCAAAGCTAATTAAAGGTTATATATCAATCATAGAGGAAGGGAGATGTACTCCCAAGAGTTGATCCTTTTGGAAGTGAAGCTACTTACATACATCTGGTAATGAATAAATTATGAACCTGACCAAGGAGAGTCTTTTGGGAAGAAAGTGTCTTCTTCCTAGTTGTCTGGAACCAGTCAACATGCATTCAGGTTATTGGACCCTCTGAGTTGGGAGTTGTTTAAATTTCAATTAGTCTGGCTCGTGCTAGAAGCCTGATCTCTCCAAAGAGTGGATGCATCAAGGTACGTGGGCATCACTTTGTTATACTCATGCTAAAAATATCAAGATGTCTTTAAGCTATAGTTGGTCTATTGGACCTATAGTTGTTTCCAGTTTTGAAAATCTGCTCCTAAGACCATTTGTTTCTCTAAAACAGAAACCAATATTCTATAAGGGAATAGAATAAGGGAATGGGTGGTGACTATTAGGGTTGTCTTGCTTGGATGCAGGGATTGTGATGTTGTAGGAAATAGGCTATTCTGAACATCTTTAGCATTGGAGACTTTGTTTTAAAAATATTTCCTTTGCCTTTCATCCATGCTTATCTTTATTTAATTAGAATCTGTCTGATGTCCTCTCATTCTGAAAAGCTTCAGCATCTTTTTTTAGTAAATTAAGGGGAAAAGCAGGGAAGACCAGAAAAATTGTTCCATGAGGAGAGACTGAGCACTGCAGGCACTGTTTCTCTCATCACTAACCTGCCTTGATCTTGAAGCCCTTCTGTGGTTGAGTTTTTGGCAGTCAAGGCTGTGGCCTCCAAGGGACTCCATTTCCCTTGGTCTCACATTCCAAGGGACTCCATTTCCCTTGGTCTCCCAGGATGCTTGTGCATCCACTGAAAAAGTGAAGAATCTAAGTTTGTCATTGATAGCTGTGATTTCAGCTCTGGAGAGGTCCCAGGTCTTATCCTCATAAGGCTTTAGAGGCTTGAGAACTTACTGAGGCTCACTTTTTGTTTCTTAAGCCATAAAAGAACTAAATCAAACATTATTAACATCTTTTTCCAGACCCTTTTTGGAAATCTTTTTCCTAATCCCAAGTACTTTCTTTCCACTTTCAATATAAACAAATGATCCTACTTGTTCCTTGCCATTGTTTCTGGAAACACATTTCTTGGGGGAAACTGTAATATCTTGATGTCACTTCTTAGCTAAAGGAGACTAAGTGACTTGAGAAGTATGTATTGGGCCTGCTTAGCAGGCCATAACCCACCTGGGGGCTGTGCCAATATGTGGTATTATTAAGACTTTTCTGTGATTGTATGAGGGTAAGACTGTATTGATATTTATGCATTATCACTAAAATTTAAATAGAGATAAATATAAAATATTGCAGTTTATTGTTTTGGTGACAAGCATACTGCTATATTCAAACCAGTCTAACTGGGCTTTTGATGGCTCACTGGAGGGCCGTTGCAGTGACAACATGGTATGGTGCCAGAGCTTTTGGAAGTCAGCAGCAGGCTTTTGAACATCCTGAAAATTGTCAATGTCTTATGAAAGGTAAGAATATTTCTAGGCAGAGGGACAGGTTTCAGTGCTCTAGTCTGATATTCATTATTTCCTCTTGATGTCCTAAGTATTGGTTCTGCAGCTTCTTCCCTGTCCCCAGCCTACAGGTGCACACAACACGACACTATACCACACACACACATACACACACACACACAATGATTGGATGAGCTTGCTCTTTGTCAAGAGGCTATTCAAGGGATAGTGAGCACATTGGAATCATGGAGTCCCAGGGTTTGGGGCTGTTATTTAGAAGTCATTCCTTCTAGTTTTCTGCTGATGGGCAAGAATACTGCTCAATCATTCCAAACATTTGAGCAATTCGGAGGACTAGGCACATCACTTTACCTAGAATTAGAATATCTAGTTCAAGTCCAATCTCTACATTTTCTGGATGTTTGCCTATTGGCAAGTAATTTCACCTTTCTAATCCTCACCATTTGCATTTATTAACTAGGAACAAAAATAGGTGTCCTCTGCATTTCATAAGGTTAAGTGAATATGAAATAACTTATACAGTAAGTCCTATGAAAATGCTTATAAAGCACCTGTCAGTGATAAGGGATATATAACATCATCATGCTCATCATGTGTCCTTTTTATTTTGAATTTTCATTATGAGGCAATTATTTCTTTTGTTTTTACAGTACAAACCTTTACTTCCTTATTTTCTCTTCTGTTAAGGTGCTTAAGTTCTACCCATAGCATAACTCTTGGTGCTAATCTTCCTGTTTCATGAGGATAGGCAAATAATCTTGCTGCTTTATTTGCCCACCTGTCTTAATTGTTTAATAAGGCCTTTACACACATCTATGGATGAAGAAATCTCTTCCTTGGTGTTAAATATGAAGCGGTTATTCCAAGATCAAATAGAAAGAATTAACATAAATGTAGTTGATGTGCCACTGAATGTTACATGCTCACTGTAATAGTTTGTTCCCTTATTTAAATACTAGAGGCCTGTTGCACGAAGATTCGTGCAATAGGCCTTCCTTCCCCTGGCTGCCAGCACTGGTTTTCCTCCGGCACCTGGGACCCAGGCCTTCGCTCTGGCCGCTGCCTTCCATCTTCGCTCTGGCCGGAGCCTTCAGTCTTCTCTTTGGCCCGAGCACTGCTCTTGTAGCTCCCTCCACCTCCGCCCTCCCCCTCATAACAGGTATCCTGCCCCGCCTGGCTGCTTCGCACCTGCATGGGTGCCCAGAGGTCTGGAGCGGCTGGGGGGCGGGGCTGCTGCCACATCGTTGCTGGGTTAATTTGCATACTCATTCCTGATTGGCTGGTGGGCATCACAAAGTGATGGTCAATTTGCATATTTCTCTTTCATACCTGTAGACTAGTAGCCCTGCACACAAATCCGTGCGCCAGTAGGTCACTGCCGCCCTCCTGTAGCTGCCCCCCCATAGCTTGCTGCCCTGCCCCCTCCTGTAGCTCTCTGTCTCCCACTTGCTTGCTGCCCTGCCCTGTCCTATAGCTGTTCGCTGCCCCACCCTCCTACAGATCCAGTCATTACACAGTTGGTCGTTATGCCTCAGGGCGTAATGGATAATTAGCATATTCCTCTCTTATTATATAGGATTATTAATACTTATTTATGGGTTGCACACATACTCATTTTCTGCTGTTTGTTGCCTATGGATAAGGCAGGTCAAACTCTTGTATAAGAAGATATGTGTAGATAGGGAGATAGGAGTCAGATGCTTTTGGCAGCTTCATCTTTTTATGGTTTCTTCTTCTCGCTCTCTTTTTTTTAACCTCTTTTCTTCAAGTCAGTTATTTTCAGTGGCTTTTCTATGACCTGCTTTCATCTCATGATGGCACCTGTGTGTGTCTGTCTACATCTGACTTACCAGGATTCTGTGGAGTCCCAAACAGGTCATTTGTATTTCTGTGTATAGGAAATCTCAGAAAGGCCTTGTGAATTTCAGAGGCCATGCAGCCTTCTGTAATCTGGTTTTTCTTTAACATTCTCAGCAAACTGTCTGCCTCCTTTTGTTTTCTTTTCCTATATGTAACCTTGACCTTTTTATATATGTATATATATTTTATTGATTTCAGAGAGGGAGAGAAAGATAGAAACATCAATAAAAGATAATCACTGATTGGCTGTCTACTGGGGATCGAGCCTGAAACCCAGTCATGTGCCCTGACCAGGAATCGAACTATGGCCTCCTGGTTTATTGATTGACCCTCAACCACTGAGCCACACCAGCTAGGCTGTAACCTTGACCTTTTAACTGTTAATGTTAAATTATCAAGAAATTGATGTGCTCACACTAGGGAGCACTGACTTTTGCTGTTCTCCTGCCCTTGCCTCAGTCACTTTCAGTGTTCTACGTCCACCTTTAATAATTGTCATTCTTATATGAATTATTATGCAATTACATGGGCTTCTTTAGCAGGTTTTGGGTTAAATAAATATCTTTATAAAATGAATGTCTTACCTATTCTTGACCCTGTACCCTCTCACCCCAGGCTTTATTGACTTTTTAGTTTCCTCAGTTGTACTCTTCTCACTGAAGTTTTTTTGTTTGTTTGTTTGTTTTTTAGTTAGACCAACAGCTTTATTAAAAAAATGAAGACAAAATAAATTAAGTAAGTAAATAAAAAAGAGGACAGCAAAGTTTCCCTACTCCATAATTCTTGTCATATCGGCCTCAGGCTTGGGTCATCTGGGCATCCTGCAGCCCAAGAGCCTCACTGAAGTTTTACCAACTCATTTTTAACCATTCGACCATTGTCCCGTCTTCATCTATTGGCTTTCAATTTCCAGATTTCTTTCTTGACATACTCAGAAAATTTCAGTGCTCATCTGTCTTTCCTGGTGAGCTTACTGGGGTCAACATTCTCAACATTGTCTTTATCTTTACTTCTGTCATCCACTAGATATCTTAAAATTCGCTTCCCGTTTTTTCCAACATCTCATGTTCTCTGATCACCTCCATTGTCTCTTCACATTTTCATCTCTCCTGTTAAACACGGGTTTTGTCCTTATTGTGACCTCTAGCATCTGCACATCTTGCTGTTTTCCCTTCACCATCAGTACTCCTCACTGTCTTCCCTCTCTTTAGGCTCCTTCCTCTTAGCCTATAAGTGTTCTCAGTTACCTCTCCACTGACCCCTGTGCCACCATTAATTTGTTAATCCAATTGCCTCTAACCTGACAACCTGTACTTTCCTTTCTTTCCAAACTTCTTGAAAGGGTAGACAAAAGGGGATCCAAATAAGTGCACATGAGTGTTATGTTCCTGCCATCCCTGAACATTTTCAAGAGTATTTTGGAATCATCGACATCTCTGTAGCAGTCTATAGTGTCAACCACTGCTTTCCTTTGGAAACTTTACTTCTTGGCTGCCACATGATTGTAGTCCCTTATATATCGGTAATTAATTACCCCCTCTTCTTTTCCTTTATGGCAGCACCATCTTCTTACTATCTCCTAATTATAGCCATTCACCAAGATTTTTCTGGCCTTGTCTTCTTTCTCTATTTTCTCTGCCAGTAGTCCTACCTTTTCCCATGGTTTCAAATACTACCTCATTGTGGGTTGAACAATGTCTGTGTTGAAGTCCAGCTCTTCTCAGGTGTCATCCTCCATTTCCACCAGACTACCTAATTGCACCTCAAAATAAGGATAAGAAAATGGAATTCATTTTTGTCTCTCTCACAAACTAGATTTTTCCTTCCATGTTCTCTTTTTTTAAATCTATTCTTAGCAGTATGATTGTCGTAGTTACCCAAGCTTGAAACTTCTGAATGATATTTGAGTCTTCTTTCTCCTTATTTAGTTGGTGAATGAATCCTGTGGATTTTTATTTCCTCTGTTGTTATCTACTAAACAACTTTTTTAAAAATAAAAATCTATTTTAAGGAATCTTGATATTATGAGGGAAGCAATGTGTTCAGGGAGAGGATTCCCTCTCCTACTGCTAGGAAATGAGCCATCAATAATCTAAAGCAGTGATGGCGAACCTATGACACGTGTGTCAGCACTGAAACGCGTAGCCATTTGTGATGACACGCGGCCGCTGAGGCGGCCGCATACCAAGGATGAAACATTTGCGAAATAATGTTTTTCCCTCAAAGTGACACAATACCCGAGTTATGCTCAGTTTTTTGGCGAAGTTTGACACACCAAGCTCAAAAGGTTGCCCATCACTGGTCTAAAATAAGCATAGTAATCCTATTCTCCATGGAAATAGATTGATTTAGAGATGGGCATGTGACCCAGTTCTGACCAATGAAACATAAAGAGATGTTTGCTGGGAAGGATTTTGCTCTCTTATAATAAGGTAAGGAGACCGTGCCCACTCTTCCTGCCTTATTATAGTTGTCTTGGAGCTACAGCAGTTTGCTTATACCACTGAGGTGAAAAGCACAAGGACAAAAAGCCTTCATGCTGAGGAGCATAATAGAGAGGAAAGACCGAAGGAGACTAGGTTCTTTATGATATAGTTTAGCCACTATCCTGATTTTGGAACCATCTACTTCTAGACCTTTGTGAGAGAAAATTAAATGTATGCTTTTAAAAAAATAGTGTCTTTACTTTGTTACTTGCAACTGAGGTCAGACATTTTAGATGGCAGCATTTGAATAAACGTTCAAATGTGACCCCTAGGACTAGTTCTGACTTCTTGACTCCAGGAACTAAATTTTTACACTCCTGCCTTGGCCAGATGATTGGAGTGTCATCCCATACATCAAATGTTTGTGGGTTCAATTCCCAGTCAGGGCACATACCTAGGTTACAGGTTCGATCCCCAGTCAAGGCACATACAGCAGCAACCGATCAATGTTTCCCACATCAATGTTTCTCTCTCTCTGTCTCTCCCCGCCCTCTTTCTAAAAATAAATAAAAACATATTCTCAGGTGAGGCTAAAAAATTATTTTTTACACTTTTTCAGTAAGAGGGGAGATGCTCAACCATTTATTTTTATTTTTTAAAATATATTTTTATTGATTTCAGAGAGGAAGGGAGAAGGAGAGAGAGATAGAAACATCCTATATAATAAAAGCCTAATATACTAAGTGTCTGACTGTTCGTTCGGCCAGTTGCTATGATGCGCACTGACCACCAGGGGCCAGACACTCCAACCAGTGGGTTAGCTTGCTGCTGGGGTCCGGCCGATTGGGACTTGGCGAGATGGGCTGGACATGCCCTGGAGCCCTCCCGCAGTCCCTTCCAGTCCCCGATCATGCACCAGTGTGGTCCCTTGGCCTGGCCTGCACCCTTGGGGGATGTCGGAGAGCCAGTTTCAGCCTGATCCCCATGGGCCAGGCCGAGGGACCCCACCCAGTGCACGAATCCGTGCACCGGGTCTCTAGTCAATGATAAGAGAGAATCATTGATTGACTGTCTCCTGCATGCCCCCTACTGGGGATTGAGCCCGCAACCTGGGCATGTGCCCTTGACCAGAATCGAACCTAGGACCTTCAGTCCACAGGCCGATACTCTATCCACTGAGCCAAACCAGCTAGGGCTGCTCAAACCATTTTTGTATCTATTAAATTGATTAGCATATTAACTGAGATTGGCCATAGCTGTAGCTCTTAAAGCTACATTCAAAGTCTTATTTCTTTTTTCTAATGGCAATTAATGACAAATGGAAATAAACTCTAAGCCTGACCAGTCACCCTGAGTATTACAGAAACCAAGACTTCATTTTGGGGAAATAGGCATCACTTTGTTTAACTTGTCCCTTTAGCTTTAAAAAAAAATAAAATAAAAATCTATCTTTGTGATGTGCTCCTGCCTCCTCCACATCCTGTGTGTGGCCGCCATCAGATTTTTGTTGTTCACTACCTCGTTCTTAATTTCTTCCCTGGATAACTCCAGTCAGAAAAGTTCTTTCCTTTCAACTTCATTAGCTATTGTTGTTTGAACTCCTAAACTAACTATAATATATGCAATTCTCTGTGTATGCCAGGTCTTTTCTTTGTGTCTCCCCTCTCTCCACAACCCCCCAAAAAGTGAAAGCTTCATGAGAATGGAAACTTGTACCTAAGTCTACCTACAGCAGCTTAAAGCATTTCAAGGTACAAATTAAATGGCCTAACACAAAAGCTGAACTCACCAGAAATCGGTGAGAAGGAATGAAGTCACTAAGAGCAGGGAAGCTTTTTATTTTTCTCTTCTATTTTGTTTGATTTTTAAAATAATGCATATGTATTATTGTTTAAAATTTAATTACAAATATAAGTAACAAAACAAAACAGAAATGGGAGATTTCTGTATCTAGCAAATGGTGGTTTACATTTCCCAAGAAGCATTCTTGGTTCAGAATATCTGAAGATAACTGGATTAAATATTTAAACATTTCTTTAAATGCTCAATTCAGCTGACAAACTGTAGGGCCACTGCTTTGCATAACTAAAGGGGAAATGAATAACATCATATTCTTTATACGGTGGCCCTGCAAGAAAGAGAGAGAAGGCTTAAAGACAAATATAACGGAAAGCACAAATCCTAAGAGAGATGGAACAAGGAAACTTACAGCTGTCCTGGGGACACTTGCCATTCCCTAATGGCCAAGAGCTTTTGGTTTTAACAGGCTTTGTAACTTGGGGAACAGGAGACAAAGCCTACAGCCCGTGAAAGGGAGAATTAGGAAGATGAAAATCTCCCACTCAAAAGGAGATATTAAGGCAATTTGGCTTTGAATAGAAGAGAGAGAAATTCTCCAGAAGATTCTTTACCCAGTACAGCCCTAAAGTGCATTTGGACTGGAAAATAATATTCCTTTTGTGGCCTGAAAATATCCAACCTGAGAATTTGAAGTGGTTCCAATAAATAATAAACTGGAAAAAATGTTTGCAACTTATATTACCAACATGGCATAAATATTACTAATATATATAAAGAACACCTAAAAATAGACAAGAAACATGCTAATAACCTTGTAGAAAAATGGGGTAGATACACACAACTTATAGAATAAAAGAAATGTAAATGACTTAACCATGTGAAAAAAATGCTCAACCTCATTCATAAGATAAAGACCAATTAAAACTACAGTGAAATACTGTTTCTCACCTATCATATTGGCAGAAGTCCAAAAGTTGATAGCTTCTCTTTTGGTTTGTGGTTACCATGTCCTTCATATATACCAAGCTATATTTATAGCCGTCTGTTTAAAGCTGATGATCACTTAAGTTTGAACACATTCTAAAATCACTACTATTTTTAGTCACCCGCCCCTCCACCCCCCATGGTTCGGTCATTTTTTTACTTCTTTTGTGTATGTGTGTTTGTGTGTATTTCTTAACTTAGTGTTGTAATTACACATGATCTTTCTACTTTTGCCTTTTAACCTTTATACCAGCTTTATTGTTTGTTTATCCACTGCTTTTATTATGTTTGCCTTTGTCATATAGTTTTTTTCTTTGTGATAGTTTCTTATTCATATTTTTATCTTTTTCTTTTTAAAAAGTGGTGATAAGCCCGGCCAGTGTGGCTCAGTGGTTGAGGGTTGACCCATGAACCAAGAGGTTACTAGTTTGATTCCTGGTCAGGGCACATGTCCGGGTTGTGGCTCGATCCCCAGTAGGTGGCGTGCAGAGGGGTGCCAATTGATGATGTTTCTCTTGCATAGTTGTTTCTGTCTCTCTATCCCTCTCCCTTCCTATCTCTCTAAAAATTAAAAAAAAAAGTATTTTTTAAAAAGTGGTGATAAACTCATTCAGCCCTTTCTTATCTGGGTAGTGCTTTATCTCTCTTTCAATTCTAAATGATAGCCTTGCAGGGTAGAGTAATCTTAGTTGTAGGTCTTTTCTTTTCATCACTTTGAATATTTTATGCCATTCCCTTCTGACCTGCAAAGTTTCTTACGAAAAATCAGCTGATAGTCTTATGGGAGCTCCCTTTTATAAAACTAATTGCTTTGCTTTTGCTACTTTTAAGGGTCTCTCTTTGTCTTTAACTTTTGGTAGTTTAATTATGATGTGTCTTGCTGTGGGCCTCTTTGGGTTCATCTTGTTTGGGAGTATATATGTTTCCTGGATCTGTATGTCTGTTTCCTTCACCAGGTTAGGGATGTTTTCAGTCATTATTTCTTCAAATAGGTTTTTAGTCTCTTGCTCTCTCTCTTCTCCTTCTGGCACCCCTATGATTCAAAGGTTGGTATGCTTGCTGTTGTCCCAGAGGTCCCTTAAACTGTTCCTATTTTTAAAATTTTATATATATATTTATTTTTGATGTTCTGATTGTGTGTTTTCCACTATCTTGTCTTCCACACCACTGATTCCATTCTCTGCTTCATCTACTCTGGTGCTGATTGTCTCTAATGTATTCTTTATTTCCGTTATTTTATTCTTCATTTCTGACTCGTTCCTTTTTATGGTTTCTATCCCTTTGTTGAGGTTCCAACTCAGTTTACCTATTCTTCCCCTAACTTCATTGACTATCCTTATAACCAATGATTTGAGCTTTCTATGTGGTAGATTGTTTGTCTTCATTTTGTTTCTTTTCTGGATTTTTGTTCTGTTGTTGCATTTGGGACATGTTTCTTTGTCTACTCTTTTTGACTGAATTTTTGTGTTTGTTTCTATGCATTAGGTAGATATGCTATGTCTGCTAGTATTGGCAGAGTGACCCTATGTAGAATGTGTTCTGTGGGGCCTGATGGTGGAGGCTTCCTTTTCACCTGAGCCAGGTGATCCAGGAGGGTCTGTTGTGTGTGTTGTGTGTGCCTTCCTGTTTTAGTTGAGCCTTAATTGCTGTTGACATGTTAATGGGTGGAAATGACCCTCAGTCTGACTGACTATGAGGGCTGGCCATGACCACAGTGGACAAGCTGTTTTGTGGGGGCTGACTCCATGGAACAGGAGTTGCTTTAGTCAGGCTCTGGTACCAGCCAAGTCTATCCTTTGGGTGTGTCATTTGGGGAGCTGGTTGGGTGGTGCTCTGGTGTGGTCTGATGTTGGCCATTGGGTGTGTTGTTTCTGGAGCTATTGGGCCCTCCCAATACAGGGAGGGCCCAATAGCTCCAGTACAGGCCAAGGTCAGTTGCCATTTGTACCTGTTTTTTGGGCTACCTGGTGGGAGCTACAAAGTGGTTGAATGCCGCTTTTGCTGGGCTTTGGGCTGCTTGGCAAGATATACAGGGCACACAGGGCCAGCCACTGCTTATTTGGTGTTTGTGGACCTTTGAGAGATTTTAGGAAAGTCCGTAGCACAAGCTAAGACAGGCAGCTTGTGTAAAAAAGCCCTCTGCCAGGCACATGGGTTGAGTGGGGCTGGGTCTCCAGGAATCATCAGGGCAGTTAATGTATTAGGATTTTTTATTTTCATCTGTACTGCATATATAGTTATATCTCCCTTATCATTCCTAATATTATTTATCTGTGCTTATCTCTTTTTTTTACTTAGCCAGTCTTGCTAGAGGTTTATCTTCTATTGGTTTTTTGGTTTTATTAATCCTTTTCTCCCCTTTGTTTTTGATTTAACTTACTTTGGCAATTAAATATTACTTTCAGCTATATATTCTCTTTGAGTTCGTTCTTTTGATATTTTTTGACCTTTCAAATTGAATGCACAACTTATTAATACACAATCATTTTGTATTTGAAAATAAATATAAGGCAGGTTTGTCATACACACACACACACACACACACACACACACACATATGTCCTATATAATAAAACCCTAATATGCAAATCAACTGAACGGCAGAATGACTGGTGGAACAACCAGTCGCTATGACACAAGTTGAGCATCTGCCCCCCCCAGAGGGAGATCGGTGGCAGGGCTGGCTAGCAGGTAGCTCCAGGCTGCCAGCCAAGATGGGTGCGGTGGCCCCCCCCCCCCCATCGCCCTGCCCGCCGGTCACCCCACAGATGGCCTTGATCATCGGCCAGGCATAGGGACCCTACCCTGTATATTGGGAACAGTCTCTTAGATTTAAAAATTAAAACCTGGTAAGGCTACTCTAACAGTGAAAAAACAGGATGATGTAGTGGCTTGCACATTTTATGATCAGCCCTGATTCTGACACTTATAACTGTGTGACAAAACCAATTACTTAACTTCTCTCTGCTTCAGTTTTTCCACCCATAAGATGGGGGAAATGGTACTATTGCTTCAGAAGGATCATGTTATGTACTACTTTTTATGATCAGGGCAAAAAAATGTGGCTGCCCATACAACAGTAAGATGCCTTTCACCTGTGTGAAAAGTATGGTTACTGGTGAATGCAGCGTACTGGATTGCGAGAGGGATGTCCCACTGCTGGTTTAGACCCAACATCCCCTGAGGGGTCCCGGATTATGAGCGGACACAGGCCAGGCTGAGGGACACCCTCTTCCCCCCACTTCCGCCATGCACGAATTTTGTGTACCGGAACTCTAATACATATATATATATATATATATATATATATATATATATTTATATTTCACAGAGGAGCCCTGACCGGTTTGGCTCAGTGGATAGAGCGTCGGCCTTCGTACTCAAGGTTCCAAAGTTCGATTCCAGTCAAGGGCATGTACCTTGGTTGTGGGCACATCCCCCGGGGGCGGGGGGAGTGTGCAGGAGGCAGCTGATCGATGTTTCTCTCTCATCGATGTTTCTAGCTCTCTCTCCCTCTCCCTTCCTCTCTGTAATATTTCACAGAGGAAGGGAGAGGGAGAAAGAGATAGAAGCATCAATGATGAGAGAGAATCATTGATTGGCTGCCTCCTACAGGCCCCACACTGGGCACTGAGCCCGTAACCCAGGAATGTGCCCTGACTGGGAATCGCACTATGACCTCCTGGTTTATTGGTCAACCCTCAACCACTGAACCATGTTGGCCTGGCAGCAGGTTTGTCTTTTAATGCCATTTTAGTTAAATGTTCTATAATTTATATATATAGTTATTTTGTTTTTTTTTTTATCTAAGAATTATTTAGTAATGTGGTTTTAGTTTCCCAAAATACAGTGTTCCTTTCATGTATTTATGTGAATATGTATGTATTTTGCATTGTGAGCAAAGAGTATAGTTTGCATGATAATGATTCCTTAGTATTTGTTGAGACTTCCTTTTTTACTTGCCAGGTGGTTAGTTTTTATAAATGTCCTATGAGTACTTCTAAAGAATGGGTGTTTTTTATTTATTGGATACATGGACACACAATTTTTTTTTGCTTTATATATTCATGTATTTGAATTCAATTTTGTCTACAGGTGTTTGTCTCCTATTTTCTTATTTGTGGCCAGCCTCACTTTCTTTTCTGAGAAACTCAATAAAATCTTTTACTATGATTAAATACTTGTTTCTTCCTGTAATTGCTTAATTTTTGCTTTATTTTGAGCTAAGGTTGTTAAATGTATACAGATTAAGAATTCTTAGCAAATATCTGGGGGTTGTCAGCTTTATTAGTTTTCCCTGATACTGTTATTATTTTGCCCTCTCTCTTGAATCATGGTATATCTAGTTATCTTTCTGGTATCTGGTATCTGTTTTGTTGAGATTTGAGAAAATAATCTGAGAAAACACAAGTGACTAAGTTGTTTTGTTTTTTTCTATAGATTGAGTAGGACCTGAAGAACAGTGTACTGGAGAGGAGTGGACTTAACCTGGTACACTGTAGATATAAGAAAGGCCAGTTGTGGAAAAGGAGCCTGCTAGGGGCAGGGGCCTTACATATATTGTCTCATTTAATCCTTGCAACACCTCTTGGGGTGGGTAAAAGTATCCTGGCTTTACAGAAGAGGGTGCTTGCCAGATAATTTATGGGAGGGTTATACTTTAAACCCAGAGCTTTGATGTCAAAACCCATGTTCTTTCTATAGTTTGAAAATTAACAGACTCCTACAGAAAGGGCTGTTCCTCTAAGGGTCTTAAGCAGGAATCTTAGTCTTTTTCTTCATTTATTACACAAGTTCTTGACTTCGATATTTTGAGGTTTTTGCAGGGAATGAAATGAGGAGGAAAGAGGTGGGATTATGGAAAAGTCTCCTTTGGCTAGCTCCCATAGACAATAATCTGAGTGGTAATTAGGATGTAACATGATAAAACTCTGTTCTCTACCTTCTTTCCTTCCATGGTCTACTTATGCATTAAGAGGTGTCCAGGGGGCACTGACTGAATTGAGCCTCATTAGGAATTTCATGCCCAGGGCTTCTTCCCATTGGCAATGAACCCTGAAAACAGCTCTTACTAGCCTTTCCAGAAATAGGCCCGGTCAGACGGGGCAAGCATGTTTCAAACTCTGCTGATCTGATTCATTTTTCAGAATATTCAAACCCTTCCTGAGTAGTTTCTCTATGAAATTGAAGTCATATGGTCACAGATAAGGAACTGTCTCCTGTCATACTTCCTCTCTTCAGTCCTTGTCATCAAGTACTTCTTAGTGTTTTGCTTATTGAATTCTGATCAGTTAGAAATGTTCTCTCCCAGCCTTTCTTCTGCTGGTAACAGTTGTCCATTATTTAAAGAGGAGAATCCATGAAGGGTAGGAGGAGGGCAGTAATTGAAAGATGGCAGGAAATATTGACCTTGTTCCCCTCTGATGATGGCCATGCATTGCAGTCTGTGCTGGGTAATGTCTGGTGGGGAGTCTTGGGGCTTTTTCAGGAAGTTGGCTGCATCCCATTATCTCAGAATGCGTGTGAGTGTTTAACAAGCAGCATTGGATAAAAGGCTGTCATGTGGCTATGGAAAGATTTCCTTTTATTGGACAATTCATAATCCCTTTGTTTTAGAGAAATCTCCAAGACTGACTTCCCAGGCTGCCTATGAGCCCCCATTGCATTTACATATACAGCTCTGAGGTTTAAAGCTAATTTATTTCTATCTCGTTTCAGCTTTTATACTGCATTTAATCAGTTGTTTTGGTCCCACTGTTACTTCCGGCAGGCTTGCTCGGAAAGGATTATAGGTGGGTCCTGGTGTCACAGACTCATCCATAGCATCTGGCCAACATGCCAGAATGCTGAATGTCTCAGAGGCTTCCTGCTCTATGACTGGCAAGCTCAGGGTGGTTCAGGCTGTCATAGAGCCATTCCTTTGCAGAGCACCCAGAAAATCGGAAGGATAAAGAGGGCCAAAGGATCTTTTAAAAAGCCAGCTGGAAAGTGTATGAAAAATAAAATGCAAGTCACCTGTCCAAATCCCAGGAGTCCTCCCCAAGTTACTTTTTGTGGTTAGGTAATTTCAGTTCTCATGTCAAGGAGTTGAGGATAAAGGCTGCCCCAGTAGGGTTTCTGGTTAACATTAAACTGGGAATGCTGGAGGGCAACCTGAGAGACTTTACCTCACAGTGGTCGCTCTGGTATCTTTATTCTGAGTGAGTGTTTTTCATAACCCTCCTTGTCTTGGTGGAAAAGTCTTTGGGGTAAGCTTATGTCCACATTGGGGTGGGCACTAAGATTCAAAGAGAAGCAAAGGCTAAGCAGAATGTGGGCCCAGTAGTGAACTTACTGGGCAGTTCTTAACCAGGGCGAGAGGACAGGAAGAGGCAAGCCCTGGCACATACCTGTGGCATTTAACATAAAATTCCTGTTGACCAGATGCTTTTGCCAAAAAGCTATGGACAGTGATCAGTGCTTGAATTCCCCTCAGTGCCTCTGTTGAAGTGATTTGTTCAAGACCACAGAGCCAGTTGGTTGGCAGCCAGAATGAGAAGATGAGTCAGAAGCTCTGATTTTTCAGGCTAATATATGGCCTTCAGGTAGCATTTCCTGCCCAGTCAGAGAACTTCTGGGATCTGGAACAATGTGCTCTTGCAAAATTCGGATAAAGCCTCTCCAGCCCTATAACACAAAATGAACTTTGCCTTAAATGAGCTACAGTTTTACCTTTTGCAAAGGTGAGAAACTGTTGGGGGGCTTATCAAGCTAGATGAAGTGGTGCCTGGATGCTAGCTGGGGCAAAGGGTGTCTTATACAAAGTTGTCCAACCTGCCTGTCCTCCCTCCCTTTACTTTTTTCTTCCCCTCTCTTTGTTACTACAGCCCGTCTCCAGATATTCATAATGACCATCTCTTGGTATGGCTAATCTTGGCCTTGTGTTCTTGAAGTGTGAACCCAAAGATTCACTAAAATTGCATGGCTAAGAGAGTATAAAGATTCTAGTTTTCCCTATGGAATGTGATCATACTTCTCTGTAATATATTGGTAAATTTTTAGATTAGTGTCTGTGATTTTATTTATTTAAATTTAAATTTTATGTCTTCAACTCTGATTTGATAACTATCGTGCACTGGTGGGGGGCGTGGCCTGCAGGGATCGGCCCGCTGTGGGAGCGTTACTCATCTCAGTCAGCCAAGTGGCGCTCCCACTGTGGGAGTGCACTGACCACCAGGGGGCAGCTCCTCATTGAGTGTCTGCCCCCTGGTGGTCAGTGCATGTCATAGCAACTGGTTGACTGATCGTTCTGGTTGTTCCGCTGTTCAATCGCTGGGCTTTTATTATATGGGATGGTTCAAAATTCAAAGGTCACAAAAGGTCCATAGTAAAAATACTCCATCCCTGTGCATTCAGCTTCCCTCCCTCAAGACAGCCAATGTTGCCAGTGTCCTCTAGAGAGTGTCATACATATTTAAGTACATACACTGATATAGTGTTTTTCCCCCTACTTTTGCACAAAGTATAGGTTACTACATACACTGAGTGGCCAGATTATTATGATCTCTGAACACATAATAATCTGGCCACTGTGTGTGTATATGTGTGTGTGTGTGTGTGTGTGTGTGTATATATATATATATATATATATATTTTAGAGGCCCGGTGCATGAATTCGTGCATGGGTGGGGTCAGGCCAGCCTGGCCAGGGGGAGGGGACATGGGTGGTTGGCCAGCCTGCCTGCTGGTTGAACTCCTGGTCGAGGGGACAATTTGCATATTAGCCTTTTATTATATAGGATATTCACTGAGTGGCCAGATTATTATGTGTTCAGAGATCATAATAATCTGGCCACTCAGTGTATATATGATTCTACAATTTGCTTTTTCCATTTAACAATATATCTTGGATATCACTATTGATTAGTTAATAAAGAGCTTAGTAGGTGACTTTTGTTTTTAATAAATACAGAATGACTCAGGTGGAAGATTTTAGAGTAATGTGTGCATTGACCAATGTTTAAGAATGACAGTGCTCTGATTAATTAGAATTAGGCAAAATTTATTGTTTAAATGAAGGATATTTTTTATTGTTGTTTCTAAGAAGTGGTTACTGATTGGTTTTTAGAGCCACTATGACTCACAAAGCATCTTTGATAATAAATTTGGAATAACTGTGTCATTCACTTTGGGAGTTTGCGCAAGTCATGATTTTAGTTTAAAACTGTTAAGGCAATAAAGCAGTCACATATTGGGTCTTCTTGACTGCAGTGTCTCCCCTGCAGTGTGTTAGGGCCATTTTGTAATAATCAGGTGTAGAGAGCTGTGCTGGATATACCATGGCCACTAGGCACTTTGGACTCTGGAATGACCAGATGCTTTGTCTTTGCAACTATAGAAAGTAAAAATAAAAAGCTTCACTAAATACTGAAACCTGCTGACAAGTTGGAAATGCTTCCAGACTGACTGGTCGGACTATGGCCCTTTCATGCCCCTGTTCTTAGTAAAGAGCCAATCCCAGAGGGATGGGAGATCAGTTGGGGGTGGGTGAGAGTGTTGCATCTTGAGTTTTTGCCAAGGCAGCCACTTTAATGCTTCTGGGAGTGCCTGGCTATTTACAGAAGACAAAAAACACATTTCTTGCCCTTTGGTGGTAGTTGTGGTGGGGTGTTGTGAGGGCTTAAAATCCTCACCAGCTTAAGACATAATGGTGCCTGTCCTCCCCCATCTCCTCCCCACAAATAGATAATTCAAAATAAAATAATTTCAAATTTTAAATTATCATTAGCCCCAGGATGGGTGACTAGTTAGATTTATTTTTTTATTACTTTATTGATTAAGGTATCACATATTTGTCATCACCACCCCCCCCCCAGTTAGATTTTTTAAAATATATTTCTTTATTGATTTCAGAGAGGAAGGGAGAGGGAGATAGAAACATCAATGATGAGAGAGAATCATTGATTGGCTTCCCCCCACATGCCCCCCACTGGGGGTCAAGCCCATAACCCCGGCATGTGCCCTTGACCGGAATCAAACCCGGGACCCTTCAGTCCACAGGCCGACACTCTATCCACTGAGCCAAACCAGCCAGGGCTAGGTTTTTTTTTTTTTTTTTTTTTTTTTTTTTTTTTATAAATCCTACATAATAAAAGCCTAATATGCTAAGTACCTGGTTGTCCAGTCATCCATTCAACCAATCAAAGGGTAATACACTAATGATATGCTAAGACTGCTCACTGCTCACTATGACATGCACTGACCACCAGGGGGCAGATGCTCCAACGGGTAGGTTAGCTTGCTGCTGGGGTCCAGCGATCGGGACTGAGCGAGATGGGCTGGACACGCCCTAGAGCCCTCTTGCGGTCCCTCCCCAGCTGGCCAACCTCCTGTGTCCCTCCCTAGCCCCGATTGTACACCGGTGGGATCCCTCGGCCTACCCTGCGCCCTCTTGCAATCCAGGATCCCTCAGGGGATGTCAGAGAGCCGGTTTTGGCCTGATCCCGCAGGCCAGGCCAAGGGACCCCACAGGTGCATGAATTTGTGCACTGAGCCTCTAGTGTATTAAATATCAAATTGACTCAAAATTTTTTTTCCTTATGTTCTTTTTACTTGTTTTTTGAGTACCCGTGCTTTGCTGATGCCCAAGGACAAATTGATTGTCTCTGCTGTATGATCTAACATTGAGAGATTCTAGTTCTCCAGAGGAGCTGCCCTCTTCCTAGGATTTGGGTGGCAGAAATTATTTCAGACTATCAAGAATTTTGAAGTTTTTAAAAATGTTCTTTTGTTTATTTAATAATATCTTTATCCAGACTGAACACTAAAATAGCTTTGAAATTTTCTTTCAAGAAATCATTTTCTTTTTGAGTGCTCCATGATGAAATCAGTCTTAATTTCAGTTCAGCTAGTGTGTAAAAACACACAGTGAGTGATTATTAGTCCCCGAAGGAGACAAGACAGATGGAGCCCAGAATGGAATTGGCTTTATGATTAATTGAATCCTTGAAGAGTTGAAAAAAGTTAGAGCTGATTTGGCCCAGTCAGCGCCTTGAGATGTTTGGTGCTGTCCTGAGCCTGAAAGAAGAAAGGGTCACAATAACCCAGATTTATCCTCTATTAAAATGGATTGGATGTGTGCACCAGACGGTTCCCATTTTTAAACCATTGATGCAGGATAATTGGAATGGAAACAAACAAGATTAGAACTAGATTGCAGGTATTCGTGCGAGTTGCCTTCTAAATCGATCAGAGTCTGATTTGTTCTGAGCGTGCGTTATCATTAGAGTGAATCGTTGAAACACAGTGACACCTCTGGAACTGTCCACCAAGAAGCGGAAGAGGAAGGAGCGGGAGCAGGGAGCTACTTAGGGTTGGGAACTTGGTAAAACTAGAGTGGTTTTCTGTCTTTTTTTTTATTTCCAGCAGGGATGCATAATGTAGAGGTTTGAAATGAAATGACTGCCTCTTCTCCACAGTGAATAGATGGATGTGTTCTTTTTTAATGTTTGGATCAAATGGTCACCTAGGGCAGCTGCTGTCTGTGGGGACTTTGCAATCCAGGGAATGAGAAGGGAAAAGAACTGGTGCTGTGGGGGACTGCAGCCACATTAATCACCAAGTCTATTAGGATGATGGGTGTCTTGCTGCCTTGTCAGGGGGCCTGTTAGCACATGGAACATTGTTGGTGGAGCTAGAGAGCTTGGGTTTGCCTTCATGGATAGGCTACACTTCCCAGGTTCCCTCCAAACCCTCTCCCACCACAAACTCTAGGCATGGACATGGGGTGGGATGTGGAACAGGGGGTCCTGATCCAGAGAGTGACTCTGACCTAGTCCTGAACTCAGGAGTCTGAATACATGGGTCACAGCCTCAGGTCTACAGCCAGCTAACTGACATTTGAGTAATCATTTTCCTTACAAAAGCAAGAGGACTGGATAGCTGAGGTTCTTTCTGGCTGGAGAGTGCTCCACTGTCCCTTTTCTTCCTGAGTTTTCTTTCAGGTGCTGGTGCCCGTGCCAGGTCCCTGGCAGCCTGCTGTGTTTAGGCCCATAGAAGTCCCATCTGATAGGCAAGCCTCTTCCTTACCTTCCAACTATTTTTTTTTCCTTTTCTTTTCATTTTTATGTTTTGAGCTCTTGTGAGTCAGACTACAGGCAGCTCATTTACCTGGGAGTCAGCCAGAAGGAAAGCCACTTGAAGTCTACTTTCATTTTGCAGTGGAAGGTGTTTTCCTGTTGAATTGCTAACCAGGCAGGTCAGAGGGAAACCTTAAGGCAGGCGTCCTCAAACTACGGCCCTCGGGCCACATGCGGGTGTTTTTGCCGTTTTGTTTTTTTACTTCAAAATAAGATATGTGCAGTGTGCATAGGAATTTGTTCATAGTTTTTTTTAAACTATAGTCCGGCCCTCCAACGGTCTGAGGGACAATGAACTGGCCCCCTGTTTAAAAAGTTTGAGGACCCCTGCCATAAGGGATTTCACTCATCCCTAGAAGGGGCTGAAAAAAATCTTGATTATTTATCAACTCTGGCATATCTAAAAAGGCATTATCCCCAAGGAAAGGGGGTGAGGTTTCTTGGTCCAGAATTAGAGAAGGTGAAACCAAGGCCCATGCTATACCCTCAGGCCACTGTAGAGCTATGAACTGAGCCCTGCTTCTTCCCATTTCCCACTGCCATGTCCAGCAGTTCGTTACCTTGGCCCCATTAGCTCCTCCAGCTATAGCTTCCACTGCTGCCATTGTGTCAGGCACAAAGGAGTTTGATTTGCCTATTTTATTGGAGTTCCCATTGTGAAAAATCGCTCCTGAAAAGTATCTCATTCCCTTGTGTCTGATACAGCCTTTGTTCTTGTCAAAGGCATTCCTCCCTTTCCAGCTCAGCCTCAGCTGGACCCTAAGAGCAAGCAGTGCTCAGTAAACTTTCCTTCTTGCTTTTGTGTAGAGAAGTGGGCATGGGAAGTGGAGTGGCAGTCCTGTTTTAGGGGACCATGCCTGCTTCTCTAGACCTGAAAGGCCTCAAGCATGTATGGGAATGGGAGGAATTGGTGGTACATTGTCAGTCTTGCCTGGAACTAAGTAATCCAGGGTCTAAAGAACACATTTCTTACCTCCCATCATCCTAGAGAATTACTTCTCCTGGAGTCTAGAAATGCAGCTGTTCTATTCAGTGACAAGAGGATTGGCTAAACATGTAAGCCTGCTGGCTGGTTATGTAAGGTGGAAGAGAAACCTAGTGTCTGTCTTAGCCTTTCATTCTCCAGACTTTTGTTGGAACCTGTCCTCTGGGGCAGGGAAAAATTCTAGCCACCTTTGCTAATCCCCCAACAAAGCCCAATGTGACAGGGAGCTCTTATTTTAGCCTCTAGGATGACACATACTACTTGTGGCTCTTGTATCCCATCTGTCTGCCCAATGCCCAGTGCTTTGGCAGGGTATGTATCAGAGAGATGGCTGAATGAGCTGTTCCCAGCAGAAGAAGCTCTTGTCCAGGAGTGATTAGGATTGGTCTTTAGGAGGAGGTGTGCCAACTAGGCTTGTGTCTCACAGAGAGTGTCTCTTTCTGCTTGGGCATCAGCATTGTTCACATTCACAGTTTCTGCCATGCCTTTCTTTCCCTCTTTTCTTGGGTGCAGTGTTCTCTACTGTACTAGGTTCATGGACAAGCTCTATTGGGGAGGGCTGGTGGAACATGGGAGACACAATACAGTGGAATGGGTGATGGTAAGGCAGACATATACTTGGACGTATATCTCCTGTATGCCTCCATAAAGGGACCTGTATAAACGAACCTTTACTTGCCCTGCTTCTGCCCCTCTCTGTCTAGCACCTCAGCATCTGGACTACTAGGAAAATGTGATTCTTGATGACAAGCTGGAAGGAGAGCACTAATTCAGGTAGCAGTCATGGCTAAGGGCTTCCCACCAAGAAGGATGTTTTTTGAAATAGTACTAGATGCCTGCCTTTCTTCCTCCCCCTCCCCCCCCCCCCCCACACACCACCACCATGGGTGTGTTGTTAAGAAGTAACTGTCCGCTAAACATCCCAAAAGAACCATGCTGAGGAAGCCCTACAGGAAACAGAGATGCCATCTAGGGATGCAGAGGGACTTAGAGGCCAGGAGCACCTGGGTCCCACTGATTTGCACAATGACTTTGGCTAAAGCCTTGGCCTCTCTGTCTCTAAGCTGGAAGTGGGGAATATTACATTATACCTCCTCGGGCCATGGAGAGAGATGAGATTATCCCTATAAACTGCTCTGATTGTCTTGGTAGGAAAACGCTGTATCTCTGCCAGTTGTTGTAAATTGTGACACTTGAAAATTAATAGGGCATTATTTTAAGAAGTTGCAAATACTGCCCATGCCTGTTTATTTTTCCAATTTATTCTCACCTTTTTCTAATGAAGGGAGGGGCAGATGCTACCTGCCCTGCACACTTCACTGATGGTTGAGAAGAATAACCAAAAGATGAGCATAGTCAGACCGTGACCTGGGCAAAGGCATTTGGTGGCTGTGCTTATCGCCCATGGCGAACAGACTCAGAGAAGCCAGCTCATATGACAGGTGTTTACTGAATTTCAACTCCTTTATGTTCTAAGGAGATAGAAAGATATATTTGGCATATTTACCTCCCTCAGTATGTTTAGAGTCTAGACCAGTGATGGGCAACCTTTTGAGCTTGGTGTGTCAAACTTAGCCAAAAAACTGAGCATAACTCGGGTAGTGTGTCACTTTGAGGAAAAAACTAACTCCAAGACTCTAGTCACAAATGTTTCATCCTCAGGAGCAGCAAATGTTTCATCCTCGGCATGCGGCCGCGTGTCATCAGAAATGGCTACGCGTGTCAGTGCTGACACGCGTGTTATAGGTTCACCATCACTGGTCTAGACCAAGGTATGAAGAATGTTTAGAAATAACCAGAGCACCTGCAATATTCCAGACACTGAAGTTTTACATACAGTTTTTCATTGACTTTGTCAAAGTAAGTACTATTATGATTAAGTACAGTTATCATTTACATTTTACACATGAGGAAACTGGCCTACAGAGGTCAAGTACTTCCCTAGGGTCACATAGCCAGATTGTGGTTAGATCTAAGACATGAACCTAGGCAGTGTGATAAAAAGCCAAGCTGTAAACAACTGTGCTATACCAAGCGATGATAAGTGGAGGGAGGGGGTAGGGGGAGGGGGAAGGAGGAGCGGGATACTGAGAGGCAGAGAGAGGGTGGGAGGAAGGAAGAATGGATATGGAGAGGGGATGAAGGATCTGGAGAAAGGGTGAAAGAGATAGCTAGATATCTGGGTTCCTATTGTTTTCTCTGCAGTGAGTGATAATCAGTGTTACTCTTTGCTTTTAGATCCATCCCCAGAAGGAAAATCAGGATGTTTATCAGGAAAGGGCAGTAGATAAGAAACTTGACTTTGGTGGCTCACCAATCCCATGAAATGCTCCTGTCAAACACTCCCATCATGAGGCGGACTTTGTTCCCTGGGGAAGATAGTTTGGGGTTTCTTCCCTCCTTTTTATTTTTATTTTTATAAATTAGGTTCTGGTGCCTCTGTAGTTGAATTCTCCAGTGTGGTCCTTCATTCATTTGCCCCTCCTTACCAAGGGGAAGGAATTGAGAGTGTGAGTGCCCTTCTCAGCTATGGTCCTGGGCTCAGAATGCTTCTCAGAGGAAATCATCTTCTGCCCTGGCCAGGTGGTTCAGTTGGTTGGAGCATTGTCCCGTGAGCCAAAAAGTTGAGGTTTGAATTCCCGATCAGGGCACATACCAGGTTGTGGGTTCATTTCAAGGCAGGGCACATGTGGAAGACAACCAGTGGTTGTTTCACTCTCACATATCTCTCTCACACACACATATCTTACCCCCAACACACACACACACACACACACACACACACACACACACACACCTCTCTCTCTCTCTCTCTCTAAAAAAAAAATATTCATCTCATCTCCTTATTTCTTGAGACAGGCACGCAGGATGAATTCCTGATCCAAATGTGAGTGAGGCTGCCAGTGCAGCGTTAGACCCACTACACTAGGAGAAGAACCCTGCCATCAGGGAGAGGGTCAAGCACAGTATTTTTAGCAAGCAATCCGTTATTGTTTCTTCAGGCACTTTAAAAATAAACACCACCCTTTCTTTCTAATTGGCACCATTTGTCATCTTCTGTCCTTGCTTTTCACACACTGAACAGTTCATGAATATTTATTTACTCTCCTAGAGGCAACGCATGTGCATATATGCTTCTCAAACTCATTCTTGTCCTCTTTCCTTTCCTGTCATAAATAGTGACAGCCCTAGCTGGTTTGGCTTAGTGGATAGAGCATTGGCCTGCAGACTGAAGGGTCCTGGGTTCGATTCTGGGCAAGGGCACATGTAGGCTGGAGTCCCGGTAGGGGTCCTGCAGGAAGCAGCCCATCAGTGATTCTCATCATTAATGTTTCTCTCTCTCTCTCCCTTCCTCTCCGAAATCAGTAAAAACATATCTTTTTTAAAATGGTGACATCGTGGAAGGCAGGGAATGGAAAGCTGGGGCCCTTGACTTTGAACCCTTTTCTTTGATGCTACAACTGACAAGTTCCCACACCTCTGTTCCACATTCCTACTCGTCTGTGAGGTTACCACTCCCCCCTACCCTCGTTGCAAAATTGTCTGCCTTTTTTTCAGAATTCAGCCAACTTTGAGGTCCCATACCATACCTCCACCCTCTTTGCTTGGTTGGTGAAATACCTCTCCTCAGCATTCAAGTCTAGGATCCCTGAGGTGCTTGGTGAGGTACACTGGCTTGGACATTAGCTCTTCAAATTTGTTGTTGTTCTTGGCAAAGGCTAGGTGAGAGGAGTAGGGAGCTAGCTATCACCTCCTGTTTTCTTAGGAAAGCCTTTACTTGTCTTCCACACTGACACATAAGCCCTAGCAGTTCTGAACAACAAAAGAACCCGGAGCCTGCCTCAGGGACATTGTGCTGAGCTGAGGACTCTGGAAAGAATCTTCCCCTTGTGGCTGGGCTCTGCCTGGGATGGCCCCATTCCTGAGCCATTTGTTGGTCTGTATTTTGGCTCTCCGGAGTGACTAAAAAGACAGGATGATTGCCCAACTATTTGGATGAGGGAGATTACTATTGTTGATGTACACTTCTCGATATGTTTCATCTGGCACCCAGGATGCATTTTCCCCATGCTCCTGTGGAAGACTACATTTTTTCCCTCGTAATAGCTCCTCTAGACCAGAAATGATTATAGATGTCATCTTATTTTCACCTCTGTCTCCAGCAAGGAAGCCCTCTCTCCTAGCCCATCACAACACTTTCCTCTTCTGGCCTTAAAACTTACTTATTCATTCAAAAATACGTATTGAGTGCCTATTATGTGCTAGGCACTCTGCTGTGTTGGGGATATGGTAGTGAACAAGACAGATTGGTCTCGCTTCTTAAATAGTTTACCTTTTAGTTAGAAAAATAATTTTTAAAAGTTAGTTACTACATCATTAAAATTAAGAGCTTTTATTTCAAAAAATACCATCAAGAAAGTTTTATGAAAAAAATTTTTTAAATAAGTTTAGAAAATTTTAAAAATAAATTACCCATTTTAAAAAAGTATTCTTTTATTGATTTCAGAGAGGAAGGGAGAGGGAGAGAGATTGGCCGCCTCCTGTATGGCCTCACACTGGGGATCAAGCCTGCAACCCAGGCATGTGCCCTGACCAGGAATTGAACCATGACCTCCTGGTTCATAGGTCGATGCCCAACCACTGAGCCACGCTGTCTGAGCAGAAATTACCCTTTTTTTTAAAGAAAGTTTATGACAAACCGCAGAATGAGAGAAAAAATTTACAAATCATATATCTGGATAAAGGGCTCTAGAATACGTAAAGAATTCTTACAGTTTAATAACAAAAATGACAACCCAATTAAAAAAAAAAACAGGCAAAGGATCTGAATAGATAGCTGTCCAAAGAAAATATACACTGGCCAATAAGCACATGAAAAGATGTTCAACATCACTAGCCACCAGGGAAATGCAAATCAAATCCACAATGAGATACCACTTTACACTCACTAGAATGATTATTATAAAAAAGGCAGATAATAACAAGTATTGGTGAGAATGGAGAAATAGGACTGCTAGTGGGCATGTAAAATGATCCAGCCACTTTGGAAAACAACCTGTCAGTACCTCAACTGGTTAAACAGTGTTACCATGTGACCCAGCAATTCCACTTCTAGGTGTATACCTACAAGTGAAAACATATATCCATATAAAAACTTATACATGACTGTGCATAGAAGTATTATTCATAATATCCAAAAAGCAGAAACAATCCAAATGTTCCTCAACTGATAAATGGGATAAGTACATGTGGTTTATCTATACAATGGAATATTTTTTGAAAATAAAAAAAATGAAGTACTGATACATGCTGCACATGGATGAAACTTTAAAATATGCTAAGTGAAAAAAGCCAGTCACAAAGGACTACATATTGTATTATTTTACTTATATAAAATGTCCAGACTAGGTAAACTTATAGAGCCAGAAAGTAGATTAGTGTTTTGCCTAATCCTGGGAGGGACGGGTTTGGGGAGGAATAGAATGGCTGCTAATAGGTATGGCTTTTGGGGGAAGGGTGGGTGGTGCAAATGCTTTAAAATTGATTGTAGTGATGGTTGCACAGCTCTAAATATAATAAAGGTTACTGGATTTTACACTTTAAATGGAAGAATTGTATAATATGTGCATTATGTTTTGACAAAGCTGTTTTAAAAAGTCAGCGATAAATGTTATGAAGAAAATAAAATGGGATTATGTAGGAATTTTTTAGATGGATTAGAGAAGCCTCTCTAAAGAAATGCCATTCCAGCTCAGCTGGTGTAGGTCAGTTGGTTAGGCATCATCCTGTGCACCAAAAGGTTGCCTCTTGTTTCCTGGTCAGGGCACATGCTCAGGTTGTGGGCTCAGTCCTCAGCAGGGGGCATGCAAGAGGCAGCCAATCAGTGTTTCATTCTTACATGATGTGTTCCTCTTTTTGTCCCTCTCCCTTCTCTCTAAAAAATAAAAAATCAATTAAAATATTTAAAAGAGCCCTAACTGGTTTGGCTCAGTGGATAGAGTGGGACTGAAAGGTCCCAGGCCTGCGGACTGAAAGGTCCCAGGTTCGATTCCGGTCAAGGGCATGTACCTTGGTTTCGGGCACATACCCAATAGGGGGTGTGCAGGAGACAGCTGATCGATGTTTCTCTCCCATCAATGTTTCTGACTCTCTATCCCTCTCCCTTCTTCTCTGTAAAAAAATAAAATATATTTTTAAAAAATATTTAAAAGAAAGACAGACAGACAGACAAACATGCCATATGGTCTCAACACAAATGTAAGATGGAGTCAGATATGCACACATTAGGCTAAAAGTTTTCCAGGCAGAGGGAATAGCTAGTGCGAGGGCCCTGATGCAGTGAAAAATTTGGCTAGTTGATGATGAAGCAGCCAGAAGGCCAATGTTGCCAGAGTAGTATGAGACAGAGAGCAACTATGACGTGAGGTTGGGGAAGTTGGCAGTGTACCTAGAGACCAAGGTAAGATATATTTGGATTGTATTCTAAGGGTAATGGGAAGCCACTGATGGCTTTTAATCATGGGAATTATAACATCTGATTTACATTTTTTTAATAATCCCTCTGCTTGCTTTTAAGGTAGGAATTCTCTGTGTTTTCAGAATGTAAAGCTCCTACCTTTTTATTTTACACCTCTCATGGTAGAAAATTCTTAGTGTCTCATTTAAGTCACCACTCCTGATCAGGATCCTGGATGGTAGAGCTGATGGCCATGAAACCCCTTCATAACTTCATCCTGAGGTTGTTGCTTTTCAGGCTCAGGACCACGATGTCTACTTGATTTTCCAGTGCTGTGGCTGGCCCTAGCCATGGTACCCTGATCCCAAAACAAAGAGGTCAATCCTAGCACCTCCACTGGCTAGCAGCACACCCACTTTCTTCCTCTGAGATTGAGGGCATTCTGGAGGGTAAGCAGTGCAGGGTGCTATGTGGAAGTCCCACAACTCAGTGGCAAGGTTGGAATAAACTTTTTTATGACTCCAGTTAGCTCCTGACAGGCCATGTAATATGGTGAATTAGAATATAAGAATTGGATTTGAATTTGGATTCACTACTCATTAGCTGTCTAACCTTGAGCAAATTTTCTCATCTAAAATTGGGATAATTACACCTACCTAGTGTTGGTTATCGTAGAGGATTAAATGTGCTAATACATGTAAAGCATTTAGAAATGTGCCTGACAAGTGCTGATCAGAGTGTTAACTGCTGTTATTATCCTCTCTTTGTTCAACCTAAAGTTATCTCAGTGAGTCAGCTTAGGTCGGAGGTATACATTTCTGAGGAAGGCAATGAATAGCATAATCATTAGAGATATACTTTCTCTGCAAATAGTTTTTTAAAATTTCATATGTATTATTTCCTCTGACTCTAAAAGTAATAAATTCTCAGTGTAACCTTTCCAAACATTAAATTAATATGTAATGTAGAAATTTGAAATTATATCAAAAGGCTGTTACAGAGAAGAACTGCCCAATAGTAGTTTATTCACTCTTGCAACAAATATTTAACAGGTAAGTGCCTGCTACATGCATTCTCTGAGGGTTATTGTAAAAAGTAAGGGAAATAATATACATACAGTATTTAGCACATGCTGACCACCAGTAAGTGCTCAGTAATGGTAGCTTCTGTTATTGTTGTCATTGTCATCCCGAAAAACTTCTTGACGGGAGCTGGGACATCTGGGCCATGAAGGTCATTTTTCTCTCTGGTGTATCGTTCCAGACCTTAGAGACTTTGTGCTTTAGGTGGCCTATAGCCCTCATGCCAGACCAAATTCCTCCATTGCCGTGTCACTTGCAGGGAACATCACTGTAAACATCTCCTTCTTGTCATTTATTAGCTTTTTATTGTTGTACAACCAATTCCAAATTTAGTAGGTTAAAACAACAGTAATTATTATTTCTCATGGTTTCTATGGATCACGATTTGGAAGTATAGTCAAGATGTTGGCTGGGACTGGGTTTGCAGGATGTGCTTCCAACTCGCATGCCTGGCAAGTTGCTGCTAGCCGTTGGTGGGAGGTCTCTCTCTCTCAGTTCCTCTCCATGTGAGCCTCTTGGCTATCCCTGTGGTTCCTTCCAGAGTGAGCAGTGTAAGAGAAAAAGGCAGAAGCATCAATGCTGCTTATGACCTAGCCTCAGAAGTTAACACCATCACCTCTTCTCTATTCTTTTGGTCACACAGATCAGTCATGATTCAGTGTAGGAGAGAACTATGCAAAGGCATAAATACCAGAAGGCAAGGATCATTGGTGGCTGTTTTGGAGACTGGCTACCATATACCTACTATCTAAGGATGCTGTCCTAGGCATTATGGGAGAGGACCCCAGGCATCCAGGGTCTGGCCCAGTCACCTTATAGATATTTGTCTAAGAGGTAGGCAGTGCTCACTATATCTTGCAGAGCCCACAACCCTCCCTCATGCTCTGTCTTCATGATGCTGAGCTGCCCAGCTCAGTAACTGCGTCGTGGCTAAAGTGGTGGCATGTCATGGGGAGGACAGTGGTTTCATTTCTGAGTTTTTTATCATGATTATGGATGAAGTGCATGACTAGTAGACTGCTGTCTTATAAGTCTGCCAATGGCTTGTGCATCCAGACTCCAGATTTCTTGAAGTGGACTGCCTAGCTAACTAGCCTCTTCCTGTAGGCTTCTTGCTTTCAGAGGAGAGTCCATTTTTGATTCCTTGAAATCTAGTCATTTCAAGATGAGGGTAGATATATCAAAAAGGGGCTATTTTCATTCTGTAGTTTCTTTCATGTGTTCAGTAAGTGGGAGAGAGCCTTGGTTCTGGATAGATAGCTTGACACTGTGCATCATGAGGAAGTTTCTTAACCAGTCTAAGCCTCAGCTTCCTCAGCTAAGAAATGGAGAAGACAATGGTGCTCACAGACTCATTATGAGGATTAAATGAGATAATATATGCATAGTATAAGTAAAGCTCCTAGTACAGAGCACAGTTCATGGTAAAGAAATACAATAAGAGCTGTCACTAATATTACTAATGTCAGTAAGATCATCATCATCATCATCATCATCATGCTCGTTGACCCTAAGAGAGACCAAGAGAGGGGAAGGAACATACAAAGCAACACAAATGGAATCTGGGCTTGGAAGCCAGGTCTGCTTCCATTTTCTAGCATTCATACTTTCCATGTTGAATGTTTTTCCATATGACGCCTGAACCACAAATAGAAGTTTGGGCAATTCCCAATTATCCCTTGTGTGAATAATTCACTCTGAGATAATCTGTGTGCCTGGCTAGTTTCCCAAATCAGCTGAGTAGATTATTCTCTTCTTTCAATTATTCAACAGTGCAAGTAATTGGGAGCTGGCATCGGAGCGTGAATGCTGTGAGGCCATCTCCTGTTCTCAGTTGCTCAGCCCTGCCAGTAGTGATGTTTCAGAGGCGCACAGAAGCTGTAGAGCAGAGCCCAAGGGAGAGGACAGAGGTGCTGACAGGCATGTGGGTGAAGAATGAGAGCCCTGGAATGACACTCTGTGGGTGGTGGTGAGGGGTGGGGGGTGAGGGGTGGGGCAAAGCTGCCAACTGCAGAGCAGGAGAGCCCAGGAGGAAGTTTACAAAGGCAGCCTTCTCTCTTTCCTGGGCCAGAGGAAGAGGCCCTATTTGGAGCTGAAGGTCATGTTTACCTGAAGAATTCTTTAGGTTTCAGTTTGACTCTAAAATGTTAGATCTTTCTGGAGTCTTTTAAAATATGATTGACCACCCTCTTTCCTTCTGTTTGCTGCTCTATTTGGCATCAGGGAACTGCATGAAGACACAAGGAGCTTCTCCTGTCTGTAAAGTAGGATCTCTGCATTGAAAATAGGATATGTAGTAATGATCTATTCATATAAAAAGCAAATGAATGAAGCTTTATGTGTAAATTTCTAATACATATATATTTTTTAAATCAGCTCTTATCTCTAAGTGTGAGGAATGCGATCATCAGAAAGAGGGACTTTTCCTTTCTATTTTGTACCTTCTGTGCTATTTGAATATTTTTAGCATGAGCTTATTTCCTAACTAAAAGATATAATGAAATGAAGACATACAAGAGAACTTGCTATTGGATTTCCTGACATCAGCCCTTTGAACTCCCATGGTATATAACCTTTAATTAACTGTGGACTCAACAGTTTGCTCAGATCCTTCAGCCAGGTGGCCACTGAGGCATTATTCATGAATACCATGGCCCAGGCTCTGAGTCATGTTCTCCTTATTGGGGGCTACACAGGTACTTGTCTACCCCTAATTACTGGTGCCTTGGCCCTGAGGTTGACATCTTACCTCCTGCTTTTATGACTCTTCTTTCTTCTCCTTCCCTGAGGACTCAGGAATCATTTGCCCTGGATCTGCTGGACCTGAAGTTATCAAAATAGTCCCCTTTTTGCCTCTGGGGAGGAGGATTAAACTCTTGATTTAAGTACTATTTTGATGTATGTGGTTTGTCCAAGTTCAGTAGTTTGAATGAGGGAAAAGGTTAGTTGCTGTTTGAACTGTTTCTCTTGGTTAAAAAAAAAAACACACCTTCATTTAGTTTGTGGCTCAATAAAAGTTGTTTGAACTCAGTTTGGGGTTCATAGTTATAGAGGTTCACTCCAGGTTTTGGCTGGTGATTGGTTCCAGCATATGCTTACGAAGGGCAGGGGCAAAGTGGGAGGCAGAAGCTTTCTTTCCTGGAGCTCTCAACAGCAGCTATAAATTGTGGTGTGTGTGGAACAAGAGTAGAGTCAGCTCAGAAAGCTCTGGGCCACAGGGCCCATCAACGGGGAACTGCTTTTCAGCTTGGCTGGAGGTTCTTACATCTGGGCCCAGCATGGCTGCACTGAACCAGACCTTCAAACATGGCTCCAGAGTACCATTTACAGCCAGAGCATTTAGCAGTTCTACATGGCAACCAGGCTTTGTTTTCCTGTATTTCTAGAGAAGGCCTCAGTGGCAGGAAGAATTTGGTAGCCACATGTTGGCCACTATCACTGCTTAGGCCAGGCTCCCTGTTAATGGTAAAGTTGATGGAATCACTTAAGAATGTGCAGAGCTTGGGAGCTGAAGCCTAGAGATGCCTCTGCTCGGTCAGGCTCCTGAGGGTCCCTGAGGTCTCCTGTCCCCAGCTGGCCTTGGAACAAAGGGGCCTCCTAAATATGTCTCAGATCTCCCCAGGGACCCTGACAGTGTTCCTTCTGGGCTTTTGAAGAAAAGATCTGATCTATGTGGCTTGAAGGAGGTCTAAGTTCCCAGAGTTCATTGAGAAGGAAAGCTGCTTTGATAATAAGCCAGAGAGACAACTGAGGCTATTGGCTGGAGCCTGATGAGGGAGTTAGGAAAGTGTACAGTGGGCCCTGGAGGTGAGGGAGACCATAGACCCCTCTTCTTTTAACCCAGATTAGGGGAAGAGCCCCACTGTGAGCCCTTTGTGCTAGGTACTGTGCAAGTGATGGCTTTTGTGGCAGTGGGGATGTGGTGGGGTGTTTATTTCTAAACACCTAAAATTCCTACTTCCCCTCTCCAGGAGGTAGGAGTATCTTGCATTGGAGAGCAACTCTATGGAACCATTGGTGCAGTGGTTCTCAACCTTTCTAATACCATGACCCTTTAATACAGTTCCTCATGTGGCTCTACAGCAGCGGTTCTCAACCTGTGGGTCTCGACCCACAGGTTGAGAACCCCTAGCAGGGTCGCCTAAGACCATTGGAAAACACAGATATTTACATTACGATTCATTAACAGCAGCAAAATTACAGTTATGAAGTAGCAACGAAAATAATTTTATGGTTGGGGGTCACCACAACATGAGGAACTGTATTAAAGGGTCGCGGCATTAGAAAGGTTGAGAACCACTGCATTGGTGTGAATGGGAGTGGTTCTGGGCCTTATCAACTGTGCTGAACTGAGGTTTCCAGGTTGGGGGAAGTTTATCTTCCATGGTTTGTGCTATGGGAAGGAGATTCAAGTTAGTGGGTTCAGAAAACCTCCAAAGAGTTGGCTGATGGGGGCTTAATGCTTTAGTACTGTGTGGGTTTCCTACATATGGAGCTGTTCGGTGTCTGCATGGTCCTGTGCTTGGGCCTTGGGGACAGGGCTAAAAGATGAGCTGCTGTCAAAGGGATAAGCAGCAGGACCTTTGGAGCATTCAAAGTTGGTAGGGTCATACTGGATGACTGTTACATCCCTAGACTGACTTCCAGCCTAGCCCCAAACAACCAATTATTATCCAGTATCATGGCTTAAGGTGATATAAAACAGTGTGGTGAGCTTTGAAACAGTTGATTAATGTTTTTGGTCTTTAAACACATTCTTCCATCTTCCTTCTTTGGAAAACACTCCCTTTCCTTTGGGAATCTCTTCATCAGAACTATGTAGTCAGGTGATGCTGTTAATCTTTATGCTCCACCTCTTCAGTTAGGGCTGGTCATATGACCTAGACTAGCCTCTTCCATATGGATATATATAGAGAGAGTGATTGGTCCATGGATGGGCAAACAAAGGGCCAATCAAAATCCTGTCCTAGAATTGTATACCATTTGAGAGGGAGAACTCGTTATGCTGGGATTGGTACGTTTAGGGGATGCCAGTGGTCATCCCTGCCTAGAGAAAAAGCAGCAGCATCAAGAAAGGGAAGCAAAGCTAAGAGATGCAGCATGAGAGAACCTGGCATATTGCTTGAGCCTCTGGACCCAATTGTGCTTTTACTTTTGTCACCGTTCTTCATGATGGGACCAAACAAACTTTCTTTTTCCCTTAGATGAGTCTGAATTCAGTTTTGGACCTTTAAAAACAGTCTTGAGTAATACAAAACAGATTCCAGCTGATTTGTTTGCTTCCAAATTGCTAATTTATGTCCAGGAAAGCTGCTTCCTTAGTGGAACCCGGAGCCCAACACTGTGTTTCACACACAGTGCACTCCATGTTTCTTATGTGGGTAACTGCACCCTCACCATCTGCCACCAACCTTTAGGAAAGGAGTGGAGGCCTGAGCCTGGGTCTCCCAGCCTGCCTATTGGTGTCAGTGAATCTTGTCATTCATGTATGCATTTTCCACCTCCTTCTGCTTCTACAGAGATAAATACAATCTGTCAGTCTCACTTTGCAGGGACCTTGCTAAACACGTCAATGGTGGGGAATTTATCGGTCTACCTCAGGCTGCCATCTTTCAGATGTAGACAGGGGACCATATTCCCATGGCATAATACTTTGCAGCTGAGAGTCTTATTATCTCCCTTTGAAATCTGCCTGTCCCTTGGTACCCAGCTTGAGCTGGTGCTGAATTTATTGTGCCTAAAACATCAGGCCAGTGTTAGAGGTTCCTTGCCCACTGCTTATTTCCCAGGCTACTTGTGCCAGCTGCAGGGCCCTCATGAGGCTGTTAGGTGTCTCTCTGTGGCAGATTCATTGTTCCATATTTTTATTTAATTACTTACTTTTACAGCTCTTAGAATAAATCTAATTATCCATCTGTTATGCTACATTATGCCACTGCAGTTCATGTAATTCTGTCTTATTGTCTGATATTTGTCAACTTGACCTTGCCCTCTTCCAGTGTCCGTGCTCCTTTTCTTGGTTCTCTGCCATCTCCTCAGTGGATCCCCAGCGTGTCCGCCTATTAGGGCCCCTAGGCAGAGTTGACTGCGAGTAATGGAGCAGAGTTTGGAGTATTGCTGAAGGAAAAAAGTGACCAAGGACCCATCTCTGATGCCATGCTGACCTGACATAGGTCTTGAAAGTTGGATTGGTATTAGATTTCCAGAAGAGAAAGGAGACGTTCTAGCCTTGGGTTTCTGGTCTTTAGCTAGAGGATTGGTGTCAAGGACAGCTAGGTCAGGCTGAAAGGAGATGACAGTGTCTACCTGTGGACACATCTGTGACTACCTCACTCTGACTGGCAAGCACTGTCTAACATTAGAATTGAGTCATGGCCGATCTTAGACATAGCAGAGGTGAAAATTATCTATGGGAGGTTGATTTCAGAACCACGTGGAGGACCCTGCCCCCCAAAATCCCACCCCCCCTCCTGCTGCTTCCTAAAGTTCTATTAACACCATTGGGAATTTCTTCTTTGTGTTTTTGTTTGTTTGTTTTTAAATACATCTATTAGCTCTCTTTGTGGGCAAATGCAGATACTCCCAGAAGGGCTATCCCAGGGGTGTCATTGAATACCTCTACTATATCCCTTTTCTCTAGCAGGCAGGGCTGTGATGGGGACACATGAGGGAGTTGGTTAAGGGAATCAAACTAGAGGGGGAGGGGAAGAGAAGGCAAAATTTAGAACACTTGCTGGGGTCTACCCTATGTGAGTTCTTGGAGAGATAAGTTGCTCAGAAGGGGTGAGAGGTCATTTACCCAACCCATTTACATACCTAGTTATGGGGCTGAACAATCCAGGCCTTGGTGTCCCACCAGGGGAGCAGCACTGAGCCAGCCTTATTCCTTGAGGCAGCTCCTGCTAACTGAGTACCAGGCATTGGATTAGACTGTCTAGAGAGTGAGGTTACAGGTGAACAGGTAACAGGGCACAGTCCATGTTCTTAATGGAGTTGACAGTTTATCAGGGATAACAGACTTTAGCAAGTCTGTTGAGCAAAGTGAAGGTGAAAGGGGCCCCCAGGGATGCACAGGAAGGGCCAGGTGGTCAGCAAAAGGCTTCTCTAAGGAAATGTTTGGACTGAGGATGGGCAGGGATGGAGAAGAGTGGGGGAAGGACACTCCAGGCAGAGGCAGTAGAGAGCACAGCACATTAGAGTTGTGACATGGGGTCATTTTCAGCAGATTCCTGAATGGAAGCACTGAGGCTACTATTGTTGCTGCTTCCAAATCATGCCCCCTTGGGGCCAGGGGAGGATCTGTAAGTGGCTTATAGGATTTCTGTGATCAGAGGCTCAGTGCCTCATCCTCCAAGGTGCCCACTGCCCCAGGCAGGGTCTGCTACTGACTACAGACTCCTCTTCCCTCCCACTTCCCACCCACTACCCTGCCTCTGGCCTTGGCCCTGCATTAAAGGACTTCCAACTTGGATATGGGTCCATGCTGGAGCTCATTATAGCCCTGGGGCCAGGCTCTCCATTTCCCCTTCCAGGTTAAGATGTGGCAGGCATCAAGAACTGTAAGAAACATCCCACAGGCCTTCTGCCTTAATGATCTTGCTCTTGCCCTCAGTCTGCATGGTCTCCTTAGCGGAGCTTTTCTCACAGATCCTCTGGTGACTTTTTACAAGCTTTTCCTCGTTCCAGTAAGCAGGATTCGGTGACTAATTGCTGGTATTTTTTCCCTCAAGACTCTATTTATATAGGCTGTCATGTTGTGGGTGGGGGCTGCTGTTTCCTGCTATTGCCATCATTAGACTGAAGCCTGTGTGGCATTGATGTCCACACTTTATTTTTATTCTTGCATTTCTTGTCATTTCGACATTTGGTTCTTTGAACATCTAACATCCCTTTTATGCTTCTCATCTCCCACAGAAGATTGTTGTATTTTGTCCCCACTGAAGCTACAGATTCCTTTTGTCAGATTTCTTACTTCTTTATTGTATTTTGATCAGTGCGGCTATGTAGGTCTGGGTTTTATTGGAAGCTTTTCATCTTCTTGGCAGTGGCCCTCAGAGCTTGGGTCTTCTAGCAAAAACTGGGCTCTGCCTGAGGCCCCTGAAGCAGGCCTTTCCTTGACAGGACTAGAGAGAGTCCAGCCTGTCATCTGACCAGGGACTCTCTAGCCTAGTAGTTCTCAAACTTAAGCATACATGAGAAGTACCTGGAAGGGTTGTTAAAATACAGTTTGCCAGGCCCCTCCCCTAAAGTTTCTGATTCAGTAAGTCTGGGCTGGGACCCGAGAATTTTTATTTCACACAGTTTCCCAAGTGATGCTGGTGCTTTTGGTCCAGAGGCCATACTTTGAAAATTACTGTTTTAGTGTGATTCTTCCTTTACCTTGAGCCAGAGTGTCCAGGGCCCTACAGAGGAGAGAATAATAGAGGACCAAGTTCCCTGTTCTATAAACTGGGTCCCATTCTATGAAACTAAATGATGACAGATGTTGGCAATGTCACTGTAATATTTAAACACTTTTAAATATTATTTGTGCCCCTCCCCCCAAAGGAAACCAGTGCAGAGGAAGCCAGGTAGATGGCATTTGCCTCCAGGAGTTGAAGATGGAACTGTAGCTGATGGTTGGGTCAATGTGTGAAGTCTAAGACCAGGAGAAGAGCCACCAGCAGAGCAAGGCAGCCCAGGCCATCTGGTGCACTTCTCAGGAGCTGCTGCAATCAAGGCCTGTTAGCGTAGCCCTGGAGTGGCTCTTGGGACTGAAGGAGTATGTGTGGGGGGGATTAGTTTGGAGGGAGGAGAAGCTAAGTCTGCCCTTTTGGTGTTGTTTTTTCCTCTGTATGCCTCTCTTCCACCATCTGACTCAGGCATTTATAGAAATATCTGGGGCTTTAAGTAGAAGGCTGGTCCTGATAAGTACTACTAATATTGAACCTTATGTGCCAGGGACTGTTACATTCAATATCTCATTTAATCCTTTCAATGACCTTATGAAATAATCCCTATTTCACAGATGAGGAAGCTTGGGCAAAGATGGGTTAGTTAAGTCATGCAGAAAGGAGGTCCAAGATTCAAACATTGGTCTGTCTGGCTCCAGAGCCCATGGTCTTTACCACTGTGAGACTGCCTCTTTGGACTCTATCATCATGATGTTTCTCTCTGGGCTGCATCTTCCCCACACGCGCGTCCTCCCCCCCCGCCCCCCCCCCCCCCCACACACACACACGCAATGGGTACTTAGCTTTGTTCTGTTCCTAGGATCCCCTAAGCTTAATGTCCAGGGTCCAGGACTGTGAAAGTATTTTATTCACCTTTATATCTTCTATAGACCGTAACACAAAGCCTTATATAGAAGCTGACTATATGTTCGGTCTATGCCTCTTTTCCTAGTGCCTCCTTTCACTCTTAAAAGTGTCCCAATTTAAACAATAAATTACGTGTTCACCCCACTTACACATGACCAATTTTTCCAACCCAGGAGCAGTGGCATTGCTCCTGGTTTTGTGTAGCTCAGTTGGTTGGAGCGTCATCTTATGCACCAGAAGGTGGCGGGTTCGATTCCCAGTCAGGCCACATACCCAGGTTGTGGGTTCAATCCCTGCTGTAGTGCGTGTGGGAAAGAGCCGATTGATTTTTCTCTCTCACATTGAGGTTTCTCTCTCCCTCCCTCTCTCTAAAAAAAAAAAAAAATTTAACACAGAACCCTGAAAGACAGTCAACATTAAAAACATTTTAATTAAAAAAAAGAAGAGACTCAAAGAAACCCCAGATGGTGAAATTTTAAGCACTTTTATAGACCAATGGGCAAGAAGATTTAGAGAAGCATTCTGCTCAGCATTCCACAAACCTACCACATAGGACTATTTCTAAGACTTGAGGCCTTTGAAGGTCATCAGGCCTGTCTCAGTTTCATCGAGGCAGGAGGTCCACTGTGGCTTCAGGAAAGTGTCCAACAAACAAGGCCAGAAAAGGGGAGGGGAGTGCAAAAAGCTTTTGCTTTCCACTTTTCTCAGGCAGAAGTGAGCCCCTGCCTAGCATTTGACTGTCCTCAACTCCCCTAGCCTTTCTGCAGCAAAGAGCTAATGGGTTGGTCCTCTCCACAGTGCTGAATTCAAGCCCTGGTGAGACCCAAGTTTTTTCTTGTCTGGGGTTCTGCTCACCTCAGGCCCTACTCCTATTCCCTGGATATGGGACCATGCAAGTCACATCCCAGGCTGTGGCTTCATTCCATTTGCAGGCCATTAAAAACTGCTGTACATACATCAGTTTACACTTGAATTTGTTTAAGGTTTTTTAGGTTGTAATCTAAAATTCAGCCAGACAGGCTTTAATGAGCACTAAATTGTCAAGCCTTTTGTTTCCCTTGATATTCAAGCCATAGAGATTTTGTGTTTGATTCAGCAACAATTGCTGAATCTTAAACAAATCATTTACATTTTGACATTAACTATTTTATGAGTGTAACTTTTTTGTTGGCATTAGCATGATTCTAGCAGAAGGCCTTTAAAGATTTATTGGAAAAAGAGTTAAAAGAGTTTGTGGAAGATGATTCTTAATATTTTCTTTGGAAAAAAAAAGAATTTTATCTGACTTCAGTTGGGTAATACATACAGATATTTTAGACTTCCTGTTCCTATCTTAATGACTTTTGATCTTGACAAGGTCATTTTTCCAGGATACCTTCCTGGTCAAGCCCTCCATTTTTTCAAGTTATGCCTAATATTGAAGTCACCCCTCTTGCACAGTAACTTGTCTAATAGAGTACTTCTCTGCATTTCTCTGTCGGCTGTTAATTTTGTCTAATAGGGGCCGGAACTATTTCATTCTTTGCTCTGGCCCCAAGATGCTTAGCTGAGGACCCTGTGCACTCTAGGCCCAATCAGGATTTGTCGACCAGCTAACTGGGAAAATAGCCTCAGACAAATAGCATGTTTGCAAAACGAAACCATCCATCATTCTGTCTCTGGAAGCTGTGAGTAATTGGGGGTTTTCTCCTGTTCTTAAAGATCTCCACAGAGTGGAAAAGCTTCACTTTCCTTTTAAGCCTCCAATTTCAGTGTTGGTGAGTCAGGCCTCCCAGTTTATTTCTGCATCAAGGGAAGCTCTGTGTACTTTTTAACCTAGAGGAGACCTGGTGAGCCCCGAGCCTGGCCAGAGACTCAGCAGATGCACTCCACACAGTTTTCTATTATGACATGAGAGATGTGGCTAGGGGCAGGAAACCCATGCTCAGTCTAGCCATGACACTGGCCACATGAAATGCAGCTGGCCGAGGAGGCCATGTTGATCTGCCCCATGGAACACCAGGAGCCTGGTGCTGCACTTGTCTCTCAGAACTGGAACTAATTGTTCATAGAGAGCTTTCCAAATAGCAATGATGCAATGTATTTGGTTGGTTCATCATATTGTTTACCATATTTAAACTGTCAGAAACCTTAAATATCTGAGCAAAACCTCATCAAAGGATTTTTTTGGGGACTTGTTATGTATGTTGCACAGCTGAGAGATTTGTAGTCTATATGACTTCCAAATCCTGTAATCGAAGCATTTCAGTGTTGTCATTTTCAGCTATAGACCATTCCACGATTATTGCCTTTTCTTTTGCTACTAAGAGATGGCTTATTCATAAACATTTCAGCAGTTGTGTAGCAAAAGCAAAATAGGCCCTGCTTGATTCCATCTGCTGTGATTGAGGAGATGAGGTTGGAAGGATTGACTTCCCAGCACACATCTTAGAACTCTTTTTTTTAAAAAATAAATCTTTATTGTTCAGATTATTACAATTGTTCCTCTTTCCCCCCCCCATAGCTCCCCTCCACCCGGTTCCCCCCCCCCCTGCCCTTACCCCCCACCCCCGCACTGTCCTCATCCATAGGTGTACGATTTTTGTCCAGTCTCTTCCTGCACCCCACACACCCCTTTCCCCCTGAGAATTGTCAGTTCGCTCCCTTTCTGTGTCCCTGGTTCTATTATATTCACCAGTTTATTCTGTTCATCAGATTTTTTATTCACTTGATTTTTAGATTCACTTGTTGATAGATATGTATTTGTTGTTCATGATTTTTATCTTTACCTTTTTCTTCTTCCTCCTCTTCTTAAAGAATACCTTTCAGCACTTCATATAATACTGGTTTGGCGGTGATGAACTCCTTTAGCTTTTTCTTATCTGTGAAGCTCTTTATCTGACCTTCAATTCTGAATGATAGCTTTGCTGGGTAGAGTAATCTTGGTTATAGGTTCTTGCTATTCATCACTTTGAATATTTCTTGCCACTCCCTTCTGGCCTGCATAGTTTCTGTTGAGAAATCAGCTGACAATTGTATGGGTGCTCCCTTGTAGGTAACTAACTGGTTTTCTCTTGCTGCTTTTAATATTCTCTCTTTGTCTTTTGCTCTTGGGGGCATTTTAATTATGATGTGTCTTGGTGTGGTCCTCTTTGGATTCCTTTTGTTTGGGGTTCTCTGAGCCTCCTGGACTTGTAAGTCTATTTCTTTCACCAGGTGGGGGAAGTTTTCTGTCATTATTTCTTCAAATAAGTTTTCAGTATCTTGCTCTCTCTCTTCTTCTGGCACCCCCATAATTCGGATGTTGGTATGCTTGAAGTTGTCCCAGAGGCTCCTTACACTATCTTCATATTTTTGGATTCTTTTTTCTTTTTGCTTTTCCGGTTGGGTGTTTTTTACTTCTTTGTATTTCAAATCTTTGATTTGATTCTTGAGATCCTCTAGTTTGCTGTTGGATCTCTGTATATTATTTTTTATTTCAGTCAGTGTATGCTTAATTTCTAGTTAGGGTCTCACTAAATTTATCGGCCTTTTCTAGAAAATTCTTGAAAAACATTATAATCGTGGTTTTGAACTCTATATCCAGTCGTTTGCTTTCCTCCATTTCTTTCATTTGTGATCTGTTTCTTTGCACATTTTGGCTGCTTCCCTGAGTTGATAGAGTGGCTTTGTGTGCTAGGTGTCCCATAGGGCCCAGTGGCTCAGACTCCCCAGTTATCTGAGGTGGACACTCTTGGTGCACCCCTTTGTGGGCTGTGTGCACAGTCTTGTTGTAGTTAAGTCTTGATTGTTGTTGGTATCACTGGGAGGAATTGACCTCCAGGCCAATTGGCTGTGAGAATCAGCTGTGTCTATGATGGGAGAACTTCTGTGCTGGAGACACCCTTATGGGACAAGACTTGCTTCAGTGGGGCTTTGGTGCTCACTGAGTCTGCCCCCTGAGTGTGTCCCTTATGGATCTGAGGAGTTGTAATCTGGATGGTCCCACTCTGACCCCTGGTAAACTGGCTCTTGGATCACCAATGAGGTGCTAATTTAGCCTCTGCCTGAGGCCACCCAGCAGGAGCTACGGAGAGATCTGCAGATTCCTCTTCTTTGTTTGGGGTTTGGAGGTGCCCAGATGAGGCCCAGCTGTGAAGCAGTGCAAGCTGCTGTGGGGCCTTGGGCCTTCTTTTGGATGTTCTGGGTCTCACTGACTCAGCTGCAGTTTGTTAGGTAAGTTTAGAATTCAAAGGACCAGGCCATTCATATACAAAAGCATCTGCACTCAGCTTGGATGGGGCGGAGTCTCAGGGCGGAGCAAGCAGCAATGGCTTCGTGGAGCGGGATCTCAGGGTGGAGCAAACCCCAGTAGCTTCCCGTCAGCAATGCCCTAAGAGGCCCCTGGGTCTCAGTGTCCCTCTGTAATTGCTGCAAGCACCTCTGAGAGAAAGCTGCCCTCGAGTTCCACCCACTGCCAGGCAGTCCAGTTTCTCCCCGAATGAGTCTGGGTCCCCAGAGTCTCGCCCGGAACTGGAATTCAGAGCAGTCAGGAGCTTTTGTCTCCCTCCTGATTGAGAAAGCCAGCTGCATACTCAGTTGCCAGTCTTCTCCGAGGGCGCGCCTCCATACCTCTGCCTTCTGCACCTCTGCCTTCTGCAGCTCCTGTGAGTCTCAGTGTGCTTCTCTCTTTTCTTCTAGTTGTAGAATTTCCACTCAGCCAGCCTTCCTGTGGTTCTGGATGATGTCCATTTTGTCTTTTAGTTGTAGTTTTTAAATTGTTGTACGAGGCAGCAGTTCAGGTGTTTACATATGCCGCCATCTTGGTTTCTCCTCACATCTTAGAACTCTTGAAAGCAAGATCTGGGTAAGGAAGTTCTTCCTGAGATATAAAGGCTTGTTGAGAGAGGTGTATTGACTGCAGCTTGGAACAAGGATTGGCCAGGTGATTTTCCTTGGAGCCGTCTTATCCTGTGGAATCTGGACTGCTCTGCTCTTCCTCAGTCCCCAGCACCTAGGGGGACAGTTATATCACCAGCTGGAATAGATGACCTAATATAGCACCCTCTCTGTGTTCTTAAACTTGATAAATCTCACTGTGTGAAAAATCTCCTATATGTTTTAGCCTAAATTTTCTTCTGCTTAACCCTGTTACTTCTACCTCGCCTCCATCAGACTGCCTGAGTTAATTACTTAGAGATATTCTTTGAATAATTATAGGGCACAGATAATTTCTCTTTAGCCCTCTATCTTCCACGTCCCCCACCCTGTGGTCTCCCTTTAGCCAATTCTAATTAACTTTTTTGATCCTTCCTCAGTGTTGTTCCCTCTAGCTTATTAATTACATTTCTCCACCGGGAATGCTTTCTGTACTGGCTTTGTCTATTTAGCCAGAGGAGCTGAGAATGAGAATCTAGAGCCACTCTAGATTGAGTGGGAGGTGGTACATTCTTCTTTATTCCCCACCACAGGTAGGCCCTCCCACTTCTGAGAAGAATTAAAACTCAGGTGCTCTGTCTTTCTTAGCAGAAAAGTAAAAATAGTAATTCGCATTAAATTGTATACCGTATTTTTCCATGTATAAGATGCTATTGTTCTCAGAAAACTACAGGACATTGAAAAAAGAGATAGAGGAAGACATAAACAAATGGGAGAACATACCGTGTTCATGGATTGATAGAATCAACATCATTAAAATGTCCATACTACCCAAAGCAATCTATAGATTCAATGCAATCCCCATTAAAATACCAACGGCATATTTCACAGACCTAGAACAAACTCTCCAAAAATTCATCTGGAATTAAAAAAAGACCCTGAATAGCCACAGCAATCCTGAGAAAGAAGAACAAAGTTGGAGGGATCACAATACCAGATATCAAGCTATATTACAAGCCATGGTTCTCAAAACTGCCTGGTATTGGCACAAGAATAGACATATAGACCAATGGAACAGAACAGAGAACTCAGAAATAGACCCAAGCCATTATGCTCAATTAATATTTGACAAAGGTGGCAAGAGCATACAATGGACTCAAGACAGTCTCTTTAATAAACGGTGCTGGGAAATTTGGTCAGATACATGCAAAAAAAAAAGAAGAAAGAAAGAAACTAGATCACCAACTTACACCATACATAAAAACAAATTCAAAATGGTTAAAGGAGTGATATGTAAGATGGGAAACCATAAAAAATCTTATAAGACTCCATAGGCAGCAAAATATCAGACATATGTCATAGCAATATCTTTACGGATATAGCTCCTAGGGCAGTGGAAACTAAGGAGAAAATAAACAAATGGGACTTCATCAAAATAAAAAGCTTCTGCACAGCAAAAGAAACCATCAACAAAACAACAAGAAAGCACACTGCATGGGAGAACATATTTGCCAATGCTATTTCAGATAAGGGTTCAATCTCCAAAATTTACAGGGAACTCATACAATTTAACAAAAGGAAGATAAACAATCCAATCAAAAAATGGGCAAAGGACCTAAATAGACACTTTTTGTAAGAGGACATACAGAAGGCTGACAGACGCATGAAATCCTGCTCAAAGTCACTAATTATCCGAGAGATGCAAATCAAAACGACAATGTGGTACCATCTCACACCTCTCAGAATGGCTATCATCAACAAATCAACAATCGACAAGCACTGGTGAGGATGTGGATAAAAAGGAACCCTTGTACACTGTGCTGGGAATGCAGACTGGTGCAGCCACTGTGGAAAACAGTATGGAGTTCCCTCAAAAAGTTAAAAATGGAACTCCCATTTGACCCAATAATCCCACTTCTAGGAATATATCCCAAGAAACCAGAAACACCAATAAGAAAGGATATATGCACCCCTATGTTCATAGCAGCACAATTTACTATAGCTAAGATTTGGAAACAGTCTAAGTGCCCATCAGCAGATGAGTGGATTAAAAAACTGTGGTACATCTACACAATGGAATACTATGCTGCTATAGAAAAGAAGGAACTTTTACCATTTGCAACAGCATGGGTGGAACTGGAGAGCATTATGCTAAGTGAAATAAGCCAGTCAGAGGAAGATAAATATCACATGATCTCACTCATATGTGGGATATAATGATCAACATAAACTGATGGACAAAAACAGATTCAGAGACGATATAACACTGAACAGGCCATCCAACTTCAGAGAGAAGGCAGGTGATGGGGGAGGGGGGTTAGAGATCAACCAAAGGACTTGTATGCATGCATATTAGCATAACCAATGGACAGACACTGGGGTGGTGGGGGTTTGTCCTCAGGGGTGGGAGTGATGGGGGGGGCAATCAGGGGGGAAAAAGGAGACATATGTAATACTTGAAACAATAAAAAAAAGCTAAAGAAATGCTTTTTTTTTTCTAAAATTATTAGACTGAAAATTGAGGGGCGTTTTATACACAGAAGTCAGCCAAGGAGGGAGCCTCACAGGTGGATAGCTATCCATACCTTTTCAAACAGGGTTCCTCCAATCGCGGGTTTTATTGTTACTGATGTCACCTGATGCCATAATTGGAGGTGGAGGTGGAGAGTGTGCAGATGCAACAGGGACCAGAGCGTTCTGACCCCATAAAGATGTCAAAAAATAAAAGATAAATACCAGTAAGCGATTGTCTTACTCTGCAAAATTCAAACTGAATGTAATCAGCTATGCAAAAGAGTATGGAAATAGAACTGCAGAGAGACAATTTGGATCTCCTCTCACTGAGTATATGACCAGACAGTGGAGAAAACAGGAAGAACAACTACTTAAGATGCCAAAAAAGGAGCAGAGGAAAAGCAGCAAAATGGGCAAACTTGGAGCAGAGGAAAAGCAGCAAAATGGGCAAACTTGGAGCAGAGGCTTAAGACTTGGATTATGGAGCAACGCCAGAGTGGCGTATGTGTGTCAACCAAGCTTATTCAATGTCAGGCAAGAATGTTTGCAAGCAAAATGCACATTGTTGATTTTACAGGAAAGGCAAAATGGTGCTTCAATTTCATGAGGAGAGAAGGGTTGGCCATGAGAACACGAACAAAGTTAGCTCAGAAAATGCCACCAGTTTATGAGGATGAACTCACATATATAGACAGTGACTCAGAAGACAGTAGTGATACAATAGAAGTTGAAGAAATTGATATGTCTGGAATTAATAGTGATGAAGAAGAGAGCAGTGATGCAACAGAGGCTGAATAAAGTGATATGCTGCATAATATCATAGTACTGGTATGTAAATGTGGTGATTACTAAATAAAAATGTGTTCTGTTTTATGTTTAAAATATTGATTTCTTAATTTTGGGTTGGGAAAATGAGGGCCATCTTATACATGGGGGCGTCTTATACACATAAAAATACAGTAATATATTGTGGTAAAACAACTATTATTTGAATGTTTGGTATTTGCTAGGAATTGTGCTGAAATCTTCATATAATATCATATTTCATTTCTACAACAATCCCATGAGATAAATATTATTATTAATATAGGTTTTACAGATGAAGAGATAGAGGCTCAAAGAGGTTTAGTAACATATCCCAGTAATACAGATTGAAGACGCTGAAACTAGGATTTGAACCCAAGTCTCCTCTCTGACTCCAGAGCAACTTATTCACTAGTTTGTTTACTGAGTTTGGGTTTTTTGGTAAAACAAAAGTCCAGACCATTGGCTCGTAGCCCACCAAGAAAACAAACACACTAACCTGGGATGAGATGCCCTAGTGTAAAAGGGGCTTTCTAAATTGAGATTATAAAACTGATATAGAAGCAAGTTGGTGTGGCACTATGGGTCTTTACATATCTTAATACCTGGGAATCTCCTTCTGCAAAAAAATAATACTCTGATATATTCTTGACTTGCTTGATTCTTTTTTTTTTTAAGAGAACAAATTCATTTTATTTACTTTTCAATAAGTTTAAATCTTTGAGGGGTATGGCATTACATGGATTCTGTATTTAATGGCCTTAGTGGGAAGGTTGCTTCGGAATTTAGCACAAACCATGCCACTGTTTCCATGAGCATGAGTTACCTTTCCCAAGATTACTCTGGTTTTGTTTGGTTTGCCACCAGGAGTCACTGTGTTGTTCTTTTCTTTGTACACATAAACACATCTCTTGCCTAGATAGAATTCAGTTTCATCTCCAGCATAAACACCTTTAATTTTAAGAAGAGCTGTGTGCTCCCTCCTGTTCCAGAGACCCTGCTTATAGCCAGCAAAAATGGCCTTGGACCACAGCCTTCCAGATGTATTTGTCCTTATAGAAGTCCTGTCTCAGCAGACCTCCACAGGATCCAAGATGGCGGGGAAAAACTTGCTTTGATTCTTAATTCACTTTTCTAAAAGTTTGATCTCTCAGAAGGTTATGTGTGTGTTTGGTGAATTGAAAGTGTTGGGAACCTGAGCAGAAAGTGGCTATGTTTAGAGAAGCCAAAGGAAATGCAGAACTCTCTGAGTTTGAGGGAAAGCAGACTTTAGAAAAGTAGATATAATATCTGACTCAGAGCTTTGAAAGGAAGGATGACTCATAGTCTGGTAAATGAAATGTGTTAAATACAGTCAGAAGTGATTACTGCAAGGAACAAGAGAGGAGACACGTAAAGAAACCAACATGGCCGTATGGAGAGCAGTTAGTAATGAGCTTTTGTCAAAGAGATGAAAAAGAGACCTATAACCAAGAATAGATAGAAAAGAAGGGGGTAAACTTCTGAGAACACTGTCAGGAATACCAGGTGGGTGAGATCTGGGATGCTAACAATAAAGGACCTGCCTGAGCAGTTAGTGTTCAGATTAAGAGGCATGACAAGGAAGGCATTAGCCACCTGCTTCAGTGAGATGATTCAATATAGCAGATAAAGAGAGGGCATCTCCATCCTCTGTTCTATTTCTGTTTTGCCTTTGACTTCTCTTTTAAGGAAAATGGCCTTCCTGCTAGAAGGAATAAAACAAGCATGGTTAAGAGGAACTTGAGCCCAGGACTGTGGAGAAGAAGGAACAGAGCCACTGGCTTCTATAAATCAGTTAGAATCTTCAAAATCAAATGAAAATTATGGACATCATCATGAGACCTATGTGTTTGAATCTTTATGGCATCATGGGGGTTGAGAGAGAGGCAAGGAAACAGGATGGAGTAACAGTTTTGGTTTGCAACATGACTTATGAGCATTTCTAAAGAGAATTGATCTCTTGGAGCTAGCGTGAGTTCGGTAAAAGCAGGTCTTGCCATATTAGCTTAATCCTTCCTTCATTCCTTCCACACAGAAAGGTGCATAAATCTTACACATACCACTTGATAACTTATTAAAAGTAAATATATCTATATATCCACCACCTGGATCAAGAAATAGAATTTTATCAGAACCCCACAAGATTTGCTTACGCTCCTTCCCAATTCTAATTTCCATTTTCAGAAAGATTTGCCATCCAGGGAAATCAAAGAATTACCATTTTCAGAAAGATTTGCCAGACCAAAAATTTTTTAGTTTATTGATTTTAGAGAATGAAAAGGGGAGGGAGGGGGAGAGGGAGAGGGAGAGGTCGGCTTTGTTGCTCCATCCATTCATGCATTCATTGGTTGATTCTTGTATATGCCCTGACTGGGGATCAAATCCTCTACCTTGGCTTATCGGGATGACTCCAAATAACTGTGCTAACTGACCAGGAGATTAGATCAGTGTTATGGACACAGAGAAAGCTTGTGATACAGGAAAACATTTAGCAGAATTTCACAATAAACTAATAGGTCAGGTAGAGAAATGATAAAGACGTGGATTTGTAGCTATTTGAACAATCATACCTAATAAATGTTTACTTATAAATGACTCAGTGTCAACAGAGTCTTCACTGTAGCTATGTGCCAAAGAACTCATGTCTGACTCTGACCTGTCCAGCTTGCATTCAGATTCTCATGTAAGGACATGGGGGCAGATGACACAGATCATGAGGGATAAGCAACATGTTGGCTATGTGACAGAATGAGAATCCAAAAGAATAGTGGCAGGCTAGGAAGAAAGGCCCAGGTAGCAAAGTGACATTTAAAATTTTGTTATTAAATGTTTAATTTTATAAATAACCATATTCATGTTTAAAAAAGTAAATCTTACCACCCATAAACAAATATATGGTGTCATATCACCTGTACTGTTTGTAACTTACTTTGTGACACTACTTCTAAAACCCTAGATGTGGCCTGAGGCATTCGGAGTAGAGTGGCACTGCGGCCGAGGTGCCTGGGCCCACTGGACTCTGGAGAGATTGTCCAGGCTGGAGCCCTGTGGGGGGTTCATCGGTACATGGAGCAGCATCCCACAGAGCATTGTCAAGAAGGCAGTGGATTTCCAGAGTCACACAAAAATGACTTCAGGATCCCATGATGCAAGATTGTGAAAGGGGAGCTTTCTCTGGACAGTTGGTTGCTCCTAAGCTTCAGAAAGGCTGACCTGTCAGAACAGTGATGGGGCCAGTTGGTATGTTTCATGACGTCAGATTTCAACTAGGCATCAGAAGATATTTCTCTAGCAATTGGAAGAGTTTACAACTAGAGTTAAGGCTGCCTTGTTCAATGGTTGGCTCCTTACTGCTCTAGTCTTCAAGTACTAGGCAGCCAGTTTATCAGATATACTATGCCAGATAAAAGTTCTGGGCATTGGATCCGGTTACCCCAAATGCTGGCTCTCAAATCAGTATGAGGGCATTTACAAAAAATCAGGTTTTGAGCCCCATCTTCTTAATTGTGATTCAGTTTGTGTAGAGTAAGGTTTAGAATCAGAATTTCCAAAAAGTTTTTCATGCTCCTTGGAGAAATGGCTGATTCCATGGCAGGTGCAGGAAAAAGACATTATCTGTACAAGAACATCTTGGGCCAGAAAGTAAGGAAGTGCTCAAAGAATGATGGAAACATGTCAAAAAAAGACACAGAAGCTAGCACAAAAAGGCTCTGGTGATTAAATGAGGGATAATTTCAGCAACAAAATAAATAATGATAGAAATGATTATAACCTCTAGAGAAAATAAGGATCCATGAATCCATAGTGATAAGAATGAATGAATGAATGAATGAATGAATAAGAAGAAAAACCTCTTTTGAAGTAGAGTGCAACAAATAGAAGAAATAATGGAGTTTGAATATCATCATGTGACAAGCACCATAGTAATAAGTATTTTGAGCAAGAATTATTGACGAATGCCAGAACTAAGTGGGTGAAAGTTTGATGAGAAACATTGCTGTCTTCATATTTCAAAGTGTCTCCCTATAAAATATTTATTAATTTAAAGAGACAAATAGTGACTTTATAATGGAGAAATCTGGCAGATACCACCATGACCAAGTAATGGAAGTGACCACCACCAGTTGTGGGCCTGACTGACATCTCATGCCTCTGATATGATGCACTGAGAAAGACGTAACTTTGCTTTTATGGTATTCCTGTCAGCGTGCATAACCTTAATCTAATTATGGGGGGAAATCAGACTTATCCAGGCCGAGGAGCATTCTACAGTTGGCCTGTGCTCTTCAAAACTATCTGTAAAGAAAAAGGCTAAGAAAAGAAGTGCCAAGGAGACTTAAAAGACATTTAGTAAAATGTATCATGTAATCCTGGATTGGATTTTTTAAAAATTATTTTTCTAAAAAGGATATTCTAAGAAGTTGGCAAAATCTGAATATCTATAGCTCATGTACCAGTATTAATGTCTAGATTTTGATCATTGTACTGTGGTTATATTCTTGGGAAATATACATTTGATACATTTGGAGTAAAGGGGCATGTGTATATGTTCTCCTTGCTCTCGAATGTTTCAGGAAAGAAAAAATATGTGAATATATATGTAGAGAGAGAAAATGGAAAAGCATATGTGTTAAAATGTTAACAATTGGTGACTTTTAGAAAAATATATATTTTTTTTATTGATTTCAGAGAGGAAGAGAGAGGGGGAGGGAGATAGAAACCTCAATGATGAGAGAGAATCATTGATCGGCTGCCTCCTACACACCCCTTACTGGGGATCAAGCCCGCAACCTGGGCATGTGCCCTGACTGGGAATTAGGTATCAAATCATGACATCCTGGTTCATAAGTCAATGCTCAACCACTGAGCAACACCAGCTGGGCCAATTGGTGACTTTTGATGAGAGTCCTTTTACTATTTTGCAACTTTTCTGTAAGTTACTTTTCCTGTGTAATTTTCTGTAATTTCTTAAGTGTTGTGTCTGAAATGTTTTAAGGGAAAAATGTGCCCCAATGATTGTGATGCAGAGCTATGTTTGAGAGCTACCAGATGTCTTGTCAGGAAGATTCTTTGATTGCCTTCCCTCTGAGGCCCTCTTATCTCTCCAGAGGTGGGCAGATTCATATTCTCTCTCTCTCTCTCTCTCTCTCTCTCTCTCTCTCTCTCTCTCTCTCTCTCTCTCTGTGTGTGTGTGTGTGTGTGTGTGTGTGTGTGTGTGTGTGTGTAAGTAAGGAGATCCTAGAGATATTCTTGTAAGCGCTGTCATTGTGGTGAATTGTGGATATCCACATTTGCTTACATGACTGGCTTCTGGTTGGGGACTGTATATGGACAGTCCAGTGACAGCCCTGCCCTCCCCCAGTAACAGATGGAACTTCTGAAGAGCCCTATGTGGTTCCCTTCACACTTAAGTGGTATAAGGCCCGTTACAGGCTGGATGTTTTGTTTGTCCTGTGGAAGAGTTGTATGTGGCATTCATTATTTTTGGTGAACCTGTTCTGTTTATATTCAAGTTGACAATTGTTTCCATCTTGATTGATTAATTAATTGCTTAACCCCATTAATCCCTAGATGGCAGGTTAGTATAGATCCCTAATGAACCTACCTATTTCAAGATTACACACCTTGCCAGTCCTTGTGTTTCACAGATGATCAAGGCCCCACACTAGGGCACAGACAAGAGCAGGTCACCAGAGAAGAATCTTTCTCTCTGAGCAAGAAGATGAGCATGTACAGCTTCATCAGGCAGGATTGCAAATGACTAAGCCTGACCACATATGCCGAGATACGCCCCCTTTCCCCACTGCACAGCATCTGCTCCTGGAGCATTTCAGAATAATGGCAGCTTTTTCCTGTTATTAAGCAATTAAAAAGAAATGACATTGCTGTACTTAGAAATATTGAAGTCTCATGAGAGAGTACATACCCAATGTGTCCTCAGTGTCCATGGCTTGGACTGGGACTCTGGTGGCACGTGCTCTGCGTCAGGGTTCTACCTTAGTGTTTCCTCAGCCATCTAACCCATCAGCCTAACCCTATTTCCCATCCCAGAGCTCTGCCTTCTCCAGTGTTTGTCCTCTTTTTTTTCAGCCCTTGTTGTTCTGATTAACCCAGCAGGATTTCTGTGTGTTCTCTGTTTCTGTGCACACACCCCTGGTGCCAGCAGCACCTGCTTTGTGGCCGTGTGACCTGTACAGCTGCACAAGACCCCACACTGGAAAAGGCCGGCTTGGTTTAATGCTCTGCCCTTGCCACCTGAAATTCCTTACTGTTTTTTAACAAGGGCCCCACATTTTCACTTTGCACTGGGCCTGAAAATTATGAAGCCACTCCTGTACCTGACGTGGGCAGCATTCTCATGCCCTTCCCCCCACCCCCAGCCAGGCTTGGCTGCACACCCTAAGTATCAGCTCCTCCACCCCCACTCCCAACACTTGCTCAGCTTTGGTTAGCTAAAGTATGACCTTTGACCCTTGGCAGATTGCCCACATCAGTCACTCTGACCCAAACGGTTTGGTTTCTGCAAATGTAATCACTTCCATTTCTGCAATCCCACTGCCCGCCCCCCACCCCCCCGCCCCCGAAGTATACAGAGTAGCAGCTGCTGCTGCTGTCCCTCTGCACACAGGCAGCTGACTTGCCTGCTGATTGTGAACATCCCAGTAATCCAAGTGCTAATGGTATTTATTCAGTCCAGCCTGCTTAGCCCTGAACAAGGTTTATTCTCATTTATCTCGTCGGAGACGAGCTACGTCCTTAATATCCTTTTGTTGACTTTGAGCACACCAGCGCCACTAATGTCACTAAAAGGCTTGCCAGGCCCCTGCTCTTTTCACTCCCTCAAATCTCCAACCCTCAGGACATCCATCTTCCAGCCATCAAGACACACACCCAGGCAAGGGGTGTAGCTCTGGTCCAGATTCTGTAGGCTGGGAGGGGTGTGAGGCCAGCTATATGTGCCCGAGGCATCTGAGCTAAATAAAGCTGTGCTCTCTTTGGGTAGCAAACCCACTATAATCCTAACCTTTCTGTCACAAAGCTTTGGCTAGCATTTTGGCATTATTAGCTATTCTCTCTTTAGCACAGGGTAGTTTTAGCTCTGCCTCACAGGTGAGGATACTGAAGTAAAGGGACTTATCTGAGGTCATCAGTCATTGTTCACAGGATTCTCACCAAGGGTTCTCCAGGCCCTGGCCCTTGCACCTCACTCTGAGCTATTTTGGGTATTTACTCCCCCAAAGCTCACAGCAGTGAGCATTCAGAGCCCAAGGCAGAGCTGCCTGGGGGGGAGAGAGGCTCTGAGAGCATGTTGGTGTCTGACCCTCTGGCCACATTGCTCAAGAAACAATTGGCCTCTGCTGTCCCTGCCTGGATGGACTGAGTGCCATGGGAAATGCAGGCCTTGTCTCTCCCAGGCTCCCTCTGTGGTGCTTCCTCAGCTCCTTGACTGGGCAGCACAAAAAGCTGTTTTCAGAGGGTATCGTATTTAACCCCTGAGGTGTTCACTGAGCCACTGAAGCCCTGAGCCTGGGTAGGGCCCGGATTTATGTGGGGCCCTCATTTAAGCTGGTCAGGAGAAAAGGCGGCAGCGTGTGGGCTCGGGGTTGCTGAGCCCACATGGCCACAGGCCCACGTTTGCCCGCAGTCCTGCTTTACTTACCCAGGTCCTTCCGAACTGCTGCAGGAGAACAAGTGGGTTAATTGCTTTATGAAAGCGATTTCAGCAAGTGACAAAAGGCATCAGCTTTCTCTTTTCCTCTCTGGTTTCCTTCGCCTGTGCATTAAGCTCTGTTCTCTCGTACTCTAAATGGGCTTTCCCCTTTGGGTTGGGTGGGCCTGGCTACTGCTGGCAAAGCTGTAGGTGCTCTTGGCTTACAGCCACCTTACCTTGTGGAGAAGAGAACTTTTCTCTGTCCTGACTCCAGTGTGGAGGACTGAAGGGCTCTGACTGCCTAGTCCTGGGGGACCCACTGAGGCCATGGTTGCCAGCACTGGGCCACAAGCTCTCCCCTGCAGCCTGGGGAGTTGAGACCCACCCCATCAGTACCACAGGAGTGGGAGAAGCAGCAGTCTCAAAGGAAGGAAAGTGTCAGTGCTAGGAGATGGGGAAGAAGGGATGCTGGGCAGGGATGCTAGGAGATGGGGAAGAAGGGATGCACAGCGCCACGTAACCAGAAACAACCTGACCTGGGAGTGGTGGGATAGGCCTGGTTCAGCGTGTCTCCTAGCTCAAATCCTGTCCCGCGCCCCCCCGCCCCCCCCCCCCCCACACACACACACACCGTCCCCTCCCCTATCACAGCATCACTGTCCTGAGATGAATCTTGCTCCCGGGCTCTCTCTGGTGTCTGACACCTGGAGGCACTTGTTTCCAACTTTTTGTTTTTCCCTGGGTGTGGGCTGAAGTAAGAATAGGAGCAGGTTCCATTTGCTGGGTAGTGTCTGGGTCCTACGTCACCCCATCTTGGTCCCAGCCACAGACCTGCTAGCACTATGCCCAGCTTGGCCTCTTGGTATCAGATGAGCTGCACCTCTCGGCCCAATTTTTATGACTCTCCGGGGAAGCCTTCCACTGAACAGTCTCCTCGCCTCTACACACATGATCATTCTGTCCCCTGAGCATCTGCCCTTTCTCCTCTCCACAAGTTGTCTTACCTCTACTCTGGCTTACTGTAGTCTCACCTCTCCTATGCAGCTCTCCTGGCTCTTCTAAAACCCCACAGACCTTAGGTTCAGAGCCACCTGGTCTGGCCTAAAGTTACAAGCCATTCATTTATTCATTCACTCCTAAACCAGTAAATAGCATCTGGTGTGAATCCTGGCTTGCTCAGTGTTGAGTGACAGAGAGCAGGCTGAGCTTCCCCAGGGATCTGTCCTGCGTGGGGCTTCTCTGAGCAATTGCCTGGCAGTGGCTTGCCTCTCCATCTTGCCTAAGACAGAGTCAGGCCCTCTCTAACTTACATTGGGGCTCCCTTGGAAGTACCAGGGAAGCCATATCTCCTATTGGCTTTTGGCATCTTTTCTTGACTCCCAATCAGTTTATTATTTCTCTGGAGGATCCCAAGTATTTGCCTACACAGTACATGCCTTCCCCCTTTGCAAGTTCTTTGGCTGATCTCTTCCCTCCCCCAGCTCCCTTCCCTCTGAGGATCCTCAGTCTGTTGCATGTTTTCATTTTGTCCATTTATTTTGTCCATCCTATATAATAGCCTAGTATGCTAAGTGTCCAGTCGTCCGTTCAACCAATCAAAGCGTAATATGCTAATGATAATGCTAAGGTCACTCATCTGCTCACTCTGAAGTGCACTGACCACCAGGGGACAGACAGTCAACTGGTAAGTTAGCTTGCTGCTGGGGTTCAGCCAATCGGGACTGAGCAAGACTGGCTGAACATGCCCTGGAACCCTCCCGCGTCCCTCCCCAGCCTGATCATGCACCAGTGGGGTCCCTCGGCCTGGCCTGCACCCTCTCACAATCCAGGACCCCTTGGGGGATGTCCCAGAGCCAGTTTCGGCCCTACGGTGGAAGGACTGGTCGCTATGATGCGCACTGACCACCAGGGGGCAGACGCTCAATGCAGGAGCTGCCCCCTGGTGGTCAGTGTGCTTCCACAGGGGGAGCTCCAGTCATGGCCGGCGAGCACAGTGGCGGTGGCAGCAATGCTAAGGATGTCCGACTGCCGGCACGGAGAGCAGGCCTCGGCCATCAGTCGGACATCCCGCAAGGGCTCCCGGACTACGAGAGGGCACAGGCTGGGCTGAGGCACCCCCCCCCCCTGAGTGCATGAATTTTGTGCACCAGGCCTCTAGTTAGATATAAGTGAGATCATGTGATACTTGTCTTCTTGACTGACTAATTTCACTTAGCATGATAATCTTCAGGTCCCTCCATGCTATCTTAAAGGGTAAGCGATCCTTATTTTTTACAGCTACATAACATTCCATGGTGTAAATGTACCACAGTGTTTAAATACATTCATCTACTGATGCGCACATGAGCTGTTTCCAGATCTTAGCTATTGTAGATTATGCTGCTATGAACATAGGGGTGCATATATTCTTTCTGGTTGATGTTTCAGGCTTCTTGGGATATATTACTAGAATTGGGATTACTGGGTCAAATGTCAGTTCCATTTTTAATTTTTTGAGGAAACTCCACACTGTTTTCTATAGTGGCTGTACCAGTCTGCATTCCTATCAGCAGTGTACTAGGGTTCCTTTTTCTCCACATCCTTGCCAGCACTTATTGTTTGTTGATTTATTAACTGTAGCCCTTCTGGCAGGTGTGAGGTAATACCTCATTGTCGTTTTAATTTGCATCTCTCTCATGATTAGTGATGTTCAGCATTTTTCATATGTCTTGTGGCCATCGGTATAACCTCTTTGGAGAAGTGTTTATTTAGGTCTTCATTTTTTTTTATTGGGTTGTTTGTCTTCCTTTTGTTGGGTTGTATAAGTACTTTATGTATTTTGGATATTAACCCTTTATCAGATGTATCATTGGCCAATACGTTCTTCCATATAGTGGGTACCCCTTTTCATTTTGATGCTGGTTTCTTTTGCTGTGCAGAAGCTTTTTAGTTTGATGTAGTCCTGTTTGTTCATTTTTTTTTCCTTTGTTTTTCCTGCCCTGGGTGTTGTATCGTGAAATGTCTGCGATTTTGCTGCCTATGCTTTCTTCAAGGATTTTTATTGTTTCACAACTTACCTTTAAATCTGTTGTTCATTTTGAGTTTATTATTGTGGATGGTGTAAGTTGGTGGTCTAGTTTCATTTTTTTGCATGTAGCTGTCCAATTATCCCAACATCATTTATTGAAGAGATGTCTTTATTCCGTTGTATGCTCTTGCCTTCTTTATCAAAGATTAATGTCTTCTACATGTTGTCTCTCCCCTATACCTTTTGTTGGTGATAGGGCTGCTGCTCTGGGAGGTGCCCATGCTGAACCCCATGTGTCAGGCCAGGTCTCCTTGGATTCCTGCTCTGTGCTGAGCTCTGTTCTTGTCTTCTTGGCTTGGCTGGGTGATGTCTCGTCTCTGGGTCTTGTTCTCAGCAGATCTGTAGACAAGGGCGAAGCTTTGTGCTGTGTTTGGATGGCCTTGTCTCGGCCACTCTGCAGTGCCAGAGGATGGGGGTATCAGTGGCCCTCCCCGAGGCGGATGCAGTGTCAGGCCTGGCAGAACCCCCTTCCGTGGGAGGCAGCATTTGACATTTGTGTGGTCCTTGTCTTTTCCTGGACGCTGCCTGTTGCGGTGAGCATTCCTCGGGCACATGATGGCAGAGACAGCCCTAATGAGCTCACACTTTGATGAAGCAGCGGCCTTTCTCAAGTTGGGGAGCAGGGCAGGGAGAGGTTCAGCTCCCGGTCCCCCGTGCACGGTGCCCACCTGCCTGCCTGGGGAGGAGGCCCCAGCCGTCTCCAGACTGCTCCTCAGACACGAGTGGTTACAGTGGGACTCCTCTCTGTTGAGAGGGACGCAGGGGGACAAAGGCACCTCCCACTTTACAGCAGGAAAACTGGCTTAGTGTGCCAAGTCTGCTTTGAACCTTGAAGCTGGTGCCGGGCAGGAATAGAGGGTGGGCCATCCAGGACTCACTCGGGGCCCATCACTATGCCGTTCGGCAGCACTCGGGGAGTGCCTGCTCTGTGCCAGGGCCTCTCCTGCAAGCAGCAGTGCAAACACTCTCTTATTGCCTGCCTCCATTTTTCTCTGTGGTTTGGACCAGGACTTTCTCCCTCTGATTTGTTAACACCCTGCCTCGTGCTATGAGGACCCCCTGCCAAGGTTGGGGGTTAGGAGGAACCAGGCCCTTTTGGGGTCTCCAGGGAGCTGGTGGCCATCCTAAGGGAGGGCAGCCAGAGCCTGATGGAGACTTGGTACCCTCTGTGGGCTGTCTGATCTCTGGCCGTGCCCTTCCCTTTGCTGCTAGCCTCAGGCTTTTTATGTGCCTGCTGCCTTTTTTCTCTGAAGCCTCAGAAGTGGCTGGTGAGGGAGCCTTGACCTTCCTCAAGGGCCTAAAAACATAGGTCCCTGTGTTTGGCACTGGCTCCTTAATTGATCATTAATTTGATCTGAGAAAGCACGGGTCCTGAAAAAGGGTATCCTGGTGGGGTTCCCTGCCATGTGCCCTCCCTGGCACCCTTCCGGGCCCAGCACACTTTCCTCCAGGAGGGCTGTGCCTGAGTGTTTGACTCATCACTCTCCCAGCCTGGAACGCGGAGAGGAGTCCCAGCGGCAGCTCTGGGTGCTGAGCGTTTCAGCACTGCCTGTTTGTTGGTTGGCACGATTATGGTTTATTCATTCATTCCCTCTTGTTCAGGGTCCTCTGCCTTGGCAGGCTCTGTGCTGAACGCTGAGGTTACAGGGATAGAGAACGTCGCAGTAGCTGCTCTCAGAGAGTGGAGGGGCTGGTGGGGAGGCACTGGGTTGGTCCTGTTTCAGGATTTGCAGAGGCATGCAGAGGCTCCCTGCATCTTGTGTTTTCTTTTCTTTCCTCCCACAGCGTTCACTGTGGCTGTGTGTGCTCCCCCAGGAGGGGAGAGGAAAAGAACGGGCTCCTGTCGAGGGGACCCCATTAGTAATGGCCCCTCAGTGTGTGATGGGCCTGGGGTCATTGAAAGAGGGGAAGGTGGACGAAGGCTTTCCATAGCAGGGGCATAGATGCAGCACCCTTAGCATCAGAAGGATCTTAAAGTGGGAGATGTGATTTCCTTTTTTTTTTTTAATATTGATTTTTTACAGAGAGGAAGAGAGAGGGATAGAGAGTTAGAAACATCGATGAGAGAGGAACATCGATCAGCTGCCTCCTGCACACCCCCTACTGGGGATGTGCCCGCAACCAAGGTACATGCCCTTGACCGGAATCAAACCTGGGACCCTTAAGTCCGCAGGCCGACGCTCTATCCATTGAGCCAAACCGGTTTCGGCTGATTTCCTTTTTTAAAACACTCCAGCCTGCTGGCTGCTGGGGAGGGGAGACTGGCATGGGGGCACTTGACCCTGTCGTTTGTGCCATAGGTCATTGTACCAGGTGGATCCACACTAATTAGCCTCTGTTTCCCCATCTCAGTTCTAGCTTGTCCAGAGGGGGAGAACCGTGCCCACCCCCTTGCACACCTTGTTTCTCCCAGGGATGGCTGGTGTAGTGTCAGCTCTCTGACCACCCAGACCCCTGGGCTGGGCACAGTGGTGTTGCCCCAACTTGGTGAATAGGTACCAAGTCATGCTTTCCTGTGCTTCCCCTTCCCACTCTCCATAGCAACCCCAAGGTCCAGGTGGAGGCCATCGAGGGTGGAGCCCTGCAGAAGCTGCTCGTCATCCTGGCTACGGAGCAGCCTCTCGCTGCAAAGAAGAAGGTGGGATTCTGCTCCTTTCCTCCTGCCCAGCCGCCGGCACCCGTGGAGCCTGAAAGGCACTGGTCCCTTTCCAGGCCGTGCATGTCCCTTTGGGGGGCATAGGCGAGAGGTGCCACTCACTCACAGTCTCGCAGCAGCATGCCAAGGCATCTGGGGGCCTGGATGTAGCTCCCACCGTGTGGTTTTGAGTCCCACACCCTGGCGGCCTGCACTGGGCCTCGATTTGTCCACTGGGTGATGTTGAAGGTATCTGGCTCTCCCAGTCCTGAGTTCTGGGGTGTGGCTGTCCCTGAGGGTCGTGGGTGGAGCCAGGAAGAATGGGAGCCGAGCTGAGGTGGTTGGTACACTTACAGCTGCCTTTTCTGGGCCTGGGGCAGGGCCAGCTCTGTTTGGCCCTTCACCCATCTGGATCTGTGCCTCCCCAGGTCCTGTTTGCACTGTGCTCCCTGCTACGACACTTCCCCTATGCCCAGCAGCAGTTCCTGAAGCTGGGGGGCCTGCAGGTCCTGAGGAGTTTGGTGCAGGAGAAGGGCACAGAGGTGCTGGCCGTGCGCGTGGTCACCCTGCTCTACGACCTGGTCACCGAAAAGGTGAGTCCCCGCTTGCCCTGCCTCCCTCTCCCTGTTTGTGTTTGCTTCTGACCATTGGATCCTGGTCCCCTCCCATGTCTCTCTCATTCACCCCTTCATCCTCATTAGTAAGTGCTTTGGAGCAAACATGCCAGCTCTGAGCTGGGCAGACAGGGATGCTGTGGGGCCCCAGTTCAGGGCTCCAAACCTAGTATTTCTGAGATATCAGGGAGGATGTCCTGTGGGAAATGACTGCTGAGCTGAAATCTGAGGCTGATGAGGAAGGAGAAAGGGGGTCCGAGCACAGTGTGCAAAGCCAGGATCAGTGTGATCGAAGGCCAGAAATAGTCTGGATGAGCCCTTCACTTAATGAAGGGTATTTGGCTGAAGCATAGGGTGGGATGATGAGGAGCAGGAGGGATGGAGCAGCTGTGTCTAGGAGCCATGACAGCAGCCAGGAGACCAAGGAGCCAAGGGCTGGAATGATACCGAATCTTAATATTCTAGAAACCTGGAGTTGCCCACTCTGAGAGCTTGGGCTCTGGGCAGGGGCTCAGAATGGCTGCCCTGAAAGGCCCTGGGGACCCCAGGTGCTTGCCACCTGGAGGAGACTTGGTGCCTGGCTCACTTTGGCCTTTGTGAGACTAAAATGTGTCTTAATTATGGATAGGGTAAAACCAGCTAGGCCTGGATTCTTAGTTCAGCTGCTGCAGGGAGCATTGGCCGGGCCTTTTCAGCTGCCTGTCATTCTCCCTAGAACAGCCCGGCTGCGGATTGGTGAGCAGGGCTGGGCAGCTGCTGGAACCGCTGCTGAGCTGAGTGTTGGAGGCTGAGGGGCCCCTTCCTCCCCCCTGCCCCTCCCCCCTGTGCTTTGCTGAGGGTCAGGGCTGTCCATTGCTGCTTCTCTGTCAGCTATTGCTTTTGTGTGCTTGCCCTCTCTGCCTCTCTCTCTCTCTTGGCCTGTCATGTCTCTCAGTCTCCCTCCCTCCCCCTCTCCCTTCCTCTCTCACCCTCTCTCCCTTCTTTTTCCCTTCTTCTCCCTCTCTCCCTCTCCCTCCCTCCCTCTCTCCCTCTCTCCCTTCTTCCTCCCTTCCTTTCACTCTCTCCCTTCTTCCTCCCTCCCCCTCTCCTTCTCTCCCTCTCTTCCTCTCTCCCTCTCTCCCTCTCTCCTTCTCTCCCTCTCTCCCTCCCTCCCTCCTTTAAGCTGCAGAACCCAGAACAGCAGGCAGCCATGTGGTGCTCACATCCAATTAATAAGGCCCAGGCACAGCTGACATCCTGGACGTGGGCCAACAAGCCTGGAGAAGGACGTGAACACTGGCTGGAGAGAGAGACTGATCTCTTTCTTCTGTTGCCTTGGGTGTCTCTTCACTGCCCCCAGCCCTGGCATGGTGGGCACTGACATTGGCTCATTCCTGGAGTCCTTGGGGTGCTATGAAGATCAGGGAGGGACGGGTGTCTCTCGGCAAACAGTACAGAGACAGCCATCCTCCTGCAGCAGAGGCTTTAGGACAGATGTCAGCGTGCTCTGTGCTGGAGGCAGTCAGGGCTTCTCTGTTCCCCAGGAGTGAAGAACTAGCCAGACTGGGAATGGGTTGTGAGCTTTTCCTGTTCCAGGATGCTGACCCCTCCCCCTCCCAGCTTCCTCCACCAGCCCCAATGGGCCCCAAGGCCATCATGTGGTCTATTGGCCCCTCCTCTTTCCTGGGCTTCCCCTCTTGCCTTCTCGGTACCCTGCATGCCTCATTCTCCCCTGGAGTTAGCGCAGAGACTCCTTGCAGGTACACTTACTACAGCCCATATGGGGCCTTTCCACCCCTGCCAGCCCTCCACCTCTGCACAGCCTTCCTCTGACATTTGAAATAAGCTGCTAACTTGTCAGGTTTTAGGTGTTTCTTTTGCCGCCTCTGGCAGCCTGGCAGGATTGGTTCCACCATATTTTGCTAATGGGGCTGGGTTCCTGCCCAAACTTTCCTCAGCTCTTCAGACCCTCCGCCTAGAGGCCATCCTCCTTAGACACTCAGGGCTCTGGGTGTGTCCCATCAACCAGCATAACCTGCCATTCTTTAAACTTTTTTATTTTTATTTTTATTGATTTCAGAGAGGAAAGGAGAAGGGGGGGAGAGAGAGAAACATCAATAATGAGAGAGAATTATTGATCGGTTGCCTCCTGCACGCCCCTTACTGGTGATCGGCGTGTAACCTAGGCATGTGTCCTTGACCAGAATCGAACCCAGGACCCTTCCATCCGCAGGCTGACGCTCTATCCACTGAGCCAAACGAGCCAAGGCTAACCTGCCATTCTTCAAAATGAGGTGGCCCAGGCATTGCTATCACCCTCCTGTGTGTGGGCCCTCCACTCCATCCTTATCCACTCGGACAACTCCCACCTATCCCTCAAGGCGCAGGGAGGCCCTCACTGGTTCAATTCCCACTCCACCACTGACAGCTGGATGGTCTTGGGCTGGCACCACAGTACACGGCTGACTAAATTTATTATGCTCTTTAGGAATTACTCAGTTAACTTTTATTCTCCTGCCAGACCCCGAGCTCCTTAAGAGCAGGGACCATGTCTCCATCTTCATGTCTCCAGCATCTGGCACACTGCACAGTTGTTTGGATGAGTGGATGGATGGATAGATAGGTGGGTGGGGGAGCATGTGTGAAGCCATGAATCCTGCTGGCCTTCTCCCAAAAGGGCCTTGGAGGCCCAAGGGGATGAAGGAAGAGGGTTCGAACTCACAGGTCAGCCATGTGCCTTCACATCTGAAGGGCAGGGCTGACTGCTCTCTGTGTGTTCTCTCTTCCCCACCCGACCCTGTCACTTGGCCATTCGGATGGCAGATGTTTGCTGAGGAGGAGGCCAAGCTGACCCAGGAGACGTCCCCAGAGAAGCTGCAGCAATATCGCCAGGTGCACCTCCTGCCGAGCCTGCGAGAACAAGGCTGGTGTGAGATCACTGCCCACCTGCTGGCGCTGCCTGAACATGATGCCCGTGAAAAGGTGCTGCAGACACTGGGCGCCCTCCTGGTCACCTGCCGGGACCACTACCATCAGGACCCCAAGCTCAGCAGGACGCTGGCCAGTCTGCAGGCTGAATACCAGGTGCTAGCTGCCCAGGAGCTTCAGGATGGCGAAGATGAGGGCTACTTCTGGGAACTGCTGGGCTCTATCAACAGTTTGCTGAAGGAGCTGAGATGAGGCTACCCCTAAGACAGACTAGACTGGAACACTGCTAGTAAGGCTGAGAGGTACCAGTTTGGATGGGTTCTTCAGGGGACAGCAGGCAGGATGGAGGGCTTCCCTACTGGGGTCTGGGCATCATCCGGGCAGTGCTGGACTAGCCATTAAATGGAGGCATGAAGGTCATTATCTGTCTGTCTACTGTGCGTCTGTGCAGACTTGGCACAGCCCTTGATGACATGCTGCATGGTCAGCCCAGGGCATCTAGTAACAGGCCCCCCTTTGGGAAGGATCCAGGCTCAGAGTTGGAAAACTCTGGCTGGGACATAGCTTTTACCACCCAGTAGCTCTGTGACCTTGTCAAGTCACTTACCTTACCTGAGCCTGTTTCCTCATCTGTCAGAGGGTTATGTTTTCTCATCTGTCAGAGGGTTATGCCATTAAATGAGAGAAAACGTGCATAAAGGACTACCCTGGTGCCTGTGCTCGTCCCTTCCCCCAGCCTGCTGTGAGGGGAAGTCTGGGGATTATCTCCCTGCCCCTCTACCTTGTACCAAGTAATGGATTTCAGGCCACTGGTCCTGGAAGAAGCCTGAGGGCATCACCACATGCAGGGATGCTGATGGGCTGGGCTGAAGTGATTGGTGCTGGGACCTGGGTGCTGGAGGATGCTGGGAGTGGCTTGTTCACTCGGGGGGCCCTTGGGTATAGGCCTCACCCTGGGAGAGGAGTGACCTCACTAAAGCTGGTAGTGGGAGCCCAGGCCTGCTTCTCTGTGCCTTTGCCCCTCCTCTGTGTCCATGCTGAGCTGGGCAGAGCCCAAGAAGGAGGCCTTGGAGGCGGGGGCAGCCGAATCTGACAAGTCCCTGCCCCCACCTCAGAGAGGCTGGGAGCCTACTGCTGGTTGCCACGGCAACCCCAGCTCTGGGCCTTCCTGATTTGGATTCTGGTGCGTTTGTTTATCAGCCTTTCCCAATGCACCAGAGGCTCACTCCTGCTGTTCAGGCAGCCCCTCTCCGCCTGCGTGTAGAAACCTCCTCTTCCCGGCCTTGCATACAGAAATCTCAGCTTCACTCTGCTGAGGGGAAACCGAGTACTTACTTCCCTGAAGTCCCTTTGCTTAGCCTCAGACCTTCTCCTGCTCACCTCATGCCCCGGTACTTACCACTTCATGCCCTGGAACAGTGCCCCAGGAAGATGTAGAAAGGCCTGAGGTGAGAGAAAGAGGTCCATTTGAGGAAGCCCAAGTTCAGTGTAGCTGGAGGAAGTGATGGGGTGAGGGGCCAAGTGGCTCAAGGTGGAGCCACAGGGGTCAAGGGGACCACATTCTCCAGTGCCTTGTTAGCTTTGCCGAGGAGCATAGCCTGATCCTGATGGAGCCGGGAGCCAAGGGGAGGGTTTGGGCATTTTCCTGGCTGCTGCTCACTCATTCACAAAACAAATTGGATTTAGGACTAACTAGGGGCCAGGCACTGTTCCAGGGCATGAAGTGGTAAGTACCGGCGAGGGGCAGACCACGACAAATAAGTATATAATACGATGCCAGGCAGTGAGTGCTAAAAGCTGTGCGGAAAATAAAACATGAGAAGGGGAAAGAGTGCTAGAAAAGGCCTCCCTAAGTAGACGTAGTGTGAACGGAAGAACACAAGGCCGTGAGTCAAGGGGATCAGAAGAAGTGCTTTGTAGACCAAGGGAAGAGCAGATGGAAAAGTCCTCAGGCAGGAGCATGGTGGGGGGCGGAAGAAAAGCAAGAGTCAGTGGCAAGGAGAAGAGTAAGCAATAGGGAGGTCAGATCTCAGCAGTTACAGTAAGGTGGGAGTTTTCTCTTGGAGATGGGAGCCATGGAGAGACTCAGCATGACTGACATCTAACAGGATCACTGTTGCTGTGGTAACGAGATGACAAAGGGGCAAGGACAGAAGGAGAAGCCTAGTGCAGGGTCTACTGCAGAACCGTGGTGAGAGCCAGGGTGACGGTGATAGAGAAGGCAGGCCATGTGCTCAGACTCCAGATATGTTTTAAAGAGGGAGCTGGAGGGCGTGTGGTGTGTGAGGAAAGAAGGTCACGGATGAAGCCTCACTTAGGGTCCTGAGCAAATGGGCTCCTGGAGGTACTGGTTCCAGAAGTGGGAAGAGAGAGGGTAGAGGAGAAAAGATTGAGGCATTATTGTAGACATGATTTTGGATGTAGTTTGATTGAGATTTCAGTTGGATATTCAAGTGGAGATGTTGAATAGGCAGCTGGAGAAAGAGTCTGGAGCTAGGGAAGAAGAGGTCATGTGTGAAGACAAACGTGGAAGCAGCGTGTGCTGGAGCCAGCTCATAGCAGCCGATAAGCCATGTGGGTTTTAGAAACATTGCGAGCTGGTTGTCAAACAGCCATTATTAAAAATCAGCACGGCCCGTGTGTCTCGGTTGGGCATCATCCTGTGCGCTGAAAGGTTGCTGGTTTGAATTTCGGTCAGGGCACATGCCCAGGTTGTAGGTTTGATCCCTGGTCAGTTGATCGTTGTTTCTCTCTCATATTGAAGTTTTTCTTTCTCCCTCTCCCTTCCTCTCTCTCTAAAATCAATAAAGACATATTTTTAAAAAATTAATTAGTTAAAAAATAAAATTATGTAAACTTACAATTAATATATTAAAAAAGCAAAGATAATTTTTAAAAATTAGTAGAAAGAGCAAATTAAACCCAAAGAAAGCATAAGGAAAGGAAATAATAAAGATAAGAGCAGAGAAACCAATAAAATTGAAGGCAGAATAACTAGAGGAAATCAATGAAATGAAAATATGGTTCTTTGAAAAAAGAAGACACAAATTACCAATACCTGGAATTAAAGAGGGGATATCACCATATTCACTTATTAAGAGGATAGTAAGTGAATGCTACAAACAACTCTTACGTCCATAAATTTGGCAACTTAGAAGAAATGATGGACCAATTCCTTGAAAAACACTGCCTTTTACTGCATTAGTTTTCTATTGCTGCTGTAACAAATGAGAATGAGCTTAATGCCTCAAAATAACACAAATTACCTTATAGTTTTATAGGTCATAAATCTGACAGTTTCGCAATATAGAAATCAAAGCCACCAATAGGATTGCATTCCTCCCTGTCAGCTCCAATAGGATCTATTTACTCGCCTCTTCCAGCTCCTTGAAGCTTCCTGCATTCCTTGGCTTGTGGATCCTTCCTCCTTCAAAGCCAGCAAAAACAAGTCCATTTATAATAAAAACTCTGAGCAAATTAGGAGTAGAAGGGAGCCTCCTTAACCTGATGAAGGGAAACCACATAAAAACCTACAACAAGCATCAAACTTAATGGTCAAAGACTGACTTGTTTTTTCCTAAGACTGGGAGCAAGGTAAGAATGACCATTCCGCTCTCCTTTTCAGTATTGTACCAGAAGTCCTGGGCAGTGCAGCAAGGCAAGAAAATGAAATAAAAGGCATGCAGACTGAAAAAGAAGAAATAAAACTGTCTCTATTGAAGGATAACATGATTGTGAATATAGAACATCCCATGAAATGTACAAAAAATGTCTAAGTAACAATGAGTTTATCAAGGTCACAAAATGTAAGGTCAATATATAAAAATCAGTTGTATTTCTATATATAAACAATAAAATATTGAAATGAAAAATTTAAAAACAATATTACTTATAACAGCATTAGAACAGATGAAATACATGTAAGTCTGACAACCTATGGGCAGGATTTTAATGCTGAAAAGTACAAAACACTGATGAAAAAAAAAGATATAAATAAACTGAGAGACATACTGAGTTCCTGGGTTGGAAGACTCAGTGTTGTTAAGATGTCAATCAATCCCTCCAGAATTGACCTATAGAGTCAATGGGATCCCAACAGGAACTTTTTATATTTCAAGAGTCTGATTTGAAAACTTATATGGAAATCCAAAGGAATTGAAGTAGCTAAAACAATCTTGAAAAAGAAAAAAAGTTGGAGAACTCACAATAGCTGATTTTTAAGACATTGTGTCACTGGCTAAAGGATAGACACAGATCAATGAATCACAATAGAGAGTTCAGAAATAGACCCATACAGATATATTTAGTTGATTTTTGACAAAGGTGCAAAGACACTTCAGTGGAGAAAGGATCATCTTTTTAGTAAGTGGTGGTGCAACAAATGGACAGCCATATTTTAAAAAACAAACTTTGACCTATATCTGTCATGTTATACAAAATTGAACTCAAAAGTAATCAGACCTAAATGAAAAATTATAAAACTTTTAGAAGAAATCTTTGTGGCTTTGAATTAGCCAAAGAGTTCTTTTTTTTTTTTTAATTTATTTTATTGATTTTTTACAGAGAAGAAGGGAGAGGGACAGAGAGCTAGAAACACCGATGAGAGAGAAACATCGACCAGCTGCCTCCTGCACACCCCCTACCGGGGATATGCCTGCAAGCAATGTACATGCCCTTGACCGGAATCGAACCTGGGACCATTCAGTCCGCAGACCGATGCTCCATCCACTGAGCCAAACCGGTTTCGGCTAGCCAAAGAGTTCTTAGATACAATAACCAAAAGCATAATTCATAAAGGAAAAGAAGATGATAAAATTAACTATGTTAAAATTTCTGTGAAAGAAATTAAGAAAACAAAAGGCAGGTCACAAGTAGGGAGAAAATATTTGCAAATCACATATCTGACAAAGGACTTATATTCAGAATATATATATATATATATGTGTGTGTGTGTGTGTGTGTGTGTGTGTGTGTGTGTGTGTGTATATATATATATATATATGTTACTCAAAACTCATCAATAATAGTCAATCCAATTTTAAAAAGGCAAAAGATTTAAAATCATTTCACCAAAGAAACATAGATGACAAATAAGCACATGAAAATATGCTCAGCATCATTAGTTGTTAGGGAAATGCAAATTAACATCACAAGACATTCCTACACACCCACTAAAATGGCTGAAAAAATTTAAAAGCCTAAACAGACCAAAAACCTGACAATATCATGTGCTGATGAGGATGCAGAGCAATGCTGCTGGGAATGCAAAATGATGCAGCCACTATGGAAAACAGTTTGGTAGTTTCAGATAAAATTCAACATATACCGTACAACACAATCTCACTCCTAGGTATTTATGCAAGATAAAGGGAAATCTACGTCAACTTTATTTGTAAAAATAAAACAGCCTAGAAACAATTAATGCCCCTCGCCCGGGGGGCGGACAGCAGACCGTGGACATCGGCACAGTGCGGCCCTGCTCCGGTGGAAGAACGAACTGCTGCTGCGCACGGCAGCCTGTGCATCTCACAGGCATTATGCTGATGGAGAGGAGGCAGACTCCAAAGGCTCCATATCGTATCATTCCATTTACATGACCTTCTGGAAAAGGCAAAACTATAGGGGAAGGTTTTTGCGAAGACTCAGGATAGGGGGACGGTTCCACTACATTGGGGAATGTCGGGGGATGGTGATAGAACTGTTCTGCATCTTGAACATAGTGGTGATTACACAACTCTATGTATTTGTCAAAACTCACAGAATTGTCCCCTAAAAAGTATAAATTTTAATGTGTGTAAACTTAAAAAATTTTAAAGGTAATTATTACTCCGCTTTTCTAATAACTTACAGTGAAGCATTATCTGTGCTCTGGAGACGACATGTGTCTGTCGCCTCTGGGTGGTGGAGACATGCTCAACAGTGGGCACCGGTGCTTCCCAGCTCCACCTTGCAGACGGCACCCTCGTGGCTGGAAATCTGACGTGGGAGTATTTTACACCATGGACACTGGGAAACGCTACAAATCAAGGCTTAAAGTGATGAAGAAAATGTTTTAAAAATGTTAATGCTGATTAAACTTACAGTGTCATCTATCAGCACAAAAATCCAAAGGAGTTGTCTTACAGTATTTATTGTTACATGATTTAGCAAAGAAGTCATTCACTGATGAACAAGTGAAACTCCCACAGATGTCTTTGTTTTTTCACTTTCATCTTACTCCTTAAGGTAAACAAAGTATCAACCAGCATTCCTGTCGAACCAGACTCCTTTGTCAATTACAACTGTCAGTTGGCTATGGATGCAGGATTTCAACAAAAATCAGTGAAAGCCTGGTGAGAATCAGTTGGCTGTATGGAAGTTGCAGTAAAGAATATTGTGTATTTTGTTATTATTTGTGAATTGTGTGCCACAATCCTGTTATAGGAGTAAAATGTATATAAACCTATCTCTATGCATCCCCTCCCGACTCTGCCCTGGAGAGCTGGTTATTACCCATTTACCCACATACCACCAAGGCCTAGGAATCAGAAGAAGAGGACCAGGGCCTGACCAGGCCTGGACCACCTCAGCCTTAGAGGTAAGGAGAACGAGCTAGTAAGATGAGGAGCAGGGACTGGCGAAGGGAGGGGAATGTGGAAATCTAGAGAAGGTTTGAGGAGCCGGTGGGGGGGCACCGACTTCACATGCTACTTAGAAGGCACTGGACAGAAGGTGTTAGCTGGGAGAAGAGGAGGGAAGTAGAGGGTCTAAACACTCATCTAAGGTGTTCTGTGTAAGGGGACGGAGGGGTGACATGAACTCAGGGGAAGCTTTTTGTGTTGTCTTTGTGTTTGTTTTTCTTAATTATGGGGCCTATTAGAACAGCGGTCACCAACCTTTCAGACCTCACGGACCACCAGTGGTCCGCAGACCACCGGATGGCGACCGCTGTATTAGAACATGTTTTGTATGCTGCTGAGAAAAATCCAGGAGGAAGGAAACTTGGCAAGGCAGGAAATAGAGGGAAGATTGTGGGGCAAAATCCTTGACTAGGCCAGGATCCAGTGACAAGCCAGGGGGTGGCCTTAGCCAGGGACCTGGAGAGTTCCTGCATCTTAACAGGCATAGTCCTGAGAACCTGGTGCAGGGATGGGCAGATGTGGTGGGAGGGAGCATGAGGGAGTTCCCCGCTTTTGGGAAGAAGGTGGGGGGGGGGGTGAGGGAGGGGGATACAGGCCCCTGCACTGCTCTCTGGAGCTCCAGAACCTGGGGGGTTTGGAGGGACTGGATCTTGAAGCTGGAAGGGGGTGTTGGCTGCTTGCCAGCTGTGTGACTTGGGTGTGAAGATTGAGGGGTGGTGGTAGCACTGACCCCTCACAGGTTGTAAGGATGAGATGGGGTGTGGGTAAAGTCCCCTCTCCCTTCAGTGGAGTGGCCCTGGCCTGGGTGGAGGTGGAAAGCTGTGCGAATGAAGGTGGCAGAGGTGAAGAAGGGCCTTGAAGTACCTGCCCAGGAGTCATGGGAGGCGGTACAGGGTCAGCAGGCAGCGGCTGCCAGCGAGGAGGAGAGCTGGCTCTGCGGTCCGGGTGCAGGCAGGAGTCAGCGGGTGAGGAGCGGCCCCCACAGGGCCAGCTGGTGAGACGCCGTCGCACAGCGAGGTGTCGCTGAGGGTTGTCAGCCCTGCTGGGAAGCAGAAAGGGGCAGGATGGTGAGGCCGTCCTTCTCCAGGTGGCTGTCTCTGAGAAGATGGAGGATTTCGGGGAGGGGGGGGGGGTGTGCTTCGTCAGTTGCCTACTTTTTGCCTTCTAGTACCTTTTTATTGGTTTAAATCAAATGGTTTGAATGGTTCAACAACTATTTCTCAAGCATGTAGCAGACCCTTTGCTGGATAGGGAGAGCAAGACCAATGCTGTTTGTTCCTCAAAAGAATTCAGGTCAGGCCTGTGAGGGCTGGTGCTGCATTACCATGTGCCATGCCCAGGGCCAGGCAGCAGTGGCAGCTGCGGGCCAGTGTTTGCAGAGCTGGTACTTGGATGATTTTAGGTAATACATGAACTATTTTTAAAAAATATATATTTTATTGATTTTTTACAGAGAGGAAGGGAGAGGGATAGAGTTAGAAACATCGATGAGAGAAACATCGATCAACTGCCTCCTGCACACCTCCTCCTGGGGATGTGCCCACAACCAAGGTACGTGCCCTTGACCGGAATCGAACCCGGGACCCTTCAGTCCGCAGGCCGACGCTCTATCCACTGAGCCAAACCCATTTCGGCTAATACATGAACTTTTATCAATATGTTATTTTGATGTATATTAGGAAGAATGTAAGCAGCCCATCAAACATGATTTCACAGATATTGCTGAGGAGGAGGTACAGTTAAACAGAAGTTAGTCTAAGTATGTAATGGTATTGTATTTGGTGTGATGATAAGGGAAAGGTGCTGACAGGACATCAAGTAATGGGCTCATAGGGGGAGCACAGGGTCTTAGGAACCACTTCTAGGGTCACAGTGGGCACTCACACTGCAGGGAGGCACTGGGCTGCCAGCATGTCAGGTGGGCAGCCTAGACAGAGGGCGTCATGCAGAGGCTTTAATCCTTTGAGGTGGTTCTGGGAGATTCATTTGCTGCTAGGTAGAGAATAGATAATGGATGCTGGGACTGATGTAGGCCAGTTTAGCAGTTTAGGAACCTTTGCAGCATTGAGGGGTGGGACCTTGGCCTCTGCTGAAGTGGATGGGTTGAGAGGAGGTAGACTGGGGATGGCTGGGCTGCTGGGCTATAGGGCTTCCAGCAGATCAGGTGAAGCAGCTGAGGACAGACGGGGATCTGGAGCTCAAGCCTGGAAGACAATTTTGGAATGTGACAAACTGATGGCAACAAAAGCCATGAGAATGTTCCAAAGTGTCGTCATGGGTCCTGAGAGTTGGGGTTGGGGTGAGTGGAGGGAGGCCAAAGCCTTCTGGGTCCAGCCCCATAGGAGTTCCCCGAGATTCAGTCATTCTCCTGGTCTTTGGAGAGTCAGTGATGAACAAAATCAAGATCCCTCTTCCTGTGAAACTTATAAGAGAAACAGATGGGCATGTAAATGTAAAGCAAATTCAGTGCTATGAAGAGAGGGCATGGTAGGAATTTCTCGAAGGTCTTTTGGATAAGGTGATTTGTGAAGAGACACCTGAAGATCTTAAAGCACAGGTGTATCTCTGGGGAGTGTTCCAGGCAGTGGAACCACAAGTGCAAAGGGCGAGTGACAAAGCATGGGGAGGGGGAGAAGCTAGAGGGCCAAACCGTCACTTAAGACTTTGGCTTTTACTGGGAGATGGGAACCATTGCAGGTTGGAGCTGAGAGAATGGCATAATCTGACTTGTTTTATAGGGATTACTAGAGGCCCCGTGCACGAATTTGTGCATGGGCGGGGTCCTGTTGGCCTGCCCTGATTGGGCAGATCCAGGGCCAATTGGGGCCAGCCCAGCCAGGAAGAGGGGCCACGGGCCACAGGCGGTTGGCTGGCCCTGCCCCCCTGGTTGAACTCCCAGTTGAGGGGGGATTTGCATATTGATTGTGACTGTCCTGGGGAGTAGGGTGTAGGGGACAGTATGATCAGGGAAGCCCACTGGGGAAGTGACTGCAGTGGTCTGGGTTCAGGTGACTGGGAGTCCACCTCTTGGCATTGGCCCCCTTATGTTGTCCCCCTCCCACAGTGTATCAGGGGTGGACTGTGTGACCAACAGAATATAACGGCAGTGATGGTCATATATATGCCTATGTTTTCTGTTAATCCTCACCTGAGGATTTTTTTTTGCTTGCTTTTCAGAGAGAATGGAAGGGAGGTAGGGGGAGAAAGAGAAACATTGATGTGAGAGACACACATTGACTGGATGCCTCCCACATATGCCCAACCTAGGGCGGGGAGTGAACCCTCCACCCTTTGGTGTGTGGGCCAATGCTCTAACCACTTAGCAACACTGGCCAGGGCAGTGCTGGTCGTATTACCTTTGAGATCAGGTTTTTATTTTTATTTTTTAAATAAATCTTTATTGTTCAGATTATTACAATTGTTTCTCCTTTTCCCCCCCCCATATCTCCCCATCACCCGGTTCCCTCCCCCCCCCCGTTGTCCTTATCCATAGGTGTATGATTTTTGTCCAGTCTCTTCCCATACCCCCCACACAGACACCCCTTTCCCCCTGATAATTATCAATCCACACCCATTCTATGCCTCTGATTCTATTATGTTCACCAGTTTATTCTGTTCCTCAGATTTTGAATTCACTTGATTTTTAGAATCACTTGTTGATAGATATTTGTTGTTCATAATTTTTATCTTTACTTTTTTCTTCTTTTTCCTCTTTTTAAAGAATACCTTTCAGCATTTCATATAATACTGGTTTGGTGGTGATGAACTCCTTTAGCTTTTTCTTATCTGTGAAGCTCTTTATCTGCCCTTCAATTCTGAATGATAACTTTGCTGGGTAGAGTAATCTTGGTTGTAGGTTCTTGCTATTCATCACTTTGAATATTTCTTGCCACTCCCGTCTGGCCTGCATAGTTTCTGTTGAGAAATCAGCTGACAGTCGTATGGGTGCTCCCTTGTAGGTAACTAACTGTTTTTCTCTTGCTGCTTGTAAGATTCTCTCTTTGTCTTTTGCCCTTGGCATTTTAATTATGATGTGTCTTGGTGTGGTCCTCTTTGGATTCCTCTTGTTTGGGGTTCTGTGCGCTTCCTGAACTTTTAAGTCTATTTCTTTCACCAGGTGGGGGAAGTTTTCTGTCATTATTTCTTCAAATAGGTTTTCAGTATCTTGCCCTCTCTCTTCTGGCACCCCAAAAATTCGGATATTGGTACGCTTAAAGCCATCCCGGAGGCTCCTTATGCTATCCTCACACTTTTGGATTCTTCTTTCTTTCCGCCTCTCTGGTTGGGTGTTTTTTTCTTCCTCATATTCCAGATCTTTGGTTTGACTCTTCGGGTGCGGTGGTCTACTCTGTATATTCTTTATTTCAGACAGTGTATGCATAATTTCTGACTGGTCCTTTTCCATTTTTTTGGTATTCTCATTAAGGTCCTTGAAGGTCTCTTCAAGTTTCTCAGCGGTTTTTAGGAGATTCTTGAGTAACCTTATAAATATGGTTCTGAACACTGTGTCGTCCATTAGTTTGCTTTCATCTATCTCTACTTGTGACATACTTAGATGTCTCCACATTTTGGCTGCCTCCCTGTGTTGATGGAGTGGCTTTGTGTGGTCGGTGACCTATAGGGGCTGGTAGCTCAGCTTCCCCAATCACCCTAGGTGGTTGCTCTTGGTACTCCCCTTTGTGGGCTGAGTGGAAAGTCTTGGTGTAGTTAAAAGCCCTGATTGCTGTTGGTACACTGGGAGGAATTGACCTCCAGTCCAATTGGTTCTGAGGGCCTGCTGTGTCTATAATGGAAGAATTGCTGTGCTGGAGACACTGAGTCTGCCTCTTGAATGTGTCCCTTATGAGAGTGGTTGAAATCTGGTGTCATCCACACAGACAGAAAAGTCACTCTCACTCTCCGACCGGCCGAGAGTCCCGTAGGCGTCTGGGTCCCCCGCGTGTCCCCAGAAACTGGAGTTCAGAGTGGTTGGGATTGTTGGTATCACTGGCGGGAGTTGATCTCCAAGCTAGCTGGCTGTGAGGATCAGCAGTGTCTCCGCTGGGAGAGCTTCTGTGCTCAGCTTGGATGGGGCGGAGTTTCAGGGTGGCGCAGACAAGCTTTGGTTTCCTGTCTGCTCCGCCCTAAGAGGGGCGGTTTCTCCGTGCCCGAATTAATGGCTGCGCGCTCTAACCACTTAGCACACTGGCCAGGGCAGTGCTGGTCGTATTACCTTTGAGATCAGGTTTTTAAAAATCCACGACTCCCATGTGGTTGTCGTTCTCCTGGATGATTCACTTGAGGGGAGCCAGTGACCACATGATGAGCTGCTCTGTGGGAGGGCCACAGGACACAGAACCGAGGCCGCCTGCCCGCAGCCGGCAGGGAGTCTGGAAGCAGGTCCCCAGCCCATCTGGCCTTCGGGGAGAGACTGCAGCCTCACGCGAGACTCAGTCAGAACCTCCCAGAGCTGTTCCTGGATTCCTGGCCTTCAGAAACTGAGGTAACAAAGGTTTGTTGTTTTAGCTGCCAAGTTTTGGGGCAGTTCGTTACACAGCAATAGGTGACTAAAATGATGACCAGGTGATAGTAAACAGAAGTGGTTGGACCCATCATACTTTTAAAGATAAGAATTACGACAGATCAAGTTTGAGATATTAAGACATCCATGTGGAGAGTATAGGAGGCAGGCAGTTATAAGTCAAGATACAGGAGAAGGCAGCATTTGGACTGTACATAAAGCCAGGAGTCTGGTTAAGTTTGGAAGAGTGAGTAGAGCCAAAGAGACCTGGGTATTGAGCCCAGGGGAGCACAGCTTTTAATGACTAGGAAACGGCGGCAAAGGAAGACAGAATCAGAGCGGAGTGTTCTGGAAGGCCAGTGAGGAACTTCTGAGGGCGGGGAGATTCACCTGGGCACTTGTACGGTGGAGTTGGTAAGATGGAGAAAGAGCCAATCAATCTGGTAATGTGACCGCCCCCTTAAGGGGGACGGCAGTAGAGTGGACTGGAGGAGAGGGCTGGAATGGCAGAGCGAATGGAAGTGAGGAAGAAGGGACAACAACACACACCTCTCTGAGGAGCTTTGCTGGAGGGGACATGGCGTTAGGAGGGTATTCTGGAGGCAGCTATTATCCTGGTATGGTTATAAGCTGATAGAAACAACTCAGAAGAGAAGGGGGTGATACCCATGGAGATTTTAAGGACACGTCCAAGGTTCCCCTTGAAGGGTGAACACTTGTTTCCGAGGAGCCATGGGCACAGTCTCCTTGTTGGGACAGAGGGGGCACAGATTGGGGGCAGACCCGGGAGATGTTTCATGTAAAACTTGACTGCTGGAAGGCAAAGAAAAAGTACTTTAACTTCTTGGGCTTGGTTTCAAGGTGGACTTTATTGGGAAAAGTTAGTGTAAAAAACATTCGAATTCATAAAATTTAAATAAGATAGTAAAATTATACCTTGTAGCTATAGTAATCGCTATATTAATCACAAATAAGGTAAAGTCTAAATTATTGCCTAAGCAAACGCTACTTCGTTAGGCTACTGTTGTAAGCCCAAGGCAGGAAACATTGCAATTATTAGAAGTGAGCCCAATGATGTATCTGCATTTGGAGCTGAACAAAAGGAAACAAGCAAGTTCTGATTATGGCATCATAACATTCTAGCCTGAAAAAAAGCAACTTTTTAATATGTCCTGCAGCAGAGCACATTAGTAACTGTAACCATGCATTAAAATTCTCATTTCATGTCATAGAGTAATCAGTGTTCTGCACGATACATTGTTTTACTGAGTTTCATGTGGTTTGTCCCTTCAGGACCTTTCTAGAAACGTTTCCTCTCTGGGGACCACTTCCTAAGACACCCAGTTTGCTTGCCCTGGTCATCTTTGGCATTTAATACCAGCCAGCCTGCCCACACCCTGGGCTGGTCGAAGGCCCCTCCCTGAAAAAAGGGTGAGTCAGATCACCCCTTTTCTCAGACCCTAATGCCACACAACTTGGTCAAGAATGTCCCTAAAAGTTAATATGGGATTCTCTTTGGTTATGGGATTTTTATTTAAGCTTATAAAAAAATACAGCTAGAAATATGCTCCTGAATTCTAAAAGTATTTGTGAGTGACTTAAACACAAGTATGTGCTTGCAAAATTCACCACCTGGCCAGGTTAACATCTGCCCATTTCCCTGTGGAATCTAACATCAGTGCTCTATTAGCAAATACGTCTGAGAGAAGAACGGTGACTGATCTTAAGAGCCCGCTGGCTGGGGCGGCCTTAGATGCTGTCCATGGCTCTGAACTCGCTGAGCGCCTGCACAGGGTTCACATGCTTCTTCTGAGACGCCCGTTTAATCTTGGTCTGCGTCTCATCCTGTTTCTCTCTCTTCACCAAGGGCTTTTTCTCCGGTGCCTTCATCTTCCATGACACAGCTGGGAGGTTGAGGGAAGCCATACCCTGCGACTTCTGGTATTTGGTAGAGGCCACATAGGATGCCTTCACTGTCTGCACCACGGCGTTCATCAAGTTCTTGGCGGCCTGGATCAGGGACATGGCGCTGTCCACCTAAGAGAAACAAACATGGGGCGGTGAGGAGCACAGGCCTGACCTTTAGCCCCATGGTTGGGCAAGGGGGGAGCCCCCTACTTCTTCCCTTCAGGGGTGGGCAACAGCCCCATTACTAATTGGCTCTCTTCCAATGGCTGGCTGCTCTTATTCAAATACCCTGAAAAGGCCTGTTTCAGATCTTTTGAAGAAATAAAGGGAACAGTAACAAAAATGTAAGGCATCGTCTCCTACCCTTCACCCCTCAAACAAGCTGGAGGAGGAGGCCTTGCGTCAGCCATCCTAGACACAAACCCACTGCTTTCAGCCTTTGCCAGGGGCACTGACATTGTAGCAGGTGATCAAATGGTGTCAATTTCTTTGAAAGGAAATTCCGGGGAATTAATGGAGCCCAGCACACTGAGCGAGATCACCTCTTTGCCCTACCCCAGGTGACGAGAGGTCCAGAACAGTGATATGGTAAAGAGACAAGGAGGGGTGGAAAATACTCAAGCACTTGGAGAGGTAGAGGAGAGTTGAGAAAGCCTTGCTATATCATCTTTGCAATTTTTGAACAGGCTCAATTCTTCTGTGGGGGAAGAAAAACAAGGAAGATTAAAAAAAAAAAACCCTGCAACTGAGGTGCAGCCAGCCCTTGGCCTCCAAGGAACCAACTTCAGGGATTTCCAGAGCTCACCTTCCCAGTTCAGGGCAGGTAAGGAGTGTATGTGGACAAAGGCGAGACGAGTCCCACCACCCACTTCTTTTCACAGATGAAACTTACCCCAGAGACCACGAGCTCCCCACCAAGGTTCTGCACCTCGGCCTTGACTTTGCTGCAGATGTTGAGCTGGTGGCAGTAGAGGGCGATGCGCTGCAGGTAGGCCAGCAGGTCCTGCTTGCAGGCCGAGTCTGGACACTGACGGGAGAGTAAGTTTAGCAGAGCACCCAGGCCTGATCTAAACACACCTACTCCCAGGGGCTGTTTCTAAACCTCTCAGTGTGCCACCAAGAGAGGCCTCCTCTCTCCTGGCTGGAGCCAAGGGCATGAGAGATGAGTGACCCAATACCTGGGCAGTGTGGCTCTAGGCTGCCCCCTGCTTGGGCCCAAGCCCCTAAAGGCGAGAAAGGCCCGAGTGCTCTGAGCTTGCTAACAACCATCCCAACAGCTCATCTGCTCAATTACGATGCACACTGTGAACACCTGGTGGAAGGAGAGGTTCACTTCGGGCGAAGATGGAGGAGGAGTGAATCAAAGCAAGAGAACAAGCACGTGGAGACCGTGAGGTCTTGACCAGCCACTGCCCAATTCCTGTCTTGCTGCCAAAGCTTAGGAAGCTTTACCCAGAGAAAGAAATACAGAGCACCTCTCAGGTATTTATAGCAAACATTTCCCTCTGGGAGTCTGGGCACAGACAAACCTGTAGACCATGCTGGAAATTTTGAATTTAAGAATGTTTTGGAACACAGCAGAGCCCTATGAAGACATGCACTTTAAGATGAGCGTGTAGGAAGACTGTACTGGCAGCTGTATGGAGGGTGGTGTGGAGAAGGAAGAGGGAAAGCAGTGAGGAGCAGCCACAAGTAGGAGTCCAGGCGTGGGGCTGTGGAGGTCGGCCTGAGCTGGCGTTGGCCAGTGGAAGTACAGCACTTAGCACTGGATTCCGGGAAGAGGGGTCAGGATGACTTCTGAATCTTTGGCCTGAGCGATGAGGCACTGCTGTCCCTCAGCCCAGATGCAGGGTGAGAGGCTTGATACCTCAGGGGAAGGGCTTAGACTGCAGAGAACTGTAACTGAGAAGCAGCATCTCTAGTAAATAAGTCTTGGAACACCGAAGGAAAATGTAAACTTTCCAGGAGGTAGGAACCACATTTTCTGACATATCACTACAGGGAATAAAGGGTTTATGAAAGCTGGGTAGTCGAGAACCCACAGTGCTGAGGACACACACGTCTGTCCCCAACTGGACACATGATCCTGCTGCTTCTAAGAAGTAAATCCACGGGAAGAGGCACTCACACACCTGGGGTCAGCGTGGTAGGCTGGCAAGCAGTTCTGAAGAGAACTAGGAATAAACACGTCCCCAGGGGAGGCTAGTTTTTAGCTGTTATTGAGGGCAGACACACCTCCAGGGATGTTCTCTCATGCAAACGGCTTGTCTCAAGAATTATCAAAGAATTACTCAGAAATTCTTAAAAATCTATGCTGGTTGGCAAGTTAACAATTTTTGAGATGAGAAGAGTGTTGTGTCCCCTGAAAATTGTTATTGCTGCCTCAGGAATGGACCAGGCTGGGCTGCCTGAGACCCACGTGGCAGGTCTGTTACTTACATGGTCTGCGATGGTGCGGCCAAGCTTATCCATCCTGGATCCTGCCTCTGCGATTTTCTTGGCAGCACTGATCACATCTGATGTGTTTTTGAGCGGTCCCTTACCTCTGGAAAAAGAAAGAGAACAAGGATCATTGTAGGTGAAGCCCTTCATAGTTGGCAGTGAGTAGAAAAGAGAAGAGGGCTGCCCTCTGCAGCTGGTGGGCCGGGCACTGCTCACCGGGTGAAGTCGGTCATCTCCATCATGATCATGCACATCTGCTTGGCCAGCACGATGATGTCGTTACCACTGTCGTCCCATTTGGACACTTCAGCATCCAGCTTGCTCTTTTCTTCCTGGAAGCTGGCCACCTGTTCTGCAATCTTTGCTTTTTGCTCTTGGGGAAGCTGAGCCATGATTGCCTAAAATCAGAAGCACAGAAAGCTCTTACATGAAAAGAATATGACATTCTCACAGTACATTAGCCAAAAGCATTTCCACCGAGCAATCTATGACATAGGTAGGATAATGCTTTAATAGGTTTCATCTTGCCTGAAGGGCCACTCTTAACCCACTTTTAAGAACAAATTTTAATGTGGAGGAAAACAAGAGTGTAAGGGGTACAGGCTGATGTGGAAGCTTCGGGATCACACTGGCACAGGAGCAGAGCCTGCTTAATTGAGTTCTGCACAAGTTTCAGCCTCTGTCTCCTATGAGAGCGCAGATGAGAGAAGGGCTAATGCTGGTGGCGCTTTCCTGAGCATTTCCTGTGGCCGCATTGCATCTTTAACTTTTCAAGGTGAACTGGAAGTGGTTTTAGGATGTAACTTTTAAAGAAGGCAGGCAGAGAAGCTGCTGGGGTGTGTACACTTTGTATCTCTCAGTCGCACTGAAACCTTACCAAAGTGCTCATGACAAAGTGAGGCCTAAAGCAGGGATGTACTCGCTGTTCAAAATGAGACGTGAAAAAGGACTCCTTAGAAATCTTTCTTGGCATCCTCCCCAAAACAAAAATGCTACTGATGGAAGATTTAATGACTCGAATGCAAAGGTTCTGACTGATTTTCTTGAATGTACCACTTTTATTTTATTTAACCCATAAATAAATATTTCAGTATAACTGATATGGGCAAAGACCGCAATCTTTTTAACCAACATTGTGTTGATTAGATCCTAGGGCTCTCCTGATGCAGGATCCGCATAAACCAAAGCCCCAGGGCACAACTGAGGAGGCCCATGTCCCTGCCCTGCTCCCAACTGAGGAGACACTTTGGAGAAACCTACAATTGACTAGCAGGTGCCACAACTTCTGTCATATGGCCAGAAAAAAAGAGGGAAAATTGGGTTCTCAATATTGAGAGTATTTTCCTGGAAAAGAAAAGCTAAGACCTGAGAGGGACAGGGGAAGGTCTGCAGAACAAACTGGCTTTTTTTTTTTTTGAGAGAGAGACACATTGATTGGTTGCCTCCCACACACACCCCGGCTGGGGATCGAGCCTGCAACCCTTTTATGCGCAGGCTGACACACTATCCACTAAGCCAAACTGGCTAGGGCCAAAACAAGTTTAACCGATTCCTTACCCGGGCACTCTGGCCAGCTATCAGCTGGTCATCTTCTGTCTGGACGCTTGTCCTGCTGCGGACATCGAAGTCTTCTGTCTCGAAGTCAGAGTCATCCAACTCCTCAGGAGTCTGCCACCAAAAGAGAGATATGAGCCAGATACAACGTAGGCCTCCCGCTGCCCCAAGCCACTCAGTCCACACCCTGTCTGATGTAGGAACACCCAGAATTTTCATGTGCAGTATTCTAAACAGATGTAACAGCTAAAAGCACTCACTATTCGTTTGAGACCTTGCCTCACAGGTGCACCTGTGGGCGGCTCATCCAACAAACAGTAGGCCAGGGCACCACACTTGCCAAAGGAACAAGGAGTTCCTTTCTGGGGGTTAGGGCTTCAATTCCCACCCCTGAGTCAAGACTCTCTTTGACATAAGATTTGTACTTCTTAATGTACTTCTCCAACAGCTGCATCTAAAGACATCAACTGTCCATGGGAGAAAAGGTACTGTATTAAAAATAGGTATTTTACACAACATTAGGCAGTTTAACTTTTCCACTTTCTGACAAAAAGAACATTAAATGTATTAAATAATACTGGCCTTCTCTTAGGGTACCAAAGGCTGCTTTGAGGGGTAAAAATAGACAGTGAAATGTTATATATTTTTTTCCTTTGATAAGAGGAAAAGACAGAATGTGGCAGGTAAGGTCTAAATACCAAAGGAACTGATTAATGGTCCTAGTTCTGCTTTAATTATGAAATAAAATTCTTATTTTGCACAATCTCCAGCCTCACATGATTAGCTGCTGACTTGAAACATAATGTCATTTGGAAGTCTCAGTAAGGGGGCAGGCCCTCATCTGCCCCAGGACCTGATCCAAGCCCAGCCCCAAGATTTGCTGTAAGGCTCAAGTGAGAGGACGTGTGAGAAAGCACCTGAAACCAAGAGACTGTACATGTGCAAGGGCCAGGCCTCTCCCTCGATGGGAAGAGGTGAGAATAGCAGAGGTCACATGAGACACCAGAGAGCACATCAATACAAGATCCCGGAGTCTCTCTGACTTGGGAGAGCAAAACACTATGTCACCATTGCCCATTTTAATCCTTTCAGAGCTGTAAGAGGAATCCAAGCCGGCTGCCTGCCCCTAAGCTGTGGTTTCCCACAACCCTACTTGCTTCCTCAGAAAGGACTCTGGAATTTGCAAGCACCTCCTGGAGGTAGGAAGTTTCAGCCACTCAAATCCCCAAAGGCATTAGCCTCCATCATTAAGGTTTCTTTTACTGTTTCTAGGTGTCTGTTGTCACAGAAAGGCTTCTGGAGAAATTGGGCTGCATTCATTGGCCCTGGTGTGTGTGACCCGGGGATCCCATCACACCACTGAGATATGGCCTCTGGGTGTAACCTTGCATTCAGCCAGGCATCTGCATAACATGGGTGGTTCTTTAGCAGCAGCATGACTGAAGAAAGCAAAAGGCTCCACAAGCGGCCCCACCCCAACATGTCCGGTGACCTGGGGCCTGCAGGAACAGCCCACCAGGCAATCTCCGAACAGTTCTTTTTCCTCCTCACCCCAGAGCGGTACAGTCTTGCCCAAGCGCGTCTACACTGCATAGAAAATGGATCCAGCCTAATGCAACTGCCTTAGAAATGGTCTCTCTCCAGCTGACAGTCCAGCTAGGCTCTGGAGCTGTCAGGCTGAGTGGGTAAAAAGTGAGACAGATCCCTGCCTACCTTGAGGTCTGACTAGCAAACCATGGAGCTGTGAATGAAGCTCCTCTGACCCAACTAGATCGACAGCAAAGCAGCCACCTATGCCGCGGACCGGGGCTGAGGATGGCCACGCACTTATGCTCAGAACAGCATGTGAAGGATGACTGCTCTGGGAAAGGCTGCGAGACCCAGGCCTAGCACCCTGGGGGTACACTGCAGAGGGGCCTGAACTTTCAGATGGTGAGAACTGCTGCTCTCAGAGATGACGGGCCACATGGGGGCCCTGAGCAGGAGGCACTTCCATTCAGCCATGAGCCAGGGAACATGACCAGGGCTGCCACAGTCACTCATCCTCACCCTGAACTGGGGTCTAGCATCCTGCCTGCCAACCCTTCAAAAGGGGGGGAGGGGCAAGGCGGCATGTGAAGAAGAACGTCAACCTGCAGTAAGGAATACTCCCTTCTCTGAAATTAACTAAAAAGCCATTATTTTCTATAGTTTCCCTCTAACACAAATGGAAACCTCCTATTTGTGGTGATGTTTTGCTCTAAAATCATCAGGAGCAACTCATACTAGCTCCTGTTCTCAGTCTGAGTTTGGGCTCTAATTTGCAACTAAAAGTCATTTTAGACAATGTAATTAAATATATCTCATTCTAACAGCTTTTAGATTCATGGTTTTAATATACTGCCAATGCATCTGCTGAGTTCCAGAATGATGCATTGTTCTCAAGGTTAGCAAATGATAAGAACAAGCTATTAAAACATCCAAAATGCAGTTACTCACCCTTATCATCAACACTGCTTTCCTGATGTCCCGGATGCCATCGTACACCAGGCGGGAGGCATCGATAAACTCATTCTCATCCATGGGCTGGGCGGGGTCCGAGCTGAGGGCTTCCACGGCCGCTTCTACTTGCTCAGTGAAACGCGGCATAACTGCAGAGAAAGAGGCCCAGCAGACATCATCATCTAGAGCCCTCCCTGAATCTACCTCAGAAAGAGGCGAGGTGTCTGATGAAGAGTCTCCACTTGGACCTATGTGAGACTTACGGCTGAAATAAATTAAATGCCATATTTTACAATATTTCAACCAAGACTCAAATCATCCTCTTTGTCTCTGACCAGATTTTACAATAAAGGATTTCGATGGTTGAGAACATTGAAGTAAGATTAATTTGAGGCCTTGCTTAAGAATGGGACCTTCCTTAAATTAGTATTTATTCACTAACAGAAGACTTAACTCGAAAATTCATCTTAAATAGTGCTTTCAGAATTATTTCCTCAGCCCAGGCTGGGCGACTTAGTTGGTAGGAGCGTCATCCCTCACAACAAAAGGTTGTGGGTTCGATTCCCAGTCAGGGCACATACCTAGTTTGCAGGTTTGATCCTTGGTCGGGACATGCTTGAGACGTAATGAATTGATGTTTCTCTCCCTTCCTCTCTCTCTAAAATCAATTAAAATAAATCTATCTATCTATCTATCTATCTCCTCGGGTGAGGATAAAAAAAAAAAAAAGAATTATTCCGATCATTAATCATGGGACCCATATGAAGGAAATGTGTGTGAAAGGCCTTAATTTGGCTGACCAACTTTTCACAAGTCTGATGTCCACCCAGAACACTTGAGTCCTGGTCTCCTACTTCCCACCTGGGCTGTGTGGGGAGCACCAGTAAGGCAGGGAGTTCCCATACCTGTGTTGGAGAGAAGCTTGGTAGCTTCCAGCACCTTCTCTGTGTAGACCCCTGGCTCATAGTTGTCCATTTCTGAGGTGACTACATGAATGACCCGGGCTGCCCGGCCTCGGATTGCACCAGCTGTGCGGTCCAGCCCGTCCACATCTTTCTCTTGGAGAGCAATGACACATTTGTTCACATCTTCCAATATGTGATTCTCTGAGGAACAAACAAAAGTGGAATGAGAGAGAAGGCCTTTCATAAGAAGGGGACAATTTTTTTTTGCCTTAAAATTTTTTTTCTCTTAGAGTTGTTATATAATAAATATTAGTTTCAGGTGTACAACATAGTGATTAGACATTTATGTAACTTGCAAAGTGATCACCCCAAATATGTCTAGTACCCACCTGACACCACACATAGTTATTACAACACTGACTGCATTCCCTGTGATGAGAAGGGGACAATAATTGTGGTTGGCACGTACCATTTCACTGGGAGCTCACTTGGTGCCAGCCGCAGCGCCAAAAGCTTTTACATGCATTACTGCACTGAAGAGAAAAGATTCACTGCTGGGTTAACTGTCCCCCTGAAACTCAACCTGTAATCACCTCCGAGAATAACAATCTTTATTCCAGGTTTTAAAAAAAGAGAAAAAGGCCCACCTGTAAGGCAGTTGTTCTGTAAGTCAAGCAGATGATTCAGATAACAGAAACCTCAAGAACTTCCCTTTCCCTTAAATAATCATGGACCTTATGTATATCCCAAAGTCTAAATTAGAAGAAAAGGTTTACTGTAAGACTGCCTCCCAGGGCCTCACCCTCCCTCCAGCAGATGCAGTGCGGTCAGCAGGGAAAGCCTTCCTGGGGGCGCTGAGGGAGCACCAAGGAAACAACATTTCCTAACCCCACAGGCTGCAGGTGGGCCTGCTGTGGTATTTGTGGAAATTCTTGAATTCTATTAAGCCGAGAAGTGGCTCCTACCAGTGACAGAGCTGGAATTGGAAGACACACCAAAACTATTTTCCCTCAAAACAAAAAAGCTTGACACTAGATCTTGGAAACCTCAGAGTAAGGCATTCGCTTCAACCTCATCGATAATAGCAAAAAGGAGACAACCCAAAGGTTCAAGAGCAGAGTGAGAAATAAGTTTGGGGCACGATGCAGCTACAGAAGTGGAAGAGGTCGATCTGTAGGTGCAGACCCAGAACGGGGAAGGGAATGCTCTCACCCAGGGACCAGCAGTCAGCCAGAATGACAGGGCTGCCCAGACTCCATGTTGGGGGGGGGGGGGAGGGGCAGGAACACAAAGGAAAGTCCCTAGGTTATTACCTGGCCATTTCCTTCCTGCTCGGAAAGAAGCTGTCTTCAAAACATGTAAGAACTCTTAGAAACAGTCAAAGACATGCCCACTCTATTAAGCCAAGAGAGTACCTGGCACAACAGGTGAAAGACTAACGGTCCCAGTTCTGGAAAGCAGAATAATTAGTAGAAATGCAATCTGTTTAAAAACCACATCTGGTTAGTCCTCTGCCGGCCCTGGCTACCTTATGCTTTGACATATCATTATCTAGGACTAGTTCCTGATTTAATCCACTTTCAAAGCCAATACCCTTCTTTCAGAGCCTCTGCTAATGTAGTCACATTATATATAACAATACGCTTCACCTCTTAAGTACCCAAAACAAGGAAGTGGTCATGATAGGCTATTTCCTTTCATCACAAGTACTCAGCAGTATAGCTGCGAATAGAGCCACCAGGCGCGCTGCCTCCGGGCTTCAGGATCTCCAGTCAGCCCCAAGAACCAACACCCTCCTTTTTGAAGTTCCCAAGAGACTGCAGACAGGGTCTCTATAAGGATCTCTTTGTTCTAAAACCATGAGTATAAAGGGATAAGATGAAAAAAAAAAATCACAACGAAATAATGATGTGAACAATTACAATTGAAAGGAAATTTGGTAAAAACATCTTTGCTACAAAACTAAACTAACTCTTATCATATGATCCAGCAATCACATTCCTTGGTATTTATCCAAAGACAATGAAAACTTATATCCACATAAAAACCTGCACATAGATGTTTATAGCAGCTTTATTCATAATTGCCAAAACTTGAAAGCAACCAAGATGTCCTTCCAGTGAGTGAACAGATAAATTGTGGTACATCTAGGCCATGGAATATTATTTAGCACTAAAAAGCAATAATGGGGTGGGGACGGGCTACAAGGGTGTGAATAGGGGGGAAAATATTACATTCAACGAAGATTTTTTTTTTTAAATTTTAAGTGCATGTAAAAACAATAATTATCAAGTCATGAAAAGACATGGAGGAATTGTAAATGAATATTACTAAGTGAAGAAAGACAGTCCGAAAAGGCTACATACTATATGATTCCTACTATATGACATTCTGGAAACAGCAAAACTATGGAGATAGGAAAAAAAAAAAAAATCAGGTTGGAGAGAGGAGGGATAAATAGAGCACAAGAGACCTTTTTTTTTTTTAGGGCAGGGAATACTCTGATACTATAGTGATGGTCCATTTGTTCAAAACCGTATAATGTAAACCACCAAGTGAATAATAATGTATGGACTTTGGGTTATTCAATTTTAACAGATGTGCCACTGTGGTGGGGATGTTGAAAATGGGGAAGGCTGTGCATGTGTGGAAGGAGGTATTAGATGGGAAATCTCTACCTTTTAACTTTGCTGTGAACCTAAAAATTGATTTAAATATCTTCAAATATTAATAAAATTTAAAAAATTTCCAAGAAAACCCAGAATATATTAGTAACTCCTATTACAAAAGGGAAAAATGAATAACCACAATACAGCTAAGACGACCATAATTTAATGTCTACTAAATAAAAAATTAGACTTGTTAGGGGTACTATTGAAAGAGAAAACATTAAACCTTTTACATAAACAAATTTTAGGGGAGATATTATAAGAATAAATGAATTTGGAGTCCATCAGAAGCATCATTTACATACAAATTCTCTACATATTAATTTTAACTAAACAAAATGGTACTGTGCCTGTCCACCACAACTGAATCGAACACATTTTACACTTGCATTTTATATCACTCAGAAAAGAAAAGGAATAAAAAGTAAAGATGATACTAACTAAATTATGAACCAATGTTTTCTCATATCACTGATTTTTAAGACTCATCCTTGTTTCAGGATAATACGTGGGGATGGGGGGAGCACGTCTTAGAATCAACGAAGCATGATTCTTTTTGTGCACTAAACAAAGTGGCCCAACTTCCACCAAGGATTTGCTAACCTTCATCTAGACAGCTATGTTTTAAAAAATCAATTTAGACCTTGAATTTATACTGCCTTTCATCCAGATGAATGCAAACCAGGAAAGGGTTTGCCATTCTTTAGCGACAGGAAGCTTTCTATTTCAGGAAGTTGACTAAAGTAATATTCTCTACCCTCACTGAACAGCTGTGTCTAGGAAAACCCCAGCCAGCTGAGGCCACCACACACCCAGGACACAGCATCGACCCTGCTCTCCACACTGGTGCCATTGGACAAGTGCAAACATGGGAGGGTTGGAGGTACCCACACTAACCATAAATTACTTAAGCTTTAATTGAAATACCCAGGGAACTTAGCCTGGGTGCATTATGAGTAGACACACCAATATGTACCCCATTAAAGGCTCTGATTGTTCATTACAGTCTTTTTTGTAGGTGCTTCTAACAAGGAAAAAAGTCATATACATACAACAGTATTTATTATGGACACTATTATTATGTCTGTTTTTCATCTGTAAACATTTTTAGGTCCATCTCTACAGATCTAACCCATCTATTTTAATGGCTGTGTAGTCCCTATTAAATAGATGGAAGGACCATAAATCACTTACTCAGCCTTCTCTTACACCTTTTGGTTGAAGTGAACAGCCTAGTACAGATATTTTGGCAAACATTTGTGTACAAGTCCCTGGGGAAAGTCTCTAGCAACAGGATTACTAAATCAAAGGCATACCGTTTAAAGTAGATGTTTGGTACCTAATTGCCATCTAGGAACCAAGCCAGTTGGCACTCTCCAAAAAAGGATGCATAAACTTATACATCAGTCCACAATGCACGGCAGGGCCTGTCCTGCATACCCTTTGCTCTGGATATCTTTATTGGTACAATTTTATGCACATAGTGGTAATATTGTTATACAAAGGACTTACTATATAACAGGAAATATTCGATTGTTTGACGTTTATCTAAATGGTAGCTATTTTTTTTTTTTTAAATCACCATTGCCCTAAATGGTTTGGCTCAGTGGATAGAGCGTCAGCCTACGGACTGAAGGGTCCCAGGTTTGATTCTAATTAAGGGCACATGCCCAGGTTGCAGGTTCAGTCCCCAGTAGGGAGGGTACAGGAGGCAGCTGATCAATGATTCTTCTCATTGATATTTTTCTCTCTCTCACCCTCTCCCTTCCTCTCTGAAATCAATATAAATATATATATTTTAAAATCACCATTAATTAATGAGGAAACTGAGGCACAGAAGTATTGAGTGACCTGCCTGAGGCCACACAGCTAGTGGGCACTGGAGTCAGAAATCAAATCTAACTTCATCACTACCTATGCCACTTCCTCAAAAGAGAAACTCTTCAGTTTTGCATTTTTTTCTATAAAACACAAAAACAAAAATTAGGTACAGTAATTTTTATTTAATGTCCTCCAAATCGGACCAAATTCTTTGGGCACACTGATACATAATGAAGAAAAAAGTACAAATTACCACTCTTGTGTATTGCCCCAAAGTATCTAATGCAATATGTTATATGCTTCTAAGAGCATATGGTAAAGCAATGTAATAAACCAATTAGAACCACCTGCATCTTTAAAAGTAAAAAAATTTAAAAAGCAACCAAAACTTCCATGTGTAAGCAGAGTAAATGAATGAGAAAGTAAATTGCATTTCCATGGAAAACATTTATCAAATACAATTCAAATGAAATTCAAACAGTCTTTATCACTTCATTAAATTTCAAACCACCATCCTTATGGGATCAGTCAATGCAAATACATTCGTGATTTGCTGAATGCTCCCTAGTATCCTAAACCATCTACAATATTTACAAGGCAACATTATGAATAGAACAGCTCAGGGGAAAGGAATCCCCATTTCCTCTTCCCTGAGAGTGGCATGCATGTACCTCTCTCTATTTTCAAGTGCCACTATCTCATATTTGATATGCAGTAACCCAAGTTCTCCTTGCCCTGCGGATTCAGAAAACACTGGCATCAGGGTCTTGCAGATGACATGCAAAATGGCCACTACTTTTTGAGCCACAAATTTAGGATATGCCTTGTGATAAGTATAAGGGAAGTTAGGAACCAATGGAACAGAATATCCAGGAACAACAGAACTAAAGCAGCATAGTAGGGTCCTCTCAGTCCTGATCCCTAAATAACTTCCGCTTGGATAGGCTACAGCAAACATCCTGGCCCTATGGATTCCAAGAGGGAATGTGATGGTGGAAAATCATTAGTGGAAATAATCTATAAAAACCCACTGCCAACGGGCCACGAGGCACCAAAATACAGTAGAGAACCACCACTCTAAGGAGTCAAGCGGCATTATCACTTTTCATTTGGCAACATTTCATGAAGCCCACCAACCTTAAGGCCCATCTCCCCAGACAACAATCACCCGTGGTGGGGCTTAACCTGGCAGCCCCTGCTCAGAAACTGATGGGACTACTGAAGCACCAGTGTGTGTGAGGGCAAGAGGAAATTGGCCAAGGGGGAAGATCGGCATGAGGCCAAGACATGGCTTCTCATCTAAAGACTGCCCCGGACTACTGCAGAATGACACCTGCTCTCCATTCCACGGTGCATATCCAGAGATGCTTAGCTGCACAAGGACCAAGAACTGGGACCAGAGGGGGCCTCCCCAATTAAAAGTGAGGTTCCTCTCAATGAGAGCCAGCCAAGACTACCCTACTGAGGCTATGTGTCATGAGAGGGGGAGACATCTCTAGTCCCCCTCCACCACAAAAACTGCTACAGCTGGGCGAGGCCCTTAGCAGACTGAGCTGCAGATGGAATTGGAACCTCCTGCTTCAGCGGGATCATGTTTCTCCAATATCACCTCAATGAAAAGGGAGACCAGGTCTATACCCTGAAGAAGTTTGATCCTATAGGGCAACAGACCTACTCGGCCCGTCCTGCTCGGTTCACCCCAGACGGCAAATATTCTCGACACTGAATCACCATCAAGAAATGTTTCAAGGTGCTGATGACCCAGCAACCGCGCCCTGTACTGTGAAGATCCCTTAAATTTCATGTCTCTCCTGCCACCCGTGACCCCTCTGAGACTTTGGTGTTCAAGCTTTTCAGTCCTGAGCCTTGAAACCTTCTTACCACCCTTAGTCTTTGGAATCTGGTGTCATTATTACCTTTGATCATGCTTGTGTGAAGCAATCATGGTAGCACCCCCCTTAAAGGGAACAAGTTTAAGTCTGCTTTTCATATTTTGACTGCCATATTAAAATGATTTGAAAGAAAAAAAAAAGTGCTCAAGCTGCCACGGGTGAGGTAGATACATGAAGGCATAAAGGACTTTGAATGCTAAAAATTAACTGGTTAATGGAGAACTCTGCACAGGCATTTGCTTGTCTGTTCCCTTCATCCTATGCCCCTAAAAAGCACATTAAAAAATCAGGAATTGTTCATTATTTAATTACTTGACATTGCTAAGCAAGTCTGTGACAAAACATTAGAGAAACATACCATATAAAATTCAGATGCTCTGAAAATACCACCACTTTTTGAGTAGAAGAATTGTTCTGTGTTTTTATATGCTAAATAGAAACTGTCTAAACTCCTTTCCATCAAGTCAACCCTTATACTTTCCACAGTTGCATAAAAATTGAACATATCAGACAAAATTGTATCTGTTAAAGAATTTTATTTCTCTTTACCATTCTTCTGTTTTATGTCACATACCCTAACCATACTGCCTGGATTTCACTAACCACTACTGCAGAATCCCTTATTCTCTGATTTGGAGATGAGGGATATTCGATTCTCTTTCATTTTATTTTGCTGTAAGAACTGAAAATCCCTTGAGACCAAGCCTGATACACCCACTCTAATCAGGAGAGGGGAAGTTTAGGAATGGCTTAGCTAGCTCCAGAGGGGTGCTTTGCACTGAGAATTCTGAATTTGTTGTTTACTTAAAAGTGTGCTGTGAAGGTAGAATGTTTTTTTCTAAACCTATGAAAAAGACTAATTCAGTACTTTATTGGGAAAAACAACGGAAGGCCAAGATTTCCAAAAAAGGCCATTTGCTGCATTTTTGGCACCTGCAAAGATGTGCTTCCAAATGAGTTTTTGTTTTAAAGTACCAGCATCTGTAATTTGGTGTTCCTGCAGCAGCAGTTTACACCCTTTTTTGCAGTTTATGGATTGCCTGCTCCTTACTCTATCAAGTAGAGCCACCAATCCCAAGGAAAGCAGGCAGAGACTGGGGGACATTGGTATGCGGAGCACACTGTCACCTTATGTAGGTCACTGCTGGAGGACTGTGCTGTGCATGTACTTGGGCCCCGCTTCTGTTTCAAGCCCCACTGCCACTCGCACTCCCACGTTCCAGCCTGTGGTTTCCTCGGGCGAAAGGTAGTTTCAGCCCTACAACTACCCAGCACTGACTGCCCAACCACTGGCCTCAGGATGTCTGGCACCTCCAGGCAGCAAGCAGTGCAGCCAAGGGCAGCAGAGGATCCATTAAATGGAGAGTGCATTTATATTTAACTCTACGGAGATGGACTGAAATTTATCTCTGTGCAATAAACAGTGAATTGCAATTGACAGACATTTTCTATATGAATGCAATTTACTATGTCATTACCAATTTATGTTTATATAATGAAATCAACTGTTTTTGTGAGGTGAATTACCCAGATTTATTTTTTTGCAAGTTCATAATTAAATGGCATTTAAATATTTCCTCTCTGTTTTCTGTCTGTGTATCATACAGACAGTCTTTTGAAAAGTAGTCAGTCCAACTATGATCATTTGTGAGTGAGAGAGAAGATTTCCAAGCAGGGGAAAAATTATTTTCAAAAAGAAACTAAAGGTGATGTGTTGGTATTCCCTTCTCCTAAGTTTCACTGCCTCATAACAAACCATAGCCTCTACTAGGATAAAGGACATTTTTTCTAAACACAACAGCAGGAAGAGTGGTGGATGGTATGGTGCTGTACAGGTCAGTTGCAAAATCCTACTCTTAACAAACAGGGAAAACCCTCTGCCAGCCAGTTTTCTAATTGAAGCTTCTAAGATCAAGACCAGCCCACCACATGGGAAACAACTCCAATGCCACCTCCCATGGCTCAGGAGTCTGTGGTAGCTTTTCTTGTTTTTTTTGTGTGTTTTAATTAAAATGAAAACCAGCACAGTATTATTGCTAGAATAATTTACCTGCCCAGACTTGGGGGCGTTAAGATTGCCCATTATTGTAACTTAGGCAAAAGTAATTATGCACAACCTCACAAGCCTCTCTGGGGAACCAGCTGATTACCTGAGACAGCCAAGAAGTCATCAATGGAAGTAATGTCATCGACGGCATCTGTGAGAACACGAACTTGTTTTTCCCACTGTTCTTTAAAAAGATCCATGTTCTCTTGGGCCAGCTTACTCTGTGGTTTTGCTGCTAAAGCCAATGCAGCATTAATAACCTGCAAAGATAGTCAAATTCACCGTTTAATTTTCAGAATCAATAAAATAAAACAGGTGGGATAACATGCTCAGTAGAGTGGCGATGGCTTTGTTTCACATGCATTTTACAGGACACATGATACCACATGTTTCACTATAACACAAAGCTGGAATAGAGAAATGTGTTAAATAGGTTTTTAAATCTGAATGTAGAAGCAACACATTTGCAATATAGAACTATAGTAATACACTGAAAATGTGGATAATTACAAACAAATAAAAATATCTAATCTTTCCACTCTGTGACAGCAACTCTATAATTTTTTATATTATATTCCAGGCTTTATTCTCCTCATATACATATGTATGTATGCATGTCAAAAAAATACACAATTAGAATTATGTGCTACATAATTATTTCTTTTAAATACTTCTCCAGCTGAAACTGGTTTGGCTCAGTGGATAGAGCGTCGGTCTGCGGACTGAAGGGTCCCAGGTTCCATTCTGGCCAAGGGCATGTACATTGGTTGCGGGCACATCCCTGGTAGGGGATGTGCAGGAGGCAGCTGGTCTATGTTTCTCTCTCATCGATGTTTCTAGCTCTCTATCCCTCTCCCTTCCTCTCTGTAAAAAATCAATAAAATATATTAAAATAAATAAATAAATACTTCTCCATATCATGTATATATACACGTATAAAATAGAGAAATTTGCTAATTAACTGGGACGCTGTAACGGGTCGACCGGACAGGAGGAGGTTGCGTGCGCAGCATCAGGGATGGGGGAGGGGGGGCGGGCAGGGGCCTCCGTGCACCTGCGCTGGGGGAGGGCCTGATCAGCAGTGGCCGCGGCTACTTCAAGGGCCGGAGAGGAAGGCAGGGCCGGACCGGCGACTGGAGGGTGGGCAGCACCGCGCAATTTCAAATCGCGCACTATATATAGTTAAATATAAGTCTAAAAAATTAACTGTTTATTCCATCTTATGGATGCACATCACTATTTTCCTATTGTAGGATATCTATGTTTGTTCCAGCTACCCACCATTCTTAATAATCTTATGATACACATTTGGCATTCCAGGTTCTTGATACATTATCAAAGCACAACTGTGAATAATAAATTGTATTCTAATCCAAGCATTTTTTTTAACAGGCATATTTGACATATCTGAACATAAAGTATAAAATTTGTGAAGTTTAAAAAGTTATGTCTTTAAAAAATGGCTTTGAGATAGAATTCACATACCAAACAATTCACCCATTTAAACTGTACAATTCAATGATTTTTAGTATATTCACAGTTGTACAACCATCATCACAATCATAATTTTCATAACTCCAAAAAGAAACCCTATATCTGTTAGTAGTCATTTTCTATCAACATTCCTTAACCCTATCTTCTGGCAACCACTAAGTTAACTTTTTGTCTCTGTGGATTTGTCAATTCTGGATATTTAATATAAATGAAATCATATATTAATATGTGTATTTTTATAATTAGCTTCTTTCACTTAATGTTTCTAAGGCCCATCCACATGCTATAAAATGTATCAGTATTTCATTCCTTTTCTTTGATAAACTAGAGGCCCGGTGCATGAATTCGTGCATGGGTGGGGGATCCCTCAGCCTGGCCGGCAATCGGGGCTGATAGGGGTCGGGGGGGAGGGACCACTGGAAGTTGGCCTGCCGTAGGAGACTGGTTGTGGGAGTGCACTGACCATCAGGGGGCAGCTCCTGCATTGAGCTTCTGCCCCCTGGTGGTCAGTGCGTGTCATAGCAACCCATCGACAGTCACTTAGGCTTTTATATGTATAGACTAGAGGCCTGGTGCACGAAATTCGTGCACGGGGTGGGAGTGGGGGGGGGGGTGTCCCTCAGCCCAGCCTGAACCCTCTCCAATCCAGGACTGCTGGCTCCCAACTGCTCGCCTGCCTGCCTTCCTGATTGTCCCTAACCGCTCTGCCTGCCAGCCTGATCACCCCCTAACCACTCCCCTGCCAGCCTGATTGATGCCTAACTGCTCCCCCTGCCAGCCTGTTTGCCCCTAACTGCCCTCCCCTGCAGGCCTGGTCACCCCTAACTGCTGTCCATTGCAGGCCTGGTCCCCCCCAACTGTTCTCCCCTGCAGGCCTGGGTCCCTCCCAACTGCCCTTCCCTACAGGCCCGGTCGCCCCCATCTTCCCTCCTCTGCCGGCTTGGTCACCCCTAACTGCCCTCCCCTGCAGGCTTGATTGCCCCCAACTGCCCTCCCTTGCAGTCCTGGTCCCTCTCCCAACTGCCCTCTCCTGCAGGCGTGATCGCCCCCAACTGCCTTCCCTTGCAGGCCTGGTCCCACCCAACTGCCCTCCCCTGCTGGCCATCTTGTGTCCACATGGGGGCAGGATCTTTGACCACATGGGGGCAGCCATCTTATGTGTTGGAGTGATGGTCAATCTGCATATTACTCTTTTATTAGATAGAATAGAGGGCTGGTTCACAGGTGGGGGCCGGCTGGTTTGCCCTGAAAGGTGTCCTGGATCAGGGTGGGTGTTCCCTTGGGGCATGGGGCGGCCTAGGCGAGGGGCCTGTGGTGGTTTGCAGGCCAGCCATGTCCCCCAGCAACCCAAGCGGAGGCCCTGGTATCTGGGGTTTATTTATCTTCTATAATTGAAACTTTGTATCCTGGAGCGGAGCCAAGCCTTCTGCTTGCTCCGTGGCGGCAGCAATTTCTGTTAGGACTTATGTATCTTCTATAATTGAAACTTTGTTGGAGGCCTGGGCCAGCCAGGGTGTGCAGAAAGCTTGGCTTTGGCAGCAACCCTAGCCTCCTGCTCTTTCCAGCTCCGTGGCTGCTGCCATTTCTATTTGGATTTATGTATCTTCTATCATTGAAACTTTGTAGCCTTGAGTGGAAGCCTAGGCCGGCAAGGGCAGGTGGAAAGCTTGGCTTCCTCCATTGCTGGGGAAACCCAAGCCTCCTTCCTGCTTTCTGTGGTGGTAGCCATCTTGGTTGGGTTTATTTGCATATTTGCTCCTGATTGGCTTGTGGGTGTTGCTTGTGGGTGTTGCAGAGTGATGGTTAATTTGCATATTACTCTTTTATTAGATAGGATAATATGCCATTATATGGCTGTATTGTATTTCATTTATCCATTCACCAGTAGATAAGACATTAGAACTGTTTCCACATTTTAGCCATTATTAATAATGTTGCTATAAACACATGTTTTTGTGTTTTCATTATTCTTGGGATATAACTAGAAGTGGAATTGCTGGATTATATGGTTAACTTTATGTTTAACATTCTGGGAACTGCCTTACTGTTTTCCAAAGCAGCTGTAGCATTTTACATTTCCACCAGCATGTATGAGGGTTCCACTTTCCCCACTTGATTTTCCTTTTTTCTAAAATTATTGTCATCCTAGTGGGTGTGAACTGGTATCTCACTGTGGTTTTGATTCTCATTTCCCTGATGGCTAGATGGGTATAGTTCTTTTTATGCACTTACTGACCATTAGTATAAATTCTTTAGAGAAATATCTACTCAGATTCTTGGTATTCACTGAATGAGTAATGAAAGTAGTATGAAAATGAGCTGAGAGAATAATAAATTAAGATTTCTAAGCTCTGGTGGGAAGAGGGTACTGGGGGTTGGTGAAGAGATTAAGCAAAGAAGAAAAAAGAGAGAAAGAACTCATGGACACAGACAACAGTGTGGTGAATGCAGTGGAGAGGGGGGTGGGTGGGAATGGAAGAAGGTATACGGGGGATAAATGGTGCTCAAAAAAAACCACCAAAATTTAAAAAATACTAAAAAGTTTTCTGAATACAAGGTGCTTATGGGTTATTAAAAATAAATGTGTTTCTAATAATGCAACTTGGAAGGGAAGCAAAGATAAGAGGAAACTGATGGTAATGGAGTGGAGATCTGGATGAAGCAGAAAAATAGTTATCATAGAGGCATTTGAGCACACAAACTTGATGGTATGAGTTGGGGATGGTTTTTTTTCTAGGTAAAATAGGAACCACATACCTACAGGTCATGTGTGTAACTCCCAAATGATTGGAGGGATATGCCAAAGAGTTAGCCCCCAAAAACTGTAGTTGTAACAAACTGAAGTATTAGACCTGCTAGACTGGTGCGACTGTTCCTCTTTCCCACTAAACAACAGGAAGTGAAAACTATCAAGACAATCAGTAAAAGATTCCTAGGCATAGGGGGACTATGCCATCCAGTTAGCAATTACTAATAGCCCACTACTTTCTAGTGTATGAGTTTGGATAATAAATTATTTGGAAGAAAAGACATCCTATCTTTCTTGTGTTATGCTGTGGTCTCCCATATTTTCATCATTTCAAGGCTTGTTTTTTATCTCTCTTTCTTCTTGCCATTCATTTCCACTAGGTGCTTCACCATTGTGGACTACTCACTTCATTAATTAACTCATTAATTCATTCATGTTTCAATGAATCAGAGTGAAACTAGACCTTGTAAGAATATTTGTCTGAAGAAAATGTTTCCAATGAGAGCCAAGTAAACATAGACTGGGACTTAATTATATGTTTTAAATACTAAGATAATTTTCCCTTACAAAGAGAAAATTGCTTTCTTTTGTTCTGTAATATATCTTATTGCATACAGTATATGGGAGGAACAGCACCTTGCCTAAGGTTAACTTTCTCATTTGACTACAAAACTTTCTCATTTTTACAAAGGACACCAGATAAATGGAACTGCCTTATGATTCAGTGATCCCACTTCTGGGAATTATGTGAAGGAACCTGAAATACTAATTCAAAAGAATATATGCACCCCTAATGTTCATTGCAGTGTTATTTACAATAAATATCCAAGATCTGGAAACAGCCCAAGTGTCCATCAGTAGATGAGTGGATAAAAAAGCTGTAGTACATTTATACAATGGCATACTACATGGCTATGAAAAAAGGAAACATTACCCTTTGCAACAGTATGAATGGACCTGGAGATTATTATGCTAAGTGAAATAAGCCAGTGGGGGTAGGTGCAGGTGGGCAAAGGGGGTGGGGGAGGAATGGGGTAGAAAGAGACTTTACTTTGGATGGTGAGCACATTGTGCAGTGTGTAGATGATGTGTTACTGAACTGTACACTTGAAACCTGTATGGTTTTATTAACCAACGTCACCCTAAAAAAGAGAGATCATTTCTAAAATGCCCTCCTCAAATTTTAAAGACTCAGTTGTCAAAAACCTGTTGTTGGCAGGGTTTTGTTTTGTTTTTTTTCCTTCCCTTCCCTAACCAGCACCAAATGAACTAAAAAACTGAAATATTTGAAGTAGCTACGGTGAACTAAAAGTTAGGCACATCTATAAGCAAGACAATGTCGAGGACATATGGGGATATAGTGTCGGGTCTTTCCTAAAAGTTTTTCTTTGAGAGAGTGTATAAAGCTGGGGGCTCTGTGCTCAGATAGAGGCAGGACCCCTCTGTGATGAACAGAGTGAGAGAGAATGCAGCCACAAAGTAGAAGGCAAGGGAGGGAGGGAGGGAGGGCGAGGGAGGGAGAGGGAGGGAGGGAGGGAGGGAGAGAGGGGGGAGAGAGAGAGAGAGAGACAGAGAGAGAGAGACAGAGAGAGAGAGAGAGAGAGAGAGACCTGACCTACTTCATTTCTTGCTGATGAGAACAGCAAATCACCAAAAATGTGGGTGCTTTCTCCCCCCAAACAACAAAATAAAGCCATTTTCAGGTTACTTCCTCCTCATCTAAAGTTTAATCTCCAATATTTGAAGTGATAGTCACTTGACTACTAAATAGTTATTCTTTTAGAACAGAATTTCCCATTTCCAAAAGTTAATTTTGGTCCAGGGGGACCTGGAAAATGGGGACAAAAACTCCTCTCTCTCCTCCAGAAAGGAACAATGAGAACTAGGAGCCAACTCCAAGCTGTCGGTGGGGCCACTAAAGAGCAGCCCCTAGGGAAGCTGCACCCAGCAGAGGGGCCAGGGCTGCCTGAATGCAGGACTCTGGGCGTGAAGCACAAAAAACAGCCTGGAAAATCCTAACAGGCATTCCATCCTTGGACACATGTTGACAGCAGTGTCACAATAAGGAAACATACACTTTAATAACTGTTTGTCTATATGCTATAGCATAATAAATACCGCCTTAAACTCCTGGTGAATTAACTAACTAATCTAGTTCAGATCATTGGCTTTGCCTGGAGTCTGTATATCAAGCCACAGACTGCAGAAGAGAATACCATAGGGCTAGAAACCCCTCACCTACCCACTCCCATGAGCCTGAGCTCAGAGTCTGCATCAGGATGAAGAGAAAGGAGAGGGCTCCACTCAAATCCCTCTTCCTCAAAGTAACAGCTACCTTGAAGGGGAGGGTCTTTGGAGCATGAAACACATGGACCAAGGGAGGCCACATGCAGCTCCCAAAAGTGTTTGGTTTACTCTCCTCAAAGAATTTCAAAATTTTAAAATTTGTTACCAGTCATTTAAAATTGAAACTTGACAGAAACATCTGAATTGCTGACTTCTCTTTAAAAATAATGAAAGCCCTGGCTGGTTTGGCTCAGTGGATAGAGCATCAGCCTGCAGACTGAAGGGTCCCAGGTTCAATTCTGGTCAAGGGCATGTACCTTGGTTGTGGGCACATCCCCAGTGGGGGTGTGCAGGAGGCAGCTGATTGATGTTTCTCTCTCATCAATGTTTCTAACTCTCTATCCCTCTCCCTTCCTCTCTGAAATCAATAAAGATATATTTAAAAATAAAATAAAATAAAAATAAAAATAATGAAAGGACCTAGCAACACACAATTTATGCACATCGCCATTTTCATTAGGCTCTATCTACTAGACTCCTCATGTGATTTTTTCCCTGGGCTTTAAGATCATTTATATAAATATTCTTGGTAGGTGTGATCAGCGTATGTTACCATCTGTTTCAGCCGATATGTGAAAGCATTATCACTTTTCAAACATTTAAAAACCAAATGGAGAACTAAAGACATTAAAAACAAATACTGAGAGGTGGGGGAGATAAGAGATCAATCAAAGGACTTGTATGCATGCATATAAGCATAACCAATGGATGCAAAACTCTGGGGGGTGAGGGCATATATGGGAGTGGGGTGGGGGGGGGGCAATGGTAAGATATGTACACATATAATACCTTAATAAAAAAATTGAAAAAAATAAAATAAAAATGAGTTCCAAGCTAAAAAACAAAAACAAAAACAATAACAAAACACAAATACTGATAGGGCAAAATGGCAAACTTAAGGAGAGAATGCCAAATCTTTAGAAACATGCTCTAAATTTATTTCATACAACTTGGTCACACATTAACTTCTGGAGATTATTCAATCCATTGTGCTTATTATTATCTGTACAGCTAGCAATCACTAGTAGATGTCATCACTGGATTAAAGCTAAGGAATTGCCCATCATATAATGTGGATTCACAAACTGAGCCCATCACACTAATATTTAGATGAAGCAACTCTCATTGGGAAACTAGCCACATGATTGAAAATGAGAGCAAATGCCCTACTAACCTGCATACCAGTTAGGATCTCAAATTAATAACCAGGTTTACTTATTTCAATCACCTACCTTGAGTGTCAGGAATTATTTATATGAACGAGTATTGGACACAGTATATTTTAAAGTTGGTTGCAGACATAACACAGAAACTTCCTTCCTGTGACTTCTATTCCATTATTCCAGTTCCCTTGCTTATTCCCATTTATTCGTGGCCACTGCCATCTGGCAGGCCATTTAGAGAGAGGTAAATGTAAATCCTAAGTATGTCCATGAGCATTCTCTACCTGGAAAATTGGAGAGGCAATCTCTTCCATTGAAACAGCATTTACACTGCTTATTTTGCCTGGGAGTGGCAAGGAGTACCAGGCCACACAAATAGGATCCGTTCCCCTCATGGGATACACCATTCTTCTATGTGCTTCAGAGTATTTCTCACTTAACCTAATCCCATCACCAGTCTTTCAATATGCCATTATAAATGGAGAAAAGTTCTCAAGCTTTTACTTTGGTAGCTGGCTTAATTACATCATTAATATCTGTATCATAAGGCTACTTTAGGACACTACAGAGTAAGGGTTCCAGCTCTTGAATCTTTCCCTCTCCTTCCCCAACACAGAAACACCCAAATACTGGGCATTAGGATGGAGGGCAGGTGGGTAGCTATTATAATTTTAGGCTTGTGGGGTGACCATCATGATTACAGGACTGCCAGATGTTGCAGGTAGCCCTTCGTTCAAGAAGGGTGTAGACTCAATAGTGTGGTCACTGCACACCCCCTATTTGCAAGCAGTGGAGGATCCATTTTTATTTATTTATTTATTTTTCAGATGTTTTCATTGCTTTTTTTAGAGAGAGAGGAGGGGAGAGAGAGAGGGAGAAACATCGATATGAGAGCGGAACATCGATTGGCTGCCTCCTACACACCTCCTACAGGGGATCAAACCTGCAACCCAGGCATGTGCCCTGACCAGGAATTGAGCCGGAGACCTCTCGGTGCACAGGACCATGCCCAACTGAGTCACACTGGCCAGGGTACTATGCATTTTTAATGAAGGGCAAGAGGATAGAACATGTGATGCCCTGAGGAAATGTCAATTGAAGTTAAACAAATTTCTCCAAGATTTGCAGACTCTGAATCAGAGTTTTGTCTCTAAGACTTCTATCTAAACTCCTAAAAACAAAACCAACAAAATAAACCTCATCTCCACTCTAACCCAAATCCAATTTGTTGTACCTTACGCATTGCTGGTCATACTTTACCTGAGGACAGAGGGCTTCTAGCTGGCTCGCAGACATTCGAACAAGCTTTACACCTTCTTCATTGTTTGAAATAGAGCAGGCCAAGTTGGCGACCTAGAAGAAGGAACACATAAAAAGATCTCTGAAGATTTTTCTCTTGGACTGCAAAGAAAAACAAACATACACTTACCCTCACCCCTGACCTTTACAGCTTATAAGGACACGTTTGGTTTTTTTCTAGCTCTGTGCTGAGGAAATTATAGATTCATAACGAAGGTCACATTGTAAGCTGGTGGCCGAACCTTGAAACATCCCACGGCCTGTAACTCACAGGCTTTACATAGGCTCTAACCTGCCTAAACAGTAACTTCAGACAGAGAGAGGTTCTCCTAGTGAGGGCAATAACGTAAGAAAAGCTACGGCATCAAGGGCATCAGAAAAGAATTGTTGATATACTCAAATAAAAATGTACTTTGCAGCTGTTCTTGAAATAAGGAAATAGAAATACTAAGTTATTATTCTCATTTGACATGTGAATGGATGCTTTTCATTTGAACACAAGGTTATTTTTCAAATAAAAAAAATAGCATTAAGAAAACATCAAGGCCATCCTCATCAGAAAAGGAAGAAGAAACAGGGATGATGTCCTATTGTTAAGAACAAAACTGTCCTCCACCTGGGTTCTCAAAAGCACTGACAGCTGGACTCTTTCCTGAACAATGCTATTTCACTTGAACTAAAATCTTTACCTTCCCATCCAACTCTCAATGACAGTGCTCATGCCAGTCTTTCCAAGTTGTGTCATACTTCCTCTGCCGTAGCTCTGGCTATGCTGCGAATGTTGCTCTGTAGTGACTGCTAGGGCTGTGATCACCTATCCATCTTCCTAAATGAACAGGCTTGCCAATTCCATTAGTAACACGGAGACCAACTGAATACATGGTGCTGAGACACATCCTTCCCCTAGTTGCAAACTGAATTATGAATGGCAGTTGAATATCAGAGGTACTTTCCAGGAACTTAAATGCCAGAGTAAACAAGGGCAGTGACAATAACCTTTGATTTTTTTCACTCCTCTACACAACTTAAGCACACAAAGGCACAAGAAAAATTATATACTATTATGGCTGTTGTTTGCTATGTTTCAGTTGGGGATTAGTTTTCTGTAAGACTGCTAACTACCAGAATCCTGCAATGCTAATCACAAGGAGAAACAAAAGAATGAACATGCATTTAAAATAAAAGGTAAGGAAATAGAAAATTAAATCAGGTCTTTAATGTTTAGTGGCCTTCAAAATCACATAAAGAAGTAACAGATATACTCCCTGAAGACTACAATTCTACTTTCTGGTGTCAACTGGACCTGAGCCAAAAGACACTTCGCTCTTCATGATGACAATTTATAGAGCTGATTGTAGATTCCTATTTGTTTTGAAATTACTACGAAATACTACCTAAGCTAAATTTTGTAAACTTTTAAAAAACATTACCCCTCAATTATACATTTTATGATGCTATAATGAAGGAGAAAGCTTAAATTAGATGAGTTCATGAATCTACAACTTCTACTGTCATAAGAAAGAATTTTGAAAACAAATGTAAAATGTGAGGGTGATACTAAACTAGCAGTTTGGAACTAACAGAGCCCCCTGTGAGGTGAGCGTACTAATGCCCAGCACGCCGTCCCACGCCCACCATTGAAGAGGCCAGCCAAATGTTAGCTGCAGGAAGGCCTGTCACTGTGTTTCTGCCTTCCATGCTCTAGTCCAGTGATGGCGAACCTATGACATGCGTAGCCATTTCTGATGACACGTGGCCACTGAGGTGTCCGCATGCCGAGGATGAAACATTTGCTGCTACCGAGGATGAAACATTTGCGAAATAATGTTTTTTCCTCAAAGTGACACACTACCCGAGTTATGCTCAGTTTTTTGGCGAAGTTTGGCACACCAAGCTCAAAAGGTTGCCCATCACTGCACTAGTCTCTACTCATACACTCTACTTTCAATTTATGTCCTCCCTATTGTATGAATCTGACAAAACTAGAAAAACATATTTAAATTAAGAAGCAAAAAGATTATAAAAAGTGTTTTCTACTATAGATCAGACACAGGAGTGTGTGTGGCTGAGGGTGAAATGGCTGACTTCTATAAAGCATCTTTCCTGATATAAATGCTAACAAAACAAAGGTTATGGAAGACTTGCTCTTTATTTTAAAACATTGTTTAAAAACATTTCTAATGTACTGCTGAAGCAGTAATGTTCAGCAAGAGCACACTGCCTGTTTCAGGAAGCCACCCTGCCTAACCTGGGAGGAGGCAGCAGGCGCCTGTCACTGACAGTCTTCTCCAGATGGATGCTCAATTCACTCCCCAGGGACAGGCTACTCACTTCTAACAATGACAAATGTGCAAATGCAGTATCTCAACCATGGCTCTCTGAGAGGCTAACCTCATATACTAGTGCCAGGCTACAGTGAAAGCTGGGGGTGAGGGGAGGGGCTTCCTAAAAGCCTCCGTCTGGGGCTCTAGGAATCTGGGATGGCAGCTAATACTGAGACAGTGTGAATCAAAAATACTCAGAGCAGCTAACTCCCAGGGAACCTGACAGAGCAAGGGACTTAGTAATGAGCAGTATCTCTACATTTGTTCTGGGAATAAATTATTATATCTTTGCTATCACAGTAACTTGAGGTATTAACAATTTAAATGTCTTTGATTCCTGCTAATCCAAGAGGTAGACCGAGACTGACACAATGACTACTAGCTTTGAAATCATGAAGGCATCTTCCCCGTCCCCCCAATTGATTTTAGAGAGAGAGGAAGGGAGAGTGAAAGGGGAGGGAGAGAGCAACATTGATTTGTTGTTCCACTTATTTATGCATCCATTGGTTGTTTCTTGTATGAGCCCTGTCCGGGGATTGAACCCCAACCTTGACATAAACGGGATGACGCTCTAATCAACTGAGCTACCCGGCCAGGGCATGAAGGCCTCTTTTGCACTGTTTCTGCCTAACCCATGTAAGTCTGGATCTTGTTAAAGAGCAGGACATTTTAGAAAACTTGCAACTCCCTGATAAAAAAACAGCCCTGGGTTTTTGCTGGTTTCAGGAGTAGCCCAGTAACAATCTGTGCTGTGAAGGAGAGTGTCACAGCAAGGCTGTGTCAGATCAACAAATATAACAATTTTTACAGGACAGAAAAACAACTTTTCAGACATTTAAAAAAGCTCTACCTTTACTTCACACTTGATTTTCTTTACTTAAATAAAATGTATGAAACGAAGTTTGTAGTAGTACAATGTCCCATTATGACTACTTCCCTCTATTGTACACGTACTGATGACTTTAAATAAAGTGCAGATTTGTTCAAGTTACATACAGTTCTTCCCACTGCCCTCAGTAACTGCCCATGGCTTTACAGTCAGATGAAATGTGACACTGCCCCTTACTCTGGAACCTCTGCAGGAAGAAAATATTTTTTTTTGTTCTTGGTGATAAATTAATGACCTACTCTAACATCTCATCCATTCTGTGGCATAAAACAAGTAGAAAACTGTGGAAAAGGAAGCTTTCAAATCTAAGTAGTAACATCACGACCTAAGAGGCCATAAGCTCAAAACCTGCATCACTTGCCATTGGCTGCGGGTCAAGCTACCACCTTAGTTTTTGTCTTTAAAATGATTGAGTCTGAACTCTCAAAAAATCCAAAATAATAACTCACCTTTTCCAAACTTGTCATATATCTGAGAAGTCCCAACTGCATGTCATATAAATTTCAAAACCACTCAAGAAATTTCTAGCAATTACTCCCCAACCCACAGGGAACATGATGATGGAACAGAGGTCAAACCTAAATATTCCCAATTTCCAGGAAAGGGTGCTGGCTACCTCATTAGGAGAAACAAGGTATGTTACCAAAAAAACCAAGTATGCATGGGTGATAGAAAAGTTCCACACTGGATTGTGGTGAAGGTTCCATCGTACTGTAAATTTAGTAAAAAATCACTGAATTGTATACTTAAAATGGGTAAGATTTATGTTACATAAATTGTATCTCAATAATGCTGTTTTTTTGTTTTTTATTTTTTAATGCAGGTCTAAGCAGGTAGAGTCTAGAAATGAGAAAGCAGAAATTCAGAGAGGTAAGCAAGCACTGAAAACAGTGTTCACTTGGAGTAGGGTAGGTGGAAATGAAGTACAAACTATTCTGTGATCAGAACTTTTTTTGCCTGTTTTTTTAAAATATATTTTTATTGATTTTAGAGTGGAAGGGAAAGAGAGAGGTAGAAACATCAATGATGAGAGAGAATCATTAATTGGCTGCCTTCTGCATGCCCCCCACAGGGGTGTAAGTATAGAAATTACATTATTTACTTGGCCCAAAAAACTTTTGGGTTTAGGAGGTCATGTGTTAGTAGTATCCCTAAACAACTGGCAGAAGCAAATATAAATGGAAATTTTCTCGGATGAAAGGTGATCTAATCCCAGGCCTCAAAGAATTACCATATACAAAATGCCAGGATGTGAAGTCACAATAAAAATGCAGAAAGTACACAAGGAAATAAGCTATCTGGGGCTAGAGTAAGCAAAACAACTGAGTAATCAAATCCACAATAACTGCAGATACTCAAATGATCAAAAATGGAAAATTAAAAAAGTTTCTTATGTTAATAGAACTTAAAAAAAAAAAGTAACCAAAGTAGAGACAAGGAAAAAACACACTCAAAATGACTACGCAGATCTGAGCCCTGGCCTGTGTTGCTCAGTTGGTTAGAGCATCATCCCATGCATGGGATGGATCTCGGGTAGGGTTCCCAGGCAGAGCACAAATCTAGGTGATGGTTTGATCCCCAGGCAGGGTGTAAACGGGAAGCATTTGATGTTTCTCTTAATGTTTTTCTCTCCCATTCCCTTCTCCCTTCCTCTCTCTAGAATCAATGAAAAACATATCCTCAGGTGAGGATTTTTTTTTAAATTACTAATGAGGATTAAAAAAAAAAAAGACTAGGCGGATTTGAGAAAGATCAAAATTCAATTTCACGTGAAAAGTCATAACATCTGGCACTACCAGAAATTTAAAATAATCTTGACTAAACACTGCTGAAAGAAGAATTACTAACCTGTAAAGTCAAATTTAATAAGTATTTAAAAAAAAAACAACAACACACACACAACAAAAATAGAAATCTCTATAATATGGAAGTCATAAAAGAAATTGAGACATGCAAGATAAACTGAGGACTACTATTCAACTATGAGTAATTTCAGAAGGAAAGACAGAAAAAAAATGGAACAGAGGCAATACTTAAATTTTTCAAAGTGAATGAAATTTAAATTTTAGATTTGGGAAGACAAATTCTAAGCAGGATAAATAAAAGAAATCTAGTCCTGGTCAGTTTGGCTTGGTGGTTAAGAGGGTCTAAGTTCGATTCCGGTCAAGGCATGTACCATGCCCCAGGGCATGTGCAGGAGGCAACCTACTGATATGTCTCTCTCACTTTGATGTTTCTCTCTTTCTCTGCCCCAACTCCCTTCCTTCCACTATCTCTAAAAATCAATGGAAAAAATATCCCTGAGGATTAACTACCCCCCAAAAAAAGGTCCATACCCTGACCCACTGCAATGAAGCTTTAGATTTAGAACAAGAAGATTGTTGTCTAAACAACAAGATTTTTTTAAATAAATATATTTTTATTGATTTAAGAGAGGGAGAGAGAGATAGAAACATCAATGATGAGAGAGAATCCTTGATCAGCTGCCTCCTGCATGTCCCCCACTTGGGATCTAGCCTCCACCCACGCGTGTGCCCTTGACTGGAATGGAACCTGGGACCTTTCAGTCTGCACGTTGACACTCTATCCACTGAGCCAAATTGGCTAGGGCAAGACAAGATTTTTATACAGCCAGAAAGTAAATACAAATTATGACTGATGACTTTTCAACAGCAACCATGGAAGCCAGAGATAAAGAATATCTTCAGCCCGAGCCAGTTTGGCTCAGTGGATAGAGTATCAGCCTATAGACTGAAGGGTCCTGGGTTCCATTCCTGGTCAGGACACATGCCCAGGTTGCAGGCTCAATCCCCAGTAGGGGGTGTGTAGGAGGCAGCCAATCCATGATTTTCTCTTATCATCACTGATGTTTCTCTCTCTCCCTTCCTCTCTGAAATCAATAAAAATACATTTAAAAAGAAAATATATTTAAAAAGAAAATTCTATATTCCCTTATAGAATTAGAGCACAATAAAGACATTAAGTCAAAACTAAAACAAAAAGACCATTTACTCCAGACATATCTTCCTCCCTCCCACTAAAGGAGTTTCTAATGACTATGCTTCAGGAAGAAGGGAAGTAATCCCAGAAGGGAGGTTTAATATGCAAGAAGAAATGGGAAGCAATGAAAATATGATATAAGATAATATTTATGCAAACTTGAAAAAAACAAATAAAGCAATACCAATAGTATCTAACTCAGGGGGCTATAATTTAAGAGAATCAAAATACTGGACAATATTTAAGTTGGAGAATGGAGTTAAAACATTCTAAGACAGCGGTTGCCAATCTTTTGGACCTTACAGACCACCAGTGGTCTGCGGACCACTGGTTGGCAACCGCTGTTCTAAGAGACTTATATTGTTTCAAGAGAAAAAGATACTGATTAACTTTAACCTCTGAGTTAAACATGCTTGCTAAAATAGCCAGTTACCACTAATGAAACAGAGGGTATATGATTTCCAAACAAGAGTGAGGGGGGGGGGGGCGAGGGGGGAGACGCGGGGTGGGGGACAGGAAATGGGAAGGCTCAATCAATCCAAAAACGTAAGGAGAAAGGAAGATAGAAACAGAGGACTAAGAAGGAGAGAACAGCCCTGGCTGGTTTGGCCCAGTGGATGGAGCGTTGGGCTGTGGACTGAGGGGTCCCAGGTTCGATTCCAGTGGAGGGCACATGCCCAGGTTGTGGGCTCAATCCCCAGTGGGGGGCATGTAGGAAGCAGCCGATCAATGATTCTCATCATAGGTGTCTCTGTGTGTGTGTCTCTCTCTCTCTCTCTCTCTCTCTCTCTCTCTCTCTCCCCCTCTCCCTCTCCCTCTCCCTCTCCCTTCCTCTGAAATAAATTTTTTAAAAAATTATAAAAAACAAAAAGGAGAGAACAAAATGCAATGGTAAAATGAATCCACATGTCATAATAATGAATGTATATGTACTAAACTCTAACAGAAAAGAAAAATCCTGCTAAGCTGAATAATAACTAAGCATATGCTCTTTACAAGGTACATTTAAAACGTAACAAAACAAAGGTTGAAGTTTATTTTTAAAAAGGAGAAAGCAATGCTGGGATGATCAGAAGAAAGACTCAAAGCCCTCTGTCCTCCCAATATTGTTACTGGGAGGCTGAAGGCCATATGCTGGTTAGCCCCTCACCAGATCACAGCTGTCTGGATCTCAACTCAGTAGCAATGGAATGTTATGATCTTGCCTTTTTAGAAGAAACTTACAAGAAAATCATGTGGAATATGTCACCATATGTTAAAATGTTGAGGACCCCCCCCCCACCTACTTAATCATTAACTATCCCTTATAGAAAAACCCTATGTAAGGATTCATTTTTTTTAATGTTTTTATTGAATTTTTTTTTTGAGAGAGAGAGAGGAAGGGAGAGGGATAGAGGGATAGAAACATTGATGAGAGAGAAGTGTCATTGATTGGCTGCCTCTTACATGCCCCCTGCTGGGGATCGAGCCTGCAACCCAGGTATGTACCCTGACTGGGAACCAGTGACCTCTTGGTTCCTAGGTCGACAGACACTCAATTGCTGAGCCAAGCCAACCAGGCTGTAAGGATTCTTTTTACATTTTATTTTTAGGATAGGGTTATTTTCCCTGGGGAAAAAAGGGGGGATGGGCATCCTTCCTCCATTCTAAAGACAAGGACTACACAATTAACTGTTTCATCCTTTTCTCCCTGCTACCAGGAAGGGCAGTGCCAAATCCAAACTCAAGAATGGCAATTATCCTACCTAATAATAGACAAATATGCAAATTGACCATACCTCCGACACGCCCACAAGCCACACCCACCATCCACTCAGAGCGAGTATGCAAACTAACCCAACCAAGATGGCTACAGCCACAGAGAGCCAGGTTTCCTAGGTAACAGAGGAAGCTAAGCTTTCCGCCTGCCCTTGCCAGGCCTAAGCCTCCACTCAAGCTACAAAGTTTCAATTATAGAAGGTAAACAAATTCAAACAGAAATGGCGGCAGAATGGAGCTTGATAGAGCAGGCCAGGGTTGCTCCCGGCAACAGGGGAAGCAAAGCTTTCCTCACACCCTGGCCAGGCCCACCCACTTAAGGCAACAAAGTTTCAATTATAACCCCAACAGAAATGGCTGCCAACCGCGGAGGGAGCCCCAGGCTTGGCTCCGCTCCAGGCTACAAAGTTTCAATTGTAGAAGGAAAATAAATGCCAGATACCAGGGCCTGCGCTTGTGTTGCCAGGGGGCGTGGGGTGGCCTGAGCGAGGGGCCTGTGGTGGTTTGCCCCCTGAGCGAGGGGCCTGTGGCCGGCCTGCAAACCACCACAGGCCCCTCGCTCAGGCCACCCCACGCCCCAAGGGAACCCCACCCTGATCAGGGACACTCTTCAGGGCAAACCAGCTGGCCCCCACCCTGTACCAGGCCTCTCCTATCTAATAAAAGAGTAATATGCAGATTGATCATCACTGCAACACACAATATAGCTGCCCCCATGTGGTCAAAGATCCTGCCCCCATGTGGACACAAGATGGCCACCATAAGATGGCCAGCAGGAGAGGGCAGTTGGGAGGCACCCGGCCTGCAAGGGAGGGCAGTTGAGAAGGACCAGGCCTGCAAGGGAGGGCAGTTGAGAGGGACCAGGCCTGCAAGGGAGGGAAGTTGGAGGTGATCAACCCTGCAGGAGAGGGTAGTTAGGAGTGACCAGGCCAGCAGAGGAGGGAAGTTGGGGGCAAACAGGCTGGCATCAGAGTGGTTAGGGGGTGATCAGGCTGGCAGGCAGAAGCGGTTAGGGGCAATCAGGAAGGCAGGCAGGCAAGCAGTTGGGAGCCAGCAGTCCTGGATTGTGAGAGGGATGTCCCAGATTGGAGAAGGTACAGGCTGGGCTGAAAGACAACCCCCCTCCGTGCACGAATTTCGTGCACCGGGCCTCTAGTAGATCATAATTATCTATTACTCTTTTCCTAGGGTCTGGCTTTCTGCATATACTTTATTTTATAGGGTTTTATTATAAATAAGCTATGTCAAATCTAATTTTAGGAAGAGGTAAGATATAACTGTAAGTATCTCTAGCAACAGGATTAGGAGTAGTGAATTTACTAAAACATCATAAGCTATTTTAAACAACTTGGCTATTTTGTATTTTTAAAAGGCTTTCGTTTGTAAACCACCGCCCAGATGATACTGTAATCAGTTCCATTTATGTGGCATCATATATACCCCTTTAAAAGTTCCCTATTTATATCTAACTACCTGAATTATCTATTTGTAAAGGTAGAATGGGGTGCCTATCTAAATATTAGTCCATCTGGTCTACTGATGAGGAAATAGGAGGCCTATACTCTTTCCTGAAGCAGGGCCAAGGTTGGGCAGAGTGCTTCCTTAACCATCCTTATCAATGGTCAAGAGAAAAGAATCCTGATGCTCCTGAGAACAATGTTCACCCACTGCCTTCACTTGACTGTCCCAAAGTTTGACTGGGTGATTAAGTTCAGCCAAAAATGCTTGTTAGGGAATAAGGTGCTAAAATAGTACATGCAAGACACTTTTGTCTCACACATTAATCTGAACTTACAGACCTTTGAAAATGTGAGAAGACCACGCTCAATATGCTTAGAAAATTCTTCTGGAATCCAAGGTCAGCATTCCCCCCAAGAACACCTCACTGCTTTCATGCAAATGTCCTATAGTCCTAAAAAGTTGAAGCTTCATTTAATTTGGTATTTGCAAGAATTTCATCTTATAGTATTATTCAGAGGCAATGAGAAAATACCCAAGATGTCACAGGTAGATCATATAAAGTCAGTGTTTAATTCAAATGCTCCTTCCAGAGTCTTCTTCAAGGCCACTTTACTACACAGTATCAGCATACCACAGAATAAAAGTTAAAATGCAGATCATTCAATTTGCAGTTCAAACACATTTCAAGCCAATAAAGCCATACCCTATGAAGTCCTGGACAATGGGAAATACTTGGAAGGTAGAAGGGGAGCCCCACAAGTAATGATAATCCAGCTCAACAGCATACCAGTTACATTTACATTTTGTTTCTTAACTCAAGGCAATGAACAAGATATCATCTTACTGTAGCAAGTTCATTATAATAAGGGGCCCATTTTAATACAATGTCTGGGGCTAAAGGGAAAGGGATAGTAAATGATACATAGTTTTTACAGGCAAGATTTCATGAATGGCATTTTTTTCTATTTCACTCTAAATTTGTGAAAGTATAAAGGGGCTCAGAAGAGAACAAAATTAAAGGGGAAAATGAATTGATCTTTAGCTACTAAGCTGCTTACAAAGGTGGTGGGCAAAGAATGAAGCAAGTAAAAAGAATATATGGGTGTTAAAATTATTGACAAAAAGGTATTATTTCTGACAGAAAAGAAATGTTTCAGCTCAATACACTTTAAATTGAAGAACAACTTAAAGAAATCATTAACTTAATGTGAGAAAGAGTCAAATATAAAAGGTAGTTATTGCTTCCTGAAGTATAGCCATGCCCTTGTATAAACAAACTAGAGGCCCGATGCACAAAATTCGTGCAAGGGGCTCAGCCCTCACAGCTTCGGCTGGCCCTCGCAGCCCTGGCTTTGTCTGGAAGATCATCCGCCTGTTCGGTCTAATTAGCATATTAGCTCTTTACTGTATAGGATGAAAGCAAAGCCCTCAGTGCTGGAAACAGAAGAAAATGGTGAAGAGAAGTGTTACCCAGCTCACCAATACTGACCCTCAGCTCCTACTCCCCTACTTACTGGCCTTGGACAGCACAACCTCTACACACCCTTCACATAAGAAAGGAGGCTTCAATACCTTCAATATGTAGGGAGGTACTGAATTTCACTGACAACTGTGCTGTGAGTTAGTCAGAGGTCCTAGCCAGACTTTGGGAAAATAAGTTCAGAGCAACCTCACAGCAAACACTGTTACTTGCTTTTTCAAGTAAAAATCACAAAAGTCATTTAATAAGGATCCAATAGGCAGCCAGCAGCACACAGCCTTCCGAACAACTGTTTGCACATAGAGGGACTGGAGAAATTCGCTCTGTTCATACGTAAAACCTCAAGAGTCAGTATGTGGCTTTATTCTTGAAACTAAGCCTGTATTTCCATAATGTGATATACAAAGAAGACACCATTAAAGGTTTCCCTTTCTAAGTGGGTGTTATCCTTAATACTACTCAAAAACTATTAATACATTTGAAGCAACTTTACATGGCACCCCAAATTAAAGCATAACCTTTTTATACTATTTTATCTGGTCAGAGGGGAAAGTATTTCTATTAAAGCAATAAAGAAGACTTCCACAAACCAAATTAGCAAGTGGCAACACATCTGCTCCAATTTTATTTTGGTCACGTATTAAAATGCTGCTTAAATAACAGCTTTTGCTCAGCTTCCTTTCAAATGCTGATAAAATGGATATAATCTCAGCACCATTTATGCTACATTATAAAAAACATATACACTATATACATTTATTTTGATTGTCACTCTCTCTTTAGTATAAGGTAATCTTATGCTTATTACATTTGAGAACCAGTAAATTCATTCCTCTAATTGCTATTGAGCACCTACTATGTTCCAGGCCCATGTTCTCAAAGAACTTGCATTCTATTAGAGGATGGTGTCAGAATAGAGAAGAAAAAAATGAAACAAACCCAATAATTTCATAGTGAAAAGTGTTATAAGGGATATATATCAGGTGACAGGGTGAAAAAAATGGCAGAGGGTGGTATGGAGGGAATGAGGGATCCACAAAAACCTCTCTGCAGAGATAATATTTGGGCAAAGACATGTATGATGAGAAGTGGACAGAGCATTCCAGGCAGAGGGCCCAGGGAGTGAAGAAGATGTGAGGTGGTGACATGTCTGGGTATGGTATGGTTGAAGAGAAAGAAGTACTAGTAGTCTAGCATGGGGGAACTAAATGGTCGAAGTGAAAGTAGTAGTCTAGCATGGGGGGACTAAAAGGTAAGGGAGACATAGAACAATAGGCAGTTGAAAAGGCAGTCAGGGTACCTTATGGACCATAATTAAGAATCTGAATTTTAGGATTTTATCCCAATTTTGTCTAAAAGCCATGAAGGGTGATGGTGGAGAGGGTAATATTGATGGGTCCTGAAACAAAGGCATAACATAATCTGATTTAAAGGTATCAGATTATGAGAAAGGGAGACAGACAGACAGACTAGAGAGGGGCAAGAGTGCAAACAATAGAACCTATTAGGAGGCTGTTGCAGAAGTCCAGTGAGAGATGATGGCTTGGACTAGGGAGGTGACCATGGAAATAAAGGATATGGAGACTTGTGAATTAAATATGGACCATGAAAAATAAATAGGGGGAAAGAAGAATCAAGGATAACTCCTAGACTTTTGGCTTGAACAACTAGGTGGGACAATGGCAAATAAAAAGTAAAAGAATGTTTCTCAGACTGCTATATGTAATAGTAAAAGACTAAACCAACTTAAATAACCTAGATGCCTCATGATAGGGGACTGGTTACATAAATGGACTAATAAATGTAAGCAATCATTATAAATGCTATAAATGAGTACTGCATAACGCAATGAAATGGATATGATAAACAAGGCAAAAACACATTACATCATAAAACATTGATACCACTGGCTTCAAAAACAACAAATCAGTATATCAATTTTGTAAAGACTTTTCTAAAAGACCAACCCACATATAGATAAAAGGAGTATGAATCTACTCCAAAATGTTACCCCTTCTTATTTTCCAAATTTGCTAAAATGAACTTGTTTTTTTTTAATAGTTTTTTTAAGCTATATTTTTAAATGGTACTGTCCCCTAACGGTATATAGTCTAAATTGGCACTTTAATCTTTTCTCCCCAAGCACCTTGCTGCATAGGGATGCTTTCAGAGGCTCTTATCCTAATATATAAAAAGCCAGGGGCTGTCACGACCTAAACGACCAGATGGATGACCAAACAGCAGGCTGCGTGGGGCAATGAGGCCGGCAGGGGAGTTAGTGAGGGATGACCAAACGACTGAACAGCAGGCTGCGTGGGACTACCATGCTGGCAGGGGGGTTAGTGAGGGATGACCAAAAGACTGAACAGCAGGCTGCGTGGGGCGACCAGGCCGGCAGATGGGGCAGCTGAGGAGTTGGGGGCGATCAGGCAGGCAGGCAGGTGAGTAGTTAGGAGCCAGTGGTCCTGACTGCCAGTTTAGGCCTGATCCCCCGGAAATCCCCTGAGGGGTCCCAGATTGGAGAGGGTGCAGGCTGGGCTGAGGAGAGCACCCCCCCCATGCACGAATTTCGTGCACTGGGCTTCTAGTCTCTAATAAAGAAGTTGGGTGAATAAGCCCAGCAGTGTTGCCATAGAGCAACCCTAGGCAAATTGGCTGATGAAAGTTTATGTACATCTAGATCCCTAGATCCCTACTGCAGCAATCACACAGCATCCCCAAATGGTTCTGGGAAGAGGCCTGGCTTCACTTCAGTGTTGAAGGGCACATTTTCTAACACCAAATAAATCAGACTATACCCTTTAGGAATCAGCTGTAAGAAGAGTTCATCTATCTGATATACAGTGACATCCAAGTGTTTATGGAGAAAATTAGAGGGGGGAGGGAGATGGGGAGATGGAGAGGAAGATATTACTGGACAGCATAACACAACCTGCTCTGGGGAGTAGATAGGCAGCTGGAATCTACAAAGAAGCTGCTAGAATATAGCATAGAAATAGCATATATGTGATTTCTATAGTTACCCCAATTTTAAGGAGGATACTAAAAAGGAAATGAGGGTAACAGTGTATACATGTTTTATCTAGATAATTTAGAGAGCAAGACAAAAATAAAGGGATTCTTAACTGCCTGAAAGGCCAACTATATACAAAGAAGTGTTCAATCAAGAGAATGATTTCTCCTAGCAAACTAAAAGGTTCTATTCTATGCCCAGTCTTAGATAATTTTCTAAATATCAGATTGAATAAAGGAGAAAAGATACTTAATTAAGAGAGAGAGAGAGAGAGAGAGAGAGAGAGAGAGAGAGAGAGAGAGAGAAGCCATTATAATATTAGGAGTAATGCCTGCAACAATCCCGACAGGACAGAACATTAGACTGAATCTAAGAAGTTTGTACTGGGTGACTGTCAAAACCACAAAGAGAGCCAAACAACAACTGCACCTATACAGACAAGAATGGAGTGGAGGGGACTGAACAGCAGCACCTCTGGAGGGAAAACCCTGGGCTGCCTGTGAGCTTGGTGAAATTACAAACTGAGGTCACTGCCCAAAAAGCTAAAACCAACCTGAGATACACAGGTCGAGCCTCCTTCTGGAATGATGGAAGCCTTGGCTGCTCTACTCCATCTACCTCTCCTCTGGCGCAGGTGCTCAGTAAGGGCTGGGTAAGTGGTCAGCGTTCAGAGAAGAGGCAGGATGAAGAGAGCCTCTGAAAGGCCTGAGGAGTTATCTAGATAAGGGCTGTCTAACAGAAATACAATGTGAGTTACATAAAAATTTTAAAAATTTCCAGTAGCCACATTTTAAAAAGGTGAAGATTAGCAAAAATAATGTTTTTTTAATCCCAAGATACTACATTTCACATGTAATCAGTATAAAAAGTTAATGCAAGTTTTACATTATTTTCCTTACCACATCTTCAATATCTAGAGGGAAGGACTCCTTCTGTAGGGGAAAACTCTAAGAAAACATAAGTGACAATTCAGGGATGTTCTACAGAAGGGATTTATACACCTGAGTGAGAACCATAGATTCTGTGAGGAAAAGAATCACTCACTGAGGTGTAGAGATGGACCCAATTCCCTGGAAAGGACAGAAAACCTGGCTTCCAAATGGGAGAACCTAGAGGGAAAGGGAAAACAATGCGAGGAGTACCAGGTAAGAGTATAAAAACACTTTGCACTCGCTTGCTTTTTTCTCGACTCCTTTATTCTAATGCTAACCGTGTCGAGTCTCACTCGACATCCGAGTGCAAAAGGTTAAGTCACTGGAAAATGGCCACAAACAGGATCTAATAAAGCTGCAAGAAACAAGCCTGCCCTGTCTTTCCTCTTTCATGAAGTGTTTATGGCTGCATAGCAAGCTACCTGAAAACCAGGCATTCCATATCTAAGAAGTATATACTTACATTCAAGATTGGGAGGTACTGTATAATAATGTTTGGTCTTGGCCTGGATTCCTGGGAGAAAACTTCTAAATCTTTGAGATTTCATTAGTCTTGGTATTCATCATTGGCCCTGATAGTTTATGCTGATGAGGTAACTCCTGGTGGGGGCCCTAGATATATAATGCTAATGGCTGACTGAGGATTGAGGCAGACCACCATGACAACCAAGTGATTAGAGGATTGGGACATTCAGGAGAGCCCAAGCTTCAGGGAAGCAAGGGAAACTGGAGATTGAGTTCAATTAAATCACAGTTCTATCAATCATGCCTACATAATGAAACCCTAATAAAAATTCTGGCCACTGAAACTCAGTAGAGCTTCCTAGTTGGCAAGCCATCAATGTGTCAGGAGGGTGAGGTGCTCCGATTCCATGGAGAAAACTGTCTGAGACTGTTAAAGAGAAAGCCACAGGCCCAAAATGGCAGCACTAGTACTAAAAGACCATGATACCAAACCCAGACTTTAAATGCAGTTTCAACCTCTCCCAGAAACATAATCCTAATCAACCAGTCTGTGTTTTCTGGTCAACATCAATGAGGTAATCAGTCACATGGGCCCTTCTCCATAACGCCCCAGCCCCCGTGCACAGGAAGAAGTGGCAATCTGTTTTTGGGTTCTCTTTCACCCAGAAATAATCCTTTCTTTTCCTTTGTTAATATTCCCCTGCCCCACTCTCCCTTCTATAAAACCTTCCATTTTGTACAACCCTTAGAATGCCCTTCTAGTTGCTAGATGGGATGCTTCCTGACTCATGAATCTCTTAATAAAGCCATTAGATTTTCAAATCTACTTGGTTGAATTTCGTGTGTTTTCTTAACAAGGCCTTTTCACACTTCACCCTATGTGTCTCTTCATTTGGCTGGTCCCGATTTGTATCATAATAAAATGTAATCATAAGTAGTATAGCACTATTCTGAATTCTATGAGTTGTTCTAGCAAATTACTGAAACTGAAATAGGCCATGGGAACCCTCCAAATTTGTAGCCAGTTAGAAGTGCAGGTGGGCTGGGGACCCCCAAACTTGCAGCTGTGATAACTCCAGGTGGTAAGCAACAGAACTGTACTGCAGTATTTTAGGAAAACAAACATCTGACAGAATTCTCAGTGGCTACAGAATCTTTCTTTCCTTTCCTGCCAAGAGGCGTATCACCACCAGTCCTACCCAACTTTCACATAGCACTCTTACTTCTAAACCCCCAGGAAAAATGGCAAATCTCCCATCAAATCAAAGTTGGCTCCTTTTAAGAGGGAACTAATGGAAAGAAAGGAAGAAGCCAAGAAGTTATCAAAACAATAACAATGAAGTATTTTACCTTTGCTTAAAACAAGTTTGGGCGTTTTATTATAAAAGTAGTGTGGGGAGGAGAAGCCTTGTCACTGAAGAATAAAGTTCTGCCCTGAGTCAGGAAATTGAGGCTTCTACAACACTTTAAATGCTCATTTTCTTTTCATGTACATATGCAATTATATATCCTAATGTCTCTATCACCATGGATGTAATTAACTGTTTGCAGAATGGTGCTACAAAGCCTTTGGTTATGACTCAAGCAATGAAAAGCCATTTAATACATATATCTGTGTGGGGGATAAGGAGGTGGAGGGCACAGAGAGGGGAGAGAGGTGAGAAAGGGGTCAGAACTGAGTTGTCAAAGGGAACACCTAACTCTAAACTCCAAGGCGCCGTTGGTAACTGATGTTCAGAATGAAATGAAAAGTACAAGCAAGCATGGGCGAAAATCCTGGAAGCAAGGTCTCCAAGGCCACCAGGTCCACCTAAAGCTCCCCAGGGGAATGAGGCTGTCCACTCAGCCAATAAGCTCAAGTGGCATAGCCCTCATTGTTGGATGGATACAAGCCAGGTAGCCTTAAGATAAGTTATTTAACTCTAAGCTCAAGTTTCCTCACCTGAGAAATGTTGTGGAAAGTACATTGCAGTTGCATATGGTACACAGTAGGGTGCTCAGCGAGTGCCAGCTCTGAGACTGAGGATGACAAGGCAGGCCCAAAGGGCCCTCAAACTGCAGTACAGACAAGGGCTTCCCGCTGAGGTTCAGCTAACACACAGAGCCCCCTATTCATGCCATTACTGGTACCTGTTACCCAAGGCCTTGGGCTGGTAGTGTCCTAGCTTCCTACTTCACAGGCATACTTTCTAATATGTAGGCTACTTACAGAGGTTGGCTTTCTGAAGACAATCTTTATACATTTGGAGGTTATACCTCAAGCTGTCATGTAACTATTGTGAACAAGATTATGCTTAATGGAGACAGAAAATGCAAGTCTTCCCATTTTAATTCCAAATGCCAGAATCACTACCTTAAATAGCTGACTGCCCTATGTATTATGTACATAAGTAATTCATAATGTTCAAAAAAAAACTAGATGTAAAATTAGCAATGCATTTAATGTGATTACTGATGTTTTCCTTGGAATATTTTTATGGTATTAACCTGGCCTAATGTCACTATAAATCCAAACGTACAAGAGATAAATTTTACATAAAAGCCCCATTTTCTGTTCTTACATAACAACTAACTTACCAAATGGTCTATGAAATATCTTTTCCAAATAATAGACATTTTACATTAAGGTTACAAAAACAAGTAACTTGGATATATGCTTACTATGTGTCAAATTTTTTAAAGAAAGTAATAATGACTAAATTAAACAATAACATTATTTCAGTTAGCAAAAGGTAAGAGCAACCCTAACTTACCTGGAAACTAAATAGCAATTCACTCCTCTTTCTTATCACTCTACAAACCAACCACTTACATACATATTTCTACTATTCAAACATATCTAATTAGCAGCATTGTTAAGGGTCAGTGCCTTCAATTTTCAAACAAGATGACTGGCTGAGTCTGTGTCTCAGGTAAAGTGTTAAGCACCTGACATACATCTTCTCTTTTAGATCTTAAAATAATTCCAAGATAGGTATTATTAGCATCCTCATTTTACAGACAAGAAATTAGAATTTGGGGTGGGGTAGTGGAGTAGGGTGGTTATTTGCCAGGATGCAAACCCAGACCGTGTGACTCTTGAGCTCTGTCTTCTAACCACTACTCCCTTCTACTGTGTCTTGTGAGTTGAGTCATGTCATAATCTACCTTTATTAGCATAACATTAAATAGAAATGTTAAGTTTCCAGGACAGGAATTATCTATATTTAATCATGTACATAATCAATGTAACTGACCAAAATAGTAGTTGTAGATAGATGTTAAGTAGTAATGATCTTATACATATTGTATAATAGGTGAGCCCCTAAAATTTTTAGCTGATTAAATAATGTGACTAAAAAAAAAAATCACCACATTCCATCAAGTTACTTACAATTAATAAAACTGCTAATAGACTTACCTCAATCAATTTGTTGGCATGTTCACGGAAAACTTGGGCATACTCTTTAACTTCTTTCTCATTTCCATTCTTTGCAGCTTCAATCAACACTAAAAGTGGAACGTTGGTTTCCAGGAATGAATCTGACACATGGTCCATGACAGCTTTGCGAAGCTAATAATTAAATTGTAAAAATTTGATTTTTAACAAGAAGTTATATTGCTTATTTCTCTTGTACTTTTAAATCTAATTGAAGCTTATGATAGCTTCACTGCACTTATGTGAGGACCCTCCGTCCCCCCGCCCCAATGTGATCCATTCAGTTATATAATCTGCAACATAGGAAACATGATTGTGGAGATAAAGGTTTACACCAAGCATGTCAAACTCACAGCCCATGGACCGCATGCAGCTCACATTTAATTTTTTTTTCCAGACCAGCCAATATAACGATATGTAAGAAACCTTTTAATAAAAATTTCGTAACTTAATTTTTACAATATCTTGCTATACATAATTATTAATAACAAACTACAACTTTTGCTAATGACTGATTGGTATAATTATGTTGCATTCATTTCTCTTACGCGCAGGCGCAACGTTTCTCTCCACTAATACTAGCAATGAATATTTTAGCTGCCGATTGCCATGTCATTAGTCTTGAACTGACTTGTTTGGTGTGTGCAATAGGAAATATTTCGCTTTCAGAGAACAAGAAAAGTAGGTTTATTTGCATTACGCTTATTAATTTGTGCAGTTATTCAGTGTCTGATAAGTTAATGTTCAAGAAAAATTATTAATTTTTATTAAAATGTTCTATTATTTTATGTTAACGATTACTCATTTATTTCAGCCCTTTGTATTCAGCATGTCTCTATCGAAATAAACCTATGTTTCTATGAAAATGAAGCTTTTGTTTTTTTTGTGGCCCACATAAACTTAAACCTTGTTTATGTGGCCCGTGTTAGCCTTTGAGTTTGACATGCTTGGTTTACACTACAGTTACAACATTCCAGCAATAGAATCTCAGTTTTCAACATTATTTTTTTTTCTCTTGGGAATTACAAAGCTTATATCTTAAAGGAATAATACAAAACTAAACAAGGAGCAGCTCTGAGTTAAATTGGCACATAGTCTTAGAATATAGGTAATTAGCCTAAATGGCTAAATAAAAATGAGAGGGAAAATATACTTCCTGGTTTATCTGAACAGGATTAGCTTATTGAACCTTAAAACTGAAAGGTCATCCACCCTGGCCAGGTAGTTCAGTTGGTTGGAGTGTCATCCCATACACTGAAATGTTGCGGGTTCCATTCCCAGTCAGGGCACAGGTTGTAGGTTTGAGCCCCAGTCGGGGTGTATACGGGAGGCAACCAATCAATATTTTTCTTTCACATCGATGTATCTTCCTTCCTCTCTCTCAAGTCAGTAAAAACATACCCTCAAGTGAGGAAATAAAAAATAATAATAAGTAAAATAAAATAAAATAAAATAAACTGAAAGGTCATCTTATAACCATTTCTGATACTTCGTCAAAAAGAAAATAAAGATACAGCTCATCTCTAATTTTGCATTATATCAGACATGACAATAAAATGTCCCTCCACTAAGTATGGAAATTGTATTACTACTACCACTCTTTAAGTTTTGATACATTGTTTTATAAATTCAACTTCGGAGATTAAAAATTGTGGTAGAGCCCTAGCCTGTTTGGCTCAGTGGCTAGAGCATCGACCTGTGGACTGAAGGGTCCCAGGTTTGATTCCGGTCAAGGGCATATATGCCCGGGGTGCAGGCTCGGTCCCCAGTAGGGAGCGTGTAGGAGCCAGCCAATAAATGATTCGCTCTCATCACTGATGTTTCTATCTCTCTCCCCCTGTCCCTTACTCTCTGAAATCAATAAAAATATATTTTTAAAAAATAATGATAATGATAATAAAAAAATGGCGGCAGAGTAAGTGGGTGCTGCATGGACATGCTCCCAGGAACAAACTGGTATTACAATTAAAATGCAGAAAAACCAACAGAAAACTTGCAGTAGAGAACCCTGACACCCGAGGACCGAAAAGTAAAGACCACATACAGACTGGTAGGAGGGGTGGAGGCACCAAAGGGCTGGCAGGGCACCCACAGACAGGAACTGAAGTCCCAGAGAGATATCTCAGCTATGGGGGAGAGGGGGAGGGGAAGGAGAGGTACCACTGAGAACTCTGGGATCTAATCCCCAAGCTGGGCCCCCCAGCAGAGAGCACCAATACTGAGGAGGGTACCCATATAACATCTGGCTGTGAAAAGCAGTGGGGTGTTGTCTGTTAGAGAGTAACAGCTAAAAATTCAGGAACCCTCTTAAAGGGCCAACACACAAAATTCCCTGTAGAGCACCCACTTTGTGCTCTGGCAGAGGGAGGGTAAAGTGGACTGGAGCTGTGAGAGCACAGAGGCCAGGACTGGGGACATGGGAAATAGAGCTCAGAAGGCAGACACCCCAAGTTTCCTGGGCTGAGTCATTCCCTCACACAGCAGAGGACATCTTTCCCACATAGACATCTGCTTTGCCTGGGGGGAAAACAGTTGACACACCCTATTGGAAAACACCTTGCCCTGAGGCCACTTAAGAGATTAAAAGTAACAATTAGCCTTCAGACAGGAGCAACTGTCCCACCCTGTTGGAAAAAAAAACCTCTCACCATACCTGAGGACAACTGCGGGGGGGGGGGGGGGGGGGGGGCAATTCAAGTCAGAATCCTATCCCTCTATAGGTAGAGGTGGTCTCTGGAGGCTTTGAGTCTTTGCCTGATCTAATTGGTCAGAAATAGCCTTTAACACTGTCCTGCACTAGAGATTGAGAGGTGTACAGGATTTACCTAAAACACTGTCACAAACCCAAACAGACAACAAAATGAGGAAACAAAAGAAACAACCCCCAAATGAAAGAACTAGAGAATTCTCCAGAAGAAGAGATAAATGAAGCAGAGATAAGAAACTTATCTGAAACAGGGCTCAGAGTTCAGAATAATGATGGTAAAGATGCTCAACAGCATGAAAAAAGATATAGTAACTATGAAAAAAGAACAGTCTGAGATAAAGAATGACATAACACAGTAGATTGGAAGGAATACACAGTAGGTTAGGGGAAACTGAGGATCGAATCAGTGAATTAGAAGACAGAGTTGAAAATATCACTCAATCAGAAAACCAAAAAGAAAAAAACAATTAAAAAACAGGAAGACAGCTTAAGGGAGCTGTGGGACAATGTGAAACGTAACAATATTAGAATAGCAGGTGTGCCAGAGAGGCAGAAAGGAACAGAGAAGGTGTTTGACAATATAATGGCAGAAAACTTCCCTAAACTGGTAAAGAAAAAAATCACCCAAGTTCAGGAGGCACAGAGAACCCCAAACAAGAACAAACAGGCCTACACCCAGTCATATCATAATTAAAATGCCAAAAATTAAAGACAAAGAATCTTAAAGGCAGCAAGAAAAAAGAAAACTGTTACCTACAAAGGAGTTCCCCTAAGGCTGACACCTGGTTTCTCATCAGAAACACTACAGGCCAGAAGGGAATGGCATGAAGTACTCAAGGTAATGGAAAGCAAGAATCTGAGACCAAGATTATAATATCCAGCAAGGCTATCATTCAAAATAGACAGTCAAATAAAGAACTTCCTAGTCAAAAAAAGTCTAAAGGAGTACATCACCACCAAGCCAGGATTACAAGAAATGCTAAAGGGATTGCTGTAATGAGAAGAAGAAACAGAGAGAAACCTAGCCATACAGAATTAAAATGAATTAAAATGGCAATAAATAAGTACCTATCAATAATAACCCTAAATGTAAGTGGACTAAATGCTCCAATCAAAAGGCATAGGGTAGCTGAATGGATAAAAAACATGACCCAACTACCGTACTTTCCGGCGTATAAGACGACTGGGCGTTTAAGATTTTCCTGGATTAAAAAGTTGTTTTATATGCCGGAAAATACGGTATATTGGACTATATTGATGGGATTAGATATAATGGACTAGATATATTGGACTACCGTATTTTCCGGCGTATAAGATGACTTTTTAACCCAGGAAAATCTTATACGCCCAGTCGTCTTATACGCCAGAAAATACGGTATATGCTATCTATAAGAGACCCACCTCAATACAAAAGACACACACAGGTTGAAAGTGAAGAGATGGGAAAAAATTTTCTATGCAAATGGAAAAGAAAGAAAAGCTGGAGTAGCAATATTCATATCCAACAAAATAGACTTTAAAATGAAGGCCATCACAAGAGACAACAAAGGTCACTACATAATATTAAATGGGTTGATCCAACAAGAGGATATAAGCCTGGTAAACATATATGCACCTAAATATATAAAAAAAAAACTTCTAGAGGACTTTAACACCCCTCTGACTTCACTGGATAGATCTTCCAGACAAAAACTTAACAAGGAAACAGAGACTCTAAAGAACACACTGGATCAGATGGATTTAATTTACATTTATAGAACACCAGAGGCCCGGTGCATGAAAATTCATGTACTGGAGGGGGGTCCCTCAGCCTGGCCTGTCCCCTCTCACAGTCCGGGAGCCCTCAGGGGCAGGAGGCAACCCGACGATCAGGGGAAGGCGATATCCCATCACACCTCTGCTGCTGCCACTGCCGGCAGCACAAGCCTCGGCCAGCCCTGGTTACCTGAGCCTCGGGCAGCTCTGGGCGGCTGGGCAGCCACCATCCGAAGCTTGCCTGTGCCTTGGGCCAGCCCTGGGTGGCTGGGGGACTGAGGGGACTGTCGCCCTGGCGGGGCTGATGGGACTGGGCACTGCTATCTTGTGGCTGTGGGTGCTGCCATCGTTGAGGGCGGGGCAGTCAATTAACATTTTCGCTCCTTATTGGCTGTGGGCGCTGCCATCTTTGAGGGTGGGACAGTCAATTAGCATATTCCCTCTTTATTATAGGATTTCACCCCAATGCAACAGAATATACATTCTTCTCAAGTGCACATGGATCATTCACAAAGATAGACCACATGTTACAAAACAAGTCTCTACAAGTTCAAGAAGATTGAAATCATATCAAGAATCTTCTATAAATTCAAGCTTACTATTTTAAAGAGTAAAAGTTAATTTGATTCCAAAATGTTAATGGAATTATTTAACTTTAAGTAAGAAGTTCTTTCCTCTATACCCAGCGTATGTATCCTGGAAATACATCTCCACCAAGGATCTAAAGAAACTGTGAGTGTGTAATCAGAATGGGGCAAGTCAGAAAATAACTGCAATTTGTCTTTACTAATATGTGAGTATCATGAGATCCTTCAGGGTATTTTCAGTCCCCAAGTCATTTTAAATTGATTTTCTTATTTGTACATCCTTTTCACACTAGAGCTAATTTATGCAGTCCATCCCAGTGGGACCATATTAGTCCAGGTCCCCGAGACATTTGATTAGCCATTTAGAAGCTTATGAGCAACAAAACAGACAGAGATAGTCAGTTTCCTGTGAAAAGCAATTCTTAACCCTAATAAAATGTGAGCAGGACCAGTATTTATTGAGATTTTAACAAAAACTACAAAATTGAGAATTTGGGGAAGCAATCGGTACTTTCTTTAGCTTACCTGTCTACGCAGGTCCCTGGTCTTCTTGGTCATTTTATCTATTGCAGAGTTGAGTGCATCACTTCTTTCTTTACGCCCAGCCTGGAAAAGAAAGAAAGAAATGCACCTTTTAGTGATTCACAAAAAATTTAATGATAGCCAATAGCTATTTAAAAAACAGTCAACATTTTTTAGCCCAAAGTTAGAAAATACACTGGGGGGAAGAAGGGGGAGGGAACAGAGGGGATCATTTGGCTTTGTTCAGAAAAACATAATCTTACAACTCTTAGGCTCCAGATCATCTGATGATGGAAAGTGAGGGAGTTTTATCAAAATAAGAAAAACCAAGGAACAAGACAAGACTGTCACTTAAAAGTTCCACTTGAAAAATTAAATTTGTATTTTAATTCAAGGTTCAGCATACACAAATTTCATTAACAAACCAGCTCTTCTTGAAATGCAAGCTAGAACAGGTTACATCTGATTTTGATGAAGTCTGAGATTTGAAAAATGTCAAAATATTAAAGTTGGCACCCAGCACTAAAACAACTTGAAAAACCAATTTTAAAACTAAGATGTACCATGGTGGGTCAAGTTAATAATGAATATTATGGAACTTGAACAAGAATGTTTTGTGAGATTATTTCAGCCATATTTTTTCTTAATTCGAGGTTAAGCTTAATGCAGTTGTATTGCACAGAATCAAAATATATGGTAATAGAAAGAAAAAGGACAAAGGCAATTATCCTAGATAGGGCTAGCCATGTGCTTAGAAATATTTAATAAGACATCTGCGAGGTTAAACTATGAAGTATATCAAAAGTTTTTCCTTACAAAAATCCCATCCAAAAAATGTGGCTCTTTCTGTAAAACATAGTAATCACAGGACAGAGACAAACAGGCAAAGGAATTTAACCCAGTGTTATACCTTTGGGTGCCCTCAAGACATTCTGGTATGGATATGTCATTAGTACATAAACCATAACAGCAGATGACTGGTTGGGAATGAGGAAACATGGTTTTATTTTCTGAGTGCATTTTTATGTATGTTTGTTACTCGCTTTCTCTCATCCCCCATCTGTTAAGTGGGAACAATGACACTTGTCCCTCTGCCTCCATTTCTAATGGACTGCTGGAATATTAGGGGATATAGGTTAGCAGAGGACAAAAAGGAGGACCTTACTATTTTAAATAGTAAAAGTTAATTTGATTCCAAAATGTTAATGGAATTATTTAACTTTAAGTAAGAAGTTCTTTCCTCTATACCCAGCGTTGAAATATAAGTGATAAATTGATATGGTCACTATCAAATCTAAACAGGGTCACATTCCTTTCCTTTCCCCCCAGTATTCCTGTGTTGCCAATAAAATTAAGTAGTCCACTAATATTAATGGGTAAAAAAAATAAGAGTTTAAACAAAATTGATTTGGTGCTCACTTTAGCAACACATATATTAAAATTAGAACAATACAGAAAAGATTAGCATGGCCTATGCACAAGGATGACACAAATTCCTCAAGCATTCCATATTTAAAACAAAACAAAAGTGATTCAGGTATGAGAATTTCTACCTGCAGGAATAAACCGTGATTTATTCATAGCTATTAGTAAGAAAAGAATGTGACAAGTATAATTAATTACTGATAATCTCAAAGATCAAATACCAGGATCTCAGAGAAAGATGTCTGAAATTTAATTAAAAAACAAAAAACTGGCAATGTAGCAGGATACAAAATCAACACCTAAAAATCTATGGCTTTTTAAAATATATATATCTTTATTGATTTCAGAGAGGAAGGGAGAGGGAGAGATAGAAACATCAATGATGAGAGTGAATCATTTACTGGTGGCTTCCTGCACGCCCCCTACTGGGGATCAAGTCCACAACCCTAGCATGTGCCCTTGACCAGAATCGAATCTGGGACACTTCAGTCCGCAGGCCGATACTCTATCCACTGAGCCAAGTTGGCTAGGGCTCAATGGCTTTTTTATACACCAACTGGAGGCCCGGTGCACGAATTCATGCACAGATGGGGTCCAGCCGGCCCGCCCTGATGGGGGCCAATCAGGCCAGGCTGGTTGGGGGCAGTGGGGAGACACAGGAGGTTGGCCAGCCGGCCTCGCCTCCAATCAGGGTGGAGGTGGCTGATTTGGGACAGGAACAGCTGGGGGGAGGGGCTACAGGAGGTTGGCAGGCCGGCCCCAGCCCCAATCCAGCCGCAGGGAGGGGCAGCCCCCCAATCGGGCTGGTTGGCCCGGCCGCAGTGCACATCATAGCGACTGGTCATTCTGGCGTTCTGGTTGCTTGGCTTTCGTATAGATAATGAATTCTCAGAAAGAGAAACTAAAACAATCCCATTTACCACTGCAACAAAAATATTAAGATACTTAGGAATAAATTTAACCCAGGAGGCAAAAGACTGTACTCAGAAAATTACAGGACATTGAAAAAAGAGGTAGAAGAAGATGTAAATAAGTGGAAGAATATACTGTGTTCATGGATTGGTAGAATCAACATTAAAATGTCCATTCTACCCAAGTCAATCTAGAGACTCAATGCAATCCCTATTAAAATACCAATGATAAATTTCATAGAGCTATAACAAATACTCCAAAAATTTATATAGAATAAAAGAAAAAAAAGACCTCGAATAGCTGCAGCAATTTTGAGAAAGAAAAACAAAGTTGGAGGATTCACAATACCAGATTTCAAGTTATACTACAAAGTCACCGTAATCAAAACAGCCTGGTACTGGCACAAGAACAGACACATAGATCAACGGAACAGAACAGAGAACCCAGAAATCGACCCAAGCCATTACGCTCAATTAATATTTGACAAAAGAGGCAAGAGCATACAATGGAGTCAAGAAAGTCTCTTCAAAAAATGGTGTTGGGATAATTGGACAGATACATGCAAAAAAAATTAAACTAGACCACCAACTTACACCATACACAAGAATAAACTCAAAATGGATAAAAGACTTAAAAGTTGTGAAACCATACAAGTCCTAGAAGAAACCATAGGCAGAAAAATCTCAGACATCTCTCACAGCAGTATGTTTATAGATACATCTCCTAAGGCCGTGGTCGGCAAACTGCGGCTCGCGATCCACATGCGGCTCTTTGGTCCCTTGAGTGTGGCTCTTCCACAAAATACCACGACCTGGGCGAGTCTATTTGAAGAAGTGGCGTTAGAAGAAGTTTAAGTTTAAAAAATTTGGCTCTCAAAAGAAATTTCAATCGTTGTACTGTTGATATTTGGCTCTGTTGACTAATGAGTTTGCCGACCACTGTCCTAAGGTATAAGAAACTAAGGAGAATTTTTAAAAATGGGACTGCATCAAAATAAAGAGCTGCTGTAAAAGAAGCCATCAACAAAACAAAAAGAACCCACTGTATGGGAGAACATATTTGACAATAATACATCTGATGAAGGGTTAATACCCAAAATATATAAGGAACTAATGCAACTTAACAAAAAGAAGACAAACAATCCAATTTAAAAATGGGCAAAGGACCTACAAAAAGGACATACAGATAGCCAAGGGACATATGAAAAAATGCTCAAAATCATTGGTCATCCCAGAGATGCAAATAAAAACAATGAGGCACCATCTCACACCTGTCAGAATGTCTACCATCAACAAGTCAACAAATGACAAGTGCTGGCGAGGATGTGGAGAAAAGGGAACCCTAGTACACTGCTGGTGGGAATGCAGACTGGTGCAACCATTATGGAAAACAGTATGGAGTTTCCTCAAAAAATTAAATACGGATCTGCCATTTGACCCAGTGATCCCACTTCTAGGAATATATCCTAAGAAACATGAAGCACCAATCAGAAAGAATGTATGCAATCCTGTGTTCATAGCAGGACAATTTACAATAACTAAGATCTGGAAATAGCCCAAGTGCCCATCAGTAGGTGAGTGGAGAGAAAAATAGGTGGTACATTAATACCATGGAATACTATGCAGCAGTAAAAAAGAAGAATCTCTTATCCTTTGGAGGGGCCTGGAGAGTATCATGCTAAGTGAAAATAAGCCAGTCAGAGAAAGACAAGTATCACATGATCGCACTCATATGTGAAATCTAAGTAACAAAATAAACTGATGGAGTGGATGCAGAGATATGGAAGCATGGAACAGAGTGCGGAATCTCAGAGGGAGGCGGGGGGCGCTAGTCAACCAAAACCTTGTATGCATATATACATAGCCCATGGACACAGACAATAGGGTGCTATAGGCCTGGGACGAGAGGGGGGGGAGGGCCAGGGTAGGCTGGAGGGGGTTAATGGGGGGGGGAGGGGAGAAAGGGAGACATATGTAATACTTTCAACAATAAAAAAATTTTTTTAAAAATTAAGTGGGGTGGGGGAACCCACCACTTCAATTAAAAAAACAACAACTGACCTACTAATTAATGTTTTAATCAAGAAAGTCTCAGTATATTCCTTAGGTACTCATGCACTCCAAGAAAATTCCTCTATATAAACCCAGTAAAGTCTGTCATTGTTTCTAGCCATGGTTTTTGTTGTTGTTGTTGTTTTGGTAACAGATCATTTATTAAAAAAAAAAAATTATCAGAAATCCAAGGTTGGGTTCAGTAACCTCAAACGCCCAGAAATTTCCTCAATTTGGGTGGAAGGATTTCCTCTGAAAGTTATATAAAAGCAAATCCTTAAAATTGACTTTTGAGGGAATTATAGTCACACAACAAAATTCACTTTAAGATGCAACACACATCATGAATCTGTTAATTCTTTGTCTAACTACCCTAAAAAATCAATTTGTTTTTCTTGTTACTGAAGGAAATAAGAGGTTTATGCCTCATGAATGAGGAGGGGGCAGATCAGAAGCATTTATTTACTGAAGCTTTTAGGTTATACCAGAGTCAGACCATCTTTTAACTCAAAGCATCCAATCATTTAAAATACAATCAGTATGAGTATATATGCATACACACACTTATGATGAACCTGATGAAAGCAGAAAGCTGGTTGATTTATAAAATAAAATTTTACTTCTCTTTTGACATTAGCTCTGTTAGGGTTTTTTATTTCTAGTTTTAGGTAGGCCAAAAGTAAAGTTGCTCAATGAATCTTTAAAGTAACTGACTTTCAGCTAACCACCTAATTAAGAGACTCTATTCCACTGAGCAGAGAGACCACCTATGTTCACTCAATTTTGATATGAATGTCCCTGCTAAGCAGTGAGGAAAGGGCTTGCTAAGAAAAAGATAAGGCATGTTTGAGGTTTTAACATATAAAGCTCCTCTGCAAGTAAATATCAGCTGAGCTGAAGAGAGGCAAAGGTTATTAGCTGCGACAACCTCTAGCAACAGTTCTTGTAGAGATAGGAAAGAGCTTTCAAAACTCATCTTTAACAGAAACTTAAAGAAGCTACTCCCCCTTCCTTCATCGTATGTGGACAGACTTCTATTTATTTAGGCACACTCTTTACTGGGCACCTACTCTGCATCCACTGGAGTGGGCAGTACCAGTCATAATCCTTCTTTCAGGGGGCTTATAATCTGAGATAAAATAATTTAGAGTAACACCTAATTTAGCAATACTCTGTATCATGCTGGGCCTCACAGGAGTTCTACATGACATAATAGTGGGTCAAAGGAATAAGTAAAAGTTATGCAGAAGGTTACATTTAAGTTAGGCATTGATTTTTAAAAAGTATTAACTAGAATTTCATGGAGGATTTTATCAATTTTGGAGGTAACATCCGAAAGAACAAGCCTTTTTTTTTCTTCCAAAGAACTGCCCCATTTCAGAAAGAGTAAGCATTCTCCCATAACAAACTCATAACCACTCAGACCTTTGCCACAGATAATACCAGGTCTCACTGCTGTGGCTGGCATGTATGTCCACTAATTCCTCACCCATAACCTAATCCTCCTTTGAAGGCCCTGACTCCACTCCAACCCTTCCCTCTGGGAAGGGATAAAATAAGCAACAGTCAGGAAGGGACGAAATATGTCCCTAGCATAGCTGGTGGCATCTCAAGCTGCATTTTAGTCCCTAGAAACAATGTGACAAAGGTTCCCAGGTGAGTCTACGGAAGACTAATCAACCTAAGCACAACATAAATTCAATGCTTCCAGGGAAAAATACATTGTGAAAACGTCCACAGCACTTCCAGAGAAGGAACATGCTATATGCTAAAGGATCTACATGGTCCCTTCAGGGAGGACTCTTCTGCCAAAGGCTTCCTTCTCTTCTTATTCTGTACTTTCCCTGTTGGAGCCCAGACATTACCATTACTTCAACGACTATGGTCACTCTTGCCATCTTCCATCCCATGATATGTCTACTGCATTTTAATTCTTCAGACATGCCATGCTCTCTCTCACCAACCTGGATTATTCTTCCCACACTTCTTCTAATTCCTATCCTATCTCTAGGTGAGATATCATGCTTCCTCTAGCCACCCACAACTCTGAGTTCAAGTTAAATGCCCCTCTGGAGTGCTCCCATAGCACCTTACACTTACCTTCACAGCCATTTTCAAATCATACCTGTCCCTCTCCCATTGGACATGAATGAAATGAGAAACTAGTGACCAATTAAAGACATGTTTAAAAGTCATAGGATTTAATGTGTGAGCTATGTGGCAAATGATCAGTCTCCTGATTTCATGTGATTAGTGAAAAGATAAGGCTTTTCAAATAACCCCCAATACTGCTTTCTATCTTCATTTTCATCTAAAGCAAGGCTGGAGAGAGTACCAGAGAATCCAGTGTTTTAACCCTGAAACATTTAAAGACTATTTAAAAGAAAACAAGAAGGTGTGATTAACTCAAAGAGGAAGGTCTAATTAGATACAATGCCTCCATCAGCCACCAGAAATTAAACAAAATTTAAAAAATAAGAACCATGGCATTCCACAAGACCCAAGTCAGAAAGGGCATCTGAAGTGCCCTCTATCCCACCCCTAAGACAATGAGAGAAAGGAATGAAACAGCATCATCAATTACAAAAGGGGAGTAGAGTATTTAAGTAAAACAGGAGTGAGGAAGTGATATCTAAGGTGCTATTGGAAGGCTTCAGAAGAATGTGGAGCTATAATATTAAAAATACACTCAAGAAAAATGCTTGAAAACCAAAGGAGACTAGCATCTATCTTCATGAGTACAACTAAAATAAAAGGTTGGTGTGAACTGGGCAACACATTCTCATGCAATAAACATTTGGTGAGCTTCCGGGTTGAAGATGGCTGCCGACGGGAAGGCAGACTGCAAGATAGTGCGTGAGTGAGAGAACGAAAGGAAAGTGTGTGGTGGCACAGGGAGTGTTTATTTGTGAGTTGAGGGACAGCTATACTCCAAGGGACTGTTGGGGATTGCCAGACGGGATTCCCCTGACCGGCAGCCTCCACTGCTGCTGAAATCCCTCCCAGAGCAACCAGCTCTGACACAGAGACCGCGCCATCTTGAAGGGGAGAGTGGATGTTATCGGAAGCCTAAAAATCCTGGGAATCTACAACACCACCACCCAGTGAACAGCTGCAAACCCAGGAACACCGGTCCCCAAGCAGCAGTGTGAACACGCAGATTCAGAGGAGCTCTGCACCTTCTCACGGAAATGTCAGATTTCACCTAGCAAAAGAGAGAGAACTACATAACCAGACATCCAGAGAAGAGAGATCATGGGGAGACAAAGAAACAGACCACATATGAAAGAAAAGGAGGCATCACCAGAAAAGGAATTAAACGAAATGGAGGCAAGCAACCTGTCAGAGAAAGAATTCAGAGAAATGGTCATAAGGTGGATGAAAAGAATGGAAGACAAATCTGACAATATGTGTAAGAACCAAGAGGAAATGAAGAACCAAGAAGAAATGGAAAATGACATCGCTGCTATAAAGAACTCAATAGAAAGCATTAACACTAGACTAGAAGAAGCAGAGGACCGCATCAGTGAGCTAGAAGACAAGGTAGGAAAAAATACCCAAGCAGAGCAGCTTCTAGAAAAAAAATAAATTAAAAAGCAGGCAGAGAGCCTAAGGGAAGTTTGGGACAACACAAAACAAAACAACATCCGCATAATGGGGGTACCAGAAGGAGAGGAAACTGAGCAAGGAATAGAAAACCTGTTTGAAGAAATAATGACAGAAAACTTCCCTGATATAGGGAAGAAAAAACTCACACAAATCCAAGAAGCTCACAGAGTCCCAAACAAAATGAACCCCAAAAGACCGACGCCAAGGCACATTATAATTAAACTGGCAAACACCAACGACAAAGTAAGAATCTTAAAAGCGGCCAGAGACAGACAGAAAGTTACATACAAAGGAACCCCCATCAGACTAGCAACTGATTTCTCAACAGAAACTCATCAGGCCAGAAGGGAATGGAATGAAATATACAAAGTCATTCAAAGGAAGGGTCTGAATCCAAGAATACTGTACCCAGCAAGGCTATCAATCAAAATTGAGGGTGAAATGAGGAGCTTCACAGACAAAAAGGGATTAAGGAAGTTTATTACCACCAAACCAGCAATGCAAGAAATGCTAAAGTGTCTGCTATAAAAAGAAGAAATAGGAAGCAAAGAAGGAACACAGGAGTAAAGAATAAAAATTGGGACAAACAAGTACCTATCAATAATAACTTTAAATGTAAATGGATTAAATGTCCCAATAAAAAGGCATAGGGTAGCTGAGTGGATAAGAAAACATGACCCATATATCTGCTGTCTACAGGAAACCTACCTCAGAAAAAAGGACTCACACAGACTGATGGTGAAGGGATGGAAAAAGGTTTTTCAGGCGAATGGAAATGAAAAAAAAGCTGGGGTGGCAATACTTTATCTGACAAATTAGATCTCAAAATGAAGGACATAAAAACAGATAAGGAAGGCCACTTCATAATACTAAAGGGAGCAATCCAACAAAAAGAAATAACTCTGGTAAACATATACGCACCCAATACAGGAACACCCAAATACATAAAAAAACCTTCTAGAGCATATCAAGGGAGAGATTGACAGCAATACAATCATAGTTGGGGACTTTAAACCCCACTATCACCATTGGAAAAATCCTCTAAACAAAAAATCAGCAAAGAAACATCAATCTTAAATGACTCACTAGATCAGATGGAATTAATTGACATCTTCAGATCATTTCACCCCAAAGCCACAGAATAAACATTCTTCTCAAGTGCACATGGGTCATTTTCAAAGATAGATCATATATTGGGTCACAGGCAAAGTCTCTTCAAATTCAAGAAGATAGAAATCATATCAAGCATCTTCTCAGATCACAATGGCATAAAACTAGAAATCAACTACAATAAAAACAATCCAAAAAAATCCAACACCTGGAGACTAAATAGCATGCTATTAAACAATGACTAGGTTACCAGAGAAATCAAGGAAGAAATAAAAAACATCATGGCAACAAATGACAATGAAAACACAACAATCCAAAATCTACAGAACACAGAAAAAGCAGTCTTGAGAGGGAAGTTCATAGCTCTACAAGCCTACTGCAAAAAAAACAAGAAACAATGGTAATAAACTACCTAACCCTACAACTCAAAGAGTTAGAAAGAGAGCAACAAGAAAAGCCCAGTGTAAGCAGAAGGAAGGAAATAATAAAGATCAGAGCAGAGATAAACGACATAGAGACAAAAAAAAAAAAAACAATACAAAAGATCAACAAAACCAAGAGCTGGTTCTTTGAAAGGATAAACAAGACTGATGAAACTCTAGCCAGGCTCACCAAGAAGCAAAGAGAGAGGACCCAAATAAACAAAATCAGAAATGAAACAGGAGAAATAACAACAGACCCCACTGAAATACAAAGGATTGTTAAAAAATACTATGAACAACTCTATTCCAACAAACTGGACAACCTGGAGGAAATGGACATATTCCTAGAAAAATATAACCTTCCAAAATTCAATCAGGAAGAATATAAACATCTCAATAGGCCAATAACTATGGAAGAAATTGAAGCAGTCATCAAATAGCTTCCAGCAAACAAAAGCACGGGGCCAGGTGGCTTCACAGGAGAGTTTTGACAAACATTCAAGGAAGAACTAAAACCTATCCTCCTCAGACCATTCCAAAAAATTCAAGAGGAAGGAACACTTCCAAGCTCCTTCTATGAAGCCAGCATCACCCTAATACCAAAACCAGATAAAGACAACACAATGAAAGAGAATTACAGGCCAATATCCCTCATGAACATAGATGCCAAAATCCTCAACAAAATTCTAGTAAATCGGATCCAGCAGTACATCAGAAAGATCATACACCATGACCAAGAAGGATTTATCCCAGGGATGCAAGAATGGTACAATATCCACAAATCAATAAACGTGATACATCACATAAACAAATTGAGAGATAAAAACCACAGTCATATCAATTGATGCAGAAAAAGCATTTGACAAAATCCAACACCCTTTCTTGATAAAAACTTTCAATAAGGTGGGAATAGAAGGATCATACCTCAACATAATAAAAGCCATATATGACAAACAAACAGCCAACGTCATACTCAATGGGCAAAAACTAAAACCATTTCCCCTAAGAACAGGAACAAGACAGGGATGCCCACTCTCACCACTCCTGTTCGACATAGTACTGGAAGTATTAGCCATTGCAATTAGACAAGAAGAAGAAATAAAAGGCATCTAAATTGGAAAAGAAGAAGTAAAACTGTCCTTATTCGCAGATGACATGATATTGTACGTAAAAAACCCAAAAGACTCCATCAAAAAACTATTAGAGTTAATAAATGAATTCGACAAAGTAGCAGGATACAAAATTAATGCCAAGAAATCTATGGCATTTCTATACACCAATAGTGAACTTACAGAAAGAGAGAATAAAAAAGCAATCCCATTTATCATCACACCAAAAAAATTAAGATACCTAGGAATTAACTTAACTAAGGAGGTAATAGACCTGTACGTGGAAAACTACAGGACACTGAAAAAAGAGATAGAGGAAGACATAAACAGATGGAAGAATATATCATGTTCATGGATTGGGAGAATTGACATCATCAAAATGTCCATACTACCCAAAGCAATCTATAGATTCAATGCACTCCCCATTAAAATACCAACAACATATTTCACAGACCTAGAAAGAACTCTCCAAAAATTCATCTGGAATAAAAAAAGACCCTGAATAGCTGCAGCAATCCTAAGAAAGAACAACAAGTAGGTGGGATCTAAATACCAGATTTCAAGCGGTATTACAAAGCCACTGTTCTCAAAACAGCCTGGTACAGGCACAAGAACAGACATATAGACCAATGGAACAGAATAGAGAACCCAGAAATCGACCCAAACCACTATGCTCAATTAATATTTGACAAAGGAGGCAAGAACATACAATGGAGTCAAGACAGTCTCTTCAATAAATGGTGTTGGGAAAATTGGACAGATACATGCAAAAAATTAAACTAATCCACCAACTTACACCATACACAAAAATAAACTGAAAATGGATCAAGGACTTAAACATAATACAGGAAACCATAAAAATACTAGAGGAATCCACAGGCAGCAAAATCTCAGACATATGCCGAAGCAATTTCTTCACCGATACTGCTCCTAGGGCAATGGAAACTAAAGAGAAAATAAACAAATGGGACTACATCAAAATAAAAAGCTTTTGCACAGCAAAAGAAAACACCAACAAAACAAGAAAGTCCACTGTATGGGAGAACATATTTGCCAATGTTATCACTAATAAAGCTTTAATCTCCAACATTTACAGGGAACTCATAGAACTTAATAAAAGGAAGATAAATGATCCAATAAAAAAATGGGCAACTGACCTAAATAGATACTTTTCGAAAGAAGACAGAAGGAAGGCCAAGAGACATGTGAAAACATGCTCAAAGTCACTAATTATCGGAGAGATGCAAATCAAAACCATAATGCGGTACCATCTCCCACCTGTCAGAATGACTATCATCAACAAATCAACAAATGACAAGTGCTGGCAAGGATGTGGAGAAAAAGGAACCCTCGTGCACTACTGGTGGAAATGCAGACTGCTGCAGCCACTGTGGAGAACAGTATGAAGTTTCCTCAAAAAACTAAAAATGGAACTCCCATTTGACCCAGTGATCCCACTTCTAGGAATATATCCCAAGAAACTAGAAACACCAATCAGAAAGGATATATGCACCCCTATGTTCATAGCAGCACAATTCACCATAGCTAAGATCTGGAAACAGCCTAAGTGCCCATCATCAGATGAGTGGATTAAAAAACTGTGGTACATCTACACAATGGAATACTAAGCTGCTTTAAAAAAGAAGGAATTCTTACCATTTGCAGCAGCATGGATGGAATTGGACAGCATTATGCTAAGTGAAATAAGCCAGGCAATGAAAGAAAAATACCACATGATCTCACTCATTTATGGAAAATAAAGAACATTATAACCTGATGAACAAAAAGATAGATATAGAGGCAGTAAAGCATCGAACAGACTATCAAATTACAGCGGGAAGGCTGGGGAGTGTTGGGGGGGGGAGGGCGCGGGGTAAGAGATCAACCGAAGGACTTGTATGTAGGCACATAAGCATAACCAATGGATACAAGACACTGGGGGGGAGGGAGGGGGGTGGTGGGATGAGGGCATGCGACAGGGGGTAGGGGAGGCTGGGGGAAGGTCAATGGGGAAAAAAAATGAGATATATGTACTACTGTGTGTAATACTTTAAACAATAAAAAAATAAAAAAAAATAAAGAAAAAGAAAATAAATAAATAAAAAAAAACCAAATTTGGTGAATAACATGATTAGCAATTTGACCATGGTTGGTCTACCTGGCCCACACATGGCTGATGGGCTCTGCATAAGCTAAATATGTGATAAGAGTCACTGGGAGCTTTACGCAAAGACTAAAGTAGCTCAATATTAGAATAGAATGGTTTTATATGCCTGCATTCCTAAATTCCTTTCCAAGAGTACCTTCAGTTGCAAAGGACGTAAGTTTCTAGTTTGCCTAATGTTACCTATTTCATCCTAAAAATTTAATAAAAAATGGTAGGGAATGCTAATACTACAGACACCCTACTTTCCTTCTCTTCCCCTCAACAGAGAACAAAAGCTTAGAAAGGAGTTTTACTGGTTTGCCTGGGTATTTTCTCAGATGACAGTCAGCCTTGCATACCACCTTTACATTTTTCTCAAATCTAAATGTCCTATCAGTTATAATAATAAGCTTAGGTATTTTCAGCTCTGGCCACAGACACATGCTAGAATATGGCTTCTGACGTATTCCACCATGGCGTAACTATACCAGGTCCAGTTACATGGCTGCTATAGCACAGAACTACAACGAACTGAAACACAATGAATCAAATATGGCACCTTTGCATCAAATTCTGGGATCTCAGAATGAGCATGTAAACCAGGCGTCCTCAAACTACAGCCCGCGGGCCACATGCGGGTGTTTTTGCTGTTTTGTTTTTTTACTTCAAAATAAGATATGTGCAGTGTGCATAGGAATTTGTTCATAGTTTTTTTTAAACTATAGTCCGGCCCTCCAACGGTCTGAGGGACAATGACTGGCCCCCTGTTTAAAAAGTTTGAGGACCCCTGAACTATTCCTTTTTCTTTCAGAGGGAGGGGTGGGGGAGGAGAGACAAAAATATCCATGATTAAGAACAGTTAGAGAGCCAATATTAAAAGGTTTCTGGCACAAATTGAAGCATGTAGCTGAGATATTCCAATCCCTTTGAGACAATAGGTTTCTTCTTCTTTTATTTTTTTGTTAATCCTCACTAGAGGATATTTTTCCCATTGATTTTTAGGGAGAGTGGAAGGGGGGAAGGGGGGAGGGAGAGAAAGAGAGAGACATTGATGTGAGAAAGACACATCCATTGGCTGCCTCCCACACACACCCCGACTGGGGCTGGGATCGAACCTGCAATCCAGGTATGTGCCCTTGACTGAGACTCTTCAATGAGTGGGTCAACACTGTAACCACTGAGACACAATGGCCAGGGCAGGTTTCTTTCTTCTTAAAGAAAGATAGTAATTGCCCTGGCCAGTGTGGCTCAGTTGGTTGGGTGTTGTCTCACTCACCGAAAGGTTGCCAGTTTAATTCCCAGTCAGGGCACATGCCCAGGTTTCGGGCTCAATCCCTGGAAGGGGGAGTGCATGAGGCAGCCGATTGATGTTTCATTCTCTCTCTCCATCTCCCTTCCTCTCTCTCTAAAATTCAATAAAAGTATTTTTTTAAAGATAGTAATCATCAACTTGTTAAATAGCTGCTATGCATAATAAGTTGGGAAGTTCTCAAAAGCACAAACAGATATATACTAGTAAAACAAATAGGTATACAAACTAAATATATGAAGGTCATAGAATAAGACTATAATTTTGAACTTACTAATAACTCAGAAAAAAATAAAAAACTAAACTGCAGGGATATTTAAGAAGGATTTTCAAATGCTCAGTTAACTGGTAAAATTGGGCTAAGGTTTATGAAAAGCCCAAGAACTCTTGGTTTCTATGTTAATTTTTAAAAAACAAGTTTTCTAAAGGGCTCAGATCCTCTTTGCCCTACTTAAGATAATGGGTTAAACATAACAGGGAACCCTTGTTTACAGAAGATTCTACAACATCTTATGTTCACCAACTGGTGCCGGATCTTTGACATAATGTGGCAAGTGTGAGTTTGTTCTAATATTGAAAAAGCTTCTCATCAGTTTAGCCAGAATACAGAGCAAAAAACATAAAACCTTTCAAAGACAATGACTAACTTAAATCAACATATGTAAAATATTTGGCAAATTTAATTTATTTAATAAGGAAAAATGCCTTAAAAATCTTTAAGAAAATGACAAATTTTAGGAGTGGGGTGTGGAATGAGCAAATGAACTGCAGTCTGCAGAAAAGAACAAAAATGACAATATACCTATATACAAAATGATGGTCAACTTCACTCATAATTAAAGAGGAACAAATCAAAGAGAGCATTTTACACCTACTGGATTCCCAAATATTTTAAAAGTTTGCTGGCTTCTAATATGGTGTTGGGGGGGGGGGGGGGGAGTGTGGGTGGCTAGTACATACTATAGGAAGTATAAAATAGTTTAAAAATTTTTGGAAGGCAATGTGGCAATGTCTATCAATTTTAAAAATACCCCATAACACAGCAATTTTATGGTTAGGAACTTATATCAATATAAACTTGCCTAAGAATGCAAAGACATTAAAAAGATATTCATTTTACACTGTATGCAAAAGCTAAAAGTCTCAAAACAAACTATATATCCGTAAGTTATAGTATAGCCATATAAGGAGAAAACTGCAGGCTTGGATACAAACTCATATCCACAAACACACTTGGGGAAAAACTATGAAGCCATTAGACAGACAGACAGAACCTCTCACCCTGCTCCCACATGGAATAAGCAGCAGGACAGAATCAGTTACCACAGGAACGCAAGCCATATTTCAGCAATATGGGGATAAACTGCAGCTATCATGTTACATGCTGCTATATAGCCTTTCATAATAAGAAATGATCTTTCTCTCTTTGGGCCAAATTTTTCTTATTGATTTTCTCTGTACGGATGACATCACCTGTTGAATATTTTTTGCTTGCCTTAGCACATGTCACTTGTCCCTCTACCCCAGAGTGCATTAAGATGGTTCTGAGGTAATGACATTTCCAAGCTTCAGCAACCAAGACTTGCTAGCATCTAGCCAATATACATGCAAATTTACCCTTTTAAATTTAGCCAATTGGGTCAAAAAGCCCTCTAAATTGAAAGGGATTCTTCAAGAAAATATGAATGTGTATCTTACTCTTAATTCTATCCTGTGCAAATGTGATTGTATATAGCCTGTGGTCATCTACGTAGACAGGAGTAAACAAATCTAAATAGAAAGCTACTCAAAATGCAGAGAGGGAAAAACAGGAAGGGAAATCCAAACTTGGCTGTATTTCAGAATTTTAAAAAAAAAGAAGCCTAACTCGCACAGAGAAAGAGGAAAACATGAATATGATGAAGCCATTGGAAACAAGAGTAAGTAAAAGGCTTGACAATATAAATTTCTATCAGTCTGCGTTAATCAAGAATTCAGGACAGTTCTGTTTGGTTTGGTTTTATGTCTATGGTGAGAGAAATAAAAGATTTTCATGGTTTAAATGTACCTCTCCCCAAATTTCTGTGAAGATTTTCCCTCACCTAATATCCGACTCAGGTGCATCATTCTCAGATTTACTGACAAACTACCTAGCCATGGGCACAGAATACAAGGCTAGCACTGCAGAATTAGGCTGTCACATGATCCTAACACAGCAACACCGCAGGAGCAACAAATGCCAGAAGCACATGCCTCCAAAACTAGAACCTCAGACTGGCTGGTCTCTTCCCTCTGAGATTTGACACAGAACTTGTGTGCATAACCCATGGATACAGACAATAGGGTGGTAAAGGCGTGGGGTAGAGGGATAGGGTTGGGGAGGCTAGAAGGGGTCAATGGGGGAAAGGGTGGAAAGGGGACATATATAAGATTCAAATAGTTCAACCAAAAAAGAGAAAGAAAGAAACCCTAAACTTTGTAAGCTGCAGCATCAAAAGGAACACACATTATCACTAGTGTAATCATCACTGTTCCTACTGCTTTCTCAGTTATACTAACCAAAGAACAAAAGGACTTTTAAAAATTAAAATCATTCAAAGATAGGGATGGGAACAGTAAATCCAGTAACAAAATGGGGATTCTGGCCCTAGCCGGTTTGGCTCAGTGGTTGGAGAGACAATCCACGGATCAAAGGGTCCCTGGACAGAATCAATATAAACTTGCCTAGGTTTGAATCCAGTCAAGGGCACACACCTCAGTTGCAGGCTAGAACCCCAGTCCATGTATGCAGGAGGCAACTAATCAATGTGTCTCTCTCACATTGATGCTTCTCTCTCTCCGACTCTCCCTCACCCTTCCACTCTGTTTGGAAGGCAATGGAGGAAATATCCTTGGGTGAGGATTAACAACAAAAAAAGGGGGTGGGAGGATTCTGGGAGCCTAATGTGGAGAGTCTTCTTTTTAAAGGCTTTTGAAAGAAAAGATTTCCAGCAACACTGATATACCATACTCAACAGTGGTCCCCTGTGATCGCAACACAACTCTAGGAGCCTAAAATGGGCAAAGGACCTAAATAGACACTTCTCCAAAATGGACATAAAGAAGGCCAAAAGGCATATGTAAAAGTGCTCAAATTCATTGATCATCCGAGAGATGCAAATCAAAATGACAATGAGGTACCACCTCATATCTGTTAGAATGCTTACCATCAACAAATCAACCAACAACAAGTGTTGGCGAGGATGTTGAGAAAAGGGAACCCACGTACACTGCTGGTGGGAATACAAACTAGTGCAGCCTCTGTGGAAAACAGTTTGGAGTTTACTCAAAAAATTAAAAATGGAACTACCATTTGACCCAGTGACCCCAGTTACAGAATATATCCCAAGAACTCAGAAACACCCATCAGAAAGAATATATGTACCCCTATATTCATATCAGCGCAATTTACAATAGCTATCATTTGGAAACAGCCTAAGTGCCCATCAGCAGATGAATGGATTAAAAAACTGTGGTACATCTATACCATTGCAACAGCATGGATGGACCTAGAGAGCATTATGCTAAGTGAAATAAGCCAGTCAGAGAAAGATAAGTATTACATGATCTTACTCATATGTGGAATCTAATGAACATAAACTGATGGAAAAAAAATAGACCCAGAGACATAGAAGCATCAAACAGACTGTCAAACCTTAGAGGAGGTGGGGAGGGGGAAAGGGGGAAAGATCAACCAATGAACTTATATGTATACTAGAGGCCCAATGCACAAAATTCGTGCAAAAGTAGGTCTTCCTTCCCCTGGCTGCCAGCACGGCTTCCTTCTGGCACCCCGGGACCCAGGCTTCCCTCGCAGCTCTGGCTTCCTCTGGAAGGACATCGGGTCTAATTAGCATATTATGCTTTGATTATTATAGATATGCAAACCCATAGACACAGACAATAGGGTGGTGAAGGCTTGGGGGGAAGGAGGTAGGAGAGGGCAATGGGGGGGAAAAAGGGACATATGTAATACTTTCAACAATAAAGATTTATTAAAAAAAACAAAAACCCTCCAGGAACCTAGAATTTTGAATGCTCTCAGATCCTCTAGCTCAGTGGTTCTCAACCTTTCTAATGCCGCGACCCTTTAATACAGTTCCTCATGTTGTGGTGACCCCCAACCATAAAATTATTTTCGTTGCTACTTCATAACTGTAATTTTGCTACTGTTAATGAATCATAATGTAAATATCTGTGTTTTCCTATGGTCTTAGGCTCTACAGCAGCAGGGTCGCCTAAGACCATCGGAAAACACAGATATTTACATTATGATTCATTAACAGTAGCAAAATTACAGTTATGAAGTAGCAACGAAAATAATTTTATGGTTGGGGGTCACCACAACATGAGGAACTGTATTAAAGGGTCGCGGCATTAGAAAGGTTGAGAACCACTGCTCTACCTCTACCTGGGACTATCAACAACTCTTGAGCCCACCTCCAACATGACAGATTAGTAAAGCCATCAATCCTTACATATTCTATGTGCTTCAGTCAGATAGATTTCGTTTCTTTCAAAGATAACAAGTTAGTGTTTAGCACAAAACCCCAGTAATTTTTCCTGTTTTTAAAGAGCAAATAAAAATTTTAAAAGAAGTTACACATTTGCCTCCAAATGCATGCATGTTTGAAAGCAGTGAACAATTCCAGGATTTACCATAATCTTCTCCCATCCTCTCCTCCTCCTCCCTCCAAAAAAATAAAGGCTAGTAAAATCCACTTCCTCTAATACAGGTCTTGATACTATATAGGCCCAAGTAGGAAGTTGCCAACTAGAAATCCCAAAAGGTTCTTAAGCAAGGAATGTACTCAGATCCATAAAATCTAGGGCCTCTACCCAGCTGGTGTGGCTCAGTGGTTGAGTGTTGACCCAGGAACCAAGAGGTCATCAGTTCAATTCCTGGTCAGGGTACATGCCAGGTTTCAGGTTCAATCCCCAGTAAGGAGTGTGCAGGAGGCAGCCGATCGATTATGGTTCTTTCTCATTGATGTTTCTAACTCTCTATCCTTTTTCCTTCCTCTCTCTCTCTCTAAAAAAATCAATAAAATCATATTTTTAAAAAATCTAGGGCCTTCACCCTAAAGACTATCACTTTTGAAATGCAAGGATATCTTCCAAATGGTGATCAAGACTGGCAGCAACAAGGTATTGTTGTTGATAACTTTAGAGAAAGGAAGGGAGAGAGAGAGAAACATTTATTTGTTGTTCCACTTATTTATGCATTCATTGGTTGATTCTTATATGTGCCCTGACAGGGGATCAAACCCGGAACCTTGGCTTATCATTCCGGTGGGGAACGTCTGGCCCGTGGGTCATATAAGACCTGAGAAATCATTTGGTTTGGCCCTGCCAAGTCATTAGGCATGAGTTAATTAAATGTTTGACCAACTATAGTAGGCTAATTTTTTATTATTTAAAGTATTACATATGTCTTGTTTTTCTCTGATTGACAGCCCCCCCTCCACTCCCACCCCCTAGGACAAGCCCCAACCATCCCAGTGTCCCATTGGTTATGCTAATATGCATGCATACAAGTCCTTTGGTTGATCTCTTACCCTCCCCTTTTTGTCTCTGTAGCTATTTTTGTTCATCAGTATGTGTTGTTCATTATATCCCACATATGAGTGAGGTCATGTGATATTTATCTTTCTCCGACTGGCTTATTTCGCTTAGCATAATGTTCTCCAGGCCCATCCATGCTGTTGCAAATGGTAAGAGTTCCTTCTTTTTTACAGCAATGTATAGCAGGCTAATTTTTAAGTATAGCAGGCTAATTTTGTATGGCCTGCAAATGATGTTATAAATATCCAAATGGTCCTTGATGGAAAAAAGGTTCCCCACCCCTGGCTTATCGAGACAATGGTCTAACCAACTGAGTTACCTGACAAGGACCCAACAAGGTTTGTTTGTTTGTTTGTTTGTTTGTTTGTTTGTTTAAATATGTTTTTATTGATTTTTTAGAAAGAGAGGAAAGGAGAGGAAGAGAGATAGATAAAAACATCAATGAGAAACGTTGACCAGCTGCCTCCAGCACGCCTCCTATTGGGGATTGAGCCGGAAATCCAGGTGTGTACCCTAACCTGGAATCAAACCAGAAACCTCTCGGTGCATGGGATGACACTCAACCAACTGAGCTACACAGCTGGGCCAACAAGGTTTATTTTAACATACTTTCCCAGAGCACCTCTATGTGAGACCTCTGGTGCTGGGATATGACAATTTTTGGAGTTGGGCATGATTAACAAACCATTTGATCTTTCAATATAAAGCAAAATCAAGCTCCGTCTCTACCACAAAAGAGTAAGTGATTCCATGTATATTTCTGTACATGTGCTCTCTAAGTAGAGAAATAATTCTCCCTAATCATCAACACACATTAAAAGCAAACTTTCACATTGAGGAATGCCAGTAACTATAGCATGAAAGCCCTGCTGCTTGACTCACTTAATCTGCTTAAACCCATTTAGAGGTGGTCAGGTTAGATTTTACTGCTCCTTTGCCTTGTCATGACCAACTAAAGTAATGAAAATTTACACAGATGATATGAGTAGTACCTTTCAGAGGTTGTACTGCCACTTTAACTCAAAGACATATGTATGCAGAATAAAGCTGTTCTAAAATGAAACCAAGAAAAAATTTAATTCAGGAAGAACATGGGTTTCTATTCAGTTCTCTTAGCTAAAGAAAGGTAAAGATAAAAAAATAATACAAAATTCCAGCCCTAGCTGATTTGGCTCAGTGGATAGAGTGTCTGCCTTCGGACTAAGGGTCCCAGGTTTGATTCCGGTCAAGGGCACATGCCTGGGTTGTGGGCTCGATCCCCAGTGGAGGGTGTGCAGGAGGCAGCCGATCAATGATTCTCTCTCATCATTAATGTTTCTACCTGTCTTTCCCTTTCCCTTCCTCTCTGAAATCAATAAAAATATATTTTAAAAAGAAATAATAATAATACTACAAAATTCCATCAACGGGAACTATGTGTTCCACCAATTTTAAGACATGCACTATTACCTTCTTTGGTTCCACTGCCTGAATCTTTTGAATCCAAAGAGAGGGCAAGTGAGCAAGACGGCTGGTGATCTAGAAGGAACTGTGCACTCTAGGTACTATGATACCATATTATTGCCCTCTTTTCCACATGCATAAAAAATAGTTACCTGTGATCCCATTGGTGCTTCTCTGGGCAATTTTTGTTGCCCACAAATCAATAATAACTGTAATGGGATAATATAATTTAAGTATTTCCCATTTTTTAGTATATAAGATGTAGGCCAAGTGACCTAGAGAGCAGAAAGGAGAACCAAGAGTCTAAAAGGAGGGAGATTATATTGCTTCTAAATTTTCACATATAACTCATTCCTAATCATGGCTGTTCTAATCCAATTGACTCTAATGCTTTTCTCCACATGGAACTAAAGTGGTTACTTCAGGGAAGATTTTAATCCAGTTCCTCCTGCCTGGCAAACATTTCTTTTTTTCATCAAAGGGTGGCTGACTTCAATGCAGACATTTACAGTATCCCAAGAGTTTCTTTTCCTTAAAAAAGTAAATTAAAGAGATCACCTTTATCAGATTCCCCCATTGGAAGTTTTGGGATTAAGTTCCTGCAGAACAGTAACTTTGAAATCTAAGATCACAGACCCTCTAAGAATCTGATTAAACCTCATTCACAGAAAAATGTACAAGCTACAAAATTCCACAAGACAGTCTATGAACGCAGGTTAAGAACTTTTAGCTTATTGAGAGATGGACTATGGAAAGGCTCAAGGTTAGTCTTGAGCATCCTTGAAGTCTAACAGGAACTCTCCTCTGTTTCTTAACCAGGAAGCAGGAAAATGATAGGAGTACTAATGTGGGCTCATTCCTGAGAACATGGGTTTCCACTCATGAGCAACTTTGGTTTGGGGACTTCTCTTTGGCCTGGGGAAACTGTTGTCTAAAACCCTACCTGTCCAATCTTTCCTTCTCCACTGCTTTCAGAGATGTCAGACCTGCCCTGTGGTCTGAAGACTCTACCAGCCCTCAGAGTATCCCTGCTGTCTTCTCTCTTCCTTTATACTTCCCAGGCATTTTCCCTAACAAAACTTATACTTCTAATACCATCTTGGGGTCTGCTTCTAAAACTACACACCTGCAGTTGCTGCATTTTCACAACAACTTTACACAGGGCCCCAAGGAAGTGGCCTTGAAGTCTTCCAGTTCTTACTCCAGTACCACAATCCAACACAGAATCTATGCCCCTTAAAACAATGACTTTTTAGACATGCCCGTAGGATGAAGGACATGGAAGCCAACAGGCCAATGATGTTTCACAGACGACATGGGTAGTTTTGAGATTTCTGCCTTCAGGCGTGAGATAAGACCCATTAAGGATAAGTGCCAATGGTATAAGAGAAATTGGCATGGAAGGCCAAATCAGTAAGGTAAAATGTGTAACAGGACGTACCTTTGTCAGGCATGAAAATATGACCCTGACTCATGCTAAAATAGCTTTCACAACACTAAACATGGAGCTGTACATTCATAACCAAGCTCTAAAAAGTGATGACACTATTCAACAGCAAGAAGATAGAGTTAGGTCAAGTTAAAACATTTAAAGCCAGTTGTTAAGTGTGCCAGTAGGAGCTATTAAGAGTGCAAATAAATGTTCTATTATTTGAGTACCACAATGCCCCAATCCCAGCATCACCTGAGGCTTTCAGTTGAAGGAGTAGGTAAGATTCTGAGGTAAATACAAAGGGATTGTGCTAGATTCAGCCATACTGTATCACTTTTCCTAAATCATTTCTGTTCCACTGTTAAGGCTTAGGGCATGCAGTATTAAGTGACTGTACCAACCTACCCTTTTCTCCTGTGATAAAACATTATTATAAAATAGGACAGAGAAGGAGAAATCTTTTAAATTAGTGTTTCTCTGAAAGTCTCAAATAACAAAATAATCAAATGCTTTGCAAGCTTTTCCACCCTTTATTCTTGGTTTGTAGTGTTAAGCTCTTAGTGACAAAGAAGCCAACCCCACTTACCTAGTTTACCAACACACTGAAAGCAAATCGTAGTCATACTTCTGTTTTAACCAAGCATGACAACAAGGTGATTGAGTAGCTTCCCAAACTACCAGAGCAGCGGGCAATAACTCGCATAGGCTGGCGTTAGATCAGCACTTCATAAATCCTGCAGGCTCCTGACCATTTACATGATCTTTCTATGCAGAATCGGCAGTCTGACACTGGCTCTCACAGGCATTAAAAACCATCACTCTGCTAACCCAACTCACTGTTCAGACGGGTCTTCTTGAATGCAGTCTTTATTACAACCTCACTGCTGCTCCTACACTGAAGAAATACCATGTTTTTAAGTCAGGAGTTCTTCTTTCTCGCTTTATTGTAATAGGGGGTCTTACAACGACCCGATACTGTTACAAAGCATCGTGCTTTACAACAGTAAAGCTTCTGGAAAACCCAAACAAAAGACACGTCACCCAGTGACGTCAGCCTATATACAGTTCTGTGTGGTCGCAGCACATAAGCAAATCCATTCTTGTGCCGTTTCTCGGAAAAGCTTTTCAGTAAATGCACTCATGCTGCTCCAGGATCTCTTCTCTGCAACAAGCCGCCCATCTGCCATCAACAAGTTAAGACCGAGAGAACTAACAGCTGCGGAAAGGAAAGACTGATGCTTTGATTAACCAGCTGAGCAGTTAGAGGAGGGCGAAATTAATAACTTACATTCAGAAGCGATTTAAGGGAACAGAGTGTCACGAAAAAATGAAACCAACGCTATTGAGAAGAATATCCTAAGGAAAAAAACAACTCACCCTGGTGGATTCAATTTTACTCAGAAAGCCTGGGACACAGAAAACAGGAAACTGGTCAAAGGCTCCTGCATGTTAGAGCCTTTTACAGACTCACTGCGTTGAGTCTAACAACCGCGACTGAATGCAGCCTCCAATGTGCTCAGAAGAATGGGTAAGTCCATGCATTTATGTGCCTTGTACCGTCAGCAACAAATCATGCTTTTTAAAATAAACCACTGAATTCACATTTTATGAGGGGAATCACTGTCACATTTTTGGATCCTGAGGTTTAGGTAAAAGCATATATTGATGCTAACAGGCTATGTTTTATCTTCTTAATGGTTTAAGTTTTGTTCCAGTCATACTAACAAGGTTAATTTTTCTGCAGCAAATGAAAAATAAGTTATATGCAGTGAAATATTTCACCATATTGTTATGTTCATTTTTTAATAGCTCATACATTCTGCTAAAAATATCCTATCTTCTTGTTTTCCTTAAATTATATTCTGCAGGCTTACATTTCAAGTGGCCATTAGGGGCCCCTATGCTGGCAGCAATATATGCAATGAGTATGGTTTTAAAAATGCTGCCTGCCCTGGGAATGGCGTGTCCACCTAAATGCCGCTGCGAGAAGCTGCTCTTCTACTGCGACTCTCAGGGCTTCCACTCAGTGCCAAACACCACAGACAAGGGCTCTCTGGGCCTTTCCCTGAGGCACAATCACATCACAGAGCTTGAAAGGGATCAATTTGCCAGCTTCGGTCAACTTACGTGGCTCCACTTAGACCACAATCAAATTTCAACAGTAAAAGAAGATGCTTTTCAAGGATTATATAAACTTAAAGAATTAATCTTAAGTTCCAACAAAATATTTTACTTGCCAAATACAACTTTTACCCAACTGATTAATCTGCAAAATTTGGACCTGTCTTTTAATCAGCTGTCATCTCTGCACCCAGAGCTCTTCTATGGCCTTCGGAAGCTGCAGACCTTGCATTTACGGTCCAACTCCCTGCGGACTATCCCAGTACGCTTGTTCTGGGACTGTCGTAGTCTGGAGTTTCTAGATTTGAGCACAAACCGTTTGCGAAGTTTGGCTCGCAATGGATTTGCAGGATTAATCAAACTGAGAGAGCTTCACCTAGAGCACAACCAGCTGACGAAGATTAATTTTGCTCATTTCCTACGTCTAAGCAGTCTGCACACCCTCTTCTTACAATGGAACAAAATCAGCAACTTGACATGTGGGATGGAGTGGACCTGGGGCACTTTAGAAAAGCTAGACCTGACTGGAAATGAAATCAAAGCCATCGATCTGACAGTGTTTGAAACAATGCCTAATCTTAAAATACTCCTAATGGATAACAACAAGTTAAACAGCCTGGATTCCAAGATCTTAAATTCCCTGAGATCCCTCACAACTGTTGGCCTCTCTGGCAATCTGTGGGAATGCAGCCCTAGAATATGTGCTTTGGCCTCCTGGCTGGGCAATTTCCAAGGTCGGTGGGAGCATTCCATCTTATGCCACAGTCCTGACCACACCCAAGGAGAGGATATACTAGATGCAGTCCATGGATTTCAGCTCTGCTGGAATTTATCAACCACTGTCATCACAGCCATGGCTACAACTTATAGAGATCCAACCACTGAATATACAAAAGGAATAAGCTCATCAAGTTACCATGTGGGAGACAAAGAAATCCCAACTACTGCAGGCATAGCAGTTACTACTGAGGAACACTTTCCCGAACCAGACAATGCCATCTTCACTCAGCGGGTAATTACAGGGACAATGGCTTTATTGTTTTCTTTCTTTTTTATTATTTTTATAGTGTTCATCTCCAGGAAGTGCTGTCCTCCCACTTTAAGAAGAATTAGACAGTGCTCAATGATTCAGAACCACAGGCAGCTCCGATCCCAAACACGACTCCATATGTCAAACATGTCAGACCAAGGACCGTATAATGAATATGAACCCACCCATGAAGGGCCCTTCATCATCATTAATGGTTATGGACAGTGCAAGTGTCAGCAACTGCCATACAAAGAATGTGAAGTATAATACCTACCTATCATCGAAAATTACATCAGATAAGTAACCTATTTTACATAGTAGGGGCTAAATATCTAATTTTTAACAATGGTGACATTAAGCCTAATTTTCAAAACCAAGTGGAGACTTAAGTTTTTGAAGTGTTGAAGTGTTTTTAATTTTTTTTATGAAACCATATTTTAAGTGTTAAATGAAGTAATGCTCACATTAATTTGCAATCTTGTTGGAAAGTCTAAAAATGCTTACTTCAAATTATGGCATTTCATGTATGTGATTATATACTATTGAGTGTAAACATTTACACTTAGGTCTACATATGCTATTTTTTTTTCCTACTGAAAACAGTTTGGAAAGAAGCTACTGAGCAGAAAAAGATATGGATCAATACTTGTTTAATCATTGCTTTCCATCCCAAATACCACCATTGGCTTGTTGCTTAAAAGGAGACTTAGCAAAGTTCTCTTGTATGATAATCTGGTATTTACTTAAATTTACAATTTACTGCCAGTGTGGGAAGTAGAATTTCATATATGCTGAAGACTGGTAACTATTAAACACTCTTATTCCAGAGTTTTTGCCTGGGTTAATAGATATTATCAAAGTCCACATCATGAAATCAGAACCCTTTATGTAATTCTAATAAGCTGAGTAACTCTTTAATATATTTAAACAATGAATCCAAGTGAATGTGGAAAAGGTCTCATTACAATGAATTCAATACTAAATGATTATACTGACTTTGTATCATACATCTCTAGTTTAACTTACAATGAACATGTTGACCTTTTGTGGCATTTAGACAATTATTTTAAACTAGTATTACATTGCCATTTTACTTATTAGTTTACTAAATCCTATATTTACATTTCTTTGTGAAAAAAGATTAGAAATTATTTTGGAGAGAAAAGAGAGAAACTGAGTCAACTTAATCCTAGGACCTGCTCCCTTTAGTTTGCAAGCACACACAACATCCTCTCCCTTTCTCAACTGTCATGATCAAAGCTGTCTTACAAAGAGGTTTAAACTCTTTCTCTGTTTTCTTCCTAATCCTCACACCTCAGAGCCAAATAAAAAATAATTAGCTAGCAACAGGCATAACAATGATTCTTAATAGAATATACATTATAAAGGAACATTAAAAATTACTTTCCAAATATTATATTCTAAAACCTGGCCTTTTAATAAGGATACATAGTCACATTATAAGAGCAGTTCCTTCCAAGTGAAAGGAACAACAGATTACCGAGGCAAACCTTTTTATGGTAAAACACTAACTACATGCTTATACAGCCACGCAATGGTAACTCAAAGGTGGCATGGAGGGGAGGGGGATGAAAGGGAAAGGCAGCATTTTGAAATCTGCCTCACAGAAACGGGTTAGCTGAAGTTAAGAGACAGCCAAGAGTGAGGCAAATGGGTAGCTGTACATTATCTACAGGGCAAGGCCCCACGACCTACAGCTGAAATGGGGAGGAGGAGGAGGTTCCCTAGTGTTAATATAAACATTCCCTAATAAATGATAAATGATAATGATGCCACACTTTTCATGTGAAAAAGAACCACATGTATTGCGTTTCTTCAATTATGATTTCTATGGAGAAACTGTAACATATTTAATAAGATTCAGATGCAAGTTACCAATTCACACAGAATTTTTCCATAAACAAAGTTCCATGTATGTAGCAGCAAAACCCAAGACATTAGACTACTGACTTGATTCTAGAAGAATGAGCATTTTTACAACTGACATATACAACTGTATGTGAAAAAGGCAAAAATCCTTAGAGAAAACCACTACCATAAAAGAAGAAAGTTACCTTTTCCTTAATATGACCATTAAAACACGATATCCTTCATTCAAGGCATATTTTTTCTTCTCTGGATTGAACTGAAAACATGTTAAGACTACAGTTTAACCTATGAGGTTTAATTGTATTTTTTTTTCTTTTTAATACTGAGAGAGGGGTGTCTGTCTACATTTCAAAAAAACACAAAAACATCTCAGTAAAATGCTGACAAGATCACACATTATGGTAAAAATGTATTCTCTGCATTTCTTAAGGTGGGTAAATTAATTTGGCAAAGTCTCTGTCTGTAAAGTTCAGGTGATCTTGAGCAGTGAGCATTTCATTTCTTGTTAAACCAGATCTTAGGCCTGCCTGGACAGAGACAAAAGCTGATTTTATGGCACAGAGCACAGCTCACCACTTCCCTACAGAGCTGGATCTGAAACCCCCATTACAAATGAGAGCTCCACAAGGTAAAATTTACTAACTCATTTATCAGGCAAACCATGGCCATTTGTCAGAGAAAAGCTTTGTCACAATATTCTGTCCTGAACACATAAGATTCCATTAGCCCTGAAGAATATCAAGAAAGTATTTTCTATCATTTCCACCACACCAAATTAATTGAAATTGTGAGTAGAAGGGTGAGAAATATTGGCTGGGAATTCCCACATTAATCCTAAAGATTACAGTTAGTAAAATGGACCATTAATCAGCAAATGTAGAAATGTATGTAGAAAATAAATTGGAAAAGCAAGCCATTTAGTAATTCAGGGAACAGCAGAACCAAGGCCACCCCGGCATACTTTCAAGATGAAAAATAACTGATTTTTTGCTCTGCGCTTTTTTTTTTTTTTTTTTTTTTTTGGTAATGCTCTCTGAGAAAAGTAAGAATGCCAACCAGCATGTCCCCTTTTCATTAAAGCACAAACTTCCCTTTTGAATTGCCTATTGAAGGCAGTATTCCATTTAATTTTGGGTCTTTTTGTGTTTCAGTATCAGCACAGATTTGAAGATGAGACTGTTAGTCATATGTGCTCTGTTTACCAACTGGCTAGAGTGGAAGAGCATCGCAGCTACACTGCAGATCCTGCTAACCCAATGTTAGGGCTTTTGTTTTTTGGTTTAGTTTTATCCTCCTCAGCCTCCTCTTCCCACCAACTGTGTTTTTCCCTCCCCCATTTTCAAGATTAGAGGAAAATGACCACTTATCAAGAACTAGAAAAATAATTAAATCTCTGGAAAAAGAAAAGCTAAAGAAGGTTATATACTGTACCCACCTAGTAATCAAGAGTTAGTTTGGAATCATTTATATTCATTTTTATAGTTTTCCAGGGATTTCAATCACCTTTATAAAATGAGAGTGGGCTGACAAATTTGCAAATTCACACACAATTCAGAGAGAATACCCACTGCCAACATCAAATAGCAAAGATACTCATTTTTAAGCCAAAAATCTGCACTAACACATGTAATTTCTTAATGTGCCTAAGTTAATTTCTGTACCAATTTAATGAATGGAATTGACTGAATTTCCCAACTCCACTAATTATTAAAATCCATCTGCTTATTCTGATGCTAGTCACCAAGAGCGAGATTCCATCTTTCCAATAAAAATGAGCCCCATGTAACACCAGGTCTGAGTCCTAAAAAAGACATTTCATTTTCTATACTTCCTACACAGAGTCAGGGAGGGGGGGAGGGCTATAAATGCTCTATTCTCCCTCTAAAGTGTAGCTATCAATATAAAATTTGAAAGAATAATTTTAGAAGCTGACTTACATGATCATTTTCCTAATAGAGCAATACAGTGCAGACTTGCCTCAAAAATCTGTTGAGATATGCTTTTCGTATCTTATTGGTTAAAGCACTTCAACTAGAAAAAGACAAGGGTGATAAGGCCAATAATTTAAGGCAAAAACAAACAAACAGAAAATGATGGTTTAAGCTTTCATACTGTTATTGCAAACATTTAGAAACATCTGCTTCCTTCAACTAACCTATCCTTCCTTGGTAATTTTTTAAAAAGTTTCACCTATGGAATGTTTGTTGAACCTTTCTATCAACACAGATTGGAAACCAAAAGTCCAGTCCAAACACATTGTGTTTAATCACCTTAAGAGCCATTTGGGGGGGCAAGTGGGTTGGGGAGAAAATACTATTACACGGGGGGGGGGGGGGGGGGGGTTGAGGGAGATAGTTAACAGAGTGTACTATTCAAAAAAGTTTTGTTATTAAAATCGTGTATACTGGAAAAAATGAATGTCTTTTTTTTTTAAGCTTTTCCTTGATAACCTATCATTTTTGACATGTGGAACCTGAAAAACCTTTTGTGAGAGATATAGAAACCTTAAATGAACAGTTGTTTTGTATCATGTTCTCTATAATGCCAAATATGCCAGCTGAAAAAAGGGCAGCTAATCATCACCTGTCTTCATTCAGAGACAGGCAAAACCAGGCTAAAAAGAAAGTAAAGGTAAGGGGGGGAGGGGGCGAAAGGGGAGCTGACTAAAAAGCCACCATGCCAATAAGTAAGTCATGCAATAAGAAGTTGCTCTGTCACAAGCCTCAGCAAGTGGACAAACAACTGCCTATGTTCCCCAACCTCCTTAACAACAGACTGCTGCCACAGCCTGGGGAGCTTCAAAAAAGGCACTCAATTGCCTATCCCCAGCAGCACCTTGCACAACACTCCTGAGAGGGAGGACCACAGGTACGAAACATGCTGCATTCTCTAGGATCCCTACATGAGCTACTCTACCTTAGAAGCCAGTTCACTAAGCATGGATAGGGAAAAGGAAGGCAAGATTTTAACCAGTATCCCTCAATAGGCATAAGTAAACATCCCCAGGACAGGATGCTATGCCTGGGCAGCAATGGGGGCAGAAACTGCCCTGGCCTTAGGGAGTTGACTGTCAGGAGTCTGCCATGCTAGCAGGATGCACTTACTGCTTCTCCAGGCCTAGAGCACTGCAGCAAGACCAGACAGGCAGAAAGAAACAAGGCTACCCCCTGTCCTAACACCCAGGGAAAAGAGAATCAGAGAGGCTAAGAGAACTCTCGTCCCACAAATCTCAGCAGTAACTAGGGCAGAGGCAGGAAGCACAGCACAGTATTTTACTGTCAAACTCATCCAGTATGTACTAGAGGGCATAGTGATGGTAGTTTCAAGTTGTACAAAGGAACAAATTCCTATACTTTTTGGAGTTAAAAGAACACCTTATTAACATAATTCTCATACATTTTAACCTTGAAAATCCCATGTAAAGCTACATCTGATTTCCTTATCAGTTATTTTAATTAGTTTTGCCTGAATACCACATCATTCTCAGATTCACACTCAAATTTATAATAGATTTCCTCAAGGTCTGTTTAAATACATTTTTTTCTTTCTTTAAATATATCTAACCAGCTGGGTACTCAAGTCTTCCTTAGAGAGACAAAATGTACCACAAATTGTCTTTCACAAAGAGAGAAGGGGAAAAGAGGTGAAAATTGTAACTATTCCAAACACCTTTCCTTAGCATGAGTTCCTCTGTATGATCCACTGTTTGGGGAACACTTTTTACAGACAGATGTTGAGCTTCCCTTCCCCTATCTGAAGGAAACATTAAAGAGCAAGCAATCTCCAAAGACGAGTACAACGTCCACAAAGTGAATATACCATCCCTTTATACATGGAGGCCCAAGAGCAAAGCCTAGCCCATGGTCTCCAACTCAGACCTGCCACTAGAAAGAGGACCTGTGAACAACCCTGACAGCAGGGGCCAATGGCTCCATCACCATCCAAAGAGAAAAGGCTCTTCCCATACTTGGGGACTATATTATTGTAGCCCCAGAGACAATACCCAAGGCTTTTTTACAACTTTCATTCAGAGATGTTACCAAGAACCGTAATGCAGAGATGTAAAAATGTCACAACTTTACCGAATACCCATTCACAACTGTGTTCAGTGAAAAAAAACACATACACAAACACAACCTCAAGGTTGTTTTTTTCTGGAAAATCATCAGACAAAAAACACTACAGCCATTTATATTAGCCCACCTGTTTCATCATCATGTGAACCAAAAGCTCCTTGTGTGATAAATAAAAACATTTTCAATGGCCTGAGCTGCCAAACACATAGGGCAACTGCTCACCCACTAAAACTTCTGAAAACAATGTATCATTTACATATAACCTACTTCTATAAAGCCAAGTAAACTTAGCATAATACATTCCTAAGTACAGAATGGTTGAAATAAGAATGTAAAAAGATTAAAAAGCAGGGATTCTTAACTCTAAGGGTGCAGGATATGTTTCACAGGAAGAACCTTTTAAAATAATAATACAAACATTGTGTAGATCTAGAGATTTCATCAGATCCTAAGGGTTTTGATAACTTACCAAAAAAGCCCTAGTAGAACAATGAAATAGTTATTTCTAGTATACACTAATTTGGCCTTGATCTTCCTGGTAGTCATGGCAAAGAACAAAGCCAACAGCTTTCAACTGATCCAAGAAGCAAACTGGCCTATTCAATGGGGAAGACACTTTCATCTAATAAAGGAAGCACACTAGTTTATTTGGGGAGAGAGACACTTAAGTGCAAAAGTCTATGAATTATTTATAAAACAGAGCCAGCTACAGGAACAATAAGGAAACATGTCAGACAGTACCTCCAAGGAAGTTTTAGAGAAGACAGACTTATTCTTCATGTCAATCCTTGAAAAAGCTATGGGTAAGGAAACTACAAAAGCATGGTGCATGCTTTGTTGTGATCTAACCTTTGTGGCGACCCAAAGCTGGAACCTATAAAGCCTACAAGAATGAACATGCACCTACTTAGGAGTCCATGTTTCCTCCTTATCACATCCCTAGTACCCAAAATATAGTGTCCCATCACATAAGGAGCATCCACCAATAAATACCTCCTCTACTACATTACAAATCTTCTATATTAGGAGAACAATTTAAAACTAAAAAATGTTCCACTACATCATGAACAAAGAGAAGCATATTTCAGGCTTCATCTCTAGTTGTGCTGGTGATATCATAAGTGTGCTCCTTGAAACAGAATCTATAAGATAACTAATTTCCTAAGAAAGAACACATTTAAAAAGATAAAGCCTTCACTGATCTAAATAGCTGTCAGAAATTTAACTGTCTCTTTAAAATTTAAAACATTCCACACGCCATTAGAAAAACCACCTATAATTCAACAGGAACAAGGAGCACAAGGATTGAGTTATGCTCCACACTTAGGCCTATAATCCTGGACAATCCTTGGGCCTCTCATTACTAACAGAAAATGAATAGCAGTAACAACCACAGGGATATTTAATATATGTAAAGTCCTGAGAACAGGCTGGAATAAACATTCAATAAATGTTTGTTATTTTTAATTGCAAAATGTGGAGAACTAGATATGACAGATTCATCAAGTAGAGAATACAATCACATTAAAGACATGTTAGACCCTGTATTGCTCCCCAAAACACTCTACTTTCTAGTCTTACTTCCTCACTAAGTTCATGTATACTAGTACTCTCCAAAATGAATACTGATAATTAGTGAGAGCTTTTAACAAGCCAACAGCCTGAAAACATATTTACTACTGATGTAAACCTGACCACATTATCTCATAGTCAAGTAATCTTCTTTATAAAATGTATTAAATATTAGACATGACATTTCTCTGGTTTGGCTTTATGAATCAAGGCTAAATTTCAAAAGATTTAGAAGGAACTCTAAAATTCCTTTTGGGTAAAGTAGTCACTTAAAAGCAAGTAATGTCTCTTTTCCTTGTTCAATAAAATCATATAGGACAACATAATCTATCCATTATCATAAATAATATTTTTCAAAAGAAATAAACAATCTCATTGATATCTCAGCTTCTGACAATTTTAGAACAAAATACATGATGTGTTTTGTTTTTGTTTTTTGCTTAGAAAAAAATGTACTTCAAGTCTACCACACCTAATTTAGGAAGCAACCCCTCCAATCGTGACAAATCTGGTTCACAGGCAGACTTGCCAGAATTATTGAGGGGCATAAATAGGGGAGGTATGAGAATTTAAAAACACAAAGATAATCCACCAGTCCAGTGCACACAGCAGGGTTGTTTTGTGGTTACTGGATAGTGATCCTCCCTTATTACTAAAATCTCTATTAAATCTAAAGGTTGCTCAGAATTAACTTGTCTGAAAGAATACACACATTTAGTCTTAATAGAACCTGCAGATCACATGGGCCAGATTTTTCAAATCAAAAACTTCCTTCTTGGTATTGCCTTTCCAAGATCATGATCCAGTTTATTCAACAAGGAAAATCACTTTATCTCCTCCTTCACCCACAACTTTTCTCTACTTTCTCACATCTTTTGACCCTGGGCTTGCTCTCTTTCCTTATTTATCAACACATGAACAAGCTTTTCACATACCTTCTTCTCCTCATGGCTCCCCAAATACCCAGAATAATCACCTTATTGAATGAAAAAACATTCAGATGCAGCATATTCACTGCTGAGCACTTACCTTCTAAGAATTGTCTCTAAACTTAAAAATATTCCTCAAATCCACAAAACTGAGTGCCTATAAGCTGCAAACTGATCCATGCAAATTAGGAATACTACTAGAAACACAATCACTCATCTGCATTGTCCTCTCAGTCTACCCTTCCCTTTATATTGATTCAAGTATCAAATAATGTTTATTCAGTTTGCTTTTCTTTTCAAAAGACCAGAAATACCAGCTATCTATCTATCTATATAAAAGCCTAATATGCTAAGTGTCCGACCGATCAGTCAACCATTCGGTAGACCACTCAAACAATCGCTATGATGCGCACTGACCACCAGAGGGCAAATGCTCCAAACAGTAGGTTAGCTTGCTGCTGGGGTCCGTATGATGGGGACTGGGCAAGATGGGCCGGACACGCCCTGGAGCCCTCCCGCAGTCCCTCCCTGGCCAGCCGGCCCCCATCAGCCTGATCAGGGCCAGCCGGCCAACCTCCCACGGTCCCTCCCCGGCCAGCCAACCCACATCAGCCCCGAATGGGACTGGGCAAGATGGCCCCAATCGGCCCCGATCACTGGCCAGGCCGAGGGACCCCATCTGTGCATGAATTCGTGCACCAGGCCTCTAGTGTTAAGAATAATACCCTTTTACTTTTAATAATTAGCACTCACTCCAGCTCTCTGATCAAATAAAATCCCTACTACTCTTCACATCTTTAATATAAATAGCTATTTTGCTGGTTTTGTTTGGGGGTGGGCAAAGTGCCTTGGGACATAGAGGACAAGGGAGTAGAAGACATGATTGTGAAAATTTCAGATATGTCAAATTCTTGGGGTAATGATAGGCAGTAACCCTTACTTTTCTCATCTCTGCTCTAAAATTTCATACCAATTTTATCAGGATTGCATAGACTTGACCACAAAAACACTGACATTTCATGTGAAAGTGTGTTCTGCCAGTTTTTGCTGCAAAGAAAGACACTAGCATCATTCCAAGACCTGCACGTGTCACACACTAAGAAATGAGGTCAGAAGCACCCCTCACAGTGCTACTTCTCTCTGATCAACCTCCCTAACTTTCCCCTGAAATTCACCAGGAGGTAAAATGGCAGTGAGAAAAAAAAGGAAAAAGAATCTACTACCCTTAACACACTCCTGAAGGGATCTGGGATAGTGCCATATCACCTCATCTCCCTATTTTCTCCTGACAATCCCTTCATGCCAGTATGTGCAAAACTGCTCTCTGACACCTGCCACCATCTTCCAACAACTAGAGCCCATTTTATTATTATGTTAAAACTGCCAGTCTAAGATTTATCTATTAAACTACATGAAAACCTAATAGCAGACAGTCAGGAATTTTCTTCCTTTTGATCTAGCATTCCTGAAGTGTCAAAAACATTATAGTGCATAAACAATATCATCATCTAGACACCCAATTTGTGCTTGCTTAGAATTAGATGTGAGATAAATTAAAGACAGAATGTGAAGAATAGTACAAACTGTAAAGGGTTTACTTTAGTCTAGTTGACATTCCTACCAAATACATCACCATCGATTAGTAAAAAATTACTAAAGATATATTTGTTAAAAACACAAATCTGGCCCATGGCTGAGCACTGACCTATGAACAGGAAGCCATGGTTCGATTCCCGGTCAGGGCATATGCCCAGGTTGTGGGCTTGATCCCCAGTAGGGGGCATGCAGAAGGCAGCCAATCAATGGTTCTCTCTCATCATTGATGTTTCTATCTCTCTCTCCCTCTCCCTTCCTCTCTGAAATCAATTTTTTAAAAGATTAAAATAAATAAACTAACTAAATTTCCAGTCCTGCTATCAACTGAGATTAAACATACTACAGATGGCACAAATTGGTAAGGAGAGGGACGGAAAAGATTAAGATTCAGTTTTTAGCATGTTAAAGTATTTGTTAGCCATTCAAATAGAGGTAAGTTCAGGGTGAAGATTTAGGCTGCAAATATAAATTTTGAAGTCATCATCAGTGAGTAGAGGTATTTAAAGTTAGGAGACTGAATGAGATCACCAAGAAAATGAGAGTAGATGGATAAGAAATTCCAGAACCACACCAGTCTGAGGAATCTATCAAATGACAGTCAATAAAAGAAGGATGGGTTTTCAAGGGCAGCATCCCCTCAACATCAAAGACACTTAAGCAATGTTCTATTGGAAAACTACTAAGATTAGGTCAACTTAATTCATTAAAATAATCTGAAACATTACATATCAAAGGAACTATTACCAATTAAGGATCTGCACACATGATGACTACCATGAGTCCATCATTCATCATACTTCTGAGTATGTTCTCTATGTCAAGGTAGGCCTGCCCTCAGTGAGGTAAATAAACTAAAGAACCTATGAGAGATCATGGAACAATTAGAAAAGCAGGTTTTAATTTGAGGGGTAATGTACAGTTCATGTACTTGAACTATAAGACAGTCAAATCTATATATATAAAAGCCTAAGCAACCAGACGACCGGTCAACCGGTCGCTATGATGCGCACTGACCATCAGGGAGCAGATGCTCAACGCAGGAGCTGCCCCCTGGAGGTCAGTGCGCTCCCACAATGGGAGTGCTGCTCAGCTGACCAACTGGTGCCAGATGCGGGGCTCACAGCTGGTGAGCACAGCTTTGGTGGTGGGAGCCTCTCCCACCTCTGCAGCAGCACTACCGAGCAGCAGCAGGTGCAGCGGGGCCAGGATGAGCAGGAACGGTGCGGCACCGGCTCCTCCCTTGCTGCCAGCCACTTCGTGCACTATTAGATCCCTTGGGGGATGCCGGACTGCCGGTTTCGGCCCGATCCCCACAGGCTAGGCTAAAACCGGCAGTCCAACATCCCCCAGGGATCCCAGATCGCGAGAGGGCATAGGCCAGGCCAAGGGACCCCACCAGTGCACGAATCCATGCACTGGGCCTCTAGTATTCAAAAAGAGATAACCATATAATCTTCTGTATCTTGACAGAGGTTTGGGTTACAAAGTGTGTGTGTATGTGTGTATGTATTTGTGTGTGTATGTGTGTGTGTATATATATATCTATATATATCAAAACTCATCAAATAGTATACTTAAAATTTGTACATTTCACTGTGTATAAAATTTACCATTAAAAAGCTGAACTCTAGTTAATGACATGCATGCTGCAATGATTAGAGATGTAGTATGCAAGTGTCTGCAACTGACTTTTAAATGCATCAAAACAATAACATGGATACAGGGTTGGATAAATATGTGATAAAGCAAATATAACTAAACTAGAGGCCCAGTGCATGACATTTGTGCACGGGAGGGGGGAGGGGGGGGCGTTCCTCAGCCTGGCCTGTGCCCTTTCACAGTCCGGGAGCCCTCGGGGGATGTCCTACTGCAGCGGAGGCGGGCCGCTGCGCTCGCCAGCTGTCAGCCTGGCTTGTGGCTGAGCAACGCTCCCCTTGTGGGACTGCACTGACCACCAGGGGGCAGCTCCTGCATTGAGCATCTTCCCCCTGGTGGTCAGTGTGCATCATAGCAACCAGTCCTTCCGCCATTCGGTCGATTTGCATATTACCCCCTTTTATTATATAGGATATAGGATGTTAATCAAAGAATCTAGGAAATGGGTGTGTGTGTGTGTGTGTGTTTTCACTGTACAATTCTTTCAGAATCTCTGCTGAAAGAGGCCAACATGAATTCCGCCGTTCTCATGGGATTTAGTTCATGTTCCAAAGTAACCCTGCTTCACACAAAGCATCTTCTATTACTGATTGCATGCCCTGCTAACTTCTGGCTCCAGCAGCAGATATAATAGCAACAACCTCACATAAACTATTTAATCTGTTCCCACGATTGCATAATGTCAAATCCCTGTAACTAATTCCTTATATATTTTTTCACAATTGCTTTGCTTCTGTGACTGAACCCTGAGTGATACAAAGATGTGTGTGAGTGTAATCTAAGGTGGGGAAAGCATTTTTACCCCAAACACGAAATCCTCTAGCCATAAAACAAAAGATAAACACACATTCATGAAAATAAAAACAAAACTTTGATATGGTGAAAAGAAAGCCATATGCAATATCAAAGGGCAAATGACAGATTTAGAAAAAATACATGTCACATAGATGGCAAATATTAGGTTAATAGCTGTAATATACAAAGAGCTCCAGAAATAAAAAAGAGACACAAGCCATTAGAAAAATGAGCACAGGTATGAATAGAAAATTCGCAGAATAGCAAATCCAGTGATCAGACAAGTATATAAAAAAGATTTGAATTCTAAAGTGCTCAGGGGAATGCAAATTACAGTAGTAATGAGCTATTACTTCATACCCATCAGATTAGAAAAATTAAAACAAATAATACCTACTGTTAGAGAGGCTATGCAGTAAAGACTATTTTCTTACATTGGTGGTAAAACTGCAACTAGTTTAGCCTTTCTTGGAAAATAATCTACCAAGATCCATTCAAATAAAAATATGTATATACCATTCAACCCAGATTCCATAGAAATAAAAATCCAGAACCTCTCTCATAGAACTAAAGCACAAACACCAGGTACTGCAACACTGTTCATGGTTTAAACATTTTTTTAAAACAAATGTCTGCAAGAAGAGGGGATTTGTCAAATAATTGATAGTATATCCGCACCATGAAATATTATTCAGCAATTAAAATAATTAAGAGATAAACCAGGAGACTTGAAATTACCAGTATTTTAATGAGGTACTGCTGAAAAACGTAATGCAGGTTTGTAAACAATAATCCCACGTTGATCAAGCAAAAACACCTATCCTATAAAATAAAAGGCTAATAAGCAAATTGTCCCCTCGACTGGGAGTTCAGCAAGGAGTTCAACTGCTCGCTATGATGTCCGCTGACCACCAGGGGCCAGCGTGGAACATGCCTGGCGTCAGCAACGCAGTGCTGGCAGTGGGCGGCAGTTAGAGGCACTGCTGGCCCCGATAGGCCCCAATGAGAGTGGGATTGCGGCAGGATGGTGGAGCATATGAGATGGTGGTGTCAGGCCAAGGCGGATGTGAGCGGGGCCCGATAGCCTTGCTCCCAGGTGCTGAGGGAGCTGGGTGGGGGGCCGATGACTCAGGCGGAGGGGGGAGCACGGGGGTCTGGGGGGCCCAGGGCCCAGAGGTCAGCTGGGACCTGCCCTTCGATTGCCAGCCAGGCCTAGGGACCACACCCGTCCATGAATTTCGTGCACCGGGCCTCTAGTCCTATCTAATAATAGATGAATATGCAAATTGACCATACCTCCGACACACCCACAAGCCACACCCACAATCCAATCAGCGCGAGTATGCAAATTAACCCAAACCAAGATGGCTACAGCCACAGAGAGCAAGGTTTCCTAGGTAACAGAGGAAGCCAAGCTTTCCGCCTGCCCTTGCCAGACCTAAGCCTCCACTCAAGCTACAAAGTTTCAATTATAGAAGGTAAACAAATTCAAACAAATGGCGGCAGAATGGAGCTTGAGAGAGCAGGCCAGGGTTGCTCCCGGCAACAGGGGAAGCAAAGCTTTCCGCACACCCTGGCCGGGCCCACCTGCTTAAGGCAACAAAGTTTCAATTATCACCCCAACACAAATGGCTGCCGGCCGCTGAGGGAGCCCATGGCTTGGCTCCGCTCCAGGCTACAAAGTTTCAATTGTAGAAGGAAAATAAATTCCAGATACCAGGGCCTCTGCTTGGGTTGCCAGGGGGCGTGGCCGGCCTGCAAACCACCACAGGCCCCTCGCTCAGGCCACCCCACGCCCCAAGGGAACCCCACCCTGATCAGGGACACCCTTCAGGGCAAACCAGCTGGCCCCCAGCCCTGTACCAGGCCTCTATCCTATCTAATAAAAGAGTAATATGCAGATTGATCATCACTGCAACACACAATATAGATGCCCCCATGTGGTCAAAGATCCTGCCCCCATGTGGACACAAGATGGCCACCACAAGATGGCCAGCAGGAGAGGGCAGTTGGGAGGCACCCGGCCTGCAAGGGAGGACAGTTGGAGGTGATCAACCCTGCAGGAGAGGGCAGTTAGGGGTGACCAGGCTGGCAGAGGAGGGAAGTTGGGGGCAAACAGGCTGGCAGGGGAGTGGTTAGGGGGTGATCAGGCTGGCAGGCAGAAGTGGTTAGAGGCAATCAGGAAGGCAGGCAGGCAAGCAGTTGGGAGCCAGCAGTCCTGGATTGTGAGAGGGATGTCCAACTGCCCGTTTAGGGATCCGACTGCCCACCGGGATCGGGCCTAAACGGGCAGTCGGACATCCCTCGAGGGGTCCCATATTGGAGAGGGTACAGGCTGGGCTGAGGGACAACCCCCCTCCGTGCACGAATTTCGTGCACTGGGCCTCTAGTGTGTGTGTGTGTGTGTGTGTGTATATATATATATATATATATATATATATATATATATATATGTATACACATATGTATATATATATACACATATATATGTATATATATATACATATCCTACATAATAAAAAGGCAATATGCAAATTGCATCACTCTGCTACGCCCACGATTGGGCCGGCTGGAGGCGCGGGGGGCGGGACTCAGGGTGGCCGATTGGCTGGCGGTAGGAGCGGGGGGCGGGGACTCGCGAGTCCCTGACTCCCGCTCCTCCCACCGGCCGTTAGGCCAACGCTGCGGAAGGACCCATGGGGCCGGCGGAAGACGCTGGTGGTGGCCGATAGCGTGGCTGCTGGCAGCAGTTTTCCGCCAGCAGCAGTTTTCCTCTGGCCACCCGCCAATCGGAGCGCCTCCCGGATCGGAGTTCCTCTCGGGGTAGCCGATCGCGCTGGCGGGAGGCGCTCTGATCAGCGGGTGGCCAGAGGTAAACTGCTGCTGGCGGAAAACTGGTGCCGGCAGCCAGGTGAAAGTCTATTGCACGAAACTTCGTGCAACGGGTTTCTAGTGTATGTATGTGTGTGTGTGTGTATATATATATATATATATATATATATATATGTGTGTATATATATATATATATATATATATATATATATACATATATATACACACATACTTCTCCGTACTTTATATATATATACATCTCCGTACTTTTTCTGCTTATATGATAGATCACCAATCTCCTCCCCCCATATATATATTCATACCATATGCTAACACTGGTTCTTTGGTAGAGGAAGCTGTGGGATGGAAGAGAAATCTGAGTGGAAGGAGGAAGGGGAGAGAAAGGGGGAAAATAAGAGGGCCCAGCATGGGTATATGGATCCCGCTTAAGGAAAAACTGTGTTGTAGGTGTGAATGTTATGAATTTAAAAAGAGGATTATCTTTGCCTTTATACAATTTTGTGTTGTATAGTTGCACTTGTTACAAATGAAGCCTGAATTCTTATGATTATAATATTTTAAAAGGTAATTTAGGCTGTAGGAAGCAACTATAATTGAACTACAGTGGTCATCAGTTTCACTAGATCCTAGAAAGTGACAATCATGTAAAAAGAAAAAGAAAAAAAAAGGCAGGAAATGGAAGAAGAAAGGCAGTGAAAAAGAGTCTGAAATCATTGTCCTGGACCACTTCCCAAGAAAGAAGTGAAAGACAGTACCTCCCTGAGCTGGGCCTGAAAGCAAGAAATGTTAATATGGGTGGAGGGGGGTTGGCTATTGCCCCATAACCTCACAAGCAAGGCTCATATTCATGGGAATGCACTGAGACACTGTTAAAAATATTGATATATTACACATACACACACACACAGAGGTAGTGCCAGACCGACACTTTAACACTACTGATTAGTTAGCACCCACATTAACCAGGTGTACATGTACTAACTGATCTCCCCTACTATTATAAGCACAAATCATCCATCCCCAAAATAACACCATCCTAGTCCATCTTTACTCATATGCAATGCAACATCACCTCCCGTAATGACCAACTGCTCAGATCAAATACACAACCTCTAGAGGATGTGAGGCCAAAGGCCCCAGGAGCCCTGGGGTCAGTTACCAGTAGGACAGAGAGGTTCCATGAGATAGAATCCCAATATAGAAAACAAAGATGTAAATGTGGTTTCTCCTCTCCTGATTATTATCTACTAGAGGCCCGTTGCACGATATTCGTGCAAGAATAGGCCTTCCTTCACCTGGCTTCACTCCTAGCTGCCCAGGAGCCGGCAAGTCCCCGCTCCTGGCCCACCTGGGAGCCGGCAAGTCCTCGCTCCTGGCCCGCCCAGGAACTGGCAAGTCCTCGCTTCTGTCTGGAGCACCGCTCTTGTAGCTCCCTCCGCTGCCCCCCCTCTACCTCATAGCAGGCATCCCGCCCCTCCCAGATGCTCCACGCCTGCATATGCAAATTAAACCACCATCTTTATTGGGTTAATTTGCATACTCACTCTGATTGGCTGTGGGCGTAGCGGAGGTACAGTCAATTTACATGTTTGTCTATTATTAGGTAAGATGACATGCTCTAGACAGAGCATCCTAATATATAAAAAGCCAGGGGCCGACAGAACCGAAACAACTGGACAGACAATCGAACAGCAGGCTGCATGAGGCGACAAGGCCAGCAGGGGGGTTAGTGAGGGACAACCAAATGACTGAACAGCAGGCTTGGTGGGGCTGCCAGGCCGGCAGGGAAGGGGCAGTTGGGGGTGACCAGGGCAGCAGGGGGGGCAGTTGGGGGCAACCAGGCCGGCGGGGGGGCAGTGAGGGGCAACCAGGCCAGCAGAGAGGGGCAGTTAGGGGCGATTAGGCCAGCAGGCAGAGGAGGTTAGAGGTGATCAGGCTGGAAGGGGGGGGGCAGTTAGGGGCGATCAGGCAGGCAGGCAGGCAGGTGAGCAGTTAGGAGCCAGCTTGTGAGAGGGATGTCCCGGGGATTGTGAGAGGCATGTCCCGGGGATCAGGCCTAAACCGGCAGTCGGACATCCCTCGAGGGGGGGAGGGTGCAGGCTGGGCTAAGGGGACACCCCCCCCACCCCACGCACAAATTTCGTGCACCAGGCCTCTAGTTTGGTATAATTATCCTGAACCTGAACTTCCCAGGCATATATCATTGGTAACATTACATTGCATGTTTTCAATTGGCACAAGGCAAAGAGTACTATTGTTTGTTTATTTATTGAAAGTCTTCTTTCTTCCTAGAGCATAACATTCCATTTTCACCATGACTTTAGGTGATGCTCATTATCCCCTAAACTAAATATAAAAACACTCTGTGCATGACTAAAGTTAAAGATCCAATATTAGAAAGCAGAAACTACTATAAGCCACCAAAAAAGGACTTATTAGACAGGGTTCATTGTGGTTGTCTTAAAATTTTTATAGTTATAGACAAATTTTAAATCTGTAGAGGTATTGCTTTTGGAACTCCAAAACCAGAGAGCATCACTCAAAGTTAAGAAATAACAAATGGACATATCATTAGGAAGGAACCAAGATGGCGGCAAAGTTAAACAACTAAACTGCCGCCGCGCACAACAATTTCAAAAATACAACTAAAAGACAAAGCGTCTACCACCCAGAACCACAGGAAAGCTGGCTGAATGGTAGATTTACAACTAAGAAGGAAAAAGAAAGAACAAACGCGGAAGGGCTGAGGTACGGGGGCGCGTGAATTGGGCTGGTGGCGGGCGATGGGACGCGCGGCTTTTTTTCCAACCCGAAGGGAGATAAGCTCCGATCGCTCTGAAATCCAGTTTCTGGGGACGCGCGGGGGACCCAGACACCTACGGGGAGAAGCTGGACTCTCGGCCATAGTGTCAGAAAGTGAGAGTGACTTTCTTGCAGAGGTGCGCCCAGCAATCAGTGTTTACTGCGCTGGAGCACGGGACGCAGGGACTTGGAAACGGGAAAGGCAGAAAAGGCAGACTAGCAGCCATTGCTGTTTGCCACGCCCTAGCCTAGTGACACCCTGAGAACCCACCCCGCCCTGAGACCCCGCCCCACACATTCTACAAACCCGCCCAGGCTCCACACAGCGGCTTTTGCATATAAATGGCCTGCCCTGTGGCAGCTTAACCAAATAAACTGCAGCTCCAGTCAGACTGCTCCAAAACCACTCAAGCAAAGAGGAGAAAACTGCAGTTTTTGCTGTAACTCCTGCTGAGTGGCCTCAGACAGTAGCTGACCTGCACCCCATTGGAGATCCAGAAACGAGGGCATCTAGTGGTCGGTGTGAGACGACACCAGATTTCAACCACTCGCATAAGGGACACATTCAAGAGGCAGACTCAGTGAGTGCCAAAGCCCTACTGCAACAAGTCCCGGCCCATAAACGTGTCTCCAGCACAGCAATTCTTCCTTTATAGACACAGCGGGTCCTCACAGCCAATTGGCCTGGAGATCAATTCCTCCCAGTGACACCAACAACAATCAAGACTTAACTACAACAAGGCTGTACACACAGTCTAAAAAGGGGTGCACCAAGAGCGTCCACCTCAGGTAACTGGGAGGCTGACCCGTTGAACCAATAGGACACAATAGGACACAAAGCTACCCTACCAACTCAGGGAAGCAGCAAAAATGAAAATGAGGAGGCAAGGAAACAGATCCCAAACAAAAGAAATGGAGGAGAACAAACGACTGGACATCGAGTTCAAAACCACGGTTATAAGGTTTTTCAAGAATTTCATGGAAAAAGCCGATAAATTTAATGAGACCCTCGAGGATATGAAAAAGGTCCAACTAGAAATGAAACATACACTGACTGAAATAAAAAATATTATACAGAGACCCAGCAGCAGACTAGAGGAACGCAAGAATCAAGTCAAAGATTTGGAATACAAAGAGGCAAAGGACACGCCTCCAGAAAAGCAAGAAGAGAAGAGAATTCAGAAAGTAGAAGATAGTGTAAGAAGCCTCTGGGACAACTTCAAGCGTACCAGCATCCGAATTTTTGGGGTGCCAGAAGAAGAGAGAGAGCAAGACGCTGAAAACCTATTTGAAGAAATAATGATCGAAAACTTCCCCCACCTGGTAAAAGAAATAGACTTACAAGTCCAGGAAGCGCACAGAACCCCCCAAACAAAAGGAATCCAAAGAGGACCACACCAAGACACATCATAATTAAAATGCCAAGGGCAAAAGACAAAGAGAGAATCTTACAAGCAGCAAGAGAAAAACAGTTAGTTACTTACAAGGGAACACCCATACGATTATCAGCTGATTTCTCAACAGAAACTATGCAGGCCAGACGGGAATGGCAAGGAATATTCAAAGTGATGAAAAGCAAGAACCTACAACCAAGACTACTCTACCCAGCAAAGTTATCATTCAAAATTGAAGGGCAGATAAAGAGCTTCATAGATAAGAAAAAGCTAAAGGAATTCATCACCACCAAACCAGTATTACATGAAATGCTGAAAGGTATTATTTAAAAGGATGAAAAAGAAGAAAAAAGTAAAGATAAAAATTATGAACAACCAACACATACCTAGCAACAAGTGAATCTAAAAGTCAAGTGAATTAAAAATCTGAAGAACAGAATAGACTGATGAACATAATAGAATCAGGGGCATAGAATGGGAGTGGATTGATAATTCTCAGAGGAAGGGGGTGTCTGTATGGGGGGTACGGGAAGAGACTGGACAATATCATACACCTATGGATAAGGATAGCGAGGGGGGGAGGTAAGGGCAGAGGGAAGGGTGGGAACTGGGAGGAGGGGAGATATGGGGGGGGAGGAGAAACAATTGTAATAATCTGAACAATAAAGATTTATTTAAAAAATAAATAAATAAAAACATTAAAAAAAAGAAATAACAAATGAAGTTTTTCTGGACAAGAACCAGGGTTAGGAAGTTAAAGACCATGGGAGCTTTCAGATATGCAAAAATGAAAGAGACTACAGTGAAATGACAAAACCTTACAAGTTGTTATGGTGAATAAAGACTACTTTAAACCATCTTTGATAAGAAAAGGTAATAAATTATAAAGTGTAAAGAGACCTGACACTCTGGAATAAACATTTCAAAGAAAATAGTAAATGCCTATTGACTATAATACACTAAGATGTGATATCATTAATAGTAATTATTTGTTAAATAGATGTAACCTCAATGTTACACAGAACAGTCAATAATAAAGCACCTAACCTAAGGCCACTCCATCTGACTTGGTTGAGAAACAATTCAGACGTGAAACAAGACACAATGATTATTCCAGACATGTGAGAACTTCATTGCATTAAGGGACCATAGATGCCACAGTAGAGAGAATAGTAAGAGGTCTCTGAGACTAAATAAGAAAAAAGCAGGAAAGCAAAGACAAACAGGAAACAGCTTTCTTAGGAATTATTAACCCTTTGCACTCGCTTGCTTTTTTCTCGATTCTTTTATTCTACTCGGGATTTAATTTTTTAAATACCCCAGATTTTACAAAGTGCGGCAGTAGAATAAAAAACTGGAGTTTCTTTTCATACAAACTTATTTATTTGGTTTTTTTTATATTTCAAATTATTGATACATTCAATAACCGTCACACTCAACATCCGAGTGCAAAAGGTTAAAAAAAAAAAAGTGCAGAAAGTTTTGGCCAAAGAAGGTGATGTGGAATGATATTTAGTGACCATAAGAGCAAAGTATATATAATACTTAGGAAAACATTTTTTAAAGGAAAAAGCAGAAGTCAGCAAATTATCATAGTAAAGTCTATTTTATAATCAAGTAATATAACTCTCAATACATACACAGATGTAATCTTTAACATGTGTATGTATGTCTATGTATGTGCTTTACTGCATCTACATAAAATATTTCTGGAAGGAGATACAAGAAGCTATTAAGGAGAGGAAATTCATGGCTAGAGAATAAGAATGAGAAGGAACTCACTATATATGCTCTTTCTTATACCCTTTTAATTTTTAACAATATAAATATACTGCCTGTGTTAAGAATTTAAAAAAAATTTTATTAGGTATTAAGAAATAATGCAGTCATAAGGATCTCAGCTCAATAGAGCCTACCTTTTTTCAAAACAAACCTATGAGAGCCAGTAAATGGAACGTTTTCCTATTCCTCTTAGTTTTAGTATCATTTCTGAAGCAACTAACCACTGATCCAATGAGCAAGTTCACAGATAACATCTGAAGGCAACTGTTCATATCTCCTAAGTGTAGAGTGGTAACTCCAGACTGCCCACATGCTTCACTTCCAAGTCAGCTTGATTTAACTATAAAGATTTTTCTCTTCAGCCATTTTAAAGCTCTAAAGAGAAACAAATATAACATGAAAGGGAAAGAAAACTTCTAGACCACACACTACCTATTCCTATGTCTTTTTACACTACATAGGACATGCCTAAACTTATTATTTTTGGTTATTTAACTAGCTCAAGGGTATGTAAATTCTCTTAAACAATGAGTTAGTAGGTTTATTAATAAGACCAAAAAAAGTCTTATAACACCAATTTCCTCTAGTGCTGGAAAGATGTGCTAATGAACAGGAGAAAATATAAATATCACTTGTAGAAAATGAACAAGAAAAGAAACTATATGGTTAGTTATAGTATTCAAATTAAAAAATTTATTTCAAATGCAATCACCAATATATCCAAAATGGGTAGGAAAGAATAATGAAGAGATTTTATACAGCGATGCCTATACAATACACAACTCAGAAAATGAACATTGACAATCAGGGCCTCCCTTCCCCATGTGCAATAACTCAGAATTAACTATAAAAAAGTATGCCAGAGCAAAATGTACATTTTACTAGTAAAGAGAACATTTTATGAATCTGGGAATAAGGCCACCATTTTCAGGCAAGACAGTTAAGACAAATGGAGAGCAATAAAATAACCTCTGCAACACAGTCAGTAGGGACACACTCGCTAAAAATTAATACAGTCTTTAGACATTATTAGCAGAATGTATATAAAAAAGGGAAAATTCTCCCTTCTTATTTGACCACTGTTGAAAGAGAAAGGGGGAGGTAAGGGGAGGGAGAGAAGGAATTAAATGCTTTCACTCAGCAGGATGAGAAATGCAACTACTCTAAGAAATCACTGGAAAGCAGAACAGGTTAAAATAAATTAGAAACAAAACAAAACCAGAGAACCCTGAAGTTTTAAACCATTCAAAATTCTAAAATTCATTAACGATAGTAGCATTTTAACCACAAAGACCATTTTACACCCTCTCAACCATGCTGTGTGCACATCACACACTATCATCATTCCCAACTCAGTGTTTAGACAACTGAGCCTGGGGGAGTTCAGGTAACTCTTCATGCTTAGTGCAACTGTTAAGAGCTAAACAATGTAGCTTCACAGAAAATCCCTTCCAGGAGAAATTTATCTTAATGCCAATAATCTGTACACATTAGAAAACGTGTACTTCAAATATCTCTGGAGGGAAAACAAAGTTTCAAATTAGATAGAGCTTACCATCTCAGTAGCGGGACCACAAAATTCCAGCTAAGCAAAGAGAATTTGAGAGAGAAAAAGGAGCCACTTGATTCATCTCCAGAAATACAGGTAACAGTAACTATCCCTGGTAAGGTCGCAACTAATGAGAGATATACTAGCCTATACAATCTCTGTCATTTTCAGCTTCTACCTTCAACTCCTCAGTCTCAGATAAAGAAGCATCAACTTCATTAGTACCAAGCTCCAAACAGTAGCAATAGAACTGAGGGCTGCCCAAATATTTCCTTTCATAATTCATTGAAAATTTATTTGGGGCAGCAAAGATAAGCTCTCTCTCTCAGGATATCAAGTTAGAGAGAGATTGCCTCCCCCCAAATAGGCTTCACCAGCAATTGCCCACACTGATCTGAGGATGACTCTCTCACTTCCGGCATAGTACCTGAAATTCTACCATCAGGCTCCTCTTCGAGGATTTTCTCTAAAAAAAAAAAAAAAAAAGGAATGCAAGTACCCCCTAATAAAACAATAGTAAAAAGCAGGGGAAAGGAGTAATATTTGACTTTCTCAACTGACACTTTGACTAAGAAATTATGACAGCTAAAAAGAAATGTTTTCAGTTCTAAATTTGGTTTTAATGCTTGTTACAGTTTGGTCTGATAGAAAGCATTAGTAGATGAAAGGAACTAACTACATAACAAGTTAACATTAATGGGAAAACCCTGGAAAAAGTCATCATGGTTAATCTGATCACTTGTTTTTAACTGTAATTGTATATTACACTAGAGGCCCGGTGCACAGATTCATGCCCTAGTGGGGGGTGTGGCCTGCAGGGATCAGCCCGTTGTGGGAGTGCCACTCATCCAGGTCAGCCGAGCTGCACTCTCACTGTGGGAGCACACTGACCACCAGGGGGAAGCTCCTGCGTTGAGCGTCAGCCCCCTGGTGGTCAATGCGCATCATAGGGACCGGTCATTCGGTCCACCGGTCATAATGGTCGCTTAGGCTTTTATATATAGAGAGATACACGGAGTAGAGTGAAATTTATTTCTGCTTGTCAAGTTGTTGCTGGCTTCTATGATAGAACTGAACAAACTTCTGTGATAAAGCTTCAGGATCACTGAAAGCTGTAAGGAGGCTGCCAACTTTGGCCAGCTCTTCATCATAGAAAAGGCCAGCCCCTAGGATTCAGCAAAGTTGGTAGATTTGCAGCCTCGCTCCACTGGGCAGCAGTAAACCCACAAGATCAGCCATGCTAGTCTGGTAGGTGTGCCATAGGAAAAGCCATCTGACCCAAACTGATGATCTGTTGAACTGTAAGTTCTGCTCATAGAAGTAAAAAGAGCAAAAATCTATAGTAGGCAAACAAAGCATTAATGTTGTTTAAAACCAGCCACTTCACTTACAACCTCTGCTGCACTTTTTGTGCAATTTTCCTTAAAGTTCAAGTGGGCTTAGAATATAGCTTTGTGACACTACTATATATTTATGAGCACCATTATCTCAACCCAAAATCCATTTACATGCCTCTGACCACACACACACACACACCTTTTTTTTTTTTAAGGTAACTTCATACAGCTTTCAACAGTGGTTGCACCAATCTGCATTTCCAACAGTGGAGTCTAATGAACAAAATGAACTAACAAGCAAAATAGAGACAGATTCATAGTTAGAAAGCTGGCTGACAGCTGGTGGGGTGGGGGTTGGGGGGTGGGGTGTGGGGGAAAAAGACAAAGAGGTATAGAGCAAAAAAGGGAAAAAGAAAAAAGAGGAAAACGCAGTGTGGTGCTTGCCCGGGATGGGGAGAGTGGGCAGAGAAGGAAGAGGGTATAGGGGGTGGTGAACACACAATACAGTGTGCAGATGATGTGTTGTACAATTGTGCACCTGAAACCTATATAATTTTGTTAACCAGTGTAACCCAGTAAGTTCAATAAAAAGGAAAATAAATCTAAAAAGACTGTAATTAATATAAAAACTGATTCATTTTTACAGAATTGTATAATCAAAATAGGTGATTATATGCAGAATCTTCAAATTAAAAACAAGTATTTTAAAATGTGATAAATTGGGGGCTAACAATATGCATATTGTTTTGTTTTTCAGATTTTTAGAGAGAGAGAGGAGGGGAGGAGAGAAAGAGAAAAATATCAATGTGAGAGGGAAATATTAATCGGCTGCCTTCTGCACACCCCTCCCTCATCGGGGATTGAACCCAGCCTGGAGCAGCCCAGGCATGTGCCCTGACTGGGAATCAAACCAGTAACCTTTTGGTGCACCCAACCAACTGAACCACACCCAACCAGGACACAATATGCATATTGTATGATTCTTTCCCTCTTTCACAAAGACAAAATAAAATAATAGCTTGAAATAAAACATGTTCTGTATCTAACTTATTTGACTTGAGTTTTTGAACTATTTTTGATTCAACAACCCTTAACATGATATATTAATAATTTAAATAAAATATCCATAGAAAATTGCAGGCCATTAGTCTGTTTGATACAAAGCCAAGAGATCAAAGAGGCCAACTTTGTACACAATGTAGGCTTTTAATGTAGACAATGTCATTCTGATGGCAATAAGAGACCCGGACCTTATTTCAAAAAGGGGACATTACTTCATACAGGATAAACAAATTACCTTGACTCCTCTAGGAAATATAATTTAAAATACACATCACACCCTAGTCGGTTTGGCTCAGTGAATAGAGTGTCAGCCTGCGGACTGAAGGGTCCCGGGTTCAATTCCGGTCAAGGGCACATGCCTGGATTGTGACCTTGATCCCCAGTAGGGGGCATGCAGGAGGCAGCAAATCAATGATTCTCTCTCATCCTTGATGTTTCTATTTCTCTCTCCCTCTCTCAAATCAATAAAAATATACTTAAAAAATAAAATAAAATACACATCACATCATTAACATACATACATGTGAAAAAGGATGTTAATATTTTTAAAAAAGATTAAGATATGCAATTTATTAAGATACAATTCACCCAGTAAAGAGTACAATTAATTTTTAGTACATCTACAGATATTTAAAACCATTACCATTAGAACATTTTCATCACCTCCAATTTAGCTATCACATCCTTGCATGTGTATATTTAAGTGCTAAATTTTAAATATCCAGAACATAGTAAACACACTTGATTATAAGTTTAAAATCTCAGAATTTGTTGTCCTTTCCTTAAAAGTAATTTTTAGTATTCAGTCTAAATTTGCTCATAACTCCAGTATCACAAACGTATCCATTCTCTTTCAAAAGATTTTTTTAGGTAATTCTTGTTTGTAGAAAAGGTTATTTTTAAGGCAACCAAAACTCCCTCACACATACAAATGCACCCCTTTTTAGCACCCACCAACAATTAAACAAAAATACAAAAAAAAATAAAGCCCATAAAAACCTTTTCAAATGTGTTTTAAAATACTACGTACATAACAAATAACTACCTTTATTCTATAGTACATGCCTTTCTTGGGTTTAGGAAAGTAGAAACCAGCTCTAAGTCCAACTGTGCCCAACTTATTTAACAGGGCCTTAAAGAATGTTAGACACTCTCTTCCTCCACCCACATTAAATATACACCCCTAAAACTGTTGATTCACTGGATTCTCAGCTGCCAAAGAAAGTAGACTAGCTTAGTGTTTGACATTTCCTTTTGGCAGTCATTAGTCCTTAATGTGTCACTGTCTAGAGGCTAAACCGAATAGTTTCATTCATTTTCTACTTTAGCAGATAATTTTCTTGGGCCCGAAGAAATGTATCAAAGGCTAAATCCACCCTACAAGAAAGTCGTAACTTTCTACACACGAGCAAATTAAAAGGGGAAAAGCTAACATTTCCCAGGCTAATGTCAGTGAAGAGGATTTTGTTGAATGTCACCCTAACAAAGAGGAAAAGAGGACTACTTCTAGCCAGTCTTGCTTATAATATGGTTCTTTAATGGTTCTTCATTCCCACCAAGCCAAGAGATTTGGTATCCCCTGCACACTATTTAATTCCTGATTCTAAATCCATTATTGTTTCTCCCTTAGCCCATTTCTCCATGACAATCAATGCCAACCATATTTTTCTGCTTTGTATATCCTATTTAATATAGTTTTATAGTTGCTCCAGTGCTTTATAATAATAAAACAATTCCATTTATGCTTTTTTTTTTTTACCTCCACTGAACCAACATTATCTCTTCTAAGCCAGATCTCATTCTTATTTTTGTCCACAAAACAGAACCAAAAAAGGAAAAACTGAGAAAGACAATAGTGAATAGGATGGTTATATTAAAAAAGGTTTTCTCTAGTTAGAGGCCATGTCTTTTAATAACAGCAAGAGCAAGGAATCTGAAATCATGTTGGCTAACAAAATAGTGTTTAACCTAAAATTATGTTAAGGCAACTTCTCAATAGGAAACTTGGGAGCCCAGCTGACAAGTCATGCCCTCCTTACACAAAAAAGCTCTGATTCTGCCATTTATTATATTTCATTTAATCAAGGTCTAGTCAACAATGTAAATATCAGTATTTAAAAGTTACATAACAGTCAAGTAAATAAGAAACAAAAGGTTTCTTACTATATACATGATAGAACTATAAAAATCTAACTCAGGAAGGCAATGGTTCTGGTAATACTTGAAGAACTGGATTATGGAATGCCTAGATGATTAAGCAATGAAAATTTTTGACCTCCCAAAAAAAGTGATTACTAATAATTTAGCCAAGAAAATTCTGCATCATCCCATGATTACACTAGTTACGCCCTTTTTGGAGAAACGAGGAACTTAAATCCACTCTAGTGACAAAGGCACGTATGCACAATAACCCAAACACAGCTGGACAACTGGCCTTAGGAGCAGCCAAAGGGGATGCCTACAGTCTTCCTCTTACCTGGCTGTACCCTTCTCCAATCTCAAATACCTAATCTCTTCTTACCCTCTATGCTGCCTATTTAATTTATAGCTGCTACTCAACCACAAATTCACTTTGTCAGTACCCCTCATGATTCTGACTCCACTTAATAGCATAATTTCCTACTTCAGTCCCCATTTACTAACTGCATCATTTTCCCATTGTTTTTCCCATACAAATTCCCAACAGAATCTAATTGGCCTAAGAGACATCATAGGTCAGCCTATAAACCAAGGATCGAGAAGGGAGCTGGGTGAAATAAAACAAAGCCTTCCTAGAAAAATTGCAAGACACAGAAATGCCCTCAGAAGGGCTGTAAAGGGCTGTAAGAACTGTACCCTTAAATGTAATATATTGGCACCTGTTCAAATCGTCATACTGATGACAAGATAGCATTTTAAAACATTTTATTACGGGATTTTCCAAACATATCCAAAAGGATTGAGAACAATAAATTACTTCCTATGCAACATCACCAAGCTTTAAAGACCACCAGCTTTCTGTTTTCTTATTTCATTTATCACCCCGTTAGTTTTTTGCTGAAATATTCTAAAACAAATCTAAGACCATGTCATTTCATAATGCTTCTCTTCTATGTAACATTCCCCATAAACCTGTGTTCATATCTGGATGTTCAAATCTTGTCAAATCTTGACGGTTAAAAGAACTGCCACTTGACTAAAACCTCAAATCAAAAACATATAGTTACTGACATTCATCATCGTAACCCTAAATTTAATGTAATTCTTGATTCAGAGTAGTTTTAAGAAAATGGCTCATTTTGCACTGGCTGGGAAAACCTAGTCAAAAGGAATAGTTTGAGTCTAGCATCTAGAGTTTGCCAAAATCAAAGAGCTATAGACACTAAATAAGAGCTAGTGAATGCAATGAATTTTTAAAAACAATGTGACTAGAAATTTCAGCTTTAAAACGGAAATTTTTTTCTGAATGCTACAAAATTTAGTATTGCTTTGAAAACTAAAAAAAAATCCAACAAATGTCTTCCTAAAGCTTTGAGTCCATTTTCTAAATTAAGAAATTTTAATAGTTTAAAAAGGGTGAGGGGACAAGGATATCCTTTATCACAAGAGAAATTGCGAAATAAGGGTATATATGTGAATGACCAACTTTTAAAAACCAAACTATTTTCCAATATAAAAGTGTTTATCTATTTTTCACCAATCCTACCTAATAAAATGGTAATATGTAAATTACCATCACTCTGCTACGCCCACGATTGGGCCAGTGGGAGGCGCAGGGGGCGGGACTCGGGGTGGCCGGGGTAGCCGATTGGGCCAGCGGGATGCTGAGCCATGGCTGTGCTGCGGAACAGAAGGGGCCTCTGGGACAGCGAGCTCACGTCCCGCCGCGGACCATCAAAAGCGTGGGAGCTGGGTGCCTGTCCGCTCAGGCACCAGGCCTTTTAGAAGCCTCTGCCCAGCCGGAGGCTTCTGAAAGGCCTGGTGCACCAGCAGACAGGCACCCAGCTCCCCCGCGATCGAAAGCGAAAGCGTGTAGGGGACCCTACACGTGCATGATTCAATCATGCACTGGGCCTCTAGTAATACAGAATCTTAAATGCAACATTAACAAATATTTTTGCTTCCCAGTAGCAAGTGTATTTATTATTATGAGCTTTAAAAATTATAACTGAGATCACTGGTCAAATACTCCTGATTTTTACTGTAAAATATTTCAAGTTACTTTACATAGGGAATAATAAGCAATGTTCATGTAGACACAAGAACAAGGGTAAGCCAACATAAATATTTTCACTCCTAGAAGATGAGTTTCATATTTGAATCTTCAAAACCAATAATTCTTCCTAAAAGCAGGGAGGCATAACTCAGGTCAAGTAAATTTAAAGTTAAATTTAAAGGACAATTAGCAAGGAGTCTTGAAATAACATCCATTCTATTTGGTACATTATTACAAACTGCAAATTACAAAACCAAAAGTTGGAATATCTGCAACTGGAGTAAAACCCAAACAAGAAGACAATCATTTCAACACATCTGAAAATAATACTGGTAAGACAATTTACTAGATGTTGTTTCAGCATAAAGCAACTCAAAGGAAATATATTCCCTATAGTATGTCTCCAAACCATGACATTATGAAAAGGTCCTAATGCCATTTACAGAGAATGACCAAACAAAATCAGTTCTCAGCAGTCTCTGGTTCTAAATATCCAAAATTCCACTTTAAAATAAATAAGCTATTTATTGACTGTCAAGTACTCACTTAGCATTCATCAGATGTGAACACAGATTCAACCCCAAAATAAACAGAAAGAATAAGGACATTCACTCAGAGAAGAAAAACATCACATTCCAGACTTTCACCCTTCTATATTTATATTATGACTAAGAAATAGGAAAACCATAGTCACTTTCAAGAGAGCAGGCCTAAAATGAGAGAAGAGGGAATTTCCTGGCAGACAGGGCTCTACCTATCTCTGGAAAGAACAATTTGGCAACTCAGCAAGTGTTTATTAACTACCTTAAGTCCTCTAAAACAGCTAATTAAAAAAAGAATGTTTTTAAGATCAATGGACATAAAATATTAAGGCAGAAAATTATGGTTGGTAAGCTTTTACTGTTACATGTTTGTGACACATGGGCAGTCTAAGGTAAACAGTTAACCTCCCAAAACACCTAGTTTGCTACACTTAAACAATCATAATTTTAAAGGCACTGATTTCTTATCATCAACATATGACAACTTTGCCAAAAGTAAAGCCTACTCCTTAGACCGAAAAGAATAAATGAGGATGAAGATCTGTGTAATAATTTCCTAAAATATCAAGTTGTACATGTATAGCACTTCATAGTTTTATGTTCACATCAAATATGGTATCTCCCCTGATTTAAATGAGGAAGAAAAGAGACCCTTTCTGTCAGCTGTGATCAGACATTTGAACTACAAGATCATGCAGATTGGTGACTCTTTGCTACAGGCACAGAACAAGGAACAGAGCTGTCACACAAAGCCAAAAGGGAAGCCTGTCTCTGCCTATCCAGATCCCTTTTCACCTTGTTCTTGGCTACATTTTCTGCTTGTTTGTTTCAAAGCATTTGGTATTTATCCTATCCTCATCATTTTACTGGTTTGAGTGGTCTCTGTGCCTTTTAACAAGGTCAGGTAGAGAGGCAGATATTATTGACCCCATTTTACAGCTGATACGGCACTGGGGAGGTTACTTGATTAAGCTTTAACGAGTCCTATTCTATGAAGCATCAGCTTATTATCCATCATCTATGGAATCGCATGTGAAAAGCATCATCTGGAAGTAGCTCCAGACTAAAAATCAAAAACCTCAGTTCTAATCTTGAGTGTGATCATGGCCAAGTTACTTTTCTAGTTTCAGGCTGTTTTGAAAATGGATGATTGGGTTTCAATTCTGGTTAAGATTAAATAAACACAGTCCACTCTTTCTATACCACTGAATGCAATAGAAACAAGAAAGAGCTAAATCCACAATTGTACTTGGAGACTGCAACACTCCTCTCTGAGTAATGTTTAGAACAAGAATACAATCAATCAATCAGATATATAAAAACTCCATCAGCAAAATACATATTCCTTTCAAGTACACACAGAACATTCACATAGGTAGCATTAAGTCATTGCAAAACAAACCTCAACAAACAATTTAAAGAACTGAAATCATGCAAAGTATGTTCTCTGACCTAATGAATTTGAATTAAATTAGAAAATCAGTGACAGAAACATAAGAAAATCCTCTCTAATAAAATGGTAATATGCAAATTAACCATCACTCTGCTACATAAGCCATGCCCACCAGCCAAAGCCATGCCCACCAGCCAATCAGGGCGAGTATGCAAATTAACCCCAATCCAAGATGGCTACAGCCACAGAGAGAAAGGTTTCCCAGGTAACAGAGCAAGCCAAGCTTTCCATAGCCCTTGCAGGCCTAAGCCTCCACTCAAGCTACAAAGTTTCAATTATAGAAGGTAAACAAATTCAAACAAATGGCGGCAGAATGGAGCTTGAGAGAGCAGGCCAGGGTTGCTCCCGGCAACAGGGGAAGCAAAGCTTTCCGCACACCCTGGCCGGGCTCACCCGCTTAAGGCTACAAAGTTTCAATTGTAGAAGGTGAATTAACTGCCACAGAAATGGCTGCCGGAGCCCCAGGCTTGGCTCCGCTCCAGGCTACAAAGTTTCAATTGTAGAAGGAAAATAAATTCCAGATACCAGGGCCTCTGCTTGGGTTGCCAGGGGGCGTGGCCAGCCTGCAAACCACCACAGGCCCCTCGCTCAGGCCGCCCCACACCCCAAGGGAACCCCACCCTTATCTGTGACACCCTTCAGGGCAAACCAGCTGGCCCCCACCCGTGCACCAGGCCTCTATCCTATCTAATAAGAGTAATATACAGATTGATCATCACTGCAACACACAATATAGCTGCCCCATGTGGTCAAAGATCCTGCCCCCATGTGGACACAAGATGGCCACTACAAGATGGCCAGAAGGAGAGGGCAGTTGGGAGGCACCCGGCCTGCAAGGGAGGGCAGTTGGAGGTGATCAACCCTGCAGGAGAGGGCAGTTAGGTGTGACCAGGCTGGCAGAGGAGGGAAGTTGGGGGCAAACAGGCTGGCAGGGGAGCAGTTAAGAATCAACCAGGCTGGCAGCAGAGTGGTTAGGGGGTGATCAGGCTGGCAGGCAGAAGTGATTAGGGGCAATCAGGAAGGCAGGCAGGCAAGCAGTTAGGAGCCAGCAGTCCTGGATTGTGAGAGGGATGTCCGACTGCGATGTCCGACTGCCCGTTTAGGCCCGATCCTGGTGGGATCGGGCCTAAACGGGCAGTCGGACATCCCTCCAGGAGTCCCAGATTGGAGAGGGTACAGGCTGGGCTGAGGGACAACCCCCTGCCGTGCATGAATTTCGTGCACCGGGCTTCTAGTCTCCAAATACTTGTAAATTAAACAACATACTTCCAAATAAGCCACTGGTCACAGAGGAAGGTTCAAGGAAAACTTAAAAATATTTTGAGCAGCCCTGGCTTGTTTGGCTCAGTGGATGGAGCGTTGGCCTGTGGACTGAAGGGTCTCAGGTTCGATTCCAGTCAAGGGCAAATGCCTGGGTTGCGGGCTCGATCCCCAGTGTGGGGTGTGCAAGAAGCAGTTGATCAATGATTCTCTCTCATTGATGTTTCTATCTCTCTCTCCCCTCTCCCTTCCTCTCTGAAATCAATAAAAATATATATTTTTTAAAAATATTTTGAGCAAAAATGAAAATACAGCCTGGCTGGTGTGGCTCAGTGGTTGAACACTGACCTATGAACCAGTAAGTCATAGTCAGGGCACATGTCCGGGTGGTGTGGGTGGAGGGCTCAATCCCCAGTATGGGGCTGCATGCAGGGGGGCAGCTGATCAATGATTCTCATTATTGATGTTTCTATATATCTCTTCTCTCCCTTCCTCTCTGAAATCAATAAAAATGTATTGAAAAAAATGAAAACACAATATATCAAAATTTACGGGTGCAGAAAAGCAGGACTTATACGGAAATCCGTTCTAAATGTTTACATTTAAAAAGAGGAAAGGTCTCAAACAAATAACCTAAGTCCCCACCTCAAAAAACTAGAAAAAGAACAAAATAAACCCAAGGGAAACAGAAGAGAGGAAATAATAAAGGGCAGAAATCAGTGAAATTGAAAATAATAGAGAAAAATCAATGAAACCAAAATGTGGTTCTTTCAAAAGATAACAGAAGTGATGCTCCTGTAGCCAGATTAACAAAGATAAAAAAATAGAGCAGATATAAATTATCAACATTAGGAATGAATTAGAGAACATGGCTACAGGCTCCCCACAAACATTAAAAAGACTAGGGGCCCAATGCACGAAATTCGTGCACTGGGGGTGGGGGGTCCCTCAGCCCAACATGCCCCCTCTCACATACTGGGAGCCCTCAAGGGATGTCCTACTGATGGCTTAGGCCCGATCCCCACAGGAAGCGGGCCTAAGCCGCAGTCTGGTCTCCCTTTGTGGGAGGCAACCGGGCTGGTCAGGGGAAGGCACCAGCCCCATCACCCTGCTGCTGCAGCCACTGCCAGTCACCACAGCCACCAAGGTGTTTTCATCAACACGACCCCAGTCCCTTCACCAAGAAAAAATGACAACTTTATTTAGGCATTTTCAAGATGTGTCTTTCATAGGATATGCCTTTCTTTTTTTTTTTTTTTTTTTTTTTTATCCTCGTCTAAGGATATGTTTCTATTGACTTTTAGAGAATGTGGAAGAGAAAGGGAAAGACAGAGAGAAACATCAAAGTGAGAGGAACACTTTGATTGGTTGCCTCCTGCGTGAGCCCTGATCTGGGCCCCGGCCAGGGAGGAGCCTGCAACCTAGGTACATGCCCTTGATCAGAATCAACCCAGACCCTACTGTGGGCAGGCCGAGGCTCTATCCACTGAGTCAAACCGGCTAGGGCAGGATATGATATTTCTTAGCCCTCCAGCAGCGGACCTTTATTTTTTTCTCCAGAAGTGTGGTGGAAAAACCCTAGATCACCTTTTTGGATTCTTATTACCCAAGTTACGAAGAATATTACCAGTGGCATACAGGAAGCTTAGCCAGTGTGCAGTCAGAAAAGATGTTTCCTCTATAGTTCACACCAATCACTGGCTGTGCCCTGCCCAGGCCTAAAGCCACTGGCCAAAGCTTTAGGCCTGGGAAGGGGACCTCCAGCTCCCTGTGATCGCAGACACCACCCACTGGGCAGGGGACCCCAGCTCCCTGCAATCCACCACAGGAGCAGATGCCCTTGCAGGAGCAGATCCCCAGTTGCCTGCTATCCATCGCAGGCTCCCCGCTGGTGCCCAAGGCTGGGAAAGCCTCCAGTGGAGGCTTTCCCGGCCTAGGGCTGGGCCGCACCCCAGCCTCCCTTAGACGGATCCCAGGAGCGGGCCCCCAGTTGCCTGCGATCCGTCGCAGGCTCCCCACTGGTGTCCAAGGCCAGAAAAGCCTCTGGCGGAGGCTTTCCCAGCCTTGGGCTCGGCCACACCCCAGCGTCCCGGCGACGGATCGCCGGAGCCGACCCCCAGTTGCAGGCTCCCCGCTGGTGCCCAAGGCTAGAAAAGCCTCCGGCAGGATGGTTTCCTGGTGGGTGTAGCAAAGGTACGGTCAATTTGCATATTACTCTATTATTAGGTAGGATAATAAGCGAATGCTGCAAACAACTCTTTGAATATAAAATTGGACTAACTGGACTAACTGGATAAACAGACCACTTCCTTAGAAGGCACAAACTTCCAAAATTTATCCAAGAAGAAACAGATAACCTAAACAATCTTATATCCATTAAAGAAATTGAATTTTTAATTTAAAATCTTCAAAAAAATTTTGTTGGCTGGATTAGATTAAGGCTCAGCAAACTTCTGAAAAGGACCAGATAGCAAATATTTGAGGCTCTGAGAGCCATTCTCTCTGTCACTACTCAACTATGCTGTTGTAGTGGAAAAGCAGCCATAGATGACAAGGAAACAAATGGGCATGGCTGTGTCCCAATAAAATTTTTATTTACAAAAACAGGTGGCAGGCCAGACTTGACCTGAGAACTATAATTTGTCAACCCCTGCACTAGATGATACTAGTGTCACTTTCCCAAATGCTATCTTCCATGGTCAAAAACTCATTTTGATTTTTAGTCCAAGAAAGGATAATACAAATGCTATCATACACTCTGTTTTCACCAAGACTTGTTAGAAATGTATACCACAGTAAACAAACAAACTAAAAACACAAGTCACCATTTTAGTCAAACTAGCCTTGAATAAATTGTTACCTCAAAAAGATGAATCGAGACCTTTTGAAAGTGAAAAATCCTCAATTTTTCCTATTAATATGTTTTAGAAACAAATATAGTATATGCTAAGTTTGATCAAATAATTGAATCGATACCCCTCCCCTGGAACTGACCTTTAGGCCACTTCACATCGGACATTCCCTTTCACTTAGATCACATTCCGCTTGCTAAGACCACATCCCACTTGCTAAGACCATTATCTCTCCCCTCGGGACCTTCCCAGGATCCAAACCTGCCCAGAGAATTCTCCTCCCACAAAAATCCCACCTAGAGTCCTTTAAAATCTCTGACTCCCTGCCCTGGGTGCTAGAGCCATTTTGGGGCTAGCCCATCTGGTATCCAGATGACAAAATAAATTCATAATCCCTTACCACTTTGGCCTCATGCATTCTCCTTTGGCGACCCTAACAGTTTATGAATTATAAACCTAAAAATCCAAGACACATAAAACTAAGGGTGGTTTAACCATATTTTGAAATGTGTCATTATGGCCATAAGAAACTGTCAAAAATGTGAGGGGAAATATACAAGAAAATTTATATTGCTTATCATACCACCACCTAGTAACAATTACTAATAGTATTCTGAGAGGTTACCTTCTAATTCAGAAACATTTTTATATATGAAACCTTTTCAAGCCTGCCTGACATCTGTTTACGTAAAAAAACACTGAAACCTGTAAAGAATTTTTGTGAGTTTATTTGAGCCAAACTGTCAACATATGCCGGGAAGCAGAACCTCAATGAATTGAGATAATGCTCCAGAGAATGGTGAGCTACATCTGTAGTTATACATTGCAATCAAAGGAAAGGGACATGTGTGGCTTACATGAAATCCACTGGTGATAGAGAGGCGGGAGAAAGCAAAGTGGGGGAGGACCCCTGGATCGGATAAAAAGTAAAATGATAGACACATACTTAGGTGGGTGCAGGAACAATTAACATGATAATGAAGGAATTTGTGGTATCTGTCCTGGCACCCAGCACATTAGGTTGTACTCCAAGGGGTCCAGAAAAAGGGAAGTTATAAGTTACCCAGACATTTCAAGGATGTTATTTTTTTTTTTAATATATTTTATTGATTTTTTACAGAGAGCAAGGGAGAGAGATAGAGAGTTAGAAACATCGATGAGAGAGAAACATCGATCAGCTGCCTCCTGCACGCCCCCTACTGGGGATGTGCCCGCAACCAAGGTACATGCCCTTGACCGGAATCAAACCTGGGACCTTTCAGTCCGCAGGCTGATGCTCTATCCACTGAGCCAAACCAGTTTTGGCAAGGATATGTTATTATAGATGCAAAAAGACAGACAGGCTCAGTTAAGGTAAAAGTTGACCTTGTCAGTGAAGATACTGGCCTAGGACGTAACTACCCACCATAACTGCTTTTAGTTAAAGTTTAATTTCAGACCATCCTTTGTGGTTACTTCAGGTCTCTGAGTCTGCAAGACTGCCATGCAGGCCTTCCCTGAGCTTGTTAGGTTAGCATGTGGTCCCTTTCGTCCACACATCTAAAGTGTAGAAAGTAATACCACAGTTTAATAGCCATCCGTTAGAGGCTAAACCCCTATCCATCTGCGGCCTGAAACTAGGCAGGTTTCCATGTCTGCTCCATCATCCTGAATTGAAGAGACTACTCCACTATTGCTCCATTAGGCCAGCACCACTTCATCTAATACATAAACATGCATTTTTTTTGCATACAAAAGGTTAAGAACTTGCCTCTTAAAAACTTCAATTCTTAATGCCAAAGTAGCATACATAGGAAGTATCTCAAACCTCTTAGAAAGCAATATAAAATATAACTGGGGTGAGATGTCTTACTCAGAGTTACGTCTTTTAAACCTCTCATTCATAAGAAAATCACACATTTATTTTTGACAAATAAGGTTTTCAAATTAAATAAATGCTATTCTGTCAAGAGAAGCAAGTCCTACATTTGCCCAAATTTGGCATTCAATGTAACATCTATTTATATCTGAACTAGTAGCCCTGTGCACAAATCTGTGCGCCAGTAGCTCTCTGTGGGGCCTGGCTGCTCCGCGCCCGCTGCCCAGAGGCTCTCCGTGGCCCAGAGGCCCATCCGCAGCCGGGCGCGGAACGCTTGCCTCGTAGCCGCAGCAATGAAGCAAGCATTCCCCCAGGCTGCTCATGCTGCCTGCTCTCAGCGGCCGTCTCCCCCCCGCCCCCTCCAGGAACTGGGGGACTCCGGCGGGGCTGAGAGGACTGGGTGCCGCCATCTTTGTGACAGAGTGATGGTTAATTTGCATATTAACATTTTATTATATAGGATTCTCCCAAATACACTAGGCAACTCACAGAAAAGCTTACACTAACAATCAATAAAATCATAGGCATACAAAGCTACAGAACTATGGACTAGCAATTCAGGTGAGTATCTACTGAAGTAAACCTAAGGATTCAAAAAAAGATAAAAATTCTAGCATATTATAAAATAAACCTCAGCCCCTGCAGTTGCATATCAGAGCCAATTGAAACATCTATAACACTCAACGCCTGTCTAGAATGGGAGGATATGCTAAAAAGCTTTCTTGGTCTCTTAGAGGCAGAAATAGAATAGTGGGGACGAACTATAATTCTTTTTTTTTTAATATTTTATTGATTTTTTACAGAGAGGAAGGGAGAGGGATAGAGAGCTAGAAACATCGATGAGAGAGAATCATCGACCAGCTGCCTCCTGCACACCCCCTACCAGGGATGTGCCCGCAGCCAATGTACATGCCCTTGACCGGAATCGAACCTGGGACCTTTCAGTCCGCAGACCGACGCTCTATCCATTGAGCCAAACCGGTTTCGGCGACGAACTATAATTCTAAGAAATATTAATCATGCTCTGTTAACCATAATTGTTCTGTTCTGATTAGAGAAAGCACATTCTAACCTGGCTGAGAGTTGTACGCCCCGGGACACAGGAGTTAACATTGGAATGTAGTCCATCCTCCTTTTCCAAGAACTGCTTGTCATCATAGAAGGACTGACAACCTTGTTGCTGAAACAATCTGGTCTGGGAGGCGCCAGCCCTTTGTGACCCCCTCCCCCAGCCCAGCAACCTGTAATCATTATACTATGCCTACTTCCTCATACCTGTAATTCCTACTTTCCCAGGTAATCTTTGTCCTTCAATATAAGCAGCTGGCATATGGGGAGGGGAAGAGCAGATTTTTGTAGATAAATGGCATCATTTGAATAAATGCTCATATATTATTCAACCCTGTCTCTGCTTAATTGGCTCAAGTAGTAATAGGCAGCCCAGACCCATTGGTTGTCCGGTTTCAGTTCTGCTCTCTTCAAGCAGCTATACCAGACACAAATCTGTCTTATTTAGTGTGAAGTATTTAATTTCAGAACAGTCAGTCACTTATAAAGTTCTACAGTGGAAAATTCCACTGGCCATTAAAGATGATGATGTAAAATCTTATTTGCTGACTTACAAAGATATGAAATGATAAAAGTATTAAAAGCTCAGACTTTCAGGTCAGAAAAATGTGAGTTCAAATGTCAGCGTACATATGTGTAGTTTTAAGCAAATAACTCAATAAAAGTCATTATCGGAGTAAAATAGGCAATAATGTATGTCTCTTATCACAATGGCTAGCATATGGTAAGCCGTATAATAATACAGATAATCCTTATTTTAAAGGAACAGATAGGTGTATATATTCGCATGCCCAGAATAAAGCCTGGAATGCTATACACCAAAAATAGGTGGTAGGATTACAAATGATACATAATGAACACAGAACTTCTGTAATTAGAAAAATATTAAGCTATTTTCATCCTTAAAAAATTTAAAAATGCAGCCATAAAATAATGCAGTAACAAACTCTTTGCAGAGTCTTTCAAGGGCTGGGAAACTCTGGCTATGCTAAAATGATTCCAGGAAGTCATTTGCAAAACTGAGAAGAGATTAGCATCTAAATTAAGTGCTTCCCTTCACTACAATAACAATATATCTTTGAAAGTGAACATTAACTGCATCCTATTCATACATTCCATGTCAAACGATTATCCAACTCAAATAAAAAGTTTATACTTGATATATTAATATAATGAACCTCCTCAAATACATACCCAATCCAATACAAAAAATGCCCAGTTATTTGCATTCCTCTTTCAGGATTTTGCAATCACTGCATCTACTGTTTGGGGCAAGAACAAAGATAAAATGTATCCTTAAGCAGTAGCATCCTCACCAGGTCCTAAGCTGCACCAATTTTCTTCTGCCTAAAACTATAGTTTGAGCTATAAAATACATATATAAGCTACAATACCTACATGTATGGATTACTGCACCATTCTGGGCATTCAATGAAGAAGCTGATGTTAAACTCTTATCTACTCACCTTAGCTGGTTGGTTATCCAGTAGTCAGAACTATCCAAGAGAAATATAATGCAAGCAAGAAACATCACAAACAGGTAAATTTAAGTACAGATATTATTTAACCCAATTATGTCCAAAATATTATCAATGAGCTATTTGTGAGATATTTTATATTCTTTTCTATGTACTCAGTCCAGTTTGGTGTATAGTTCGTACTTATAGCACATCTTAATTTGGACTAGTCATATTTTAAATACACAATAGCCACATATGGATACTGGCTACCATACTGGATGGCACAGAGCTAGAGTTACTCAAGCCCAAGCAAGGCATGTATGCTTCTTACCAATTATTAAGTCCTAACTCCAGTCAGTCATGCAACACACTACCATGAACTGCTGTGCTGGGCAAGTCTGCTTAGGCCAAAACCAAATGAAATTCATTTCAAAGATTGAGGGTCTTCTATGTTTCTGACACTGTTACGTGTTTTCAGTTTGGGGTGTGTGTTTTTTTGGGGAGGGAGGGTGTTTATTTGGTTTTTGAAGAGTCAGGAATTGAAGAGACAAATAAGCTTGGTCCCAGTAAGTTCTACTATTGGAAAAACAACTCAAAATACATGCCCTAACAGAGGGAGAAAGGAATATTATTAAGAACCTGCATATTCCTCAGCAGAATGAAAAGCGTGAAATAAAGAATTCAGCTGCATAAAGTACAGAGCTCTTCAGAATGAGGTTTTTCACTGTCATTCATGTATCTTCAGAGAATGTTATAACACACAACAGGGCTCCAAAGTCAGTTACATATTTAAGGAACAAAAAAATTAATCCATTAACCTGATAATCTGTTTTAACCTATTACTTTAATAGCTTAACCCTAGTTATAGAAATATTTTATTTATATGCAGAGAACATTAAGAAGGTCAAACTATTTTAAAATTTAAAAATACTTGCATAGAAGAAAGGAAAAAGAACTGGAAATACATATCCCTACATGTTAATAGTAATGGTGGCTCAGTAATTTAATGTACATGTATGACTTTCAATTATGAAAAAATAAAGTGGCAATAACTTTTTTCAAATTCAATTATATTTCCTTTTAACTCAATCCATTTACTTTTAAACCTTTTAAGATTACGACACCCATGCAAGCTGTTTTTCTTTCTCTAGAACCCTCATGGGCAGAGTAACCTTTGGCTGATAGAGCAGGAACAAATTAAACTTAACCACAATAACCACATTTCATTTCAAGGAAACCTGAAAGTCATTTGTGGAACTACAAAGATCCACTGAATAACCTGAAGGATTTTCATGTTAGGTAAATAGGGGTCAAATGCATTACTTTAAACATCAATATCTCTTAGAGAATACTAAAACAAGCTAGCAATAAAGCCAAGAATACCCTCCAACTCTTCAAACCACAATTCAAGTAGGACCATCATTTAAGGCTGCTAGACTCCGGGTCCTTGGAGTCTTTAAAAGGGAGTTTGGCCCTCATTTGATGTTCGAATTAAATTTAAATCCACTCTGATGTAAAATATCACTTCCACTCACTACTTTATTTCAGTGTATTTGGTTTAATTTTTTTCTACAAATGTCGTTTGTATACTGAAAGATCTACAAGAAGTAGAGAACCCATGGTCTCCTCCCCCATAACATTCTAGAATGTAAGATAATAAGAGCAAGAATCTTTGTTAATATATCCTTAACATTATGAATATCCAAAATTGTTCATTTTATGCATTCTCCCAAGTCAGCATGAGTAGTTATTAAGTACCTCTTCTAGCCTTATACTAAACCCTGAAAATGTTTTTAAAATAGTTCCCATCCTTCAAATGCTTAAAACTTAGTTACAGAAGTTATATGGATAAAGGAAATACAATTAAGCAACAATTCAAGGAAGTAAACAATTAGGTACAAAACTTCAAGCAGGGAAAAGATAATGTAGATACAGTTTAAAATGGCGTTCAGCAAAGAGATTGGGGTGAGGAAGAGTGGGCCTTAAAGAAAAAACAAGTTAGGTTTAAACAGGTGGGAGATAATTTTAAAAACATAATAAACAATGTCCGACTGAAGACATGAGCTCAGACTACCTGAGCAGGCGGGACAGATAGAAAAATAGAGAGTGAACAGAGCCTAATGGAGACAGAAAGGGACAAATGCAGTAAACCATCAAAGCAGTTTCTCCACCTTTATTTAATTGCACACTGGAATCACGTAGAAAACTTTAAAAATACTGAAACCTGTTAGGTCTGAACAAATAATTGAATCAATACCCTCCTCCCCCGGGAACTGACCTTTAGGCCACTTCACAATGGACACTCCACTTGTTTAGACCACATTCCACTTGCTAAGACCATTATCTCTCCCCTTCGGACTTCCCAGAATCCAGACCTGCAGAGAGAATTCTCCACCCAGAAAAAGCCCACCAAGAGTCCTTTAAAAACTGCTGACTCCTGTCACTGGGGTGCTGGAGCCATCCAGGCTCAGCCACCTGGTGTGTGGATGATCGAATAAATTCGTTATCCCTCCTTTGACGATATAACAACACCTAGATCTCAATCCAGTGATTCTGACTTAACTGGGAGACAACCTAAATTTCAGGATTTTTTTAAAGTTCCCCAGGGAGTCTAATGTGCATCCAAAGTTAAGAACCTATTGCCTTAGAAAGAAACACCAATGTAAGTAGCAACACAGGATGAGGAAGAAAGACTCAAAAGATTATTGAAAGATTTTGAGAGATCTATAAAAATACTGGCATTACTGAGAAAATCCAGGAAATGAAAAAGTAAAAATATGTGAACTTTTCTGGACTTTACCATACTCTGTCTACAAAGTTCCATGCAGTAAACCAGTTTTAATTAATCCAGATTGTCTCACTTCTCCACATACTATAATTATTGGCCTAATATTTTTCAACAGAAATAATCAAAACAAAGAGAACCATCTTTTAAAAGTTAAGGTAGAGCTCAATCTAAAGAATATAAAATAAATCCTCCATAAAGTCCTCCTGGGTTTCCCACCAGAAATAATCTCATCCAATTTACTATTTTAGCAGTACCTAGAGCAGCATTTCCAACAAATGCCCTGCAGGGACCTAGTCTGTTTCAGAAAGGAGGAATCAGTGCCTCATTCCTCCTTTTACACAGTGCTCAGCATACTACTTGGCATGTGACACATACTCAATATGAACTGACAGGCAGACACTGCCAGTTAAGTTCTGATTGTCACTTGAGGTTCTAAATGCTTTTGAATGCTTCCTTAATAAGCAAAAATATATCCCCAGTTGCTTGTGCTTCTTGTAGACCCTTTCACAATTCTAAGCTTCCAAGTGTGCCTCACTGTTCCCCACTGTTAGCCTTACTCTACCACTTTTTGACAGGACCTAGCCTGCTCACATGAGTTGATACAAGGAAATAAAATATTTTTATCTTTAGGAGAAACATTCCCAGAGACCATCTTTTAAAATATATTTCTGAATCAAGATCATTTCTTTCAAAACCCCTACCATAATCCTTATATTTCACCCAAACATCAATCACTGTTCTCGTTTTCACTTACATGTTAAATACAGTGTTACATAAGTATGCTGTTATGGTCTCCATGTCTTCAGTATAAATGAGTGCTTCCCACCTTTACTTACATCCATGGCACAAATAACAAGTACTATGTGATTAATACTCTAGTGCAGTGGTCGGCAAACTCATTAGTCAACAGAGCCAAATATCAACAGTACAACGATTGAAATTTCTTTTGAGAGCCAAATTTTTTAAACTTCTTCTAACGCCACCTCTTCAAAAAAGACTTGCCCAGGCCATGGTATTTTGTGGAAGAGCCACACTCAAGGGGCCAAAGAGCCGCATGTGGCTCGCAAGCTGCAGTTTGCCGACCACGGCTCTAGGGAGAAACCAGAAGGTTAGTCATGACCAGGATAACTAGTCCGAAATCTGACCAATCCCAAGACTCAAGGGATATCTTGTAGACTGGTTAGGAAGCTCTAGTATGTAGCAATGAGAACAGATTTACCACATATTCTCCCCACCAAAGGCTGTTTTTAAAATGGTTTCCTAATCATAACTGCATTGGACACTTTGCACCACTTCAGCACTACATGTGATAGCAGATAACTGATCCACCTACATACCAGGAGTCTTTGTTTCCATGTATAAATCTCCAACATCATGAGCCAGACTTCCAAGCTTAGATATGGATTTTTAAATGTGTCCTACATTTTCACTTTGATTTATCAACCACTTTTTCCTTTTAACTAAGTCTCTAATCTCATTTTTCAGAGGTAGACTGCTTATGATCAAAACATGGCAATGGCTTAAAAAACTCAATATGCTTCACTAATTTCACAATATGGTAGAAATAAGATAAACACAAGAAGGCATTCATCTTCACCCTCAGAATTCCATCATGATTTACTATTGTCTGTTCACATATAAGTAAACAAAGATGTATGGCAAATGAACAAATGAGAAAGTACCAAGATCTTTTCCTGAAAAGTATTAAATTGGGAAAAATCACTAGTGAGAACTAATTTGTATTGTCCCTCTTCCCTTCAAATGATTTTACATAATTTTATATTTCATTTATTCCTTCTTTTGTCAGTAAAATACTGGGTACAAGGTCTAAACTACAGTAAGCCTAAATTAATATTAAATAACTAGGAATGGAAAAAGAAGGATTAGGGAAGAAAAAGAAAGGCATTAACAATAGACCCCAAAAAAATTTTAACTAGTATTTTCTATGGCAAAAAAAAAATAGTCAAGTGTTAAATTTCACAGCATCGGGTTTTTTAAATCCAAACTTTAAAAATTCAAAAACACTACTCAGTTTGCCTAATACAGCTCACTTAGTAATTACCTGCTCTTATGACATTCTATATGGTTCATGAAAAAAAAAAATTCACCAACTATAATGTATACATAATATATATTCAGCATTCTGTTTTACTCAAAATTAAATGGCCACCTACATGTGATAATACAATTTTAGGGGTAACGAAGGTGATTATCCTTAGGAGATGTGTGTTGAAATATTTAGAGGTGATGCAACCCAATGTCTAAAACTCACTTTCAAATGTTTCATTTAAAAAAGGTTGCGTATATAGACACATATAAGCACGTACATTTATATACACAAACATGCACACGTTCTAAATGTTACTCAGTTAATCTAGATAAAAGATAGATGGTTGCTCATAGTATTATTTTTATAAATTAAAAAAAATTGTAATATTTTTTTAGAGAGAGAAACGGGGATGAGGAGTGGGGGGTGGTGGGAGGAAGAAACGTCAATCAGTGTTTCACCCATCCATGCATTAGTGATTGATTCTTATGTGCCCTGACTGGGAATAGAACCTACAAACTTATATGAGAACAACACTCCAACCAACTGGGCAACCTGGCCAGGGCCAGAAGTTTAACATTTTTCAAAATAAAAAGTTGGGGAGGAAAGGGGCACACAGAAAGCTATTTATCTATTCCTTAAAAATTATGCTTCATCCAAGAGTCAAGGAGCCAAGAACATATTTGCCATTTATACTTAAAACATCTCAGATCCAACATCTGTATGGAAAACTCTTATTTGAAAGAAAAGTTCTGATACTCACATTGCCCATGTACTCCGAGAGCAGGTCCTGCAGGGCCTGGCGGACAGCATTACACTCGGCCACGATTCTCTCACGCCGGTCATCACGAGTGCAGGATGAGTCGGCCATCAGGGCAGCCCCACTAATGATGCTTTCCAGGCGCTCTTCCAGGGAAGGCCTAAAGCGCTCCTCGCTGAAGCTCAAGGGGTCCACAATGATTTGTTTCTGCAGAGGCAGTATTATTAAATGTTACTGCTAATCTCTGTTCCCTCCATTATTTCCAGAAGGTGAGGAAAGTGCTGATTAGAAACATCAAGATTTAACACAAAAATTACAATGCCTGAAAGTTATACTCCTTGACAGATGAGGGGCCATACTACACAAGTTGGTCTATGGCTCACTTCTCGAAGAAGGCACTGGAAGCAGTACTATCCACCTGAATGGGGTCTGGGCAGTGGTCGGCAAACTCATTAATCAACAGAGCCAAATATCAACAGTACGATTGAAATTTCTTTTGAGAGCCAAATTTTTTAAACTTAAACTATATAGGTAGGTACATTGTTATTAACTTAATTAGGGTACGTGGTATTTTGTGGAAGAGCCACATTCAAAGAGCCAAAGAGCCGCATGGGGCTCGCGAGCCACGGTTTGCCGACCACTGGGATAAGGTATACCACAAATGGCAAACAAAAGTATGTCAGCATAAAAATCATGTTCAATCTACTTAATGTGAACATTTAAAGGCCAGCCTATGTAGTATTATTAAGTTACCAGATGAAAATTACAGGGAAAATAAAAGCTCTCTTTTTCTTTTCTATGTACAGAGTATAAAACTGCTACATGACACTGGCAGAACTGTTTCACCACAAAAATTTAATAAAATTGACACCTGTCTCCAAACTTTCAGAATGAAATGCATTTATAATCAATTTCAATCTATTTTCTCCTTACACATCTCACCAAATGTTTATGAACAATTCAGTCTCAAATTTATCCTAAATTTATGTCTAAATTCAAGGCTTTTTTTTCCTCAAATATCTCTAAGTTTTCTGTAAGAGATAGTAGCAATCTGTCCCAACAAAGCCACTCTTATGATGTAACTTTCCCAATAAGAGTAAGTGCTTCCTGTCTCCCCTTTATTCCCTTGACTCCGCTTATATCCAGCTTTACCAGTGATGAGTGAGGTCACAAGTAAGCTATGGTACACCCCCAGGACAGTGGCTATTGGTCTCCCTCCAACTTCTCCACTTGATACAATTTATCCTTACACTGGTAAATGTCTGGGCAAGTATTTTACCTTTAATTTTTCTTTATGGGGGCTATGTTCTTGTTGATTTAAACATAAATGCCAAGGTTTTTCTTTAAAAAGCTTGCCCTTTTGCAATAAGTGTACATTTCTTCTTTCCCTTTCCAAGAATGCCTCCGTTTCAAGATTTAGCATGCATACCTTGAGTTCATTATAAACCTACATTTTAGCTCATCATTTTTCTTACCAGATTACGTTACTGCAGGATTTCTCTGGTCAAAACAGAACACACAATGCATTCTGACCAACAGGAATGAGGAATTAATGGTCCCAGAACTTAAATAGTCATAGCACTGCAACCCGCCTGTGATCATTCAGTCCAACCCCCTCACCTGAGAATTAAGTGGCTTCTGATATTACTCAACTTAGGGCAAAATGTAACTCTTACTGCTTTGAAAGAGACCAATATACCCTACTGCCAAATGTGGGGGGGAGGGGGAGAGACACGGACAACAACACCAGTAAATTATAAGATGTATCATCAGAGTTTGCTATAAAGTCATTTAATGCTTAAGTTTCCAGAGTAAAAATTCAGTTCTAACACCATGCTTTCATAATTTATAGAAAGTATTAAATCATCCATTCGTATCAGCAAGGATCAGTTACCCACACCAAAGTAAAGTACTGAGACAAAGCAAAGGCAAGGAAAAAAATATTAAAAATAGAATGCACTCCATTATATTGATTCTTTAATTTATAGCATTCCTACTTATGAAAGATGCTGGCAATCTGGAAAGCAATTTTCCCTTATGTTAATTAAAATAACAATAATAAGACTTTTTTAAATCTTAAACTGCTGTCATATACTGGAACCAGGAGGCATTGTGAGTAAAAATTTTAAAAACAAACCCACCAAAAAAAATTAAGATTAGATACATAGGATAATGTGTACATAGAATGTATAGGCATCATCTACAAAAGGTAATTACATGGCATTATGCTACAAAAGTATTTTAGCCCCAAATTTGCTTCCACTTGATTAAATTTTGTCTATTATTACAATTTAGTCATTGAGAAAAAAAGTATATCTAGACAGACAAGATGATGGCACGTCTGTTTTAGTCATTTATGATGTATCTTTATCTCCAACCAGACTGTGCATTTGCCTTTGTGTCTCCTGTAGCTTCCCATCTACCAAAAGGTTAAAATCTTGGGTGAAATGAATTGAACTCATATCCTCAATAAAGAATGACCTTGTAGGAAACACAAGATGCATTAAAGAATTCAGAAGTTTAATCAAACTAAAAAAGAAAAGAACGAGGAGAAAGAGAAAGAGAAAGCGAAAGAGAAAGAGAAGTGCTTTAGGCCAAGTCAAGATAAGTAGACTTGATGATTCATAAAAATTTTTTCAACTTAGATTGCATATCTAATAGAAATTGAGCTTTCCTTAGAAACCTTGATCACATTTCCACAGAAATCTTTTAACTTCAGGGGATGGTCAAGAGCCTGAAGTTTCCTCCCTGTATAACTTACATCAAAGTTATTGAGCGCATATGCCAGCTCTCCTCCTCCTCCGCCCTGGTGCTGGGAGGCATCATCCGATGCGGTGGCCTGGGCTGCATTGGAAATGCCTGTGACTGCCTGCTGCAGCTGCTTGTATATCAGGTCTCTGTTGGCCTTATAGGCTGCAACATCAGGGTGCTGTAGGCATGCCTGGGAAGCAGTATAGAGAATCGGAACGTTTTTCTGCAGGATTCCTCTGGCTGCAGCCATCTGATCACGATGGCCCACATCTTTCAGTTCCTATAAGAATAAAACAATAAATTTTAACAGTTCTATTCATATAACATTTTGTCAGTAAATATTGAAAGTTAGAATTTTTACTAAATAGACACAATATTTTCATTAAGTCTGGCTTGGAAGCTCATCACAAAGGAGGCAATATGGCTTAGTAGATAAGAGTTCAAACTTTTCCAAACCACATGGACCTAGATTTCAATCTCCAGCTCTACTTTTTCCTAACTATTATGATCTTACTTTAAGTCTCCATGGTCAGTTTCACCTTCTGTAAAATAGGAACAATAGTACCTCTCTTATCATTGTATTGAGGATTAAAAGAGATAATGCACATAAAGCACTTAGCACAGCACTAAAAAGTGAAACTTAAAACTGACTAGCATCTTGATTACAGCTATATAAAGATATATGTACCTATTCCAACCAAAATAGAAAAATCATTCAGAGAAATACTTAAAGTAAGATTTATTATAAGGAGTTTTTTATTAAGTTATAAAATTTATTACAAGAGTTTTGTGAAATTTGGGATAAGATACCACAGGAGTACACGAACTATGCAACCAGCCAGGTAGTCTCCCAAGTACACGACTCCTTCCCTCCCTTCTCCCTCCCCAAAGACCATCTTAGGACACAGGTCATTAGGCACAAAGCTGAGGCTCACGTGTTCCATACTGAAAATCAAAAGGTTTATATTTCATTATAATACTCTATGTACATGTGGTTTAAGTGAAAATGTCCTTTACAATTTCCTCTACCCCATAATTATAGTCCACAGTTAAAAGGATTTGAGGTTCCTTGTGGTTTACACTACTAGCCTCTAATTGGTAGACAGGGTAAATATGCTAAGTGACAAATAAGTGATACCAACAATAAGCAAGATGTGAAGGGGTTACTTCTGATATCCCCTTGTTACTGAAATTACTCAAACAAATAAAACTAAGTCTTTAGTACCAGTAAATGTGGATCGCCACCACAGAAGAGAAATATGTGACCACCAGAGCTGTTCCAACTCTATTTTATGTGATCACAGAATTTCAATGTTAATGTCACCAAATGAATCCTAAAGTACAAATTTAAATGTGTTAAAAAGAAGTACTAAATGTGTAAACATGTAAGAGAAAACTGACTAACTTAGAAAGGCCAAAATCAATTACTCAAAGTCTGATTCAACTATTTATTGCTCACCTTTCTAGATGAGTTCCTAACTAAGCATTAGAAACACCAAACTCTGAAACTTCATCTCACTATATATTTTAGATTTTCATCTTTATTCAAACCTTGTATAATATGACAGCTTTCTATTCCTCCTAGAATTCTTTTCTTATTTGAAATCTGAATTTGCAAGTAATAGCTCACAGCATTCCAAATGCCTTGTAGCACAGCACAGTACATTAGGCTAAATATTCAGAAACAGGACCCTGTGGATTTAGAGAGTCAGTGATCATTTTAAGACTCCAACTATGACAGGGAGCTGAGGCTAACCATTAAGCTTAAACAGCTGGTGCACAAATTCTGATTAGAATTTTCTAAATGTCTTGCCCTCACCACAATCTCAAGGACTTTTAAGTCTGCTAGGAGAGCATTTGCCTTGAAGCATTTGTATTTGTCCTCTGTTTTAATACAAATGTTTTGCAATCAGCTTTGGCATTCTTTGTAAGTACCTATAACCTAGATCAGTACAGCCGTTTACAAAGGTTATTAAAGAAATTTGTGGTCACCTAAAGTTAATACATAGTGTATGAATTACTATTCAACGCCTGATTTTCCTAAAGCCACTGCCTGGCCTGGTATGATAAAAGTCTATCTACAATTGAGGCACGGGCATGGGGGTGGCCACAGCATGGAGGATGACATGATGGTAATCTACGTGCTGAAGTTCCAGCAGGAACATCACACCTGTTTGCTGGTTCATTGAAGTCAGTCAGAGTCATTAGAAGATGGAAGTAGGGAGAGCGAAACCATCCCTGAGAACTGACTGTCACTTGGACTGGTTTTTAGACCACACCATGTAATTCCTTCCAAGTGTAGGTTCAGTAACATAAATCAGGCAACAACAGGAGTGCTCTTAAATGGAATATAATATGTTTGCTTAAATAGTTAAAGAGGATATAAAAGAATGTTTTCCTGGGAAATAGCAAGGCTTAGGAGAAGCCCAGGAAGTTCAACCAAATGAAATAAAAGTTTAGCTTGAATTTGGAGATTAAAAACAAAACAACAACAAAAACCTACCTTTCCAAAGACTATATCAGGTTAAATACTCAGAAACAGAATCCCCTGGATTTAAAAAACTATCATCTCAAGACTCAAGCTATGACATGGGGCTAGGGCTAACCATTATGCTAAAGCAGCTGATGCACATGTTCTGTATGGCATTTTCTAGATGTCTTGCCCTCACCACAATGTATCTCTCAATAGATTCCTATTTACCAAGTATTGGGGAATATATATGAATCTATGACAGCTAAGTATCATCATTTGTCCTAACTGCCAAAGTACTTTAACTTTCACTATTATTATTTTTTTAATCCCCACCTGAGGATGTTGATGGTTTTTTAATTGATTTTAGAGAAAGAAATGGGAGAGAGAAAAAGAAATAAAGAAAGAAATATCAATATAAGAGAGAAACATCAATCGGTTGCATCCTGTACATACCCCAACCAGGTATGAAACCACAATCTAGGTATGTGCCCTGACCCGGAATCAAACTCACAACCTTTTTGGTGTATGGGACAATGCTCCAACCAACTGAACCACCTGGTGGGAGCACTACTTTCTCTTTAGAACTGCTTTTGCTATTAACACAAAGAAATTAGATTTTGTTAAGTACAGATATGAAAATGGACACTATCACAAGGAATTATTTTTATTTACTATAAAAGTAATTATCAATCAAGTATTCTTTTCAATTTATATAGTGCTTGTAAGTAATCCAAATTAGTGGGAAAAGTGAGCTATTAAGCAATATAATACTAGTAGATTACTTATGAAGTAAGAGTCCCTTGGTCTACTTTAATCTTCATGATTCTTCAACTTCACCAATTCGGTTATGTTTCAGGCAGACTCAGGAACAAAGAGAAAACACAAGGAAGAAATGACTGCTTTTAATGTAACTAAACCAACATCACATGCAGTGACCAAGAAACAGAAGCTAACTTTTAAGCAATCTATAACACTCTCTCTTACAAAAGAGCTGGAAATTCAAGTGAAAGTTTCCTCTCATTTCCCTCTTAATATAAAATTTGATCATGTCTTCTCTTGGACTCAAATGACTAACCTCTGCTCCATCTATTTTACCCTTATCATCAAAGAAAAGCCTACAGCCTAATGGAAATTCAGCACTTCTAGTCAGCCAATAATATTCTAGCCCAAGAAAAGTAAAAGATTAGGGACACACGCAAAATTCCATTCCAGGATGGATGTGTAGTACAGGTAAGTGGCTTACTTATTCACTCATTTGTTAAATAAATATTTATTGAGCACTACTATATCCAGGCAATGTTCTAAGCACTAAGGATTATAGTAGCAATTTAAACAGACAAAATCCCTGTCCTCTGGAGCCAGAAAGCCCCAATTCAAAACCTGGCTCTACAACTTACTAGATGAATGACCTTGCCAAATTATTTAATCACTCTGTGCTATATTTCCTTCATCTATTGGAATTAATATTTGATCAATTATAGTATCTACCTTACACCATTTTGTGAAGAATGAGTTTGTGTTTATAAATGGCTTATAACAGTGTTTAGCACATAGTAAACACCTTTTTAGAGTTATTTATTATTTCTGGCAATAGCCCTCACTAGGATGGAGCTCCTAGTATTATGGACTCTGGTCTTCAAACAATCCCCCCCAGGTCCTTTGAATGAACTCTCAGGGACCTCCAAAAATGCTGGGAAGAGAGAATGTATAAGGATATGAGTTTTGACATGTGAAAGACTTTGCCAAAAGCTGTAGCAGGTTTCCTGACTATTTTAAAAGGACAGTTTGCCATGGACCCAGACTTTATATGCCTGGAGATGATTTATGGAAGGGAGGGAGGGAGGAAGGAAAGTGGGCAGAAATGGGTGAATGAATAAATGGTTATGTGGGCAGGTGGACGAATAGATGGGTGGGTGGGTAGGTGGATGGAATGATATCCCCTGCCCCTGAAGAAACTCTTTTACATGTTTGTGCTCATAAAAACCTAAAGAAATAGATCAATTCCATAGAACCTATAGACCTTATGAGGTTTAACATTTCCTCAATAGGTGGCTGCTGCTTAAATGATACAAGGGAGGCTAAGGGAGCCAGTATACACATGGAACCCAAATACTGTTCTTGAGGAAATATCCCTACTGTGGACTAGGGCTGCCTGCAAAGATAAGAGGCTCAATGAGGAGGTAAATTATTACATACCACGCCTGGGAACAGATGAAAAAGTCAAAGGTGAAAACAGCCTAGGGTAGCGGTCGCCAACCAGTGGCCCACAGACCACTGGTGGTCCATGAGGTCCGAAAGGTTAGCGACCGCTGGTTTAAGGAAACCTTTGGAGCAGCGGTCGCCAACCAGTAGTCCATGAGGTCCAAAAGGTTGGTGTCCGCTGGTCTAGGGGACTAAGCATACAGTAATAGAGGAATTCTGCCAGGAAAAAAATGTGGAAAAAATGGACCAGTTACTGAAGGAGGCCAGTGGGCAATATCCAAAAGGGAAAATTTCCACCAGGCTGGTACCTTAGGATAAAATGAGTAGCAATCTACTTCCTAAGAAAAGCACTATTTTATAAGAATACATACCAAGGCCCAGACCTATAAAAGACCATTTTATGAGCAGGAGGCACACAGGAGCCTATAGCCAGCCTACTCAATGGATTTTATTGTAAGAGGCTAAGGTTAAAGGTTAAAGAGTTAGGCCCAAGGAAATCTATAAATAACCATCACATACTACAAACCCAAGACAAACTTTAAAATGGGAACAAGTATCACTCAAGATACCAGCAGTAAACAGATAATAAAATCAAGCTAGGTAATTCTAAGATGGTTTAGGGACTATGCTACAAAGGTCTGGGCAAAATACAGGGAGACCACAAGGTCATTAGAGCACTTAGGCCTGAAGAGACAAGAGGAGACAGTAGTTACTATAATCCAGGGAACAGGTAGGTGTGTGGAGAATACCACCAGACACAGGATATGACTTTTAGCCACCCAGGGCAACCAGCCAGGAGAATAAAACTCCAGCCTCACTCTCCTATGACCTTCTATTCATGCTCCCATTGGCCAAAGCAACCAAAAGCCAGAGGGCAAAGGAGTCCCTGGATGCAGCCTAGACAGGTGAAATTCCTGGGGCAGAGAGTAGGATGCACAAGGGCAGAAAACAGATATGGAAGGGCAAACAGAAGATCATCCAGCATGTTAATTAATAACTTCAAGATTTTTATGACATCTTATTTTGGAAATGTTTGAAACTCTTCATGGATTCATGGCACACAGAATTAAAAGTCTGGCAGCATTTCCAGTAAGTTTCTCCAGTAGCATACAAAATTCTGGACTATTATGTTTTATCTCAAGAACATCACTGATTTACTTATCCCACCATTGTACAAAGATATGCAACAGTATCAGTCTAAATGTTCTCACTTTCTTCACATAATAATATAAGTCTTCATAAACCAAGATATGACTGACTAGGTTTTAGGACAATGCTACTATTAGCAAACTTTATTTTTTAAATATAACTAATATTTATTTCAGGTATTCAAGTGAGAATTTATATCAAGAAGATTAAGTAAAATAAATTATAGACATAATTTGGCCAGCCTGTGTTATTTATAGAATTACCATACTATTATATATAACAAGTTCTTCTAAGGATTAGTCAGCCCCAGCAAAAGGAAAAAGTTACTTGAAATTTATGTGATAGAGACATAAGCCAAGACTAGGACAAATGCTAAAAGTACATTGATCATACAATAACTATATTACTCAGACAGTACACCAAATCTCACTATATTATCATATGTAAAAAAAACAACAACAGGATCTCATATGTGCAGATTCAGTCTGATCACATCTTCTAGCTTGAAATATGAGCAATAACTACTATTCACCAATTGCCGACTGCCTGGCACTATATTACATATATTATTAATTTAATCCATTAGTTTAATACTAATGTAAATATAACCAAATGAAAGTTACTAATAAGTCTTCAAAGCTAAGGCTGTCAAAAACTGGACATTTAGAGTATTGACCCCATTTTTCTCATGCTTGTCAGAGCTCTTGTTGGGTTTCTGTCCCCAAGAAAGCGACCCCCATCCTGGACCATAAGGTAGATCTTCATTACTCTGAGTCAGACATAGTATCTGCTTTCCTCTTACCAAAGATTAGTGAGGAATGGCTATGTTACACAATTCAAATTTAGGGCAAATGTGTTAGGGGCTTCTGGATTGTTTGCTTATAGACATAAGGAACAATCCTTTTATTTTCTCACTGGCCATATTGATGTGCATAAATGCCATGCCTAAAGCGTCAGCAGCCATCCAGTGCCAGGCACTGAAGATGGTAGTGCTGAAAAATGTCAAGAACCTGGATCCTTGTTGATACTGCAAAGCCTTTAAATTTAACAATCCTGAAGTCAGAAATATAACTTGCGATTTCTAATTAGTGAGAAAATAAATCCTCCATTGTTAAGTAGTTTTGGAGCTGGCTTTTCTGTGAACTGCAACGTAAAATATCCTAACTGGGATAGCTATTGGCTAACAATAATAATAATTTATATTTTCTGGGCTTCTTTAAAAATAAGAATTAAAAACTTGATCAGGACTATGGAAGTTGTAGGAAGCTGAACAGTGACATATGCATCTCCCCTACAGAACACACATCTAACACACAGCATCCAACAGGAAGGGCACAGGGAGACTACAAAGCATCCTAACAGCAGAAAACCCCAAAGATTTAGCAAAGCTTGAAAATAAGAGCATTGATCCACATGCCACACAACACAAATTTCTAACACTATGGAAACTATTAATAGCAATTAATAAGAAATACAGTGGAGCCTTGAACAATGCAGGTGTTAGAGGTGTGAACCTCCCCCTCCTCCCCGCCCCATTCGAAAATCTATGCATAACTAACTAGTTGGTCCTCCACCTCCTCGGATCTAAAATATACATAAATAGTGAAAAAATATGGAGAGAGGGGAAAAATACTTTTTGATATAAAAGTCATTCCAGTATGTTTGAACTGGTTTAAGGTTTTTAAAAACCTGAGATAAATGCCATTATCAACTCAAGTTAATCCTCAAATACACATAACTATTACTTCTCCTACACTATCACAAATTGCCAAGCTACTTAAAGCAAAATTTTTAAAAGATTAAAAATAAGAGCATAACATGAATAAAACTTAATTTTTAAAATAGTAAAATGTTTTAATGGTACTACATCGGCAGATAGGTACTGTAAAACTTAGATAAAATAAATTTTTCAAACTAGTAATAATATAAATAATTTTAATATATCCTTAAATCATGACTATACCTGTTGCCTTTTGGCTGCCATAATGTTCAGTTTATCCACTTCAGGTTTCAAGGCTTTATACTGTATTCCTAAGTCTTGTTCAGTGCCGGCATTCCTCAGTTTCAAGATACCATCTTCCACCTATTAAATATATCCCCCCAAAAAGAGAAAAATATTAAGCAATTCTTATATAAGGAATTTTTTATGCCCTGAAACAGCAATTCAGACAGCAATTCAAACATTATCTCTAGTTTACATGGCACTCAAACATTTCAGCAGCTACTACATGGGAGTTTTTTGGGAGCTGAAAAGGACAGTATTACTGATTTCTATTTAAGGATACAATTTAACATATCTTGGTTTCTCAACTCTGGAACTCAACTGGTATAAGGAAATGTTTAATCACTACTACAAAAAGGGAAGGACTCAAAACAATACATTTGCTACAAGTTCTTTATTAGAACCAAGACAACACAGCTCACAGTAGAACCAGTATGACGTACATTTGGAATAAAGGAATAAGTGGAAATGAAACAAAAACATCCCTGGTCCATTTAGGTAAACCACTCCATGTCCCACGGAATGCTGAAGCAAGTATGGCCAGTAGCACTTTCACTGTGATAGAGAAAACAAATTACAGACATAGGCATGTACTTACAACTTTCAGCTGAACAAGTAATTTGTAGACATCTGCCATGTCAGCCAAAATAAGCAGCCGGGTAACAGCAGAAAGCAATGCTCGAGCTGCCCGAACCATGTTGCCACGTTTCACAGAAGAGCAGGGATCATCTGCAAACTCTCCCGCAGCACTCTTCATTAAATCACCTGTTTTACAGAATGAAGAAAACAAACAGCAGAAATGAGCCAAACAGCTGGTCTACATTTAAGAAATAAAATATAATAGTCCTGGCCAGTTTGGCTCAGTGGATAGAGCGTCAGCCAGCGGACCGAAGGGTCCTGGGTTTGATTCTGGTCAAGGGCCCTGTTTGGGTGCATGCAGGAGGCAACCAATCGATGTGTTTCTCTCACATCAATGTTTCTCACTGTCTTTCCCTCTCTCTCCCACTCTCCCTAAAAATCAATAGAAAAATATCCTCAGGTGAGGATTTAAAAAATAAAATAGTTCAAGCTTTGTATATTTCATGCATGAAATTTAAGATTTTTATTTTTGTTGTGTTTTTCTTTGGTTTTAGAGCTGTTACTAAGAGAAAAGCACCCTCATATGTTGCTGGTGAAAGCACAATATTTGGAAAATGATTTGGTACCATATATCAAAAGTCTTAAAAAATACTTCTTTCCAATAATCTAATAATACTCCTTTCAAAAAGGAACATTATATGTATCGTAAGAAATATAATCCAAGATTTGAGTGGGAGAAAAAATTAGATCTACTGCAATCTATCCTCACATCCACAGAATTACACAGAAATATAGGAACCATTATGTAGGACCACCACGCTTCATAAACCATCCCAACTATTTAATGTGTACAGCTCTAACAGTAACAGGGACTCACTGATATGTGGAAGACAGAAAAATGATACTCATTTTTCTCATAGTAAAACATTGCCAACAACCCAAATGCTCAACAATAAGCATCTAGTTAAGTAAACTATGGTCTAGCCCCGTGGTAGGCAAACTGCGGCTTCCGAGCCACATGCGGCTCTTTGGCCCCTTGAGTGTGGCTCTTCCACAAAATACCACGGCCTGGGTGAGTCTATTTTGAAGAAGTGGTGTTAGAAGAAGTTTAAGTTTAAAAAATTTGGCTCTCAAAAGAAATTTCAATCGTTGTACTGTTGATATTTGGCTCTGTTGACTAATGAGTTTGCCGACCACTGGTCTAGCCTATAATTGACTATTCTGCAAATAGAAACATATATATGAAAAAATGTTAAGGTATATGATGGAACCTTAAACAGCAAAATAAAGAGGTTATAAAAAAGAAAGATTGAAGGGTTAAAAAAACAACATTTTATATAACGAACAGGTATTATATCAATAATAAAGAAAATTAAGCTAAAAACATATACATTTTACTATAGTTATTAGGAATATCCAGCTTTTATAACCCTAAAATACAATGCTAAAAATTTATATATAACATTTCCTAGAAACACGTAAAATAACACAGTTTTTGTCATTCATTTCTATTAGTAATCATTTGAGGTGCCTATATCATCCCTCTTTTCTCATAACTGGAAACAACTGGAAGACCAGGGTATGTCTGTTCCACCAGTTATACTGACAGTACCTATATGGTGAATATGTTTATGTACTTGGAGAATCATATACTTCCTCCCTTGACTGAATGTGTCCACTTCAGATTAAAGCTTAAAGGCCATTCACTAATCTCTTCCACAAATGTAAAACGTACACTCTCAAGAAACCTAGCCACTTCTGAAGAGATCTACCAAATTTATCCTAGCTATCAAATTTACTTGCATAATATGAGCTGCCGGAGGTGCAGGGTGTGGGGGTGGGAATTCACCCTCAGATTCATATATTAATTAGGTTTAAAAGTACCATATATACTAAGAATAAAGACAGGCTCGGGCTCTTATCTATTAAGTCAGAAATAACTCACAATGAAGAATCTCACAGTTAAAAGTTTTTTCCTGTATGTAAAATACACACATATGAAGATACAGACATATGGTAACTATTATGTGGATACATGACATTAAAAATGTTATCTCATGGTACTTAAAAAGACAGAGCCCATTTATTTATTCAACAAATATTTGAGCACCCACAATACATCAAAAACTGTATGAGGTGTAGTGATACAGTGCACAAGAAACAACCCATGTCCTAACAAGAGATAAGGAAGGCCACTTCATAATACTAAAGGGAGCAATCCAACAAGAAGAAATAATTCTGGTAAATATATATGCACCCAATACAGGAGAACCCAAATACATAAAAAAAAACTCCTGGAGGATATCAAAGAAGAGATTGACAGCAATACAATCATATAGTAGGGGACTTTAAAACCCCACTATCACCAGTGGACAAATCCTCTAAACAAAAAATCAGCAAAGAAACATCAATCCTAAATGACTCACTAGACCAGATGGAATTGACATCCTCAGAACATTTCACCCCAAAGCCACAGAATATACATTCTTCTCAAGTGCACATGGGTCATTTTCAAAGATAGACCATATGTTGGGTCATAGGCAAAGTCTCTTCAAATTCAAGAAGATAGAAATCATATCAAGCATCTTCTCAGATCATAGTGGCATAAAACTGGAAATCAACTACAATAAAAACAATTCAAAAAAATCAAACACATGGAGACTAAACAGCATGCTATTAAACAATGACTGGGTTACCAGAGAGATCAAGGAAGAAATAAAAAACATCATGGCAACAAACGACAATGAAAACAAAACAATCCAAAATCTATGGGACACAACGAAAGCAGTCTTGAGAGGGAAATTCATAGCTCTACAAGCCTACTGCAAAAAAACAAGAAACAATGGTAATAAATTACCTAACCCTACAACTCAAAGAGTTAGAAAGAGAGCAACAAGAAAAGCCCAGTGTAAGCAGAAGGAAGGAAATAATAAAGATCAGAGCAGAGATAAACGACATTGAGACAAAAAAAAAACAACAATAAAAAAGATCAACAAAACCAAGAGCTGGTTCTTTGAAAGGATAAACAAGATTGATGAACCTCTAGCCAGGCTCACCAAGAAGCAAAGAGAGAGGACCCAAATAAACAAAATCAGAAATGAAAGAGGAGAAATAACAACAGACCCCACCGAAATACAAGGGATTGTTAAAAAATACTATGAACAACTCTATTCCAACAAACTGGACAACCTGGAGGAAATGGACATATTCCTAGAAAAATATAACCTTCCAAAACTCAATCAGGAAGAATATAAACATCTCAATAGGCCAATAACTATGGAAGAAATTGAAGCAGTCATCAAAAAACTTCCAGCAAACAAAAGCCCGGGGCCAGACGGCTTCACAGGGGAGTTTTACCAAACATTCAAGGAAGAACTAAAACCTATCCTCCTCAGACCATTCCAAAAAATTCAAGAGGAAGGAACACTTCCAAGCTCCTTCTATGAAGCCAGCATCACCCTAATACCAAAACCAGATAAAGACAACACAATGAAAGAGAATTACAGGCCAATATCCCTCATGAACATAGATGCCAAAATCCTCAACAAAATTCTAGTAAATCGGATCCAGCAGTACATCAGAAAGACCATACACCATGACCAAGAAGGATTTATCCCAGGAATGCAAGGGTGGTACAATATCCACAAATCAATAAACGTGATACATCACATAAACAAATTGAGAGATAAAAACCACAGTCATATCAATTGAGGCAGAAAAAGCATTTGACAAAATCCAACACCCTTTCTTGATAAAAACTTTCAACAAGGTGGGAATAGAAGGATCATACCTCAACATAATAAAAGCCATATATGACAAACAAACAGCCAACATCATACTCAATGGTCAAAAACTAAAACCATTTCCCCTAAGAACAGGAACAAGACAGGGATGCCCACTCTCACCACTCCTGTTCGACATAGTACTGGAAGTATTAGCCATTGCAATTAGACAAGAAGAAGAAATAAAAGGCATATCCAAATTGGAAAAGAAGAAGTAAAGCTGTCCTTATTTGCAGATGACATGATATTGTACGTAAAAAACCCGAAAGACTCCATCAAAAAACTAATAGACTTAATAAATGAATTTGGCAATGTAGCAGGATACTAAATTAATGCCAAGAAATCTATGGCATTTCTATACACCAATAGTGAACTTACAGAAAGAGAGACTAAAAAAGCAATCCCATTTACCATCGCACCAAAAAAATTAAGATACCTAGGAATTAACTTAACTAAGGAGGTAAAAGACCTATACGTGGAAAACTACAGGACACTGAAAAAAGAGATAGAGGAAGACGTAAACAGATGGAAGAACATATCATGTTCATGGATTGGGAGAATCGACATCTTTAAAATGTCCATACTACCCAAAGCAATCTATAGATTCAATACACTCCCCATTAAAATACCAACGGCATATTTCACAGACCTAGAAAGAACTCTCCAAAAATTCATCTGGAATAAAAAAAGACCCCGAATAGCAACAGCAATCCTGAGAAAGAAAAACAAAGTAGGTGGGATCTCCATACCAGATTTCAAGCTGTATTACAAAGCCACTGTTCTCAAAACTGCCTGGTACTGGCACAAGAACAGACATACAGATCAATGGAATAGAACAGAGAACCCAGAAATCGACCCAAATCACTACGCTCAATTAATATTAGACAAAGGAGGCATGAACATACAATGGAGTCAAGACAGTCTCTTCAATAAATGGTGTTGGGAAAGTTGGACAGATACATGCAAAAAAATGAAACTAGACTACCAACTTACACCATACACAAAAATAAACTGAAAATGGATCAAGGACTTAAACATATGACGAGAAACCATAAAAATACTAGAGGAATTCACAGGCAGAAAAATCTCTGACATATGCCGAAGCAATTTCTTCACTGATACTGCTCCTAGGACAATGGAAACTAAAAAGAAAATAAACAAATGGGACTACATCAAAATAAAAAGCTTTTGCACAGCAAAGGAGACCATCAATAAAACAACAAGAAAGCCCACTGCATGGAATAACATATTTGCCAATGATATCAACGATAAGGATTTAATCTCCAACATTTACAGGGAACTCATGCAGCTTAACAAAAAGAAGATAAACAACCCAATCAAAAAATGGGCAACTGATCTAAATAGACACTTTTTGAAAGAAGACAGAAGGAAGGCCAAGAGACATATGAAAACCTGCTCAAAGATGCAAATCATCAGAAAGATGCAAATCAAAACAACAATGCGGTACCATCTCACACCTGTCAGAATGGCTATTATCAACAAATCAACAAATGACAAGTGCTGGCGAGGATTTGGAGAAAAAGGAACCCTCGTGCACTACTGGTGGGAATGCAGACTGGTGCAGCCACTGTGGAAAACAGTATGGAGTTTCCTCAAAAAACTAAAAATGGAACTCCCATTTGACCCAGTGATCCCACTTCTAGGAATATATCCCAAGAAACTGGAAACATCAATCAGAAAGGATATATGCACCCCTATGTTCATAGCAGCACAATTCACCATAGCTAAGATTTGGAAACAGCCTAAGTGCCCATCAGCAGATGAATGGATTAAAAAACTGTGGTATATCTACACAACGGAATACTACGCTGCGGTAAAAAAGGAGCTCTTACCATTTGCAACAATATGGATGGAGATGAAGAACATTATGCTTAGTGAAATAAGCCAGGCAGAGAAAGATAAATATCACATGATCTCATTCATTTGTGGAATATAATGAACAACATAATCTGATGGGGAAAAAATAGATCCAGAAACAGAAAAACATCAATCAGAACGTCAAACCTCAGGGAAGAAATTGTGAGGTAACCAGAAACCCAAGAATGCCTGAGAACGCCTTTCTAGCCACGCTAGCAATCATCAGATGTACGGTAATTTTACCTGGGACAAGAGGGTAAGTATTGTGGTCTTATGCTCCTCACCCTTCATGGGTAAGACCCCTTATGTGGGCTGATCCCCTGACTAATGTAGTTACCAATAATACCAAACACCTTGGTCATCCAGGAGGTCCATGGGTGGGGCAAGAAAGTATAAATACACAGGGGTCTCCACCCAGTTTCCCTTTTGTATGACACAAAATCAAAACAATGCCCCTTTGTGTGTACAATTAACCTTTTGCACTCGGATGTCGAGTTTGACTCGACACGGTTAGCATCGGTAGCAGCTCTTTTTGTACTCTTTGAATGTATCAATAATTTGAAATACAAAAAAATCCAAATAAATAAGTTTGTATTAAAAGAAACTCCATTTTTTTATTCTACTGCCACGCTTTGTAAAATCTGGGGTATTTAAAAAATTAAATCCTGAGTAGAATAAAGGAATCGAGAAAAAAGCAAGCGAATGCAAAGGGTTAAAGAGAGGTTTCTGGCTTGTGTGGACACCAAAGAAAGGGTGTCACTACTATCACTACTTGCCCCTGGTAGAGGTGCAGAAAATGTAACTAAGACCTTGTCTATATAAAAAGAAATGAACAGCCAGTTTGAAAGGGAATTGCCGTGGACTAAAACAAAGAATATCCTTACATGATATTATTCTACACTGTCATTAAAATTTTTCCCAGATTTGGATCACCCCCAGTACTTATAATAGTTCCTCACACCCTTGGGGATAAAAAAAAAAAAAAAAAATCATCTGTTTGGTGCTTGGAGACAAACTTAACACATCTCTTGATACTTTCGAATTACAACATCATAATATACAATTATCCCAAGCAAACTTACAAACTAATTCTTTGAATGTCTGGCAGCAATTTAAAAAGGACATGTAAGGATTTAATCCTTTTCATTGTGTAGAGGGCCTCCTAGGAAGGCACCTGAGCATTCTATATTGGTCCCTCTTACCCTTTAGGCCAGGAGAGACCCTCTTCTCACAATTCAACTGCTCACAGCTGTTGCATGAGCTCTCTGTTCATGTCGAGGTTGAAGTCTCGTGATGACTGGTGCCATGGATCTGTCTCTCACCCAGTGGGGCGAACTGAGCCCTCCCTGGAGAAGAAACCCGGGTTCCACAAGATATGTGATCAGTGCTGGGGCCCCGCCAGCAGGCGAGGGGATCCCAAGGCAGGTGCTGGGCGTGGAGGCCACGGGGGCATAGGCTACCAAGGAGACAGAACTGAACCTCACGTCACCCTGCTTGGCCCCGGAGGATGGCTGGTTAGCCAGAGACGGGTAAGATTCCTCAAGGAAGGAACAACCTAAGACAGGCACAGTCACAGAGGGGCAATCAGGAGAGAATTTGAGGATCAACAGAGGTGGGGCACAGACCCTCACGCCCCCCCCCAACATTGCAGGGGCCTGAACCCTAGCCCCTTCTGAGGGAGGTCTCCAGCCCCCATGGCTGCTTCGTGCTTTCCATGCCCAGCTCAGATCAGGACCCAGGTGACCGACAGAGACTTGGCCGACAGCAGCTGCCCTCTCACTCCAACAAGAATTGTTTGAGTTGTCTTGTACCCATGGTGTGGGGAAGTGGGTTTATGATATGTAAATCCAGCCTACCACCAGGAATGCTCAGGACCTACTCAAGAAGGCAAATAATCCCTTCCACTAATATTTACAGGGTAAAATAAGATTGTTGTTAGAGTAATAAATTTGACAGTAAAACAGTAGTCAAGTTTTCAGGCAAATTTAAATTGGCTAGTTGAAACAAGCGAATATTCTAGAAAAATTAATTGTACTGGACAAAAAGGTGTTCCTAAAGTGTTAACTAAAATTTTGATTGGTACTTCATCTCATGATAAAATTGTGCACCATATAATGAACCTAAAACAGTAATATTATAGTGCAAAAAATTAAAATTTAAAAGCCATCAAGACTACATTATAAAATTTTCAAAAGCCTCCTAACATTTAAATCAAAAAAGGGGGGGATAGTAGAAGAATATCATGTAAGGAAAAATATCCTGTAAGTAAATTACATCTAGAAAATTAATACTTTAGAAAATTAATTGTAAGGCTAAAAGCAAGACACCCATGAAAAACACACAAGGTGTCAAAACAAGCCAGAGGAAAATCATTTGGGCAAAAATGAAATAGGATCCCAAGTCAAATTTATAGAAAATATTCCTTTATTAACTTTTGGTCGAGAATATGTTTGTATATTTTCAGAAAACAACTCCGAGACCATGTGGATTCCAGCAACAGAGAGGAATTGACAGGACTACTCCAGCCATCAAGACAGAAGAGAAGCAGTCCAGAGATGGAAGATGCTGACGTGGCCTTCCCATACTAGCAGTTAGCAGCTGTGCATCACTGCAGGTTGCCCAGGACCAAACCAGAGAGGGTCAGACCAGCAGTACCACCATTTGTCCACCATCCAGAACTGAAATGTCATGGCTGACATGTACACATAAGGAACTGTGTGACATTGAAATTGGGTCTCAAAAGAACTGTTGGCCCAGAAAGAAACTCACTACAGACTGATTCATTTGCCTGTCACCATAACCATTATTGCTTGTCTCATTTTCGGTTCTTATAAGTGTATTTCTAATAGCACATGATCTCACTCATCTAGGGAAAATAATGAACAACATAGACTGATGAACAAGAACAGACCCAGAAACAAGGAGGCATGGATCAGACTGTCGGGCCTCAGAGGGAGGATAGGGGAGGGTGGGGGTAAAGGGGAGAGATCAACCAAAGGACTTGTGTGCAAGCATATGAGCCTAACCAGTGGTTAAGGACAACAGGGGGGTGGGGGCATGTGTGGGGAGGGGTGTGAGATGGGAATGGGGGGATGAGGACAAATATGTGAGACCTTAACCAACAAAGAAATTAAAAAAAAAAAAAGCCAGGCAGAGAAAGATAAATAACACATGATCTCACTCATTTGTGGAATATAATGAACAACATAAACTGATGAGCAAAAATAGATCCAGAGACAGAGAAACATCAATCACAATGTCAAACCTCAGGGAAGGTAGGGGAGGGTGGGGGTAAGGGGGAGAGACCAACCAAAGGACTTATATGCATGCATATAAGCCTAATCAATGGACACAGACAACAGGGGGGTGGGGCATGAATGGGAGGTGGGGGGGTAATGGGGGAATAACGACACATATGTAATACCTTAATCAATAAAGAAATTAAAAAAAAATAAAAATAAAAAAGTCCAGAATCAATCCCAGCCAATCAGGGCTGTGCAGTTATATCTTCATTTGCTTATTTACCTACCAATCAGAACAATGATATTTGGACCAATCAAACAGTGATGATTTGGAGTCCCAATTTGCATAGAAATGGGCCAATGGGGGCACTCCTCTACATAAGCCAGCTTTACCTCTGTCTCAATGAAGTACACTCTCAGGTTCCATCAACAACTGTATTTCTTCAACTGGAGCTGCAATACCAATCTCAGCTGTAACATCAAGCCTCCTGGCCAGGGCTACCTCATCAGGGCTGGTTCACAGCTGTGCTGTTCCACAACCATGTGGTTCCATAGCCATGCTATTATACAGACAAGCTATGTCACAATTGAACTGCTTTTACTGAATAAAGTCTCTCCTCTCACCGCACCCCCAAATTGGGGACTCCTGTTGGTTTCGAATAGGCAACAATGACCTTTGCCTGTCAATCCAAAAATAAATTAAAAGGCAATCATTTCTCTAAAGACCTTGAAAGCTGGGAAGGAACTTGCCATTACCTTAAGGAAGTCGTTGTATATGTTTTTCTAAATGTGAGTTTTTTCTGTTGACGTAAGAAAACGTCCAAACCTTGTAGAGAATTTTTATGAGTTTATTTGAACCAAACTGACAACAATTGCCAGGAAGCAAAATCTCAACAGACTGAGAGAGAATGGCAGCTTTGCATCTTGTTTTGTACATTAGAATCAAAGGAGACGGCATAAGGGTGCAGAAATCCACTGCACCGAGAGGTCACTGGTTCAATTCCAGGTCAGGGCACATGCCCTAGCTTTGGGCAGGAGGCAAGAGATAGATGCATGCCTCTCTCTCCTTTCCTCTTTCTAAAATCAATAAAAACATAACTTTTTTTTAAAAGGGAAAAGAAAAAAAGAAACAACCCATGTCCTCATGGAGCTGTATGGAAGGGGAAAGACAGACAAGCAAACAATTAAAAGCTAATTAAGAAAAGGCACCTGTACTCAATTAGCAAGTATCACAATGCAATCAGACTTACTAGTACAATAGCACTGTGGACATGGTCTATGGAAAGATGGTAGGAAAAGCTATTTACTCATAGAAGTTGTCTCAAAAGCCTTACAGAAGAAGATTTTTGCCTTAGGCAATATTAATATTAAACAAGAGATACAATAGAGTTTCACCTATTTATTGAGAGCTTATTTATTACACACTAAAACAAACAAACAATTTCACTGCCAGGTGAACAAAGCTAAACAAGACAATCCCTCCTTTCAAACGGTTTATAGTCCAGAAAAGAGGAATGTGATCATACAGAAATCATGTGGCATGTTAACATACAAGCGGTAAGAAAGGCACAAAGTACTACAAGGTTTCAAATGAGGATATACTAATGACCAGCAAGTTTTATAGAAAACATGGCACTCTGAAATAGACTCTACCCTCCAAGGATAGGCAGGACTTTGGGCAGTGGAGCTAAAAGAATTAGCACTTTAACAAAAGGAAAAGCAACATAATAATATCCAACATTTATTAAATGTCTACTCTATGGAACTATCACATTTTATTTAATCATACCAACCACCTAGAAAGTTAGGCTAACATAAATTAGTCCTTCTTTACAAATAAGACAACTAAAGCATAGGTAAACTAACTTAATCACAGTCACCTAATAGTAAATGGTACAACCAGGTTTTGTAATGCCAATGCTTGTATTCTTATAACCACTTATCAAGATGAGATATATAAAAAGAAGGCATGCCTGGGAGCTGAGTTCTCAAATTAACGGAAGATGGGGATAGAGAGAATACAAAGAAGAATCCCTGAACCAAAGAGCAGATTCAAAGCCATAGATACACAGGATTAACCTAACAAAAGTAATATAATAAACCTAACCAGAGAGATAGGTCAGAAAGCTACAGTGAGAGCCCAGGAAAGAAAATTAGTAAATTATAAAGGGAGAGGTCAAGCCCTGGCTGGGTGGTTCAGTTGACTGGAGCACCATCTCGTGCACCAAAAGGTTTCAGGTTCAATTCCCGGTCAGGGCACATACCTAGGTTTCTGGTTCAATCCCCATTTGGGGCACATATAGGAGGCAACCAATCAATGTTTCTCTTTCACACTGATGTTCTCTCCCTCCTTCCCTTCTTCCCTCTCTCCCACCCTCCCCTTTTCCTCTTTAAAAAAAAAAAAAAAAAATCAATTAAAAAAAATATCCTCAGGTGAGGATTAAAACAATTTAAATGAAAAACAAAGGCAGGGGTCAAATTATATAAAAACCTTTAACTATGAAGAGTGAAGGGGAAAAAAGCATCAAAGATTACTTACAGGTTTCAAACTAGGGTTATCCCGAGACAGCAGAGAAAGCCAGAGCACTATATGACTGCACATAAATTAGGGAAACTTAAAAAGAAAAGAAAGCTGGAGCTCTTGACATTGTGAATTTGAGGAGAAATACTCTATGACAATAGAAACAAAGAGAACCAAGATGATGAACTGTCAAAAAGAAGAAGAGAAGAATTTGCAAGAGAATATAGGTCAACAAAATCAAATGCATATATACAGATCAATTGAGAACCCAGAAATACAGTTAATTAAATTTCAACAAGGCTGCCAATACCACTTAATAGGGGAAGAAATAGTCTTTTCAACAAATAGTGGTAGGATAGCTGGATATCCATATGCAAAAGAAAAAAGTTGGACTCCTACCTCACACCATATACTTTTGAAATAGATCAAAACCTAAATGTGGAGCTACAATTATAAAACACTTACAAGAAAACATTGATAGACGTTTTCATGACCTCTGGCAATGGTTTCTTAACTATGACACCAAAAGCATAAACAGAAGAAAAAATAGATTAATTGAACATCATCAAAATTTAAAATTTTGTGCTTCAAATGCCACTATCAAGAAAATGAAAAGACCCACAGAATGGAAGAATATTTTTGAAAACCATGTACCTGATAAGAATCTAGTATCCACAACATATAAAGAACTTCCACAATAAAAAGATGAATAATACAATTTAAAATAAGGCAAAGGAATTATATACACATCTCTCCAAAGAAGATACATAAATGGCTAATAAGCACATGAAAAAATGTTCAATAGTCATAAGCCAATAACACACCAAAATCACAATGAGATATCACATCATATAACCAAAAAGGCAGATAATAAGAAATGTTGGTGACCATGTGGAAAAATTGAAAACTTCATATTCCATTGGAGGAAAGGTAAAATGATTCAGCCACTTTGGAAAATTCCTCAAAAGATTAAATGTAGAGTTACCATGTGACCCAGCAATTCCATTCCTAAGTATATATCCAAGAGAACTAAAAACATGTCTACACAAAAAACATATACATGAATAAGTTCACAGCAGGACTGCTCATAATAGATGAAATATGGGAACAATCCAAACATCTACCACTAACGTATTGATAAACAAAATGTGGCATTTGTGCATACTGGAATCATGCAAGGTGAGGATTATCTGTATTTGCCTTCCAGGAGTGCTGTGGATATGAAACCAAATGTTCTCAGAGTGCTTAGAACAGTGCATGCACTCCCATGCTATCTACTATCACTGTTGAATTACAGATAGATTGAGGGGGAGAGGGAGGCAAAAAGATAATAAAGACATAATTGAAGATTGAATACTCTAGATCACAGAGAGGAACACACATAACAGGACCACAGAAGGAAGTGAGAGCTATAAAATGAGGAGGAGGAATTCTTGTACTCTCAGATGAGAAGTGAAAGTAGAGATAGCAAGAGGCTTCCAGTTGGGGGAATCTCAGTTTTCTCAGAAACAGTAAATGAGGCTCTCCTAAAAAATGAGCAAGGTGTCAATGGAAACAAGAGGTGAGGATAGTGGAAGAAACTGAAGCAGTTGCTATTGGAAATAAAAAAAGGTGTTAACCTGAGGTAAATGTAAGAACTGTGACAGAACTGGATGAATTTAAAGTAGTTTCTTAAAACTATAGTCCAACTAAATGCATCAAAATTCTCCAATTGACTAGCTTATATTTGAATAGACAAGTGAAAAGTCTTGTAAATAATTTTAAATGTAATGTTTATTGCTTAACCTCACTGTACTAATTCTTCATTTTCCACCAACTCTAATTTCTCTTTCACTATAACTTCCTCCTCCTCCACCTCCTCCCCCTCCTGCTCCTCCTCCACCTTCTTCTCAATTCTCATGTCCACCAGGTTCTTCTTAAAGTTTCATGCCTTGACAGCTAGCATGATATCGTTCCAAAATAATATTGGGTCATATGACAACCAATATGTGGAACTGAAAGAAACAAAGTAAATGAAATATATTTACATCCACTCTAATCTCTTTTAGCTCGCAGCCATAATAATGGCAAATCCTTAATTCATGAATAACATTAAAATTTTCTCTACTCACAAAATGATGAACAAATTTGTAAATAGCCACTAGCTAAAACCAAGGACTTCAAATTTCTCTTAAGGGTCATCTCTGTAAAAGTAATATGACACTAAAATTGACTTGAGATGTTTAATATATCCTATATAATAAAAGGCTAATATGCAAATCGACCGAATGGCAGAACGACTGGTCGCTATGATGCGCACTGACCACCCGGGGGCAGACACTCAACACAGGAGCTGCCCCCGGGGGGTCAGTGTGCTCCCACAGGGGGAGCACCGCTCAGCCAGAAGCCAGGCTCATGGCTGGTGAGCGCAGTGGCAGTGGCAGGAGCCTCTCCCGCCTCCATGGCAGTGCTAAGGATGTCCGATTGCCAGCTTAGGCCCGCTACCCATAGGAAGCGGGCCTAAGCTGTCGGTTGGACATGCCCTGAGGGCTCCTGGACTGCGAGAAGACGCAGGCCAGGCTTAGGGGACCCTCCCACCCCCAAGTGCACAAATTTCGTGCACCGGGTCTCTAGTTAAAAATATACAGGTCATTTCCAGCAGCATGGAATGGAGTGACCAATGGTCTGCAGAACAACTTGCCCATGTTTTATCATGACTACTGTGATACATGCCTCACCCATGACTCTCCCTTCATCTATAAAAAAAGACACATTGCACTGGTGGGAAACACAAAAAGAATGTGAAAAACTACTATCAGAAATGGATGAAAGAGCAGGCTCAGAGCCTGATTGACAACAACCGAGCATTTCAGCAAGGAAAGATACCTCCTACTCCATTCTCTGTTCCTCCTTCCGCAGGGGTCAATGATCCCACCTCCCCCAACCCCAAGTCTTCTAGGTCCTCCTACTCCTGGGATGATGCCAGTGGGACCTGCTCCTGAAATGAAGCCACCTATGGGAGGGCACATGCAATGATGCCTGGGCCCCCAATGATGAGATCTCCCACCAGTCCCATGATGGTGCCCCACTCGGCCAGAAATGACTCAACCAGCCAGATAAGGAAAGAGGGGAGTCTCTATCAGTTTTATATTACTTGTTCTACTTCACCAGGAGTTCATGGTACTATGACTCTGGATGTTTTCTAACTGAAAACAAGAACAGGAAGATTCACTCCCTCTTCCTATCAAAGAGAGAATAGTTTTGGAGGGGAGTAATGGGCCAAAAAATAAAGCAATTTCATTGGTATTGTGAAATGTGAAAATAAAGTTGTCAACTCTTTTTAGTTAAAAAACAAACAAACAGATGGAGGCATAGGGCAGAAGCCTGATTGCTGCCTACCACGACAATTTTGAGTCTACGACGGGAGAGCAGAGCAGACACCATCCAGAACCACCGGAGGGCTGACTGAGCAGATGCTCTACAACTAGAATAAAAGAGAGGGGTACTCGGGATGATGCTGATGCCGGTGACCCAAAGATCACACTTTAAGAACTACGGCTCAGACGACACAGTGGCGGCCTGGAACGTGCTCGGCGCAGTTCCCCCGGCGGTCTCCGGCTGAGGGGAAGGCCCCACTCGCTGCCGAGCACGGACAGACGAGCCCCTGGGAGACATGGGGTGGGAGACTCCGCACTTGCTGACCTCCGAGTCCTTCAAGAATCTCAACGCCCCGGAAGCGGCCAGGTGCGCACGCTCGGTGACTGGCCACCGCTGCAGACCCAAGGGCCGACGCAGCCACCCCGGACCAGCCCGCTGCCGCGCACCGGGCACACCGGAGCTTTGCCGACCCCGCCGCCCAGCGAGTTCTGCGGCGGCTGCCCTGGAGCTCTGAGAAAATGGCCGAAGGAATTACTGAGATGGAATTGACCAACAGGAAATGGGATCAAGAAGACGAAACCCCGCTGGGTCCCGGATCCGGGTGAAGCTGCGCGCCCCTGGGTCCGGGTGAGGCTGGGAACTGGGTCAGGGTGAGTCTGGGTCCCGGGTCCGGGTGAGGCCGCGGGCCCCTGGATCCGGGTGAGCCCGGGCCCCGGGTCCGGGCGAGGCCGCGGGCCCCTGGATCCGGGTGAGCCCGGGCCCCGGGTCCGGGCGAGGCCGCGGGCCCCTGGATCCGGGTGAGCCCGGGTCCCGGGTCCGGGCGAGGCCGCGGGCCCCTGGATCCGGGTGAGCCTGGCCCCGGGTCCGGGTGAGGCCGCGGGCCCCTGGAGCCGGGTGAGCCTGGCCCCGGGTCCGGGTGAGGCCGCGGGCCCCTGGAGCCGGGTGAGCCTGGCCCCGGGTCCGGGTGAGGCCGCGGGCCCCTGGAGCCGGGTGAGGCCGCGGGCCCCTGGAGCCGGGTGAGCCTGGCCCCGGGTCCGGGTGAGGCCGCGGGCCCCTGGAGCCGGGTGAGCCTGGCCCCGGGTCCGGGTGAGGCCGCGGGCCCCTGGAGCCGGGTGAGCCTGGCCCCGGGTCCGGGTGAGGCCGCGGGCCCCTGGAGCCGGGTGAGCCTGGCCCCGGGTCCGGGTGAGGCCGCGGGCCCCTGGAGCCGGGTGAGCCTGGACCCGGGTCCGGGTGAGGCCGCGGGCCCCTGGAGCCGGGTGAGCCTGGCCCCGGGTCCGGGTGAGGCCGCGGGCCCCTGGATCCGGGTGAGCCTGGCCCCGGGTCCGGGTGAGGCCGCGGGCCCCTGGATCCGGGTGAGGTTGGCCCCGGGTCCGGGTGAGGCCGCGGGCCCCTGGAGCCGGGTGAGCCTGGCCCCGGGTGAGGCCGCGGGCCCCTGGAGCCGGGTGAGCCTGGCCCCGGGTCCGGGTGAGGCCGCGGGCCCCTGGAGCCGGGTGAGCCTGGCCCCGGGTCCGGGTGAGGCCGCGGGCCCCTGGAGCCGGGTGAGCCTGGCCCCGGGTCCGGGTGAGGCCGCGGGCCCCTGGAGCCGGGTGAGCCTGGCCCCGGGTCCGGGTGAGGCCGTGGGCCCCTGGACCCGGGTGAAGCCGTGCCCCTGGGTCCGGCCGAGACCAAACCAGAGGGAGTCGGACCTGCATTACCACCATTTGTTCACCATCCAGAGCTGAGGGGTCAGTGCCGACATGTACTCATAAGGAACTGGTGGACATTGATATTGGGTCTCAAAAGAACTGTGGGTCCAGAAAGAAACTCACTACAGACTGATTCATTTGCCTGTCAGCATAACTATTATTGCTCGTCGCACATTCAATTCTTATAAGTATATCTCTAGTGACACATGAGTTCGCTCATCTAGGGGAAATGATGAACAACATGGACTGATGAACAAGAACAGAACCAGAAACAAGGAGGCACCGATCGGACTATCGGGCCTCAGAGGGAGGATAGGGGAGGGTGGGGGGAGAAGGGAGAGATCAACCAAAGGTCTTATGTGCATGCATAAGAGCCTAACCAATGGTTGAGTTCAACAGGGGGTTGGGGCATCCATGGGGAGGGGTGTGGGATGGGAATGGGGGGATGAGGACAAATATGTGACACCTTAATCAATAAAGAAATTAAAAAAAATAAAAAATAAAAAATAAAAAAAACAAAAAACAAACAAACAAACAAACAATATATATAGCCCAGCTGGTGTGGCTCAGTGGTTGAGCTTCAACCTATGAACTGGGAGGTCTAGGTTCAATTCCTGGTTAGGGCACTAAAAGTAATATGACACTAAAATTGTCATATTCCACCAACTCTAATTTCTCTTTCACTATAGAATGAATGAATGCCTGGGTTTGGGGCTCGATCCCCAGTAGGGGGCGTGCAGGAGGAGTTGATCAATGATTCTCTCTCATCATTGATGTTTCTATCTCTCTTTCCTTCTCTCTCCCTTCCTCTCTGAAATCAATAAAAATATTTTTTTAAAACACAATATATATAAAAAATCCAGAGTCCTTTAAAAACAATAAAATATAACTAGTTTATATTTGTTTAAGCATAGTTTTAAGAGTTATCAAAAGCACTATTTCCTCATACAAAAAGGCAAATTGGGAAAACCGAGGAAGACAAGTAATCTGTCTACAGTCACATGATCAGCAGTAAAGGTTGATTATATAACTGGGTCTTCTGGCCTGGTCCCAATTGTCTCTAGTCAACTACACTGCATTTGGTATTAACTAAGACATAAAGAAGATAAAACTTAAGAAACCACTACTATTGTTCTATCTGTCATGAAATCAGATCTGTCAACATACCTATATGCTGGCATTCTTCCCTCACTAAGCTGAAGACAAAAGTTAAGTTACTCTGAAGCAAAACAAGGACAAAAGGCAATTGTAAAGGAAGTAAACAAAAAAAACACGGAGTTCTACATTAGAACAGGACAAGATCAAGACCTCTCTAAAGCATCAAATATCTTGAGTGAATTCTTTTCAAAGCAATCCAACTTTTTATAAAGTTATAAGGAAAGGACAGGTCTGAAAACTGTAGGAGTGTGTGTGCATGAGAGATAGACAGTAAAAATAAAAAAAAGCTTGGTTTTTCTTTTTAAAAATGAGCCTAGGAAACATGAGATATTCTATTATGCTGCTCCTTTAAAACAAATAATGTCACAAAGTAATGTTAATGAATATACAATTGACCCTTACACAAGGGTTTGCACAGGTCCACATAAACGTGACTTTTTTTTTTTCAATAAATACCTGCACTGTTCCAATCTGCAGTTGGGAGTCCATGGATAAGAAAAATTGTATGCACTGATCTATGCCATTTTATATAGAGGACTTGAGCATCCTCGGATTTTGGTTTCTGTGCCAGGGGTCCTGGAACCAATACCCAGCAGATACCAGAGACAACTAAGTTTTGGGGTAGACAAATGTTATACGCAGATTTGACTGCATAGGGGTCAGTGCCCCTAATCTTCGTGTTGTTCAAGAGACAACTGTCCATTATTCTCCCAGAACACTGGTACAGATAAAACAAGGTATTGGAATTGGATCTGAATCCCAACTTGGTTATTTGGCAGCTGTGTGCCTTTCGGTTGCTTTATCTCTACCTGTTTTCCATAAAATGAGAATACCATCTGCCACCTCACTGGGTTGTTTTGAAAATTAAATGAGGTAATAAATGTGAAGCTCAACAAATACTTCCATGCCACTTTCACACTACCTACTATCTTCAATTCTTAAATTTATTCAGAACATGATCATTGTACATACACCAATTGTTTCTTACATTTTTAGAAATAAAGTCATGCTGGCAATTTTCCTAAAGCATGAAGGAAAAACTAGCTTTTAATTTGTAATGTTGAAGCAGTAAAGAGGGAGCCTCCTTCACTCATTTTCCATAGTGCAGAAAGTACTAGTAAAAACTAACTGGTCCTTTTGTGGTAATAGCTACCAACAAAGCTTGACTTACAGTAGTTCTACTTGCTGGGCATTAACTTTTCCATCTTTTTTTTTTTTTAAGGAATTAAGCCAACCTGATTTTAGCAACTTGTAGTCTGCCTCACCTATCCCATTTACAACTCCACATAAAAAAAAGTTCATGTCATTCTATAAGAATAGCTCCCAACCACAATGCCATAGGGAGGGTCCCAGCTATGAAAATATCTCTACAGCCTTCAAAAGTCCTCCAAGGAGATCCAATAGATAGAGCAAAATAATACTAAGGATACTTCTAATATGTTCATTTCTAACTTGAGGTCCAGAAAAAATATAAGAATTTTGTCAGCCCAGCAGAGGAACATGGCTTATCTTCTGTAAAGTACATAATCTGCCCATTCCATGTATCTTTATTAATGAGGAAAATTTTTATTTGCACCTTAAATAGCAGATATGGGACAATTTATACTGCACAATGATATTGGAGAACACAATGTGTTTATGTTATAAAGATGGGATAAAGAAGACCACACCAATAAACACAATATTAACAGAGGTAGTATATCACTAGGTGACATAGCCTGATGGGTAATTATTTCCTGCTGTTTATGTTCATGTGCTTTCCTTAAATTTTCTATTATACACACACACACACACACACACACACACACACACACTAAAGAAAAGTTTTTAAATGATCAAAAAATGTAAAATATCTTTAATTCATGTCTATGATACATAAAACTCAGGGTTTCCTAGAAAGGAATAACCTAAATCACTCAAAATGTCTATATACAAAATTTCTTCTTTTTTCCCCACGGTATAAAAAACTCATAGCAATTAAGAGTCACTGCAAAAAGAAAAAGTAAAAATAGCATACATTATGAAATATGAAAGCTTTGTGAATCAGCTGTCTTGAACACTTATCTAAAATATGGGTAAGTGGTAAAATAAGGGGGAAGGGGCATATGCAGCCCAATCACATGTCTTTATATTTTGTTTAGTTGCTGTAGAAGTTCAACTGTTATAGATACTTTAAGTGGACATTTCTTAAATAAAACATTTTATGAGAGCATACTATTATCAATTGTCAAATCCAACAAAGATATTTTTAGACATCCACCTGAATATGCTTTTGAGAAGCAGCAAAAAACAGCCTTGTGTGGATATGACAGAAGCAACATGTTCAAATTATTTATTCATTTCAGAATCAATTTCATGGCCATAAGTGGAATTCTAATTCCTCTTCTCCCACAGATTTCCCAGATGCCCTTGCTCAAGTTTCTTTTATCTCTTTCCCTTAAAATGATTTTTAAAGTTTTTTTTCTCCTCAAATATCTCATACTACACTTGTTATCAATTACAGCCCTCAGCCTTTTATTTTTTACCAGTCATTTTTTTTTATTTATCTTTATTGTTGAAAGTATTACAGATATCCTCTGTTTGTTTTTTCTCATTGACCCCCTCCCACCCCTCACCTGCCCCTCCCAGGCCTTCACTACACTATTATCTGTGTCCACAGGCTATTCATATATACATACATGCACTTAAGTCCCCAGTTAATTTCTCCCCAGCCTTCAGTCTTTAAAATAAAAATTGTCCTGCCCAGCCAGTGTGGCTCAGTGATTGAGTGTCAACCTATGAACCAGGAGGTCACGGTTCGATTCCCAGTCAGGGCAAATGCCTGGGGTTGAAGGCTCATTCCCCAGTGTGGGGCATGTATGAGGCAGCCGATGAAGGATTCTCTCTCATCATTGATGTTTCTATCTCTCTCTCCCTCTCCCTTCCTCTCTTAAATAAATAAAAATATTCAAAATAAATAATAAAAATAAAGTATAATAAAAACTGTCCTATTTACCACACTCCTTTTAAATATTTGAAAAGTGAATAAAACTCTGACCGTAACATTAAAGAACTCTTTGGTTTTTCTAGTTCAAAAGAGTCCTTAAGTCATATTACTCTGTAGAGGATATTATTCAGTCATCAGGCCTAAAACGGCAGTCGGATATCCCCCGAAGGTCCCAGATTGGAGAGGGTCCAGGCTGAGCTGAGGGACAACCCCCCATGCACAAATTTTGTGCACCAGGCCTCTAGTATATATATATATATTAGAATATAATAGAAGTAATCCTGTTATTTGCAGATTTTTAATATTTCCTACAACTTTTGTGATATCATATTATGTTAGTACAGTTTTGGTAATTATATTATACTTAAAATCTTTTTTCTTGAAATATTGTTTATTGCATGTAATATTATATCTAAGATCATTTTTCTTTAAAAAATACATATATTTTAAAAATTACATTGTAGGAAAATTAATATTGAAAGATGTTCAGGATCCATTGAAGGAAAATTAATAATGAAAGATGTTCAGGATCCATTGAGTGAAAAAAAAATGATAAAATGGAGCAAAACGTATTTCCATCCACATGAATATATTCATTAAAAAAAACGGAAAGGGTTTAGACCAAAATGTTAAACATTGGTTTCACCTCTGGGTAACAAAAATCATAGCTGATTTTTATTTTCTTCTTTTTGCTCTTACTATTAAAAGCATGTATACTGCAGAAAATTACTTTTGTTTAAAAAAAAATGTTTCCAATTCTACCTAGGGAATAGCCAGAGGAAAGGGAAAAAAAAAAAAAAAAAAACAGAGCAAGCCAGCAAGCAACATCATAGGTAAGTCTGTTATAACACTGCCCCCAACTCCCATATTTAATGGCTTAGCATCTTTTTACACAATAGAAAATAAAAACAATTCAGCCCTGGATTTTGAATACCTAAAACTTCCCTATCATGGGATTCCTAATTCTTGAAAGTTACTTTTTTAGTGCTTTATCTCCACTCATTAAACTACTTTACACCAAATTCTCTTAAATACATCTGATTAACTTTAGGATTTCATCAGAAAATGACACAACTATTTTTATCATTCCACCGACTTTTACTTTACAAAATAATAAACTGACAGGGCCAAGGCTTCACAAAATTATTTGCTACTCCAAGATCAAGAATTAATACCCATTTCCCAAGCTGTCCCACTCCCTTCCCCTCCCTTCTTCCCCAATTTTTAAAATTCATTTTCCATGGTCTGGTAATAAGACATTTTCCACACTTGTCAATTAAGATAAACTGGCAATATAGTTGCAAAGAATAACAAATTTCATAGTCCTATGGGAAGGAACCAAATGGTGATCTTTATCTGGCGTAACCCGCATGCCCTGTGACATGATGATGAATCTGAATAAAACATTTAATCCTTTCCACCTTTGCCTTTCCATTCATCAATGGAGGATATCTGGCAAAACCAAAGACCCCTAGATGATACCTCCATAATTATAGATAAAGTGACGATTCAAAGAATTCCTGAAAGACGCTTTAAGAGAACTTGACTGGGGTGTCAATATTTAGCTTTTGAAAAATCAACCCAGGAAATAAACATTTAAAAGCCCATCAGAATCTATTCAAAACACACCCAGAAAAACTCTTAACCTACATCCTTCCCCATCCCATGGCAGTAAGGAACAGAGCTTAAAAATTCCGACTTTTAACAGTCAACAGAATAGATTAATTTTATCAAAAACATTAAAATAAGAGTACCACACATATTCATGTTCTCCTACTAATTCAAGCATGCCCTACTGTTATTCAGAAACACTCCAAAGAGAGGCACTTACTTTCTGATTACACATGCAAATAAATGCATAACATGCATTTCAACTTGGGAATCACTTTCTTAAGAAATTAACTAGTAGACGTTACTGCAATATCATGATTGAAGTCATGTCAAAGTCAAAATTGTAATACCTGAGATAACTTCCTCAGGTACATTGGATACCAGGCAATAATATTACTTGCTGTAGTATTATTATCCTGGTTAGTGTTATTTTTGTGAGTTTTACAAGATAAACCAAAAAAAAAAAAAAAAAGAGGAACAATTTCAAAATCACAGCAAATATTAAAATCTAGTAAGTTCATTTTCCTTTCCTCACTTCCAAGCCGGCTACACCAGAACTCGAGTCTCTGCAGAGCAGCATATGCTCACACAAGGGTAGTGATCCAGAAAACAGACAGCATCCTTGACACATCCCAAGTCAAAGAAAATACAGCCTCCACTCTAGAGACTTACAGTTTAAGTCAGACAGACAACTTTAAGACATAAAACACCTGAATGGCAACCAGCTAATGATTTTTTGGAATTTACATTTAGTTTCTCCTGCTCAGGTTAAATGAAGAGCAAAAGAAAATGGATTAAATTGTGACAGTGGAGGAATGGGGGTCAATAATGAACAAGTGGTAAATTAATCACAGTCTTCAGGAACATATGAAGGGCAGAAACTGGAGTGGGAGCACTTCTTTACAACAGACCCAGCCATTAGGGGATCACATGAAGAGGTATCCACAAAAGTAAGAGGAGAAAACAGGATGAAAAATCTACCAAGATGGCAAGGGGAAAAGGCAGGATAACAAATGAGAAACCAGAACTCAAAAGCAAGAAGAGTATGAGAAAAATCAGCTGCTTTCTTGTTAGGTTTAATTTCTTGTGATTACACTAATCTGAAATCCCAATTAACTTAACTTTAAGCTTTTTCAAAATGTTAAATCTTTCTTTGCTATTGCTCTTCCAGAGCATTATTATTAACACTTTTTGAAACCCATACTCAACATTCTAGGGTAGGAATACTTGTCATTTTTCTCCTGTGAAATATTCAAGAGCCCATATATAAGATCAAGCTCATAGCGCCAACCTGATTAAAACCACACTAACAAGACCAGACAAATTAAAATGCAATCTCTCTCACACACCCACACAAAGCTCCTCAAAGCTATATTTCAAGTCTTTGCCATAAACTTAGCAAACCCAGACTCTACTCTGTCTCCTACCTCTCAAACAATCACTGACAGCTGCTTTGTCCTGATCACATCTGCCTTTTAACATCTATCTTCCAGGCTGCCTATATTAGATGTGACTATATCAGTCTGAAGCTGTCAACACCTGCATTGGACAGGCTACCAATTTTCACCTCCCTCAATCTGACTCTAGTCAGTTGCCAGGGAGAAAATTATGCCTCAAGACTTGACAGCTTGTGCTCAATATCCATCCTTTTGTCAAGGATAAAATTTATCATTTTCCTTAAAATTGCCTTGCCAAGATTCATAATGAATATATATATATATATACATATATATATATATATCCACAAACATACATACACACATACTTATATATGTACACACACACTCTCTCTCTCCATATGTGTGGGTTTTTTCTCCCTATATAGAAATCATTGAAGCTGTACCAAGGAAGATAGCATCTATGTCATCAAGTTCACTACACAATTACTGAAATATATAAAAGAATGTCTCTTAATTAGTATCAATTAAAAACCCTCATTGCCTATCCCTTCTTTATGACAATGTCCTAAGAGACCATCAGTTTTAACTGACTGGGTAATTCTGTGCTTTCAAGATTTAAAAAGCTAAGAAGTTATCTGTGCAATAAGATCATTAAAGCGTATGCTCGTCAATCAACTATAGCTGTTAAGATAACACAGATGCTACCAAACTCAATAGTTTTAACTCTACTGTTTTAGTAGACCAATAAATAATGCTTTCTTGCTCTAAAAATGACAAGACACTTTCTACAGAAGAAAAAAAAAAGTTCTTGTAACGATTGAGACTTAGTATTAAATAACATTGACTGTTCTCAGGGATTTGAAGTCCTACTTCTACTCAAAAACAATGCACTTTCACTATAATCAAAGTTTACCTAAAATGAAATAATGATCTGAAAACCGAAACTTGAAAAGAATACTTTCAAAAAAATCTTAAGATAAATAGTGCCTAAACATAAATAGACATGAAAGGGGGGAAACTACAAGCCAAGCATTAAAGTATTTGCTTTCTATTTATTGGATGAGGAATTTACTTTCACCTTCTAGCCATTTGGAGAGAAGGTATATGTAGGTGTCACTATTAAATGTTTTTTCAATATTGAAGAGGCTGCAGTGAATTATCCAGATGTTTTCATGTTGTCTACCATGTAAATAACAGTACATACATGAGAGGTGACAGGTTGTGATTAGTGGTATGGCAGTTTTCATGGAAGAAAACTCAAACCAAATAGCCTGAGAGGCAGTAAAAGTCACTGGCTTTAGCTACAATCCTTGCTCTGTTCAACAGAATTCTACCACCTTTTCCAAGACTACCATAAATCTGGTCTCACCCTTAAAACCATTACAGACACAAGCAATCATGTCTTGATTTTCAACTCCAAGTTAATCCTACCTCTGCAATACCAATATATTAGCGATACCCAATAGGCCTTGTCTCAATTTCTGAAAATCGGGTAGAATTACAATCAGTAAGAAAAGTAACAAATCAACAAAGGAGCACTACTGCTTATAGGTACCTATCAAGCAAGAAAAGTAACAAATCAACAAAGGAGCACTACTGCTTATAGGTACCCTAAGGCTCTCACAAGCACCAATACGTTTCGTGTGTGTGTGTGTGTGTGTGTGTGTGTGTGTGTGTGTGTGTGTGTGTGTGTGTGTGTGTAACCACTGTGACCAACGAACTGCCCGATCAGGGGATGGGGCTGGCCGGCCAACCTCGCGGCCCCTCCCCGCTGCCAGCCTGCCCCTGATCAGTCTCTCCCACTCAGATCAAGAGCAGGCTGCCGGCCAAACACCCCCTCCCTTTCCCCCAGGCAGCCCCACCCCTGATCAGCCTGCCCCACCACTATAGGCCCGCAGCCCCTCCCCCCAGCCGGCCCGCCCCTGATCGCACCCCCCACCCCAATAGGGGCTGGGGCTGGGTGGCCAACCTCCTGCAGCCCCTCCCCCTGACCACCCCACCCCTGATCGCACTCCCCACCCCAAGAGGGCTGGCTGGCCAACCTCCCGCCATCTCCTCCTCCCTATGGGCCCTGGCCCAATCTGCCCTGATTGGGGCTGAGCTGGCCAGACCCCACCTGTGCACGAATTCCTGCACTGGGCCTCTAGTATTAACTAAAAAACATGAAGATATTGTATCAATTAGCTCCAAATTTTTTAAAAATTTAATAACATTTTACACCTATCAAGATAGCAAAAAAAAATGTTTAATGGACTATCCCATTACTTGTCAAGGACAATTTGTTTCTATTCAACATCATTTTACTTTACCTCTCCCCACTGCCAGTTCTTGTCTGCTGGGGTGAACATGTGATCCAGTCTGGCTAATCAGTCTCCTATAGCAATAGAAACTGGTTCAGTGCTGAGCAAAACCCAAGCAAAGCTAACCAGTCCCCTCTAGGACCAAGATATAGACACTGAGGAAGAAAAGTTCTTTTTCTGCTGGGATAACAAAGCTAGGATGACCACTTCAGACTAGAGGTGGGCATCCTGTCCATATTTACATATGAAAATAGAAGTAAACTGAAATACATGGAGGCAAGTCATGAAGAAAGCCTCATATCTGAGTCAGTCACATCTAGCCATGCCTCTTCTCAATATCTACAGGTACTCAAAAATGTTGTTTTGTTCAATGTTGGTTCATTATAGCGTTGATTAAAAAAAAAAAAATGTTTTATTCCCAGCCAAGGCCACTGCTGTGTGGAATTTGCACATCTCCCCACGTCCACATGGGTTTTTTCTGCATACTCCCGCTTTCTCCCACATCCCAAAGATATGCACAAGAGGTAAATTAATGCATCTACAAAGTCCCAGTCTGAGTGGATGTGGGTATGGGTGTGAGTGACCCGGAAATGGAGGACATCCTGTCCAGGGTGGGTCCCACCTTGCACCCTGAGCTGCCAGTAAAGAATTCAGCCACCCACAATTCTGAAATGAAATAAGCCGTTTGGAAAATAATTCTCTTGTTTTTATTAATCTTTCTAAAATGTATATATAACTCATATTTATTTAGAAGTGTTTAATATTAGAAATGTTTTGGGTCTTAGAAGTTTGATGGTGTTTTTTTTACTAGAAATATGTCACAGAATTTAACTCTTATTTATTTATATCAATTAGCCTATGGTAAAACTGATTTCATTACATGTTGTTTCATTTAAAATCAGAGTTTCCAAGAACCTATCAATGATGTTAAGTAAGGACATACTGTACTGGGATTCCCAATGACATACAAAGGCCTATAAATTCCCTTTTTTGAGTAAACAAGTCTTACATAAACAAGTTGAATTTCTGTTACTTATAACTGCAAATATGTGAACATTAACACATTGAAGATATAGCTCTACTAGAGAATAATTTACTAATACATTTAAAAAGTCCTAAAACCTATATTTCTAAAGAAATTTTGTGAATGGTAATTATAGGTAGACATATATGTAAAACTTCAAACTGTATACTGATTTGTGCACTGTCTTGTAAATGAATTTACTTTAATTTGTAAAAAAGATTCTGCCCTATATTCCTACTCCGGAAACATACCTTGAAGATTTTTTTTAAAGGAAGTATAGCACTATATATACATGGTATTCACTCACTACAGCATTAATAATTTATATCTAAAACATAAAAACATTTAAGTCTAATAATAGAGCAATGATGCAATAGAAAATGTATAATTTTAAAGATTATAAATTCCACGGTTATACTAAATCACTTTAAAATGCCTGAAATTCATGTTAAATTTTTTAAAAGAAAATAATAAAATGATATCAAAGCTAGAGTTAAAACTAGAGTAAAATGCAAATGCATGTAGCCAAGGACTTGAAAGGGAATACAAAACTAAATATATATAATACTATTTATAATTATTCAAAAATAAAATAGTGTAAATTTAAGAAAACATGTAGAAGACTTATATAGGGTGGGGCAAAAGTAGGTTTACAGTTGTTCATACAGAAAATAATACAATAATCCTAATATATAAAAACCCAGGGTTCATAACATCCAAAATGACCGAAGGCTCGACCAACCAGCACTGACTGCCGAGGGGGCTGCGGATCAGGCCTGGAGAGAGGCCTGGGGAAGAGAGAGGCAGAGTCTGATCCGTAGCCTCCATGGCGGCTGTTGATCAGCATTTGCCTCTCTCTCTTTTGCTCCGAGCCTGGCCAGCAGCCACGCTTCTTTCTCTTGGGCCTCCGCTGGGGCTGCTGATCAGCCCCGCCTCGCTGAGCAGGCCCGTTGATAGGCTTGGAGATGCTGACTGGCATAGAAACCGACCAATCAGAACCAAATCTGGGTGAACTGTGAGGAGCCAATGGCTGCCTAGGAGGCGGAGGTTTTGACACTGACTGGCATAGAAACCAACCAATTAGAACCTAATCTGGGTGAACTGCGAAGGCGGAACCTAAGGTGGGGGCTGAGGAGGGGTTTTAACCCTTTGCACTCGCTTGCTTTTTTCTCGATTCCTTTATTCTAATGCTAACCGTGTCGAGTCACACTCAACATCCGAGTGCAAAAGGTTAAGGGCAACAGCTGTTTGGTGTAAGGTGTAAGAAAGCGGTTCAATTTTTTTAATGACCGGTTTGGCAGTATAGTGCATATGGCTGGCTATCAGTCCAGATATAGGGATTATGTATTTTTGTCTGCCAAGAGCATCTCCTCCTGATGAAAAAGGCTCAAACCACCCCTCCCCCATTTAAGCAATCCTATCCATCCTATATAATCTATCTATACTACTAAAAAGGTAATATGCTAATTAGACCAGGTCAACCGGCCATCTTCCGGACATCCGACTTCCTTCCGGACAAAGCCATGGTGGTGGGGGCCGAGGCAGAGGCTGTTAGGGGTAATCAGGCCGGCAGGGGAGGGCAGTTGGGGGCGAGATCAGGCTAGCAGGGGAGGGCAGTTGGGGGCGAGATCAGGCCAGCAGGGGAGGGTAGTTGGGGGCAAGATCAGGCCAGCAGGGGAGGGCAGTTAGGGGTGATCAGGCAGGCAGAGGCAGTTGGGGATGAGATCAGGCCAGCAGGGGAGGGCAGTTAGGGGTGATCAGGCAGGCAGAGGCAGTTGGGGATGAGATCAGGCCAGCAGGGGAGAGCAGTTGGAGGCGAGATCAGGCCGGCAGGGGAGGGCAAATAGGGGCAATCAGGCAGACAGGCAGAGAGGTTAGGGGCAAGCAGGCAGGCAGGCAGAGGGGTTAGGGGCAATCAGGAAGGCAGGCAGAGGCAGTTAGGGGTGATCAAGCAGCAGGCAGGTGAGTGGTTAGGAGCCAGCGGTCCTAGATTGCGAGAGGGATGTCCGACCACCGGTTTAGGCCCGATCTCGCAGGGATCTCTGCAGATTTGGGCCTAAACCGGTGGTCGGACATCCCCCGGGGGGTTCTGGATTGCAAGAGGGCACAGAACGGTGCTAGGGACACCCCCCCTCCCCGGTGCATGAATTTCATGCACTGGGCCACTAGTTAATAAATAATAAAAAATAATAAAACTGTGTTTCACATAAAACTGTAAATCTACTTTTGCCCCACCCTGTATGTTAAACATTGATCAAAGAAATCAAAGATGATCTAAACAGATAGAAACATATTTTATTCATGAATTGGAAAACACAATATAGTAAAAATGTCAATTCTCCCCGAATTGATTACAAATTTAATGTAATTCCTATCAAAATCACAGTTTTTGTAGATATACAGAAAATTATCTAAAATTCATATGTAAAATCAAAAAAACTAGAATAGCTAAAACAATTTAGAAAAAAAGAATACGTAGGTAGAATCACTCTATCCAATTCTAACACTCACATAGCTACAGCAATAAAGATTGTATGGTACTGGCAGAGGGAAAAACACACTGATCAATGAAACAAAAAGAAAACCCAGAAATAATCCCACACAGGTACAGCTGACTGATTATTAACAAGGGTGTTAAGCAATTCAATGGAGAAAAGATAGTCTTTTCAACAAAGAGTACTGGGATAACTGGATGTCCACTGAGGGGGAAAAAGAACTTGACCTAAACCTCACATTACCCAAAATTTAACTCAAAATAAGTTACAGGCTTAAATGTAAAATATAAAACTGTAAAACCTAAAAAAAAAAAAACTGGAAAAAATCTAGCTTCCACTCTCTCTAGAAATCAATGGAAAAAATATCCAGTATGACCTCATCTTAACTTGATTATTTCTGCACAAGATTACCTTAGATATAAATAAAAACAACAATTAACAAAAAATAATTTAGATATGCATCGAAAACTGGGGGCAAGGAGTACATGTATTGTTACCATGATTGCTACAGATTTGCATCAGAGAATCTTCTGAACCAAGGAATACTAATAGAATGAAAAAGTTGCCTGCTACAATTAAATGTAGTTTGAAAATAAATATCTTAGTCACTAGACTCAATGAACACTTGGCCAAATTCATCTGTTAACATTACTGTAAGTTTCATTACAAGAAGCAAGAAGGCCTGGAGAATAAAACTTTCACACAGAAAATAATGAAGTAAAAGCCATCCTGAGCTTCTCAACAAAAGCTCAAAAATTATCTTGAACCAGACAACTAAACTGCTTTAAAACGAATTAATTCAAAACCCACTCTACTGGATTGAATTGCGTCCCACAAAATTTGTGTCCACCCGGAAGCTGTGAAAGTGGACTTATTTGGAAATAGGGTCTATGCAGATACAATCAAGTTAAAATGAGGTTATACTAGATTAGGGTGAACCCTAATTCAATGACTGATGTTCTTATCCAGGGAACTTTGATCATGACACACAGGAAGAATGCCATATGGCAACGAAGGCAGAGACTGAAGCAATATGTATACAAGCCAAGGAACACCAAAGATGCCGGGAACCACCAGAAGCTAGGAAAAAGAATGGCAAGATTCTTCCTCTGAGCCCCCAAGAAATAGTCAACCCTGACACATTGATTTCATATATCTGGCCAACAGATATGTGAGAGAATAAATTTCTGTTGTTCTATGCCATCGTTTGTAGTAACTTATATGTTACTAGAGGCCTGCTGCACAAAATTTGTGCACTGGAGGGGAGGGGCGCGAGTCCCTCAGCCCGGCCTGCGCCCTCTCCAGGCCGGGACCCCTTGCTCCTTACCTCCTGCCTGCTCATGCTCATGCTCCTTACCACTCGGCTCGCTGTTCCTTAGCGCTGTCACGGAGGCGGGAGAGGCTCCCGCCACCGCCACTGCACACTGCGCACTCATCAGCTGTGAGCCCGGCTTCTGGCTGAGCGGCGCTCTCCCTGTGGGAGCGCACTGACCACCAGGGGGCAGCTTCTGCATTGAGCATCTGCCCCCTGGTGGTCAGTGCGCATCATAGCAACAGGTTGTTCTGAACATTTGGCCATAACGGTCGCTTAGGCTTTTATTATAGAGGCTAAAGGCCCAGTGCACGAAATTCATGCACTGGTAGGGTCCCTAGCAGCGGCCGGCCAGGGCCTCCCCCTCCCTTCCCCCAGCCAGCCCCACCACCTGGTCAAACTCCCAGATGACCTCCTGGTCAAGGGGTCAATTTGCATACTACGCTTTTATTATATAGGATTGCAGCCCTGGGAAACTAATACATCCAATTAGCTAGTATTATGGAATTTAAATAATCTCATCATTTGCAGTATGAGAAATACTTATCTTCAACCTAAAAACTGAGAAAAATATTTAGTTCACCACTTCAGAACAACTAAAGGTAGCATCGCCCATTTAATGCATTGTCCCTTTTGGGGTACTGACACAGGGATGAATTTGACATTAAGACTCCAATGGACAATGAATGCACATTGCTGAGAGCCATCAGAGATCCAATGAGGTGCTCACAAAGGCCAGTAAAGCACCTGCATGGAATAGGGATTCAGTTCACCTTAGTTGATATCCAACAGCCCTACAGGAAGCTAGGTCTTTGCTGAAGTCCCCTGCTGGAACACAAATTTAACACAGAACTACAGATGACAAGAAGTTAATCTGTCACATTTAAAGTCTTCTTATGATTTGTAACATCACAGTGATGACAGCTTTTCTAATAGTTAATTTCTGGTAGGTAACTTGTGGGTTATAATTTCACCTTCTATTAGTTCTAAGTTCCCCAAAATATGATTTTTTTAAGCCCAGATTCAGTTTATTTCAAACCAGCGCAAATATGTGTGACTAATGTTACATACCAGTCTGACAGAATGGGGCAATATCTATGGTATTTCCAGAATTGTTGGACATTTTTAATTTTATCAACCCTATGTCTTCAGCATGAACTAAAAAGAGATAATGCATAGGATGACATGTAAACTTCTGCCCCATTTATTTTTTATAAAATTGACAACATTTCTAAGACTCAACTTTTACTTGGGACACCCATTAGAAGTGAATTCAAATTCTCCAAAAAAATTTGTTCCTTTGTTACTATTTCTCCTGATTAAAATTTAAGCCAGCACAACTTAATGTATCTCCAATAACTGAATATGATTAATTAGAGCAACTGGCAAACATAAGAATGAAAATATTGACCACAAAAAGTCACCTTCCAGGATTAATTTTCTAAAAAGCACTGCCCCTCTATATATAAAAAGCAATATTAACCTACCTTGTTTTCGAACATCTTCTACAGCAGCCACAAGCTCCTCCTTAAGAAACTGACTCTCCTTTGCAATTTTATCCCCTTTCTCCAAGAAATTCTCAGTTGCTTGTTCAACAGATGCAGCCAAAACATGGGCCTTCTTAGAACGACCTCTCTTCTTATTAGAGGGCCCCTTACTATTGGTGTTTACCAGAGTCGTAACCTAAAAGTTGCATTTTTAAAAATTAAACTACAGTCAATTAAAATTAAAATAACAGACTAATATCTTCAAAATAGCAAAAATAAATTATTCATAACAAGTATCACATTTATGACATTTCATCAAGCATTAAAAAATAACATACAACTCTCTCCATGTTTAAAGTATACAGCAATGATACTCTAGTTTCTCAAATAATTTAGCTCTCATATAGAAGATAGAAAATACTTTAATTCCTCAAACATGAATATTAGATTTTTCATTATCTTATAAATTAAAAACTGACTAGAAACAAGTTAGAAATCTCTACTCTTGTGTCATTAAGAAGTTGCAGGGGGTCAGGAGGAGTAGAATAGGGTAAGGGGGATAAATGGTGATGAAAAGAGACTTAACTTAGGATGGTGAACACACAATACAATATTCAGATGATGTATTATAGAATTGTATACCTGAAACTTGTATAATCTTATTAACAAACTAGAAGCCCGGTGCACGAAATTCGTGCACGGCGTGGGGGTGTCCCTCAACCCAGCCTGTACCCTCTCCAATCTGGGACCCCTCGAGGGATGTCCGACTGCCCATGTAGGCCCGATCCCAGTGGGATCGGGCCTACATGGGCAGTTGGTTATCCCTCTCACAATCCAGGACTGCTGGCTCCCAACTGCTTGCCTGCCTGCCTTCCTGATTGCCCCTAACCGCTTCTGCCTGCCAGCCTGATCACCCCCTAACCACTCCGCTGCCAGCCTGGTTGATGCTTAACTGCTCCCCTGCCAGCCTGTTTGCCCCCAACTTCCCTCCTCTGCCAGCCTGGTCACCCCTAACTGCCCTCTCCTGCAGGGTTGATCACCTCTAACTGCCCTCCTCTGCCGGCCTGGTCACCCCTAACTGCCCTCTCCTGCAGGGTTGATCACCTCCAACTGCCCTCTCTTGCAGGCTGGGTGCCTCCCAACTGCCCTCTCCTGCTGGCCATCTTGTGGTGGCCATCTTGTGTCCACATGGGGGCAGGATCTTTGACCACATGGGGGCAGCTATATTGTGTGTTGCAGTGATGATCAATCTGTATATTACTCTTTTATTGGATAAGATAGAGGCCTGGTGCACGGGTGGGGGCCAGCTGGTTTGCCCTGAAGGGTGTCCCGGATCAGGGTGGGGTTCCCTTGGGGCGTGAGGCGGCCTGAGCGAGGGGCCTGTGGTGGTTTGCAGGCCGGCCAAGCCCCCTGGCAACCCAAGCAGAGGCCCTGGTATCTGGGATTTATTTTCCTTCTACAATTAAAACTTTGTAACCTGGAGCGGAGCCAAGCCTGCTGCTCCCTCCGGGGAGGCAGCCTTTCTGTGGCAGTTAATTCACCTTCTACAATTGAAACTTTGTAGCCTTAAGCGGGTGAGCCCGGCCAGGGTGTGTGGAAAGCTTTGCTTCCCCTGTTGCCGCCGGCAACCCTGGCCTGCTCTCTCAAGCTCCATTCTGCCGCCATTTGTTTGAATTTGTTTACCTTCTATAATTGAAACTTTGTAGCTTGAGTGGAGGCTTAGGCCTGCAACGGCTATGGAAAGCTTGGCTTCCTCTGTTACCTGGGAAACCTTGTTCTCTGTGGCTGTAGCCATCTTGGTTTGGGTTAATTTGCATACTCGCCCTGATTGGCTGGTGGGCGTGGCTTTACTGGTGGGCGTGGCTTATGTAGTGGAGTGATGGTTAATTTGCATATTACCATTTTATTAGAGAGGATGTCACCACAACAAATTCAATTTTTTTTAAAAGAGTTCCAGAAAGAGGTCAACAATGAATTCACTTTTATCTGAAAGTCACGTTTTTCCCATTTTCAACCTGTGCAAAATGTTTTAAGATAATTTACTTATGAAATCTTTTTACAGTTTCTTCACACAAATATCAGCAATTAATTAGTGAAGAACCTTAAGAAAGGAACAACTGCCCAAAGTAGTCTATCACAATGGTGTTTTGAGTCCAAGAACAATAACCATCATAAATACATATCCTATATAATAATCCTATATAATAAAAAGGTAATATGCAAATTGACCGTCACACCCTCGCACAAGATGGCCGCCCCCATATGGTCACAAGATGGCCACCACAAGATGGCCGGCAGGGGAGGGCAGTTGTGGGCAATCAGGCAAGCAGGGGAGGGCAGTAGGGGCGACCAGGCCTACAGGGGAGGGAGGGCAGTTGGGGGGGACCAGGCCTGCAGGGGAGAGCAATTGGGGGCGACTGGGCCGGCAGGAGAGGGAAGTTAGGGGTGACCAGGCCTACAGGGAAGGGCAGTGGGCAGTTAGGGGCAGCCAGGCCAGCAGGGGAGGGCAGTTGGGGGCGACCGGGCCAGCAGGGGAGGGCAGTTGGGGGCAAACGGGCCATCAGGAGAGGGCAGTTGGGGGCGACCAGGCTGCCAGGGGAGGACAGTTGGGGGTGATCGGGCCGGCAGGAGAACAGTTAGGCATCGATCAAGCTGGCAGAGGAGTAGTTAGGGGGTGATTAGGCTGGCAGGCAGAAGCAGTTAGGGGCAATCAGGCAGGCAGGCAGGCAGGCAGGCAAGCAGTTGGGAGCCAGCAGTCCCAGATTGTGACAGGGATTGGGCCTAAACCGGCAGTCGGACATCCCTCGAGGGGTCCCAGATTGGAGATGGTGCAGGCTGGGCTGGGGTACATCCCCCCTACCCCCACCCCAGTGCACGAATTTCGTTCACCTGGCCTCTAGTAATACTAGAAAATCTATAGGATGAAGATGACTGAAGATTTGTTATTAATCTGTCACACAAAAGACTTACTGAGAGTTATAGTAGATGGGCTCCAAGAAAGTAAATATACCTGAGTCTTACCACACACCCCTATATATTTTAAAAATTATATATGTGCAACACACATGTGTGTGTGTATATATATATATATATATATATATATATACTATTTATATTTATCAGTTGAAATGGAATTTTTAAGAAAGAAAGCATATGCCACTACATTTTGACTATCTACCTCTCTCTCTCACTCACTCACTCTTTCTCTCTCACTCACACTAGTCAACTGTGCCAGAACACTAAAAGTGCATACCTAGCTGCTAACAGTTAATGAAATGCCACCCCATTATATTTGTAACAGAGCATACCAAAACTACACCCTCAAATTAAATTACCTGTTAATAGACAATGAAAGGTGTTAAACAGGTGTTAACAGTCAAGATTCCACATCCCATCCTTCTTAGATATATGTTCCAAGAAAATAGCAATGCCAAGAAAATGTCTGCAAAGTGCAAATATTTGGAAATTTGCACTACATACCACTAGCCCATATTGTTGCCATTAAGACTAAAGAAAGCAGCAGCAACTAAAAGGTTGTTTCTAAAGGGTTATGATTCCATACATCAATATTTCATTACTAGAGGCCCGATGCATAAAATTTGTGCAAGGGTAGGCCTTCGCAGCCCTAGCCACCTCAGCCGCTGCTTCGCAGCCGCAGCTTCATCTAGAACAGTGATGGGCAACCTTTTGATCTTGGTGTGTCAAACTTCGCCAAAAAACTGAGCATAACTCGGGTAGTCACTTTGAGGAAAAAACATTATTTCACAAATGTTTCGTCCTCAGGAGCAGCAAATGTTTCATCCTCGGCATGCGGCCACCTCAGCGGCCGCGTGTCATCAGAAATGGCTATGCGTGTCAGTGCTGACACACGTGTCATAGGTTTGCCATCACTTGTCTAGAAGGTCATCCGGACAGTCGTTACACTGTTCAGCCATTCAGTCAATTTATGTATTATACTTTTATTATTATAGATTATTATAGATTAGAGGAGCCAAATAATCTAAGCACCATCAACCTAACGCTCAAATGCTCAAATTAAACCTTTGAACTAAATAACTTTGTTCTATGTTTGTTACTGCTATGGAACCATGTTACAATAACTATGTATGTATTTGTTTTCAGATGCTTACCTGTGTAACAAGAGGCTCCAACAGTCTTTCAACGGCCAGAGTCCTGATCTCTAGACTTTTGGGGTCCCATTTGAAGTTTATGTTGCCTGTGTGAACAGCAGTCATTTCTAAAAGAGAAACAAAAAGTCAATGTCAGACAAACACCAACACAAACATGAAATATGTAACAAATCTCCTTCTTAAGGACTTTTATATCAGGAAAGCTACATTCACCACAAGATGGAAAAAATTCTTACTAGCCTGTACATGAGAACCCAATAACTCTTACAACCTTTTAAGATTTCGAGTTTACAAACATTAGGGGTACTATAAGAAGGTATTACCAAACATATACAGCTTTTCCCTTTGGGCTTCTCTGGCACCAAAGCATTTCTTTCAGTTTTTCTTGCCGACTTAGAAGTAGGATAAAAAGCTAAAGTGAATGAACCCTAATACAAAAGATTCTTATTTTGAAAAACATCAATCAGTTGCCTCCTGTATGCTCCCCAAACAGGGATCAAACCCAAAACCCAGGCATGTGCCCAGACTGGGAATCGAACCCACCACCTACCTTCTTCTGGTGTAGGGACAATGTTCAACCAATTTAGCCACATTGGCAAGGGCTGTAGTACATTATCTAAACTAGAGGCCCGGAGCATGAATTCATGCACGGGTGGGGTCCCTCTGGGTAGCCTGCAGGGATCAGGCCGAAACCCGCAGTCCAACACCGCCTGCAGCTCCTACATGCCACTCCCACTCATCCCGGCCCCACTGTGCCTGCCATGGGCTCCCACCCAATCAGTCCCAATCGGGAGAGGCTCGCAGTGCTCGCCAGCCATGAGCCCTGCGTCTGGCACCCTCCCTAGGGGAGTGGTCTGCGGGACTGGGCTGAAACCAGCTCTCCAACATCCCCTGAGGGGTCCCAGGTTGTGAAAGGGTGCAGGCCAGGCTGAGGGACCCCTCTGGTTGTCAGTGGACGTCACAGTGAGTGGTTAAGCAGCCTTAGCATATCATTAGCATATTACACTTTGATTAGTTGTTCGGTTGTTCTGCCGTTCGGTCTATTTGCATATTACCCTTTTATTATATAGGACTAAAGGCCCAGTGCACGAAATTTGTGAATGGTAAGGGGGAGGGGGGTCCCTCAGCCCGGCCTGCACTCTCTCCAATCCAGGACCCCTCGGGGGATGTCCAACTGCCGGTTTAGGCCCGATCCCGCAGTTGGAAATCCCTCTCGCAATCCAGGACCACTGGCTCCTAACTGCTCGCCTGCCTGCCTGATCGCCCCTAACTGCTTCTGCCTGCCTGCCTGATCACCCCCAACTGCCCTCCCCTGCCGGCCTGATCTCACCCGGAACGGCCCTCCCTTGCTGGCCTGATCTCGCCCCCAACTGCCTTCCCCTGCCAGCCTGATCTCACCCCCAACTGCCCTCCCCTGTTGGCCTGGTTGCCCCCAACTGCTCTTCTCTGCCAGCCTAATCGTCCTTGACTGACTGCCTGATTGCCCCTAACTGCATTCCCTTGCTGGCCTGATCTCACCCCCAACTGCCCTCACCTGCCGGCCTGATCGCCCCTAGCTGCCTCTGCCACAGCTCCCACCACCATGGCTTTGTCTGGAAGGAAGTCGGACATCCGGAAGAGAAAAATGGAAAGTGGGACAGAAAGTTAGATGAAGAGAGAAGGGAGTGAGAGAGGAAGGACAGGAGGAGGAGGACAAGGAAAGGAGGGAAATGGGGAAAAAGGGACAGGAAGGGAGAAGGGATGGAGAGAATGAAAGGGGTAGGAGGGGAGGAGAAGGGAGGAGGAATAAGAGAGGAAGGGGAAAGTGAAGAAGGTAAAAGGAGGAGAACAGAGGAAGAGAAGAGAGAGATATCTTGAAATGTGACTTGGGGCATGTGTGGGGAGGGGTGTGGGATGAGAACAAATATGTGATACCTTAATCAATAAAGAAATTTTAAAAATATATTGATAAGAATAAATAGCTTGATAAGAAAAAAAAAGAAATGTGGCCAGTGTGGCTGAGGAATTGATTTTTTTAATTTTATTTCATTTTAATTAATGTTAAAATCTGTATTTAAATGATGACCAGAAAAAAAAAGATTATAAAATGATGACTAGGACAAGATAGAAAAGCACATGTCTGTGACTAGTTCATTCTTAACAACTTCAATATAAAAATATCTGTATAGCCCTAGCTGGTGTGGCTCAGTGGACAGAGCATTGGCCTGCCCACTGAAGGGTCCTGGGTTTGATTCTGGTCAAGGGCACATGCCTGGGTTGCGGGCTCAATCCCCAGTAGGGGGCATGCAGGAGGCAGTCAATTGATGATTCTCTCTCATCATTGATGTTTCTATCTCTCTCTATCCCTTCCTCTCTGGAATCAATAAAAAAATATTTTTTTAAAATATATTTTTTAAATGTATATCATCTGCCATAAATGTATGCCTGAGTGACAATGAATAGGTGGACCCCATTAGATGTTGCTGAAAATATCAGCACAGGTATCATTTAACATTTCACCAAGACTTATCTAAGCATCAAAAAATTCTAGAATCATTAGAGATGGAGTGCCAAAAAGAATTTAGATTTTGGATTTGCTTAATCTGGTAATAAAGAATGCCAGTTTCCAGGGAATTTGTTTCATTCCAAGTGGGCAAATACGCTCTCTACACTGATATGTCAGGCCTATACTTTGGTTTTTAAAGGTTATTTGTCCACTAATCTGATGAGCCCTAATCAGTAAACTTCAGAAGATGGAGTGCTCTGGATTGCTAAAGGGCTAATAACAGTTCAAGCAAATGTCATCAAATGTCACAGATAAGACATTTTAGAAAGAATGATTTATCCCATGGATTCTGCACTCCTGTATCCTATTACTCCATAGTCACTGCATCAACACAAATATAACAGAAAACTCCTCAAGGGTTGTAGGAGAGCCAAGAAATAAATGAAGCCAGCTGAAGTAGTCATGTGGTCACATTTGTTTTAATTCTTAAACAAGTACAGCAAATAATTCGCGTTCCCAAAGAAATACAATCTTTTTTTTTTTCTTCTTGAAATAAAAAGCCTTCTTCAAAAGCAGGAGCCCAGGGAAAGACAGTAGTTAGCTAAACCCCAACTTGGGGCAAAGCCCTAGGTTTGAGGACTTTGTACCTTTTGAAAACCAGCAAATCAAGCAGCATACACACACATTCCTATTGCTTTAGAACCGAAGCTCAAGCCCTTTTCCTCCATAAGCAAAACTGAGAACCAAACACGGCCAGTGTGGCGCAGTTGGTTGAGAGTCATCCCATGCACTAAGAGGTTGCCGGTTCTGTTTAGCGCACATGCCCATGTTTCGGGCTTGATCTCCAGTAGGGGACATGCAGGAGGCAGCTGATCTGTTTCTCTCTCATGATGTTCCTCTCTCTCCCTCTCCCGCCTCTCTCTCTAAAAATCAGTAAACTTATTTTTAAAAAATAAAAAAACTGAGAACCAAGATGAGCATTCTGGTCTGAGAAATAGGGTCTCAGGCTTAGGGAAGCTGTGGAGGAGAAGGAAGGCTGTCTGGAGATACCCGGAAGGAGGAAAGAGGGAGGAAGCTGCCCAAGGTGAGCCTGCAAAGAACGGGCCAGCCCCATCAGGGGAAAAGGCTTCTGATACTTAAAAGAAAAACTAGGTTTATCTTAGAGAAAAAACAAGACTCCCCTGAAGATTTGTACAGCCCTGGCCGGTTTTTCTCAGTGGTTAGAGCATCAGTCTGTAAACGGAAGAGTCGTGGGTTTGATTCCCAGTCAAGGGCAAGTACCTCGGTAGCAAGTTCCAGAGCCCTGGTAGGGGCACTTGCGGAAGGCAACCAATCCATGTGTCTCTCTCACATCAATGTTACTCTCTCTCCCCCCTCCTCCCTCCCTTACACTCTTTCTAGAAATCAATGGAGAAAAATATCCTCGAGTGAAGATTAAAAAGATTTGGACAGCCCGGCTGGCATGGCTCAGTGGTTGTGAGCATCAACCTTATGCACCAAGAAGTCGCTGGTTTGATTCCCGGTCAGGGCACATGCCCGGATTGCGGGCTCAATCCCCTGTGTGTGTATTGGGGGCGCAGGAGGCAACCAATCAATGATTCTCTCTCATCACTGATGTTCCTATCTCTCTCTCCCTCTCCCTTCCTCTCTAAAACCAATAAAAATATATTAAAGAAAAAAAAAGATTTGTACAGATGTTGATAATTTAAAGGTTCTCATTTTTAAAAAGCCTTCTTGGTCTTCTATTTTCCAAATTTTGATACTTTGGGGTACAAAATAATTTCACTTTCTTCTTAACTCTAACAAAGGCAAAGTGTAAGCACAATAATGAATTGCCAATGACATCTGACTCTGGGGAGACTTAGGAGGGACTAGGACTGGTTAATCAGGAAAACGTGACCAGCTGCCCATCAGCTCTAAACAATCTTTATGATGTAGATCAGGGGTCCTCAAACTTTTTAAACAGGGGACCAGTTCACTGTCCCTCAGACCGTTGGAGGGCCAGACAATAGTTTTAAAAAAACTATGAACAAATTCCTATGCACACTGCACATATCTTATTTTGAAGTAAAAAAACAAAACGGCAAAAACACCCGCATGTGGCCCGCGGGCCGTAGTTTGAGGACACCTGATGTAGATCTAGGGTTAGCAAGTCATCCAATTTTTCAAGAGATGCAGATTTTTATGTGAAATCTTCCAACTTTAACATTAGCAACTAGTTCCAAAAAATTTTACCATTGTGTGGGACAAGCAAAGGTGCCCTGTTTGTCAATACTTTGCAACCACTGAACAAGATTCTCCCCTAAAATCCCTTCCATTTTTACATTCCAGAACTCCACATTCCCTTAAGTAATTAACATCTCTGAGAAGTCTCTAGCCTCCCCCATAAAAATTCAACAGATGCAGGCTCCCACTAAAGGTGTTAAGGCAAAGGACTCAATCACTCACTAACATCGAGAAACTTGAAATATACTGACACTTGAAAACTGGAAACCCATTCAGTGTGTTTTCTAGTCTTTCAATTACCATTATGGAAGTAGACTGCCTTGTACGGCATCTTTAATCAAAGGCCCTGCCAAGAATGATACTGAACATTATTAAACTACAGAGCAAAGGTATGCTTTTGGTGACCCCAACCCTAAAAGGATTCCAAAAAGTAGTAGAGTATTTAAAATCTAATGAGAATATGTTCTCTGGAAAGAACATGGCTTCTGGTACCAGCTTTGCCATTAACTTATTATTTGATCTTGGGCAATCACTTCACTTCTCCGGGTCTTCAGTTTTTTCATCTATAAAATGAAAGGGGTTGAATTCCAAGCTCTAAGCCCTTCCAGCCCTGAAATTCTAGTATTCCTTTCCTTTATATCTCTCTCCATAGCCTCTATATTGTTATATTGAGGGTAATTTTCCCCAGGTTTTGCCTGTGGTCTTCCTAGCTAGATGTTAAGTTTAAGGAGGATAACTATGCTTATGTTTCTTTATATCCCTTAAGTTGCTGGCAATAAGGTATTTTATGCAGAACAGACACAGTATTGGTTTAACTGAATTTATGCAACCTGATTTTAAAATATTTACAAGCCTACCAAGACAAAGCTCCTGCCTTAATCTTAGTCATAGCTTCTGCTTTTCTATAATTAATGATATTGTTTAGAGTAGCTAAACAAGTAAGTTTCAAACTCTTGGCAGTTTCTAAGTTTTCCAATTAACTTACAGAGCACTCCTTCACAAGATCTATTACAAAACCTACTAAAGCTAGCCAACCTTAATGAATTACAACAACCTTAGGTTTTTACAGGAGAAATCATGCTTAGTGGAATTAAATAAAAAGTTAAACTGTATTCAGTCGTAATTACCTTATAAACAGCAATCCCGGCTATAAAGCAAAAGTTCACTATAAATTCAGAAAGCGGCAGAGATGAAGGAGTTTGACCAGCAATCTTTATGACAGAGAAATGAAGAAGCAAGCAGAAAATAAAAGCACAGCTCCATCAGAACTAGGGAAGCTGATTGTTGGCAAACTGCCTCAAAAAGAGCTACATACCTACTTCAAAGACTTTAAATGTTCATTTACATTTAAAATGTAAAATCTCAGAGGAACCAAGATGGCAGCATAGGTAAACACCTGAACTTGCTGCCTCGCACAACCACTTCAAAACTACAACTTAAAAGACAAAATGGACATCATCCAGAACCACAGGAAAGCTGGCAGAGTGGAATTTATACAACTAGAAGGAAAGAGAAAAGCACACTGAGACTGGCAGGAGGTGAGGAGGTGCGGAAGTGAAGTACGGAGGTACAGAGGCACGTGCAGAAAGGGGCTGGCAACTGAGTACGCTGTTGTCTTTTTCAATCGGGAGGGAGATACAAGCTGCCGACTGCTCTGAACTCCAGTTCCGGGCGAGACTCTGGGGACCCAGACTCATAGGGGAAAAAACTGGACTGTCTGGCACTGGGCCGGAACACAGGGTGGCTTTCTCTCAGAGGTGCTTGCAGTGATCATTGTTCCTGCACAGTGCCACAGGACACAGAGACCTGGGGACCTTTTCGGGGCAGGGCTGACGGTCAGCCACTGCTGTTTGCTCCACCCTGATGATTCCCTGAGACCCCACCCCACCCAATTTACAACCCCACCCAAGCTGTGTGCAGCGGCTTTTGCATAGGAATGGCCTGGCCTTTTGCAATCTAAAACCTAACATACTGCAGCTAGGTCAGAGAGCCCCAGAGCCTCCAAAAGAAGGCCCAAAGCTGGACAGCAGCTTGCATTGCTTCAAAGCTGGGCCTCATCTGGGCACCTCCAAACCCCAAACAAAGAGGAGGAATCTGCAGATCTCTCTGTAGCTCCTGCTGGGTGGCCCCAGGCAGTGGCTGACTTTGCATCTCCTTGGAGATCTAAGAGCCAGTGTACCCAGGGGTCAGAGTAGGACCATCCAGATTACAACTCTTCACATCCATAAGAGACACACTCAGGGGGCAGATTCAGTGAGCACCAAAGCCCCACTGAAGCAAGTCTTGCCCCATAAGGGTGTCTCCAGCACTGAAGTTCTCCCATCATAGACACAACTGATCCTCACAGCCAATTGACCTGGAGGTCAATTCCTTCCCGTGATACCAACAGCAATCAAAGCTTAACTACAAGACTGTGCACACAGCCCACAAAGGGGTGCAGCAAGAGTGTCCACCTCGGGTAATTAGGGAAGCTGAGCCACTGGGCCCTATAGGACACCTAGCACACAAAGCCACTCTATCAACACAGGGAAGCAGCCAAAATGCGGAGACAAAGAAACAAGTCACAAATGAAAGAAATGGATGAAAGCAAAATACTGGATATAGAGTTCAAAACCACTACTCAAGAATCTTCTAGAAACTTCCGAGAAATTTAGTGATATGCGCAAGGATATGAAAAAGGACCAACTAGAAATTAAGCATACACTGACTGAAATAAAGAATAATATACAGAGATCCAACAGCAGACTAGAGGATCCCAAGAATCAAGTCAAGGATTTGAAATACGAAGAAGCAAAAAACACCCAACCGGAAAAGCACAAAGAAAAAATAATCCAAAAATATGAAGATAGTGTAAGGAGCCTCTGGGACAACTTTAAGCATACCAACATCCAAATTATGGGGGTGCCAGAAGAAGAGAGAGAGCAAGATATTGAAAACCTATTTGAAGAAATAATGACAGAAAACTTCTCCTACCTGGTGAAAGAAATAGACTTACAAGTCCAGGAAGCACAGAGAACCCCAAACAAAAGGAATCCAAAGAGGACCACACCAAGACACATCATAATTAAAATGCCCCCAAGAGCAAAAGACAAAGAGAGAATATTAAAAGCAGCAAGAGAAAAACAGTTAGTTACCTACAAGGGAGTACCCATTTGATTGTCAGCTGATTTCTCAACAGAAACTATGCAGGCCGGAAGGGAGTGGCAAGAAATATTCAAAGTGATGAATAGCAAGAACCTACAACCAAGATTACGCTACCCAGCAAAGCTATCATTTAGAATTGAAGGTCAGATAAAGAGCTTCACAGATAAGAAAAAGCTAAAGGAGTTCATCACCACCAAACCATTATTATATGAAATGCTGAAGGGTATTCTTTAAGAGGAAGAAGAAAAAGGTAAAGATAAAAATTATGAACAAAGTGACAACAAATACATATCTACCAACAAGTGAATCTAAAATTCAACTGAATAAAAAATCTGATGAACAGAATAAATTGGTGAATACAATAGAATCAGGGGCATAGAAAGGGAGTGGACTGACTGAGGGGGGAAGGAGGTGTGGGGGTTATGGGAAGAGACTGGACAAAAATCGTACACTTATGGATGAGGACAGTGGGGGGGCGTAAGGGCAGAGGGTGGGGTGGGAACGGGGTGGAGGGGAGCTATGGTGGGGGGGGGAGAAGAACAACTGTAATAATCTGAATAAAGATTTATTTTTAAAAATATAAAATCTCAGACAACTCTTGTAGTAATATTTTTGCCAATATATCCCCTCAGGCCAGGGAATCAAAAGGAGAAAATAAACAAATGGGACTACATCAAACTAAAAAGCTTCTGCACAGCAAAAGAACCATCAACAAAATGAAAAGGGAATCCACTGAATGGGACAACATATCAATGAAATCTGAAAAGGGGTAAATTTCCAGCATGTATAAAGAACTTGTACAACTCAACACCAGGCGACAAACAATCCAATTTAAAAATGGGCAAAGGACCTGAATAGACAAATGGCAACAGACATGTGAAAAAATGCTTTACATCACTAATCATCAGAGAGATGCAAATTAAAACCATGCGATATTACCTCACATATGCCAGCATGGCTACCATCAATAAATCAACAAACAACATGTGCTAGCGAGGATGTAGAGAATGTGCACTGTGGGTGAGAATGAAGACTGGTGTAGCTGCTATGGAAAAAGAGTAGGGAGTTTTCTCAAAAAATTAAATATGGAACTGCTTGATGACCCATTGGTCCCATTTCTGAGAATATATCTAAAGAAATCCGAAACACTAATTCAAGAGAATATATGTACCACTAAGTTCATTGCAGCGTTGTTTACAATAGCCAAGATCTGGAAACAGCTCAAATGTCCATCAGTAAATGAGTGGCTAAAAAAGATATGGTACATTTAGATAATGGAATACTATGCGGCCATAAAAAAGAAGGAAATCCTGCCCTTTACAACAACAATGGATGGACCTGGAGATTATTATGCTAAGTGAAATATGCCAGTCAGAAAATATAAATGCTATATGATCTCACTTACATGTGGACTCTTAACAAAATAAACTGACACACAAAATACAGAGACATGGATACATGGAATAGACTGACAGCTGTCAGAGGGGAGGGGGGCCTTAGGGGGCTGGATGAAAGAAGGTGAAGGAATTAACCAAAAACATACATACATAGCACAGACCACAGTATGGGACTAGCCAGAGGGAAAGATGGGGGTGGGGGATGGACAAAGGGAAGAAAATGGAGATGGAAAGAGACTGTTTGGGGCAATGGGCACACAATACAGTGTATAGATGATGTTTCATTGAGTTGTATACTTAAAATCTGTTTGATTTTGCAAACCAGTGTCACCCCAATAAATTCAGTTAAAACAATAAAGACAAATTGTTTTAAAAAAATAACAACACATAATCAGAGTAGTAAAATGTTTCCCATTTACTGCAGTGACTGAATTAAATAAGCCATCATTTGTATGTGGCCAACCCATCATATACAAACACGTATTATATTAGGCACTTATATGGCACACAGAAGTTGTCACTCTCCTTCCAGTTATACATATCTATAAAAAAAAAAGACACTTGGCTAGATCTTTATTATTTTTAAAGATTATGATTATCAAAAACACTAAGCAAAAGGCAAAATGTAATCCTTTAAAAACTGTCAACCATTTAGCCACTCAATCAACAAATATTTGAGTGCCTTCTCCATACAGGCACTATTCCAGATAGCACAGAACAAGGCTAAAAACATAAATAAGACAGGTATAAATAAGACAGGTATCCGTGCTAAGAAAAAAAATTTTAAGCAGGGTAATGATAATGAAATTATGTAGGGTCCTTCAAGGGCCTTTCTGTCTTGATAACATTTGAAAGTCAAGGAAGAGGCAGTCAAGTGAGTATCTAGAGCAGGGGTCCTCAAACTTTTTAAACAGGGGGCCAGTTCACTGTCCCTCAGACCGTTGGAGGGCCGGACTATAGTTTAAAAAAAAACTATGAACAAATTCCTATGCACAGTGCACATATCTTATTTTGAAGTAAAAAAACAAAACAGCAAAAACACCCGCATGTGGCCCGCGCCGTAGTTTGAGGACGCCTGATCTAGAGGGAAGAGCATTGCAGGCAGAAGTAACAAACAAGGCAGCATCTCCTAGGACTTAGGGGGGGAAAAAAACAATGTGGCTGGAGCATAGAACAAGAAGAGGTGAGATCAAGTGGGGGAGGGGCCCTCCAGAGTTACTGAAGTGACTATTTGCATTAAGAACTGGATATCTATGTTATTTACTTAAGCTTTCATCCCATATGATTTAGATAACTAACAATGGAAGTGTTTAACAGAAAGCTACAGTAAACCCTCCTAACAGACAACTGATTATGGATACACAGGAGGTCTCTGTTTCCATAAGAAACTGGATGCTTCTGTTCTGAAAAGAAAAAGAAAAGATGAAACCAGCATCTGGACTGGAGGCACAAAAGAAAAAGAGACAAAAGGAAAGAACAATGGGACTACAAGGCAGAGCAACTTTAACATAGCTGAGGGAAAGCCCACAGGAAGAAGAGGACTATCTTGGAGAGCCAGGAGAAAAGATGCCTGCACTTGACTAGAATCTAGGAAGTTAACCAGACTGAGAAAACAAAGAATTGTATTGTAGAATATATACCTTTGATAACCTATTTTGTCATTCATTACTTCATAAATAACTAACCAATTATCCAATTATCATGTCCCAGGATCCTGCTAGGTGTTAGGGACACAAAGACTAATTAGAAACCCCTACCAGATCATCACAGCAATTAATGATTAAGTACAAAAGTAACCAGGTGCTTTTACAATGGAGAAATCTGGCAGATGCCACTTAAACAGTGTTTAAACTTAGCATCACCACCAGTGGTACAACCTGACAACAACTGCAATGCCCTGAGAAAGAGTCATCTTCACATGGGTAGTATTCCTGCTAAACGTGGAAATTAGACCAATTCAAAGGCAGGACATCTATATAAAACTAGCCTAAACTCTCCAAAAGTGTCAGTGTATTGGAGGGGGGGGGGGGGGCGGGGAGGGTTTAAAGGCTAAAAGTCAAAACTAAAGAAACAGGACAACTAAATGCAGTATGTGATCTTTTACTGATTCCTGGATTAAAAAAAAAAAAACTATAAAGGGCATCACTGGGACAACTGGTGGAATTTATATGAATATGGACTGTGCATGAGAGCAATACTTCTGGAAATCTTGTTAAAAGGCATATTCTGATTCAGTAGGTCTAGGGTAGGAAAAGTCTACATTTCTCACAAGTGCCCAGGGAAAGCTGACATTGGTTCTTAGGCCACTCTTTAAAAGGAACTAAATAATGTTATTCCTAGGCATTACATACTGAAGAACTTAAAAGGTGAAGTACCCTGATATCTACAGTCAAATGTCTCAGAAAAAAATGTTTATATAGAGGAATTGTGCAAATTTGAAAATGTTAATAACTGGTTAATCTAGATGAATTGATAAATTAAGTGTTCACTGCATTATTCTTTCAACTTTTCTGTACATTTAAAGATTTTTCTTTAAGTTGGGGAAAAATACTCACAGTCTAGACAGGAAAATAGTTACAACACAACAGAAAGTATGAAGTTATAAATTGCTCCATTAGTGCACAAGAGGAGTGCCCAGGAGAGAATTCCCAACTGGCCAGCAAGTCCTCACTCAGGATCCAATGTACGGATGGAGTTAGGGGGCAGCTGTTTCAGGTTCTGCAAAGGGGCAATAACACTAGAGAACTTTGACACCTTCCAAGAAACACAAATGTGAGTGAAAAAAAGAAGATGAAGAGATGGCAGATAAGCAAAGAAGTTAAGAGATTTGAATTTCATCTTTCTTAATTTAAAAATACTTTGGACCATTCTATTCTTACTTATTAGTATTCTAACTGTTTATACTAGTTACCTAAGGAATCCTGAACATCCCCACTACCACCACTCAAAAATGGAACAAACCCCACCTCTTACAGTTACCATAGTGAAGTCTTCAGCCAGCAAGTGCGTTCCAAACCACTGTGGCATTTCCCCAATCTAAAGTTCACACACACAACTGCAGAGTTGAGTTCCTCAAAACTCCAAAGGCCCCAAACCAAGCATCTTCTTTCCAATCTATTCCCCTTGTGGCCTTCCCCATCTTCACTGACCAAAGCTCCACCAAACCAGGTCCCTTAGAAACAGACTCTAGAACCCCCTTTCCTCCTCTTCCCTCCCCCTCCTCTGCACCTCAGTAAATATCTCACTCTACTAACCCTTCCCGTTCTCAGGGCTCTGGCCTAGATCCTGGTTTAGACTACCTAGGAGTCTTCTCCTAACAGCCCTAGTAATCTGCTTCCACAGACAAGATGAAGCCAAAACTCCTGCGAGCAAACATGATCCGCACTAGCATATCAACCTCATCACCTGCCTCCACTCCATGAAACTCTTCTCCAGTGCATGTGCATGTCTCCAGAGCTCTGTACAAGCAAGTCCTTTCCTCTGCTCAAAGCACCCTTCCAGACTTTTCCACCTTCCTTCAAGACTTACACAAATGTCCTCTGCTTCTGCTCACTCTTTTCTGGGTTCCCCCCAGTACTTTACAAGCATCTCCTGTCTATTACAGCACTTGCCACAGAGCACTATATTAGTGTGTCTATCTCCCAAGAAACTGAAAGCTCTTTAAGCATAGGGACCATGGCTTTTGTAAGCATGGTAACTTTCATCTAATAACATTTTACACATTATTAATTAAATTGGCTCAACTGTTTTAGGTTTCATCTAGCATGAAGAAAGAAATAAGAAATGTTTCTTATTATAGATTAGTAAAAATGGGTATCCCATTCATTTGTAAATTCCTTGAGGCTATTAACAATGGGTGACTCCCACATTAACATCTCCCCCAACACCTGCTTTGAAATGCAGACTTACAATCTATATATATAAAAGGCTAATATGCTAAGTGACCCTCCGCCCATCCAACCAGTCGCTATGGCGCACACTGACCACCAGAGGGTAGACGCTCAACGCAGGAGCTGCTGAGCTGCAGTGACTTGGCAGCGGCAGTTCTCGGGCTTCTTGGGTGATGCACCCTGAAACCAGAGAGGAGGGAGCCCAATTTCTCGCGGGGCCACACGATTCCACCTTCAGCCGTGGGTTATGTTGTTGTTGGGGCACTGTGAGCCCCAAATCTAGTTTACTGCACACTTGCGTCTGCATTCCACACCCTGAACAACAGCAACTTTGCAGAGTGCCCTCTCCCACTCTGGGACCCCCTGGGGGGATGTCGGAGAACTGGTTTCGGGCTAATCCCCACAGGCCAGGCCAAGGGACCCCACCTGCCAGAGGGACCCCGCTCACTCCACAGACACTGGAGAGGAACCACGGGAGGTTGGCTCCAAGGTGTGTCCAGCCCATCTCACCCAGTCCCGCCCCACCGGCCACCTTCTAATTAATTTCCTTTCAATGTGCACAAATCCATGCACCGGGACAATAGCAAAGGTATAATATTTAATTGAACCCTTTCCATGACAGTTGAGATATAGCAAACTAAATACTGCCTTAGACCCTGACTCAATAAAGATACCAAAAAAAAGCCGAAACCGGTTTGGCTCAGTAGATGGAGCGTCGGTCTGCGGACTGAGGGGTCCCAGGTTCGATTCTGGTCAAGGGCATGTACATTGGTTGCGGGCACATCCCCGGTAGGGGGGTGTGCAGGAGGCAGCTGGTCGATGTTTCTCTCTCATCGATGTTTCTGGCTCTCTGTCCCTCTCCTTTCCTCTCTGTAAAAAGTCAATAAAATATATTTAAAAAAAAAAAAAAGATACCAAAAAAAAATCACATCTTTCACTGGTCTTAATGACCCTAAAGAAGCTTAAATTTTTCTCAAGGGTTGCCATCCTTCACTTCTTTGGATTTTCCCCCCTCCTCCCAAGCTATCAAGCTCACATTTTACTTAGCACTTCTCTGCAAAATGACAGGTTTCTAAAGATACACTTCAAAGTCAGTCCAGAGCCTTTCTGAGAACACGATGACCCCAGATCCAAGGAAGCAAGAAAATAACAGCTGATTGTAAGAAACCTTTGCCAATTTAGAGACTCCCCAGGAATAGAATACCTCCATGAATACTACCTTGTCAGTAATAACTTACCCTTTCAGCTTCTGCCTTATTCACTGCACTATCATTTTTCACAAACCATGATTAAGAGTCTGGATTAACACTGAAATATTTAACATTATGAAATATTCAATATACCATGAAAGAATAGTAACAATGCATCTTTGCTTGAAAAGAAAGCCAGTTTCGAAGCTGCACAAGGCTAATGGACTACTAACAAAAACTCCTATCCTTCATGTCACTAGAAATGGTCCACAAATATATGCACTTTCTGAGTTATGATAGCACTTTCACTTTCAAGAACAGTCTGCAGTCTAACCTGGTTAATAAACCAGTTCAGGATTACGTAACTTAATAATTAACCAGGCTTCAAATTCGCACCTTCAACTCATAATGTCAAATACTAGCAAAATAAAATAAGCCATAGCAATAAAACATTTTCAAAATGTAATTGATGATCTATTTCTGTATAACAATATTTAATAATTAAAAATCTCAGAACAAGAAAATGAGGGAAATCCACAACTGAATATAATGAAATGAATAGTCAAAACAATCCAGGAAAAAACTGGCCTTAAAATGATCAACTAAAGAATAATAGTAGTTATTTAACACTTAGATTAAATTATTCATTACAAAATAATTTTTTCATATGTTTTCATTGATTTTTAGGTAGAGAGAGATAGAAACATCAATCGACTGCCTCCTGCATGTTCCTTCCTGGGGATTGATGAAACCCGGGCATGTGCCCTGACCAGGAATCGAACCAGTGATCTCTTGGTTCATGGGTCGACACTCAACTACTAAGCCACACCAGCCAGGCTCATTACAAATTTTTAATGCAAATGATAAGTTCTTTTCTCTGTAAAGCCCTCAAAGTCTTAAAAAAAATTCTCACAGAGGAAAATTATAACAACTTCTATAATTCCCTCTCTTCTTTTACTATAATGGGAACATGGACCAGATAACAAGACATTTTAAAAATCAAATCACACTACCCATATAATAAATGTTCCATATGATCAAGTCTTTGTTACAAATATTTAGAATAACACTTGAAGAGTCCTTTCAAACTGTATTTACATTATGTGCATTACTCCAAATTTGCAACCAGTGAAAAAGCACAAATTAATCCCAATCAAAAAGTGGGGTTGACAAATGAGTCCATCAGAAAGTAAAAAGAAATGCATGTTAATTTCAAGCTCCATTAGAAATGGGGTTGGGGCATGCTTGCACAAGAAGAAATGTTTGATAGTTATAAAAAAAAACTAAAGAAGAAAATAATGAACATTTAGAGGCTCCAACAGAGAAAGGGCAATGTTGGAAGTTTTATGTGAAGTGTGGTTATTTCTGCACACTTTGAACTTGCAATAATGGATAAATTTAGTATAGTGCTCTTGCAAGTGAGCAAACAGAGTGACATAGGGCAAGTCAAGCCAGACTGTCCACTTCCCCAAAATATTCAGCCCACTCAACCCGTGGCCACAACATGGAGGTGCTGAGCAGACTACCAAGCTACACAAGCAACACCTTCCAGGTCCGCAAGCAAGCACACCAGCACTTGGCAAATTTTCGGAACTAATGCTCTGAGATTCTCCCAGATGCCTGATATATTTAACTTCTTAAGAGAAAACAGAAGGTACTAATAAAACTTAAAGCCTCCAACATGTATAATATAACCAAAATCCCTCTAAGTCTTCTAAGGGTATGGCTTCACAATCATTCGTGAGGAAAATATGATTTGGACTGGGAAAGCAAAAAGGATAAACGATTCCACATCTTTCACTGTTGTTTATTCTATACTAGAGGCCCAGTGCATGAAATTCGTGCACAGGTAGGGTCCCTAGTGGCTGCTGGCTGCCAGCCGGGACCTCCCTTCCCCACCCCCACACCCCAGCTGCCTGCCGCCGCCAGCCAGGGCCTCCCTTCCTGCGGTTGGCCAGCTGGCCCCAGCCCCTGGTTGAACTCCTGGTCAAGGGGACAATGTGCATATTAGGCTTTTATTATATAGGATACAGAAACTAGCAAAAAAATATACCTTGTGAATGAATTTAATTTTTAACTGGTTTTTTTTTCCAGCTTTTACGTGCAGTAAAATTCACTCTGATGTACTATTCTGAGTTTTGACAAACTCACAGTTGTGCAAACACCTCCACAATCAAAATATAGAAAAGTTAAAGGGCTTTATTTTAACAGCTTGTACGTACAACTAAATCATAGAATTTAAGTGCACAAAATATTATTAGCTTCAAATGCTAATTTGGTCCATCAACTTTCTGCAAAGCTACAGTAATCCGAACACTGTGGTACTGGCATAGAGAAAAAAACAAACCAACACAATAGAATGGAGCCCAGAAACAAGCATCCACATCTACTGTATAGTCAAGTGATATTTTACAAGGGTATCGAGGTTATTCAATGAGGAAAGGACAGACTTTTCAACAATGATGCTGAGAAAACTGAAAATCCAACTGGAAAAGGATAAAATTGGACCATTACCTAATACCATATGCAAATATTCACTCAAAATGGATCAAAGACCTAAATGTAGGAGCTAAAACAATAAAACTTTTAGAAGAAAACATAGGGCAAAAGATTCATGACACTGGATTTGCCAATGATTTCTTAGATATGACACCAAAGAAAGTAATAGATATATTGGACTTCAAAATGAAAATGTTTGAGTATCAAAGGACATGAACAAAATGAAAAGGCAACCCAGTTAGTTAATGGAAGAAAATATTTACAAATCATATATGTGATAAAGGATTATGTTGTTTTTTATTGATTGCAGAGAGAGGAAGGGAGAGGGGGAGAGAGATAGAAACATCAATGATGAGAATCATTGATTGGCTGCCTCCTGAATGCCCCCTACTAGGGATTGAGCCTGCAAACCAGGCATGTGCCCTAACTGGGAATCAAACCGTGACCCCCTAGTGTATGGGTTGACGATCAACCACTGAGCCACACTGGTGGTGCTGTGATAAAGGATTAACATCTAAAATAGAGAACTCCTAAAATTTAAACAATCAAAATACCAAAAACCTGCCCTAGCTGGTTTGGCTCAGTGGATAGAGCATCAGCCTGCAGACTGAAGGGTCCCAGGTTCGATTCCGGTGAAGGGCACATGCCTGGGTTGCGAGCTTGATCCCCAGTGGGAGGTGTGCAGGAGGCAGCCGATCAGTGATTCTCTCATCATTGACGTTTCTATCTCTCTCTCCCTCTCCTTTCCTCTCTGAAATCATTAAAAATATATATATTTTTAAATACCAAACAACCTGATTATGTGCAAAAGACTTGAATAGACATTTCTCCAGAAATACACGAATGGTCAAAAACACATGAAAAGATACTCAGCACCACTAATCATTAGAAAAATGCAATTCAAAACTACAATGAGCTATCATTTCACACTCATTAGGATGGCTACTACAAAAAGAAAATACATGTTGGTAAGGATGTGAAGAAATTGGAATTCTTGTGCACTGCTGGTAGGAATGTAAAATGGTATAGCTATTGTAAAACAGTATAGTGGTTCCTTAAAAAAAAAAAAAATACATTTACTATATAATCGAACAATTCCACTTCTGGGTATATATCCAAATTAATTGAAAGCAGGGTTTCAAAGAGATATTTGTACACCTGTGTTCCAACAGCATTATTAACAGTAGCTAAAATTTTGCAATCTAAGTGTGCATCAACAAATGAATGGATAAACAAAATGTGTTGTATGTATACAATAAAGTTTATTCAGCCTTAAAAAGGAAGGGAATTCTGGTACATGCTTCAACATGCATGAACCTTGAAGACATTATGCCAAGTGATATAAGCCCAACACAAAAGGAATTCATTGTATGTTTCCACTTTTCTGAAGTACCTAGAATAGGCAAATTAATAGAGAAAGAATGAACAGAGTATACCAGGGACTGGGGAAAGGGGAGGATGAGGAGTTCTTGTTTAATGCAGCAGTCGCCAACCTTTCGGACCTCACAGACCACCGGTTGGCGACCACTGGTTTAATGGGTACAGAGTTCCTATTTAGAATGATGAAGAAGTTCTGAAAATGAACAGTGATGATGGTTGCACAACACTGTAAATTTACTTAATGCCACTGAACTGAACACTTGAAAATGGTTAAAATGGTAAATTTTGTTATGTATATTTAACCACAATAAAAACTTTTCTAAAGTGTAGCAAGTCTTCCCACCTCCCCCTACCTGGGAATTCCACTTCTAAGAAGTTTCCTAAAGAAATAATAAAGCTTTAACCGGTTTGGCTCAGTGGATAGAGCGTTGGCCTGTGGACTGAAAGGTTCCAGGTTCGATTCTGGTCAAGTGCATATACCTTGGTTGCAGGCACATCCCCAATAGGAGGTGTGCAGGAGGCAGCTGATCGATGTTTCTCTCTCATCAATGTTTCTAACTCTCTATCCCTCTCCCTTACTCTCTGTAAAAAATCAATAAAAATATATTTTTTTAAAAAAGAAAAGAAATAATCAAGCATGGGCAAAAGATTTACCTACAAATTAAAGCAGCTCTGGAAGCAAACTAAATGTCTAACTTAATCAAAGAAGCTACATAATAAAATAGGAGGGGATCATTAATATGTTGTTACTTTTTCCTATGGGAGTCACCGGGTTGAGTGTGGCCTTCTCCTCTCATGCCATGGCATGTGCTCATCCACTAATATCAGTGTACTCTAAAAAGGTGGAATCATCAGGCAAAAATGTCACTTTGCCTGCTGCATTCGAGGCTCCTATTCGATCAGATATTGTGAACTTTGCTCACACCAACTTGCACAAAAGCAATAGATGGCCCTAAGCTGTCAGTGAATTGGCAGATCATCAAAACATGCTGAGTCTTGGGGTACTGTGGCTCAAATCCCCATAGTAGGAGGTGGTTAAACTCATCATTCTGGCCAGGGTGCTTTTGGAAATATGTGTTATGGAGGCTGCATGTTTGCACCAACCAAAACCTGGCAGCATTGGCACTGCAGAATGAACACAACACAGAAGCGATATGCCATCTGCTCTGCCCTGGCTGCCTCAGCCTTCCCAGCACTAGTCATTTCTAAAGATCATCATATTGAGGAAGTTCCTGAACTTCCTTTGGTGGTGGAAGATAAAGTTGACGGCTACAAGAAAACCAAGGAGGCTGATTTGCTTCTTAAGAAACTTAAGACCTGGACTGATATCAAAAAGGTCTATTCCTCTCAGTGAATGAAGCTAATGAGAGCTAATAAGGCAAAATGAGAAACAGTCATCATATCCAGCACAGGGGACCGTGCATCATCTATGAGAACAATGGTATCAAAGCCTTCAGAAGAATCATCCCTGGAATTATTCTGCTTCATGTAAGCAAACTGAACATTTTGAAACTTGCTCCTGATGGGGATGTGGGCCATTTATGCATTTGGATTGAAAGTGCTTTCCACAAATTAAAATGATCTGTATGGCACCTGGTATAAAGCTGCCTCCCTCAATAGTAACTACAACCTTCCCATTCACAAGAAGCTCAATACATATTTTAGCAGAATCTTGAAATGCCCAGAGATCGAAAGCACCACACAAGAAGATTCATAGCAGAGTCCTGAAAAAGAATCCATTGGAAAACCTGAAAATCATGTTGACGCTAAACCCATATACAAAGACCAAGCACCAGAGCACCATTTTTCATCAGGCCTAGAACCACAAGCTCCAGATGGATAAAAGCAGCAGCAGCAGCAGCTGCAGTGCTAGAAGTCAAATTAGATGAGAAGGAGGTTCCAAGCAAGACGCCTGTGGTAGGGAAGAAAGGAAAGAAGGCTGCTGGCATCATGAAGCAGAAGTTTTTGGTGGGAAAAAAAGCTACAGCTATCAAGAAACCAGCAGCTGAAAACCCCACAGAAAAGAAGCCCACTACAGAAGAAAAAATGCTTGTGGCATAAACTTCAATTTGTTTATTCAATAAAAGTCAAATCACTTTGCACAGCTGATCTATGTATATAAAAGGCTAAGTGTCCATCCGGTAGCTATGATGCACACTGACCACCAGGGGGCAGACGCTCAACACAGGAACTGCCATGACCACACTGGCCATTTACAAAGAAATGGCACCACAAATAGCTGACAAAGCAACACTCAGCTTCCCCCAAGTGGGACACAGGCCCTGCCACCACCCCGGAGCGACAGCCCACCAAATCGTAGCCAACGCTGCCGAGACCCCCATGGCACAAAATGCGGCCCACAGCCCAGCCCAGCCCAGCAATGGTGGCTGTGGGCGCCAAGTAATAACATCACATAGCAATGCCCAGCTCCCCCTCCCTAGCAACTAGCCTACTTGGACTTTTTTCAGCCCAGGAACCCGACTTGTTTATAGCCAGGTGCAAACATTTTACAGTTTAACCAAATGTTTGTGAAGCATTTTCCCATGCCTCATCTCATTTGATCCTCACAGAAGTCCTGGAGTAGGTAGATAGGAGACTCGGTAGAATCCTATTTTCTTTTCATTAGCAAGATGCGAATAGTGATATTAAAATATTTCTTCTCAGAAACTAAGATGGCAGCATAGGTTAAACACCTAACCTACAGCCTGGCACAACAATTTCAAAAATACAACTAAAAGTCAAAACGGACATCATCCAGAACCACAGGAAAGCTGGCTGACTGAAATGCCCACAACTAGAAGGAAAGAGAAAACCACAAGGAAAATCAGAGGAGCCGTAAAAGCCTGAGGTATGGAGACAGGGGCGGAGACAGGGGCGGAGACAGGAGCACGCGGGATTGCGGGGAGGTCAGAGCTGGAGAGGAAGGGGAGGCTGACGGCCTGGCCAGCGTTCTCTAGCAGGAAGGAGATAAAAGCTCCAGATTGCGCTGAACCCCAGCTCCGACTGCACTGAACCCCAGTTCCGGGCGAAACCCTGGGAAGCCAGGCTCATGCTGGGGGAATCTGGGCTGTGGGCGGAAACACAGAGGAGCAGCGAAAGGCAGAGCTCCGGAGGCGCGCACGTGAATGCGCACAGAGGACGGACTGTTGCCTGTGCCACTGAATTGCCCTGGCAGGGAGGAGACAGGGGCTCCGGACCGTGCTGAACCCCAGTTCTGACTGCACTGAACCCCAGTTCCGGGCAAGACCCTGGAAAGCCAGGCTCATACTGGGGGAATCTGGGCTGTAAGGCGGAAAAAGGCGGAAATGCAGAGAAGCGGCGAAAGGCAGAGCACCGGAGGCGTGCACGGGAATGCACGCAGAGGATGGTCTGTTGACTGTGCTGCTGAATTGCCCTGGTGGGAAGGAGACAAAAGCGCCAGACTGCGGTGAGCCCCAGTTCCGACTACACTGAAACCCAGTTCTGGGCGAGAATCTGGGAACCCAGATTCATTGGGGGAGAGACTAGACTGTTTGGCAGCGGGCGAAACTCCAGGGCGCTTTTCTCTCAGAGGTGATTGCAGGGAGTACAGAGGGACACTGAGACACAGGAACCTCATAGGGCGGGGCTGACGGGAAGCCAAGGCTGTAGGCTCCACCCTGAAATTCCGCCCCATCCAAGCTGAGCACAGAGGCTTTTACAATTTTGCAAGTCTAGTTGAATAAGGCTGTCTCCCGGCATAGACACAGCTGATCCTCACAGCCAATTGGACTGGAGATTAAATCCTCCCAGTGTACCAACAGCAATCAAGGCTTAACACCAAGACTTTGCACTCAGCCCACAAAGGGGGGTATCAAGAGCGACCACCTAGGGAGATTGGGGAAGCTGAGCTTATAGGGAGGCAGCCAAAAGGTGAAGACACCGAAGCAGGTCACGAATAGAAGGGATGAAAGAAAGTAAACTAATGGACGACACAGTGTTCAGAACCACATTTATAAGGTTACTTAAGAATCTTCTGGAGGACCAAGATGGCGGGATAGGGCAGACGCCTGATTGTTGCCTACCACAACAATTTTGAAACTACAACTAGAAAACAGAGCAGACACCATCCAGAACAATGGCCGGAGGAATTGCTGAGAAGGAATTGACCGATGGGAGTTGGGATCGGGAAGACGAGGCCCCGCTGGGTCCCGGATCCAGGTGTGCTCGCCTGGCGACTGGTCGCCGCTGCAGACCCGAGTGCCGCCACAGCGACTTCGGACCAGCCCACCGCCGCGCACTGGGCGCACCGGAGCTTCGCCGAGCCCGCCGCCCAGCGAGTTCCGCGGCAGCCGCCCCGGAGCTTTGAGAAAATGGCCGAAGGAATTGCTGAGAGGGAATTGACAGACAGGAATTGGGATCAAGAAGACGAAGCCCCGCTGGGTCCCGGGCCCGGGTGAGGCCGCGCCCCTGGGTCCAGGTGAGGCCATGCACCCCGGGGGTCCGGGTGAGGCCACGCGCCCCTGATCCGGGTGTAGCTGGATCCCGGGTCCGGGTGAGGCTGTGCGCCCCTGGATCCGGGTGAGGCTGGGTCCCGGGTTCGGGTGAGACCGCGCGCCCCCGGGTCCGGGAAAGGCTGCACCACCCCTGGGTCCGGATGAAGCTGGATCCCGGGTCCGGGTGAGGTCATGCGCCCCTGGATCCGGGTGAGGCTGGGTCCCGGGTCCGGGTGAGGCCGTGCACCCCTGGATCCGGGTGAGGCTGGGTCCCGAGTCCGGGTGAGGCCGTGCGCCCCTGGATCCAGGTGAGGCCGCGTGCCCCCGAGTCCGGGTGAGGCCGTGCACCCCTGGGTCCGGGTGAAGCTGGATCCCGGGTCCAGGTGAGGCCGTGCGCCCCTGGGTCCGGGAGAGGCCACACGCCCCGGGGTCAGGGTGAAGCTGGATCCCGGGTCTGGGTGAGGCCATGCGCCCCTGGATCCGGGTGAGGGTGGGTCCCGGGTCCAGGTGAGGCTGGGTCCCGGGTCCTGGAGAGGCCACACGCCCCTGGATCTGGGTGAGGCTGGGTCCCGGGTCCGGGTGAGGCCGCGCCCCCCTGGGTCCGAGTGAAGCTGGATCCTGGGGCCGGGTGAGGCCATGCGGCCCTGGATCCGGGTGAGGCTAGGTCCCGGGTCCAGGTGAGGCCGTGCGCCCCTGGGTCTGGGAGAGGCCACGCGCCCCTGGGTCCGGGTGTAGCTGGGTCCCAGGTCCGGGTGAAGCTGGATCCCGGGTCCGGGTGAGGCCGTGCGCCCCTGGATCCGGATGAGGCTGGGTCCCGGGTCCAGGTGGGGCCGCGCCCCTGGGTCCGGGAGAGGCCACACGCCCCTGGGTCCGGGTGAGGCTGGATCCCGTGACCGGGTGGGGCTGCGCACACCTGGGTCCGGGTGAGGCCACGCGCCCCGGGGCCCAAGTGATGCTGGGTCCTGGGTCCGGGTGAGGCCGCGCGCCCCTGAGTCCGGGTGAAGCCGCGCCCCTGGGTCCAGGCGAGACCAAACCAGAGGGAGTCGGACCTGCATTGCCACCGTTTGTCCACCATCCAGAGCTGAAAAGTCAGTGCCGACATGTACACATGGGGAACTGGTGGACATTGAAATTGGGTCTCAAAAGAACTGTTGGTCCAGAAAGAAACTTACTACAGACTGATTCATTTGCCTGTCAGCATGGCTATTGTTGCTCGTCTCACATTCGGTTGTTATAAGTATATTTCTAGTAACACATGATCTCACTCATCTAGGGGAAATGATGAACAACATGGACTGATGAACAAGAACAGACCCAGAAACAAGGAGGCATCGAACGGACTGTCGGGCCTCAGAGGGAGGGTAGGGGAGGGTGGGGGTAGGGGGGAGAGATCAACCAAAGGACTTGTGTGCATGCATATAAGCCTAGCCAATGGTTGGGGACAGCAGGGGGGTGGAGGCATCCATGGGGAGGGGTAGGAGATGGGAATGGGGGATGAGGACAAATATATGACACCTTAATCAATAAAGAAATTTAAAAAAAAATAAAAAAAAATATTTCTTCTAATTAATTTCCTTTCAATGTGCACGAATCCATGCACAGGGACACTAGTTTTGAATAAAAACCTGATCAAAGGCAAAAAAAAACTGCTATGTTAGCATTGTGCAATTAACCATATTTCATCAATTCTAAAACATAGGCATTTCACATTTTTAAGTCTAAAATCTGGATATCTTACAATTGATGGCATTTCCTAGTTTTTTGGCAGTCTTTCTTTTTTCTTAAGCAGTACATAAAGGTTAATCTTAAGCTACTAATACAGGAAATGTTCAAGTAATGATCCACAGACAGCAGATTACAAAAAGCATAATGTAAAATCTTGTTTTTATAAAAGTTATACATAATCAATATACATGCCTAGAAAAAAGATAAGTGGGTATACATCAGAATATTAACAGTATTTATCTCTAGGTGATATAAATGAGCTTTACTTAAGAAAAAAATAAAAAATTTTTAAACTTTAATAAATTGGGTATAAAGCCATGCCTTCTCCCATTCACCCCCATATCAACATGACACAATTCTACATATAGCCTTAAGTACATCTACTATAACTAATTCAGTATTTATTATCTGCTATGGGTTTAGAACTAAGTCAGGTATCATAGAAGACAAGAATATACAAAAGAATGTAATTGTCTTGAAGTTCAGCATCTGACAAAAGAATTTACAGTCTAGAAGAATCTTAAGGAAAGTAAGTCAGCAACTTAATGCTATTTAAATACTGAACTAGTTTATTGGTTTTATTTGTCAGACAACCCACTTAATATGAATAAAAACTTGTTCTGTCCAACACTCCATAACTGAAAGAATAAATTAGCATTTTATCACATTAGAGGCTAAAATAAATATCTATACATATAAAAGGCTAATATGCTAAGTGTCCCTCCGACCTGTAGCTATGACGCACACTGACCACCAGGGAGCAGACATTCAACGCAGGAGCTGCCGAACTGCAGTGATTTGGCAGCGGCAGTTCTCAGGCTTTTCGGGTGATGCACCCTGAAACCAGAGAGAAGGGAGCCCGATTCCTCATGGGGCCGCGCAATTCCATCTTCAGCTGTGGGATATGTTGTTGCTGGGGCACTGTCGACCCGAATCTGGTTTACTGCACACTTGTGTTTGCATTCCACACCCTGTACGACACCAACTTTGCAGAGTGCCCTCTTGCACTCCGGGACCCCTCAGGGGATGTCGGAGAGCCAGTTTCGGCCTGATCCCCGCAGGCCAGGCCGAGGCACCCCACCTGCCAGAGGGACCCCACTCACTCCGCAGACACCCTTCGAGCCTCGGCACCACCCTAGGTGCAGCTGGCCAGGGAGGGACCTCGGGAGGTTGGCTCCAGGGCATATACGGCTTGTCTCACCCAGCCCCACCCTGCCAGCCACCTTCTAATTAATTTCCTTTCAATGTGCACGAATCCATGCACTGGGTCACTAGTCCTTTATAAATCATCTTAGTCATTACACAGATGACAAAGTTCACTCTCAGGCTGGTACTCATAACATTAAAAACTCAAAAAAGCACATGATCACCAGCCATCAGGTAATAGACATATAATCAATGACAAATTAGCAACAGCAGAAGACACCCTACCACATAACTCTTTATTGTTTATTATGACTTGTTAAGAATTTCTTTTTTTTTTAATTCTCTCCCCAGATCTTCCTTGCTTACCATGTGTTCACTGTGCTGGAAGGTAAAGTGGCTACAAAGGAACCTAGTTCCTGCCCTCAAGATTCCTCCCACAGTACAGCTGAAGGGGGGGAGGGAGAGAATAGGAGAAAAGCTCCATGATGTTGGATATGGCTATGGCTATGATCTCTTAGATATGACACCAAAAGTACAGGCAACAAAAGAAAAAAAAAAGATAAACTGGACTTGACAAAAATTTAAAACTTTTGTGCATCAAAGGACATTATCAGCAGGGCAAAAAGACAACCTATAAAATGAGAAAAAACCGCGCCCGGCTAGCTCAGTCGGTAGAGCATGAGACTCTTAAAATGAGAAAAAGTATTTGCAAATCATATATGATAAGGGATTAATATTCAGAATATTTTAGCACAGCTGGTGTGGCTCAGTGGTTGAGCATTGACCCATGAATCAGAGGTTCTCAGTTCGATTCCCAGGGCACCTGACTGGGTTGCAGGCTCAATCCCCAGTAGTGGGCATGCAGGAGGCAGCCAATCAATGATTCTCTCTCATCTTTGACGTTTCTCTCTCTCTCTCCCTCTCCCTTCCTTTCTGAAATCAATAAAAACATTGTTTTAAATACCCAGATTATTTTTAAAAATCTTACAACTCAAAAACTAAAAAACAAACTTTTTTGAGTCAAAGTGATAGGGAAAGGGGCACATAATAGGAATAGAACCACAGTTGTTTAATGATTATTAACCTTACATACCCTGGAAAACTGGAGGATGTGTTGCAAGAAGAAAAACAGGGCTATAAAAAGACAAGACACCTTGGAGTCCAGATGGGTCCATTTCTCAGAAAAGAAAATACATTTTGAGAGCAGACCAGACTTGATTGCTGGACTCTGACCCTCTCTGAGAGTTTGCCTCAGGAATGCTGACCATTCTCAGGACCCAGGAACAGGTTGAGCTGTGTTTAACATCACAGGAGATTAACTACCTTGTTATCAGATTTCAAGATCTTGGAAAAGAGATGCACACCCATGGACCCTGCAGCCTTTATACTGCCCCTCTTCCCCTTGCACATAGCCCTTCTTCCTTATCCTTATTCCTTATCTGTACACTAGAGGCCCGGTGCACGAAATTCATGCACGCAAGGGGGGAGGAATCCCTCAGCCCGGCCTGCACCCTCTCCAATCCAGGACCCCTCGAGGGGATGTCTGCCTGCCAGCCTGATCCCCCTAACTGCTCTCCCCTGCTGGCCTGATCCCCCTAACTGCTCTCCCCTGCCAACCTGATCCCCCTAACTGCTCTCCCCTGCCAAACTGATCCCCCCAAATGCTCTCCCCTGCCAACCTGATCCCCCTAACTGCTCTCCCCTGCCGGCCTGATCCCTAACTGCTCTCCCCTGCCGGCCTGATCCCCCTAACTGTTCTGCCCTGCCGGCCTGATCCCTAACTGCTCTCCCCTGCCTACCTGATCACCCCTAACTGCCTCTGCCTCGGCCCTGCCACCATGGCTTTGCCTGGAAGGATGTCCATAAGGTCATCCGGAAGACGTCCAGTCTAATTAGCATATTACCCTTTTATTAGTATAGATATAAAAGCCCAGCGACCAGAACGGCGGAACAACCGGAATGACCAGTGGCTATGACGCACACTGCGGCAGCCAACCAGCCTGATCCGGGCCCAGATTGGCCCCCCCAACCCTGATTGGGGGAGGGGCCGGCCGACCAACCACCCGCAGCCCCTCTGCTCCCCGCCGCCAGCCCCGCCTGGCCCAATGGGCCCCCATTGGGGCTGGCCAGCCCGACCCCACCCATGTACAAATTCGTGCACCAGGCCTCTAATCCCTATATCAGGGGTCCTCAAACTTTTTAAACGGGGGCCAGTTCACTGTCCCTCAGACCGTTGGAGGGTCAGACTATAGTTTAAAAAAAAACTATGAACAAATTCCTATGCACACTGCACATATCTTATTTTGAAGTAAAAAAAAACAAAACGGCAAAAACACCCGCATGTGGCCCTCGAGCCGTAGTTTGAGGACGCCTGCCCTATATAATCAGCCAGCTAGTAGAGGATGGGAGATGATCTGCTCTCTCCAAACTACCAGCATTATTGGAATAAATACTCACATATGATTCAACCCTGTCTCTGCTTAATTTGGCTCAAGTAGTGGCAGGCAGCCTCAAAACTGTTTAGTGTCCAGTATCAAAAGGACATTATCAACAGAGTAAAAAGACAACCTATAAAATGGGAGAAAATATTTGTAAGTCATATATCTAATAAGTGATTAATATCCAAACTATTTAAAGAACTCCTACAACTCAACAACAACAAAAACAACTTGATTAAATTAGGCAAAGAACTTGAATAGAGATTTCTTCAAAGAAAATATACAAATGGACAATAAAATTAAAAGATGCTCAACATCACTAATCATTAGAGAAAGGCAAATCAAAACCACAATGAGCTATCACCTTACATCCATTAGATGGCTATTTTATTAAATAAATAATAACAAGTGTTGGTGAGCATGTGGAGAAATTGGAACCCTAATATAAATCTGGTAAAAATGTAAAGTGGAACAGCTACTGTGGAAAACAGTATGGCAGTTCCTCAAAAATATAAGCATAAAATTATGATATGACCCAGAAATTCCACTTCTGGTAATATATTCAAAAGACTTAAAAGCAGGAATGCAAATACATATTTGTACAATCACATTCAGAGCAACATTCATGAGTGCCAAAAAGTGGAAGCAACCCAAGTGTCCATCAATACACAAATAAATAATGGGATATTATTCAGCCTTAAAAAGAAATTCTGACACATGCTACAACACAGGGGAACCTTAAAGGTACCATGCTAAGTAAAATAAGCCAGGCGCAAAAGTACAAATACTGTATAATGCACTTATATGAGGCACCTACAGTAGTCAAATTCAAATAGGCAAAAAGTACAATCGTGGTTGCCAGGGGTTGGGGGACAGAAAATGAAAATTATTATTTAGTGAATGTGGAGTTTCAGTTTGGAAAAATGAAAAAAGTTCTGAATATGGATGATAGTGATGGTTGTACAATGTGAATGTAATGACAGTGAAGTATATACTTATAAGTAGTTAAAACAGTAAATTTTTTGTGTATTTTAGCACACAAAAAAATAGGATATATGAGAATATCATAATCAGGTGCAAATTTTAGAATTTCAGATAAATTAAAGATCACTTTCAGCAATGATAACCAATGTCTCAATGAAAACAAACATGTTAATCAGCCTTGAGAGATGGACAGCATTTGTGTCAAAGAAGAATGAAAAATCCCAGTACAAATGCCTGGCAAAGGACATGTAGCAACAATTTACAGTAGAAAATAGCCTAAAAAAGTAAGTTAGGGCAAGAATTTAGAAGACCTTGAATGGCAACACCAATCTAAGAGCCTAACCAGTGCAACAAGATAGCAGTAAGTTTCTCAAATGAGAGTACTACTTGTATGAAAAAAGACTGAATGATGAAGGGGAAGACAGGAAGAAATTCAACTAACTTCAGCAAATACTTACTGAGCAACCTTAATGTCTCAGTAAGTATTTGCAACCTTCAATAGCATACATACCACCACCCCCACCAGGGGAAAAAGCGGGGTGCTCCAGGCAAGAAAAAAATAAAAACCGAAGGGAGAGGAAGGGTTGGTAGTGACTGCAATGGAACAAAAAGGGATCCCTGGAGTACTTGTAATTTTCTGTTTCTTGATCTGCACAGTGGATATGGGTGGTATTCACTCAAATAATTCCTTAAGCAAGTACTCATGATTTGAACACTTTCTACATGTATGTTATACTTCTATGTATGTTATACTTTAATGTCTTAAAATTGTATCAAAATTAAAGGCCTAGCTCTGGCCGGTGGTTCAGTTGGTTGGAGTGACATCCCGTGCACCAAAAGGTTGCAGGTTTGACTCCTGGTCGGGGCACATACCTAGGTTACAGTTTAATCGACGTTTCTCTCTCACATCATTCTCTCTCTCTCTCCCCCTCCCTCCCTCCCTCCCTCCTTCCCTCCCCTCCCCCTTCCCTTTCTTCTCTCTAAAATCAATAAAAACAAATCCTCTGGTGAGGGTTAAAAAAAATAAAGGCCTAGATCCCACTTCTAAAAAACCCCAGCTGGAAGTCATACCTTAAAAATATTTAGCAAACGATATAAAAGATGCAACCACAGAATTTGTACAAGGTACCCAAGAAGCACTGAAATCCAAGAGAAAACCCAGAGGCAGCCAAGTCTAAGGTGGGTTTTAAAAAATAAATGAGTTTATCAGATGGATGAGGGGAAAAAGAGGGGTGCTCCAGGCACAGAAAAAAATATATAAAAGGCAACAAACAGAACAATTTATCCAGAAAACAAGTAGTTTCATATATTAAAGAATAAAAGTTCAAAGATAAAAGGATAATCTAAACTAGAGTAAAACATAGAGACTGGAAAAAAAGAATTTATATAAGCTGGAGAAGTCATCTCTGATTAGATCTGGATAGAAAGGAAGAAGAATGAAATGGATATGGTTCTCAATTTGCCCAAAACAGCAATATGATATTATACGGTCCTCCATAATCTGACTGTTTCCTCATCTACCATAGTTCCACCCACAAGCTATACTCCAGACAGAAAAGACTCTTTCCTCCTCCACTCAACAAAGTATCTAATTTGCACTCCACAACTCCTACCATGCCAAAGACTAAAAGCTATCCATCCCTCTCTTCAAGATGCTCACAGGCTCACTTTATAGCAGGAAAGGCAAAGACAGACATCAATAAATAGTATAGTACAATGGAGTACACCATCCGGTGAGAAGAGGTTTGCTACCAGAAAGTAACGTGCTAATTTGAGTCCAGAGATATTATTAAGAGTTCATCATGAAAATGACGGACTATAAATGGGGAAGGAGTTGTATTCTTGCAGGGTGCATCACTGAGGAAACAAGTTACAGATAAGCCTAGACCACCTACACCCAATCCACATTTAAGCCCTATCTCATTTCTCCAAAATACAGCTCCTTCATCTCTAACACCTTCACTCCATCTTCCTAGCATAACTCCCTACTTCCACTTGTATACAAATACAAGCCCTGCAAGTGATCTTCTTAAAAAGGAAATCAGAGCATGAAACACTCTACAATGGCTTCTTAGAGCTCTTAGAGTAAAATCCAAACATGTGACCTAGCATTTCCTGGCTATCTCATGCCAGGCCTCTCATCACCCCTAAAGTATTCAAGCTACACAGGTCTTCTCTTAGGTCTCTAAACACATGGAGTTCTTTCCTGTCTGAGAACTTTTACACAGCACAGGACCAGAGGACCCTCCTCCCTCTGTTCAGATCTTCAATAGCATACATACTACCACCCCCAACAACCAGGTATGTCTGTCTTGTCTCACACTATTGTTACGTTCTCAAAGAAATTCTAGTGCCCTGCCAATTACTGATCTCCACCTCTGGTTTAGGTCTCCAGAAAAAAGGGGGTCTCATTTTGGGCATGCTGAGTTTGAGAAGCCCCTGGAACACCCAAGTAGTTCTTTGGTGCACAGTTGACCATGGGGTCAGGTAAGACCTTTACTCAAAATAGAAACTTGGGCCCTAGCTGGTTTTGCTCAGTGGATAGAGAGTCGGCCTGCGGAGTGAAGGGTCCCTGGTTTGATTCCAGTCAAGGACACATGCCCAGGTGGTGGGCTGGATCCCCAGTAGGAGGCGTGCAGGAGCAGCTGATCAATGATTCTCATCATTGATGTTTCTATCTCTCTCTCCCTTCATATCTGAAACCAATAAAAATATTTTTTTTCACTTTTTTTAAACTGTTACTTTATTAAAAAAAAAAAAAAATAGAAACTTGGGCCTGGCTGGTGTGATTCAGTGGTTGAGTGGCAACCCTAGGAAACAGAAGGTCAAGGTTCATGCCCCGGTTGTGGGCTAGATCCCCAGTAGGTTGTGTGCAAGAGACAGCTGATCAATGATTCTCTCTCATCATTGATGTTTCTTTTTCTCTCTCCCTCTCTAAAATCAATAAAAATATTTTTTAAATAAAAAAATATAAGCTTGGACTTTAGCATGTCAATTTTATAACAGGAAGACTGTGCAGAGAAGTGATTCTCAACTTGGATGAAGGCACCCCTGATCTCTAAGTCACTGTATGGGAGTGAGGGTAATGCCACATCAATGGTGTGAAGGACTGAGATATATAGGATAGAATCCTAGCTATGAGTGGATGGGGGGAGGGGCGGGTGAGAAGAGCCAAGAGAATAAGGCAAACCAGAAGACAGATATTACAATTCCACAGACTCCCATACACTTTTATACTTCCTCCCTTGACATAACTCTACTCATTTTCATCCCGTTCAAATGCCACCCCCTCCTAGAAGCTTTTCTGGCCTAATCCAAACAAAACTAGCCCCCTTCTCCATACCTCTCCAAGTTTCTCTTACCATTAGTATTCTATAAGATTTGACTCACACACAAGTTCCTCATCAGTACTGATATGGCACTTAATGCAATCTGCCTGCCTTGTTCTACACCTGGTGTTGTGTGCCTTCCCGATCACATCGAGAGCTCTTAGGGGTAGAGACCTCATCTTAATCATCTGTGGGCCCTTAAGAAAGTGGGGGGGGGGGGGGGCGGGGGGGGTAGGAGGAGAATTATTTTTTAACTTAATAAAAGTCAAGGAGGGTAAATAAGTGGGTAGAGATCATGGATAATTTCTCCTTCTGTCTTATAAAACAAACTAAAACATCATTCCCGTCAACATAAATATGAAATACCCTTAATTTAGTCGGAGACTTAACATAGTCTTTTCTAAGTTAGTATTAACTTCTGTGCAAACCAAACAAAAATGTTAACAAGACGCAAGAGGACAAAAAGAGGGTGTTAGTTCTGGATCTGAGCCAACTGCCGCCTGCATTATTGGGAAGCCATTCCTGCCAGGCCAAGGTTAGGCATTCAGTCGACACACACACACACACACACACACACACACTCCTTTAAAAGTCAACAAAAAGAGCCTCTAACGCCAATCGGGGAACTAGAACTAGTCCGAGTTCAGAGTTCCCGGTGAAGCAGCACAAGCAGCCTGGGGAATCTCACCGGGAAGGTGAACCCGGTGCACGCCGAGAGCCCGCACGGGAGCGGCGCACCGTCCCGCAGACGGCTCCGAGGGAGCGAGCACACGGACTTGCGGTGTGCGGACGTGCGGGCCCGGCGGCATCCTGGCCAGCTGGCCGGGAAATGTCGGGGGCGGGGGAGACTGCGACCACGGAAACCACAAACCACAATCACTTCCCCGGAAAACTCCGCTCCCGAACCTCTCCGGGCCGGGGCCAACGCGCAGCTTCCTCACGAGAAGGCAGCCGAGGGGGCCGGCGCGGGTCGGGCGCGCGCACCGAGGCCGCTTGAACAAAGTTTAGGAACCGGGAGAAACTTTCCCGGGAGGAAGAGTGGCGGCCGCGCGGGGCCTGAGGCTCGCTAACTTCCCGAGCGCCACCACAGGCCGGCCCCACCCGGCCGCCAGGGCCCAGGCCCGAGGCCCCAGTGGGGAGGCGGGCCGGCCGCCCCGACCGTGCCCGCCCGGAGCCCGATTCCCAGCGGCGTCACGGAGGGGAGGGCGCCCCGCCCGAAGAGCCCCTCGGCCCCGCTAGGGAGCTCACAGCCCGGCCAAGAGTTACCTGCGGCGAACGGGACGAGCGCAGGACAATTCCCGAGGCTCCAAACTGACGGACGCCGCTTTGTCTCCCTCCCGTCCGGCTCCGAGGAGGAAGTCGGCCGCCCGACGCCCCCGCCCCGCCCCCCGCCCCGCGGCCTGGGCGCCGCCCGCCCTTCCCGGCACCTCCCTCCGGCGCGCTCTTCCAGCCGCCTCCCGCCTTTGCCCTGCTTTCCCGGCCCTCTCGCTTTGGGGACCGAGCCCCCGACCGAGAGAGCTTGGAGACGCCGGGCCAGAACCCCCAAAAGGACCTCTTGAACCCCGCCCTTCACCCCACAGGTACCTCATGCCAGGCCCCTAGCGGCTTCTCAGGCCAGGAGTGACCCCCGAGAGGAAGGAGGAGCGGTGATTCCTGGAACAGCGAGATGGGAGGGCGGGCAGGTGAGTCACCACTTAGCCTACAGGTGAGTCCCGGGCGCGGCCCTCGCAGGCCCCATCCCTAGCTGGTGCTTCAGGGATCTGGGCACACTCCTCTGAGGAGTGCCACAGGTGTTCCTCCGAGTCACAGGCTCCCAGAAAGGTGCTCTAGGCCCACCCCCTGTTTTACACGAGAAGCTGAGGCCTCACAGCTGGAGGCAGAGTGGCACAAGAGGCGACTCTAGGGACCTCTTCATGTGAGATGGAAATCATCCGCTCACTTGACAGACGAGGAAACCAAAAGGACCTGGCTTCTATCCCTATCCCTCCCGCCATTTAGGGAATTTTATTCCCACTATCTTCCTTACCTTTCTGGTGGAATGCTCAAAAGAACAAAACAAACCAGGTACAAAGCAAACAAAAAATATTACATATTCACTGTCAGCCCCATAGGATGATGAACAAGGTTGATTTCAGTATTGGCCTATAAATCCAAAATAATGCAATATCCACTGCTGACTGAGTACTGAGTACTGAGCAGGGTGCTAGGGAGACCTGCCCTCAACATGTTCACCCTTTACTACTCACACTCTTTCCTCCTCCCCCTGGGAAATGCAAACTCCTGGAAGGCAGGAGTTGTAGTATCCCCTATAGCACTCAACACAATGCTCATCCCCTAGGCAGTGCCCAGTTAACATCTGTGGATGAATGTGCCCAAAACCTTAAGGCCATTCTTACCCTATTACACTCCATTCTGTTTCTAACCAGAATAGTTGCTCCTTTGGTTTCTCCTGCCTGGAGTGGGCATGGCTTCCCCATCACTACACTTGGCTACCTAAAAATATAGTAGTCATTGAACAAATATTTGATTGAACTAACAAAAGATAGAGTTAAAGGATTATGCTCTATAAGCGTCGGCCTGCGGACTGAAGGGTCCTGGGTTCGATTCCGGTCAAGGGCATGTACCTTGGTTGCGGGCACATACCCGGGGGGGGGGGGCGGGGAGGGGGTGTGCAAGGAGGCAGCTGATCGATGTTTCTCTCTCATTGATGTTTCTAACTCTCTATCCCTCTCCCTTCCTCTCTATAAAAAATCAATAAAATATATTTTTTTAAAAAGGATTATGCTCTATAACTTTGTATATCCATCACTTCACTTAGGACCAGCTACTTAATTTGTGAGGTCCCTTGTTCAAAAATTAACAATTTCAAGACACCAACAGCAGAGTATTAAACCAAGCATGGGGTCTTTCTAAGCATGGGGCCCTTCTACAAAAGTTGAATGTTTGTATCCCCCAAAATTCATATGTTGAAAACCTTATCTCCTGATGGTATTAGGAGATAATGCCTTTGCAGAGTGATTAGGTCATGAGGGCTTGGTGCCCTTATTTAAAAAGAAAAAAAAAGGCCCCAAAGAGATCCCCTCCCCCTTCTGCCATGTGAAGACACAGCAAGAAAGCTCTGACTATGAACCAGGAAGAAAGCTCTCACCAAAACATGACCATGCTGGCCTGCCTGGCATGGCTCAGTTGGTGAGCGTCGACCCATGAACCAAGTGGTCATGGTTCAATTCCTGGTCAGGGCATATGCCCAGGTTGTGGGCTGGATCCCCAGTGTGGAGCATGCAGAAGGCAGCTGATCAATTATTCTCTCTCATCACTGATGTTTCTCTCTCCTCTCTTTCTCTCAGAAATCAATAAAAATATATTTTAAAAAAAAACATGACCATGCTGGACTTTCCAACTTCCAGAATTATCCTACCTAATAAAATGGTAATATGTAAATTACCATCACTCCGCTACACCACGATTGGGCCAGCGGGAGGTGCAGGGGGCGGGACTCGGGGTGGCTGGGGTAGCCAATTGGGCCAGCGGGACGCTGAGCTCACGTTGCCAGGCTGGCAACTCGAGCTCAGGGTCTGCGCCATGGCTGTGCTGCGGCACAGAAGGGGCCTCTGGGGCAGCGAGCTCACGTCCCGCCGCGGACCATCAAAAGCAGGGGAGCTGGGTGCCTGTCTGCTGGTGCATCAGGCCTTTCAGAAGCCTCTGCCGAGCCGGAGGCTTCTGAAAGGCCTGGTGCACCAGCAGACAGGCACCCAGCTCCCCCACGATCGTAAGCGAAAGCGTGTAGGGGACCCTACACGTGCATGATTCAGTCATGCACTGGGCCTCTAGTTAGCAATAAGTTTCTGTTCTTAAACTATTCAATCTGTGGTATTTTTGTTATTTCAACATGAATGGACTAAGACAGTACCTAAAAATGAAAGTGCAAGGTTTATTTGGGGAAAAGAAAGGGTAGCAGAAAGAATATGATGAGAGACTTGCAGTATACCCCAGCTAAGGGGAGTCAGTTCCCTACCTCTGAGAAAACTTGAAAAGCTTACTAGGAAAGACTTGAATATTCATATGTCCCAAGCACTTGCTATGTGCTGGGAAGCAGAAGTGAATAAAACTGACTTGATAAACTAAAAAAGAAGGTCAAAGTGGAGGTAGAGGAGAGATGCAAGTAGATTTCGGGGGGAGTTAGCCTAATCTAGGGTTCAGTAGATTTTGGGGGGAGTTAGCCTAATCTAGGGTTCAGTGACCTTTATACTCTGACCCACTCCATTTAGAAGTTAATACTCATCTCTCCACCAAAGCTGCTTTTATCAAGATCCCTAATAACCTCCATGATGCCAAATCTAGTGGTCAGTCTCTGTCCATGGTTGACTTCATTTGATCACTCTCCTCCTTGAAATGCTATCTTCATTGGGCCTCCAAGTACCAGGCTATTCTGACTTTCCCCCAACCTCCCTCATTGCAACTTCTTAGTCTCCTTAATCCTCCCAACCTGCAAATGGTAGAGCAGCAGTTCTCAAAGTGCAGTCTGAGGACTCCTGAGATCTTTTCAGGGGGTGGGTAGTAAGGTAAAAACTATTTTTGTAAAAATACTAAAATATCAGTTGCCTTTTTCACTCCCAATCTTTCAAGGTAACACATTAGAGTGTTCCACAAGCTACATGATATATGATACCGCATCACATGAAATGCAGAAGCAAATACAAGAAACCAGCTACCTTTTCATTAAATGAGACATTAAAGAGATTCACAAAAATGCAAAACAATGATATCCCTCAATTTTCTTTTCTTTTATAAAACATTGTTATTTTTCTTTTTAAAATGTTGTATGATAACATGTATTAATACAGTAAACATTGATAGATAAACTCACATTAACAAAAGCTCTTTGAGATCCTCTAAAATTTTTAAGAGTATTAAAGGATCTTGAGATTAAAAAGCTTAAAACTGCCATTAGAATGTCCCACGCTCCATCCCTGGACCTCTTTTTCTGTCTGCCATCTCATCCAGTCTGTATCTCATGTTCATATCTCAACCTGAACCTTTCCCCTGAATTCTGAACTCCCATATCCAGCTCCTGACTTGGTCCCTCCCACTTGGATATCCAGTAGGCATCTAGGCATCTCACACTTTGTGTGTCTATATGTCCAAAACTGATTTCCTGATATCTCTGTTTAAATTTGCTAATCCCACAGTTTCCTTATTTCATTAAATGGCAACTCAGTTCTTCTACTTGTTTAGGCCAAAAACTTTGAAGTTATCCAAAGTTTTCATTCTCTCACACATTTCATGTCTGATTTCTCAGGACATTCTGTGCTTCTACCTTCAAAATATATTCAGAATCCACCAACTTTTTACCATCTCTGCGGTTACCATCCTGAATCAATCCGTATCCATCACTTAGCTTAAATTTCACAGGAACCTCCTAACTGGTCTTCCCACTTCTGCCCTTGCTTCCCTCAGTCTAATCTCAATCCAATGGCTGGGGAGATCCTATTAAAATGGAAATCAGAACATGTCACTCCTACTCTGCCCAAAACCCTCCAAGGACTCCTGTCTCACTTAGTAAATGCTGAGGTCCTTATAAGGGCCTCCAGAGCTCACCTGCCCCCTACACACTTCTCTGACACACTGGCCTCTTTACTATTCCTGGAACACAGCAGGCAGGCTCTTACTTAGGGCCTTTACTTTCTGCCTGGAATGCTGTCCTCCAAATAGCTGCCTGACTCACTCTCTCACCTCCCCCAGGTCTTTGCTCAGCTGTCGCTTTCTCAGTGAGGCTTCCTCTTGGCCACCCTATCTAGAATTGTAACCCATTCCTCCCACATCCCATCCCTCCTTACTTGCTTTATATTCTCCTTAGGGTGTATCACCATATGACATATAAAGTCATTATGTATATTTACTAGAGGCCTGGTGCATGAATCCGTGCACCAGTGGGGTCCCTCGGCCTGGCCTGTGGGATCGGGCCAAAACCAGCTCTCTGACATCCCCCGAGGGGGTCCTGGATTGCGAGAAGGTGCAAGCCAGGCCAAGGGACCCCACCCATCGGCTGGACCCCAGCAGTAAGCTAACCCACCAGTTGGAGTGTCTGCCCCCTGGTGATCAGTGCATGTCATAGCGAGCAGTTGAGCAGTCTTAGCATATCATTAGCATATTATACTTTGATTGGTTGAATGGATGACCAGACACTTAGCATATTAGGCTTTTATTATGTAGGATTATTATATAGGATAGTCATATGTATATATGAATATGTATATGTCATATTTTTAACTTACTGTGTTCTGTCTTCGTCCCACTAGAATTTAAGCCCCATAAGAGATAGAATTCTTGTCTGTTTTGTTCAGTGCTATGTCCCTGGTGCCTAGAATAGTGCCTGGCACATTAGCAGGTCTCTCAATCAATATTAGTTAAATGAATAAAAAAATTAGTAAATGGGATCTAGAAAAGCCATTGACAAGGTGGATAGGGAGGGAAGGAAAGGATTCTATTCTAGACAAGCACATTTGAAGGCCCTGAGTCCCATTCCACGAAAATAAGTTCTGTAATTCAGGAGCTGGTGAGGTAGGCAGAGGCCAGACTAGACAGGGTTTTGTAAGGCTTTAGACTTCATTGTGAGGGAAAACCACAAAGAATTTTAAACAAAGAAATAACATGACCATATTTTGTTTTTCTAAAATTCACTTTGAAAAAAAGCAGATTGTAAAGCAATACACATAATATTCCTTTTATGTTTAAACAATGAATACATATTTGTTTTAATGCTTTTCTCTCATAGCAGCTGAGCCATTTAAAACATATCATCTGTTCAAAACCTTCCAGTTCTTCCCATCTCACTCTGAATAAAATTTATATTATCTTTCCCAGCAACTCAGACCCATCTTTGGCTTTTCCCCTCCATCTTTCCACTCTAGTCCACACTGGGGTCCTAGACATTCCCACGACACATCAAGCACTTTCCTGCCTCAGAGCCTTTACATTTCCAGTTCCCTCTGCTTGGAATGGTCTTCTCCCTCTTGTACACTTTGCCCCTTACCTCACTGCATGGCTTCCTTCAGATCTCTGCTCAAATGTCACCTTGTCCTAAAGGCTTTCCCTTACCACCCTTTTTAAATAATACTAGCACCAACTTCCCTTCCCTCCCTTCTCCATTGTGTTTCTTTACCCTACTATACTTCATAGCACTTGTCATCACCTAAGACATTATATGCTTATTTATTTATTTATTTATTTATTTATTTATTTATTTCTGTTTTCCCCAATGGAATACAGTATCACTAAAGCAGATATTTTCCTCTTCTGTTCACTGTTGTGATTCCAGCACCTCGAACTGTGCCTGGCAGGTAACAGATTCTCAGTTGAATGAATAGTTACATGTCTATAAGGATACCCAGCTAAGTATGACAGTGGTTAAATGCAGGAGGGGATAAAGGGACTTTTAGGTTTACTGTATATAGAATCGATATATATAAAAGCCCAGCGACCAAATGGCAAAACAACCAGTCGACCAGTCACTATGATGTGCACTGACCACCAGGGGGTAGACACTCAACGCAGGAGCTGTCCCCTGGTGGTCAGCGCACTCCCAAGTGGGAGTGTTGCTTGGCTGACCGGGCTGATCCCCGCAGGCCACGCCCCCCACCAGTGCACGAATCCCGTGCACTGGGCCTCTAGTAGTATATAATATATTAAGTGTAATGGGATGGGGGAAAAGTGTTGCTTGGCTGACCGGGCTGATCCCCGCAGGCCACGCCCCCCCACCAGTGCACGAATCCCGTGCACCGGGCCTCTAGTAGTATATAATATATTAAGTGTAATGGGATGGGGGAAAAATGGGTAGATTTGGAAGCTATGCAAAAGGAGAGAGGATCCTCAGTCTTGCCAGTGGATTGAATATTAAAGTTTCAGACTTGATCGGCTGAGGAAATAGTGGTGCCATTTACCCAGATGGAGAGCCCAGGAGGTAAAGCGCATAGGGGTGGAGGGTGGAAACAATGTAGACAGAGGGCTATTTTGGTCATGCTTAGTTTTAGTGCCTACCAAACCTCTAAGAGGAGATAGCCTGTAGACAGGGGTATGTCCAGATCTGATCTCAGGGAAGGCCCCAGTGGAGCTAGAATTGTGGGAGTCACCTGCACCTGGTGAATATATGGCAAGAAAAGGTGGAGCCAAGGACCAACATCCAAGAAGAAGAGGAGCCAGAACAGGAGACTGAATTCCCCTCTGCAACCCAGAGCCCTCATCTCCTTTCCTAAAATGCACCAAATCCTTTCCCACAGTCAGGGTTTTTGCATTTTCTGCACCTACTACTTGAAAATCTTTTTGCCCTAACTCTTCAGCTTGGCTCCTTCTTACTCTCTTTTTTTTAATTGAATATTTCATTTAACGTCTTATATATTGGATTTTTGTAGACTATTTATATTGGTTTTTTTCCAACCTATAAGCCATTTTAAAGATTGTTTTTTTAGAGCAAAATTGAGAAGATACAGATATTTCCCATATAACCCATGTCCCCACACATGCATGGCCTCCCCTATAACCATCCCCCACCAGAGTGGTACATTTGTTAAAACTGATGAACCTATTGACACATCATAATCACCCAAAGTCCATAGTTTATGTTCATTCTTGTACATCAATCAATTGGGACAAGTGTGCAATAACACTGCCCTAAAAATCTTCTGTGCTCTGCCTGTTTGTCACTCCACACCATTTCTCATTCTTGAGGGCCAACTTTGATATTACCTGGTCAGAGAGGCCTTCCCTAACCACACTCGCCCACACCTCAGTAATTCTCCACCACATAACTGCATTTCTAATCTTTATAGCATTCATCCCTTTTTAGAACTGTCTTGTTTACCTCCTGGTTTACTTTCTGTCTCCTATATTAGACCATAAGCTCCAGGAAGATAGGAATTTTGTCTTACTTTTTCACTTCTCTGCTCCTATAATTTACTAGTAATACAATTCCTGGAACATAAAATGTACTTTAAAAATATTTGCAGAAAGAATTAAAGACCATGGATATAGGAGAAAAAATTGTGTCATTGAAACCAAGGACTTAATCACTAGTATCAATTGATGACATTTGGGTTGAAACTTCAGGTTTCAATTTACTTCAGGTTACTGAACATAATGCACATAATCACAAGAGGTAAGCTGCACCAAGAATGTCAAGGGAGAGAAAAAAATCTAAAAAAAGTCAATCAGCAAAATTTATGTAGTATTCTAAAAAATAACACAATGTTGAAATTCAATAAAGATGAATTATAAGAGATCATTTTAGATATTCTCTACATTATGAGGGCTTCATTATTATTTATATACATTGTGTTGTTAAATAGCTTTACCGTTTACAAAGCACTCTTCTGAATGTGACCTCATTTGAGGCACTCCACAATCCTTCTGGAAGGTAAAATCAAAATGAGTAAAGATCCCAGAATGAAGAAGATGATAACTGACTTGGAAGCTTTAGTATGAAAAATTGGAAAAATTTTTACTTCTTGTTGTGACCATGAAATGATGAGCATCCCTTCTCCCATTAAGTTCCAAAGAAGAAATCAAAGAAATTCTTGTCTTAGCCTGGGAAAAGCCAACAAAGAAGGTCAGATTTGGACAAGAGTCAATAAACCAAAGAGTGGGACCACATCATAGTCAAAGGCAGGCGTCCTCAAACTACGGCCCGCGGGCCACATGCGGGTGTTTTTGCCACTTTGTTTTTTTACTTCAAAATAAGATATGTGCAGTGTGCATAGGAATTTGTTCATAGTTTTTTTTAAACTATAGTCCGGCCCTCCAACGGTCTGAGGGACAGTGAACTGGCCACCTGTTTAAAAAGTTTGAGGACCCCTGGTCAAAGGCAATTGGATGCCCTGGTTGCCTTTCAGTTATTTTCTGATGGGTGGCGGCGGGGGAAGCAGTAAAGCCGGTCCACCCTGGCAGTTTTATTTATTAGCTTAGCTAACATTAGGGTATTTTCCTCATTTCTGTGTAGCTCAGTAATCCACAATTCTGGCTACACATTAGAATCACCATGAGAGCTTATCCTATATAATGAAAGCCTAATATGCAAATTGTCCCCTCAGGCAGTCATTCAACCCTGAGACTGGGAGTTCAACCACTCGCTATGATGGGCACTGACCACCAGGGAGAAGCACGGAACATGGTGGGCGTCAGCAATGCACTGCGACCTCTCGCCAGCTACCTGGAGGCGGGGATAACAGGAATGGAGATGCGGTGAGAATGCAGGGTGTCCACCGAACTCACTCTCATGCCCCCTGTTACCCTCCTCCGGGACATCAGGGCTAGTGCACAGGGAAGCCCTCTCCCCCGCACCACCCCCGCACCACCCCCCCCCCCCCGCCCACGCTCAGCTGCTGGGCGCCGGTAAAGATCCCACCCCACACCCACACGGCCTCTTCCGGGTGAGCCGAGCCGCAGCTGCTGGGACCGCAGAGGCCAGTCAGGCTCCCTGTGGGTTTGTGCAGGAGCCAGTCTGCGAAGCCGGCCGGCAGAGAGCATACAGCCCACCCAGCTTCCATGCAGTGCCGCTAGGCAGCCCAGAGGCCCACACTGCACCCCGGCCCGCAACATCTGGCCATACTCACTGCATCTCCATGTGGGGACTCAGGCACTGTGAATCAGGCAGAGGGGGATGTGCAGGGGGCCAGGGGCCCAGGTGCTGCCCAGAGCCCAGAGGTCAGCTGGGACCTGCCCTTCCACAGCAGATGCTTGCGCTTCGATTGCTGGCCAGGCCTAGGGACCATACCTGTGCGCTAATTTTGTGCACTGGGCCTCTAGTCTATATATATAAAAGGCTAATATGCAAAGTGTCATCTCAGGAGTTCGACCGGGAGACCGGAGTTCTATTGCTCGCTATGACGTGCACTGACCACCAGGAGGTGGTGCAGAATGAAGGAAGGCCCTGGCCTGCAGCTAGCAGCTGGGGAAGGAAGGCCACGGCCAGCAGCCGGAAGGCCCCAATAGGCCCTGATCGCCAGCCAGGCCTAGGGACCCTACCCATGCATGAATTTCGTGCACTGGGCCTCTAGTTAAAATGTGATATACAGAGACCACCTCCAGAGGTTCCTTTTAATTGTTGTTAACTAGGGACTAGGTATTTAAAAAAAAATTATTGATTTTAGAAAAAGAGGAAGGGAGAAGGAGAGAGAAATACATCGATTTTTTTGTTCCACTTATTTATGCATTCATTGGTTGATTTTTTTTTAGAAATTTTATGTGCAATCTTCAGAAGTTTTTTTTAAAATATATTTTTATTTATTTCAGAGAGGAAAGGAGAGGGAAGAGAGTGATAGAAAAACATCAACGATGGAGAAAATCATTGATTAACTGCCTCCTGCAGGCCCCCTACTGGGGATCAAGCCCTCAACCCAGGCATGTGCCCTTGACCGGAATCAAACCTGGGACCCTTCAGTCCACAGGCTGAATCTCTATCCACTGAGCCAAACCAGCTAAGGCCATTGGTTGATTCTTGTATGTGTCCTATGTGGGGATCGAACCCCAACCTTGGAGTATTGGGGCAACGCTCTAGGTTAGGGACTAAAAATTTTTTAAATCTTAGCATCCCTGGGTGATCCTAATGTGCAGCCAGAGTTGAGAATCACTGATACCTACTCTAAGCTTGAGCCTGAAAACAAAGTAAAATATACTTAACACTCACTCATTAATTCACTTGCTCATACAATATTATCTTAACACTCAATGACTAAAAGTAATAATAGCTCATATTTATTAAGTCTTTGGTACATGCCAGGCTCTGTGCTAAGAGTTACACATTTTATCCAAGCCTTTTATCAATCCTAAGGTAGTTACTATTGCATTCCTCATCCTGTAAACCCAAAAACAGGCTCGGGTCACACTGGGAGTTTGTGGCAGTGCTGGAACCTAGATCTGCCAGAATTCAGGACCAGGCTCTTCACCACCCCCACTTAGCCTCTGAAATGTCAATGGCTTTCTGAAAATCTTTGTTGAAAAAGCCACATTTAAAATAGTTTCCATGTCAAAACTATACCATAACTGAGGTAATTTAAATGTCTGGTTTATGCTGTATATATTTTGTCTTTTTGCACAGCTTTAAGCAGTTTGACAAGTGGGGTTAGTTGGGGGCTTTTGGCGTGGAGGTAGGAGTAGGATGGAGAGGGGCTTATTTTCCTTCCAGGCCTCTTCTAATAGAGAATGCTGTTGGTTTTAACCAATGAGTTAAGTTTTAAATAAAAGAACCAAACTTAGTCCACCCTGCGTGGCTCAGTGGTTGAGCATCGACCTATGAACCAGGAGGTCACGCTTCAATTCCTGGTCAGGGCACATGCCTGGGTTGTGAGCTCAATCCCCAGTGTGGGGCGTGCAGGAGGCATCCGATAAATCATTCTCTCTCATCATTATGTTTCTATCTCTCTCTCCCTCTCCCTTCCTCTCTGAAATCAATTAAAAAAAAAAAAAGAACCTAACTCAGGCCCTTGACACTTATGAAAATGTGTAAGGGTTTCTTATTCATGTTATTCTTCTTCCCTACAGAAAATGAAATCAACATGTAGTTCTTAAAACCAATCAGCAGTAGGTGTTCATGATTCTTTCTTCTCCGATATGATCAAAGATATGTACACAAAAACAAACATTTCCCGCCCCTTTCATACTCATATTTTTGTTGATAACAATAGAGAAAGAGAACCTAAAAGGAAAAAAGTTAGACTGTGGCAACCAAGCAATATTATATCTAAAAAGAAATATTTTTAAAAGGGAGGAGGCTGGAGGAACGGGATTGTGCTTTATTCTTCTCTTTAAAGTATCAGTAGGCTTTATTATGAAAACCTGATTCTTTGTATTCACCATTCTAAAAATTCCTTTTTTGTCTGGCATTTTTAGATTTTTTTAGGCGTATGGAAAGTGCTATCAAAATAATAATTGTTACATTGTAATATAAACTTAATTCAATACCCTTTAAATTTCAGATGTATTATAAATGAATGATTTGTCTCCATTGATTGCTTCTGTTGCATAACAATTTTTCTAAATTCTAAGAAACTTTGAGAAAAAGACAACCTGTTGGAACACAGCAGAGAGGCACACCATTCAGGAATCTTTGCATGCCCCTTACATCCCCATATGGGCATTCTGAATACAGAAGAAAAAGTGGAAGCTGGGGCCATCGTTGTTTTTGGTTTACCCAGGGTGAATTTGATTCTGGGTTGACTGGAGTCAGAGCTGAATAGGCCCTGGGACTCCTGGACTCCATAAGCTCACAGTGGAATCTGGCACTATATTCCGTCCTGGCTCCCTTCATCAATTCTGACCAGTCCTGCTTCTTAATTTATTTAATCACAATAAATCATTCTTCTGTCTGCCTGTGTGTCTGGCAAGACCGGCCCATCCATCACAGAAGGCTATTGTCATATTCATTCGTTCATCCATTTATTTGCTCATTCAACAAATACTTTGGAGCACCTACTATGTGACATTCATTGTATTAGACTCTAGCGATAAAATAGTGGGCAGCCCTCATGAAATTTATATTCTAGAGAGAGAGAGGAAGATAGTAAGAAAAAATTAAATGAACAATATGATTTCAGATAGGCATAAGTGCTAAGAGTGATAGGAAGGAGGCGTGATCATTTAGGTAGAGGGGTAAGGAAAGACTTCACTGAAAAGGTGATGTTTGAGCTGAGACTTGAATGACTAGAATGAACTCCGTGATGGGGCAGAATATCCCAGAGCCGGAAATAGCAAGTGAAAAGGCCCTAGGGTAGGAATAAGCCTGGTATAGTCAAAGAACAGAAGAAAGGCCAGTGTGCTGAGAGGTAGTAAATGAGGAAAACAGTAGTACTTGATGAGGTCAGAAAAGTAGGTAGGTAGTATGGAGTTTGGGATGTCCTTTAAGAGCAATGGGAAACCCCTGGGGGACTAAACAGTGGAGTTAACATGATCTTATTTGCATTTTTAAAAGGTTACTTTGCTGTAGTAGGAATGAAGTATAAGGGAACGTGAGTGCTTGCCATTCATTCATTCATTTATTCATCTATTCAAAAATATTATTTGAGTGCCTAATTGCCAGGCAGTGTGCCAAGCACTGGGAAATCATGATGGGCAAAACATCATTCTTCCCCTCAAGGAGCTTACAAGACAGCTGGAGAGAGACAGAAGTATGTAGGCTCTTATAAAATAATGAGCTAAGTGCTATGCTGGAAGTAATCTCCATGTGTTGTGGGAGGAATTCATTCATTCATTCATTTAGTAAATATTTATGTGCCAAGCTCTTGGGATGCAGTGGTGAGCTAAATAGACAAGGCACATACCCCCCATGGTGTTTACAGATTAGTAGAGGAGACAGGCATTAATTAAATACTCTCCCAGACCTATCATTATCCTTTGTGATATGAACTATGAATGGAAAATAATGTGAGAATGTGTAAGAGGGGAGCCTGGTATAGTCTGGGAGGACTCAGGAGACCTGAAGGATGAGCTGCAGGTAAGTAGTTAAATAAGTTTTTTAAAAAAAAGGATAGGAAGTTTTTCAGTTATTCCTCAATAAAGCTCAGATAGATAGATAGATAGATAGATAGATAGATAGATAGATAGATAGATAGATAGATAAGATAGATAGACAGACAGACAGGAGGGGAAGAGTAGTATGGGCCTACTGAGCCCCAGCCCCAGCTCTGTGGGTCAGAAAAGACTTTCTGACATCTAAGCTGAGGCCTGAAAGACAAGTAGGAGTTAACCAGGTGTAGGGGATTTGGAGGGGTAGGGAAGGCATTCCAGAGCAAGGGAACAGCTTGTGCAAAGGCATGGAGGCAACAGAACATAGTGAATTCTGGGGGAAAGCAAGGTGTTCATTACGGCTGGGTTGTAGAAAGGCACAAGGAGATGGGAGAGAATGGAGAAGTGATTAGGATTAGAATCATGCCAGGCTAATAAATTGTTTTGAACTTCATTCTGGGGACAGCAGGAACTGCTAAACAATGTCAAGCAGGAGAATAACGAGGCCAGATGGAATATTAGAAACTTCTCTGGACACAGAGAGGAAACTGAGCTGAGGCCCCACAACAGGCCACACTTTATCTAACAGAGAAGATCCTATGGAAAATGGGCTATATGCCCTCAGAGAAATCTTTTTTGAGATTTTCTGGGTTGAGCAACAGCCAGTTTAGCAAAAGACATCGGTTACCCTTTTACTGCCTCCCCACCGCCCACATCCCAGCCCAGGATGGCAGGAGTCATGAATTTGAAAAACAATGTTTGTTGATTGACTAGATAGAAAAATATGGTTCAGAGAAAGATAGATTAGGAAACTATGGCATTTTAATGGAAGTGGTAGGAGGGGTTGTCATAAATCAACTACAGAGAGGCAGCTCCTTCATATGGGCCAAACCAGGAAAATAGCACCCTATTGAATTCTGATAACTAAGAAGAAAAGTGGGTGGTTATAGCCAAGAAAACCTTGTTTCTCACCATCCATGTACTTCCAAGTGGGCAATAACTGTTCATTCATGGGTGAGAAGTACAGGAGTACACTCCCTATCACCTCTGGCAGGGTCAATCAAGAAGGCCTGGGAGAAGTGCCAGCTAAAGTTTGTACAGTCCTTCCCACTCCACCAGGCACATCCTCAAACCTTGTCTCACTAGGGTCTTGGGGGAAGGAAAGTAGGTTTCATCCAACCAGTGAGGCTCACAGACGTCCAGCAGCCTGCCCAAGGAGACACCACTAGGAGTGAATTGCTCTATAGCTTTGTCTTTATTCTGCTATTTGCGAGACCTTAACATGCTCATCCAAGCTTTACTTACTAAGCTCCTAGAAATATAATCATTATTGTCTAAAATACAGAACAGCAGAATGTGTAATTAGATGCTTTCAATAAAGTCCCTTTGGATAACGCTGATGATGAAGGTGATGGCATTTTTTACAGTGATGATAATGAAGATGCTATCCTTGAAGACAAGGGTTGGGAGGGAACCCTTATCTTACAATGAAGCCAGAGTCAGCACCCCAGGTAAAGGGCTGATCAATATGCAGCATTGCCTAGCAGTTGACCTGGACTCTCCCATTGGGCCACTTGTGACTTCTTACTGACTATGCGGTCTCACCAAGCCTCAGTTTCCCCATCTGTAAATGGAGAGATTATTACCTTAGGGTTGTTGGGAAGCTCTTTTGAAGTAGTCTCTGTGCGGCATTATCATGGTGCCTACATGAAAAAATATGCTTCATGATGATACTAGCAAACTCTTACAAACAGTATACTTTATGACAGGCAATGTTCTAAGTACTTTACAACTCGTTTATGTGACATCCTATAAGGTAGCTACCAACATCAACACCCCTGTTTTCTAGATAAAGAAACTAAGGCCCAGGGAAGTTGAATCATTTTTCCATAGTCTCAGAGTCAGAAAGTATCAAAGTTGGGTGCTGAAACACAGTCAGTTGAGTCCAGAGGCACTGCATAGCTAAGGCAACCATGCAGATGCACTGCTCTGATTTCCCTTTGAGAGAACTGTTACAGCAAGCAGAGTTCACTGACATGGGGTTTCATCACAGCATCCATACCAAGGCCATGCTTCCTCTTGGCTTCTCTCAGCCCATAATTAAGCACAACAGGGATACCAGAGTTGGACCATTCCTATCCAACATGGGACTCCTCTGATGGGCAAATGTTCTGTGTGTGTGATAAAATATACTAGTACATAACATAAAGTTTACCATTTTAACCGTTTGTAACTGTACAGTACAGTGGCATCAAGTACATTCACATTGTTGTGAAGCTATCACCACCATTCTTCTTCAGAACATTTTCATTTCCCAACCTGAAACTCCATATCCATTAAATATTAACTTCCAATTCCCCCCTCCCCGCACCTCCTGGCAACCACCATTCTACTTTCTATCTCTGTGAATTTGATTACTCTAGGTGGAATCATACAATGTTTATCCTTCTGTGACCGGCTTATTTTGCATAGCATAATGCTTTCAAGTTCCAGAGATCTTGTAACATATGTCAGAATTCCCTTCCTTTTAAGGCTGAATAATATTTCATAATATATGTTTACCACATTTTGTTAATCCTTTCATCAGAGGGGCAACCTTTGCTCAGTGGCTCCCTATCAGCCTGCCTGAGACTTTTTCAGAACTGTACTACAGTCTGAAGCTCTTCTTACCCTATCCTCCCTCATTGCTCATCTCCTTTTCTAGATTGTTAAATCTGCATCTTAGTCAAAGACTCTCAATATCTTCCCCAGCTCCCTCTCCCTTTTTCCTTCACAGATGCTCCCCCATTAATCTTCTGCATGCCTAATCTCATCTTGGTTTCTGTTTCTCAGAGGACCATCCTGTCACAACAGCATAATATCTTTTATATTTATCTTTACTGTTGAAAGTATTGCAGATCCTCCCGCCCCACCCCCCACCCCACTGACTCCCTCCATCCTTCTCCCGTCCCCTCCCCAGGCCTTCCCCACACTATTGTCTGTCCATGGGCTATGCATATATACATATAAATTCATTGGTTAATCTCTTCCCGCCCCCCACCCCCTGCCCTCTGAAATATGTCAGTCTGTTCCATGCTGCATGCCTCTGAATCTTTTTTGTTCACCAGTTTATTTTGTTCATTAGATTTCACATATAAGTGAGATCATGTGATACTTGTCTTTCTCTGACAACAGTCTAGTATTAATAAACATTATTTATCACTGTTATTATTTTGGGGGAAGGGGAAGAGGCATTTAAAGCAAATTTGTAAAAAGAACTTAAGGCAGTTATATAATTGTGCGTGGTATATACTTCTTTTTTAAAAAAATATTTTTTATTGATTTTTTTACAGAGAGGAAGGGAGAGGGACAGAGAGCTGGAAACATCGATGAGAGAGAAACATCGATCAGCTGCCTCCTGCACACCCCCCCACTGGGGATGTGCCCGCAACCATGGTACATGCCCTTGACCAGAATCAAACCCGGGACCCTTCAATCTGCAGGCCGATGCTCTAGCCACCGAGCCAAACCGGCCAGGGCCTATATATTTCTTCTGTTATAGATATCTCATCATAGAAAAGTTAGTAAATACACAGAAGTAAAAAGAAGAAATTAAATCACCTATATTCTACTCCCCCAGATTGTTTTTAACCATTACTGTCATTACTGTTTCATTTGGGGGTAGATCACTCTAGATGTTTATCTCTACATATGCAATATCAGTTTCTTTTTAAGGAAACCGGTTTCTCCAGAATGAACTGGTTGCAGATGACTCTATGGAACTTGGATTCTAAAAATTAGTTTATGAATGCATTCATTCATCCATTCATTTAACACATAGTTATCAAACAGCTACCAAGCATCAGGCCCTGCACTAGACACAAGGAATATAAGACACAGCTCCCAGGCCACGCGCCCCTGGGTCCGGGTGAGGCCATGCGCCCCTGGGTCCAGGTGAAGCTGAATCCTGGGTCTGGGCGAGGCCGTGGGCCCCTGGACCCGGGTGAGGCCACGCGACCCTGGGTCCGGGTGAGGCCATGCGCCCCTGGGTCCAGGTGAAGCTAGATCCCGGGTCTGGGTGAGGCCGTGTGCCCCTGGATCGGGGTGAGGCTGGGTCCCGGGCCCGGGTGAGGCTACGCGCCCCTGGGTCCGGGTGAAGCTGGATCCCGGGTCTGGGTGAGGCTGTGTGCCTCTGGATCCAGGTGAGGCTGGGTCCCGGGCCCGGGAGAGGCCACGCGCCCCTGGGTCCGGGTGAGGCCATGCGCCCCTGGGTCCAGGTGAAGCTGAATCCTGGGTCTGGGCGAGGCTGTGTGCCCCTGGATCCAGGTGAGGCTGGGTCCCGGGTCCGGGTGAGGCCGTGGGCCCCTGGATCCAGATGAAGCCGTGCCCCTGGGTCCGGCCGAGACCAAACCAGAGGGAGTCGGACCTGCATTGCCACCATTTGTCCACCGTCCAGAGCTGAGGGGTCAGTGCCGACATGTACTCATAAGGAACTGGTGGACATTGATATTGGGTCTCAAAAGAACTGTTGGTCCAGAAAGAAACTCACTACAGACTGATTCATTTGCCTGTCAGCATAACTATTATTGCTTGTCTCACATTCAATTCTTATAAGTATATCTCTAGTGACACATGATTTCGCTCATCTAGGGGAAATGATGAACAACATAGACTGATGAACAAGAACAGAACCAGAAACAAGGAGGCATCGATTGGACTATCGGGCCTCAGAGGGAGGATAGGGGAGAGTGGGGGGAGGGGGGAGAGATCAACCAAAGGTCTTGTGTGCATGCATATGAGCCTAACCAATGATTAAGTTCAACAGGGGGTTGGGGCATCCATGGGGAGGGGTGTGGGATGGGAATGGGGGGATGAGGACAAATATGTGACACCTTAATCAATAAAGAAATTAAAAAAATAAATAAAATAAAAATAAAAAGACACAGCTCCCGCCTGCAGAAAGCGTGCAGTCTACTGGAACCATGGACACATTTCTAGGCAGTTATACTATACTACTGTGTGGACTCAGAGCGGGGCCATCCAGCCCAGCTTGGTATCTTGGAGAAAGTGGTAGCTAAGTCAAGGAGTTAACCAGGCAAAAGAGAGGAAATTTTAAGAGGCATTGTGAAGCTAGAACCTAGGCAAAGGAAGCTACGTATAATAGGTTTGGTTGTCTAAGGAGCAGCTGACTCTGCCCATGAGTGCCCAAAATGACTCGTGTGTGAGTGTGTGTGTGTGTGTGTGTGTGTGTGTGTGTGTGTGTATACAGCTCAGACTGAGCAAGGGATAAGATCTTAACCAGTCAAAGAATGTTGAGCAGAGGCTCTCAATGGAGAAAGCAGATACCCAGGAACCCACCAGAGGAGAGAAACTAACCGATCCCCAACCTTAAACTGGAAATACTGGATATTTCACTGAAGGCATGGATGGGGGCTTCTCCACCTCTGACAATTGGCCCAAGACAATACCAAGTACAAAAAGAACCTTTGGTTGTAATTGGTGCCCATAGCATCATTGTTTCTCAGCCTAAAGAGGCCAGAGGAAGACACTCTGGACAATGTGGCATCATCTTAAGCCTCTTAGAAGTGCACTTGGTTCAACATGAAGTATGGAGCCCAGTATCATAGAAATGATAAAGAAAAAAATGTGAAAATCCAGCCTTTCTGAATTATTTATCAATAGCAGCAGCAGCACTGCCCATTACAGAATTTCCAAAAGAGGTTTAGATCAGCAGAAAGTACGTATTGTTTCAAATACTGTTCTGATGTTAACTTTTTCTGATTGGCAGCAGTCAACATCATATTTTCTGCATCCTGTAATTCTTGTTGGCCAAGTTCTATTTTGACATATGGGTATAAGTAACATTATTCAATGAGATAATAACAAAAGGGCTCAAAGTGTGCTGACAGAAACCATCATCTCATTAAATGTGAATGTCTCTACAATGTAACGCGTTTTTTGTTGTTGTTTTTTAAAAAAAGCAGTAGACAATCATGGTGTGGTATTTATAGGTACATGGGTGAGGCAGGTGCCCACACATGCCACCACATCCCTCTGGATCGTAAAGACAGCTCCTCACTTTGCCCAGGCTGGGAGGGGATGGGCTTTGGTGACTGGCAGTGCTTCCTCAGTGTTAACCTTCCTTGAGAGTCAGGAAGCCCTCCCCCACTCCCACCTCCAAATTCTATGCTTGGTGAAGCATCTGCCAGCAAGTGGCATAGGGAGTCAAGGCCCATCTCTGTGGTCAGTGAGGCCTAAGCACTGAAAGGGACAGGCACACACCCAGTCCTGGCAGCTGGACCCAATAAGATAGGCAACCACAAATGCCAGTTTGGCCAGGGGTCTGCATGTCCTGCCCATGAAAGAAATGTCACTCCCACCTGTCTCAGGAACATGCCTGTGTGGGGGTTGTCATTGGGTGGGTGAACACCCACTGGTCTTCTCAGCCAATTTGACAGTGAGGGTAAAAATAACACCAGCCGCATCATTTTCCAAAATTAAGGGCGATGCTATAGCAAATGTATGCAGATGTATACAGACACAGATGGGAACAAGTGTATTTAATTGTAAATGAGTCAGAACGGAGCAAATGAGATTTCCCTTATATTTGGGTTCCAAAAATTACAGAGAAAATGTGCCTGAGGCAGAAACAACCCAAAAAAATAAATAAATAAGTAACAAATCACACACACACACACACACACACACACACACACACGGGGGTAGGTTGTTGAGTCAGGAGCCACGTGAGAGGGAACCTTTGGCACCTTGAAAGCTAGGGTAACTTTAGTCTCCTCTGGGGGTTATGGAAGTGCTCTGGCTCTCAGAGGCCTTAAGGTGATCAAAGTGCTAATGGGATGGACATAGACCCAGACAGCAGGACTCACCGCGCCTCAGCCTCATCTGGCTCATTGGTGCCCGAGAAAGTGGGGAAAGCAAGGGAGGGCTCTAATGGACTGTCCCCAGGGAGGGAGCAAACGGCCAGCTTTTGTGATATCAGAGAACCGAACTGAGGCAGGGAAAAAGAAAGGGAAGAAAAACATATCTACCTAGCTCCCTGAGGCCAGAGAGAGAAGAATAATGACAGAGTAATACTTCTTGCTTGGAAAGCACCATTTCTCTCAACTGCTTTAAGGAAGGCACCTACTAGAGTGCCGGGCTCTTGGTAGATGTTCAGGGAAAAGAAGGAAAGGAAGGAGAATGGATGAAAGGAGGAAAAATACATCATCCTGCAAGTCCCTCCCATATTTGTGGACTGAAAGGAAGAACAGTGGAAGCAAAAAGGCAGATTGCCCGAGTAAAAGAGACCTGCTTTGAAAGATAAGTGTGCCTCCCTCGAGGTTCAGGGAGATGTGGGGGGTGGGCAGGAAAGTACTGGCCAGGGGTCTGCATGTTCTGCCAGGCCTCCTATGCCTCTAAGCTCATCCCCTCCACAGGCAGCAGTCTGGAATTTATATCTACCCTCATGCCTGAACAACTGCAATTTGTTCCTCAAAGAACAGAGAACATTGGTTTCATCAGAGCAGAGGGCTATCCCCAGGGAAAGCATCCTGACACACAAGCAGAAAGCTTTGTGCATCAGAGCTCAGCACCTCCTAGGCATCTAAGAAATGCCTGTGAGTAGATGAATGTATGAATGAATGCATGCATAAGTGCATGAACACAACAAAGACTCTTTCCCCACCCAAATACTGTCTCACTCTGGTTGGAGCCTTTTACCTCTCCCTCACCAGGCTTGTTTCCTCTGTGTACTGATGATTTGCTGCCTCCCGGCCTTGAGAAGCAGCAAATCCAGCCTTTTTCCTGGGGTCCAGCTCACCTGGCAGGAGGATTCCAGGAAGGCATAAAGCACAAAGTCTCCACTTGGGAAAAGGGCAAAGAGAACTTTCATCCCAGCCACCCAGCATTCTTTGTTCATCACATTTTCAGTCCTTGCCTTATCTCCCCAGAAAGTCCAGAGGGGCTAGATTGGCCTTGTTGACATTTGACCCAAGCTTCCCACCCCCACTCCCCAGCTCACTCTCATCCCTGCCTGGCCTGTCAACCTTGAAGAAAGCCCATACTGTGCGCCTGGTGGTATGCAGGTCAGCTCCCGGGAGGGATTCTTGTGCTCAGAGTACCACACACTCAGGAGAGCATATGCCTCAGTTTTGCAAGTCATCTGAGCCACCCAACCTGCTAGATGCCAGTGGATACAAAAACAAAGAGGAAAATGAAGACACCCCGCACAGCCCAGCTGTGAGCAGCCCAGCATCAGCACTGCAGTTCCAGTCTGCCACATGCCAGCCTGGTGGAAGAGTTTCTTTAAAATGCAATCAAAGAACCTGCTACAAGCTGAGGCCCATGGCTGCTTTTCACGGGCCTTATTACAATACTGGCTTCTGAAAAAAGCTCAGTGCCCAACCTGTGCCAGCTTTCTGTAACCTGCCTCCCCTCGCCCTGCCTTTGCTTTCTGTGTCTGATTCTGCATTCCGCTTTCTAGCTCCTCCATCTTCCTTCCTCTTGTTTTTCTTCTCCTCTTTCTCTTCTTCCCTCTTTCTCACCTGTTCTATTTGCTCAGCACTTTAGGCAGCTCTTTCAGATACATCAGACATAAAAAAGATGAGTTCAAGGGCATATGGGACAGAGCAGAGACTGTGGCATATACCAAACTAGGCAATTAGAAGATAGGTTATAAAAAGACGGGGAAAAGAGACAGAGCCTCTGTTAACATAATAACCACCAGAATTATGCCATAAGAGGGAAAGCACCTTGTAGATGCTCCATCACAGTGCTGGGCTTTGAAAAAGCAGCCCCTGTCTTTCATTTCCAACAAGCAAGCCCTAAGACTGACATCTATGCTTGTGTTTTTGTGAGATGTCTGTCTTGATTTCGGTTCCCCCAAAACAGAAGATCAAAGGGAAAGGGAAATAGTTTTTTGGGAGGTGATTCCAGGAAATGCTGGTAGGGGAGTAAGGAAGTGAGACAAAGAGGGGAAGGAAGCCAGAAAAGGGTGGGCTATAAGGTGTAACTACGTAGACAACTGGAGCTCAGATTTGCTGGATCTCTGGAAGACAATATAGGAGGTGCCTCACAGGGTGAGGAGGCTGGGCTACACATACATTCTGTCATTGGTTGAGAGCTGCTTCCAGAGCCGAGCCATTAACTCCCTGGCACTTCCCATTTTCCCTGTACAAAGGCCAAGGAGTTCCTGTGCCCAAAACAAAGCCCTCGGGTGTTTGCAGAAACCGTCTCTGGCATGTAGAGGTGAGCACTGCGAGGATTTGAGCAGGAAAACAGCAACATCTGCTGCAAACTGCCATAGTCTTACAATCAACTTGAGCCAATTTGAGTGGGTTTCTGTTCCTTAAAACTTAACAACCCCTCACTAAGATACCATACCCCCCTTTCCCACATCACTCCTAGTAGTTAGGCAAGGCAGTGCAAAGCTCCCTCACTCCTCCTTTCTCTTGTCCCTGTGGCCTTCAAAAGTGTCTCTTATCCACCTCAAAATGTCTTTGAATCTTCACCCATTCTTTTTTCCTTTGCTCTGGGCTTGGAATATTTTCCTTCCACCTGACCTTTTGTACACACAGACATACACCCTGCTTCCTCCAAGACTGTTCTGTTATCAGCTACCCTCCTTGAATGAGGAGAGAGTGATCCAGGCAGCTGAAGCAGCAAGAGCCTGCACATAAACTGGACCTAAGGGTGCCCTGACCAATGGCTTCTGTTCGCCCACAGTACAAAGTCCACATTCCTGAGCCTGGAAGTCAGATGTCTTTTCCTGTGTTATATTAATCAACAAATATTTATCAAGGACTTTACTATATACCAGACATAGGCCAGGCACCAGGAAGAGCAGTGAATAAGACACACAATTACACAGCCCCTGTCCTCATAGAACTTACAGCACATTAGGGGTGAAGATAGGGTGGAGATCATAGGAAGTTTGCCCTTCTCTGAACCAAAAAGCTTTCAGGGGAGGAGCCCAGAACCACCTGTCCTCCTGATTTCTGTGCCCCTTCATCTGTATTTAGACTCTGATAATCTCACCCTCCTGGTATTCACACCTGGTATAGTTCCTTCTCACACTATGCCAGAGTCAGTCTACATGACCAATAGAATACACCAGAATTAATGGTATGTCACTGATATTAGGTTACAAAATACATTGCAGCTTCTGTCTTAGTGTCTCTCTCTCTCTCTCTCTCTCTCTCTCTCTCTCTCTCTCTCTCTCTCTCTCTCTCTCTTTCTCTGAGGTTTAGTTGCCATATCATAAGCATCTCTGTGGAGAAAATGAGACTTCCAGGAACTTAGAAGTAGATCCTCCAGCCCGTCAGGCCTTCAGATGACTGCAGACCCAGTTGATGCAACCTTCCAAGAGACCCTGAGCCAGAACCACCTTGCTAAGCTGCTCCCTGACTTCTGACCCTCAGACTGTGTGAGATAATAAATGCTTATTTTTAAGCCATTATATTTTGGGGTAATTTGTTACAGCAACAGAAAGCTAATATACTACCTTTCACCTTATCACTCGTTGATATCCAGGGCCTTTCTGCTTGTCCCATATGGTTCTCATTGTCCACCTGCTCACCAGCATCTCTTGGTGACCCGAACAGAAAGTATTATGACATGATTCCAAAGGTGCTTTCAAAGCCTTAAAGTTAGCTAAAAACCCTGCACACTCTTCTTTCCCTTAGCAATTTTCCCCTTAATTTATGTTTCCTTGTACAATTCAAGGGGGTGGAGGGGAGAAGCTACAAGTTCCTGATTTATTTACACTCAGCTCTTCCCTGTGGCCTTGTGAGAGTGATTTGGTGTGAGAGAGGTCTCTCTCTGAGCCCCTTAGAGCTTCTACTTTCTCTGTGAACAAAAGAAGTGAACTTGCCAAAAGCAAATGGAACTTGGACTTCAAAAAATAGGAGTTGTGTTTTAAATCTGGAATTTGTGTTCTCTGAGTGGGCTCCAAGCCTGAAAGCTTCCTTGCCTTCCTCTGATTCAGACTCTGCCTCATTGGACTGCTCTTTCCATCAGAGATATGCAAACACTCCTGTGGGTGGTTTCCTTGAAGGGCATAAAGATAGGACACACTTAAATACAAAATTACCTTAGAGCTTTAAGTGCAAGGCTTAGACGTTCATAGGACAGAATCACAGGGCTAGCTTCTCTATTTTGGACTTGGTTTTCCATTTTTTGCTTTAATTTTCTATCCTGAGAAATAACTCTGAAATTTCCTAAGGAATATTAAACCACCTTTCTGCCCCAGGTCACCACCCTAAGATTTGGCATTGAGGGATGATTTTCCCAGGTTTTGTGACAGTCCAGACATAAGACAGAAGCAGTTTTAGTTATTCTGGCAACACTGGTTGTGTTCCTCACCTCTGTGGTGCAAATTATTTTGAAAGGAGATGGAGGATACAGAAACTTTATTGAGTCCATACTATGCACAAGATTGTTATTTCTTTTCTCACAGGAACCAAGTGAGGGAAGATTTGGTCATAGTTTTAGAACATGGCTTCAAATTATTTTATCTTCCTCTCACTGAGAGGAGGGGTCTATTCTGTGGCCTCTCCCCTTGAATTTGAGCAGGCTGGTGACTTCTTTGACTGTAGAGTATGGTGGAAGTGATGCTATGTGACTCCCAAGGCCAGGTAATAAAAGGCTTTGAAGTTTCTGCTTTGTTGGCCAGGACACTCACTCTTGGAACCTGGAGTCATCATGTAAGAAGTCCCAGACTCCAGAGGCCACCATGCTGTGAGGAAGCCCAAGCTACATGGAGAGGCCATGGATAGATGTTCTTGTCAACAGTCTCAACTGGGAAAAGTTTCAAGTTATCCTAGCTGAAGTCCCAAACATAATGAAGAAGAAACAACCAGTCCCCACTGTGCCTTGTCCAAATTACTGACTCTCAGAATCTGTGATCATAACAAATTGTTGTTTTTTAAAGTATAATTGACATACGTAATACTAATTTCAGGTGTAAAACATAATGATTTGACATTTGTATACACTGCAAAGTGATGACCACAATAGAATACCATAACATTATTTTTATTCCTGTTGCGCAGATGTGGAAACTGAGACTTGGAGAAATTAAGTTTTAAGGCTAGTATGTGACAGAACGATGATTTGAACTCAGGTCTCTGACTATAAAGCTCATTGTTTTTTCCATAGGGACCCAATCAGGGACGGGATATCAGAATTAGCTGGGTTATGGGGTTGAGGAGAATCATATAGTTGTACTTTTCCTCAGTTGAACCACATCTCAAATCCTGTACTCATCTTTCCTCAGGGCAGACAGGCTCACATACTGCAACTCCCGGTGACATTTGGCAAAGATTAATGCAACTTCTTTTATTAGTTATCATCTGATACTGATCCAGGAGAGCTGGAGCAGAATACCTGAGTCTGAAGACCTCATCTCTAGTAGGTCATATCTGTATGCTAATGCCAGACTAACCATTTTTCAGGCAGATCCTGACTTCCAGGAGATGCTCTGAGCTAGCAACCCTCTGAAAAACAATCCAAATTCCTTTGAAGATTGACTTTTTAAAAATCTGGGTCCACCTGTGAGGTGGAAGTGAGGCATATTTGGTCCTTTGTGTCCTGTGGGGAGATGATATGAGGTCTCTCCTCTTCCTTCTCTATTTACAATGGTGCTGAGGGTTTCCTTTCATTAGTTTTCTAAAGTCTCTGGAGGCACAAGATGCCAGGTGCTATAATAAGTGTGAAATTTAACTACTTTTTCATTTAAAAATCCAGCCTCAGAGATTCAAGTGCTGAAAATTTGCTTGTAAAAGGGAAAACCCCTATTGTCAACTTTAAATAAATTGCAACTGAAGCATGATCAGGCAACAACTTATCACCACAAGTCCTCTGGGGAGTTCTCACCCCCCAGCAAGAGACAGGCAGTAAGAACTCAGCCCAGGAAGGAGGCTGGATGGAAGCCACAGTCCTACTACCCCTTGTGGCTGGGGCCTTCCAATGGCCAATCTTTTTTCACCAGAATGTAACATTCTCCCTATAGACGCTCACCATCCCACTCTGCCAGCAGACCTTCTTCAACACCTTCCCCACATCCTCTCAGAACAATAATTTCTGATGAATGCTGTAGGCCAAGTTTTCCAAAGGTTCAGCCCTGACCATTAACCTTTAAAGAGCAAAATACCAATAGTGTTATGGCATACCTTCTATTTATAGCTGCTTTTTCAGATCATAAGGTACTAGGCAAAGAGAGAATTTTGCTTTAATAACAAGCAGGTACTTAGAATTAATGCAGGGGAGAAAAGGCCATGAAGAGATCTGAGCAAGCCATGGAAAATCCAGGTCAAGCATGGGAGATGTTGGGAAGCATACCGCAAGAAAAATCTGGGGCCAAAGCTACTAGGAGCAAATTTTACAAGGAAGGGAAATCAGCATTTACTGAGCTCTTACTATGTGTCAGGTGCCATGAACAATATTTTGCATACATTATGTGTTCCTTATTTCAAGCCCGTGAGGTCCCATTTTATAAATGAGTAAACAGAGGCTTAGAGAAAAAGTAATTAACTGAGGTTACTTGCCCCAAATCACACGGCTAGTGTAGGAGGGACCTGGGATTCAATTCCATATTAGTTTACACCGCATTCTTTATTTTATCTACTGCTGGAGAAAAGTATTTATTATTCTATTTTTAAATTAATCTTTATTGTTGAGATTATTACAGATATCCCTCTTTTTGCCCCCCATAGCTCCCCTCCACCCGGTACCCACCCCACCCCAGGCCCTCACCACCCTATTTTCTGTGTCCATAGGTAATGCATACATGCATATAAGATCTTTGTCTAATCTCTTCCCTTACCCCCCACACTCCCTTCCCTCTGAGAATTGTCAGTCTGTTCCATTTCCATGCCCCTAATTCTATTATATTCACCAGTTTATTCTGTTCATCAGATTTTTTATTCATTTGATTTTTAGATTCAATTGTTGATAGATAAGTATTTGTTGTCACTTTGTTGTTCATATTTTTTATATTTACCTTTTTCTTCTTCTTCCTCTTCTTAAAGAATACCCTTCAGCATTTCATATAATACTGGTTTGGCAGTGATGAACTCCTTTAGCTTTTTCTTGTCTGTGAAGCTCTTCATCTGACCTTCAATTCTGAATGATAGCTTTGCTGGGTAGAGTAATCTTGGTTGTAGGTTCTTGCTATTCATAACTTTGAATATTTCTTGCCACTCCCTTCTGGCCTGCATAGTTTCTGTTGAGAAGTCAGCTGACAGTGGTATGGGCACTCCCTTGTAGGTAACTAACTGCTTTTCTCTTGCTGCTTTTAAGATTCTCTCTTTGTCTTTTCCCCTTGGCATTTTAATTATGATGTGTCTTGTTGTGGTCCACTTTGGATTCCTCTTGTTTGGGGTTCTCTGCGCTTCCTGGATTTGTAAGTCTATTTCTTTCACCAGGTAGGGGAAGTTTTCTGTCATTATTTCTTCAAATAGGTTTTCAATATCTTGCTCTCTCTCTTCTTCTGGCACTCCCATAATTCTGATGTTGGTATGCTTGAAGTTGTCCCAGAGGCTCCTTACACTAGATAGCTTCATATTTTTGGATTCTTTTTTTCTTTTTGCTCCTGGTTGGGTGTTTTTTGCTTCCTCATATTTTAAATCATTGATTTGATTCTCGGGATCCTCTAGTCTACTGTTGAATCCCTGTATATTATTCTTTATTTCAGTCAGTGTATGCTTCATTTCTGACTGGTCCTTTTCCATTTTTATTTATTTTTTATTTTTATTTTTTGGCATTCTCACTAAGATCCTTGAAAATCTTATTAAGTTCCTTGGAAGTTTCTAAAAGATTCTTGAGTAACCTTATAACTGTAGCTTTGAACTCTATATCCAGTAGTTTGCTTTCTTCCATTTGTGACATGTTTCTTTGTCTCCGCATTTTGGCTGCTTCCCTGTGTTTGTTTCCATGTAATTGGGTAGCTGCTAAGTCTCCTTGAGTTAATAGAGTGGCCTTGTGTAGTAGGCCTCCCCATTCACCTGAGATGGACACTCTTGGTGCACCTCTTTGTGGGCTTGTGTGCACACTCTTGTAGTTGAGCCTTTATTGCTGTTGGTGTCACTGGGAGGAATTGACCTCCAGGCCAACTGGCTGTGGGGACCAGCTGCAACTATAGTGGGAGAGATGCTGAGCAGGAGACACACTTATGGAGCAGGACTTGCTTCAGTGGGGCTTTGGTGCTCATTGAGTCTGCCCCTTGAGTGTGTCACTTATGGATGTGAAGAGTTGTAATCTGGTATGGTCTCACACTGACCACTGGGTACATTGGCTTTTGGGTCTCCAGGGAGGTGCAAAGTCAGCCACTGCCTGGGGCCATCCAGCAGGAGCTACAGAGAGATCTGAAGATTCCTCCTCTTTGTATTGGGTTTGGAAGTACCCAGATGAGGCCCAGCTGTGAAGCAAGGCAGACTGGTGCTGGTGCCGGGCCTTGGGCCTTTTATTGATAGGTTTTGGGCTCCCTGACCCAGCTGCAGCTTGTTTGATAGATATTTAGCCTGAGAAAGGACAGGCCATTCATATGCAAAAGCCGCTGCACAAAGCTTGGGTGGGGTTATAAATTGGGCGAGGTGGGGGTCTCAGGGAATCACCAGTGTGAAGCAAACAGAAATGGCTGCCAGTCAGCCCTGCACTAGGGAGGTCCCAGCATGGGAACAATGACCGCTGCAAGCACCTTCGTCTGGAAGAAAGCCTCCTTCAAGTTCCTGCCCCAATGCCAGATAGTCCAATTTCTCCCCGTATGTGTCCGGTTCCCCCAGAGCCTCGCCTGGCACTGGAGCTCAGAAGAAATTGGAGCTTGTAAATTCAGTTCATGGTGCTGGCCTTCTAAGAGGAGCAGCTGGTTCTCCAGCAGCCTGTGTGTCACTCAGCCCCAAGCCACACTGGTTTTTACAGTTTGTAGTTCTCATTGCCCGTAGGGACTTCTTTCCCCAGCTCTGGGACCCTGGGCTGGGCGTCTGGTGTGGGGCTGGGACCCCTCGCTCTTCCAGGTGGCCTCTGCAGATGCGATCTCCCTCCCAATTAAAAAAGCGGCCTATATGGGTGCCGGGCCAGCCCATTCCACACCTCTGCACCTCCTACCAGTCTCAGTGTGCTTTCTTCTTTATTTCTCTAGTTGTAAGACTTCCATTCAGCCAGCTTTCCGGTGGTTCTGGATGATGGTTGTTCTATATTTTAGTTGTAATTTTGATGTGGTTGTGGGAGGCAGCAAGTACAGGCATTTACCTATGCCACCATCTTGGTTCTCCATATTTATTATTCTTGCCTTTGCACACATCCCATTGTGAGATCTCCACTCTACTCAAAATGAAAATAAATAAATAAATAAATAAATAAATAAATAAATAAATAAATAAAATTTATCCCTAACATGCTTATAGAATGACCTGAATTAAAGGATCTTTTATACCCCTTGAGAAGATTGGCACCAACTTATCACCACAAGTCCTCTCTGGAGCTCTCACTCCCCAGCAAGAGACAGGCAAGACAAAACTTTAAAAATCATTTTCAATTTACCTTCCTTTCTCTTATCCTATATAATAAAAGGCTAATATGCAAATCGACTGAACAGCGGAATGACCGGTCACTATGACACACACTGACCACCAGGGGGCAGACGCTCAATGCAGGAGCTGCCCCCTGGTGGTCAGTGTGCTCCCACAGGAGGAGCACCGCTCAGCCAGAAGCCAGGCTCATGGCTGGCGTGCAGTGGCGGGGGGGAGCCTCTCCCACCTCTGTGGCAGTTGGACATCCCCCAAGAGTTCCCGGACTGCAAGAGGGCTCAGGCCAGGCTGAGGGACCTCCCCCCTCCTCCCCGAGTGCACAAATTCCGTGCACCAGGCCTCTAGTACTCTATAATATTCAATCCATCAGCCTGTTGCCTCTAGTTCAAAATATATCCAGAATCTAACCACTTCTCACCATCCCCAGTGCTACCACCTCGTCCAAATGCCCACTGTCTTTAAATGTATGTTGCTTAATTTGGACTATTGCATTCCTAACTAGTCTTCCTACTTCAATTCGCACTCTCTTTTTGTCTATTTTATACATAATATTTAGAATTGCATTGTATAATACAGCAGCCTCTATGCACTTGCAGCTATTTAAATATAAATTTGAATTAATTAGAATTATATAATAACTAGGTTATTACAATGGTATCAAACCTAGTTATTAGTAACAGGAAAGGAGAAAAAGAGAAGGCCAAATATTATAGGCATGTCAGTTGGGCAGTTTCGCCAGAAAGCTACAGCTTTATGCATCTGTTCCCTGTAGATCATGGTGGGAAGGAAATGGATAGCAGGGAGATAAACACATGCCTAGTAAAGTTGGGGGGGGGGGGGGGGACTAGCAAAGGTGCTTACTATCTGTTACACCTAGGAAGAAGTCATTGGCCAGAATGGGTGTAGCCACTGCAAGGGCAAGAAATTTGGGATATTTAATCCCTAAACAGAGTTTGCTCTCTTGTTCCTCTTGGTTTCTCTTGTGCTCTGATGCTCTTGGTTGACTCCTGGTTTGTGGGGCTCTCTTGCTCCTGCTCCCCTGCATTGGGTCTCTCTCTCTCCCGACCCCCTCACACAATGGACTAATGGACTGTAACCAGCCTAATGCTGAACTGGACCCGGCTGCAACATGGAACGGAAGCTCTGGGCACTGGCATTGCTTTTAGCTCTACTGAACCCCCAACTCCACTTCTTCCAGAATTGGATTAGGGGAAATGGGACTTTGGAAACCCAGGGATGTAATTCCACACAAATAAAAATCATTCATCTTCCCATGTGAGTCTCAGAAAATTCTTTTTCTTGAGGTATTGTAAGGACTTCACTCTACAGTAAGCACTCAGTGAGGAAAGGGATACCCCAATTTCCCAGATAACAAAAGCACCTGAAGGGCAAGAAGTGTTTTGTATTTCTTTTTTAATCCCCAAGCCTCTCCTCCCCACCACAAGACAGCACATGTAACAGATGGTCATGAAATGTATGTTGCTTAATTTATTCCACTCTAGCCTCCTTTCAGGAGACCACCCATTAGATTCTATCAAGCTGCGCTTGGAACAGGGGTGGTTAAAGGAACTGTGAAGAAACTGCCCGGGAAGATTTTTGTTGGTAGCAATTGTCCTCCCAGAGCTTTCAGGGGTCCCACTGCAGGGAACCATTAACTTTCAACTGAGCAGATGGAAACCAACTCTGTCCCCCACCAATGCCCAGGTGGGGAGTCCCCAGGCAGTGGAAAAAGGCAGGCACAGAACCCTGAATGGTGTGCCACTAGTAGGCCCCAGGAAGGATGCAGCAGCTCATGTAGTGAGGCCCCTTGTAAGATATATTAACATTACAAACTTAATGGACCAGAAAGGGGGGAAATTAACATAAATTACCTTCTGCTGAAGTCCTGCCTTCCTTGGCAGCTAAAGAAAAAATTCAATGTGATGCCAGAGGAAAATCGGGCCTTGGGAAGCAGAGGCCTTAATGGGCTAAAATATCACCTCTGATTCTGCCTCAAAAACAGTAACTCCCCAATTATCCAGGCCTAGTAACAAAGTATGTAGGGCAAGTGGCACAGAGAAGCTGGGTGTGCTTCTTTCTAGTGCTTTGTGCAGTGTGGGCTTTATATAGCTTTTGCTGGGTGTGCAATGCTCCTTGGGGAGATGGTAACTTCTTCCTAGCTAAGGAACCTTTGGGGTGTCCCTGAACCCCACTGGGCTTCCTTGAGTCCTTATAGTGAGTGAGAGAGTCATCTTTATTCGGAAACTACATTCAAGGCCTCTTTAAATGTAAAACATATATCTCCTTGCACTTCCTATACCTCACCCCCCACGCCAGTGAGGCTAAGCAAGAGAACAAAATTCCTCTGTTTCCAGGGTTGGGGGAAAGAAAGAGATGTGAGAAGATGTTGATGAAAAATGGGTATACACAGCAAGGCAGCAAGCTGGCATTAGAGAAGAAAAGTTGGACAGTGGCTGAGAGATATCCAGTGGCAGGAATGACCAGGGAACTTTATTTATTTTTCATATATTTTCATTGATTTCAGGGAGGAAGGGAGAAGGAGAGAGAGAGAGTTAGAAACATCAATGATGAGAGGAAATCGGCTACCTCCTGCACTCCCCCTACTGGGGCTCAAGCCCGCAACCCAGGCATGTGCCCTTGACGGGAATCGAACCTGGTACCCTTTAGTCCACAGGCCTATGCTCTATCCACTGAGCCAAACCAACTAGGGCTGAGGGACTTTAAATAACAGCGATGCCCGAGACACAATATTAAATTGTTGGCTGTATGGTACATGGTCTTCTGTTTCCCGCAAGCTTTTAGTGAGTCTACTACACAGTCATTAACTAGAGGTGCTTTGGAAAGTGAAGAGATATTGGCAACTTGAGAATGATACCATTGTAATTACCTGGTTGTTAATAACAGGAAAGGAGCAAAGAGAAGGCCAAATATTATAGGCATATCATTTGGGCAGCTTCTTCAGGAAGCTAAAGCTTTACACTCCCCAGGGAGCCACCAGTGTATTCCCTACAGATCTCTCCGGAAAAAGGACTGGACAGGGAGGAGAATAGACTCATGCCCCATAAAGTTGGGGTGACATTGGGAAGGTACTTTTTTGTCAGTCACACCTGGGAACAGGTCATTGGCCAGAATGGGCGTGGCCATGGCAAGGGCATGAAATTTGGGATATTTAATCCCCTAAACAAAGGAATTTGTTCTCTTGTTGCTCTTAGTTTCTCTTGGTTCCTCTTGGTATGTTGCACTTGACTCTTGGTTTGTGGGGCTCTCTCGCTTCCGCTTCCTGGCATTCACCCATATGGCCCATGGCCATGCGGAGCCCCACACACAATGGACTAATCGACTGAAACTAGCCTGATGCTGAACTGGCCCTGCCTGCAACATGGAATGAAAACTGGACATTGGCTTTACTTCTAGTTTTATTGAAACCACAGCTATTCTTCTTCTATGACTGGAATAGGACTTGGGAGACCCAGGGATGTAATTCCACTCACTTATCCTCCCGTGTGAGTCTCAGAAAATTCTTTTTCTTGAGATATTGTAAGGACCCTACCCCCAGCACCCAGTGGGAAAGAGAATACCCACTTTCCCCTGATAACAAGAGGAGAAAGTGACAAGGTGCATAGTAGGTCAAGAATTCAGCAGAAACAGGTAGTAAGAGCAAATAATTTTATTGTAATTAATGGAGTGGCAGGTACAGTGCTAAGTGCTTTATATTTGTATATTGCTTGTAACTCATTTAATGCTATACCAACCCTGCAAAAGAGGAACTTTGACTATCCCCATTTTATATACAAGGAAACTGAGGCATAAAGTTAAATAACTAATAGAAGGTCATACCACAAGTTAGTGGCAGAGCTGGGATGTGAACCCAGGCTTCAAACCCATTCTCTTAAACACTACACATTACTGCCCCTCAAGAATTCCCAAAGACAGAGTTCAGGACATGGGTTTCCTATTGTACTGGGGGGTGGGGACAGCATGAGGTGAGTACCTCTAGCCAAACACAGAAGGAAAGATGACCCCAGGAAGCTGAGAGACTTGGAGAAACTCAAGAGTCCAATAGTTGGATACATTTACATTAGGAAGATAAGGCCAGGTGATGCCCAAAGTTCTTTCCTGGATTAAGCATATGTGAGACCAAGATAGGGGTCCTGCTATGGAACAGGTTGTGATGTGGAAAAGACACACACCTGAAAGGAGTAAAATGCCTGTCTATGAAACAGTCAAAGAGCCTATAAGGCAGTAAAGGATCTAGTGTAAGGTCTTTTGGTCAAAATGATGTATGTTAGATGAAATGCTTTAGGGAAAGAAAAAAACAGATTTCATGGAGGAGGTGGCCTCCTGCAGAGCAGTAGGATCATGAGGCTCTGAAGTCTCATGTCAAGTATTTCCCAGTCCTAGCCACCTTTGTTTAGGCTCCTCCCTCACTTTCTTTCCTTCCATTTCCCAGACTTCCTCTTATCAAATCAGCAAAACACAAGGAAGTGCCTTGTGGAGAGTTGGAAGCAGAATGCTCAAGAGCTAAGCTGGTCAGTGAGTCAGTAGGGAAATGACCTACAAAGGCTCTGGTTCCTGAAAATGGTCTGCAGGCTCAAAATGAAGAAAAATGTGGACTTACCTTTCCAAATCCTTTGCTAAACTTTTGTTTTTTAATTGAGATATAATTCACATATTATATGTGAATCATATAATAGTATCACATATGATACTATTTTTAAAAAAATTTTATTGACTTTAGAGAGGGAGAGGAAGAGAGAGAGAGGAAACATTGATCTGTTGCTCCACTTATTTATGCATTCATTGGTTGCTTCTTGTATGTGCCCTAACCAGGGAACCAACTGAGCTACTTGGCCAGGGCAGTATAATACTATTTTAAAATGTACAATTAAGTGGCTTTTGATATACCCATAAAATTGTGCAACCATCACCACTATTTAACACTAGAACATTTTATTATCCCAGAAAGAAACTCTGTATCCATTAGTAGTCACTCCTCATTTCCCACTCATCCCGGCCCTGGCCACCACTATCTGCTTCCTATCTGTATGACTTTGCCTATTGTGAATATTTCATATCAAGAAAATCATATAACGTGTGGTCTTTTGTGTCTGGCTTCTTTTACTTTGCACAATACTTTCAAGGTTCATGTATATTGTGCATGTATCAGTACCTCATTCCTACTGGTTCCTGGCTCCAGCAGCTTTTTTCAGGTAAACTGACCTGTATTCTATGTACTAGATTTACCTGTTTCTCTAGTTTTAGGGTGGCAGTTTGTCCTGTGACCTTGGTTTCTGATGGATCCCAGAAAACTTGTTTTCCGTTTTTTCAGCTAAAAAAAATTTCTGCCCTAGCTGGTTTGGCTCAGTGGACAGAGCGCAAGCCTGTGGACTGAGGGGTCCCAGGTTCAAATCCGGTCAGGGGCACATGCCTAGTTGCAGTCTCGATTCCCAGTAGGGGGCATACAGGAGGCAGCCAATTGATGATTCTCTCTCATCATTGATGTTTCTATCTCTATCTCCCTCTCCCTTCCTATCTGAAATCAATAAAAATTTATATTTTTTTAAATTTCTCTTTTATTGATTGTTTTTTTTAGAGAGAGGAAAGGAGAGGAAGAGAGGGAGGGAGGGAGGGATGGATTTGTTGTTCCGGTTGATTCTTGTTTGCGCCCTGGCCGGGGATGGAACCCAAAACCCTGATATATCAGGATGATGCTCTAACCAACAGAGCTACCCAGCCAAGACTGTTCAGCATTTTTCTTATTATGAAGCAGTTGGGATTTTGACTGGAACTGAGTTGAATCTGTAGATTAATTTTGGGGGTATGGCCATCTTAACAATTGAATCTTCTATGAATGTGGAATGTTTTTCCATTTATGTAAGTGTTCTTTAATTTCTTTAAACAGTATTTTTATTTTTCATTGTACCTTTAACTTTTGTCTCTCCCTGGCTCAGCTGCTGCAGAGTTGAAGGGTTAAGATGTGAGAAGGGGTAGGAGAGGTTGTCACTATTTTTTAGCTGGGGGCAAGACCAGGACTCCCCTGAGATGACCCATGTTGGGTGCTGGGCAATTACCTAAGAGCCTTCATGCTGAAGTGCTGGGCACAGTTGTTAGCACAAACCTGGCACTGTCCCACTCTGGGCCACTCATTGACTCTCAGTTCTTGAATGCTGAGATGGAAAATCTGTCAGTCTCACTATTCCAGGAAAGCTCTTCTTCTTAGGCCAGCCTTGGAGCAGCAGCCCAGTGACCCTGAAGTCTGGTCTCCAGCTCTTATGTTCCTTTGGAATTTCTCTTGCCAGGAAAGACAAGGTGCCTTCTCCAGGAATGTCATTGGCAGAGAGGACAAGAACCATGCAAATGTATTTCCAAGCCTTCCCCTAATCACATCAAAGTCCTTTGCAAGGAGTCTTCTGGCCTAACTGGAGTTTGATAATTACAAATTATTTCTAAAAGAAATGCTGACTGTGGGAAGGCAGGTTAGAAGAAAATTTGATTTATATTAAAGCCATGGTCAGGTCATCATGAACCCTCAGGGTATTTATTTTTCCATCACTTCCTCCCTGGTTCCTCCACCTCCCTTTTTGGCCTGGCTGGGCTGGAGTCTAGCCTAATACAAATGACAGCATTAAAATAAAATCATGCAAAAGCTCAGGGGAGCATGCCTGAGTAATGGAGAAGATTATAAGCTTCGACAACTACCCCAGTCCTCTCCTCTTACTCCCCCAAGGCAGGCGAAAGTTCACAACTGATTTGGGATCCCTTCTAACAGTAATCAGGAGGAAAACTATTGCTTAAAGCGTTTAAGAAAAAAATTTATAATAATGTATCAGATCACTATCACTCCACTGATACTCAGTCCCTGCATCTCTGAAGCAGTTTCCACTTTCTAAGTTATAATGGGGGGAACTGTGGGTGTAGAACAGAATAAAGAGATAAAGCCATGAGACATAAACCAATACAGAGGTGGCTCTGTTCATCTGTCTATTCACTCACTCATTCATTCATTCATCAAACATCTGAGAGCTGACTGTCCTAGGCACTGTGCTGGCTGCAGAAGATGCAGAGATGAAGGAGGTAGGAAAAACTGTCCCTACTCCCTATTATAAGAGTGAGGTAGACTCTTCCTGTCCCTCCCACCCCCGCTTGGATTGGAACAGGGAAGGTAGAGAGGAAGTAGTCATCTCATCTCTGCCTCAAGAAGCTGGGAAGTAGAGCTACAAATTCATCACTTAGAAAAGAAACATAAGAAAGAAGGGAGAGAAATAGAGAGGAGGGAGGAGGGTTGTCCTGTCCTAGAAGAGGGCTTTGAATGGACAACTAGGTTGGTCTTAGAGATCTGATTCCTTGGACACAGGGTCTGGCTTGAGGGATGCAGAAGATGATCAAAAGATTATGAAGGCCCAGCTGGTATGTCTCAGTGGTTGAGGAACCTAAAGGTTGCTGGTTCAATTCCCAATAGGGAACATGCAAGAAGCAGCTGACTGATGATGTTCCTCTCTCATCGATGTTTCTCTCTCTCTCTATCCCTCTCCCTTCCTCTCTCTCTCAAAATCAATAAAAATCTTTTTTTAAAAACATTAACTTAAAAAAAAGATTATGAAGAAAAATCAAGAGTGTCTAAACCTAAAATGTAACATTTGGTAGAAGCTGCCACCCATAACATGGAACTTCTCCTTGCCTACCTTCTAAAGAGATGATGAAAATAAGGAAAAGGATGGCTGAGAAGGGTCTAGAGGTATGTGGAGAAGTGTCAGGGTCACAGCTCTCACTGGAGTAGCAGCTGCAGCATCCCCTTCTACTGCAAATCACTTGAGAGCATCTGGGGGCTGTTTTAGCTTATTATTACAAAAATTCTATGGCTTTTTATTGTTGGGAATGGTGGCCATATTTTCGGCTCCTCCAGGGCCTGGATGTTTGGTGAGAGTCATCTCTCAAATCTCCTCTCAGTGTGAAATGGATTGCTGCATTTCCAGGGCTTAATTGTCCTCCCCAGCTACAGAAAAAGCACTCTGCCAGTAATGAAAATACATTCCCTCTTTTTATCAAGAAAAAAGGATAATAGCTCAGCCAGCTTTAGCTTACATTTCATTGAACATCAGCCCAGCTTGTTTCTAAGGACATCTCTGATGTGCAGTACAGAAAGCTGCTGGGGGGCTGGGAGACACTGAGGTAAGGTCTGGGGGGAGAAAGGGCAAAAGGATGCCCAAGGATGCCCTCCTTATCCCCTCAGAGTATGCAGCTTTCCAAAATGATACCATCCCTTCCCAAGAAGCTAGAGGATGTGACTACTCAAAATTTCAACCCCCTTCGTTTCTCATGGAACATGAATGATAGCCGTAGCAATAATAATAACTGTGGCATTTTATATTTTTCAAAGGACAGGCCAATCTTTTTACATTTGGTCTTTACAACTGCCCTGAAGGACAAGCAGAACAGATGTTGTTATCATTTCTATAGGTAGTGAAATGAAGACTTAAAGAAGGGAAGTGACTTACCCAGTGTCATCAGCCAGTGTTGGAGTCAGTGTCTGATATCTGAGCAGTCTTTCTATAACTCCACACCCAGAGATGGGGTGGCACCTCTAGTAGGGGGAGTCCTGGAGGGAGTAACAGGTGCAAAATGGGGTAAGGCCTACAGAAACTTACACATTTCTGAAAGATTACATTTAAAGAACCTGAAACAAGTTCTGCATTCCCTCAGTTCCATCTCCATAAGCTCGTCTTATACCAGTGCTCCAGCCACACTGGCCTCCTATGGCCAATATTCTTGAGCACCAACTGCAACAAGCTGTGCTCCACTTCTTCCTGACTCACAGAAACCCACTTTTACTCTCAGAAGCCTGTTATTTTTTTCAAAATTTGGGAGCACTGGTTCTACAGCTAAGTTTAGGAGAAGCTAGGCCACTCTCCCGCCCAATTCTAAACCAATCTGAGTCATTCATTCCTCTTGATCACTTTAGGAATGAGTATGTGAAGAATTTTGTTACGTTGTGAGATCTGAAATGTGTAGAGAAATCTTCACAGAGTCAAGGGAAAGAATTCCTTGTTATGAAAGGGAAGGATATGTCCTCTTCCTCTCTCTGCCTGTGAATACCAAGAATGAGGAAGTTGTATGAGGTTGGAGCTTTAGCAGCCAGCTTGCCATCTGGAAGGAAGTCACCACAAGAGGGTGGCTGAGCAGGGAATAGTCTGCCCCTAGATCATCGATTTTCAACCGGTGTGCCGCAAGAATTTTAAAAGCATGCAGTATCTGAGTACTTAATCACGTGGTAGGCAGTTAGACAGGCTTGAGCAGAGCAAGGATGAAAGGCCAGATACATACAGAAGGTCTCTAGGATGGAAAGCCCTGGGTACCTAGTAATGAGCAAAACTGGGCTGGAACCTTGCCTCCAAGGTGACCTTTCCTCCCCTAGCATATTGCTGGTCATGCAGTTTGGATCCTCCCCTGGCATGTTTAGGTTAAACCCCCTTAGAGGGGGAACAAATAAAAGGGCCAGAAAATAGCCCTTAAGCATTAAACCCCCAGGACAATGAGGTTCTGACCTGTATCAAATACATCTAGGCCTCAGTTGTGTTTCAGCTCCAGGCCCAGAAAAGCAGCAAAACCCTTCTGGCTGCCTCAGGACCACATTGACTAAAGATCCACCTGCCCTGGTGCCAACCAATCAGTGGAGACCTAGGGACATACCTGGAAAGCTAATGAATATTCTATTAGAATCCTCCCCTGAGACCTCCAGATAACATCCCCCAAGACAGGATCTCTCTCTCTCTCTCTCTCTCTCTCTCTCTCTCTCTCTCACACACACACACACACACACACACACACACACACACACACACAATCTGTGCCTTACCCACTCACATTTTCCTTGCCTCTCTCTTTCTCCCAAGTTCTAAGGGCCCCTCTTTTTGCCTCTGTAACTTGTTTCCTGAGCCCATTTCTTCTATAGCTCACTGCTTCTACCTCTGTGACTGTCAAAACTAACTTTCTCTTATAAATTTGAGTCTTGGCTCTGAATTCTTCTCTAAGCCAGAACTGCTGAACTGAGGTCCAATCGCCAGTAATAACTGGTGCTGTTTTCATTGCCAACAGTGAGGGGCACTAACTTCTTTTCCCTTAGATTGTCAAATTAAAAGATGACAACAGCCAACACAACAATAGCCATCTGGTGTGATGAATCAAAATTATACATGTGGCCCTAACCGGTTTGACTCAGTGGATAGAGCATCAGCCTGCGGACTGAAAGGTCTCAGGTTCGAGTCTGGTCAAGGACGTGTACCTTGGTTTCGGGCACATCCCTGGTAGGGGGTGTGCAGGAGGCAGCTGATTGATGTTTCTCTCTCATCAATGTTTCTAACTCTCTATCCCTCTCCCTTCCTCTCTGTATAAAATCAATAAAATATATATTTTTAAAAAACAAACAAAATTATACATGTGTTTTTTGTCAGATCAGCAAAAAATATAATATATATTTTGGTGTACTGCAGAATTTTAGTAATTAGTTTATGTGCGCCATGAGATGAGAAAGGTTGGAAATAGCTGCCCTAGGTGATGTTGATTTGCTCTATTTAAAATTCTACCCTTTCTACCCCCAAGCTTCTTTATGTGAGGTAATAAAAGTCCATTTTGTGCCATTTCGAATTTGCAGCACTGAAAGTGTTCTAAATGATATGCCTCCTTCCTATTCCTCAAACCCTCCAAGCTCTCTCATTTCAAAGTTGTTCCCACTGTCTGCGACACCTTTCCAGCAGATGTTTACATTGTTGTCTCCTTATCATTCAGGCCTCAGCTCAAATGTCACTTTTCCAGAGAGACATTCTATGAACTACCCAATCTAAGCCAATTTTCTAGTCACTTATCATTTTAGCACTTGTTAGTATCAAAAATAATGTTTTTTATTTGTGTTTTGCTTGTTTATTGTCTATTTTCCTCAGTTGAGTGAAAGCTTCATGTGAGTAAGAATTGTGCCTGGCTTGCTCACCACTGTATTTCTAGCACCTGGCACAGAGCCTACTGCATAACAGGTGCTCAATAAACATTTGGTGAATAAATAAATGAATCCTAAAGACAATCTCACCATGCTGCTCCTCAGTCTGCCTCTCTCCCATGGCTGTTGGGATAATGTGTATGTACCCTTGGCCTTTCATCAATTCCTTTTACAAAAATCTAAATCTCAGGGCCAGTAAGAAACAAAGAAGGCAACAGAAAAGAAAAATATCATAAAATCAAAATTATTTTAGGCTTAAATATAAAAGGAGAGAGGCTGATTGCTTAACATATGTAGATCTATGCAAATTATCATATAAGTCAACTAGGGGAGAAGGCTGAAGTAGTGGAAAGTCCAGAGTGCCTTGCTGAGTATGATTTCCTTCTCACCAGGAAGTAGTACCCATTTCTTAGGCTCAGAAAGTGAGTATCCTGGCATACAGTGAGAGAAAAATCAATTGAGAGTTACACAAGTAATAAAGAATTTAATTTAGTTGTTGGGATTTTCTAAGAGATAGAAATAAAAAAACATTCCACTTATCGACTAAATAGTAAGAATAAAAAGCATAAAACTCTATTCAGTTTTATATGATGGCCAACTAAGATTACAGAGGAAGAGGGAGAAGGGAAACAGACAAATGAAGAGGAAGGAAGAGACTGAAAACAACCCCCAAATTACCCATAGTCTTCAGAAGTAAGGACTTTATCTATGTGATGATAATTCTTTTTTCTTCTTTTTTTTATTAAGGTATTATATGTGTACATATCTTACCATTGAATAATTCTTTATATTCACAGAAAATAAACAAATACAAAAACCTCTCATACAAACAGCCTTCTGGGTTTATACACACACATACATACACACACACATTTTCAGAGTTTGTTATTAAAACTGTTTTAATTCCTACTTAAAATGTGTTCGGCTGCTATTTTGGGGGCACACATGTCATGGGACTTGAAATAGGTGTTGGGGAACACCTGAGAATAGGATATGGGCACAGTACCTGCCCCCCTGGGCTTTCATTTTATCAGGTTCTCTATTTAATTTTCAAAGGGCAACACCCTTACCTGCCTTCTCTATAAAAAAAAAAATTATTCATCTCATTTACAGAGGAAAAGGTCCACTTTTTGGAGCCCCACATTGCTGCTATTAAGGAGTTGAGTGCCCTGTCACAATTTCCCACAGCTAAGTACCCATGGAATTGCCTTTTGGCAAAGATCTCAAGGGGATGCCAACCTTCCATGCTGGATTTTCTAGGATATTACTAATTTCAAACATTTTGAACCAATGTCTCCCTCAGCTCTGGACCTATCACTCTGGCCACCCCATTACCTCACTTCAGTCACTACAATAGTCTTCTGACTGGTCTCCCTACTCCCAAACTTGCCTTCCTTCTCTCTGTGCACCATCTGTTCAAATCTATGACAGGGCTGGCCTCTTTGCTGCAACTCTGCAATGGCTTCCTGTTTACTCAAGAGTCCCTACAATGGACTACAGGCCTACAGTCCCATCCTCCCATCTCCTCTCCTCCTCCTCTCCCTCCTGTCACTCAGCTCCAGCCACAGATCACCTACAATTAGTCTTTTTTATTTGATTTGAGAGAAAGAGAGAGAAACGTTGATCTGTTCTACTTATTCATACATTCATTGGTTGATTCTTATATGTGCCCTAACTGGGGATTGAACCCACAACCCTGGTATATTGGAACGATGCTCTAACCAACTGAGCTACCCAGCCAGGGCTCCACATTAGTCTTTGTACCTGGCAACCCTCTCCCTAGAGTACTGCCTCCTACATCCCCCAAATTCCTATGGCTCAGTTTCTCACCTTTCATGTCTTGACTCAACTGTCACCTTCTCATGCCCTTCTCAACTACTCTTCTGCCCTGCATACACCCTATCCACGTTCCTGGTTTATTTTTCTCCACAGCTCTTAATCACTCTCTAGTTTATTGCGTATTTCATTCATTTGTCTTCTTTATTATCAGTCTCTCCCCCATAGGAAAAAAACTCCAGGAGAGTCAGGATTTGTGTCTGCTTTGTTCATTGCTGTATCCTCAGTGCCTTGAAGAGAGACTGACAAATTAGGCACTGGAAAAGTATTTGTCAATAGTCCTTTGGTTTAAATTGACTTAGTTTTATGGGAAATGTGACTACATTCTTCTCATTTCTATCATTTTACAGAGGACCGGTGAACACTTCATCAAAGGTTCAGCTTAGTCCTCACACTTATGATTGGGAAGCCCTGGCCCACAAGCTATTGTCCCTGGAGACAAACCCTGGCCCTGAACCCCAAACCAGGCCCAGAGGGGATGGGTCCTCTTTGATGCTCAGCAATCATAGGCAAGGTCCCTAAACAGCAAGTGTCAGAGCCTCCTCCTAAACACAGGCAGATTTACTTTGCAGACAGTGAAGATGCATTTTAATTTGTTGATGTGAAATCTTAATTGAACTAAACTGCTAGAGGTAGTCTCCGTTCTCTGTCAAAGTCTTAATTTAGTTGGCAAAACAAGATATCATTAGAGGAAAATCACAGGCAGAGTTCCATGCCCAGAGGGTTTCAGGAACACCCTTCTGCGTTTGGAGGTGCGTTGGTGAATGATTAGCACAAGCATGAACCCCATCCACACAACTCAGGATGCCAACTTGGCTTTCCAGGGATACTCAGGGGGCATCACATGGGCTCAGGCACATGGATCTCCCCAAAGCAGCCAGGCTAACACTGCTCCTTTCCTGTATTCTATGTTCTATTTTTAGTGTTAGAACAGGAAAAGGATGAGGGATTTCTCACCTGAAGGTACAGAAGTGTGGGAGGTGCCAGCTCTCTTGCTGTGGGACCTCTAACAGGCCACTTCCCCTACCTGGGCTGTGGTTTCTGCACCTGTGTAACAAAGAGGTTGGAATCCATGTTCCTAAAGGCTTCAATTGCGAAGATACCATGTATGACTCTCCCAGGACCCTCAGGCCTGTGTCAGCATCCAAGGTGATCTCTTTATTCTTGTCCACCAAATCCTGCTGAGCTCTTGGGCATGCATGTGTACACCAATGACCTCACTGTCTCCTATAGGCGGTCAAGCCACAGGCCTCTCACTAATGTAGCCTTATCCCTGACCCACAGGATCTCAGGCTGTGATTCTGGTTATGCCCCTGAGAGAGAGGCCTAGGAATCCTTCTCTTGGTGACAGATGCCCACTCCATTCCTTTCCCAGACCTCTGCCCCCATGGAGCCTTCTACACTTGCTATTTGTCTTACACTGGCAGTTTCTATTTAAGAGGCCTGTCCATATCTGGAGAAGCTCCAAGCTCACCTTCAGCTGCACTTACCAAAACCGTCAGAGGTAAATAACCTCAGGCAGTTGGCAGGAATCGGCCCCATGGACAGTTCAGCTCAGATTCCTGAATTATATTATTCCAAGGACAGTCTCTGTGAGGGAGTTCCCAAGGAAGTGACTCAGACCTTGGTATCTCCCTCTGACGCACAGCTGTAGAAGGGCTGGGGAAACTTCCTTGAGGGTCACATTCCTGAGCTGGCAGGTCCTCACTCTGGTAATTCATTGGTTGGGTTGCAGGTCAAAGTACCTGCATTTAGTCACTGGTTCTTCTCATGCTAGGAATCAGGTACCAGGAGGTTTAGCAAAGAGACAATGCCATGTACTAGTACAGTGGTCGGCAAACCGCGGCTCGCAAGCCACATGCGGCTCTTAGGCCCCTTGAGTGTGGCTCTTCCACAAAATACCACAGCCTGGGCAAGTCTATTTTGAAGAAGTGGCGTTAGAAGAAGTTTAAGTTTAAAAAATTTGGCTCTCAAAAGAAATTTCAATCGTTGTACTGTTGATCTTTGGCTCTACTGACTAATGAGTTTGCCAACCACTGCTAGGCGACCCTGCTAGCAGTTGAGAACCGCTGCTGTAGAACCTAAGACCATCGGAAAACACAGATATTTACATTACGATTCATAACAGTAGCAAAATTACAGTTATGAAGTAGCAACAAAAATAATTCTATGGTTGGGGGTCACCACAACATGAGGAACTGTATTAAAGGGTCACGGCATTAGAAAGGTTGAGAACCACTGACTTCAAGTGTCAGAAACCTCCCTCAGATTCTTTAGCAAAAATTGAATGTGTTGGCTCACAAACTTGGGGAAGATTCTAATCAAAGGGTAAAAGAAAGCCTAGAACCAAGGCCGTACAGACTGGAACCAGGGATTCAGCATGCAGGGACATGCTCTCCCATAAGAAAATAAAACCTGGTCGTGTAATAGAGACTGGGTCCACTTTATGTATGTTGGGAGGCCACTAAAGGTCAGTTATAGGCAGATCTATGGCTGGGCAGTCGAAGAAGAGGTAATATAACACCCAGTGCAAAGGTCCTAAGTCAGGAATGAACTTGTTCAAGGAACAGAAGGAAACTAGTGTGGGTGGAAAGCAGTGAGCCAGGAAGAGAACAAAGAGAGATGATAGCCAAGAAGGAGGCAGGGACCGGATCACAAAGGATCTTGTATGACAAATCATGGCATTTTTCAAAAGATACTGTTATGACTCCTAAAGCTTCTGCTCTGATCACTACTGTTCTCATTTGATTGGTCTAAGCAAGCCACATAACAAAACCTGGTAGCAGCCCTAACTGGTTTGGCTCAGTGGATAGAGCATCAGCCTGAGGACTGAAGGGTCCAGTCAAGGGCATGTACCTTGGTTGCAGGCACATTCCCAGTAGGGGGTGTGCAGGAGGCAGCTGATCGATGTTTCTCTCTCATCAATGTTTCTAGCTCTCTGTCCCTCTCCCTTCCCCTCTGTAAAAAATCAATAAAATATATATTTTTAAAAACCTGGTAGCAATGGGGTAATGAAGTAGCCTCCTTCCACAGAGGTACTGGATGTCACATGGTGATATTTGTAGATATATAACACTTTTACAGAGGAAAAGTAAATAACTTTGAAAAATAATATAATCAAGACAAAGGGTTAGAAGCATGTGAACACTCATTTACAATAGAAAGTGACCAGAGTTCTATGATTCAGGGCATTAGGAGTCAAAGTGGAGAGCAATACTCTCCAGTTGGGAAAATAAGAAGGCTTTTTGGAGGAAGTGGTTTTTGGGCTGGATTTTGAACAACACTAGAATATCTAGATGTGCATAGAAGAAAAAGGCAGGGTATACTAACAGGACAATATGAGAAAGTCATAAAAGAGGTAAAGTGGGATGCTTACACAGGAAATGCTGAATGGTTTAGTTAGCCAAAAGCAGCGGAATTGGGAGGAAATAATGGAAAGAGAGCCAAATGAGCCTGTCTGCCAGCCTCTGAGAGCATATAGAAGCTCTCATCCCCACCCCATCTAACTGCCCAAACAGGGGTTCCTGGGTTGGGAAAGTACCTGCAGTGGTTGGTAAATTAGTCCAGAGCAGGCTAGCCTTTGGCTGGACTCTTCTGCCCTTCTTGGCCTCGTCAAACCAAGGTCCCAGCCCAGAGTCAGCTTCTCTTTCTCAAACCTCTTTCAAAATTTTGTTGGAAATTGTTCTCCTAATGTTCTTATACAGGTTTTTGTGGATTTTCTGTTTGTTTCCTCTGCCTGTGTCAGCCAGTCTGATATCCAAAAGATACTCTCAAATTAGGAGATGTTAAAGACAAAAAAAAAAGAAGTCTTCCAAAGGCAGGCGAGATGACAAGATGCCATCCTTGCAAAGCGAGCCTCAGTCTTCACCCTGCTGGCTTCTCTCTTCCACTGCAGCAGTAAGATGAGTTTTTGTTTTGTCGAGAATAAAATCCCGTAATTTATTTTGCTCATAATGTCATAAAAAAAAAATATATTGACTCTTTATAGTTGCATATTCCAGTGTGACTTCCATTGTTTTTTGGATTCAGCTTATCACCACAGCAATGATTTTAGTTAAATGTTTATGTAACAGAAGCATTCTGCTTCTTATTATGTGATAAGAACATGATGATCAGTAAAATTAATTTTATAACAACCTTATTTGTTTTCCTTGTCGTTATCAAATACAGTATACAGATAGAAAGTTTTGTGAGAGTGGGTCCTGGCTTATTGGAATTAATAAGCTGCCCACATGGTGGGCATGTGGTCTAATTGATTCAGGCCCTGAGCATGTTTGCACTTTTAATCATTAATGCCCTGTGGCCTGCCGGAAGCATGGAAAGAAACAGGCTGATTAGGACATGCCAGAAGACAAGGTCAAGGCCACAGGGGGCCTCCCACTGTCCAAGAGGGACCTGCCTAAAGGCACAAGTGAAGCTCATGGCCAGGCAGGGATATCTCTCCAATGTCAAACATCTCAGTAGGTGTCAGGCCACATCTCAGGCCTAAGAAGAGACTTGCATATCCCTTATTCCATCACTCATTCACCAAAAATATGTATTAAGTACCAGCTTGTGCCAGGCATTGGATACAGTAATAAATAAGACAGACAGGCTCTCTGTGCTTTCAGAGTTTCATTATAGTCTGGGAAGCATACAATAAACAAGGAATAAATCAGCAAGGTAAGGTCAGTTAGTAATAAGTGCTTGGTCAGGGCACATGCCCAGGGTGTAGGCTCAATCCCCCACAGGGACGTGCAGAAGACAGCTGATCAATGTTTTGCTCTCACATTGATATTTCTCTCTCTCTCTCTCTCTCTCTCTCTCCCTTTAAAAATAAATTTAAAAAATAAAAATAAAAAACAAACTAGCCCTACCCAATTTGGCTCTGTGGATAGGGTGTCGGCCGGTGGATTGAAGGGTCCTGGGTTCGACTCCCATGAAGGGCATGTACCGTGATTGCAGACTTGATCCCCGGCCCTGGTTGGAGAGCATGCAGGAGGCAACCAATCGATGTGTCTCTCATATCAATGTTTTTCTTTCTCTCTCTCTCTCTCTCTCTCTGTCCCTCCCCCGCCCTTCCATGCTCTCTCTAAAATCAATGGAAAAGTGTTCTCAGGTGAGGATTAACACAATAAACAAACAACAACTGAAAGAAACTAGGAAAGTTGTAGAACGTTTGTGAAGAAAATTATATAGATAAGCTGAATAATGAATTTAATTCCGTAAATGAATTTAAAGATCAAAAGTAAGCTAACACACACCCTGGCTGGTGTGGCTCAGCTGGTTGAGTGTCATCCTGTATATCAAAAGGCCACCAGTTGGAATCTGGTCAGGTCACAGACCCAGGTTGTGGGAAGCCTGGGGGATCCCGGTCGAGGTGCTCAGGATGCATAAGGAGGCAACTGATTGATGTTTCTCTCATATATATGTTTCTCTCTCTAAGATTAATTTAAAAAATTGTTTTTTTAAGTAAGCTAATACAGAGTTGGAGTTTGGTTCTTTTCCACTTGGTTAAAAGGGCAAGGATTTTCCTCTTACTTTCCAGATAAAAAGAAACTTATTTTTCATAAAACAATTTGGTAATTATACTTTCATAAGCAATATGGAGGCACTTATATTGTTCTCCCTACCTGATGCCTCCAGGATTTGAAAACTCTTAATGAGCAAATATTATTGTTTCCATGGCAATATGTTTGTTTGCATGAATGTGATAAGAATCTGATTTCTTTATAATAGGACACATAAAACCAGTTTCCAATTGTGGTTTTATTAACAAGGACTTTGACTGGAATGTCATGTCTGAGAGAGACATGCCTAGATTCTAGATGTCACCAGAAAACTTTAAAGAATGAAGAATGACTTTGAAGCCAATAAAAGTCCCTTGGAGAAATGGCCTGGTACCTCACTTATTCACATTGTTCATGGCAAGTCTTTCCAGGTAAGGAATGAAGGTTGCTTTCCTGAAAGATGGCAAGGAGAGAACCTCAAGACATTTTGGGACCCCAAGAACTTGAGGACTCCATCCAAACCTGTAGGTATTTCAGGCATAGCCTGATGGTAACTGTGTGGCTTGGCTTCTTTGCCTTAAGAAACTAATTAAAGCTCAATCTTGAAATTCCTTATAAAATTCCAGCAAAGTACACTGAGTGGCCAGATTATGATCTCTGAACGTATAATAATCTGGCCACTCAGTATATAAATATATATTAGAGGCCCAGTGCATGAATTTGTGCATGGGTGGGGTCCGACCAGCCTGGCCAGGGGGAGGGGACATGGGCGGTTGGCCGGCCTGCCTGCTGGTCGAACTCCTGGTCGAGGGGACAATTTTCATATTAGCCTTTTATTATATAGGATATACACTGAGTGGCCAGATTATTATGCATTCAGAGATCATAATAATCTGGCCACTCAGTGTATATTTAAGAAACATCAATGATGAGAGAAAGAATCATAGATCAGCTGCCTCCTGCACGCCCCCCACCAGGGATTGAGCCCACAACCTGGGCATGTACCCAAACCAGGAATCTAACCATGACCTCCTGGTTCATGGGTCAACACTCAACTATTGAGCCACACTGCCCCAGCAGTATGGACATTTCTTTAAAATATATTTTTATTGGTTACAGAGAGAAAGGGAGAGGGAGAGAGAGATAGAAACATCAATGATGAGAGAGAATCATTGATCGGCTGCCTCCTGCAGGCCTCCTACTGGGGATTGAGCCCGAAACCCAGGCATATGCCCTTGACCGGAATGGAACCAGGGATTTTTCAGTCCGCAGGCCAATGCTCTATACACTGAGCAAAACCAACTAGGGCCAGTATGGACATTTTAATGATGTTAATTCTACCAATCCATGAACATGGTGTATTTTTCCACTTGTTTATATCTTCCTCTATCTCTTTTTTCAACGTCCTGTAATTTTCCGAGTACAAGTCTTTTACCTCTTTGGTTAAGTTTATTCCTAAGTACCTTAATTTTTTTTTTGTTGCAATGGTAAATAGGATTATTTGTTTAGTTTATCTTTCCGAGAATTCATTAGAGTATAAAAATGCCATAGATTTCTGGGTGTTTATTTTGTATCCTGGTACATTACAAATTCTCTAAAATCAATAAAAATATATTTTTAAAAATTATTATGGCTTGCTCATCTTGCATAAGCATATATCTACCTAGCTAATTATCATAATAGGAATACCAGTTTTTAATCTGCATAGGTTTGCTTCACAGCAGGTCTACCTTTTTCATAATAAATTAAATCAGGATTCCAACATTACCAAAAAATAATTCCCTCCAGGTTATGGAGGATAGAATTGACACTGAGGAATTGTAACCCACTCCCCTATTCTTTTAATATTGTTTCTGTTAAATGTTTTTATAAAAGAGGAATTGTTAACTAATATGTAACCATGGATTAGCAGTACACTGAGTGGACAGATTATTATGATCTCTGAAAGTATAATCTGGCCACTCAGAGTATATATATATATCAGAGGCCCGGTGCATGAATTTGTGCATGGGTGGGGTCTGGCCAGCCTGGTCAGGGGGTGGGGACATGGGTGGTTGGCCGGCCTGCCTGCTGGTCGAACTCCTGGTCGAGGGGACAATTTTCATATTAGCCTTTTATTATATAGGATATACACTGAGTGGCCAGATTATTATGCGTTCAGAGATCATAATAATCTGGCCACTCAGTGTATATTTGTGTAAGAGTTCCAGAAACTAGCTTCGGGGAAGGAGGCTGACTTCAACAACTGGACATTCCGGCTCCAGGAGACTTGCTAACTCTCAATCATAAAAACCAGACCTCTGCTTGACCAGTTTCAAGATAATCATTGGAATGGACTGTACTGACTTACTCGCAGAGAACCTTCAAACTCCCCTCCCCTCTTGATTTCTTTGTTCTGCTTTCCCTCTCCCTCCTAATAAAAACCCCTGCCTGCACTGAGATGTTAAGATGGACTTTGGAACAAGAGTTCCCCAGCATTTGAATATTTGAATAAACTGCTCTCCTTCTCACCAGCATGCGTCTCACAAGTTTGGCTTTCATTGTGGTAAGCAGCTGAACCTGCATTAAATTAGAATGACTCTTCAGATCAAGAACTTGGACAGGCACAGTGGGGTATGTCTTGTCTCCGTACTACAGTGTTTGGGGCCTCCACTGGAAAGATTAGAAGGATTTGGGTCTGTCAACAGCCAGTGGCTAGAATCATCAAAGGCTCCTTTACTTATATATCTTATGCCTGACCTGGGTTGACTTGAAGATGAGGACTGGAGGCCCGAGTGCCTGCATATAGCCTCTTCTAGGTGGTTTGGCTTCCTCACAACATGGTAGCCACAAGGTAGTCAGACTTCCTATGTGGCAGTTCAGGACTCTAATAATGAGTTTTTCAGTTAACAAGGTGGAAACTGCATCTCTTTTTATGACCAAACATCAGAAGTTTCTCAACATCATTTATGCTGCATGGTCTATAATCCATAATATACAAAGAGCCAAAAGCTCACCAAACTCAAGGGGAAAGGATCTATACTCCACCTCTTGGCATGGAAAACAATAAAGGTTCTAGAAGAGCATATAGGATGGGAAATATTATTATAGTCATTTTTGGAAAATAAAATCTGCCACAGGTGTATATATCAGAACCCATGGGCCTGGGACCTTGCCAGTCATCCTACGAAGACATGGTTTGAGCTCTCTGAAGAAGATGGGGGCAAAGATACATGTCCCTGTATGTGTCCTACTTTAATATTCAGAGTACCCTCCCCAAAACCCCAAAAGGGAGGAAATCTGTGGCTGGAATAAGTCCTCAGAAAGTACACTGATGAACACTCAGGGATGTGTCACATTAGGGTTAGAGAACTAGAAACTGCTAGGGAGTCTCATCACATCTGACACTGGTTAATGATGATGATGGTGGTGGTAAGATATTCACTGAGTGCCTACTTGGGACCAGGCACTTACTAGTAAATATATCTTTCTCATTAAACCTCCAAAGGAAATGTAGAGCCTTAAATGCGCATCTTAGAAAAGAAAAAAGATTGAAAATTAATGAGCTAGAGATCTATCTTAATAAGTTAGAAAGAAACACAGCACAGTAAATTCAAAGGAAGTAGAAGGAAGTAGCAAGATGAAGAATAGAAATTGAAGGAATAGAAAACAAATAAGCAACAGAGAGGATCAGCCAAGCCAAAAGCCAATTCTGTGAAAACTGATAAATCTCTGATGATATTGATCAAGAAAAAGTTGAAGCAAGACAAAAATAAACAATGTCAGGAATGAAAAGAGGTATATTGCTATGGATACTTCAGGCATTAGAAAGAAAATAAGAGGATATTATGAATGAATTTGTACCAAAAAAATAGAAGATATATGTGAAATAACAAATTGCTCTAAATATATAACTTACTAATACTGACTCAATTTGAAATAGTAAATTTGAATAATCCTATAACCATTATAGAAATTGAATCAGAAGTAAAAAATCTTCCACAAAGGAAACATAGGCTTCACTAGAGAGCTCTAATTCTTTAAACACCCCATGAGAGAATTGGGATTCCCTTCTTCAAATGAGGGAACTGGAGCTCTGGGAGTTCAAGCAACTTGCCTAAGGGCCCAGAGCTGATAAATACCAAAGCCAAGCTTCAAACCCTGGTTGGCCTGGCTCAAATCTAGGAAGTTTAGCCACTGACATTCCACAACCTCCTCTTCAAATGCTAATAGCATATACACTGAGTAGCCAGATTATTATGATCTCTGAACGCATAATAATCTGGCCACTCAGTGAATGTGTGTGTGTGAATATATATATATATATATATATTAGAGGCCTAGTGCATGAATTCATGAATGGGTGGGGTCTGGCCAGCCTGGCCAGGGAGAAGGGACATGGGCGGTTGGCTGGCCTGCCTGCTGGTCGAACTCCTGGTTGAGGGGACAATTTTCATATTAGCCTTTTATTATACAGGATATACACTGAGTGGCCAGATTACTATGCATTCAGAGATCATAATAAACTGGCCACTCAGTGTATGTCAAAGACAAGACCTTGATGACTTGTTTTGACCAGTGATATTTCATATGACTTGTTTTGACGAGTGGTATTTCGGTAGACTTGACGCAAAAAACAAAAACAAAAACAAACCACACACACAAAATAGCATAAACATATTTCAGATTTGCAGAGATGGAAGTTAAAGCTCTTTCTGCCCAGGGAAACCCTAGAAACTAAAAATCGGATTATGTCCACATATAACCAGATTATTCCCAGGACCCCCCTCACCATCCTTCAAGACCTATTCAAATGCCACCATCTTCTCTGTGGTGGTGACATCTGAGTAAGTCTTCCCCTAAGTCCTGTCCTAAGTCCCATAGCTTCCCCAGCTGCCCATACCCTTAGATATCCACAGGACGATATTTGGGCCTCTTTTATGCATTGTCTGCTGAAGATCATTCTCACTAATGTATTTCAACTTTGAAAATGCATGGCTCCCTAAGAATACAGACCCTAATTTGAGAAACCTTCATTAAAAAGTTAAATGTTGTTATTCTAGGTCGTCACTGGGATTTTGAAAATTGTAAGGCAGCTCTGTAGTCATCAAGACCACCAGAGCAAATTCTTCTTTTATTTTTATTTTTCATTGATTTGAGAGAGAGAAAAACATCCATTTGTTGTTCCACTTATTTATGCATTCATTGGTTGATTCTTGTAAGTGCCCTGAGTCAGTATGGAACTGGCAACCTTGGCATATAAGGATGATGCTCTAACCAACTGAGCTACCTGGCTAGGGCCCCAGAGCATATTCTTGTTAAAAGACACTTTTAAGATATTCATGAAAATAAAAACTAAAAATTTATATATTCACATAGAAAACTTTGTGATCCCTGAAGATAGACTTTATCTTTCTAACAGGCCTGAACTGCTCCATGATATAATGTAGGATTTCATCATCACTCTAAATCAAAATGAAGTCCAACTTAAGTACTGCGGAACACTACATTATTGTTCCATCTCTTTCCTCCTACCTAGTAATAGAATTATATATCCACATTCTTTGTCAGGTAACTTTGGAGTTTCCTCCTGTGGATGGAGTGTTTTTCACCAACCCTTGACTCTGGGCTTGGCCATATGACTTGTTTTGACCAGTGGTATTTCAGTAGACTTGACGTAAGCAGAAGCTTAAAATGAGCTTGCACATTGGGGCTGTTACTCTTGTGCTGTTTCTGTCTCCATGAGATAAAACATTCCCTGACTAGCCTGCTGGTCCTGGAAAACAGGTGAGACAACAAGGAGCAGAGCCAAACCACCCCAGCCAAAGCCAGCCTATAAGCAATTAGCCCCCAGCTGGGCCCCAAGCACAAGAGCTAAATAAATGCTTACTGTTGTATGCAGTGAAATACGGTGATTGTTATACAGCATTATTGTAGCCATTGTTAACTGATATAAGCCCCTTCTTACCAAGATTACTAAGTCCTCAATTCATGTCAGTTGCCACAGTTGTGCCCTCTGCCTGGGCTGGGGTATGTATGACATACATCTGAAGGCACAGGTTCTAAAGCAGCTCTATCCCCTCTGTAAAAAGTCCAGACACAGAGAATTTGCCAAGGATCCCAAAACTGTGACCCTTTGTGCTCAAGCCTCACAAGCACGCATGACTTTCAGTGATTACCGAAGTTTGATTCTCATGTCTATAACTTTGGGCAATTCTTTTGCCTCATCTATAAAATGGAAACAATGATATTTCTTATTTCATAGAGTTCTTGTGAGAAATAAATGAATATATATAAAGTGCTTAACATAGTGCCGGGCATATAGTGTGAATGCTAGCTGTTACTATTATGTATTTGTTTGCCCAAATAATCTTCTTTCTAGGTCTTCTCATCTCAGAAGACATGCAGTCATATGAGCTCAGTCTCTCTGCTCTGGTGGAATTCATACCTTCATTCCCATTCTAGTCTTGAGAGTTTCAACTAACCCTCCTGAGTTGGGCCCACCCCTCTTCAAACTGGGAAGAAGTTACAATCCTCATCTCTTTAGGAAAGCTTGTGTGAAATTGTCGTCTGGGTAGTCTGCTACTTGCAGTTTCCCCTTTCTACCCAGAAACATATAAATCCTCGTGGGGCTCAAGAAAGTCCAAACCTCTGGCCCTGGCCGTGTGGCTCAGTTGGTTGCTGTGTCGTCCCATATGCCAAGGTTGTGGGTTCGATCCCCATCAGGGAAAACACAGGAAGCAATCAATGAATGCATAAATAACTGGAAAAACAAATCAGTCTCTCTCTCAAAAAATTTCTTAAAAATGAGAGAGAGAGAGAGAGAGAGAGAGAGAGAGAGAGAGAGAGAGAGAGAGAGAGAGACTGGCTTTTCCCCCAGGAGAAGTGGAATGCTTTTCATTCCTTTGAGGTGAACCTGCAGCTGAGAAAAACTAGACAAGGTTATTTTCCCAATAAGTCATCCTGCTACATCTAATTCTCAATAAATCTTCATTACTAGACTGTGAATTCCTTGGCTATGTTTTATTCACTGTGTACCTCCAGAGCTTAGTAGAGAACCCACACTTAGGAGGTGGGTGATAAATGTTGGGTAAATGAATGAATGAAGAATATGGGTTATAGGACCAAGACAATTGTCAAACCAGGGGTAGAGAAATAAACACGAGCATCCACTGTGTGCTCAGGCTCATACACAAAGGCCCATACAGGAAAAATACCAAGACATCTTAGTTGTTGAAGACTTAAGTCTACAAAGCAAATAAAAGTCAACCACACAAATCACTTGCTCTGTCCCACATAAGTGAGAAAGGCCACTGAGGTGCTTGGTTCAGAAGCAGCTGTTGGGAGGCTTAGGAAAGAAAGAGACAGGATGTGGCCTAGGATTGTAAGGGCTGAGAGGGGTTCAGACACTCAGCAGAGGGCTAGCAGCTTATAAGGTGTCCAAGAACATCATGAGCAAAGGCATAACATAGGAAAGAGTTGTTTTATCCTGCGAAAATATAGCTATTTTTGGAAAATAACAAGAAGACAAGCCTGACCTGGCTGTTGAACTTGTGATATGGAGTCATGGGAGATATGTGTGGCTATTTCAGGCTGTGACCTGAGTGTGGAGAGCTGGAAGTCAGACTGGGAGTGGTTCTTTTTGAGTCAGGCAACAAAAACAGGTTCCTAAGATGAGGTGTGTGACAAGCATCCACTAGCAGTGGGAGCTCTCTTTCCTTTTCATTCCAGAACTAGATGAGATTTGCATCCAAGCCAGAGATTCCAGACATGAACCCACTAGAGAAAAACCCCTCAGCTCCTCGAAAAAAAGTAGATTTGTATTGGTGAGAATGTTTGGTTGCAAGCAACAGAAAAACTTTAGCTAATTGAAACAAAAAAAGATGATTATACTAGAAAGAAATGGGGGTAGCTCGCAGAATCAAAGAAAATACTGAAGAGGCTCAGTGTGGCTCAGTGGTTGTGTGTCCACCTATGAACCAGGAGGTTGCAGTTCAACTCCTGGTCAGGGCATATGCCTGGGTTACAGGCTCAATCCCCAGTGGGGGTGTGCAGGAGGCAGCTAGCTGATCAATTACTGTCATCATTGATGTTTCTATATCTCTTTTCCTTCCCCTTCCTCTCTGAAATAAATAAATATATATATATATATATATATATATATATATATATATATATATATGTTATTTTTTAAAATATGTTTATTAGTTTCAGAGAGGAATTGAGACAGGGAGAGAGACAGAAACATCAATGATGAGAGAATCATCGGTCAGCTGCCCCTTGCACACCCTACACTGGGGATCGAGCCCACAACCTAGGCATGTGCCCTGATCTGGAATCAAACTGTGAACTCCTGGTTCATAGGTTGACACTCAACCACTGAGCCATACTGGCTGGGCAATAAAAATATATTTTAAAAAAGCAAAGAAAATACTGAAGAGGCTGTTCTAGCAAGATGAGGAACCAGGACAGTGAAATCAAGGGAGCTGGGGCTCAGAAACAATCTCTTCATGGTACTATCTGGGGAATAAATGAATTCTATTTTCATGTCATTGCATTCAATATTCAAGGGAGAAAGACCATCTGATTGGCCTAGCTTAGGTTACATGCCAACTCCTTGGCCAAGGAATTGAGGCAGTCTTCAATAATAGTCTACCAAGATTATAACTACTAAAGTAGTGTCCCAAGCCAAATCCCCAAGGCCAGTGCCAAGGGAAATGAATGCTAGACAGGTCAAAACAGTAGTCTTCTACTACAAAGTGTGTGCACTGGTAAAACCTAGGGCCCAGTTGGTCCTGGATGCTGGGGAGAGAGGAAGAATAAACAGTTACCTAAACTGGTAGGTATATGTGATGGTAAATTTTATGTGTCAACTGAACTGGAACACAGGGCGCTCAGATATCCAGTTAAACATTATTACCCACCCACATTATCAAGGTCAATCTGTTTCACTTTAGTCTACCAATTTAAGCGCTAATTTCCTCCAGAAACACCTTCATAGATACACACAGAAATGATGTTTAATCAGATATCTGGGCATCCCATGTCCCAGTCAAGTTGACACATAAAATTAACCAATCTTTTGAAGATCCAAATAGAACAAAAAAGTGGAAGAAGGTTGAATTCTCTCTCTGCCTGACTGTATGAACTGGGACATCAGTCTTCTCCTGCCTTTGGTGCTCCTGGTTCTCAGGTCTTCAGTTCCAGACTGGAATCTATATCATCAGCTCTCAGGTTCTCAGGCCTTCAAAGTACAGGCTAACTTCCCTGGGTCTCCAGCTTGCAGATGGTAGATCATGGGACTTCTTAGCCACCATAATTGTGTGAACCAATTCTTGATAATAAATCTGATTTCCAATTTTATATCTATAGCTATATTTATATCTATAGCTCCTATTGATTCTGTTTCTCTGGAGAACCCTGAATGACACAGTACACATTTATGACTGAATTCCTAGGCTTCAGAGCTTCGAGTACACCTCAAGCTCTTCCCTTAGGAATCTTTAGGGAGACCCAGGATGAGAAATGAGCTGGTGTGGGGGAAGGGACCAATTAAGGTTCAAGGTGGAAACCCAGGACAGTGTTGGACCCATGGAATTTAATAATTTAATAGTTCTAAGGGGGAGGAGGAAGGGCCTTAGCATTTCTAGGATAAGTCAGGCAGGAATAGGCCCTTCCGTAGTTTTTGAGATGCCGAGTAGGTCAGAGTGCCCTCCCAGCTCTCCCAGGCTCCTCAGATCAAAATGGAATTTCAGATAATACGGGACAGATCCAGATAGGGGAGAAGCAGAGGGAAACCCCCTGCCTCATCTAGTTGAAAGAGACTCAAATGGGGGCAAGGGTTTGTTAGGAAAGTGTAATTACCCAGCCTGGCATAAGGAGAATAGGGCCATCTGGGAATCCTGATCCTAAACAGCTGAGGTAGTGGTAGACTCAGGACAACTGAAATCCTCCACACATGGTTGGGGCATCCCCTGAACCTGGCCCAGACCAGGCCCACCTACCCTGAGAGATGGTATGGGTTTTGAGCACAGATGGCACAGGAACTTATAAGCTTTTTAGGAACCAGGTAGGGACAAGGCAGGCCTAGGGACAGGTGACATCAGGATGAGAAGATGAGAATGTTCTCTGCTTTGCTCAGTGCTCCAGGTAGCTATGAATTCCTAGGCTCTGGACTGTAATGCCCTGGCCCTTCACCCTCAGCTCCCTGTTGGGTTTGGCCAATGGGAGGCATTGGCAGGTGTCAGTCTGCACTGCTGGACCTCAGTGTTGGCAGCAGCGATATTCCTTTACACAAGGCCACAGCTCCTATAGGACCATGGCTCTCCCACATACAGGACTCACCACGTGCTGGCAACACCACTCCCTGCTTTACCCCTTTCCCATCAAGCCAAGAACTGTTAGTCTTTCTCCCGTGGCCCTGGGTGTCCCTGTATCCTTTGTTGCTTCCTGTAACCCAGCCCAGGAAGTATTCCCTTCAGTAGCTTCTCTTCAACTTACCTTCTGAGTGTGCCATCTCTTTTCTGCAGGGCCCCTGCCAGGTACAGCCTATTACCGTGGCACAGCAATATGGAAACTCTCTGTTCACCCTGGCCCCTTGGTGGGTGTCCCTCCCCAGGGCTGCCTCAGATCAACCAACAACAATAACAGAATCTCAATCAAGTGTTTCCTGGTATTTGGCAGGGCCCTTAAAAAGTCATTCTGTCACCTCCTTGCCTCTTCACATGAAGAACAGTAACAGGGCAGAAATTGGCCAGCCTAGGAAAGGCCACTGGCCAAGCAAAGGCCCCCTGGCTTCAGTTGCCCACCAAAATGGGATCTCTCCCCTTCAGCCCAGCCTGTTACCCCTGCTGCTTTCTCATTCTGATCCTTGTCCCTTCCATGGACTCTTTCCATCAGGGAAACTGGGCATGCCTTTATAATCTACTCCTAAACTTTAGCTGTCTTGCAATTACCTCCTCTTTTATCCAGAGATAATCCTTGCTTTCTCCCACCCCCTTCAGAACATGGAGTGGCGAGGGAGCAGGGAAGAAGACTGTGATCCTTCTCTGAGCATTATACTCCCACCCCAGACCTTGGTTTACCCAGGAAGCAGCAGGCAGGGGGAGGCCTGTCTCAGACTGAAGACAAGACAGCTGCTCATTAAGGAAGCTGAGATCTGAGGGAGGTGACTAATGGTGTCAGGAGCAGAGCCCAGCATGAGCAGAGAAATGAGCAACAGTGTTAGAATTGAGTGTGGGAGAAAAGAGAAGACAGAAGAGTCAGTGCGCAGAGCAAGCCGGGCTCTCACTCCCAGAGGGTTCCCACAGGATAAGACAAAACTGGCCTGACCCCATCGCTCCTGGAGCTGTCATTTCAGAAAAGAGAACTAATCTGTCACCTTGTGTGGAACAAGAGGTGGCTGGGACGTGGCTCGGGGGGGGGGGGGGGGGGGAGGAGGTCTATGGAAAGTAACCTCACGGGGCGATATGATCATACATTCCTAACTGGGCAGGTCATGATGGGTAGTCACATTGCATATATAACTTTTTTTTAGTAAAACATTTATCTTTGCCTTAAGGAAGCCTTTCCTGTCCATTGTTTTTGTGCATCCAGGTTAACATACTTTTGAAATAAGCATAACCACCCTCAAGAGAGCACATAATCTTGTTAACCATTCTGTAATCCAATCCCCAATCTTCCTTATGTTCCCTCCTTAACTTCAAATGCGTAAGAAAAAAGCTGAAAAGCTGCCATTCTCCAGAGCATTTGAGATCTTGCTTCCTGGTAATTGTCCTCAGTTTGGCACAAAGAAATTCATAAAAATACTCTATAAGTTTGAACATTTCTTATGTCAACAAGGGGTACAGGCAAGCATGTTTATTCACTTATTTCACAAACATTTATGAGTGCCTACTATTTACTGAGACCAGCAGTGAATCAAACAACATAACCCCTGCTCCAAAGGAGCTTACTTCCTGATGCATTTAAAATACAAACTCTATTGTGGACCACAAAACTGCACTTGGTCTGGCCCCTGCCCTCTCCAACTGCATTCTGTGCCCCTCTTCCCTTTCACTCTGCTCTAGCCACAAAGGCCTTCTTGCCGCCCCCTAAGCATGCCACATTTAATCCCTCCTCAGGGCTCTTGCATTGGCTTGTTCCCTCTGCCTGGAACATTCTCCCAGACCTTCCTTCTCATGGCTGCCTCCTAATCATTCAGTTCTCAGCCAAGGGGCTTCCCTAGCAGAAAGAAAAGCACTCCAGGTGATGGGAAAATCTTGTTTGAAAATTCTGATGTGGGAAAAAGTAAAAAAACTGAAAAGCTAGGACAGAGAGAACAAAAGGAAAAGGGAAGTGATTTAGCCTGAGTACCCTTGAAAGCCAAACATGGAACAAGGACTGTGATCCAGGGAGTAGGGATGAGGGTCAGAGACAGAGAGCTCATGTGACAATGTACAAATGTGTTACTGAGTTGGTTACAGCTTTAAGCAACCAGGGAACATTCTGAAAAGATTTCTGAAGGGTCTCAAAATTGGCAACTGGGACAAGTTAAGAGGGAAATATTTATCCAGTGATTCCTACCCCTATTGTCAAGAGTTGTCTCCAGGGTATTAACTACCCTGTACTTCAGGCTGCAAAGCCAGCAGTTAGTTCTCTAGCCACAAAGAAGCCTTTGGGGCAGAAAGCCAGAAAGTAAGATCAGGGGCCTGAGGGGAAGGTGCTGTCAGGTAAGGTCACATAAACTGGTTGAAGCCAGTAGAGGTAAGGCTGGGACAATTTGAAGTGGGGCACAAGAGGTATCCCATAGAGTAAGAGGGGCATCACATGACACTGGAATGGGAGGCTGTGATATGAGGGAGAGCTGTGCATATCGAAAGAGGCGGGTAGAAGCTGGTCTGGGCAGGCACATGTTCCTGACACAGATGAAGAGGGAACTGTAGTAATCTGAGGCCCTAGAGGGCACCTCCTGTTTGTAAGGCAACGCAATCAGGCCACTGCCCACCCCTTCGTGTGCCAAGGAGGCCTTTTCTCACTTTTGGGGGAATTTATTAAATATCCACAGCATCATCCGTGGGAAAGGTAAGGAGGAAAAGCATTAATTTGCTCCTCAAGGTACCTGCATGTGATCCAAGTTGGATGAAAGGCTGGAATAGGGGAACTCACTGAGATGCAATATGGCTCCAGCAGCAAAAGCATCAGGGAAATGGTGGACACTTAACTCTCTATAGCCTCAGGCTTGGCTGACTACCCAGAAAACTGGAATGCCCCCCAGGAAGGAGGTTAATGAATGCAGAGTGTGATAACTGCCTGATGTCATCTGTTAACTTAGATTGCATTGTTCTTTCTGGTGGTTTTACTATTAACCCCCCATAAAAAAGAGGGATATGGGTTCTTCCTGGCAGGCCACCACTGGGAGCAGCTGCTTTGTCCTCTTACTAAAACTCTTATGAATTTGAATAAGGTATATGTCAGTTCTTGAATTTGACTTTTGGGCTTTCCCCAACAGCCGGGAATGATTCTCACAGTGTTTATCGGAGCCTCTGGCCTGGTAACTATATTTATTCAGGAATCAGTATCTATTTAGTGAGCATCTACTATACCAGGCACTGTCCCAGGTCCTGGAAACGCAGGCAGTTATCAAGAGCCCCTCAACAAGCCCGCATCCTAGTAGGTGACATGAAGACTTGGTATATGTTCTTAACACGCTTCAATATGCACATGACACAGGTATGTGGTACGTGGTGGGGGGCTTATGATGCTACTTTGATTCCTCCATAATCTACCCCTGTCCCCACTCCCACCCCTGGCACCCCCAGGCCCACACTGACAGCCCCAGGCAGGAGAACGATTCCAACCCTAGGGGCCAGCTCATCCTCATTTTTTATTTTATTGATTTTTTTACAGAGAGGAAGGGAGAGGAATAGAGAGTTAGAAACATTGATCAGCTGCCTCCTGCACACCCCCCACTGGGGACGTGCCCGCAACCAAGGCACATGCCCTTGGCCGGAATCAAACCCGGGACCCCTGAGTTCACAGGCCGACACTCTATCCACTGAGCCAAACCAGTTAGGGCTATCAGGGAGTTTAATTTTGCCAACAGCCAGAGGCAATGGCAGCAGCTCTGGAAATCTGGCTGCTTGTACTCTGGCCTGGGATAGGCAGCCCAGAAATAATTGCCTCTTTGAGTATTTTATTGGAATGTGCACGTGTTTCCTGCTTTTCGTGGGGGCCATTCCCTCCCAGGCCTGCTGCTTCTTTTTTTAAATCATTTTTTTATTGTTCAATTACAGTTTACATACAATATTATATTAGCTTCAGGTGTATACTCTAGTGATTAGATAGTATATAACATACTAAGTGATCATCCCAATAAATCTGTCACCCCTCTGACACCATACATAGTTATTAGAATATTATTGACTATATTCCCTCTGCAGTACTTTATATCCCCTGGGCTGCTTCTTAATGTGAGGAATGAATTAGCTGTGAGGCCAGTGGAGGCCATATCAAGGAGAGGGTGGAGAATGGGTCAGCCTCAGGGACATTTATCTTGTCCCTTCTCCTTCCTCCAAAGCCACGTTATTCAAGCAGAAGTTTGAAGAGCACCTGCAATCTGTCCGTCACATGCACCAAAGCCTCACCAACTTGTGGTCATATACTTTCCCCCAAAGTCTGCCTCAAAACCCCCGACTGCCCCAGGAGCCCCTTGCTATACTGGCTAAAGGTGGTGGCCCTGAGACTTGAGTTAGGCTCTAAAGGCTGCTTTGCTCTAGGAGTCTTCCCCTTACTGCTGTCCATGTAAGATGTCTCCTTCTACTTCTCTGAGTAGGGAAACAGAAAGTTAATGATGATGAGTCCAAATTTTCCCAGGTGTGGAGACAGCCAGATGGATCCTAATGCCATCTGGGCTCAGACCATTAGACCTGTGACTGCACCAGGATGGCCGCCTCCTTGCAGCTGTGGGAAGTGTGAGGAGAGTGAAAGGAAGAGAGAAAGAATGAAGTGGAAATGACTGTAACAAAGAAAGGGGTTTCATTTATCTGCCCCAAATCTGGTGGGGTCTTCTGAAGGCCCTTGAGACTCTCTCCCTGACACCAGCCCTGGCAGTGACTCTCAGATTCCCTGGGGATCCTGCTGTATACCCCTGACTCACGGGGTCCTTGGCTAAGTCAACAGGTATGGGGAGAGGGGCTCCAATGCCATGCAATTATTTTAACTCTATGCCCCAGTGAAATCCTCTGGGATTACAGGCCTGTTGACTATATTCTCCCTAAAATAATCGCCTTTCATGTAGGTTATGATATGGTCTTGAAAAGGAAATGGTTGTCAGGGGAGGTGCAGGTAACCACGGCCCAGTTTAGTGTTCCCTGGTGTGGGACCTGAAGACCTCCAGGCCTGAGGAACTTCTGCTGGTGCTGCTTGCAGTTCCAGTCCTCCAGTAGACCCACAGAATTGCTGTGCTATTCTGTTCCTTTCCTGTCTTGGATCTTGGCAAACTCCTATTCATTCTTCAAAATCCTGATCAAATATCACCTCTGAAGCCTTCCCTGATCCCTTTTCAAATAGAGATCACTCTCCTTCAAGTCAGTACTTCACTCTGCAAACAGCCTGATCTTGAGCAAATTATTATGAAACCTCTATAAAATGGGGGTAATATAGCCCTTGCAGGGATAGGGAGGAATTAGAGATAATGTATCTTTTTTTAAAAGATATTTTTATTGATCTGAGAAGGAAGGGGGAGAGAGAGAAAGAGAGAGAGAGAGAGAGAGAGAGAGAGAGAGAGAGAGAGAGAGAGAGAGACATCATTAATGTGAGAGAGAAACATTGATTGGGTGCCTCCTGCATACATCCCAAACCTGCAACCTGGGTATGTGCCCTGACCAGGAATTGACCTGCCACCTTCTGGTGTATGGGAAGATGCTCCAACCAACTGAGCCACACCAGCCAGGACAGAGATAATGTATTTTTTGTATCTTTAAAACCTATTATTGTGCGTGGCACATGGTAAGGGCCAGAAAATGACAGGTCGTGAGTGATGATGGCAGTGGTAATAATTTTTCAGTGGTCTGTTTACATATCTGTCACCTCTAAGAGATTATGAACTCCTTAAGGACAAGGGCTACAGCTGAATCATTGCTGTATCCATAGCACCCTGACTATCTGAATAAGCACCCAATAAAGGGTAATAAATGTCAGTAATATCATTAGGATACTTCAAATAATATTAACTGGCCTTTAGAGCATGTTTACTGTGTGCCAGGCACTGTTCCAAGCAATTTACCAGAATTATCTCACTTAATCTTCACAACAATCCTATAAGGTGATATCTCCATTTTACAGACGAGTAAACTGAAGGCTAGACAATTTGTCTGAAGTCACACCATTAGGAGTGAGGAATGGAAGCAGTTTCAGAACCAGGTCAGTCTGACTCCAGAGTTTTTCAATAACTACATATTTGACTGCTGAGCATGCTCTATACAATCTTCAGTCCACCTGTCTTTCTCTTCTACCTGATAACAGAAACTAGATTTGGTTTACTTTTGTAGTCCCAAACCCCAGCACAGATCCTGGCACAACTACCACCACCCCACCTCCAATGTTTCTTGGATAAGTAATTGAGAAAAGGAGAGGGAGAAAGGAGAAAGTCAAGGACAGATGGTAGGGCTGGGTGGGGCAAGATATATTTTGTTTTGAAGAACAACGGGGGATGGGGGTGGGTAGCTGTGTCCTGGCCCTCAGGTTCACACTTATTTTCAGGGCACCCTGCCATTCCCACCACCTCAACTGTGCCTAAAAGGGTGTTCCCTTGTGAACAGATTGGAAAGATGTGAGCTGAGGGCTCAGGCAGCTCCTCCCCATCCCCAGGACCCCTACCATAAGTTGTAGGGGACAGGGAGATGTTTGTGGTACATGAGTGAGCCAGTATTTGAGAGGAGACAAAAGTAGGCCACAGCATCTCTGTGCCTCAGAAAACTAGAATGCAGGGGACCAAGGACTCACCCCCAGTTTCTCTGAACTCAACATTCAGGGCCTGACCTCACTCAGCAGGGTCATGGCCTGAGAAAAGACGACCTTGCTGGAGGTAAATCTCTCCTGTGAGTGGGTAGAAGGTCTCTGTTCCTTGTCATCCTGTCAGCACCCTGAGGTGGGGGCAGGGCCCATCTGACCTCAGGGCCAGGGTTGTGGGGACTTTGACCAGCTGTGTCCTAGCTCGCCCTACTTCTTCAAGTCCAGTTGGAGCTAGGGAGGGAGAAGGAAATTTAATTTACATTTCTCCCCTCAATTCAGAGTCTGGGCAGCTATTCTGACTGCTTCACTGAAATATTCTTTAATTTTGAGTTTCTTTTCTCATTATGACTCGAAAATTAAAATGTCTCTGCCTTGGGCAAGTTAAGACTGAGTGAGGGACGGCTGCTGTGAAACATTTCTTACTTAAGTCAATTTGGAAACACCAACACCAACTGCTTTCTCTCAGGGCAGGTGACCCATAGAAGGGGATAGAGCAGACTTTAGCCTCCCTCCTCCCCAGAGCATCGGTATTAATCCTCCCATTATTCCTGCAGCCCTCACTGACCTGTTCTAATCACAAACTTAATAACACTCTGTGCTTGTAAAGCTCTTCCTTGTGTATTATTTCCAGCTTATCCTCACAATAACAGTGCTGCTAGGAAGAAAAGCAGATATTCTTGTCCTTGTTTTTATTAATGAGGGAACTGAGAGTCCACAGCATTTTACAGATGAGAGACAAAGCCCCTGATGTCCATTCGGGGGAGGGAAGGGAATGTGTGGAACTTGTGAGCTCTCCCCTTCAGATCTCCCTGCTTTTGAGAAGACAGCTGGAAAAGGGCTGCCTCTTTTCATTGCCCCCAGAACACTGACTGGAAGACCCACTCAGGAGTGGTGTGATCTAGGGCAGCTTCTGTCCCCCTCTGAGCTTCAACATCCTATTGAAAAGAGGGTCACCTGGCCAGGTGGCTCAGCTGGCTGGTGCGTCGTCCCATACACCAAAAGGTTGTACATACCTAGGTTGTAGGTTCAATCCCCGGTCAGGGCGTGTATAGGAAGCAACCAATAGATATTTCTCTCTCAAAAAAAAAAAAAAAAAAAAAGGAAAAGGAAAGTGGGTTCCTCTGTAGGTGGGGGAAATCATTTTGTAAAGTGATTGTCTAACCACTAGGCTGTACACCTGAAACTAAAAATAACATTGAATGTAAATTCTAATTGAAAATGAAAAATTCTTTTAAAAGGAGGGTTGCCCTAAGTTTTGCCTAGAACCACCTTGCAGCACATGTGCCCTGACCCCAGCGGAAAGGAGAACCATGTTCTCTGTTGCTCTGCTCCATCTCCATGATTATGGCTCTCTCCTCAGGTGGCATAGGATGGTGCCTTCCTGCATGAGAATACCCAGTTGTCTTTGCCCTGCTCTTTTTTTCACTCTGCACATCTCTCCCTGATTTGCTCTCAATTCTGAGAGGAATATCTGGTCCACAGGGGTTCTCCCAGTAGAGCTCCAGAACATCCCCTCTGAGAGAAAATAGTCTGGTGGGGCTATTAGTCTGGTGGAAGGTGGTCCCAAGATTGCCTCAAACCTTAGTAACACATTGTTTTCTTTTTTTGTTGTTTTTTTGTTATTGTTATTGTTAATCCTCACCTGAGGATATTTTTCCATTGATTTTTAGAGAGAGTAGAAGGGAGGGGGAGAGACAGAGAGAAAGAGAAATATTGTTGTGAGAGTGACACATCCATTGGTTGCCTCCTGCATGTGCCCCAACGAGGGCCAAGGATCGAGCCTGCAACTGAGTTATGTGCCCTTGATCAGAATCGACCCTGGGATGCTTCAGTCTGTGGGTTGATGCTCTACTAGTATCTACTGAGCCAAACCGGCTAGGCAACACATTGTTTTCTCTGACCATATCAGGAGGTACCTGGGGCCTTCCAAGGTCTGAAACAGGTTCATTCCACTGGGGAACAGAGTCTAGTAATGCAGGCTGAGCTGTGTCTCAAGCAGCATTAAAAGTTGTGACTGCCCTGTCCCAAACAGCAGCAGCAGCAGCCTGCCAGGGGCACAGGGTCCAATGGAAAAGGTATTTTCTTGTTCCACCTTTGCCCCTATCCCCAGCTCCCTTGAGGATCTGGTAGTTTTCCATGTTCTTCTATTCCCTTTTGTGGGACTCCACAGAACCAGGAGCCCAAGGCACTATGTGACCCAAAAACCTCTCCAATAACCTCATGTTCTTTGTTTGTGGTGTGAAATGACAGCCACTCCCCCACCCACCCCACCCCCACCCTCTCTGGGGAGTGGGAGTGCAGGGCCAGACTGCTTCAACCCCAAGAGCTACAAAGGGAACTCCAAACTTAGTAAGAGCCTGCAGGAGGGACAGTCTGGGCAACCAGGGGCTTCCTGAGGCTGGTGCAGGAGGGAGAGCTAAGGGAGGGAGCAAGGAATGAGAACTTCCTGGAAATAAAGGCTTTGGATTGCAACTCAAACTGAAAAGGAGGCTGCAATGCTGAAGCAGGGAATATCAGACAGATCTGGGATCAAATTTCAGCTCCACCTCAAACTATGACATCTTAAGCAACCTCTGGAAACCTGTTTATTCCTTCACTTTCCACAGTGGTGATTATCCCATGATGTTGTTACAGGATTGAATGAAATAATGTACATAAGACATTTACCAAAGTCTCTGGCATATATTAGGTGCTCAGTACATGGTAGCTATTATTATTATACTAGAGTCCCAGTGCACCAATTCATGCACGGGTGGGGTCCCTCGGCCTGGCCTGCGCACTCTTGCAATCTGGAACCCCTCGAGGGATGTCAGACTGCCAGTTTCAGTCCAATCCCCTCAGGCCAGGCCGAGCGACCCCACCAGTGCACAAATCCATGCACCAGGCCTCTAGTATGCATATAAGATCTTTGGTTAATCTCCTCCTGCCCTCTCCCCTCCCCCTTTCCCTCTGAGATTCATCAGTCTGTTCCATGTTCCTGTGCATTGAGCATCTGCCCCCTGGTGGTCAGTGTGCATCGTAGCTACTGGTTGAACAGTTGGACGGTCGCTTAGGCTTTTATATATATATATATAGATAGATAGATAGATAGATAGATAGATAGATAGATAGATTATTATTGGTATCAGTATTGTTTTTGAGAAATAGAGATTGGAGATTGACCTTCCTGTTTGTAGAGACACTCAGCCACAAAACATGGGGAGAAGAAATCCTAACACAGGGGTCTTCTCCACCCGACATTCTGTGGTCTGGTGAAACCTCAACCTTACTTCTCTGATTGAGTCAGACATAAACCCAAAGGCTGTTTCCTGTGGCAGCTCAATTTACACCAGGAACAAACAGCATCTTGGGAAATTAGAGTCACAGACTAAGCAGTCAAGTTTCTTTCACTTCAGATAAAGGGGCCCCTGTTCTGATTCCCGTCAGTGACAAGCGATGATGCTCAGGCTGCCACTGAGCACGAGGGTCAGGCCAGAGGGAACAATGGTTGGGCAGGTGCCAAGGGCTTAGAAAAAAACTAAAGTCCCAAGACAGAAACCAGAGCTGCCCCAGTGGATGCTGCCTTCCCTTTCTGTGCCTCTCACTCTTTGCTCCTCCCCTCTGTCCAGTTTCTAACTCCCCCACCCCCATCTCTAATGAGGGTGGGACTATGGTGAGACCTCAAAGGGTAGACATTGGGGCTCCTCTGGCAGGGAGGTAATTTAGAGTGTTGGGTATCCTCCTATATCACCAAGTCTTAGAATCCAAATATAATTAGAGAACTGTATTGCTACTTAGGTACTTAGGTAGCAATCCTAAAATCCTGAGAAATGAGAATCCACAGATGTCAGCTTCACCTCATCCCACCTCCCTTCCCCAATCCCAGTTCCCTCTTTCTTCTTTCTTTCTGGCTCTCCTTTCAGTTTTCTTTCTTTCTTTTTCTTTCTTTTTAAACTTCTTTTTCTTTTTTTTTTTAATATTTTTATTGAATTCAGAGAGGTAGGGAGAGGGAGAGAGAGATAGAAACATCAATGATGAGAGAGAATCATTGATCGGCTGCCTCCTGCACACCCTGTCCTAGAGATTGAGCGGCAACCCGGGCATGTGCCCTTGATCAAAATCAAACCTGGGACCCTTCAGACCACAGGCCAACGCTCTATCCATTGAGCCAAACCGGCTAGGGCTCGGTTTTCTTTCCTCTGCTTCTTCCACTTCCTCCTCTCCTTAGTCACAGGCTGGCTCTCCAAGTTTTCAACTTTTGTTCCAAGACACACACCCCACCACCACTTACATATAAGAATGTCTCTCTTTTTATTTCTCTTGTTCCCTCTCTTCTCTCTGATTGTCTCACCCAGAGGCAGGGATTCCTGCCTTATCTGATAGAGGCTTAAAAAAGAGCTAAGTCCCAGGGTGTAGGCTCAGGCTCCTCAGGGGTACAGAGGAGGCAGGGGCTGGGATACATGGAAGAGAAAAGCATGAATTGGCTCATGAAAGCATAAAGATGGCATAGACAAATGTAATGCAGTATTGATTAAGCTCCAGGTGACTCACCACCTCAGAGGAGCAATCTGGAAGAGTGATGTCATTGCTGGAACTGTGGTGACACTGGCAGCTACACCCCATCCCTGCCCTGAGAGCTTTTCTTGAATTATTAGCTTCTTTTTGCCTCTCCATTACAGAGCTGGTCTGTGGAAGCAGGTTTTACCTTTTATGTCATTTAGAACCACAATGTGGTTTTCTTAGACTGAGACCTTCCTTCCCACATCCTCACCTCCACTTCCTCTGCCTGTGTTAGTAGATGTACTAACGTGCACGTGGTCATTCAATGTCTCACAAATGTGTGCACACTTTTTATATGTATGTACAGTTTATGTGCATATGCTTGCATACACACACACACACACACACACACTCACTCACTCATTCGTACACACGCCCACCCATCATCTGTTTCTGTCAGTGAGGGGGGAAATCTGGGCTTCCAAACAATGTTAAAGGACTCCAGGGGACTGATTTTCCTGGGAGTGATTTGAGGAAGAACTCCATGTGTTCTTATCTGCTGGCATCTTGATGCCACGTGCCTCTTAATTTCAGGGATCAAACACTTGAGCCACAGGAAGCCCAGCATTTGGATAGGCATGTGTGTCCTTGAATACTGTATGTGCATTCCCAACTTCATAATCATGAGGAAACTGAGAAGGGATGAGGTTGGCAGGGGACAGGGATAAGTGGAGGAGAATTTGAGTAGGGCTAGAGACTTTAGAAACTGACTCCAAGACAAATATCATCATCATACCCTTCTCCCACCCACCCCCAGGTTGACTGTATTTTACCCTCTACATCCTGGGAAGAGAGTTCAATCTCATGTGCTAATTAAGTACGAAGAATCGAGCTTACACTGGGACTAAGGAAGGTTTCTAAATATGAGTGTGAATATTAATGTTATGTAAATCACATGCAAATGAATTGAAAAAGAAAAGTTAGTCTGAAGTGAAGGCAGTGCCACAGTCCTCATAATGGGATGCTTCTGGAATCTGGGTGGAGGAAGTGCCCACTCTAGAGCTCTGGAGGCCCTGGTCTATAACACAGTAAAAGTGGTTTGTTTTGGCCATAAAAACCAACTGACAGGTATTTCTCAAATGCCCACCTGAAGTGGTGGCGGTGGCAGAGGTGGATTTTCCATGAAGCTAATGAAGCTTAAGCTTCAGGGCTCCTCATTTGCACAGGCCCTTTTCAAAGCCTGCTCTTAATTTTATGTTTATAATTTTATACTATTTTTCTTAACGAGGGCTTCCCCAAATTGTAATAAACCTGGGTTAACCTCTGCAATGAAGAGAATAAACTCTCTGGTCTTAACTAAATTAGCAGCCTCATTTGAAACCATCTCTCTCTGTCAAAGATGCCCATCTGCCAGAATGGCCTAGTATGCCCCTTCCTTTGGGCAGAAGAGGATCCTATGGCCTCCAAGGCTGCTCTTAGCTCCAGAATGCCACCATTTTCTTCCGTGAGGCTGGTGAAGGAGGAAGATGAAGGTAATGCTTTGTTGTTAAAGGCAAGGTGAACCTCTTGCCCAAACCTTGAAAACCTCAAGAAGCAAGTACCTGATAAATAATAATACCTTACATTTGTAGAGCCTTTGAGAGTCATTTGATCTTCACAACAACCTTGAGGTAGGGAAGAGATATATTACGGAGATTTGCTATAAACAAGGAAACTGAGACTCTGAGAGGTGAAATTATAATAATAAATAGCTCACAATCCAGGGAAGATTACAAAAATTATTACATATTATACTTCTTTAATCTGCACAACAACCCTACAAGGTAGGTACTATTATTATCCTTATTTTAGAAATGGGGAAACTACACAGAGAGGTTATAACTTGCCCTAGGCAGACTAAAGAGTACGAGACTAAGATTCAAACTCAGGCAGAGTTCTTGTTCTTTTATTTTTTTTATTTTTATTGATTTCAGAGAGGAAGGGAGAGAAAGAGATAGAAACATCAATGACGTGAGGGAATCATTGATCAACTGCCTCCTGCATGCCCCACACCGGGGATTAAGCTAACAACCTGGGCATGTGCCCTAACCAGGAATCGAACCATGACCTTCTGGGTCATTGACTGACACTCAACCACTGAGCCACACTGGCCGGGCACATAGTTCTTGTTCTTAATCAGATAACTGGTGCATGGTCCTGGCCAGAATTCAAACCCAGATCTGTTTGATCCCAGAGAGCCCTTTCTCATCACCATTAAGTACAACCACCTCCCTAATGAACCAGAAAGTTGTGGCTGGGGCCCTGGATAAAGGAACAGGGCATTTGTGGGAAGTCCAAGTGATTGGTCTAAGGACCAAGGTCTAACCAGGGAAGGAAGGATGAGGAGTACCGGTGTTCCTGCTCGGCTCGGGGCGGGCAGAGAGCCAGCAATCACCAACCTGCGAAGAGCCTGGGGAGAATTCTTCCCTCCTGAGCCCTCAAGAACCCAAAGTCTTTGACCATTTCTGCCCACACCTACAATTCCCTGACCAAAGAGATCAAGATTATGGTCAGAGATGTGTTTGGGGAGGTCATCATGGCAACAAAGAATGTTGGATTAGGGGTAAGGGTGAGTTAGGAGACATTATGAAAATTCAAGGATAAAATAATGAGATCCCAAACAAACCAAGGTAGTGACTATGGTGTGAAAAGAGATGCTACAGGAGCAAACGAATGAAGGGTGGACAGGGAGGTCTTCTTCAAATGACAGAGCCCATATCCAAGCCCCCGTGGAAGAAGGGGGATAGAGAATGTGAGAGGTGAGGGGGAAATAAACAATGAGGCTTTTAGGATGAGCAGCTCCTGGAAGCTGACAGAAATGTTACTATCCCATCTTCCTGCTCTGCGGGTCCCCAGTCAGGCTGGTCCCCCCGCCCCACCCTCAGGAGTGTGTGTGTGTGTGTGTGTGTGTGTGTGTGTGTGTGTGTGTGTGTGTAGAAGAGTCAGTCCTGGGCTCTGGGGCCACATCACAGGTTGGTGAGCTATGGGGAGCATCAGGGAAGTGTGATTTAGAGTCTCAGTCCCACTGCCCTTCACTGTGCTACAAGGACAGTTCAATGTAATATATAATTACCACCGCCCAACAAGGCTGAACTGTACACAGAGCAGAGCTCCCCACCTTCCTTCTGCTCCCTCCTGCCTGCCGGCAAACTATAAATCAGTTTTCAATCCTGAGTGCTACCTGTAAATGTTCAAGCTCAGGATCCTTGCCTCATATTCCTGCATCCCTGGGGGGTGATTCAGGCTCTGAGCGGGCACCTCATTCCCCTAGTTCTGATTCTGATATCCTTCTTATTCCCTGATTGATGGTGGGAGGGGCAGCTGGGAACTGCAATGACTCTAAGGTCTCTTGAGCTCTGTCTTAGGGATTGGAGATGGGTGGCTCTGTGCCTTCCTGACTCAGCCAGGTCTGAGCTGGACACTACCCAGTGTGTAGCACTATGGACATGCTCCACATCAGCTGTGCAAGAAGACATTGAAACTTGCCCCCTCTCCCCAGAATGGCAACCTCCTCCCAGTCCTGCAGGATGTGCCAGGAGGAGGCAGGTGGGCACGTTCCCTGGAGAATCTCCAAAAGACAGCACCCTCAGCATGGGCTGATGTGGGGATGAGAAGGCAGCAGCCATGGCTTTGCCCTGAGCTGGGATGGCAAATCCCATGATGTACCTTGGTGATAAAAGAACATATCAAGAGAGGAATTCTTCATTTGTCCCTAGCAGGTACCTTGAGGACTTTGATTCTCCCTAAAAAAAAAAAAAAAAGTTGGCTGCTTTCCTTCCCTCTTTCCTGCCCCTCTTTGCTAGGATGACTGCAATAGCCTCCTTATTGACCTACCTGCATCCACTAGTACCCTTCCAACACATCCTCCTGCTGAATGAAGGTCAGTTCATGGCTCTGCTTCCCTGATTAAATCTCTCTGTGAACTTCTCTCAACCCTTAGGATAACATCAAATTCCTTGCCATGGCTCACAAGACCTGACCCTGCCCAACTTAACCAGGTCAGCCTCATCAAGTACCACTCCTCCTCTCATTACCTCACTCCAGCCACTCCCACCATAGGGCCTTTGCACTGGCAGTTCCTGCAACCTAAAATGCTCTTCCCCTGGCTCCTATTTTTCCTGGTCTGTTGCTATATTACTATCCTTCACTGATTACTCTATCTGATGTAGGTTCCCCTTTCTATCTCAGTACCTGTTTGTTCACTTTATAGTACTCATTATATAATTAGTAATCCTGTCTTCATTTCCTCATTTTTTGTGGTTTTCCAATTAGACTAGGATCTGTCATATATATATATATGTATGTTTTATTGATTTTTTACAGAGAAGAAGGGAGAGGGATAGAGAGTTAGAAACATCGATGAGAGAGAAACATTGATCAGCTGCCTCCTGCACACCTCCTACTGGGGATGTGCCCACAACCAAGGTACATGCCCTTGACCGGAATCGAACCTGGGACCTTTCAGTCCGCAGGCTGATGCTCTATCCACTGAGCCAAACCGGTTAGGGCTAGGATCTGTCTTATTCACCACTGTATTCCAAGTGCTTAGCATAAAACCTGGCACATAGTAGTTATTAATTATTCTTTGAAATAACTGAATGCATGGGAGTGGTTGCCAGAGGAAGACTTAGAAGTTGAAACTGACTCTACCTACCCCTCCATCGTACCCCCACTTGTAAGCAGCAAATAGATTCATCCTTCCCTAGGTCAGGCTTGCAGTTGCCCTGGGTAAACTTGGAGCATTCCCTGGGTCCTTGGTCCTCTGTCCTCTCCTTTGGGAAAACTCTGGCTGTCCCTGGAGCTGCCCGTCCATGCATCATGAGCCAATGGCCAGTGTTGACCACCTCCACTCCCCATCAAGGTCCCTGGGTTGCTGAAAAGCATGGCCCAACCAGACTCATACCCGTGCCCACTGGTGGGGGCAGAGAGGAGAGGAGCCTGGAAGGAAGGAATGGGGGTTTCAGGGACTTAAAAGGGGGACAGTGAAAGGAGTCTGAGGAGGCTGCTCTTCTGCACATTATAATGTCCATGAAGTAAATGCAAATTAACAGAAAGCACCTTTTGAACAAGCAGCTTTTATTGAGGGAGCTGCTCTAATCCCTAAATGTCTTTATGACTGTGAGGCACTTCCTGCTGGAGGAGGGGGTGGGAAATGTGAACTCGCTGTCAGGAACTGCTCCGCAGTGCCCTTGTCCCTGTGCTTTTAGATTCCAGACATGCTCCTTTTGGCTAATGGAACTCACGGATCTCTAACCTCTGCTTCCACATTCCACTCCCCTCCCCCGAGTCTGGGGAGCTGGCCTCTGTGTTTGCAGGAGGCTGAGGTTGCTGGATGCTGCACTGCAGGTCTAGATGTTGAGTGAATCTCAGGGACTGTAAGCAACTGAGTGTGGCTATAGTGAATCAGCTCTGTGGGCTCTCTAGTATAACTGTACCTGGGCATGTAAAAAATCCCCATGTCCGTGTGCAAAAGCATGTGTGCTGTATGCACCAGTGGGTTTGTGTCTATTAACACACCCCTGGAATCAAGTATCACTGTGTATCTGTGCACCTGTGTGTGTGTCTGCCCCCCGCCCCCATGTCTCCATCCATTTGTACTCCTCCTCAGGTTGTGGGGGGCTGCCTCAATTGGGGAGTCATGCTTTTTCAAGAACTAGTGACTTTTATCAGAATGGAAATGAACTGATGATATATGGAGGCCCTTGGGCTCTGGAGAGAAACCAGAGAACAACTGGGGACAGAGTGGAGGCTGGCGCTGCTTGGGGCTAAAGGGCCTTGTCTCTCAGAAAACCCATTCCAGCTCTGTTCAAATTTTAGAGAGTAAGGGATGGGGACAAAGGAGGCCCAGGCGATGTTTGAAACACATTATCAATATTCCCAACCTGGCCTGCCTGCCTCTTCCGGAACCCTCCATTGCCTGCTTTGCTGATTGTCTTGCCCTCTCGAAGCACTCACCTTGACTATGGAGCTATGAGGAATAAGCCTGGCTATTCCACTCTCCCAGCCTCTGCCACTCTGACCCTCACCCAAAACCAAGTCCAGCCCAGAGATGGATAGAGGGGACTGCTCCTCTGTATTGGATAACATAGAAGTCTGACAGGTAGGCCTTGGAGTACAAACACTGGAAAGTTGCCCCTTGGGCATGGAGCCTGTCAAGGATTTAGGGCCAGATGAGTTGTCACTGGGGAAAGAAGGGGACAGTCCAGAAGCTTACCGAACATCACAGTAGAGGGACCTGGATCGCAAACAGAAATTCCTCTCATGGGTCAGAGTAGAGTAAGTGCTACCCAGCTCCTAGAGGTTTTAGAGAGACTTCCTGCAGACCCGGCTTACAGCTCACAGGGCTCACCCACTGGAAAGCTCCTCCACTCACTGCCACAGAGAAGCAGCCATTTCTCCCCAAGCTGGAAAGCTCCCCTCCCCCTCATACAGTCTGGCACATAGTAAGTGTTCAGTAAATATTAGTTCTTGTGAATATTAGCATAATCTCCTGTTGGAAAGTCTCTGAGGGTGGTCTCTGCAGAGAGGGCTGAGCCTCTAGGATCCTAGCAGTTAGGAGGGACATGAACAGTGCAAAGCAGGCATGGTGCCAAGATGCTCAGCTGAAACACCAAGGAGACAGGACCCTGGCCTCCACTGTGACCTCTCCTTGACCTGCCCCAGCTTCTGAGGGACCTCCCCTCTCTGGGCCCTACAGGGAAGGGAGTCCTCCTTCTTTCCCAGGTAGGCCCAGTGACCTTAAGCTAAAGTCTGCAAATATATTCTTGGTGAGACTTAGAAATGAAATCGTGCTCAACATTTGTATAGGGCTTTCCTGCCACCTAGCCCTTTACAGACATTAGCTAATTAAATGGAGGAGGAGGAGGAGGATAAAGAGGGCCTGATCTTTGAAGCCAAGGACTCCAGCCCTCCTGACCTGGGCAGTTCCAGTCTCATTCCTCTTTTCTTTCCTTGCAAGGTTGGACTTACTCTAAAGATGAAGCAATTCCTGGGGAGTTGGTCACTGAGTCAGAAAACAAAGGGAAGAGGGAGGGTGACAATATGTTGAAAAGGTAAGTGTTTTCCTGAATTCATTCTGTCCCACTGCCAGCCGTATCCAGCAACTGGCTCTGTCTGAAAATGCAATTATGTGTCTGCCATGAATGGTCAGCCACCTTCTCCCCCTTGGAAGAGGACATGAGATCAGACAGACTGTAACTAGAAGCAGAGCAGGTTGTCAAAGATCCTTCCCAGAGGGAGCAAGGCACACAACTGTTCAGCCTGGTCTAGAGACAGGGCCAATCTCTCAGCCCAGCTGGAAGCCACAAACCTGGACAGCAGCTTCTAGCCTAGAGAGATTGAGTAAACCTCTGGCCCCCATGCTCTCCCTGACCACGAGGGTTAGAGGGAAGCCATCCCAGCATTGGTAGAATTTCTCCCACTGTCCATCCCCCACCGTCAGCAGACCCTGTCTGTGCCAGCAGTCAGTCAGTGAGTGGAGCTGCCCCTATAATGGGCAGCAAGTCAATTCCCACCTGGGGAGGAGTGAAGGAGCAGGAGGGAGGGAGGGAGGTGGAAGGGAGATAGATAGATAGATAGATAGATAGATAGATAGATAGATAGATAGATAATAGATAGATTGATTGATTCAGGACTAGGACTGAGGGGAAAGACCAAGAGAGAAACAGAGACCAGTCATAAAGACTGACCTAAGGAAGAAATAAGCCATATTGAGACTGAGACTATGGGAGAACAAAAAGGATGAAGACTAGGAAAGAAGGAAGAAGAAACAGCTCCACAGCTAACAATGGTGTCAAGATTGAGGATTTCTTGGAATTAGAAACACCAATCAGAAAGGATACATGCACCCTATGTTCATAGCAGCACAATTTACAATAGCTAATATTTGGAAACAGCCTAAGTGCCAATCAGGAGAAGGGTGGATTAAAAAACTGTGGTACATCTATACAATGGAATACTACGCTACTGTAAAAAAAGAAAGGAAAGGAGAAAAAAAAAGAATAATCTCTTACCATTTGCAACAGCATGGATGGACCTGGAGAGCCTTATGCTAAGCGAAATAAGCCAGTTGGAGAAAGATAAATATCATATGATCTCACTCATTTGTGGAATATAATGAACAACACAAACTGATGAACAAAAATAGAGCCAGAAAAAAAATATATATTTTAGAATATAATAGAAGCAATCCTGTTATTTGCAGATTTTTAATATTTCCTACAACTTTTGTGATATTATACTATGTTAGTACAGTTTTGGTAATATTATTATATTTAAGATCTTTTTCTTGAAATATTAATGTTTATTGCAAAAAAAAAAAAAGATTGAGGATTTCTTGGCACAGCCAGAGACAACCCCATGTAGGAATCTCCCTAGAAGCCTGAGAGAGTTGCCATAGGCCCCTGGAAGGAGAGCCACACCTATCTCCCTTTCCTGAGGACAGCATTTGCAGGGGCCACCTCAGATGTGTGGGCTTCTTCAAGGGTCAGGCAGTGCTCCATCTTGATCCCATCACAGAGACTTGGCTCCTCCTCCCACCTGGAGTTTATCTCTCCCTCCCCCACCAACCTGCCCCAGCCCTGGGGGATCTCATCAGTCTGCCTGGTGCTGATTGGGGAGTCAGCAATCTGGAGGCCCCACCAAGCTCCCCTCATTGAAATTAGCTGTCTCATAAGAAATAGGCATTGAACTTCATAAAACCAATTAAGATTTCAGAGTCAGGGCACAGGAGCAAGCAAGAGTCCTGGGAGCTCTGGCAACAATGAGCCAACTCCAAGGGCACAGCAGTACCTAATAGCTCCCTCCTCCCAGGCCCAGCCCCCAAAGCTGCAAAGCTCTTACAGATGCAACAGAGAGGATGAGGCCAGACCCAAGGAAGGGCTGGCTGGCTGGCTGGCTGGCTGGCTGGCTGGCTGGCTGACTGGCTGACTGGCTGGCTGGCGGGGGCAGTGAGTACTGGAATGGTTTCTTCTCTTTTGTGACTGGCTGCCTAAGAGAACATGGATTCCCCCCTCTCTGGTTCTAGAAAGCCTCAAAAGTTCCCCATCAAGTTACCAAGGCAACCATAGCCCAGTAAGATTCACAGTGAGGTTGAAAAGAGAGCAGAGACTGACAGCAGGCTGCCAGGGTGGGGATACACATCTCAGAATGAGCAAGAAGGCAGAAGCTTCAAGCCAACGTTAACATCCCCTGCCTCCCTGTCCAGCCTACTCCAGGGTCTGTTTTCCTGCAGTTTGTGGGTTTGCACTACCAGGTGGGTGAGAAGATAGCATCAAAGCTTCTCTCACGTCAGGTAGAAATAGGGGGGTGCTTTTCCACATCTTCCCGCATGGCAGATGTTTCAGCTCCTGCCTGAGTCCATGGGCCCCCTACTTTTAAAGGCCAATAGAATTTTTAAATAAATAAATAAATAAATGCCAGTAGAACTCTCTCCCATAACCACCTGCTCCCTCCATGATGGCCCCTTGGGAGGCAGTGTCGCTAAGGAGCACAGGTTGTTTGGGAATCAGACAGAAGTGGGTTTGGCCCTTGCTTTGTCACTTTCTAAGACTGTGTGACCTTGGGCAAGTCACTTCTCTCTCAGTCTGTTTTCTTAGTTGAAAATGGGGATAATATGATAAATTCCCAGGACTTAATAATATCATACATATAATGTGCTTGTGCAGGACCTGCCACTGGATCAGCTTTAAAAAATTAGGCCTGGCCAGTGTGGTTCCACGATTAGAGCATCAGCCCAGGCATCAATTGGCACGTGCAGGAGGCAACCAATCCCCGTGTCTCTCTCGTTCCTCTCTCTCTCTCTCTCTCTCTCTCTCTCTCTCTCTCTCTCCTGCCCACCCCCCCCCCATCCGTCCCTCCTTCCCTTGCACCCTCTCTAAAAAAAAAAAGAAAAAAAATCAATGGAAAAAATATCTTCAGGTGAAGATTAACAAACAATAAAAATGAACAAAAGTAAATAAAAATTAAAGCTGTTAAAATTTTTTCACTATTACTATTTTAATTGTTATTGTCATTAAATCCTCAGTTTAATCATTTGAAAAATAGGAATCATTATTTAATGGGTTGTTTAAAGATTATAAAAGATAAAGCATGTGAAATGCTTAGACCAATACCTTAAGCATAGAAAGTGTTCAATGAATAGGAGCTGCTTTTATTATGATTTCTACATCCCTCTTTTCACCTCAAGGCCTTCAGATTATATACCAGGGAGCCATCACTGAGCTGGACCAAACTCCTAATTCCCTAAGCAGTAGGGGCTGTGAAAATGAGGCTTCTGGAATTGTAGTGGGTGAGTGGGTAGGGATTGGTCATTCCTAAGAGCCATGCTAGTGAACTTCCAACTCATGACTCTAGACCAAAAATGAGCCTTTGACATTTGCACTCCCTCATTTCCATCTCAGGATCCTGAGGTTTCCTGAGCAGGCTGATGTCCTCCTAATGTCCAGCACACTGGGGAGAGGAGTAAATGGTCATTTAGAATGGAAAAAAAGTTTTGCCCCTACATAGAGGGTCAGATGCCAGGCTGGGATAGGAGACACAAGAGAATGGATGAAAGAACCATGAAGATGGGGCTACAATGCTTCTTAAAGGTTCCTGTCTTTTATTGGTCCAGTTGAGGCCTCATTTCCATCAGGAGACCTCAGATATGACTAAGCAACTGCAGACTCTCCCAAACCCTCACCATCTTCCTCCTTGAAAACACCAACACTCCTCCACCGCAGTAACACTTTGACCTTCCAGACCCACGAATAGGCTGATTTGGGATGCAGTCTTCTTCATCCTCAGCCCTTTCCACACATCTGTGCCTCACTTATCCAGTGGCACATGAATTGCATAGGTGGGTGTCCCAGGGGTCTCCAGAGTGTGCCACAAGCTAAAGGGTGGGCTAAAACTATAGTTGGAAGAACTTAGATGAAACCTCAGGGAAAATGTTCTGGTTGAAAGAGGTGGGAGACACATGGAAAAGGCTACAGGCAAGCTACAGAATCTGTTTCTCTGCAGATTTTTAATCAGAAAAGGCCCAATCCCTAACCTCTACTGCCCTAGAGAGCTTGGAAGGTAATGCCTGGGGGTAGGTTAGAGTGGGAGTGGGCTAGGGCTGTTGGGACCCATAAAGACATTGAGGAAAGTGAGGCAGTTCTCATGCTAAACACATCTAGGGCCTTCAACACTGGCTTTATCCACCCCTCCTTAGCCTGGAATACCAGCTGCCTTTACGCTCCCAGCAACCCTAAAGCCCTGTGGGTGTACTGGTGCTCAGAGCCAGACTCGAGGGAAAAACCAGTGACTTTGGGTTCTGATGCCAGAAACCAGATCTGAGGATGACTTGGATATGTCCTCCCCCAGAATAAATTCACAGACTTGGGCCTGTGCCCTCAGCTCTGCTGGCAACAAAGCCTTTGTCTCCAGCCCAGAGATCCCATCCTCCACACCAGGCACCATGCCCTGTTCTTTGAATAGAGAGGATTTGGAGGTGCTAGAGCTAAAGGCCAGGTTTTTCTTTGGGAGCTGTGTAACCTGATACTGGCATCTTACCCTCCTTGTACCCATAAATCAGTGTTCAAACAGGCCCTCTTATTGGAAAGGAGAAATTCCTAAGTGTCTGTGGCTTTATGGAGACTAGAAGAATGCAGGAGTGGAGTCTTGGGAAGCAGCTGCTGCCCAGAAAGCTTTGGCTGTGTTAGCTAAGGTCAGGAATGTGCCACACTCTACTGACCTGTTCAGCACTCCCTGCCTCACCCCATTCCCATCTGAATCCCAAATGGGTCCAGGAACAGTCACAGAGCACTCTGCTAGATCTGGGAGAAAGAGAAAAAGATATTTTTTCCCTTTCCCATGATGAAGAACCTAGTGGGCAAGGTATGGGCAATAGCTACACAGGTTAATCTGGAAGTCATTCTGAAAAAAACTCAGTTCCCCAAAGATAGCCAAACCAGGGTCAGCTGCTGGGGACAGGCAAGGGGCCAGGAGTTACACCGTGTTCAAACCGGGGCCCACCTGGTGTTGCCATGGCCCCAGGATGGAGACCTGCCCTACTAGCTGATCTCCCAGAGGCAAAAGTCAGGTTCCTTCCTGCCTGAGGAATCTCAGGGACAAGTCAGAAAAGTCCATTTTCTCTCACATCTCTGTCTCAGCCTGCTAGAAAAATATTGTTTCCAGCTCTCAAAAGGTCTGCCCTGCTCACCCTCAGACTGATAAGTGGACAGACAAAATTTCCAGTGTTCTGAGTCCAGGCTGAACAAACCCGTTGCCCAGAATTCTCTCCTGGAATGACTCAGGAGCGCCCCCTGCTGCCTTGTTTGGCTGAAGCCAGCTATAGGGTGAAGGAAGGAGGAAAGGTAAAACAGATTCTAGTTGCCCCAGCAGGAGGGACCTTACTTTATACTGCCCTCTCTATACACTGCAGAGCCTGAATCAGAGCTGGACTTCCCCTGGGGTCACTGAGGAGGGAATGTCCAGAGAGCAGTCTGGGAGGAGGACAACATACTAGGTCCCACAGCCTGGCCTCTGGGCACATGAAGGCTATCCAGCCTGCAGATGTCCCTGGCTTCATGTTCTGGGTAGCACAATCAACCCTCTTCTCTGAGCCTCAGAGGAAAGAGGCTGTTCCAGACTCAGTGAATCATCTCAGTGAGTATGTGGTGGGGGATCTGCCAGAGAGACCCCACTTCTTCCCAGGTACCAGTGGGACACATCCAAATTTACCATTGGTAATACAGATTATAACAGATAATAATAGTTGTTTATCAAAGAACCTCTGGCTACATATCTGTAGTCTTTAGGTATCTGATGAATTCGCCCACACACTAGCTCCAGCATTCTATGAGTCTATAGGATTCCATAGCCCACCCCAGTAGTTGCCTTCTCTCCTGACCACACACTATTCCCCACTCCTAGTTCTTTCTTTTATCTGATTTAAATCCATCTTGCTGCATCCTGAATAGTGGCAGCTAAAAGAAAGGGTCTTTGTCCAACACATCCCATTTTCATGATGAGAGAGAAAAAGAGAGAACTTTGTCCAACACATCCCATTTTCATGATGAGAGAGAGAGAGAGAGAGAATATACTGGAAAACCAGAGGAACAGGAAGAAGAAGCAAGAATAAGGAGTGGATATATGACCAAATAAGACCCAAATAAATATCAGAGAAAACCCATCTGAACAGCTGGAGAGGTAGGGAACAAGCCTCAGCATAGTTTCTAGTAATTTTCCCTCTAAACATTTCATAGCTGTATCTCTGTGATCACACTAAATATAGGAGTACATGCATGTGTACACACACACATGTGCTTAGATTGTGGGGAAGGACTAGCTGTGTGGGGGTTGGAGGGGGCAGCTGTTCCCTCTTAGCCCAGAGAGTTCTGCCCCCCACCTGCATAATTATCTTCCCTGTTCACTTCCCCGCCCCCCGCCCAGACTCCAAGCCTTACAGCACCAGGTCTTTGTGCTTTCAAAAAAGCTCGCTCCCTCCCTGAGTGCTACCTTCAGGAAGTGCTGAGCTGCTCCAATGAGGAATGGAAGGAAGAGAGATAGTTGTCTTCTCTCCAGAGCACAATCTCATCAAACAGCCCCCCTTCATCTCCCTTCCCCTCCTCTCCATCTCTTTCATTACTGTCAACAACAGCTGCAAAAAACAGCCTGCCTCACTCTGAGCAGTGGGCTGCAGGGGATATGCCTACTTCCCAGGGCAAGAGACAACTGGGTGAGGGGGTCTGGGGCAGCAGAATTCCCAGCAATGCCAATATCCTCTAATTCCTTTCCCTCCATAATTAAAGAACAAAAGGGAAAGCCTTCCCAGTCAATCTCTACAGCCACTTTGCAGTCACCCCAGCTTCCCAAAATCCCTATCCAGGCTGCCCCCAATCCTGTCCTCCCACAGTAGCCTATATTTCTCACACCTTGGGAAGTCACTGCAAGATATTTCACCCTGAAAGACAGATCTGCTCTGGGAATACAAAGAGACAGTGATGAATTCGCCCACACACTAGCAACCTACTTCCATTAACTCCTATGTCCAAATAATTTCTTTAAACCACCAAGGATGAGGTTGGGGGAGGGGAAGGAAAGTCTGTGACATCAATCTTCAGTGGGGATTCCTCCTTCAAACCGGGCCACGGCTGGGCAGGAGAAAAACCCTGCACACACACACACACACACTGGGGGCTTCTGGGGCAATGAGACCTCACCAACCCACCCCATTCCTCCTCCCCACCCCATCCTCACCACCCCAACCCATCCTACCACCCACAGTGCCTCCTCTGGCCTAAGTTATTTCCCACTCCCCTCCCCTCCCTTGGGTCCTTGGAAAAAATAACAGGGATACAAACTCACACATCCCTTCCTGGAGGTTTCAGAGCTCTGGCTGCTCCTGGACAGAGTGGGCCTACCCACAGGCAGACAAGAGAGCATCTCCCGTGTGACCAGCATCCAGGGGCATCCAAAGGAACAGTGCAAGAGAACTAAGATCTGTACTGCAGTTCCAGATTTACTCATGTCTTCTCAAATTATGCTACTTAATGCCCTCATTTTATAGATGGGGAAAGTAGATTCTCAGAGTGTTGACTTGAACTTGCCCAAAGCTACCAGCTAGAAAAGGAACAAATCTGTGTCAAGCACAGGACTTCCACCTCTAAAGCCTGCTTCAGGGAGATCATGTCCTGGTAGGGAAAAGGTCCAGGAAGCAGGTGACATTTCATTTGCTAAATGTGCCCACCTACTCTTGGCTTCAAACACAGGATCATGAGTTTAAAGCCTACAGTTCTAGACCTTGCCCAACTTACACTGCCTGCCTGCAAGCCATCCTCCCGCTGGAAGGTTTGTGCATCTTGGGAGTGGGCCAGGTGGGACCCAGAAGGCAGTGGAACAGAGAAGGGGAATGCTGGCATTTCTCCATGGCCCAGGAGCAGGAGAGGGGATGACAATTGGGCAGATGGGTCTGAACAGGCCATGTGGGAAGGCTGGGCTGTAGGAAAAGTGTGCGCACAATGTGGCCTGGCTTTGCTCAGTTGGCGACCTAGGACTTCTCTCTCCTCCATTCTCCCTATCTCTCTCCAAATTGCCTGCTTCAAATGTGATTCTTTCTAACTGCCCACCTCCCCCCCCCCATGCACACAATGAAGGGACTAGCATGTGGAGGGATGCTGTAGACTGATTATTGACATCATAGTATTTTTCCAGCAGCAGAGGCTGGGGGCTAGCGGCCCAGACCACAACAGGAGCAGCTTGTGAAGTTCTGTTCCAGCAGATTGGAAAGAGCTCCCCATGGCTCAGACCTGAGGCTGAGGAGCCAGGATGGACAAAGCAGGAAAGAGGAGGCCCAAACTCTTGGCCAACCAGTGGCTTATTGGTCATCTGGAATATGGGTGTCCATATGGGCTCTCCCTGCCTAGGAGAAAAATCAACATTGTTCAGCCCTGTGATTCTGATGGATGTTGGGGCTCAATGTTGGGATTCCCCATTAGAGTTGCTCAACCTGTTCCAGACCCTGAAGTTCCCAGAAATGAGGGGAGGGTGAGCAAGAACCAGTCACTGGCACTTGCTGGCTTATTAATAGCAGAAACTCACCTCCTCTCTCTAGTGTTTCTTTGAAGCAGGTGGGAGTGGGTGGGAGTCTTTGCTTCCGAGCATTTTGTGGAGCTACAAGTAGTTTGAGTTATCTAGTATAGTAGGACCAAAAGTATCATGAGATGTCAAGAGGAGCAAGAGACAAATACTTTGAAATTGGATTCAAGGCATATATAGTCTCCTCTCTGAGAATATTATCTGGTTACCTTTAAATGAGAGCACTCCAGTATTCTGCCTGTAGATAAAAACCCTCACAGAACTCTTTAAGAGCAGCTGCAGAAGTAGCAGCCAACACAGAATCACAGATTCTTAGAGCTAAACAGTACTCAGGGATCCCCAGGCCAAAGGAACTCACCATCTATTTGATGACAGAACAACATTTAGATTTTGAATTTTGCAGGGGGAAACAGGTGGTGTGGGAGAGAGACTTTCATGCATAGAGGTCCCCAATAAATGCTGGATGAGGGTCAGTGGTACAGGAATATGCTTCCAAAGGAGCCCACTGTCCTTTAATGTGAGGAGAGAGCAGGCTAGAGTAGGAGTGGGGGCGGGGGGACAGTGGGGTCTTGCTATTTCACCCAAGGTGATCAGGGGATCTACTCTGGCATCTCTACCAAAATGTAGGTGGAAGGACAGGTTACCATTAAGTGGGCCTCCTACACCGGCATGAATCATTTTCAGGACCCTTTTGAACCTATCTGGGCCCTGATTTCTGTCTAGATGCTTCCTCCCCAGCTGGGGCTGGGAAGCTGGTGATGGTGCTGATGCAAACACGCACAACCTCACTCTTCACAGCGCTGCCATTAAGGAATCTGATTAGCAGAGCCCCATGCCAGGCTGCTAATGGGTTGGAGACATTAAGCATAAATGGTTTCCCAGACATCAGCATTAAGCAGAGCCCAGGAACAAACAAATATTTTAATTTCAAAGTAATAGAAGTGTGGGAGGAGAGAGGGTTCCCTCTGCTTATTCTGCATCTATTGTTCTCCCATTCCCCACCTAAAACAGTTTCTACAATTCTCAGGTCAGGGATTCCCTGCCTTGGAGGGGTTGTACGCAGGTGTTAGGGTTGTATATAGATAATAGATCTTCACTTACCCAGACATATGGGAGTGGAATAGATTCTCAAAGTTTTACATGGAGGGAGATTCCTGGGACTGACTTGGCTAACAATTCTGATGGTCAGGAAATACTTGACATTTAATTTGAATTAATTTTGTGATAACTCAAGGCCCACTCCCCTGTGTTTGGAAAGTGGAAGATCAGGGATGGGACATTTTTAGACCCAAATTAGTTGTTCTGGGCCAAATGTTCCCCCATTAGCCTGTGTGGTTGGGACCACCAGCAGCATCAGCATCTGAGAATTTGCTATAAATCTAAATTCTCAGGCCCCACCCCAGATATACTGAATTAGTAAACTCTAGGGATGACAACAGCAATCTTCTTCCCTCAAAGTGGTTCCATTGCATGTTTAAGTTCAAGAACCACTGCTCTTGGCATTACCTCTGACATGGAAGGGGGATGTCAAAAGAGAAAGAAGAATTGGAAGGGGATGCAACAAGCAGCCTTTTCCAAAGAGGAAAAAAACTGGAACTTTCCCAATGTGGAAGCTCAAAGATAGGCCTCAGAGGAGGCTCTGCTCTTTTCAGGCTGTAAATGTCAAAGCAGTGTCTAAGTGGCCCTTCATGGAGGAGTCTGGGGAAAATAACCAACCCTAACCTTTTGCATTTTGCCCTGAGCAGGAAAAGATAATGGAACAATTGTTTCAGGTAATATATTTCCTACTCAGCTTTTCTGAGCTCCCTTGTCCTTCAGCTGCAGCCCCTCCTCACTCCCATCCTCCCCTCCAGTCCCCCACCCTCTGGCCACCCCACTTTACCCTCATCCATTGAATGATAACTGGTTCAAATTGTTACTTTAAAATATATATATTTGTTTTGATTTCAGAGAGGAAGGGAGAGGGAGAGATAGATAGAAACATCAATGATTAGAGAGAATCATTGATCAGCTGATTGTCCCCTACTGGGGATCGAACCTGCAACCCAGGCATGTGCCCTTGACCGGAATTGAACCCGGGACCCTTCAATCTCCAGGCTGATGCTCTATCTACTGAGCAAAACTGGCTAGGGCCAAATTGTTTCTCAATGAGACCAGCAGTGAGAGAGGCCCTACTCCCTAGGGAGTCAGAGAAAGAAGCCCACCATAACATAGAACTATAACCTATAATGGGTCAGTTTCTCTTTATACCCTGCCATCCTCCCTCATAGTGCCACCAAAAAGAAAGGAATTGCTCTTTCCCTGACCTTTTATACTGTACCTCAGTGGTCATACTTGCAAAGAAAGTGTAGGGGGAGGAAGGGACAAAATTAAGGCTCCTAACCAATCCCTAAGTTTCCTGAGGGCCAGTACTGGCTTATAGCTTATTCTCCTTTTATATCCACCACACTAGACACCTAACACACTACGTGGCTAATGAATATTTGATAAATTGAACAGAAGGGACCTCTCAGAAGCAAGAAACGAACATGTCTCTGCTTCCAAACTGGAACCATGACAGAGATCAAGAAATGGGTCTTCCCTGAAATAATTAGGGAAGAAGCCCCTTCCTGCCATTTTTGAGCCCAGGCTCTCCCATCTTCATCTATCATTCATTCAACAAGCATGTGCACCACATGTTATGTTCTAGTGGGGAAAATCAAAAATAAACATATAACATTACTTCAGGTGGCATCTGAGCAGATACCTGAAGCAAGTGGAGAAGCTAAACTTGCAGCAATCTGGGTGGGGGAAGAGTGTTCCAGGCAGAGGGAACTGCAACTACAAAAGCCCTGAGATGGAAGCATTTCGAGAGTCCAGGATGGCAGGAGTAAAATGAGCAAGAGGGACAGATACAGGAGATGAATTCAGAGGGCCTTGGATTTTAGGTTTCATTCTGAGAGAGAAGTCATTAGAAGATGTGCATGGAGAAATGGCATGTTCTGATTTTACAGGACTGTTCTGGCTGCTGTGTTGAGAGCATCCTAGTGAGCAGAGGGATATCTGCAACTTTCAGGTCATGTTCTTAAAGGAATGGTCCTTCCCTGTACTTCTCCTTCTCTCATTTCCACAGACTGGAATCTTATGGGCATGATATGGCAGCTGGAGCAGCTATCTTAGGCCACGAGATGAAAGTTACATGTTGAAGATGACAGAGTAGCAAGCCAGGAAAAGCTAGGATCCTAACATTGTGGAGTGACTGTATTAACCCCAGGCTACTATGCACAGGTTCATACTTGAGAAAGAAGTAATCTTCTATCTTGAATAAAACACTGTATTTTGGAGACTGTGATATTGCAGCTTCATTTGAATTGTAACTCATTCAGAAGTGATTGGAATTGCCTTGGCAAGTAATGATGGTGACTCTGATGAGGGTAGGAGTGGTATAAGTGACCAGATTTTGGAGGTAATTTAAAGGGTACAACTGACAGCATTTCCTGAGGAACTGGATAAGGGGGCATGAAAGAAAGAGAAGAGCCACGAATAACTTCAAAGTGTGGAACCTGGTACAACAGAGTTTGCATTTATTGCAATAGAGGAGAATGGGGAACCAGTGTGTTTAAGCGGACAGTGAGCGACATTCACAAGGAGATGTCAAGTAGCAGCTGGATATATGATTCTAAAGTTCAGGGGAGAAGTAGGGGCTGACGATATCCATTTGGGATTTATCAACATGTAGCTGAATTTAACGTCCTGAGATAGATGGGATTTCTTAGGGAGTGAGAGTAGATAAAGTAGAATAGAGGTGTGATGACAGTCCAGGGACATCCCAGAGATGGGGAAGATGAAGAGGAGCCAGCACAGGTAGGAAAAGAACTGAAAAAGAGGTGTCTTGGAAGCCAAATAAAAAGAGTGTTTTAAGAAGGAATGAGTGACCATCCATGACAAATGCTGCTGCTAGGATGAGTAAGATGAGGATAGAAAGATGAATTCTGAAATTGGCAACAGGGAAGTCATTGGTGACACTGACACGAGAATTTTCAGTGGAGCGTAGAGAACAAGAGAGAATGAGAAGAAAGGAAGTACAGACAACTCTGAATTCTGGGCAGGCAGAAACCATTCCAGCAATCTAACTTCCACCCTTCCTATCATAGTTCCAAGCATTCTGAAAGACATGAGGGCACCCATGCCCACGTGTCTGAACAACCCTGCAATCTCTTCTCTCCTGGCTTCAGAGCCCAGCCTCCCTGTAGCTCTGTCTCTGCCCTGCTGGCTCCCAAGGCCGCTGTCAAGGACTGCCTGCGCAGGCTAGCAGCCAGGCCTGACTCTCCCGGATCATAATTAGTGCTGCTGCTAACGATGTTTGGCCCCTGTGGAATAGCAACCTGGGAAATTCTGGTACTTCCAATTTTCCCCCTCAGTGCTTTCCCAGATGCAATTTCCCAGTCAGTGCCTGTGCTGCCTCCTCACCAGGGAGAATGAAGACAGTGTCTCAGATGCCATTCCAGACGGCCTAATCAGCTAGCTGAAGTCATGTCCTGGCCATTATCATGGCATTATCACATTAATACAGGTACTGGCTTTGAGGAAGGCAGGGAGGTTGCTGTGAGGAAGAGGTGGGGGCACCAGGCCAGCTCCAATAAGCACACAGTGAGCATTGCTAGTGGCGTGATCAGAAAACTGATGGCTAGAAAGGAACCCTCCCGGAAGAGCTCTGTAGTTTCCAGCAGAGATGCAGCTCAACCATTCACTCTTTCCCAACCTAAATCCTGGCCTCCTGCCCTAGAAAGTGCTCATCTCATAGCAGTCCTAACCTCCCAGGTCTGGAGAGTTTCCTTCATTGCCCCAATGGGCCTCCAGCTCTCTAGGGCAGAGGGCTACGGTGGGTCCCATGGCGCAGGGTCTTAGAAGAGAGGGTTGCCTTGGGTTAAGGGCCCTAGGATTGACTGGACCTTGGCTTCTGCTACAGGAGATGAAGATAGAAACCAACATTTATAAGGCACCTGTTACATGGAAGACCAATGTAAAGGTTTGGGGTTTTTTTTAATGTAAAATATACATAAGATTTACCATTTTAAATGTACAGTTCTTTTGAGTCCCAGTTTCTATGTCCAATAGTTGTTTGTGTTCATAACAGCAATGAAAGAAACTCACTATAGACTGATTCATTTGCCTCTCAGCATAACTATTATTGCTTGTCTCATTTTCGGTTCCTATAAGTGTATTCCTAGTATCACATGAGCTCACTCATCTAGGGGAAAAGATGAACAACATAGACTGAAGAACAAGAACAGCATTGATCAGACTGTTAGACCTCAGAGGGAAGGTAGGGGAGGGTGGGGACAAGGGAGATAGATCAACCAAAGGACTTGTGTGCTTGCATATGAGCCTAACCAGTGATCATGGACAATAGGGGGAGGGGGGCATGCGTGTGGGGGAATTTGGGAAGGGAACGGGGGGAGGGGTTTGATGACAAATATGTGATACCTTAATCAATAAAGTAATTTTTAAAAAAAGTACAGTTCTGTGACATTAGTACATTCATAATGTTGGGCAACCATCGCCAATCTCTCTCTCCAGAGCTTTTTCACCTTACCCAACTAAAACTCTGTACCCATTAAACATTAACTCCCCCAGTGTAGGGTCTTGCATATTTATCTCTTGTAATCCTTATTGTGAGATAGGAATCCCCATTTTACCAATGAGGACACTAAGAAACAGACTGGGAAAGTAGTGCTGCCTTTCCTGAGGACAGACAGACAAGAAGAAGACCTGAATCCCAGTCTACCCTATTCCAAAGCTGTGCTCTCTGTAGTTCCCCACCCTGAGCTACCCAAGGTCTAGGGCCATTATGAGAATGGCATTGCTGAGTGATGTCACTGACAACTAGTGACTTCACACATAACATCACACACCAAACTGTGGCTGGCAATGGGAGGGCTTCTAGTCAGCATGGTTTTTATTTCTCAGGAAGGATTCCCAAAACAAAGGCAGACATGATTAATGAGGCATTTGACCACCTCAGAGCACATAGCACACCCTTCTTTAAATCGGTACCTCTCTACAAAGTTAACTGTGTTCATTCGCAGGGTGTTGAGTCCTTGACTGCTCAGGGATGCGCCCTCTGCAGTGTGGAATAATAAAAGGAGCACAAGTTGTGTGGTCAGAAGGGCTTAGGTTCAGGGTCTGACTCTGTAATTCTAAGACCATTTGAGTCCAACTCTTAAGGCAAAGTTAGTTCAAACATGGAAGGTTAGTGTCAGAATGCATGAGGAGCCACGTGGGGCTTCTCAGGACACTCCAGGGAGAGGTGCTCAAGTTGGAAGGAATCTATATTGAAGATTCCTCAATGGCTGAAAGTCATGGCTCTTCCTTGCCAAGTTCCAACTGCCCTTAATGTAAATCAGACACACTGGGCAAGTTTGTTTCTCTCCCAGACTCTGGTTGCTGCTGGAGAACCCTTTACTTTAGGTTGGGGTTTCTAAGAAAGGGAGTCGGATTGGCCCAGTTCGCCTTTTTTCCCCTGGGCCATAAATTAGAGTGACTGGCCAGCCTATACAATGACTGATTTTGGTCAGAAACTCCCTCTGGTCTGATCACCTAGGGCAGAGGAGGTAGGTAAGTGGTGATTTAAAAAACTGGGGGTGGGGTGTCATGTGGTATAGAACATAGCCTGCAACCAAGTTTTGGCCAGTACAGAATCTCTTAAAAAGGGCTGTGGAATGGGTAGGTAAATAGGTCTACTATACTATATTAAATATACAAGTAAGTTAATCTCTCTGGGCCTCAGTTGTTTTCTCATCTATATAAATGGGACAATAATTCCAACCTCATATGGCTGTTGTAAAGACTGAATGAGAGAACAAGTCAAAGTGGCTGGTAGGTGCTTAATAACACAGCAGATGCATAATAAATGTTGGTTTCCCTTCCTCCCTATAGGAAAGGCCCTTCCAGTGCTATATTTACCTCAGCTAAAATAAAAATAAAATAAACCAAGATGGGGGTTCTGTCTTCTACAGCAGATTAAAGTCTCCCTTCGGACAGACATCATGACTCATTCTCCTTTTGTCTCCCTTTTGGCTCCTTGATATATTTTATTCTCTCTTGCTGAAATAGGCCTCCTAGCCAAGCACCTAGTAGGAGAGATTAGGTGTCCTCCTTTATATTCCTGAAAGGCCAGTATTGCTAGCTAACCTCCAAAAGCCACTGGCAGCGTAAGTGATGGGAAGCAAAGAGGGCTCCTATGTCAAAAGGAAGATTAATGTGCCCCAGCTCTTATTCGGACACTTTGATGGAAAGCCTAGGACAAGACAGCATTTTTCTTTGAAATGCTATGAGACAATAAAAATAAAAATAGGTCTTCCTCCAACTCAGGGGCCTAGGGCAGAAGACTTATTTTTCAATGGTTAATCTATGCTCAGGGGAGTTGTCCTAGGCCTCATTTGATCGTTGACTCGGTAAATTAAATATTTATAAAATGTCTGCTATCATGGAACTTAGGAGCTCATCAGGGAGAGACAATAATCAAACAATCCCACTCATGATAATACAAACCATGACGAGCATTATGAAGGGAAGAAATATATTCTAGGAGAGCATATACCGAAGAACCTAACCTAGAATCGGGAGTCAGATCATGTTTAAGATTTTGACCTCCATTGTGAGAGCAGCAATGGGAGGTCACTGAAAGGTTTAAGCAGGGTTTTGGCATGATCAGATTTGTGTTTTGAAAAGATCACTCAGCTACAGTGCTGAGAATAGCTTGTAGGAGAACTGCTGTAATTCCAGCAAGAGATAATAGTGTCTTTGACTTTGGTAGTGTTGGTGGTGGTAAAGATAGAGAGAAGTGCCCTAGCTGGTTTGGCTCAGTGGATAGAGCATCGGCCTGCGGACTGAAGGGTCTCAGGTTCAGTTCCAGTCAGGGGCATGTGCCTTGGTTGCGGGCACATCCCCAGTGGGGGGTGTGCAGGAGGCAGCTGATCGATGTTTCTCTCTCATCGATGTTTCTAACTCTCTATTCCTTTCCCTTCCTCTCTGTAAAAAATCAATAAAATATATTTAATAAAAAAAAAAAGATAGAGAGAAGTGATGGACTTAAAGGATATTTAGCCCTGGCCATGTGGCTCAGTGGTTGAGTGTCAACCTATGAACCAGGAGGTCACGGTTCGATTCCCAATCAGGGCACATGCCCGGGTTGTGGGCTCGATCCCCAGTAGGGTGTGTGCAGGAGGCAGCTGGTCAATAATTCTTTCTCATCACTGATGTTTCTATCTCTCTCTCCCTCTCCCTTCCTCTTTGAAATTAAAAAAAAAAATTTTTTTTTTAAATAAAAGAATATTTAGGAGGCCCTGGCCAGGTAGCTCAGTTGATTACAGAATGTCATCTCTATGTGTCAATCAAGATTGTGGGTTCAATCCACCGTCAGGGTGCATACAAGAATCAATCAATGAATGCACAAATAAATAGACTAACAAATCTCTCTCTCTCTCTCTCTTTCTCTCTCTCCAAAAAAATTAATAAAAGATATTTAGGAGATAAAATTAACAGACTTGGTGTTTGATTGTATAAGGGGGAGCGTGAATGTGGTAAGGACAAGGATTCTGGCTTCTTAAATGTAAGTGGGTGGAAGACAATAAGGGTGAAGACAACAAGTGAAGTCTTAGACAGATTATCCTGGAGTAGTCTTTGAGTCAAGTGCCCATGTTGAATCAGCAGCCAGATATATGGTTCTGGAGCTCCAAGGAGAAGTCAGGGCTCGAGATAACAAGTGTATGGGTCATTTGCTCAGGGGTAGTTCAAAGAGAGTAGAAGAGTTCACCTAAGGAGAGTACAGAGTAAAAAAGAAATGAGGACCTAGGGTCAAACCCTGAACTCAGACAAGTCATTTAGGGCAATGGCTCTTAAGGTGTGATCCATAGACCCTTAGGAGGTTTCCAAGACCCTAAGAGTCCACAAGGTCAAAACTCTTTTCCTAACACTTTCAGACATTATTTGTCTTTTTCACTGTGTTCCCTTTTATACTAATGGTACAAAAGCAATAGTGAATAAAATAGCTTGCACCTTAGCACAAATCAAAGCTGTGGCACTAAACTGTACTAGCAGTCCTGCCAAAACCGGTTTGGCTCAGTGGATAGAGCGTCGGCCTGCGGACTGAAAGGTCCCAGGTTCGATTCCGGTCAAGGGCATGTACCTTGGTTGCGGGCACCTCCCCAGTGGGGGGTGTGCAGGAGGCAGCTGATTGATGTTTCTCTCTCATCAATGTTTCTAACTCTCTATCCCTCTCCCTTCCTCTTTGTAAAAAATCAATAAAATATATTAAAAAAATAATAATAAACTGAACTAGCAGTCCTTATACTCCTCTCTGCCATACATATGCAGTTAAAAAAAGAATCACTTTCACTTAGGAATAGCCTTGATAAAACAGTACAAATTATTAATTTTTATTAAATCTCAACCCTTGAGTAATGTTTTTAATATTCTGTCTGGTGAAATAGAAAATACACATAAAACAGATCTTCTGTATTCCAAGTACAATGATTGCTGTTTCCAGGAAAAACACTTCTGCAATTGTTTGAGTTTCAAGCTGAACTAGCCTCTCTCTTCATGGAACATCATTCTTACTTGAAAGAACTGAAAGACAAACTAAGATTATTCAGATTTGAGTGTTTGGCAGACAATTTCCCCAAAATGAACAAAGCGAGCCTGTCACTTCAAGGAAAACAACCAAAAGCATTTGTTGCCAATGATAAAATTCAAGCTAACAAGTGAAAAATTTAGAACACTTGTACCTACCACCATGAATGTGACAGCTTTCCAATGCTTAAAGATTTCTCTAAAGAGATTGATGGTGATATAATGAATGTGATTTAGAAAACATAATGAAATGTATCAACATTTGGAAGATCTGTATAATTCAAGAGAATCTATATTTTCCAAATGACCAATGCATGATGTTACAAAATCTATTCAAAGAGTAAGATAATATCTGGGCCAGGTATTCAGTTGGTTAGAACATCATCCCAATACACCTAGGTTTCAGGTTTGATCCCTGATCAGGGCACATACAAGAATCATCCAAAGAATGCATAAGTAAGTGGAACAGCAGATCTCCCTCTCCCTCTCCCTCTCCCTCTCCCTCTCCCTCTCCCTCTCCCTCTCCCTCTCCCTCTCCAATCAATCAAACAATCAATAAAGTCCTGGCCAATGAGCCTCAGTTGGTTGGGTATCCTCACATGTACCAAAAGGTTGCCGGTTTGATTCCTGGTCAGGGCATATGCCCAAGTTGTGGGCTCAATCCCCAGTAGGGGGTGTGCAGGAGGCAGCAGATCAATATTTCTCTCTCACATCACTGTTTCTCCCTTCCTCTCTCTCTAAAATCAATAAAACATATTTAAAAATAAATAAATAAAAGAATTTTTAAGTGCAAAATAAACCAATAAATTTTAATGTAATAGAGTAGGAATTGATTGATATGGTTTCAGATTCCACATTGCAACTAACCTTTAAGAAGTTACTATGTGTCAAGTTTTGGTGTAGTATCAAAGAAAAATAACTACAATTATTTGAATACTAAAATACTCCTCCCTTTCCCAACTCTATAGAAGCCATATTTTCTCCATGTACTTCAACCAAAACATATGGAAATTGATTGATGCATCTGAGAGAGCAAGATGAGTCATCAGCAGCTCTACTGGAGTCATCTAAGAAAATTTGGCCAGGGATCTTATTCTTTTCATAGATGATAGAGATAGAGATAGAGATAGAGATAGAGAGATAAATATATACATACACATATACACATATACATACTTAAATACATTTTTATTGATTTCAGAGAGGAAGGGAGGAGAGAGAGATAGAAACATCAATGGTGAGGGAGAATCACTGATCTGATGCCTTCTGCACACCCCCTACTAGGGATTAAGCCCACAACCCAGGCATGGAGCCTGACCGGGAATCAAACCGTGACCTCCTGCTTCGTAGGTCTACACTTAACCAATGAGCCACACCAGCTGGGCCAGGGTTCTCATTCTTGTCCCATCTACTCAAACTGGGACGGTCTCAACGTGTGTCACCAGTGATTTCGTCAGTTTGCGAAGAATGTAGGCTTCATTAAGTTGGACTTAGTGAACTTCCTTGAATGCGTCATTCAAGAAAGAAACAATGCTAGCTAGCTCTTTGTACATAAAATAAAATTTTGCCTGGCCGGTGTGGCTCAGTGGTTGAGTGTCTACCTGTGAACCAGGAGGTCATGGTCTGATGCCCTGTTGCAGGCTCCATCCCCTGTGGGGGGTGTGCAGGAGAAAGCCAATCAATGATTCTCTCTCATCACTGATGTTTCTCTCTCTCTCCCTCTCCCTTCCTCTCTGAATCAATAAAAATATATTTTTTTAAAAATCAATAAAAATAAAAATTTTTAACTTAAAAAAAGAAACTGATTGAATGCAATAGAAATGAGAATCCAGATGTCTTCTGTTAAACCAGATATTAGATTTTCAAAAATGCCAATCTTACCACTAATTTTTTTTTATTTTAGAAAATATAGTTCTTTTTTTCACCAAAATTTGTTATTTATGTTAACATATCATGATTTATTGTTGTTATTTTTAATGAATTAATAAAGTCTTTTAATTTCTCAGTTTTAATTTTTAATACAGTAAATATCAATAGATATAACCCACATAAACAAAAGCTCTGGGAGGCCCTCAATAATTTTTAAGAATGTAAAGGAATCCTGAGACCAAAAAACTTGAGAACTGCTTATTTATAAACTGCAATCCCCTCCATCTCCATGAACAAGCAACTTGGAATAAAGTATCTCTTCTAATTTGTAAATATCTCTACAGAAGAGGAGACATTATGACTCACATATACTCACAATGTTTTGGAACTGCAGAGATGGCCCCCCCTCAGTTCCCAAAAGGTACCAGGAAAAGTCCCCCATCCAAAAGCCCCCACCCACTCTATCTTTCTCTCTTCCCCCCAAAAGTAATGGTTCACATGAGTCAGTAAAACCCAACATCTTACTCTATTGGTGCCACCACCTCTTCCCATGTGCCACCACCTCTTCCCATCAGCACATCCTACCCTTGATTTTTCATTCCAGGTCAAGGCACTGCTAGAGGAAGGGAACACGAAGGGGCAGATAGGGTCAGATGTATTTCTGAAATGCCAGCACATTCAATTTGTTGGTATTTCGCATGCATTTCCTCTTGAGTTCACAGGCTCCTAACTCAGCAGAATTAAAATGGAATGAAGTAATTAGAGCAGCAGGCGGCTGGGATGTTCTGGGTCTGGCACACACAGAAAATGGAGCAGGAGAAAAGAAGAGAAGAGAGCCTTAAAACCAAAGGCGAGGCAAGAGACCCATCCCAAGGACCAGCTCCTTGGGAAAGTCTCCCCCAACCTCCCTAATCCCTGGATCAGAAGCTCTCTCCTCAGCTTTGCTTCCTAAGAATCTACTCCTAGCCTGGCCCCTCATAATCAGGCTCCAATCTTCCTTTCTAGTCCTCTTTTCAGACACTCCCAGCAAATGCACCTTACCTCTACCCATACTAGTCCATCACTGCCCCCTTATAGCATGGTTCTTCGTGGCTTTGTACCTGCATTTATCACACTGTACTGAAATAATTGCTTATAGGTCTGACTCTCCCATGAGACCAATGGCTCCCCAACCTCTGGATTTCAAGCATGCATTTCATCCTACTCACTAAGCAAATTGCCATCTCAGAACAAGATTTTCTCCATTTGGTACCCAGATTGACTCCTAAATTAGTTTAAACCTACAAACCCTATTATAATGATGCAGCCTGGTTGTAGTGCATTAGGTGCTGACTAAGCTATCACAGGGATGGGTAGGTGGGTTATTTGTGCTTGGGCCATGGAAACCCTGAATGCCTGGCTAATTTTGATAAAAGCTGGTGACCACATTCCATTACTCCATAAAGGACAGGGTCAGAGGCATCCCACTCATTTCACCAGCTTTTCCTGTTATACTTGCTGGATCTCTCTGTAGAATTGCTGACCTTCCTCTAACTGGATGAGTTAAACCAAGACCTCCTATGATTGTGAATTCCTGAAACATCAGCCATGCCTTCTTTTATATATATATATATATATAATTATATATATGTATATAGTTTTATATATATAATTATATATATATAATTTTATTTATTTCAGAGAGGAAGGAAGAGGGGGAGATAGAAACATCAATGATAAGAGAGAATCTTTAATGGACTGCCTCCTGCGCGCCCCCGCCCCCACTGGGGATTCAAGCCACAATCTGGGCATGTGCCCTTGACCAGAATAGAACCTGGAACCCTTCAGTCCACAGGCACTTTATCCACTGAGCCAAACCAGCCAGGGCAAGCCATGCCTTCTATGTTATCAGGAGGATAAGCCTCTCTCTAGAGAAGAAATTGCTGACTCTCTTGGGACCAGGGACTCTCCCTTTCATATCTGAGTCTAGGGAGAGTGGGAAGTAGCATGAGAACCTGCTTTTGTCTCAGTCGTCTCTGGTAAGACCATGTTCCCTGCCATAAGTCCACTCCTTTGGGTGAAAAGGCCTTCACTTAGTCCCACCATTGGAATGAGAAAATTAAACTTTAACTGATATGGGAGAAAAATGTGTCTCGTCCTTCCCCATTGCTAGTGGGGGTGAGGTTCTTGGGGTACTGCTGGAATAAACATTTATGGAGGTCCCCACAGGAGGACAAGATATGGTAGAAAGCTTTATTTATTTTTGTGGAATTATACCCCTGGATTTCCAAAAATCCCATTTCCCTTAGTCCAGTCATAGAAGAAGTGTAGCTGGGGTTTCGGTAGAGCTAAAATCAGAGCCAATGTCCAATTTCCCTTCCATGTTGGAACCGAGTCCAGTACAGCATCAGGCTAGTTGCAGTCCATTAGTCCATTGTGTGTGGAGTCCACATGGCCATGGGCCACATGGGAGAATGCCAGGAAGCCAAGATTGTGCCATGAGCCAAGTGTGCCAACAGGAACCAAGAGCATAAGAGAGTGAACATTTTTGTTTAGGGGACTACGTATCACAAATTTCCACATTCACGCAGTGGCCATGCCCATTGTGGCCAACCATCTCTGTCCCTTGGTGCATATAGGCAAGAATCTTCCCTATGTGGTTCCCACCTCCAATGTTTTGCAGGGAATCCTATATAATAAAAGCCTAATATGCTAAGTGTCCGGTCATCCATTCAACCAATCAAAGCATAATATGCTAATGATATGCTAAGGTTGCTCAACTGCTCACTATGACGTGCACTGACCATCACGGGGCAGAGAGTCGACTGGTCAACCAGTTGCTATGACGTGCACTGACCACCAGGGGGCAGATGCTCCAACTGGTAGGTTAGCTTGCTGCTGGGGTCCGGCAGATCAGGACTGAGCGAGACAGGCCGGACATGCCCTGGAGCCCTCCTGTGGTCCCTCCCCAGCTGGCCAACCTCCCACATCCCTCCCTGGCCCTAATCATGCACTGGTGGGGTCCCTCGGCCTGGCTTGCACCCTCTCGCAATCCGGGATCCCTCGGGGGATGTCGGAGAGCCAATTTTGGCCCGATTCCACAAGCCAGGCTGAGGGACCCCACAGGTGCACAAATTCGTGCACTGGGCCTCTAGTATGTCTATAATGTCTGGCCTTCCCTTTGCATCTTTGCTGTTATTAATAACTAGCTAATTACAACAGTATCATAACCAGTAAATTTCCCTCACACACACAATTTTTGAAATATGACAAAAGATTGCTAACTTTTCATTTTTCCAAGTAAGTAAATGAAAACAAAACAGGGAAAAAAAACTACCATCTCCTATCATCTTTTCAGGAAAGTGTGAACATATGAATATAACTTCACATTGAAGAGGAGAGGTTTTATATTGAATATATTGTCCTTATTTTTTCTCATTTCATCGTGGCAGTGAAATAAATGGACCAGTGAATATTCTAGTATGGAGTTTAGGAAGAACTAAATCAGACTGTGAGCTCCTCTGAGCAGGGAATGGTTTTTATTCATTTGCATTTTCCCAAGATCTAACTCAGAACCTGGCTTATTTATGATAAGTGCTCACCACATATTTGTGGAAGAAAAGAAGAGAGGAATAGAAAAGGAAAGAATTCCCGGTTAAGGACCAGGATAGGAGATAGATGTGAAACCCTACTGTATGTGGGACCCTGGAACAAACTATCTCCACCCCACTCTACTCTGTGACCTCTTTATAAAGCGAAGAGCTGATTATCTTTCTCTTTTGTTTAACAGCCTTCAGTAGTTCCCCACTGCCTACATGATAAAGTCTGAACTTCTTAGCAGAGTATACCAGTTCATTCACAATTGGTCTCCACTTTCCCTTTGTAGTCCCCTTTTCAGACACTCTCACAGAATTCCCTAACCTCTGCTCATACTAAACTCACCATTCTCCCTGTTCATTATGCTCCTTTGTGCCTTTATAATTCCTGTTTCCTCTGCCTGGTATCTGCTTTTTCCCTCCTTCCAGACTGGCCAACTCCTAACTCAGACTTTAAGAAGATCCTGGCCAGGTAGCTCAGTTGGTTAGAGCATCATCCCAATAAGCCAAGGTTGCAGGTTCAATCCCTGGTTAGGGCACATACAAGAACCAACCAATGAGTACATAAATAAACCTTTGAGTTTTCAGTACAAGCTTCACTGGAATATTTATCTCTAGAAAAGCACTGAATACAGCAAGAGGCTAAGGGCATGCTGACATCAGCTCATCAGCAGGCCAGAAATGAAGGCTTCAATTTCCTTCCTTGTTTCATTTATTCCCACGCTGCTCCCTCCCCACCTTCATAAGGCAGATATTATTTCAAAAAGCCAACGTAGTGAAGCTCTTCTCCATTCTTCATTGGGTGTATGCTTCCTCCTTATCACATATACCCCTCATGCCTTCTCACCTCTTCCCATCACCTTCCTTTTCTCCCTTTGTCTTCTCTCTCTCACCCCTTCCAGAGGGAATTCAGGGTCATTACCTTTCCTCAAAGTCCCACACTATCTAGAACATCCTGAAATTGTTCTTAGCTGGGTTGGTTATCACAGTGCTAAACACATAATTTATGATATACTTTGTATTTTTGTGATTTCCTTGTGTCAGTGTCCCAGGCTATATATTGATTTGCTGTTCTAGAGAGAATCGAAAAATCCCAAGGGGATTAATGGGCCATAACCTGGATGGGTTTATCCTCCCCCATCTCCAAGATGGGCTGCCCCAAATACCAAAAAAACTGGCTCTGCAGACTGGGTCTAGATTCGGAGCCAAGAATTCTATAGTGACAACCCTTCTGTAGGCACCTGCACAGTCATTCCTCTTGCCAGCATACTTTGAAATTATATTTGGCAGTAAATATACAGGTACACAATAGAGCATGTGGGGTAAGGCATGGGCTTTGAAGTAGAAACTTGAATTTAAGTTCTGTCCCAACATTTACTATCTTCATGAACTTGGTTAAGCTACTTAACTTCTCTCTGCCTTAGTTGTAAAGTAACAGTACTGCCCTAGCCAGTTTGGCTCAGTGGACAGAGTGTTGGCCTGCGGACTGAAGTGTCCCGGGTTTATTCCAGTCAAGGGCACGTGCCCGAGTTGGGGGCTCAATCCCCAGTGAGGGGCATGCAGTAGGCAGCCGATCAATGAGCTCTCTCTCCCTCTCCCTTCCTCTCTGAAATCAATAAAAATATTAAAAACAACAACAACAATAAAAAATAAATAAATAAAAATAAAGTAACAGTACCTCCCTCATTGGAAGGACCAAAAGAGAACACATATGTAAAGCATTTAATGCAGTGCCTGGTACATGAGAGCACCCAATACTAGTAAATGTTAGAAGGGCCCTGCGCACGAATCCATGCACGAGTAGCTCGCTGCCACTTGCCTCCACTGGCCGCCCCGCCCACCACCGCTTGTAGCTCTCCGCTGCTCGTAGCTCTCTGCCCCACCCTCCTGCTGATTGGTCATTACGGCATCCTGACCAATTTGCATATTACCCTAGTATAAGTATAGATATGAATAGATATCAATAAATCAGATAAACTGTTCAAACACATTATAGGCTTTTACATAAAGAAATACAGTGTTGCCGAAACCAGTTTGGCTCAGTGGATAGACTGTCGGCCTGCGGACTGAAAGGTCCCAGGTTCGATTCCGGTCAAGGGCATGTACCTAGGTTGCGGGCACATCCCCGGTAGGGGTTGTGCAAGAGGCAGCTGATCGATGTTTCTCTATCATCGATGTTTCTAACTCTCTATCCCTCTCTCTTCCTCTCTGTAAAAAATCAATAAAATATTTTTTTTAAAAAAAAGAAGAAAAAAAAAGAAATACAGTGTTACCTTTTTTTTTTTTTAAGTATTGCCTCTAGGAGTTGTTTTAATGAATTGCTAGAAAGGAGTGATTTATAAGTACCATATTGTTGGAATGCAAATTGATACTTCAAAGAGGTGAAAAGTGACTTGTTTTCTTGAGTGGAATAAACATTCCTTTTGGGATCTTATTTGTTTACAAACTAAGAGTACTAAGATGAACTCCAGTCCTTATTTAGGTGAAATGATCACAAATGAGGTTCTACTCTATCAAAAAGGAGTCACTGCTCAAATGAAATGCCCTAATTTCAAAAGCACAAAAGAAAATGTCTATCTTGAGGTTTTCCTTTTATATATCTTTATTCTAATTTTGTAAAATATTGGGTAGTGGGCAACCTAATGCACAAATATAGTCAATTTTTAATTATTCATGGGTGAGCTATCCAAGACAGATATCTAACCACCCTTATGTTTGCTTCTTTCTGTTCTATCTGCCTTTCATCTTTTTTAAAAAATATTTTAATTGATTTCAGAGAGGGAGAGATAGATAGAAACATCAATGATGAGAGAATCATTGATCAGCTGTCTCCTGCACGCCCCACACTGGGGGTCGAACCCGCAACCTGGGCATATGTCCTAACTGGGAATCAAACTGTAACAGGTCGAGGATCAACTACTGAGCCACGCCAGCCAGGCTCTGCCCTTTATCTTTAAAGCCCCTGAACACATACATACACACACTCATATACTAACAACACACACTCTCAGATACACACACTCACAAACAGTAACTCTATTACACACACACACACACACACACACACACACACACACACACACACACCCGCTTTGCCCAAAGTAAGCATTGCCCAGAACTGTCTATTCTGGTGGTTACAGAAAATGTTGGTCCCTAGGAAAACACCTTTGTTCCTTTCCTCCCTTCACTGCCGATCTCCCTTTCCTGAATACCATGAGGGACAGGGAGGGAAAGGAAGGAAGGAAATGAAAACTGTGGGATATGTCCCCCAGCCCAGCAGTGCAGGCTGTGAGAAACAGAAGGATCCTGTTCCGTGTGCTGGCATCTCTCTTGCCATTTTACTGAAACTTTGGGGTGTTTTTCTCTCTGCAGCACCCACGCTCCCTCCCTTTCTGCCAAAGCTCCTTGTGACAGAATGAGAGGCTGGTGGGTTGGGGGGAAGTGGAATGTAGTTAGGTAGCCTGAGGGTGGAATGACAGCTCCCCCTCCAGGAACAGGGGGGATGGGGGTAATAAAGCTACACACAAATCCTAGAAGACCCCCTACTGTTGAACCTCATACATACCCGAAGCATGTGTATACACACAGAGCTGTGTACTACTCTCCACCCCTCACCCCACCCCCACAAACCCCACAACTAAACATTGGCAGGCACTGCCATGCATTTAGTAACATTTGGACAGAAAATACCATGTTACATTGGCACAGATCTGTTCAAAGCAACACATGCCCCCAGGTCCCCCTCCTTTGATCCCTTTCCTTTTTGATGGGTCAGAGAATGCTGCTGGGTGCTAGGTATACTGTGGTATAAGAGATGGCAAATCGAGTGCATAGGCTAGTCTGTTATCACTTGGCTCTTCAAACAGGTAATACCAGTGGCAGGGCCAGCAGATTACTCAGCCCTCTCCTCAGTAGTCTCTACGCAGAGCACCCATGGGCTCCCTCCCAGGACTCCCAGAAGCACACCCTGGAAAACACAGACCCAAGTTCTGGTTAGGGAGCAGAGAAAGTTTGAGCTCCGCACTCCCCTCAGGCTTAGCTAATATCCTGGGCTTGTCTGAGGGAGAGGCCCTCTATATAAGGAAGGAAAAAGGATCCAAACAACTCTCAAAGCTCCAGAAAAAGCAGCCAATGAAAGTTGATTGATCCATCTGGATACCAGGCTAAAATATAGAGGACCGAGCATTGCCAGGCTAGACTCTGATCAGGAAAGTCAAAAAGAGATTCTCAACTATGTGAGATGAGGCAGCCAGTCTAAGATGGACTCAATCCTTCTCCCTCCTAGCCACTGCTGGGCAAATACACTGCCTTTCCACCTCTCTGAATCCTTCTCTTTATTAGGCATCTACACCATTCCTTGTATTTTAGGCACATTATTTTAATTTAAATAACTCCACAGATGTTATTGTAGAGAAAGTTGAGAAAACTTGAAGTTCAGAGATTTTATGTGAGTTTATCAAGAGAACACAGCTAGTGCGCAGCCTGTGTCTCAGTGGTTGAGTAGTGACCCATGAACCGGGAGGTCACTGGTTCAATGCCTGGTCAGGGCACATGCCCAGGTTGCAGGCTTCATCCCCAGTAGGGGGGCATGCAGGAGGCAGCCGATCAATGTTTCTCTCTCAATGATGTTTCTATCTACCTATCACCCTTCCTTTATCTCTAAAAATCAATAAAAACATACTTTAAAAATAAGTAATAACATATTTTTTTTTAAAGATAACATGGCTAGTGAGGAAACCAGTATTCACCCCCATGGCTGGGTGACTCCAAAACCCTTACTCTTTCCACTGTTTCTCAAGAGCACTCCATTGGGAACCCTACCATCTGCCTCTGAGAAAGTGTGAGACCATGTCTAGTTGTGAAGATAGTGTTGAAGGAGTTAGAAGTTCCTGTTGATGACGAATGTTCCTGTTGACCTTCTTCCAAGGGAGATAAAAAGTAGTGCAGCCTGAGTCTCCCAACACTCTGCTGAAACTCCATCCAAGCATTGTGAGTTGAGGGCAGCTCCCGTGGGGCAGGGTCCTGCCCTGAGTAGGCAGTGCCCAATGGCATGGGTGATTCATCTGGAGCTGCTTCCCCTTCAGGACCCGCCCACCACCACCACCACCACCACCACCACTTTCTGGGCTAGTGTGCTGCATGGCTGCAAAAGCCCAGCCCTGGACACGCAGGGAATGTGTTGATTCAAAAACTTTTCAAAAATTAACCAGCACATGGTGACACAGGTTGTTTGTTCAGGGCAATGTTCTGCCTAAGCTGTAATGTGCCGAACTCCCTCCTTCCCCTTCTCCCAACTGCTTCTCTTCCCCAGGTCCTGGCTGTTACCCATGTTATTCTAGCAATGAGCATTTGCTCCCTCATTCCCTCAAGGGTGAGTGTTTGCAAAGCTCAACTTGCCAACTGAGCAGATTTCCCAGGTGTGTGTGTTGTTTTTTCTTCTTCCTAAACTGAAAAGTGGTGAATCCACTGGTTTCTCTGCTTTCTGGAACATATCCTAGGAGGACAGGTACTTGGTTTCAGTTTCGAATCTCCTTTCAAGAAGCAGGTATCAGCAGCTACTCCATGAGGCAAGAACTATGGGTTGGACTTTCTTGAGAATGACCAAACTAGAGATTACAGTAGTCCCCCTTATCTACTGGGGATATGTTCCAAGACCCCCAGCGAAAGCCTGAAACCCTGGATAGTACTAAAAAATATACGTTTTTCTATGCATACATACCTATAAGAAAGTTTAATTTATAAACTGGGCACAGCAAGAGGTTAACAATAATAAAACAGAACAGTTATAACAATATCCTATCTAATAAAGAGGGAATATGCTAATTGACCCTCGCACCATCGCAAAGATGGCAGCGCCCACAGCCAATAAGGAGGGAACATGTTAATTGACTGCCCCACCCTCAAAGATAGCAGCACCCACAGCCACAAGGTGGCGGCACCCAGTCCCCTCAGCCCCACCGGGGAATCAGGCGTGCGGCAATCCAGCCACTCTGTGCACCTGCCTCCAGAGTTCCCCAGTCCCCCCAGCCCTCACCCCGCCCGAGGTGCAGGCAAGCCTTGGATAGCAGCTGCCCAGTCACCCAGGGCCTCCCGAGGCTCAGGTAACCAGGGCCGGCCAAGGCTTGCGCTGCCAGCAGTGGCAGCAGCAGAGGTATGATGGAGTGTTGCCTTCCCCTGATTACTGGATCGCCTCCTGCCCCTGAGGGCTCCTGGACTGTGAGAGGGGGCAGGCTGGGCTGAGGGACCCCCACTCCAGTGCATGAATTTTCATGCACTGGGCCTCTAGTACTGTAATAAAAGTTATATGAATATGGTCTCTCCCCCCCCCCCCCATAACCAATCTGATAACCAAGATGGCTACACCTAAGTGACTAAGGGATGGGTGGTAGCATATACAGCATGAATGTGCTAGACAAAGGAATAATTCATGTCCTAGGTGGGATGGAGCTATACAGCTGAGATTATTACCCCATTCAAAATGGTGCACAATTTAAAACTTATGAGTTATTTCTGAAACTGCAGTTTACTGTGGGTAATTGAAATTGTGGAAAGCAAAACTATGGAAAGGGGGAACTACAGTAATACTCCTAGAGGGGCTGCCATCAAAAGTTTACTTCATCCCCTTCCAAATTGGGCTGCTCTTCCCTTCAGTACAGACAAATATAATTCATTCAGGCACTCAATCATTCAACAAGTATTTATTGAGCACCGGCTATATAAGTCAGAAACTGTTTCAGGTACAGGGATATGGTGGTAACAAAACATACACTGCTTTCATTAAGCTTGCATTATAGTGGGAAAAGGCAGATAAGAAATGAATAAACTAAAAATCAGAGCTAGAATGAATATAAAATAAAATATGATAGAGCAGAGATCAGCAAACTATTGCCAATGGGGCAAATCTGCTCACTGCCAGTATTGTAAATAAAATTTATAAAGTAAATAAAGAATGCTCAGCAAAGGGCTACTTTCTTTTTGTCTCTTTTTATTTGTATGTTTAAATTAATTTTTTAATAGATAATATAGTCAGTAAGTCTAAATTAAAAGAAAAAAATACAAAAAGGATATGCAGAGAAGGCCCTGTTTCCCAGCTACCCAGTTTCCCTCCCTGTAAGCAACAAATGTTAATTTTTTGTGCATCCATCCAAAGAAATTTATTCATATAAAAAGTAGATACAGCCCTAACTGGTGTGTCTCAGTTAGTTGGAATGTTGTCCTGTGCACAGAAGATTTTCCAGTTTGATTCCCAATCAGGGCACATTCCCAGGTTGGGCGTTTGATCATCAGTTTGGGTGTGTATGGGAGGCTACTGATTAACTTTTCTCTACCACGTTGATGTCTCTCTCTCTCTCCCTTCATATCTCTCTAGAATCAAAGAAAAAACATATCTTCAGGTGAGAATTTTAAAAAATCAGGTACATGTGTATAGTCTATATTCCCCCCCTCAACGAAGCTATTTTAAATTGGGTGATCAGAGAAGACTTGTAATTTAGGCTAAGACTCAAATGATATGAAGGTGCCAGCCAGGCGAAGATCTCTGAGCAACAGCTTCCAGGCTGTGAGACTGGACATAACAGGTCCTAAGATGAGAAAGGAGGCTCATTTGTTTGGGGCACACGGGGCCAGAGGGCAGTGATTTGAGGCAAGTTGGAGAGAAATTAGGAAGCAGGAAGTCTCCTCTTAAACGCTCTGATATCTAACTCTAGTCTTCTTTACTATCCTCTTGAATCTTAAAGAAGGGCCACTCTGTCCTTTAATAACAGAATTCATCTGTATATGCTGTATGTATTTGTATGAACATAGAGAAAGTTATGGAGCAGGACAAGGAGATGGAAGTGGGGGGGAGGTGGAGGGTAACATGATTACATTTCTAGAGGCAGGTCCTGCAATAAGAATTCTATCTAGGAGCTTGATAAAGGCTTTGTAAAGATGATGGCTATTAACCTGAATGGAGCAGATGGGTCCTTTCCTAGTGGCCAAGGTAAAGAGCAATAGCTAACTCTTGACTCAGGGCTTTGCTTTGTAAAATGTAGGGAATTCTCAATTAATGCAATAGCTATGTGGCCAGAAATTTCAATCTCGAGTTTTCTAGAGCACCTACTATGTGTTCAGTATCTTGGGGGAGGCAAGTGAAGTAGAGCAACTTGAAGGAGTTTAGACTCCAGCTGGGGAGAGAGAAGTTGAGCTTATGAAATAATGGTGGGTTTATTTACAAGGTGCAAGCTAGTTTAGAGAAGTTAAGAACTAACATGAGCAAGAGCTGTCAAAAGAGTTCTTATGGGAAAGTGAATTGTGAGCTGAGTCTTAAAGGACAGGGGGCTCTCAATAAAAAAAAAAATCTTGATTAAGCCCTAACCGGTTTGGCTCAGTGGATAGAGCGTTGGCCTGCGGACTGAAGGGTCCCGGGTTTGATTCCGGTCAAGGGCATGTGCCTTGGTTGTGGTCACATCCCCAGTAGGGGGTGTGCAGGAGGCAGCTGATCAATGTTTCTCTCTCATTGATGCTTCTAACTCTCTATCCCTCTCCCTTCCTCTCTGTAAAAAAAACACAATAAAAACTTTAAAAAAAAATCTTGATTAAAAAGATAATATGAATAAAGAGACAGCAATTGGCACAGTAACCACTCAATACTGGACAGTAGCTGCTTCTTATTATTCTTATTTTTTTCTTATTTTTATTATTGATACTTACAGTTTACAAAACACTTTCTCATAAATTACTTAATTTGCTATCCTATATAATAAAGAGGTAATATGCAAATTGACCCTCACTCCATTACGCCATCACAAGATGGCTGCGCCCACAGTGAAGGCAGGGTTCCCATAACACAAGATGGCTGCACCCACAGCGGAGGCGGGGTTCCCGTAATGAGCTATAACAAGCTATCAGCAGGGACTTGAGGCTGCATGGTGCCGGGCCAGGGCGAGGGACCTAAGGCTGCACCCCCCCCACCCAGTGGAGCTTGACGGGGGACCTCAGGCCGTGCCCCCCACCCCAGGCTGGGGGACCTTAGGCCACGCCCCCCTGCCCCAGCGCTGGGCCGGAGGACCTGAGGCTGCGCCCCCCGCCCAGCGGGGCTTGACGGGGACCCTGAGGCTGCACTCCCTGCCCAGCAGGACTTGACAGAGGTGGAGACGGCCAGGTATGGATCTCGCCAATGGGGATGGGGCCGGCCAGGTCTGGGTCTCACACGATTTCAAGGTGCATGTGAGTGGGAAGGGACTTGACTCTGGGTCCCACGGCATGCCCCAGATTCTGACAGGAGGAAGATTTTCATATACATTTTACTAATTTTCTTTTATCTCTGACACGTCTATTATAGAGAAAGGGCAAATAACAATATTAAAATATTTCCTCTAATTAATTCCCTTTTAACCTTTTGCACTCGGATGTCGAGCGTGACTGGACACGGTTAGCATTAGAATAAAGGAATTGAGAAAAAAGCAAGCGAGTGCAAAGGGTTAATGTGCATGAATTTTGTGCACTGGGCCACTAAGTTTACAATTATACCCTGTGATTGGGCAGGGTTTCCATTTTTCAGGTGAAGAAACGGAGGCTCAGGATGATTAAATACGTTGCTCTAGTGCAAACTTTTTAAACAGGGGGCCAGTTCACTGTCCCTCAGACCGTTGGAGGGCCGGACTATAGTTTAAAAAAAAAACTATGAACAAATTCCTATGCACACTGCTAAGTCAGCTGCTAAGCAGGACAGGCAGCGGCAGCAAAAACACCCGGCGGGCCGGATAAATGTCCTCGGCGGGCCGCATGTGGCCCGCGGGCCGTAGTTTGAGGACCCCTGCTCTAGTGACTAGTCTAGTCACAGAGCAGAAACTGAAACCCAGATGCTTTGAATCTACATAGTGCAGGCTTCCCTTTCTTCCCTTTCTGTGAGGAAAGCAGCAGGCAATTCAAGCAGGCAGAACAGCAGGAATCAGAGAAAGCAGCAGGGAGCCATGATAAACCCAATTAATGTCAGTTGCACCAGAATATCTCTCTCTCTCTCTCTCTCTCTCTCTCTCTCTCTCTCTCTCTCTCTCTCTCTCTCAGCCTACATGTCCTGCTTCTTCCCCTAGAAAGGGCTCAAATTCCCAGATCACAAATCCTAGATCAGAAAAGGAGAAACTTATTGGTGGGCAGCCTCAACAGAGTAGGAAAACTGTGGCCAAGAGAAATTCACCATTTCTGCAATCTCATTAGCACTACAGACCAACGCGTACACACATACATCTACACACACATAGACCTACAGGTTGTCAATGGTTAAGTTACTAAGCCTGAGACCTGAAGTAAATTAGGCTGTCTCAGAAAAACAAGGTTATGTTACTCATATTAAATATCCGGGTGGATTAAAATGCCATCTGTTTTTCAAATCCTTTCTTTTCTCAAGATCCTGCTGCGTGGCTGGAGGGTTATCTTCCACACCCTTCACTTAGACCCACCTGAGCACATTGACCCTGTCCTGTCACTTCCTAGGGTGGACTGTTTGTCTATCAGAGCCCTCGGGCAAGGGGCTTCAGTGACTGCCTTTAAAATGAGGCTGCCTTCTGGGGTTGCCCCTGGCAACCAAGCTGCTCCAGTGGCATGCATCTCTTAGATGAGACTTGGGAATTGGGGGAGGTTGCTAAACCATAGGATGCAGTGAGCATATCAGTCATTGTCCTCCTTCCCTCCTCCCAGCCCCAGACTCCACTCTCCTGGTGAGTATGCATGCTTTCCCCTCATCTATCTTCCCCCTGTCAACAGGATCAGTCTGAGATTCTTTGTGAGGATGCTCCCTGAGGTAGGGAGAACCTGTCTGTTAGTCCAGCACCACAGACCTGGGTACCACATCCTCAGCCAGTCCCCAGCATACCACATGCCTTTTCACCCTTTAAGTGTAAACATCCCTTTCTCCAGGAAACCTACCCTGAATTGCCTCTGGTGTGCCCTAGGCAGGGATAGGTGCCGTGTGTCCATGAAACCCTAAATATCACTATACCATAGTACGCATCACCCTGCATGCATTCATCTGTGTTTATTAGCTCCTTGAAGTTAAGGACTATGTCTTATTCTAGCACAGGATCTAGCATACAGGTGGCACAAAATAAATGCTTGTTGAATGGGATAAGTGAACAAATGAGAACACAAGATTCTGACAGGAGGAAACGGGAATGGGGGAGTGGGGGTGGGAGGTAGATTTTCAAGCATTAGATGGAAAAATTAGCGCACGCGCGCGCGCACACACACACACACACACACACAGCACAGAGGGGCTCCAGAATGATTCAGCTTCATCTACAATGTAGGATGTGAGGAGGGAGCAGGAAAGGTAGGCTGGGGCCAATCAAAACATCTTGAAAACTGAATTAATACATTTGGGACAGGAGAGTGACAAGCTCAAAGCAGCATTTTAGGAAGACTGATCTGGCCAGGTGTGCAGGATGGACTGGAGCAGAGAGCCAGCTGGCAGGGAGACTAGTCAGGAGGCTGTTTTGACAGTCCAGAATTGACATGTAAAGGGTCTAGACAACAACAGTGACAAGGGGAAATGAAAACAAGAAATAAGCCACCCAAGTCTGTTGGATGGCTTCCTCATGAAGCCCAGGAATGTCAGCCGCCACCCACCTTGGTTAATTGGTATCTTCCTGTTGCCATCTGAGCTGACTGGCCACTGAACACTTTTTGCTCTCCACAGAAATCTTAGCTGCCATCCTAAGTGCAGCTGTTAACTTCAAGTGGACCGAGTGGTAGTGGGGTGGAGATTAAGCCTAGAAGAGCATTTTCCAAACCAGTCATCTTGGAATAGTGGTCTATTGTACATTAGTAGGCATCTAACAAAGAAAAGAATGAGTTCTCTGCTTAAATAATTTTAGAAAACTCCAGATTCAATAAAGGACAAAACCATTCCTTTTTTTTTTTTTTTTTTTTTTTTTTTGCTTTTTTAGGGAGAAAGGGGGAGAGACAGCAGAAACATCAATTTTTGCCCTTCCACTTATTTATGCATCTATTGGTTGACTCTTGTATGTGCCCTGACCAGGAGTCAAACCCACAGCCTTGACCTATCAGGATGATGCTCTAACCAACTGAGCTACCCGGCCAGGGCCACAAAGCCATTTATTTACTGTAGTATCTCAAGAGTACCATATACCCCGCAGTGTTTATCAACCTTAAATGGCAATGGAGCCTTTTTCACACCACACCTATTCCCAGCTCTTAAAGGAGCACTCACAAAATAGCTGGAAGACTCTGGAATCAAATTTGTTTGCCTTGACTCCTGAAGGATATGTCTGGACAACACATGTAGATCACATTGCCTGCATGCCCACCATCTTTGCTTAGAGGACTAGCTTCCCACAGCCCTACCTCAGAAGCTGTATAGAAGCTGCTTACAAGCTCTGGCTTTGAAGCCAGTCAGCCTGAATTCAAATACTAGCTCTACCACTTAATAGTTATCTAGCCTCTCTGTGCTTCAGTTTCCTTATCTCCATAATGGGGAAAATATTACAACCAACTTTATTAGGGTTGTTCGGACAATTATATTCCTGAGATAAATGGTAAAGAGCACTGACCACTGTGCCTGGTGCATAGTAATACCTCAGTAAATGTGATTTACCCTTTTTATTTTATGCAGCCAAGTATTCTATGATGGGAGTCCAAGCTCTCTGACCATAGCTCTGAACTCAGACAGTCTGGTGAGGTCTAGTATGAAAAGGTAAGGGGGTCAGATGCTCTCTTTGGGGAATTAGGAATGGAACATGGCTATAAATTTGGTGTGTCTCCCTCACCCCGCTCCCCACCCCCGCCCCCGCAAGGTGCAATGATTTGCTATAATAGCTCACAGAGCTAAGGAAAGCACTTTACTTATACTTACAGATGTATTATAAAAGACATTTTAAAGGATAAAATGAACAGCCAGATGAAGAGGTACATAGGACGAGGTCTGGAAGGGTCCCCAGCACAGGAGCCTCTATTCCTATGGGTTTGAAGTGCACCACCCTCCTAGCATGTGGATGCATTTACCAAACTGGAAGCTCTCTGAAGTTTGTCATCTAGGAGATTTTATGGAGGTTTCATCACATAGGCATAATAGGTTATTTACGCAATCTTCAGAGGTTGAGGGAATTGGAGCTGCAAGTTCTAGGCTTCTAATCAAGGCTTAGTCTTTCTGGTGACTGGTCTCCATTCTGAAGCTATTTAGGGTCCCACCAAGAGTTGCCTCAAAAGAAGCTTTGCCCAGCCAGCATGGCTCAGTGGTTGAGCATCAACCTATGAACCAGGAGGTCATGGTTTGATTACCGGTCAGGGCACATGCCCGGGTTGAGGGCTCAATCCCCAGTTGGGGGCATGCAGGAGGCAGCCAATCAATGATTCTCTCTCATCATTGATGTTTCTATCTCTCTCTCCCTTTTCCTTCATCTCTGAAATCAATATATATATATACTAGAGGCCGGTGCACAAAATTCGTGCATGGGTGTGTGTGTCCCTCAGCCCAGCCTGCACCCTCTCCAATCCGGGACCCCTCGACGGATGTCCGACTGCCCGTTTAGGCCCGATCTTACTGGTAGGATCAGGCCTAAATGGGCAGTCGGACATCCCTCTCACAATCCAGGACTGCTGGCTCCCAACTGCTCGCCTGCCTGTCTTCCTGATTGCCCCTAACCGCTTCTGCCTGCCAGCCTGATCACCCCCTAACCACTCCCCTGCCAGCCTGATTGATGCCTAACTGCTCCCCTGCCAGCCAGATTGCCCCCAACTGCCTTCCCCTGCAGGCCTGGGCCCCCCCAACTGCCCTCCCCTGCTGGCCATCTTGTGGCAGCCATCTTGTGTCCACATGGGGGCAGCCATCTTGTGTCCACATGGGGGCAGCCATCTTGTGTTGTAGTGACAGTCAATTTGCATATTACTCTTTTATTAAATAGGATAGAGGCCTGGTGCACGGGTGGGGACCGGCTGGTTTGCCCTGAAGGGTGTCCCGGATCAGGGTGGGGGTTCCCTTGGGGCATGGGGCGGCCTGGGCGAGGGGCCCGTGGTGGTTTGCAGGCCGGCCACACCCCCCGGCAACCCAAGCGGAGGCCCTGGTATCTGGGATTTATTTATCTTCTGTAATTGAAACTTTGTAGCCTAGAGCGGAGGCCTGGGCCAGCCAGGGTATGCAGGAAGCTTGGCTTCCTCCACTGCCAGGGAAACCCAAGCCTCCTGCTCACTCCGTGGCTGCAGCCATTTTTATTGGGATTTATTTATCTTCTATAATTGAAACTTTGTAGCCTTGAGTGCAGGCCAGGGCAGGCAGAAAGCTTGGCTTCCTCCATTGCCGGGGAAACCCAAGCCTCCTGCTTGCTCCATGGCTACAGCCATCTTGGCTGGGTTAATTTGCATACTCGCTCCTGATTGGCTGGTGGGTGTTGCTTATGGGAATAGCAGATGTATGGTCAATTTGCATATTACTCTTTTATTAGATAGGAGGATACACACACACACACAATAGAGGCCCGGCGCATGAAATTCATGCACGTGGGGGCGGGGGGTGTCCCACAGCCCAGCCTGCACCCTCTCGAACTTGGGACCCCTCAAGGGATGTCCAACTGCCCATTTAGGCCTGATCCTGGTGGGACATCCCTCTCACAATCCAGGACTGCTGGCTCCCAACCACTCGCCTGCCTGCCTTCCTGTTTGCCCCTAACCGCTTCTGCCTGCCAGCCTGATCACCCCCTAACCACTCCCCTGCCAGCCTGATCGATGCCTAACTGCTCCCCTGCCAGCCCAATTGCCCCCAACTACCCTCCCCTGTTGGCCCGGTCACCCCTAACTGCCCTCCCTTGCCAGCCTGGTCGCCCCCAAATGCCCTCCCCTGCAGGCCTGGTCCCCTCCAACTGCCCTCCCCTGCAGGCCTGGTGCCCCCCAACTGCCCTCCCCTGCAGGCCTTGTCCCTCCCAACTTCCCTCCCCTACAGGCCTGGTTGCCCCCAACTGCCCTCCTCTGCCAGCCCGGTCACCCCTAACTGCCCTCCCCTGCAGGCCTGATTACCCACAACTGCCCTCCCTTGCAGGCCTGGTCCCTCCCAACTGCCCTCCCCTGCTGGCCTGATTGCCCACAACTGCCCTCCCCTGCTGGCCATCTTTGTCCACAGGGGGGCAGCCATCTTGTGTGTTGGAGTGATGGTCAATTTGCATATTGCCTCCTTATTATATAGGATTATATAGGATATATAGTTTAAAAGAAACTTCTATCACCCTGGAAATTCCACAGAATTTAGGAGCTCTGTGTCAGAAATAAAAGATGCAGCTATTACCCCTGCCCCCCCCCACACACACACACACACACACACTCAGGAACTTACAAGGGTTTGAGGATCTCTTTGTCAGAAAGTGAAGACAAAAATAAAATAAGTATTTCCTATTATACAACAGGTAGCAATTCAATAGGTATTTACAGATTCTTAACTGTGTAAGAAGCTCATGTCACATCCTCCATGACTACAGGGGACACCATTTCACCACATCTTTTACTCTCCCTTTATCCCTCCTTGCCCTCAACACATACATACCTTTCCCGATGCCTACTTTGAACCCAATAGCTTTCACACCTTCCAAGCTGAGGTCTCTGTCTTTATCAGACAGAATAAAGGAATGAAGAAATAACTCCTTCCACCAAAACAGCATTTTACAAAGTGTTTTTATGCATATTAACCAATTTTGATAAAGGCCCTCTCAGGGAGGTGTTATTACCTCCATTCTATCTAATAAAGAGGGAATATGTTAATTGACCCTCACACCATCGCAAAGATGGCAGTGTCCACAGCCAATAAGGAGGGAAATGCTAATTGACTGCCCCGTCCTCAAAGATGGCAGCAACCACAGCCACAAGATTGTGGCATTGAGTCCCCTCAGCCCCACCGGGGCGGCAGGCATGCGGCAAGGCCAGGCCCGCCTCCAGGTGGACCCAGCCACTCCGCACACCTGCCTCCGGAGTCCCCCAGTCCCCTCAGCCCCCCAAGGCTGGCCCGAGGTGCAGGCAAGCCTCAGATGGTGGCTGCCCAGCTGCCCAGGGCTGCCTGAGGCTCAGGTAACCAGGGCCGGCTGAGGCTTACACTGCTGGCAGTGGCAGCAGCAGAGGTGTGATGGAGCATCGCCTTTCCCTGATCTCCAGGTCGCCTCTCACCCCTGAAGGCTCCCGGACTGTGAGAAGGGGCAGGCCGGGCTGAGGGCTCCCCCCCCCCACTCCAGTGCATGAATTTTCATGCACCAGGCCTCTGGTTTTAGAGATAAAAAACTAAATTTAAAGAACTCAAGTAATAACTCACGGTCACACAGGACCTGAACCCAGAACTTTTGACCGCTAAGCCAGGGGCCTCTTCACTGTACCCTCCAATCTGGCCTGCACTGCAATCTAAGATGTAGAGTCAGGTCCGTATTCTCAAGAATCATAGTCTTGATCTGACCTAGAACTTGTCTCTGGGCAAGTTATACTCAATTCTATGTATTTGTGGACAGGCAGCACCCTAAATACCTAGCTTTACCTCTGGAAGTGACTTTTGAGAGGAGGTGAGCTGGCAAGGGCATTCAGGAAGGCCAGGAGCAAAATCTTGGGTCAGAGCTACTCTGCCCATTCTTTTTTTTAATATATTTTATTGATTTTTTACAGAGAGGAAGGGAGAGGGATAGAGAGTTAGAAACATCGATGAGAGAGAAATATCGATCAGCTGCATCCTGCACACTCCCCACTGGGTATGTGCCTGCAACCAAGGTACATGCCCTTGACCAGAATTGAACCTGGGACCCTTGAGTCTGCAGGCCGACGCTGTATCCACTGAGCCAAACCAGCCAGGGCCAAAGTAAAGTTCTTATGCAATCTACAGGTTTTAGTAACAAAGACCCCAGTGCCTGGAATTTAGACAAGAGTAAGTTAGGCAGATGGTAATTAGGCTTCATTGTCCAAACTTTCCTCTTAAGATTGCCCTTTCCCATTAAGAGCCACTGGTTGTATTCCTGTGTCTTCCCCAAGGTTTTTCAGGGGTGAGGAGATGGTGCCATATTCCCTCACGACTCAGGACTTGATTCTGTCATCTCTATATCTTCCCTTCTCTTATGCCCCACAGTTATCTCAGACATACAAGCACTCATTCCTTCTAATTGCTTCTGCAGCAATTCCAGAGAGGCACATGAAAATGACTTTCCCAGGATCATATTTTACCAAACTTCTCTACAGACAGGACAACAGTTCTGGCAACAAGGTGCAATCCTTTGTATTCATTTCCTTGTCCCCTCTGGCCACAGGCTGGGCCCAGCATCACCCAGCATACCAGCCCAGGTGGGCCCAGAGGCACACAGAGAAGGACTGCTACTCCATCTGCTGGCTTGACAGCAGCTCCGGAGTGCAGCCTTGAATTCCTTACAAGGCAGGCTCTGTGAACCAGGAGACCAACATGCTTTTCATCATGATAGAGTAGATATTCTGCCATTTTGTCAAAAGTGATGACATCTACCCCCTCCTACCTTAAACCCACAGACACAGACACAAATACACCTAGAAAACACAGAACCAAGGATTATTGGTTTAATAGGAGCTGGCTCTGCTCTGAACAAGCATTGCTTTAGTGCTATAATAGGGACCTGTATATACTAGTAACAAGAAAACAGTTCCAAACCAGGGCAGGGGTAGAAGGGGTTAGGAAGAGGTTTAGAAAAACACTGATGACCTGGGCATTTTCTTTCTTCTTTCCATTAAGCCCTTCATCTCTACTTCCCTTCTTTATGATAAATGATTCCTCTGCAGATTATTTAACTATTCCCCAGGGCCTGTTGTCCATCCAGTGTCATTTTATGCTCACAATTTCTTCATTTCTCTATCTTATTGAGGCAAAGAAAGGATGGGGTTCCACTTTATAGATGAGGACAAGTAAACTTCCTAAACAGAAGAGAGATGGAGAAAATGACATTATCTACCCTTACTCAGAAATAAATTACTTGTTTCCTAAGATACGTGTTTAACTATAGTAACTACTTACTCTGTTTAGAAGCTGACAGGCTCCATTATGTAGCATCAATGTCATACCAAAGGGAGGTGCCAACAAATATGTAAATTTTCATAGAAATCTGCCCTAGTCGGTTATGCTCAATGGATAGAGCGTCAGCCTTTGGACCAAAGGGTCCCGGGTTCGATTCCAGTCAAGGGCATGTGTCTTGGTTGCAGGCTCCTCCCCGGCCCGGGCCCTGGTCGGGGCTCATGCAGGAGGCAACCAATTGATGTGTTTCTCTCACATCAATGTTTCTTTCTCTCTTTCCCTCTCTCTCCCACTTTCCCTAAAAATCAATGGAAAAATATCCTCGCGTGAAGATTAACAATATCAACAACAAAAAATTTTTTTCATAGAAATCATTATAAAACTCTAAAACCTGCCCTAACTGGTTTGGCTCAGTGGATAGAGCATCGGCCTATGGACTGAAAGGTCCCAGGTTCGATTCCAGCAGGGGCATGTACCTTGGTTGTGGGCACATCCCCGGGGGGGGGGGGGGGTGAGGGGGTGGCGTGCAGGAGGCAGCTGATCGATGTTTCTGACTCTCTACCCCTCTCCTTTCCTCTCTGTAAAAAATCAATAAAATATATTTTAAAACAAACAAATAAACAAACAAAAAACCCTCTAAAACTTTCACCCCATATCGAGGGTAAAAAGAAGCTGGTGGATATTAAGAGAAAGGTTTTAGAAAGGCTTTATTGGGCTAGAAGTGTTGATGTGCTGTGGGTACCCCCTCCAAAAAGAGGGGTGGGGTACCTGCATTTTACCACAAGCCTAATAAGAAGGGCTACAAGGGGACCCCTAAGAGAGCTTCAAGGGGTCTCCTGAAGTTAGAGTGGCAGACTGAACTAATTTCTGACTCCAGCCCAAGAAATTTAGGGATCATTGTATGGCCTAGCAGCTGCTTTGCAATGCTAGAATCTGCCCATAGTCTCAGAGGTTGTGTGAGCAAAGACCTGTTTCTCATGGAGAAACTGAAAATAGACTGTTGAATTATGAGGAGCTATTGAGGAAGAAAGCAGCTGACAGAGGCGAGTTTACTTGTACAGGTCAAGTGTGTGTGTGTGTGTGTGTGTGTGTGTGTGTGTGTGTGTGTGTGTGTAGGGTAATACAGATCTCTGAAGAACCCACAAAAGTGCCCCAGGAGAAAATCAGTACATGAATGAACAGCAGGGGAAATGAATGATTGAGAGGGGAAGCAGAGTTGGCCAATCAATTAATGTTTACTGAACAGCTATTAGGTGTCAGGCATAGGACTAGGTTCTAGGAATAAAATTTTGAACAGAATAGACAGAGTCCCTGCACATGTGGAGCTTTCAAAATGCTGGAAAGATAAACACTAAACAAAATTTTACTAAAAGGTAGTTTAACTAATACATATGCACAACAAACTATAGAAGATAATATGCAGGACTATTTTAGATATTAAAAATCTAATCGAGTCTGGGGGTTAGAGAAGCTTGCCTAACATGTGACATTAAAACTGGGACCTGAAATAGGGTTAGATAAATGACTGGTGGGGAGTACAGTGATCCAGGGAGAAGAAAGGGCATATGGAAAGGCAGAAGTAACACATTCCAGGAACTGAAAGAAGGCTGCATGGCTGGAGTGTATCTACCTATAAAGCAGGAAAGTGGCCAAGCTGAGAAGGCTACAGGGATCAGCAGAAAGTGGGGGATTTTAAATGTTGATTAAGAACAAAGCAAGTGAAAACTGTAGGATTGAAGGAACTTAAAGGCCTCAAGTCCAATTACCCAGATGATACTGAAATTCTCTCTGTCTGTTTCCTATCACTGGATCCACATGAAAGGAGGACAGATAGGGCTTGGCATGGGGTCACAGGAGGCTGCTGTAAGGGAGCAAGTGAAGTACCATGGAGCCCCAAGGGCTTCTCCACCCCCAGAGTAGGAGTTGGAACTTTCTGACTAATCAGTCTGCTTATTTGTGTGAAGATACCCTAATAGAAGCGGCCAAGGAGATGCCTGATGAGAGGGAGAGGGAGGGAGGGAGGGAGAGAGAGAAAGAGAGAGAGAGAGAGAGAGAGAGAGAGAGAGAGAGAGATTTGTTGTTCCATTATTTATGCATTCATTGGTTGATTTTTGTATGTCCCCTGACCTGGGATTGAACCGCAACCTTGGTTTATTGGGATGACGTTCTAACCAACTGAACTTCCTGACTAGGGTGGCCCCTATGATCTTTAACCAAGGATAGACTATCCACATGATGAACACAGGAGAGGTAGCTATTCACATATTCACACCAAAGGACCTCTGCGGTCCGCCAAAGAGAAGTCACATGTTATCCGTGAGTCATATGGCCCTCTGCTGGAGACTACACAAAGGGATACAGACACTTAACTACTCTCAGAGTACCTAACAGCCTCAGGAAAAACTTTTGTTTTTCTCTTTAAAGACCTTACCAAAATCACTCTCATGTTTGCCTTGAAACATCCATAGCCTTCTTCATTTTCACCGAATGGGCAGCTCTCAGGGAAGACAATTCAGTTTAATATTCATATTCCAGGAGTCTGGATAAAGCCTGGGAACTTAAAGGGACACCAGATACTGCACAGCTTTCTGTCCCGAGCATCACTTCTCTTGAGGCCCTACGCTTTCCCCTTCTTTGGTTCCAAACACATAGGCAGTGTGAAAGAGGCCTAAGTTTGGCTACTACTCATGTAAAATAATGGAACAAAAAGAAAATCCCCCCCCCAAAAAAAAACCTTCAAAGGGTTTTTTCCTAATAATGTACCTCAAGATTTACTGAAACATCTAAATCTCATTTTCAGCCCATTAAAGTCTGGATTGCAAATGTACAGGTTATGTATTTTATGATGGATTTCTGATAGAATTCAGGGATCAGGGAAAAAATAAATTTTATTAATAGATTATTTGAGGGTGAAAGAGGGTCCTAGAAAACTGACTTCAACTAAAATGAGAAAGGCAATTTAGTTTGACTCTTCAAATAAAAAGTACATTTGATTTTTTAAAATTGATTTGAGAGAGAGAGGAGGGAAGAGAAAGGGAGAGGGAGAGAGGGAGAGAGAGTGTGAGAAAGCGAGAGCGAGAGAGAGAGAAACATCAATTTGTTGTTCCACCCATCCTTGGTGAACCGGGGTGACACTCTAATCAAGGAGCTACCAGGCCAGGACAAGTGCATCTGATTTTGAAAAACAATCACTGAGACTCACATTTTTGTGTTTAACTACCACCTTGATATTGGTCTGCTTCAGAAGACAGCAGGATTCTGGGTTACCTTAGCATGAATGATTTATGACATTCATGAACTTGGCAACTACATCAGCTTTTCTAAACCTGGCACCCAACACCACCTGCATGTTAAGTGAAGATTTATGATTTATAAAACTCAATTCATTATGCAAAGGCACATGAATTGTCTTATATGTGCAGCCTATAACTCTCAGGACAGATAAGGAGACAGCTATGTCACAGAATTTATGATGGCTCCTTGCTAAAGTTGAAGTTGTGGAGAAAAACAAGAGAACTAACCGACCCTTTAGAGAAAAATAGCTTTAGCTAATTGTTACACCCCAAATGATAAACCGGCTATCGCATACCGCTATATCTTATAGTGGCTATCGGTGAAAGTCACTTTAATCACAGTACTGAACTATGTCTACATTTTGAACATGGCAGTAATAGAACTTAAGTGACTCTTCAGAAATATCAAGTACTCTGTCAGTTTAATTTCCCGCCCCACTCCCCAGTTTGGTGTCTGAGACCTCTTGCTGAGATTTCTCATAGACCCAAAGACATGGAAAGATAATTAAATACCTTGGTGTGCCCAATGGCTTCCTACGTGCACTCTTAAAGTAGAAAAGGAAATGCTGGTTTCAATTCTGAAATGCAGCCTGTTTTCAGAGATATTTTAGAAATGCAGCAAATCTCTCCGCATACCCTGCAAAAAAATAGAAAATTCAGTGGAATAAATTTATGAATCTCAAGAAAGAATGAGATTATATAGACAGCCATTAAAAATGACAAGTATATGGGACCAGGTTGACAAGCAGATATCCTTAAACAAGATAATGCTAAACATAAAAGCAGAACACAAAAATCATAAGCACATATGCCAACTGGAAAAAGGCAAAGTGACAGAAATGTTTTCAGCCTAGAGATTTTCAATAGTATAAAGAAAGCTTAGTGAAAAACAATCTCTATATATAAAAGGCCCCCACTTGTTGGAGGGACCCCTGCTCACTCTGTAGACATCCTTCAAGCCCTGGTGCCACCCCAGGTGCGGCCAGCCGAGGAGGGACTGTGGGAGGTTGGCTCCAGGTTGTGTCTGGCCCGTCCTAACCCACCGGCCACCTTCTAATTAATTTCCTTTCAATGTGCACGAATCCATGCACTGGGCCTCTAGTAAAATTATAAGTAACTTATTTTCAAATATCCCTATCAATCAGGAAATAGACACATATACATGGCTACTAACTGCCCTGATTCCAAGAAGTACCCTGTCCCTCTCTCCTCTGCAGAGCTCTCTAAACAGCATTCCACTCTCCCTGTGTACAGCAGCCTGGGGCAGAGCAGACTTCCTTCTGGGAAGCCATGCAAAGCTGCGGAGGGCACACACAGCCTCACCCACAGCCTCTGCGGAGTCACCTTTGCACTTTGCCATGCTCAGAAACAGTTCATAATTCTATGATGGAAGACAGATGTTCATAAGACCCATGGCAGCTATCATGCTCACAGATTCCCCCTTTCCTCTGAAGGGTTCACTGGGCTCCTTCCAAGTAAATTGCTTGCTTCACATCATGTAATATAGACTGACACAGTCACTACCCCCACCCCAACCGCTAGTTGAATAAAATAAGAAATTAGCACTTAAACCAAAGGCCTATGAGCTGATCCTTGAGACACCTTGGCACTTTCCTTACTCTTCCCAATAAAGGAACTCTATAGGGATGGTGTAATTTAAGCTACACAGAATAGTAGCAAGGAATGTGCAAGCAGCCTGAGGGATACACTGAGGTACAGGAAGGAAACACTGAAATGTATTTATTTTTATCTTTTCCACTTTTATTTTCTATTTTTATATCTATACTAGAAGCCCGTTGCACGAACTTTCGTGCAATAGACTTTCCTTCACCTGGCTGCCAGCACCAGTTTTCCGCCAGCACCAGTTTTCCTCTGGCCACCCATGGATCGGAGCACCTCCAGCCAGCTCAATTAGCCACCTGGCGCCATTTCCTCTGGCCTCCCGCCGATCAGAGCGCCTCCCGAAGGCTGGGGGCGGAACTCGGGGTGGCCAATGGCGCTGGCTGGAGGTGCTCCGATCGGCGGGTGGCCAGAGGAAAACTGGTGCTGGCGGAAAACTGATGCTGGCAGCCACGCAATCTGCCACCCCGAGTTCCGCCACCGGAGCCTTCTGCCGGCCCCATGGGTCCTCCCGCAGCACCGGCCTAACCCGCCAGCCAATCGGCCACCCTGAGTTCCGCCCCCAGCGCCTCCAGCTGGCCCAATCGTGGGCGTAGCGTAGTGATGCAATTTGCATATTACCTTTTTATTATGTAGGATATATAAAAGCCTAAGCAACCGGTCGACCGAACGACCAAACAACCGGTCAAACAGTAGCTACGATGCTCACTGACCACCAGGGGTCATTAGCCTGCAACTTTGAAGTCTGTACGGCAAAGTCTAAAGTCTACCTCTGAGGGTGAAAAGGGACCTGTGCTACTGTGGTACATTGTCAGACCTTAGGACGATGGCCCAGGACAGCCCAGAGGATAGCGAAGATGCCTCTCTCAGCTGGGAATTGATCTGTCTCTCCGTAGATGGGGAACCAGTCCACAGTGCCTTGATTTACCCTTTTGGGTGAAATTTGACCTAAATCCCTCAAGCTTCTTTTACAACATAGCCTGACCCCACTATAAAGTGGACAATAGAGAGATTTGGCCAGTTAATGGTGCACCATTAAGTTTAATACTATCCTTCAGCTAGACCTCTTTTGCTGTTCCTTCCCAAGGGAAGTGAATGGAGAATGAGGCCTTTTTAAATCAAATGTGTATTTTTCATACATGTGAGCTATTAGGACTCTAAAAAATGACCCTCAGGTAGCATATAGCTGAGGGTCATTTTTTAGAGTCCTAATAGCTCACATGTATGAAAAATAAGATCTCTCTGTAATTGCTATAGAGCTTGAAAGAAAAATATACTTAAATGGAAAGAAACATTTAAAAATGGATGAATTTGTCAGTCCTTTGCCAACATTTGCCAATCCTTGAGGTATTAAAAATGACTGTCCTGCCCTAGTGGATTTGACTCTGTGGATAGAGCATCAGCCTGTGGACCAAAGGGTCCCAGGTTGGATTCCAGTCAAGCAAACATACTTGGTTGCAGGCTCCTCCCTGGTCTGGGCTCTGGTCGGGGCTTGTGCAGGAGGCAACTAATCGATGTCAGAGAAATTCATTTCTCTCACATCCCTGTTTCGTTCTGTCTTTCCTCTCTCTTCCACTCTCCCTAAAAATCAATGGAAAAAATATCCTTGGATGAGGATTAAAAAAATAATAATTTTTTAAATGACTGTCCTTGTGTGTGTTTTTTTAAATATATTTTATTGATTTTTTACAGAGAGGGATGGGAGAGAAGCATTGATCAGCTGCCTCTTGCACAACTCCTACTGGGGATGTACCAGCAACCAAGGTACATGCCCTTGACCAGAATCGAACCTGGGACCTTTCAGTCCAAAGGCTGATGCTCTATCCACTGAGCCAAACCAGTTAGGGCATACTTTTTCTTTTTTAATAGACTCTTATTGATTTCAGAGAGGAAGGACGAGGGAGATAGAGAGAAAATCATGGATTGGCTGCCTTCTGCACACCCCCTACTGGGGATGGAACCCAAAATCCAAGCATGTGCCTGTTAGGTTTGATGGAGCAATTGAATTGATACCCCTCACCCAGGAACTGGCTTTTTGGATGTCACTACGGATATTCCCTTTGCTAAGGTCACATTTCACTTGTGGTGACCACATTCCATTATCTCCCCTCCAGGTATGCATAAAGAAGTCTCTGCCCAGAAAAAAAAAGCCCGCCAAAAGTCCTTTAAAAGCCGCTGACACCCGTCCCTGGGTGCTGGAGCCAACCTGGTGTTCGGATGAGGGAATAGATTCGTAATCCCTCACCCCTCTGCCTCCTGCGTTCCTCTCTCGGTGACCTAACAGTGCCCTTTATTCCCCAGGCCGATCCTCTATCCACTGAGGAAAGAATCTGTATAATCTATAACCAATGTGTGTTTAAAGAATCTGTATAATCTATAACCAATGTGTGTGTTTTTGTTGTTTCTTACTTCCATTCCCCTCACAATGCACATTCCAGTTATCTTCTTCCCCAACTTTCTCTGACATTTCCTTTACAATTCCTCACACACTGATCACTGAATAGTGGAGTATCTTTTTCTCTTTTGAAATAGGACTTTAAAGCTTTAAGGACAAATTACTTCATTTGCAAAATTAAGCTCAAGCTGTGATAAGTGAATTCACATTTTGTTTTCACTGTATACTTAGTGTCTGTCACATCAGTACATATTTGTTGAATCTAATTTTTTCTCAAAAATCTGAAATTGGTCACAGCGCGGTGGCCACTGCCATTTTGTTACAGAACCCACAGTCTGCCCCTAGCAACCAGCATAAGGTGGGAGAAGGCCCCGAGTACCCTCAGTGAGGGCCAGCCCGGGGTGTGGATATGCACCTCCCGTTACTGCGGTGCCGACTGGGGGACCCGACTAAAGAAGGTGAAGAGATTAGCCAAAGAACATATCTGCGTAACCCATAGACAAACAACAGTGATGTGATGGCCAGAGGGAAGGAGGAGCGGGGGCTGGGTGGAGTTGGGGACTTGTGGAATAGTGTCAACAATAAAATAAAGGTTAAAATATACCAACAGGCAGCCAGAAAACGAGCAACGAAGGTTCCGAGCCTGAGGTTTACACTGAACAAAGACCCAGGACAAGATGGCGCCCTCCGCTCGAGGCGGGAGCAGGAATAACGTCCACGCGCCGGGAGCGTGCACACGCCCAGGCTCGCCCAGGCTCTGTTCGGTGGGACGTCCAATGAGTGCTGGAGTCACACTCCACCCCTGTTTTCCGCCACTCCCTGAGCACATGCGCTCCAGGCGCTCAGCCGGGCGCCAGCTGCGCAGGCGCAAGAGCCCTCTCCCCTCACGCAACTGACGCAAGGAGACTGTAATCGTTTCGCAGTTTATCCCGTGTGACCTTGAGTCTTTGCTGCCTCCGAGGACCAGGGCTGTCTAAGGCTGTCGCCTTTATATATCTCTTAACCCCCTCGCCTCGCATTGAGTCCATACCTGCCACAGCCAGAACTGAAGGACATACTTTTTCAACCATCATGCTGCGGAGCGTAGTGGCCGTACGCGCTTACTCCGGCAGCGGCGGTCAGGTAGTCTCTGGTCAGGCATTGCAGGCAGCGCCTCAGCGGAAGAGCGGGCCTCCAGGCTCCAGCGACCAACCCCCGCCCTCCCCACCCCACGTGGTTGGAGGTTTCCAGAAGCGTTTCCACCGCCGCGCAGCACAACGCAGATCCCGGCTGTCCGAGTGACTGTTCGCTGCCTCCTGCTCTCACCGTTCAGCCGCCATGATAAGCGCCAGCCGAGCTGCGGCGTCCCGTCTCGTCGGCGCTGCAGCCTCCCGGGGCCCCACGGTCGCCCGCCACCAGGTAAGAAACGGCCAGGCCTTCCCCGAGGGCCTCACGGCTCACGGGCCCATTGGGCCTTGGAGCTGCAGGCCACGCGCCCTTCGGGGTCAGAATCCTCTGGGAGAGATCAGGTGGGAAGAAAGGTAACGGGCCTTCTGTAGTCAGCGCTGCCGATTCAAGGCCCATTTCAGGGTTTCATCTCCGTGTCTCGAGCCCTGCTGAGTCACACCCCTTGCCAGCGTGGAGTCTTATTTCACGAAGTAGTAGGTAGCGGTCCTGACAATCCGTTTTGTGGCTGATTAAACAGGTTTGAGCTTGTGGGCGAGGGATGCAATTCTAGTTAGGAGAGAACCGCTCTTCAGGTTTGTAGTCTCACCAACGAGTCGGAGAGACTGTTCTCTTCTGTAAGATACAGAGTGTGCAAGGACCCCGTTGCAAAGATGAAATGAAGCAAGAGCACACCTTAATAAATCCAGAATCAAGTTCCCGTTCCTTTGTTTAGGAATGTTTGTGTAGTTAGTTCCCCCAAATTTTGGGGTTAAGATTGTCCTCTGTTATTTCAAAAAATGTAAGCAAATTGGAGAAAAGCTATGGTGCTTGTTGCCACGGATGATCAGAAGCCTGCATCTTTGAAGAACTGGAATTGTCTTACTGGGGTTAAAGAAGGGCTTGGAAGTAGCCTAAAATTAGGTCATAACGAAGGTCTTTTCTTTGATCCTGGTTGGAGGCTACTCCTGAAAAAAATGTTTTCCTAAGTTGACTCCACAAGATTTCTAATCCTATCTCTCTAAAGCAATTGCTTGGCAGGGTCAGGGTAAATGTTTCCAAATAAACTTATACGTGCAATACTCACGTGTATGTAGGGCTTTATTAAACTTGCTGTTTCAGTACCACAATGCCTCTTAATACATGAAATACTTCATCATTTCAGTATATTTTATACATGGTAGCCACTCAGTTAAGTAGAATGAGAGTTCGAGACTTTAAGAAGAATAATTGGAACAAGTTCAAGTTTTCAAATGTAATAAATGGCTGATGTAATTGTTTTTTTCTTTTTTAGGATGGTTGGAATGGCCTTAGTCATGAGACTTTCAGAATTGTTTCAAAGCGGGACTATGCGTAAGTATAACTTAATTTCCTTTGAGAGATATATTCTAAACCCCAGAGCAGTGGTCTCTAACTTTGTGATTAATGATTCTGCTCAGGAAAAAATGGTACATCTATATTTATTTTCAGATTATGTAATGTGCCACTATTCCCACAGTATCCAATATTTTCTTATATATTCTTGTAACCATTTTGGAGAGCACTATTAAAATGATAGCTATAGCATTGTTTTAAATGTTTTACAGATCAGAAGCAATCAAGGGAGCAGTTGTTGGTATTGATTTGGGTACTACCAATTCCTGTGTGGCAGTTATGGAAGGTAAACAAGCAAAGGTGAGCATGATTTGAAACTCTGGGTCACAATTATTGCATGGTGCTGATAATTGAATGGATTTGACTTCCAAGGATTTAGGTGTGTCCTCTTGGACTACTAAATTACCATTGGGATGGCTTACAGATAGATTAAAGATTACTTCTGTTATCAATCCCAAGTGGAGCTCCACATAACACATGGGCTACAACCTAAGTAAAGCATCTTAGGAGATTCCTATTATGGTAGCTATTCCAGAAGTTTCCTTACTCTTTTTATGACACTTTTATTCCCACTAGGTTCTTGATATTTAGAGCACCTGAGATTCTTGAATTGTTTTTTGGCAATTTTTATATGCCTGAAACTTTTTAGCCATTACCAAAAAAATTGAGAAATGGATTTAATTCTTCTAGAAGGAAAGATTACCTTGTCCTTACATTGACTATGAAAGCTCTGATTTATCTTTATTCTGGTTTTCTTTCTGTTTCAAAATAAAGGAATAAAGATATTTTGAACATCCACTATCTCTAGTAGAAAGTACTTACCATATCAGCATCCACTATTCTTGAGCATTTATGTTGTGAGTTGACATCTGTTTTGTCTTAAATGATTAATACAAAGATAGTGGTGGTCACTGGAACCTCATTCTCTGTCTTGCTTTGGGTGTTTTAGGTGCTGGAGAATGCTGAAGGTGCCAGAACCACCCCTTCAGTTGTAGCCTTTACAACAGATGGTGAGCGACTTGTTGGCATGCCTGCCAAGCGACAGGCTGTCACCAACCCAAACAACACATTCTATGCTACCAAGCGTCTTATTGGCCGGCGATATGATGATTCTGAAGTCCAGAAAGACATGTGAGTAATTACAAAAGCATAGTTATTTGCGAAGGCCACACAAAAGGACCTTTTAGCAGGTTCCCTTGAGCACATTCGTAATTTTATGTGTCCCTGGGGGCAAGCCCTCACCTGCCAAAAGGATATCTCCTTCAAAAAATTCACTTTGGCCTCCACAGATTAGGTCTTTGCTGTGTATAGATGTGGTATATGAAGATTTGGCTAGTCATTCCTGGGCCATGTAAATTGGTGTTAAATCCGTAAGGCACATAGTGGAATGTGTTGATCAGATATGTTTTCAAGGTTTGTGTTGTGGCATGTATCAATACTTCATTACTTTATATGGCCAAATAATAACCCATTGTCTGGATATATACATTTTGTTTAGCCATTTATGTGAATGGACATTAACCTTTTGCACTCAGATGTCAAGTGTGACTCGACACGGTTAGCATTAGAATAAAGGAATCAGAAAAAAGCAAGCGAATGCAAAGGGTTAAGTTTGTTTTCCCCTTTTTTTTCTTAATTGATTTTAAAGAGAGGGATAGAGAGATAGAAACATCGGTCTGCTGCCTCTTGCACGACTGGGGATTGAGTCTGCAACCTGGGCATGTGCCCTGACCAGGAATCATTTTCCAAATGATTATAGTTATCTTAAGTTTTTATTTATTTACTATTTTCCCCTAAGTACTGGTCTATAGCTGCATAAGTTGTTTGGTGAGTAGTAGAGAATGTTGGGTTTCATAAGGGTGTTTTGATATGTTAATGTTTACTTTCTAAAGGCTGTCATTAATTTCTGAAGTTCTCATTGACCATGTATTTCTGGGGGTGGGAGGGTGGACATTCATGGTAGATTGCACTGCCATGTTTTTTACTGTGTCTTGCAGTAAAAATGTTCCCTTTAAAATTGTCCGTGCCTCCAATGGTGATGCCTGGGTTGAAGCTCATGGAAAACTCTATTCTCCGAGTCAGATTGGAGCATTTGTGTTGATGAAGATGAAAGAGACTGCAGGTGAGATATTTAGTTCACGTCTGGGAAAGTATCAAGAACTGGGTGATTTATCTGAGATCACTAGCTTTTATACCCCACTGTCCCTTGGGTGAGTCTGATGGCTTTTATATAGAAAACCTAGGAATGGCAAAACTCTTCATACTATTCCCTGCAGATTGAATACATTTTCCAAAAAATGGTGGCTTTCTTGTTTCTTTTTTCCAGTAGGGGAGTAGTATTTTGGAAGCCAAAAGATTACACATAAGCTTTTGTCTGTTAGGTAAAACTTTAGAACTTCCCATTTGAAGAAACTAGTAATTATTTTAAGTCATTCTAGTTGTTGAAGTTTCATTGAAGTGTTAGTGAGGTCTTGGTTTTTAATTATTATCTTCAGATGGAGTATTTTCCTACAAGTTCTCTACATGTTAGGTTCTAGCATGCTGAAAAACTGATGAGTGCTGTTTGTGGCTCCAAAAAGATGATATAGGTTGTTAGGTTACATTAGTAATTTTGTTACCTATGTCATCTGACAATCTCATGATTGGATTCATTCCTTGATTCTTTTCCAGAAAATTACCTGGGGCATACAGCAAAAAATGCTGTGATCACAGTCCCAGCTTATTTCAATGACTCTCAAAGACAGGTGAGTCAATTAGCATTTTTATTTAGGAAATTAGTGGTATTGTGGACACAAAGGTGGAAAATGCTTTTTACTTTTTTAGGCCACTAAGGACGCTGGTCAGATAGCTGGACTGAATGTGCTTCGGGTAATCAATGAACCCACAGCTGCTGCTCTGGCCTATGGTCTAGACAAGTCGGAAGATAAAGTGTAAGTCTGTATAATAAACTCCACCAAGACTTATCCCAAGTCTTGATTTCTTAGTGATTCTTATATTTAGACTAAAATATAATGCCTTGATGTTCTTCAAGGCTGTATAATCTGTTTTTCACTCATTTCAAGACTTTATTTACTATTTTCCCCTAAGTACTGGTCTAATAGGGTCATTCCCTCCCCTCCAAAGGAGTGGTTTTGCTTTTAAATGAATTTATTAATTTCAACTGTATGTATACTTTACGTGTTAGGGCCATATGTTAATACAAATGTCACACAATTATCAAATTTTATAATAATTATACTTTGGGGGAAATAAGACAAGTTTATTTTTTTTTAAATATATTTTATTGATTTTTTTACAGAGAGGAAGGGAGAGGGATAGAGAGTTAGAAACATCGATGAAAGAGAAACATTGATCAGCTGCCTCCTGCACACCCCCTACTGGGGATGTGCCCACAACCAAGGTACTTGCCCTTGACCGGAATCGAACCTGGGACCCTTGAGTCCGCAGGCTGACGCTCTATCCACTGAGCCAAACCGGTCAGGGCAACAAGTTTATATTTATTTGGTTACTGAAATGTATATTGGCTTGTAGATTCCACCATGTGCTGGTCAGATGTTTTCAAGGTTTGTCCATGTTGTAGCATGTATAAATACTTCATTACTTTTGTTCCTTAAGGTCTTCCTTTTTTCTTTCTAGCATTGCTGTATATGATTTAGGTGGTGGAACTTTCGATATTTCTGTCCTGGAAATTCAGAAAGGAGTATTTGAGGTGAAGTCCACCAATGGAGACACTTTCTTAGGTGGTGAAGACTTTGACCAGGCCTTGCTACAACACATTGTGAAGGAGTTTAAAAGAGAGGTTAGTTACTGGTGTGGTTAATCTGTAAACATCGGGATGTGAAAATTTCGTTATTCAGATAGCTGCCCTGAGTAGAACACTGAAATATTTGTATTTCAGTTGAAAGGATATGGCACTCTTTGTACAATATTGAAAAAGGAATTCTGGGAACTCCTTTTTTTGAGCTAGACTACTACATTTGAAAGAACTGAGATCGGTTCTGCCTTCTGACTCCAGGCATAGATAGCCCTTTTAAAATAGCGTTTCTTTTCCCTACAGATTTTTAAAGGAAAGAAGTAATTTATGCTTGTTTATAAAGTTATGGCTCTATTTTGTGTTGTTAACAGCGTATCACTGCAATTTAAGAGTATTTATCACCTCACTAATATTAGCATTAATATCTTCACTTTGTAGACAGGAGTTGATTTGACCAAAGACAACATGGCACTTCAAAGAGTTCGGGAAGCTGCTGAGAAGGCTAAGTGTGAACTCTCCTCATCTGTGCAGGTGAGACGGACAAATCCCAGCAGTCTTGATGGATCTTTTAAGCCTGAGCTTACTTGAATATAGCATATTTTAATTGTTTTACCGTTTTCTGACTTGGTAAAAACCTTTCCATGAGCAAAGGAACAGGTGTGTGTGTTTTAATGGATGACCTAAATTTCTTAACCATCCAAATCAGAGGTTATGTGTACTGGAGCTAAAATCTAGACTAGCAGTGTGCAAAACTATTAATTGCTAGACTGTAAATACCAGGAGACACTCAGCACTGCTATCTTCACTTAACTCAAGACACCTTTGTGTGGGTCTCTAATAGTTTCTCCTTTAATTTGATTTACCGATCTAGAAAGTAAGCTATGAAGGCTGGGGTTTATACACCTGAGCAAGTTTTTCCCCCTGGGCATCAGACTTGCTCCGCATCTGTTTTAAGGTGTCAGCCAATCCTGCTTCATTTCAGAGAGGTGAAGCTTTGCTTTGCTTTAATAACCAAGAATAGAATTGTAGAAAGTATGGTAGATCTGGGTCAGAGACGAAACAAGGTGGAAGGCAAGAGATTTAACTTCAGGTTCTTAGGTGGCAGAGAAACAGAGCCTGTGACTACTTTAGTTGTTTGATTAAAACTAGGAGGAGAAGAGATTAAACAAGTGAAACCTGGAATTTTTTTATTATTACTATTATTTTTTTAAGTAGCTATGAGGAATGACAAAGTTGTACAAAGTCACCCAGAGTGATGATGTTGCTTTGTTTCCTGCTATCACACAGAGTGGCAGAACTTTGCAACATGATGGGTTAGGGTTGAAATATTGCAGTACTGCCAGAGAATAGCTTAAAATTCTTTCCAGGGGTCTGACACTTTTTGGAGGCAAAGGTTGGTTGGTTTTTATGTGGCTGTACAGTAAGTCCTCACTTGATGTCATCAATAGGTCCTGTGAGTTTTAAGCAAAATGTTGTATAAGGAAACCAGTTTTTCATAGGCTATTTGATAAATTCCTATGACATCTCATCGATGTTAAAATGTCGTTATTCAAAGACCTGCTGTATCCTTTTGATAGGCATTAGGGTTATTTCTTTCTCATCATTTTGTCATTATAGCAAGGTATATTGAGCATCCTTGTACATTAATGTTTGTGCGTGTGTGATTGTAAACCTTTAGGATAAATTCTGAAATACACTACCCTCATTCGTGTAGTTTAGTGTGGTGTGGGAGGTGGGCATTACTTAGAACATTATATAAAATGTCAAAGATTTTTAAAATGTCAAGCCAGAAGTAACATAATGTAAAGGTTAAGAGTGGCTCTACAAGAAGACTGTTGGGGTTCAGGTCCTAGTTCATCACTTAGCAGTGTGACCTTGGGTGAATGCCTTAACATTTCCATTCTATAAAATGCAGATAACAGTGCTACTTTTCCCCTTAGAATTTCAAGGATTACTAAATTCATATATACATGTAACATGCTTAGAACAACATGTAGTAGTAAGTACTCTGAATGTAAGTTATTAATGTAGTAAAAAGGCAAAGTTAGATTTATAATAGAGGAATCTGACAGTTGACCAGAGGTGTTGGACATAGCAAGGAGACGTCTGAAAGATGAGTTAATTAGGAAATGCTGAGTTAATCAAGTACGAAGTGCTAAGAAGGGGTCAGTGTGGCTGAAGTGCAGATGGGCATGGGACAGGAGGCTAGAGTTCTAACTTTATAGATTTGTGTTTTGGTATCTGTTCTGAGTGAGTATAAACCACTAAAAGCTTTGTATGGGGGGCAATAACATGGTCAGATTTGGGTTTATGAAAAGCACTTTGGCCGAGGTAGAGCACAGTTTTATTTTCAGTGGGAAAGGGTTCTGTGGTAGAAGGCAGCCTGAGTGTATGTGGGAAATCACTGGGAGGTTATTGTAGCACACCAGGTGGTAAGAGAGAGGACTGATAGTGAAAGATACTTGGATTTGAGAAAAATGAAGGACAAAACTGTGATGAACTGGTTTTATAGAGTTGAGAGTCCTGGCATTTTTCAGGTTGTCATTAACTTATAGCATATAGAACTACACTAAAACAATAGCCCCATGTGGGTATTTAAAATTAAATGCAAATTTTAAATTATGTTCCTCATTTGTGCTAGCTGTATTTCAGGAGCTCAGCCATAAGTGGCTAGTGGCTGCTGAATTGAACAACACAGATTATAGGACATTGCTGTTGTCACAAAAAGTTCTGTTGAATCATATTGGTTTGGATGATGCAGTTCTATTTTCTAATTTGGATTATTGACATTTTGCAAAGAAGTAAATTGTCAATGGTATTCTTAAAGGCAAAACCCAGTAACTGTTTCTACAGAAGATGTGTTAACTCGCATATTAAGCATTTAATAGTCCCAGTTCTTTACCCAAGGAAAAGTTTAAGGATTTGCTCCCCTCCGTCTTTAATCCCTGCAGGCCTTGTTTGATGTGAAGTTAGAGAGGCATAAGGTAATTCTGTTCCCGAGGGTCCACCCCTAAGACATCTGTTTTAGCATGTTCAGTGATGAGATTTTTTTGGTCTAAATATTCTCTTTTTTTAAAAAAAATATATTTTATTGATTTTTTACAGAGAGGAAGGGAGAGGGATAGAGAGTTAGAAACATCGATGATAGAGAATCATCGATCAGCTGCCTCTTGCACAACCCCTACTGGGGATGTGCCCGCAACCAAGGTACATGCCCTTGACCGGAATCGAACCTGGGACCTTTCAGTCCGCAGGCCGACGCTCTATCCACTGAGCCAAACCGGTTTCGGCTCTTTTTTAAAATATATTTTATTGATATCAGAGGAAGAGAGGGAAAGAGAGATAGAAACATCAATGATGAGGGAATCATGGATTGGCTGCCTCCTGCACGTCCGCTACTGGGGATCTAGCCCACAACCCGGGCATGTGCCCTGATTAGGAATTGAACCGTGACCTCCTGGTCCATAGGTCGATGTTCAACCACTGAGCCACGCTAGGCAGGTCTAAATATTCTTAATCCATACCCTAATAGGATTTGGGGTTTATTAAATACTAGATATTACATGGTGTGACTGTGGTCATGTTAGCAGCTATCTGTGGATATGATGGCAGTAAAGTCAGTCCTTGTAATTAAAGAGCATCTCTGTTGTCGTAGCGTTCTAATCATCTTCCTGAAACTTATAAAGCCCTGGTTTGGTGGCAGGCTATTTGGTTCAGAGTTATCTTGGATGTGTGTGTTTTTTAAATACCGTACATGGAATTTTTTAAAACTTGGTGGGAAAAACAGTAGTGTAGTTCTTTTTTCCTTTAAAAGTTTTTTTTTTATTTATTTCAGAGAGAAAGGGAGAGGGAGAGAGAGAAACATCATGGATTGGCTGCGTTCTGCATGCCCCACATTAGGGATTGAGCCTGCAACCCAGGCATGTACCCTGACTGGGAATCGAACTGTGACCTGGTTCATAGGTCTATGCTCAACTACTGAGATGCACTGACTGCGCTGTAGTATGATTCTTAATGTACAGAGTGGGACAAACGTATGCTTACAGTTGTTTGTATAGAAAATACAGTAATTAATAATATAAGAATAAATTGTTTCGTGTACTCACAACTATAAATCTAATTTTGCCCCACCCTATATATTTAGTGGTAGAATATTTCTTGTCTCCTGAACAGGGCTTTTCCTGTTTCTCTCCTCTGGTCTTCATTGTTTAATAATAAAATTCTGAAGCGTTTTTACCTTTGGAAAGATAAGAGTTGGACTCTTAAAGAGTCACTGTTGTTTGGTAGCTATTCCTTTAAAGGAGGTGTGACCACTGTGGCATTCAAAGTCTTCCTGTCCTACAGTATTTATTGAATAAAGAAACTTCACCACTACTGATCTCCCTCCTTTCTTTACAGACTGACATCAATTTGCCATATCTTACAATGGATGCATCTGGACCTAAGCATTTGAATATGAAGCTGACCCGGGCTCAGTTTGAGGGGATTGTCGCTGAGCTAATCAGGAGGACCATCGCCCCATGCCAAAAAGCCATGCAAGATGCAGAAGTCAGCAAGAGTGACATAGGAGAAGTGATTCTTGTTGGTGGCATGACTAGAATGCCCAAGGTATGGATGGATCCATGGAATTCTCAACATAGCGAGCAGAGGGGACCTGCGTATGTTTTTTGGGGGGAAACAAATGGCTTATGTGTAGGGATATGACTATGTGGCCTTTCTTCCATGGTGATCCAGAAAGCATGAGTTTGTGCTTTTAACTGAAGAGTTCTTTTCAGCCTCTTTTTTAAATTCAAGGATATAAGAAAAAGGATTAGGAAGGGCAAAATGTCCTTGGGGTGATGACAAGGAGGATTCTGAACTTCATTCAGTCTTGAAGAATTTTTAGGAATGAGCATGAGGTCAGAGATAGCTTAAAACCTTGATACTGCCCTGGCTGGTGTGGTTCAGTTGCTTGGGCATCATCCTGTGCACTGAAAGTTTACTGGTTTGATTCCCAGGCAGAGCATATGCCCAGGTTGATGTTTCTCCCCTTTCCTCTCTCAAAATCAGTTACAAAGTATATATATTAAAACCTTGACACCAACTGGCCTCTGTGGAATAATTTTGGACATGTGTCTTTACAGCATAGTGTTCAAGGCTTTTAATTAATTGTACCTCTTCAACAAAGATTTGTGCAATGATGCATTCTATTCATCAACACATCATTCTGAAAAGACAGGTGTGTAGAAAGTTAATGACTGAGCACAGAAACTGTTGAAGATGCAATTCTTTATGACTTTCATAAAATTATCTTGGGCCTTGATATTTTCTTAAATTTTCAAGTATGTGGTCTTAGGAAAATATGCACAGAATAAATCTGGAGAGAAAAACGAGAGGTTTTGGACCTAGATGATATTCTGTTAGCAAATATCCTAGATGCTATTTAAATAGCACTTATTTTAAAAAAGGAGGGAAGAGCACGTCCCATGTTAGCACCACTGTTGTCATTGTATGACCTCTGCACTGCTTCCTTTTAGTTAGTTTTTAGTCGATATGTAGAACAGCTGCCTCCTGCATGCCTCCTACTGGGAATCAAACCCGTAACCTTTCTATGCACCAGACAATGCCCATCCAACTGAGCCATACCAAACAGGGCTACACCATTTCTAATGCAATGTATTGTATGGGAAACCAGGTAACAAACTTACACAAATTCTTCCCAAATTTAAAGGGCTATGAATGACATATCATGTGAGTAAAGTATGTGAGTGTTACCTACATGATATACTCAGATCATTAACAAGCATTCAACTATGAAATATTAGTAATTTGAGTGAAATTCTTGGGTCTGGAGCAACTTATCCTACAACTTAATTTGCTATGGTCTTGGGACATGTGTTCTCTCTCCCCTTCTTGGGCAGTTAGTTGCTTTGAATAGTGGGTGACAGATTCTTTTTTCTTGGTGCTCAGGTTCAGCAGACTGTGCAGGATCTCTTTGGCCGAGCCCCAAGTAAAGCTGTCAATCCTGACGAGGCTGTGGCCATTGGAGCTGCCATTCAGGGAGGTGTGTTGGCTGGAGATGTCACAGATGTGCTGCTCCTGGATGTCACTCCCCTTTCTTTGGGTATTGAGACTCTGGGAGGTGTATTTACCAAACTTATTAACAGGAACACCACTATTCCAACCAAGAAAAGTCAGGTAAGAGCCTCCGCTTTCTACCTTGTCACAGAGATACTAGGTTCTGTGAGGGACGTGATTGCAGCCATTTTTGTGAGCTTTTCCTGGAAAACTTGACTCTTTAACTTACCAAAAGAAGCCTCATCATTTGGGACTAAATTCTCTCTATTCTTCTATTCTCAAAGGCAATAAAAAGAATGGCCTGGCCAAGACAGTGCAATGAGCTTCTATTATGGGTGAATGATGGTTGTCCTGTTATGCCAGGCAGGGCTATTTGGACAGTGACTGGGGTCTTTGGATTAAGAATGATCTCTTGACTTTTCCAATTTTGATGTTTTTATGAAAAACTGGCTATTGCTGTATTTGTGCTATGATGTTTTGTCAACACATCATTCTGAAAAAAAGTATGTGGTGACTTCCTGTGACTGAGCATAAAATGCATGCCCTATCTCTGACCTATTCCCCCAGATGAGCATGTTTCAACATCTCGTGTTTTTGGCACCTTCTCTTGAGGCCTTCTGTGCCAGTGCTGCATCTTTTTACAGTGCATTTGCTGCTTAGAGAAACAATAGTTATTGCGTGCCCTTTTGGTGTGCTAATCCTACTCCTGTTCCCTGCAAAAGACATAAGCCTTTGTTCTGAAAATAGTGTACATTAGAACTCTTCCAGTATTACAGTGTGAGTTTCTTTCTTTGGCTTGTTCTCTGTGTAAGGGGAGTAGTTTAATTAGATAGCCAACCCAGAAAGTTTCTTTTTCCCTAGGTGTTTTCTACAGCTGCTGATGGTCAGACTCAGGTGGAGATTAAAGTGTGCCAGGGTGAGAGAGAGATGGCTGGAGACAACAAACTTCTTGGACAGTTTACTTTGGTGGGTATTGGGAATCCTAAATATGTTCCTCCTTTTTTATTGTACAGTTAGACTATATTTCAATCCCTATTAATATTACTATAAATTGCTGAAACACAGGTAGTCTGTTATCTTAACATAGTGTATGTACAAATTCTGCAACTAAAGAGCCCTTCGTTTCAGTTTTTACATGAAAGCCTTGCTTGTGCCTTAGGAACTTTAAAAATATTATAAATATACTAGAGGCCCGATGCACAAAATTTGTGCACTGGATGGGTGTGGGAGGGGGTCCCCTCAGGCCCGGCCTGCACCTTCTCGCAGTCTAGTACCCCTTGTTCCTTACCACTGCGCTTGCTGTTCCTTAGCACTGCCGCAGAAGCGGGAGAGCCTCCTGCTGCTGTGCTCGCCAGCCCTGAGCCCAGCTTCTGTCTGAGCGGCCCCTCCCCCTGTGGAAGTGCACTGACCACCAGGGGGTAGCTCCTGCATTGAGCAACCAGTTGTTCCGCCATAACAGTCGCTTAGGCTTTTATTATATAGACTAGAGGCCTGGTCTGCGCCCTTTCACAATCTGGGACCCCTTGGGGGATGTTGGATTGCCAGTTTCAGCCGGATCCCTGTAAGCCAGGCTGCACCACCGCAGCTGTGCTTGCCAGCCATGAGCCCAGTGTCTGGCGCCCGTTGGTCAGCTGAGTGGCGCTCCCACTGTAGGAGCGCACTGACCACCAGCATCTGCCCCCTGGTGTTCAGTGCACATGATAGCGTTCAGTCGTTCCGGCTTTTATATGTATAGATAGAAGATGTAAGAGGGAAGTGTTCATAGACAGTGCTAATTAGGAGAAATTTTTGGTTACTAATTTAAGAGACATTTGATATTATTGGCTTCTAATTAGTGTTGCTTACTGGTTCTTGGTGAGATGAACAATAATGAGGTTTGCTGCTATTATTGTGTCCCCAAGTACATAATAACAATTATGATTACTTGCTACAACCAGCCTTTACTGGCATGAGCCCCGTTTATTTCAGGTAGCAATGGAAGTACTACCTTTACTTCTAAACTTGTTTTTGTACATTTCAGTGAAACTATAGCTGGTTCCTCCCTGGAACCAAGTGACTTGTTCCCCAGAAGACTGTATAGGTTTGAAACTAGAGCACTGTACCTCTTGGTGAGAAGAGCTTAATCTGTGTATTTACTTACTTTAGATCGGAATTCCCCCAGCCCCACGTGGAGTCCCTCAGATTGAAGTTACATTTGACATTGATGCCAATGGGATTGTACATGTTTCTGCCAAAGATAAGGGTACAGGACGTGAGCAGCAGAGTAAGTGTTCTTACTATTTATCAGACTGTATGGATGTGGTAAGAGGCCTTGCAATTTCTTTCTGTTGGGAACTAGACCCTCTAGGTTGTGCATATCTTTTTCTAGCCTCGGGAGAATGATTCCTCTTAGCCCCTTTTCTCAATTATTAGATTCACATTATTGTGGTGTTTATTCCCTAAAATAGGCAAACACAGAGCCTCTGGATTGCTAAGCTTAAAGTTTTGGCAGAGTGGCAGGATAGTTGGTCTTTGTGTATGTCAGATATTTGTTTCCTTCTGTCTGTTGTAGGACAATAGGGTATTCCTCTTCATAATTTACATTAACATTGGCTATTCTGAGCAGGCGTATTGTTTTCCTCAATACAAATAGAGGGTGAGATAAATAATTTTACCTGGGAAGTAACAAAATGCTTTCTTTCCACTATAGTTGTGATCCAGTCTTCTGGTGGGTTAAGCAAAGATGATATTGAAAATATGGTTAAAAATGCAGAGAAGTACGCTGAGGAAGACAGGCGAAAGAAGGTGATTGGTACTTTGTCTTTTCAGCTGGGAGAGGAAAGTGGGAGTTTAGACATTTATCTTTGATCTTATATCTTCTGTTACCCTCAATTTATCCCCTTTCCCCCTTTGCTGTAATTATTTGGAATGCCTTTATTTATTCCAAATCTCCCCGTATTGATTTTTATGTTACAAAATCCAGCTAAAATCTCTCACATCAGACTAGCTTACACCAACCACAGTGATTTCTCCCCCTTACTGTTTTTACTCTAACTATATGTAGCAGTCAGCATGTTGTCTTTCTCAGTGAGGGCTTTCAGCCAACCAGTTGGGAAGTCTTCATTTTCTAATGTTTCTTAGGAACGAGTTGAAGCAGTTAATATGGCTGAAGGAATCATCCATGATACAGAAAGCAAGATGGAGGAATTCAAGGACCAATTACCTGCTGATGAGGTGAGCCCTCTTTTATAATACAGTAGTTCAAGAAGTTGGTAGGCATTGTCACCAATGTCAATAAAGATTGTGTGGGTTTTGATGGGAATTTAGTTTTTTAAAAATGTTTCTGAATATTACTGCTTCATGTAATTGTAATAGGATAAGAAAACCTGAAAAAGTGTGAGGGCTTTGTTTTATTTTCTTTTTAAGTGCAACAAGCTAAAAGAGGAGATTTCCAAAATGAGAGAGCTCCTGGCTCGAAAAGATAGTGAAACTGGAGAAAACATAAGGCAGGCAGCATCTTCCCTTCAGCAAGCGTCATTGAAGCTCTTCGAAATGGCATACAAAAAGGTACAAGGACTGAAGGGTGTTTTGCGCAATGACTTATTTTCCTTCTCGTCTGATCTTGATGTAACTGCTTTTGAAGACTCACGATGGCTCCCTACATAGCCATTTTATAGAACTGGGAGTGTTGAAAATATCCTTCCTTCTTGACTCTTTGTTGTGAGGGAGGTCAAAAGGAAGGAGTCACAGAAACTACCAATAGTGTACAGGGAGGGAGGGAAGGGGGGTGGATGGAATAGGTGGGATATGGCTCGAGAGAGCAAGCTACCAGCCTTAACATTAAATGAGTGACTGTTAAATGTTTTCTTGACAGATGGCCTCTGAGCGAGAAGGCTCTGGAAGTTCTAGTGCTGGGGAACAAAAGGAAGATCAAAAAGAGGAGAAACAGTAATAACAGTAAACTTTGAAGCCAAAAGGACAACATATGACGCTTGGGAGTGAAAGGACTTCCTGAGCAGAAATGGGCAGTTCAGTCTTTTACTGTGTTTTTGCAGTATTCTATATATAATTTCCTTAATATGTAAATTTAGTGACTTAGCTAATGATCATTTAATGAGTGATAATTCCATCAGTAACAAAGCTCACAATGTTCTGTCTGTCCCTAACCTATCATTTTTCAGCTGCACGAAAAAGGGAAGATGATGATTTGATTGTAAAGACTTAACATTGTTTTGTGCTGAATTACCTGTGTTTCCAAGGGGTGAAACCATCCCACACACAACAATGAAGGTAGTCAGACCTGGAATAAAATCAACTGGGGATATAAAATACTTAAGTACTGCCATACCAGCCTGTGTGTGTATACATGGGATCCTTCAACTGAGGCCTTGCAGGACAAGCCTGCTGTGCCACATTCAGAGGTAGAGCAGGGGAAGCTAAGCTATTTATGTTAGGTACAGCTTTTAAAAGAAGGTAATAAGGCTCCCTGATTTTCCTATGGCATACTTTTATAGCTACCTTCTGGCCTTTGGCACCTGTATCCTGGATTATTCTTTTTGATCCATTCTGAATTTTTTTAAAAAATAAATATGAAAAGCATCTTGATCTCTTATTTGTGAGGGGTGAGGCTAAATACAAGTTTGGGTCTGAGGTTTTTTGTTGATTTCTTATAACCCCACCTTTTATTTGGGATGTTACAAGTCTAGATCTCTAGCACAAAAACAGGCTACTATTTTCACGTTGCTTTCAGTTCTAAGTAGCTGTATATATAAATCTAGTAGTAAATCCTAAGTTACAAGTTTAATGGCTCAGTAATATTAGGTACTGGTAATGACCATATTTACTTTCACTCTCAGTACATGGCTAGTCTTATCCTAAATTCTGATGTAGTTCTAATTATCACGTGCTGACAACTTCAGAAACAGAAAGGTGACTGCATCTTTCTTGTATCTTATTTAAGTGCTAGGAATTTTCCCCCAAAAGTCTTCCAAGAGAAGACTATCGTATGCCATGCCTACAGGATTCTTAAGAATATGGGGCTTAGATCCCACCAGAGGTAATGCCTTTTATTTTGTGCTGATATTTAGAAATGAAACTCATATATACTTTAAAACGCAATACAATGAGGCTCTGGCTGGGTAGGCTCAGTTGGTTAAGGTGTCTTTCCAGTAGGCCAAGATTGTGGGTTTGAATTAGAGTTGGGTTCTAGACAAGAAGTAACCAATGAATGCATGAATAAGTGGAACAACAAATTGATGTTTCTCTCTTCCTCCCTCTAAAATCATGTTTTTAAAATCAATACAGTACTGTAACATGAAGGACATTGTTTACATGATAATTACATTCCTGGAAAATTGGTCATTAACAGCCATGTAAATACTTTCTTGAGATTCTCATAAAAAATAAATTCTAGGTTCAAGTTCTTAGCCAGATGGACACTTGGGGACCTTGTGGGCTGTGCAATACTTCATGGAGGATTGTTTTGTGGCATGTTATTGTTAGACTAGGCACCCAGTGCAGGAATTCGTGAACCTTAAAAGGAACTTTGGGCCACAAGGCTGCAGTGGGCATAGGGATAGCTCTCTGCCCATCCTCTCCACCCCCCCATGGTTGATGCCCACCATGTTCCACACATGCCCCCTGGTGGTCAGTGCACATCATAGCAACCAGTAGTTTGGTGTGTTTTTTTTTTTCAGTCTGGCCTATTTGCATATTAGGGTTTTATAGATAGATGTTTAGCATCTGCAGTTAGCCCTTACCCACTAAACACCTCTAGAATCTCTTTAATTATTAACCAAGCCTTTCAAGGATTTCAAAAGCACTCCAATTAAGAACTACTGTCTTATATGATTTAAGATCCATCCTTGGTATCAGGGAGAGCAACCAAACATCCCCTGAAACAATATAGGTTCTACTAGGAAGGAGGGAGAAGAGCTGCCTGGATAGATACCCACAACTGTCTCAAGCTTCCCCATGTGTAGTAAACATACAGCAGCATTCCCGATACAACCCAATAAAAGATACTAGTGCAAACAGCCTTGAAAGGCCAAAAGATTTTATTCTTAAGGAACTTCTGATTTTCCTTCCTAAGTGGTCTTTCAGTAACTGCTGCTTATGGTTGCCCAAACTAACTTCCTATTTTACTTTGTGGTCTTTGTCCTCCCTTGCAGGAATTCTCCCAGCTTTCCACTTGGCTCACTTTATTCCTAAGGTTTTGAAATTTCACAAAATAGCTCCCAGCCCAGCTGGCTTGGCATAGTGGTTGAGTGTCAACCTATTAACTAGGAGGCCACAGTTCAATTCCCAGTCGGGATACATGCCCAGGTTGTGGGCTTGACCATGGGGTATGCAGGAGGCAGATGGTCAACGATTCTCATCAATATTTCTGTCTTCCTTACTCTCTAAAATCAATAAAAATATATTTTAAAAGTTTCCTCTCAAGTCATTATTTCCTATCCTCTACCCTATTTTTCTTCTTAGCAGTTTTTTTTTTTAATTTATTTTTTTAGAGAGGAAGGGAGAGGGAGAGTTAGAAACATCAATCAGCTGCCTCCTACACCCCCCACTGGGGATGTGCCCGCAACCAACGTACATGCCCTTGACCGGAATCGAACCTGGGACCCTTGAGTCCGCAGGCCGACGCTCTATTTACTTCTTGGCAGTTACCACCCAATGTTTTTCCTTCCCCCGCCACTATATGATCTGATCTGAATATGCTATCCCTCCCACTCCCCATATCCATGTGTTGAAATCTTAACCTCAAGGTAACGGTGTTAGGAGGTGCAGCCTCTGGAGAGTGATAGGCCTTGAGGGTGGAATAGTAGTGCCTTTATAAAACGGGCTCCAGAGATCCCTTGACCCCTTCCACCTTGTGAGGATACAATCAGAATGTGACCTAGAAGAGGATCATTACCTGACCATGCTGGCACCCTGATGTCAGACTCCCAGCCTCCAAAACTGCCAGAAACACTTTTTTTTTACAATCTACCCAGTCTATTTTGTTAAATCCCAGGACTGACAGTTACCACACAAGCTCCACAGGTCAGAAACTTTTTTGCTTACTGCTATTTCCCAACACCTAGAACAACGATGACACAAAAGCACTCAAATCTTTTGTCAAATTAGTGAATCTCTCCCACTATGCAAAATGAGGTGGATTAAGGTCCCTTTGTTTTTTAAATTTATGTCTAAATCATATCAAGAATACTAGAGGCAACTTATACCAAATCCAGAAACTAAAACTTAATTGGTAAAAGATAAAAAATTTTAATCAGAAAAAGCCAAGAAGTTGATAGGCCTGAAGTTTTCCTGGCTGGCAAGGTAAAAGGAGTGAGCAGAATAAATTTGAAATCTTTCATACTTCCTAGATGAAGAGTCCAGTTCTGTTGCAGACTTATTCTATGTGATCTTGAAGGAACTTATGTTACTACTAGAGCCGATACATGAAATTCGTGCAAGAGTAGGCCTGCCTTCCCCCGGCTGCCAGCACTGGCTTCCCTCTGGCACCCAAGGACCTGGGCTTCCCTTGCAGCCCCGGCTTCATCCGGAAGGACATCCGGTCTATTTAGCATATTATGCTTTTATTATTATAGATTTCTCAAGGTAAAATTAACTTTTCCCTCAACTTTTTAACTTATTTAAAATGTTTTGTTTATTGAGTTTTTACAGAAACATTGATTTGTTATTCCACTTATTTATGCATTCACTGATTCTTCTATGTGCCCTGACCGGATTATCATGTGCTTTTTCTGCTTGTTTTCTGAACATGACACTTCAACCAAAATATTTCAGCACACATCTTGTAAGAACAGAACCTTCTCCCCACAACTATTAATATCAGGAACTTGCACTGATATAATACTATTACCTAATATGTAGCCCATATTAATATTTCCCTAATTGTCTCAATACTATCCTCTAACATTTTTCATACAAGGTCAAATCAAAGAGCACATATGGCATTTAGTTGTTTTCTTTTCTCTAAGAATAGTTCCTTTGCCTTTTTATTTTACATTGACATTTTTGAAGAGTACAGGCCATTTGTTTTGCAGAATGGCCCTTTGTTTGGATTCACATAATTGCCTTGCATTCAGAGTCAGGTAGGAATACCACATAGGCGTTGTGTCTTTTTTTATTGAGAGGGGGACAGAGAAATATTAATATGAAAGAAGAAACATCAATTGGTTGCCTCCATACTTGCCCTGACTGGGGGTTGAACCTGCAATCTAGGTATGTGCCCTGATTGGGAATCAAACCTGCAACATTTTGGTGCAAGGAATGACCAACAAAGCCACCCAGCCAAGGCTAGGCATGTGTCTTTACCAATGCATGAGTTACCAGGGAAAAGAAGATGTCAGTTCTGTGCTTTGCTCCACAATTCATTACAAAGAATCCTTTAATTAAGTAATCTGTGAGAGTGGCTTAATTTTAACACTTATACTAGAGATTCTATCTATAGCAACGAGGAGCAGTAAAGATAAAAGCAAGTTCTTATAGATGGTACATGACAAGATTGGGAATGAAGAGACAACTCAAATTTTGGAAATAAACTGCTTCAAGCAAAGACCCTTCAGTATTTTATTTTTTTAAGGTGTGTTTTTTTTTTTAAATATATTTTATTGATTTTTTACAGAGAGGAAGGGAGAGGGATAGAAAGCTAGAAACATCAATGAGAAAGAAACATCGATCAGCTGCCTCTTGCACACCCCCTACTGGGGATGTGCGGGCAACCAAGGTACATGCCCTTGACCGGAATCGAACCTGGGACCCTTGAGTCCGCAAGCCAACGCTCTATCCACTGAGCCAAACCGGTTTTGGCGACCCTTCAGTATTTTAGATACCACTGCAACTGCATTCTCCAGTCCTAAGGCTGCTTTGTAAGGGCATTATATCTTCCTTTCTTGCCCTCTAATATCAAAACAATGAAATAAGTGAAAGTTGCCCTACCTGGTTTGATTCAGTGGATAGAGTGTTGGCCTGTGGGCTGAAGGGTCCCGGGTTCGATTCCTGGTCAAGGCACATGCACAGGTTGTGGGCTCAATCCCCAGTAGGGGGCATGCAGGAAGCAGCTGATCAATGATTCTCCTCATCAATGTTTCTATCTCTCCCTCTCCCTCTCTGAAATAATTTTTTTTTCTTTTTAATGTATTTTATTGATTTTTTTAAAAATATATTTTATTGATTTTTCACAGAGAGGAAGAGAGAGGGATAGAGAGTTAGAAACATCGATCAGCTGCCTCTTGCACACCCCCCACTGGGGATGTGCCCGCAACCAAGGTACATGCCCTCGACCGGAATCGAACGCGGGACCTTTCAGTCCGCAGGCCGATGCTCTATCCACTGAGCCAAACCGGTTTCGGCATTTTATTGATTTTTTACAGAGAGGAAGGGAGAGGGATAGAGAGTTAGAAACATTGATGAGAGAGAAACATCAATCAGCTGCCACCTGCACACTCCCTACCGGGTATGTGCCTGCAACCAAGGTACATGCCCTTGACCAGAATCAAACCTGGGATTCAATCTGCAGGATGATGCTCTATCCACTGAGCCAAACCAGTTAGGGCTGAAATAAATTTATATTAAAAAAAAATAAGTGAAAGTCCTAGATAGAGGTGTTATACAGTAACCTACATTACTCAACCTGTGAACAGCATGAAAGAGATAATTTAGCAATTATAAAGAAAACCACTGAAACAGCTATTTCAATAAGTCAAAAACAAATATCAGCAATTCCACATGGTTAAGCCATATGCAATGCATCATCAATCCATTTGCAGGAGCAAGTCAGGAAGCAAAGGTATATTCACACTAAGAATGCTGCAGCCAAACCAGCCTGTAATAATTATAAGCTTCAACTCTGATCTGAGTGAGATCAGGAAACAAGGAAATAAAATGTTCCACCTAAATCACAGGCTCTTAAAACAGGTTCTTATAGCTCTTAACCCAGAATGTGGAGATTTAAGGCAATGGGGGTGAGGGATAGGCAGTCTACATGAGTGACTTCAGGAGGTCCATAAACCACTAATTATAAAATGCAAAATGGTCAATATTATTGTTTCTGGGAAAACGGGCCATTGATTTCTTGAAGGAATCTATGACCAAAACAAAAACAAAAACAAAAAACAGGTTAAAAACCATATAAAAGGCTAATATGCTAAGTGTCCCTCTGACCATCCGACCTGTCACTGTGACGCACACTGACCCCCAAGAGCAGCTGTTCAATGCAGGAGCTGCCATGATGCACACTGGCCATTTACAAAAAAACAGCACACTGCGGACCTGGCACCAACAAAGCAACACTTGGCTTCCCCCAAGTGTGACACAGGCCTCACCACCACCCTGAGCGACAGCTCACCAAAATGTGGCCCACAGCCCAGCCCAGCCCAGCCTGGAAACTGGCTGTGGGCGCCCTGTCCTAGCCGGTTTGGCTCAGTGGATAGAGCGTCGGCCTGTGGACGGAAGGGTCCCAGGTTCAATTCTGGTCAAGAGCATGTACCTTGGTTTCGGGCACATACCCAGTAGGGGGCGTGCAGGAGGCAGCTGATCAATATTTCTCTCTCATCGATGTTTCTAACTCTCTATCCCTCTCCCTTCCTCTCTGTAAAAAAAAAAAATCTTCTAATTAATTTCCTTTCAATGTGCACAAATTCATGAACCAGGCCTCTAGTAGATTTCCTAAATGGGAAATCAATCTACCTTACTGGTCTGACTTAAATTCAAGTCATACCCTCTTTGTCCTCAACCCCCTTGCCATCTCCTCAATCTTGCTTCTGCATTTCTTAAGAATTCTTGGTCTACCTTTTTCCATGAAGCCTTTCTCCCTCAGTCCACACTGGCTGTTTCACTCAAATTCTTACACTCGTATTTTTCAAATGTTTAATGATCAATTCAGCAACTTGTAGGTTTTATTTTCCCCACCTTCCCTTGGATTATTTTGAAGCAAATTCCAGAAATCATAATTTTACTCTAACATTTCATTAGGTACTTCTAAAAGGATTTTTCTACAAAATATAGTTTGATCACATCTAAAAAAAATTTAATAACTCCTTAATAACAAACACTTGAATGTTCAAATTTTCTAAATTGTTTCAGAACTTTTTCAACTGTTACAAGACTCAGGAACCAAATAAAGGCCACATCCTCTACTGGTTGATATGTTCCCTAAGTCTCTCAAAGTATAAGTTTCCTCGCCTCTTTTCCCCAGCTTTGCAATTTATTTGTTGAAGAAAATGGGCCACTGGGTCCATAATTCCCTACATTCTATATTGCACAGACTACATTCCTATAAATGTCATTTAACATGTTCTTTCCATCCCTGTTTGATCTGATTCAAGTTCAGGTGTTTTGTTCTTTTTGTTGTTAATCCTCGCCCGAGGATATTTTTCCCATTGCTTATTTTAGAGAGAGGATGGGGGGGGGGGGGAGCGAGAAAGAAAAACATCAATGTGAGAGACACATTGATTAGTTGTCTCTGCACACAACCCAACGGGGGCTGGAGAATGAACCTGCAACCCCAACCCAGGTATGTGCCCTTGACTGGGAATCAAACCTGAGACCCTTCAGTCCTGAGGATGACGCTCTACCCACTGAACACACCAGCCAGGGCTCAAGTTCAGTTGTTTTACAAGAACAGGTAGCCGGTACTTACATCAGCGAGTACGGATTCTGGTTGGCTCTATTGTGATGTTAGCAGATCATTACCTAGATCTCCAACTTTGAGGGTATACTAGCCTAACCCAGCCCACGTGGATCAGTGGTTGAGCATCGATCTATGAACCAGGTCACGGTCCAATTCCCTGTCGGTGCACATGCCCAGGTTGCAGGCTTAATCGGTGTGTCAGAAACAGCCAATCAATGATTCTCTCTCATCACTGATGTTTCTATCTCCCTCTCCCTTCCTCTTTGAAATAAATATATATATATTTTGAAAAGGGCCCGGTCAGCGTGACTCAGTGGTTGAGCGCTGACCTATGAGCCAGGAAATCACTGGTTCGATTCCTGGTCAGGACACATGCCCAGGTTCTGGGCTAGATCCCCAGTGTGGGACGTGCAGGAGGCAGCCAATCAGTGATCCTCTCTCATCATGGATGTTTCTCTCTCTCTCTCCCTCTCCCCTCTCTGAAATCAATAAAAATATGTATTTTTAAAAAGTGATACCTCAATAAAAAATGTCTATCAGGGTAATAAAAGTACAGTAAAAAAAAATACTCGATTTGTTAATTTCCTTTCTTACTGATATAACAAGGTGTTTCAGGCTCATCTTAATTCATTTCTACCTCAATCTTGTAAACAGCTACTTCTTTTATACTGTCATCTATTTATTTAACTTTCCTACATCCTTTTTTCCTCTAAAAAAAAGTCTGTAAATTTAAGGACTGTACTGCTTCTAAAACTTTTCAGCATTTTCATTCCAGTGCTAGACAGAAGAATGGTACACAATAAATATTTATGGAATTGAACTAAAAGATTAGCATCTGTCTAGGTATTCTATGACTCTCTCTAGAATCAAAAAGGCACTACTGAAAACATTAAGCATTCACTTTCTCCACAGATGGTCCAAGGGCATGGCTCAATCTCACTCGGCTAATTATTCTTAAAGATGTTTGATCATATAGAGAGGAAACTGCAGTCATTCCTTAGTTGTAGTTCCCATCCCACTGAAGGGTTAGATTTCACCACTGCTACCTAACACTTGCATATTTCAAATCACTTTCACACACATTGCCCTCCAAAGTTAAGCAGCTGTGTTTTATACAAAACTTACACAAAAATTTTCCCAAAGACTTTTTATTGATTTCTTAGAGAGAAAGGAAGGACAGAGGAGAAACATCCATGTGAGAGCAAAACAACGATCGACTGCCTCCTTGCATGCCCTCCACCAGTGATTGCACCCACACCCCAGGCATGTGCCCTGACGGGGGAAGCAAACCAGCAACCTTTCAGTGCACGGGATAATACTCAACCAACTGAGCCACACCAACTGAGCACATGCCTGATCCCCAGTCAGGTGTGTAAGTAAGGCAACCAATCAATGTTTCCCTTTCACTTTGATGTTCCCCCCCTTTCCTCTTACTAAAATCAATAAAACCATATTTTTTTAAAAAAAATAATAGAATTTACAGAATTGCATTCCTCAAATTCATATGCTTAAGTACAGCAAGAACTTCAGACTACCCATTCCTTTAATGATTGTAATCTACTTTGTGAAATTGTAAGCACTTCAGAGGTAGTCTAATCTAGATTTTTCAAATTATTTCTTATTTTTCTAGGCACAGAAACATTTTTTCTTAAATCTTATATGAAATTCTTTGATTGATGGATCAGGGGCAGGGAAAACCCACACATCACTATTATTCATTTTATTAATAATTTGGGTATAAAAACACCCAATATTGTCCTGGCCGTGGCTCAGTGGATAGAGCGACGGCCTGCAGACTGAAGGGTCCCAGGTTCTATTCCAGTCAAGGGCATGTACCTTGGTTGCGGGCACATTCCCAGTAGGGGGCGTGCAGGAGGCAGCTGATCGATGTTTCTAACTCTATCCCTCTCCCTTCCTCTCTGTAAAAAATCAATAAAATATATATTTGTTAAAAACACCCAATATTTTAAATCCCAACTCTGAAAAATTCCAAATTTCTAACACACCAGCCATTGAAGCAGGGAAAAAGATCCCAAAGACCTATTTTACTAGCTCCCTCTGCTCTGCTCTCTCAACTTTATTTTCTGCAGGAGAATGATGAAGTGAGTAGTCATAGGTCCTAGAAGACAGAACAAACTAGGAGAAACTATAAAGAAAACATGACATATGCTTGCTGTAAATGATACTAGGCACTACACAAGTTATTTATCCAACAATAGTTCCACAAAATAGGCAGCATCCCCATTTTTCAGATAAGAAAATTCAGATTCTGCGAGATTTAAGAAGTGACTTAGTTGTAGTTCCCTAAGTTTTTCCTTAACAACCCCATCAAATTACAGAAGAGTCAAAGAGTATAGCCTTTGACTATACCTTGGAGGTGGGATAGTTTGGAAACCATGTCACCTCCCATCTCTAAACCCTTTGTTAAACTGTGCATTGTTCTTAAGAGGCCAACCTCTTAAATCTAGCTTTCAAGGCCTTACACGATCTGTCCTCCTGCCTCCTTCTCAAGCCACTCTCCCCATTCCTGACTTTACTCTAGAACACTGGCTTTTTTGAAGTGCCCACAACCATCCCTTCCCTGTCTTTTTCATCTTGGCTACTCAAACTGGCCTCCAGATTAGCAATCAACTATCTCTGTACCTAACAGCACTGTATTCTCAAGCTGCTATTGATTGTTTTCAGCATCAAAATAATCCATCCCTCTCCTTTCTCCCCACCCTCACGGAATAGGAATGTCATCTATACCCAAAACAGTATTTAGGTTTATTACCTAACATTAGCTCTAGGGAAGAAATTCTGAGGTCAAGTACAAATCCTTCATTTTTCAGAGGACTGTGCCTTGAGAGGTTATATATTTTATTCTCGCCATATGGCATTTAAAAATTACCCTTATATCATAGGAGTTTCCTCCTGGACACTGAATGGTCATAGTCCCATTTAAAAAGGCTCGTCTTCACCAACTTACATCATACACAGGAATAAACTCAAAATGGATAAAGGACAGGAAACCATAAAAATCTTAGAAGAACCTAGAGGAAGCAAAATATCAGACATATCTCGTAGCAATATCTTTACCGATACATCTCCTAGGATAATGGAAACTAAGGAGAAAATAAACAAATGGGACTACATCCAAATAAAAAGCTTCTGCACAGCCAAAGAAACCATCAACAAAACAAGAGAACCCACTGCATAGGAGAACATATTTGCCAATGTTACAATAAGGATTTAATCTCCAAACATTATAGGGAACTTATACAACTTAAAAGGAAGCTAAACAATCCAATCCAAAAATAGGCAAAAATTAAAGAAATTTTAAAAATAATAAATAAATAAATAAATAAATAAATAAAAATAGGCAAAGGACCTAAATAGACACTTCTAAAGTGGACATACAGAAGGCCAAGAGACATATGAAAAAATGCCAAAGTCACTAACATTCGAGAGATGCAAATCAAAGCAACAATGAGGACTTTCGCTGGTTTGGCTCAGTGGACAGGTTTGGCGTGCGGACTGAAGGGTCCCAGGCTTATGGGCTGGATACCCAATAGGGAGTGTGCAGGAGACAGCCAATCAATGATTCTCTCTCAACATTGATGTTTCCGTCTCTCTCTCTCTCTCTCTCTCTCTCTCTTCCCCTCTGAAATCAATAAAAAAATATATTTTTATAAAATGACAATGAGGTGCCATCTCACACCTGTCAGATGGCTATCATCAACAAACAACAAGTGCTGGCGAGGATGTGGAGAAAAGGGAACCCTCATGCACTGCTGGTGGGAATGCAGATTGGCGTAGCCACTGTGGAAAACAGTATGGAGTTTTCCTCAAAAAATTAAAAATGGAACTCCCATTTGACCCAGGAATCCCACTTCTAGGAATATATCCCAAGAAATCAGAAACACCAATCAGAAAGAATATATGCACCCCTATGTTCATAGCAGCACAATTTACAATAGCTAAGATTTGGAAGCAGCCTAAGTGCCCATTAGCTGATGAGTGGGTTAAAAATGTGGTACATCTACAACAATGGAATACTATGCTGCTGTAAAAAAGCAGGAATTCTTACCATTTGCAACAGCATGGATGGATGTGGAGAGCATTATGCTAAGCAAAATAAGCCAGTCCAAGAAAGATAAATATCACACGATCTCACCCATTTGTGGAATATAATGAATAACATAAAATGATGAACAAAAATAGATCCAGAGACATAGAAGCATTGGAACAGACCATTAAACCTCTGAGGGAAGGCAAGGGAGGATGGGGGCAGGGGGGTAAGAGATTAACCAAAGGACTTGTATGCATGCCTATAAGCATAACCAATGGACACTGACAGTAAGGGGGCGAGGGCATATGCTGGAGGGCAGAAGCAGCCGGGGAGAAATCAATGGGGGGAAAAGGAGACATATGCAATGCTTTCAACAATAAAAATTTAAAATTAAAAAAAAAATTTTTTTAACAGGCTTGTCTTTGCTGAAGGAAATAGCATCCCTGTTCTATCCTTCCCAAATCTTTTCCACTAGGGATCCATGCCAGCTTTTGCCTCTAACACACTGATTTCCAATACTAAATGAGGAGATGGTAAATTTGCATCAACTGGGCAAGTAAGCTTTGGGGCTATACAGTTAAACTGCCTGAATCTAGACTATTCTAAAAAACAAGTTGTACCTTTCTTTGCCTCAGTTTCCCGATCTATGAAATGGGGGTAATGCTCCCACCTCCAAGGTGTGGACAAAGTTACAACATGCAAAAAAAGACTCAAAGCCCACACAAATACAGTATATGTAACCATATCAGTATCTTTCTCCACATCCAAGCCATTATCCAGTCCTATCCATGCTAAGCCCACATATCATTCACTTCTATTTGCACTGTCATCACCCTATTCTAAGGTACAATTCTCTCTCACATGAATTACTGCAGCAGCCAAAAGGATCTCTAAGCTTCCAACTTTTGCTCTTTCCAATTCAAGCCAATCCATCTCCTTAAAAATACAACCATATCTTCTTGACACCTCCCATCTCTAAACCCTTTGTTAAGCTGTGCATTGTCCTTAAGAGGCCAACTTCTTAAATCCAGCTTTCAAGGCCTTACCCGATCTGTCCCCTGCCTCCTTCTCAAGCCACTCTCCCTATTCCTGACTTTGCTCCAGCACACTGGCTTTTTTGAAGTTCCTCAAAAGTGTCAGGCTCCCTCCTGAGTAAACTCCTAACCATCCTTTGGGTCTCATTGCAAAGTTGGGCCCGCTTTCGTTACTCTCACAGCAACCTGAAGTACTTATTTGTACTTATTTTATTACATTCAAGTATAAAAGCACAAACGGTTATCAACCCAACTAAACTGAAAGCTCCACGAAGGTATCTGGTTTCCCTCCGTATCCTCAGGAAAACCGAGTATGCACAGTTTGCGGCCCAATATTTGAATAAACCCAGCGAAGGTGAAGAGAGAGACAAGGTAGCTAATTAAAAGTTCTTACTCGAAAAGATCAGGTTCTAACTGACATAACTACCCATTTTGCTTCAACACTCTCCCCACCTCCACTCTGAACAGATCAGACCAAACTATTCATGGAATCCGTCAGATACATCAAGTCTCAAACCCCAGGTAGCCCCCCCCCCCGCCCCCGCCCCCGCCCCCAAAGTGCCGGGTCCAAAGTGAACACATCTTAGCACTCAGGCGAGAAGGAACGTGCCTCTTTTTGCCCCTGCAGGTGGCGGGGTCCCGGACCAGCCGGGGGAATATCCTAATGCAGACACCCCGGCCGGGTCTGAACACTAGTCCGGCCCGTCGAGAGGCGCGCAGGCAGGAACGCTTCGTCAGCTGTCGAGCCGCCAGGCGCCTCTCTGAGGCTTCTCAGGCGCAATTCAAACCGTGCGTCCCGGCCCGAGCGCCTACCCTCAGAAGTCCATTCGATTCAAGAAAGGGGGGGACGGGAATACGACGACCCACGTGCCTCGCCCTTTAAGAAGCACCCCCTATTCGAGCCTGGCGGGGCGCCGAGTAAATCCTCGCGAGAGCCACCGGATTCCGCTCGCTTCCTCCTCTCCGCTTACCGGGACGGAAGGAAGACGGTGCTTCCCCGCCCCCCGGTCTTACCTCACAAGGCAGCGCGGTCTCAGCTGTGGCCAATCCGCAGGCTTATTGTAGGCCGCGGCGCAGAGAGCCAATGGAAAGTCGCGGCGCGCGCAGAGCTGTCCCTTTTCCGCTCAAGCCCCGCCCTTCCGTCCGCCGACTTCCACTCAGCCTTTGGCGGAGGAAGTGATGTCACAGGCCCCATGTGAGCGGATTGCAACACATGCAGCTGCCTGGAGAGAGGGAGCCGGTGTCCTACGTCAGAGCCGCCGCCGCGGAGTCGCCGCCGGGGAGGACCAGCCGCTGCCGCCCAGGACTGGGCCCTTAGGTGAGCCAGGGGGAGGGAAAGGCCAGCGACCCCCCACGGCGGGTCGCGCGGGGCGGGAAGAGGAGGGCCTCTCGGGGGTGGCAAGGAAGGGGGCCGCTCTGCCCAGTGGCGGCGCTAACTCTGTGGTCTTGCTGTCTCCGGGCCCCGCCGGGCCGCTCTAGGGAGGAGGAGGCGAGAAGATGGCGGACGACCCCACTGCTGCGGATAGGAACGTGGAGATCTGGAAGATCAAGAAGCTGATTAAGAGCTTGGAGGCGGCCCGCGGGTGAGCGCTGCGTCCGACCCCCCAGTGCCCTCTTGGTACCCGGACCCCTCAGGATGGCCGCCCCCGCGCCGCATGGCCGGATGAGGAGAACCAGGCACTAGTCACGCCCGCCTTCTGGACTTTTGGGTAGTTGTCCCCGACCCAGGGGCGAGGGTCTATGCGACTGGCCCGAGAAGGGGTCCTTCCCCCGCTTGGGGGGCCCGGTCCTGGGGCTCGGACCACTCGACCCCCTCGTGGCAGACTACTGCTACTTTTGTACCCCTCCTAGGCCCTTGAACCCAGCTCCTCCCTCTTCAAGCTCCAGGTGCTGCCACCCAACTCGGGTGCTGTTGAGGGAAAGGGCTCGGCCTTCCTTTCCAAACTACCCTCCCTGATTTCCTTCCTTCTCTCCCTTTACGTTCCTCAGTCAGGCCTCATTAAAATGGCCTCTCCTTCTCGAGCTTCTGGAACTCGGTTGGGTGAAGTTTGGATGGGGCAGAAGGGAGAGGTGGTCAGGGACAACCTCTTTCTGACATCTCTGATTTCTCCCAATATCACTTCCCCCAAATCCTCTAATTAGTCCGGAGCTTCCTGGTTTTAGCTATTCCAGGACCCATCTATAAACTGCAAATGCCAACGTGTGCGGGGAGGGGGAGTAAGGGAGGTTTTGGTTAACGATCTATATCTAAAAATGCAGAATACGGGGCTGTTGATATGAATTGCAACATCAGGGTCCCTTTTGGCCTCTCTGGAATTTCTGGGCATAGAGGTGCCTGATGCTTGCGGAAATTCAAAATTGAATTAGGTGGGCTTGAGTATCCTTTTGTAAGTGTTGATAAGAAACTATAGGTGAGTCCACTGTGGAAAGGGTAATCTAGTTTAAAACTAGCTCTGTATGCTCTATTTTTTTTTTAATTTTTAATTACTCGTTTGGGGAAGCTGTGTCAGGTATTCCTATTTTTTCACCTACTTTATTTTCCTTTCCCGTGGAAACTTTTGACTTATAGGAAGTGGGGGCGGTGGGGGGGGAGAGAAAGTGTTTGGGACATTACTTACTTGTGTGTCTGAGTATTCTTAGAAGAGTGACTTGCCCCAGGCCAGTAAGAAAGTTTTCAGCTTAAGAATTGAACATTTTGGTTTCCAGCCCACGTTTGTCCTTGGTTGGTAGATTTGTAATGATAACATTAAGTTCTTAATTGAAGTGTGCTTAGTTCCATGGAAGGCCCAAGGTTAAGACAGGTTTTAACATTGTCTTTTGTTCTTAATAAATTAGTGACAGTTCTGCTTGGGATGAAACTTCTGAAAGTTTGGTGACTTGGGCTTTTGCTCACTCTAATATGAACTGAAATAGCGTATTTTTTGTTCTTTAAGTTTGTTTTTCTTTGAATAGAATATTCAGACCTAATTAATAATCTTACAGGAATTTGAACACAGATAGTTCTGTGCCACATGATGGAATGAATAATTTTCCCCCACGTGAAAGAAAACTGTACAGGAGGGGGTAATATGGGTCATGACCCATTGAGATGCACTACCAGGAATTAGCCGGGTTCTTTTCTTTCATTAGGATATTTTGTTGTGTTACTTGGATTCCTCAATTGAGTATGGCTTTTATAAATTGCTGTTGTTGCAGTGTTTAAAATTGTCTCTGACCTGTAGATTTGTTCTCTAATTTGGAAGCAGGTTCACACATTAGAATTTATATACATTTTATTCTCTGAAGAAGTCTAGACTATGAATTCACAACTATAATTTGCCTGATGTCCAAATGAAGTAACATTGACAAAATAACTAGCTTAATAAGTAACAGCATTCCTTTCTACTGCTTCAGGAAACTTACTCTTAAATTTGTTCCTAGCCACTTGAAACTTTTAAGCTCCCCTTTAAAATTTTTAAAGGCTTTATTCTTTTGATTAGCAGCGTTTATTAAAGTTTAATTTTTTTCTTATTGATTTTAGAGCGAGAAGAACATCATTTTGTTGTCCCACACATTCATGTATTCATTGTTCTATGTGTGCCTGATCAGGAATCGAATCCCCAACCCTGGCACATTGAGATAACAACACTGTAACCAAGTGAGCTATCTGGCCATTAAAGTTTAAATGAAGTTCTTACACTCAGCTTTTCTTCAACGTGATGGAGTTAGTTTGGAGTTTTAAATGGGAATAAGCTGTTTAAAATAGCTGGGGAATAGTCTTCCTATAAATAAACAATGTGGTTGATAATCATGTCCTACTTTGCCTACTTAGATTTTATTCAGGATTTGCTTGAGCCCATGAAAATTTAAAATCTTGGCCATCTCTAGGTATCAGTAAAGGAGTAACAAGTTTATTCTGTCTGGCTCAGAGGTTTTCCAGTACATACCAATTTCTTTTGGGGAATAGCAAAATTGTATTTTCATGGCTGAGTTGTATTACAGTCAGACTCAGGTTATCATAGTATACAGTGAGAATGCTTTTTCTTCTTTACCCAATGCTAAAATATTTAAGGGGAAATGTAATGGACTTTAAGGACAGACTGAATGGCAAAATGAATCTGTGTTTTCAGGAGAAAAAAGGGTTATGTGGTTATTAGCACTAGATAGAGGTGGATTGAGAGAATTGTGTTGAAAGGAGTGTTACATGTATAACTTGATTTAAATTGGGTGAGACATTAAGTCCCACTTAAAGTTGGTGGTAGTTTCTTCTTGATTTATGATTGCTCCTGGTATACTCTTCACAGTTGGTATAATGAGGACAAATATGTGCATAAGCCAAAACTGGAACTAGGTCCATGAGAATAGAAAGGTGGTTGCAGATATTCTGAATAAGAAACTAAAGCAGGTGAATGGTAGGTGGGGAATTTTGGTTGCTGTTTTTTCCTTGTTTTCTGAGCCAGCAAGAAATAGTATCGGAAGCTTTATAGTTTTCAGGTAATAAAATCATAACCAGAGCCTATTCCATCCAAGGACAATGGTGAAAGTGACAGAGGAACAGACAAGGTTAATTTGGACTCTAAGTTGTGTCTGTATGTGTTAGAAATATTGTTCATTTATCTTCAGCAGGGAACCTTGAATATTTCAGATATAATGAGCTTTCCGACAGATAATCCATGTTTGAAGATCAGTGCAGTTTGTAAACATCATTTGGGTGCCATCTGTGGTCTTTGGGCATTTTTAAAGCTTACTATTTAGTTAAAAATAACTTGTAGATGCCTAGACTTTGAAGGAAGTAGAAATTACCTGGCTGTATATAGCTGTCTTTCCTGCCCCAAAATATGATTGGGGGGTGTGGTGTGTGGATGAGAGACTATTCTCTATTCTCAATAGTTCTGATAACCAGATATGTGGGAGGTTTCCCCATACCAAGCAATACTCCAATTCTTAGTGATCTCCAGCAAAGTGTCCTACAATTCAGTTCACTTCTGACACTGAAATTAGCATCAGATCCCACAAGGTAAAGGGCTCAGTCCCACAAAACTACTCTACTTGAAAACCTGGTCCTACTTCTAACCCACAGGCTATAAATTGGGGATTCAATAATTTGCTGCAGTGGCCCACAGAACTCAGGGAAACACTTTATTTGTGTTTACTGGTTTATTACAGAGGATAATACAAAGGAGACAAATGTATAGCCAGATGAAGAGGTACATATTGCAAGGTTCAGAAGGGTCTGATTGTGGGCACTTATCATACCACATGCTTTTTTTTTTTTTTAATCTCCACAAAATTTCTTACATTGTATTTTATTAAAAGTAATTTTGAGAGCTCATTGAACAGGTTTTGTAAAAATCTTATAGACAAGTAAAATATATACAAGTTGTTAATATAATTTGAATAAGTTAACGTATGTTAAATGTGTTTGAATACCTTCCTTAAGTGAAAATTGTTGATTAAAAACATTAACTTAAATAATACTTGGAATGTTCTTAAGGCAATAAATTTAAGAGGTAGTAAAGGGAAGGGGGGCAAATAAAATTATGGTGGTGTTCCTCAGTCCACTTCAAGTGTCACAGACTGCCTGCCTCAACTCTGAACTTGTCCTAACAGCCCTTGTATTCTGGCATGGTGTTCTATGCACTGTGAACCTAATGAACAATTACTCTCTTTGAATTTCAACTCTTGACAGACTTCTCATTGTAGTAGCAGATATACTTATCCTTCCAGGAAAGGAAGGCCTACTCTGGACACACTCCTAGGTAAGCAAGAGTACCTAATTAGAATACCATTTATGGCCTATTGCAATGTGGGTTATAGGTGGCTGTCCCCCATTCCCACCTTCTCCCCACACACACACCAGTTGGACCCTTTTTAGCAAAGAGCCCATTTTCTTTGAGCTTGGGGTTGAGTATGTGCCCAGTGCAGCCTCTGGTGCTGGAAAGGTGTTCAGTTGTGAGAAAATGTAAAATGTCAGTTTTATAGCAGGACTAAATGGTTTTTAATCCTATTGAAGAGTCAGAAAGAGAAATTTGCCTCTTTTCCCTAGATCTGCTAGAACTGTCCAACTGAGAATTTGGGACAAGAGAAATTTCTTCTGAATCTAACTTACTCTCCAGGTATCTCAGAATAGAACCTCCTGGGATACATTCTGTAGGTGGCTCTTAATTCTTCAGCAGCCTGCTCTCTTAGCGAGGGGGAGAAGGGATAAGGGAGTTTAAAGGCTCTTCTTTGCATCGGGTTAGAAATTATGAGGTTTCTCATTTGAGGACACTGTCCTCAGCATAATGAAGTTCCCTCTGATAACAACTTTATCTTATTGCCACTGGGCACACTTTGAACCCTTGCCTACTATCTGTTAGAAAAGGAAAATTCCCTTTTTTCTTATTTTTGTCATTTTTCCTGAACAGGTGTATTTTTCTTCCTTTAATTTAAATGAATGGAGATCAAGAAAAAGAATGGTTTTGCTTTTATCCCCAACCCAAAATATAATGGAGTTTAATTAAGGGCCATAATTTTATTCTCTTACAGATACAAAGATGAAAACATTAAAATAGACATTAAAGCTTTCTATGTTTTAATCCAGTCCTTCCTCTTTCATCTACTTAATTTGTATGTAATAGGTGCCTTATAACTCTTTATAGGTTTGCTTTGTCCTTTTTTTTAACCCTCCAACTTACTTTAGATCTTTATTTTTATTTTTTATTGATTTGAGAGAGAGAGGGAAACATTGATTGGTTGCCTCCCACATGTGCCCTGACTGGAGTCAAATCAGCGACCTTTCAGTGTAGAGGACATTGCTCAATCAGCTGAGCCACACCCACCAGGGCTAAATCTTCATTTTAACACCAGTTTTCAGACGTGTGGCTTCTCGTCCAATGTATGCTTTGTTTTTACTCTTGTCACAATCCTTCCTACCCAGTTCAGAATGCTTGACATTTTGAGATGCCTGACACTGCTTCTTGTCACATAGATACTGGTTCTGTACGTCTTCTGTTTTCACATTTTCATTTGAATCTCTTAAGGTCATCTTTAGCAGAATGATCCTAGTCAAAACAAAAGTTTGTCTTTTCAGCCTTGCCTGTGTGACTTTGGTTGAGCATTGACCTGTGAACCAGGAGGTTACAGGGCACATGCCCGGGTTGCAGGCTTGATCCCCAGTAGGGGGCATGCAGGAGGCAGCTGGTCAGTGATTCTCATCATTGATGTTTCTATCCCTCTCCTTTCCTCTCTGAAATCAATTTTAAGAAATTTTTTAATTTGTCTTTTTATGCTCTATCTGTGGCCTTTTAAATTAGATTGTTTTCCCCAAACTAACATCTAGGTATATGAAAAATAAAGCCCACAAATGAATTTTTACTAGTAACCAGTTGGCTTACAAACTTCATCAAGCATCTGTTGTGAGTTGGGTAATAGACATTTGTAAGAAATGTGTAATACAGTGAGAATGTGGTCTGACACATAACCCTAGTGTGATGATATGAACCATTTCCAGCCCCATATTAGTAAGTACATAATAACACAGTACACATTGAATGGGTGTAGTATAAGCTGATAATTCAGGTCTCAAATAAGTATGTTGGACATTGTCAGAAACCAAAAGGTGGATATATAGATATATATCTATATATATCTATATTGATTTCCAAGAGGAAGAGAGAGGGAGAAGTAGAAACATCAGTGATGAGAGAAAATCTTTGATTGGCTGCCTCCTGCATACCTCACACTGGGGATTGAGCCTGCAACCCAGGCATGTGCCCCAGCCAGGAATCAAACCCTGACCTCCTGGTTCATAGGTCAACACTCAACCACTGAGCCATGCAGGCCAGGTGAGATGTGTTTTAATCAAGTAATGAAACTAGTTTTCTGAAAAATTGAATAGCATACATTTTAATTCTTACTGCCATTTCTTGGATGAAGAAATTGAAGTACAGTAAGGAACAGTGCTAGATTCTGTTTGTACTTTTCTAATTTTGAAGCCTGTGATCCTAACATACCATACTGCCTTGCTCTTTGATTAGTATTTCTGAATAGAAATATCTCCCATTCCTTTCTGAAAGAAAGACTCTTGTCCAAGGAAATTGGAGTTTACTAGAAGGAGCAGGTGTGCTGAGACCCAGGGGCAAAGATAAAACGGAAACAGGCATGCTGTTTGCAAGTCTATCCTAGGAAAAACTTGGGTACTGAACATGTTTGTTTCTAATGAGAATCCATAAAGCAAGTGAGGGAAATAACTTGCTTTTAAATCCCTCCCCAGAAGCTAATTTGTGTATTAGAAAGATTAACAGGAAGTCTATGGCTTTGTTTTATTTGCTTAGTACTTACATAGTGGTCAAAAAAGATAGAAGCTAGATTTTCATTTATAGAGTCCTGTGTAGAACACTGGTAATGAGTCCCTAATGCTGGTTGTGATTGATATCTCCTGACTTTGCACTGATGTGAGAACACTAGAGAAATTTTCCAGCTTCTGTTGCTTCCCTGGTGGAATATTCCACTAGGTTAATTTTGTAAAGTTGTTGTAATTCTTTTAAGATGAAGTAAATGTCTGTACTTGTAGAAAAAGTAATGCTCCATCAGATATATACATTTTGGGTTTGAATAACTGAGTAATCCTGCTAAGGATGGTACTAAAATGAACTTTGTGAACTTTCTACTGAAAAATTTTGGGACAATTGATTTATTCTGTCCTCTAGCGTAGAGGCTGTTTTATGTTAGGAATTAACCATTTATTCATTCATCAGATGTTTGAGTGCTCACTGTGTGTAACGGAACTCATTCCATAGCTGTAGGCTAAAGCCACTTAAGCTTTTGTATAATATAACTATTTAAAGTTTTAGAGGGGAATGAATCTCACTCCTTTATGATATATTTAAAAATAGTTTCTGGTGTTCTGGCCATATTGTTTTGTTTTTTATTGCTTTCAGAGAGGAAGGGAGAAGGAGAGAAAAACATCAATGATGAGAGAGAATCATTGATCAGTTGCCTCCCACCAGGGATCGAGCCCGAAACCAGGGCAAGTGCCCTTGACGGGAATCAAACCCGAGATTCTTCAAGCCTATGCTCTATCCACTGAGCCAAACCAGCTAGGGCTGGCCATATTGTTTTGAACTACATTTTTGGCTTGGTACTTTTGTTCTGTTGGAAGATTTGGCAAGTCCTCTGATCCAGTAAAGGTGATCCCCTGCCACAAGGTCAACATTTCTCTCTCTCTCTCTCTCTCTCTCTCTCTCTCTCTCTCTCTCTCTCTTTCTCTCTCCCTCTCTCTCTCCCTCTCTTCGCCCCCCCCCCCCCCCGCTCCTTTAGATTGACTTCAGCACCACCTAACAGTGTCTTTTCCCTATGATGATGATTCTTTCTGACTGATTCCATTAAAGGTCAGGGGGGCTAGGGCACAAGGAGCTAGAGTTCCATCTAGTTACCATTTAGTGAAAACTACTATTCATGCTAGGCATTTGATATGTATTATCTTAATAGGATCCTCATGACCTTGTAAACTAAGTAGAAACTGAGGCCCAAAGAGATTTGTGTAATATGCTGTAGGTCACACAGATAGGACAGAACATGAACCCAAATCTGTCTTATTCTAAAACCTTTGCTCACTCATAACCACCTTCCTTTCTGTTCCCATATTCAACCCATATCAAAAAGATTGCTTTAGTCTCAGAATTTTAACTTAGCTTTATGTGTCTGGTAAAAGAAGAAAAATGCAAACCCCACGATGAAGAAAAAATAAAGACAAAGGTAGTAAGAATTGGAGAGGAGCTGATTTCCAGCTGGTGATCCATATAATGTGGCTAGTTTATCAACTCCCAGAAATAATCTGATGATTTTTGTTTTTAATACTCAACTGACGGTATGTTTTTATTGATTTTAGAGAGGAAGGGAAACATTGATGTGAGAGGAAAACATTGATCAGTTGCCTCCCATACAGGCCGACCAGGAATCAAACCCTGATCAAACCTTTTTGGTGTACAGGACGATGCTCCAACCGAGTGGCCAGGGCAACTAAGGTTTAAGTTAAGCTTCGTGGGCCTGAAAAGGATATAGTGGCAACTTTAGCCATCCATATCCTTGGGCTAGTCATCAAGCATTGAGATGAAAGCTTCTTGGAGAGCATATACTTTAAATCCCAACCAGAGAATATAGTAGGCAGTCTGTAAAATGTTCCTGGCCCAAACCTAAAAGTAATTCTATTATGATAAGATGGATGGCAGGGCATTTCATGGGGAATGAATGTTCTAGCTGGAAAAATTTGGACATCTCTGAGCCTTAACAATTCACTGGTTGTTATTACTGTGGTAAATGACAGCAGCTCACCTGCAATCAAGTGGACTCTGAATTTCTCCTTAGGAGGGGAGGAGAAGTCATAGAATCTCTCTGGCTTCAGCAGGCCAAGACTTCTTGCTTAAAGGTGTAGGAAGCAAGTCCGACACATTGATTCTCAATCCTAGTTATGCATTAGAATTTTTCTGATACTATTTGAATCAATCTATTTGAAAATTGAGATTCGCTCTTACCCACAGTTACCACCACCGTCATGTTCCCTATTTAAGAGCTATTGAATTAGGTCTGGCTCAGGGTCTGAGCGTCGACCTATGAACCAGTAGATCACAGTTCAGTTCTTGGTCAGGGCACATGTCTGGGTTTCAGGCTCAATCCCCAGTAGTGTGTGTGTAGGAAGCAGCTGATCAATGATTCTCTCTCATTATTGATGTTTGTATCTTTCTCACCCTCTCCCTTCCTCTCTGAAATTTTTTTTACAGAGAGCTATTGAATTAGAATACAGGAAGAGGGGATCTTTGGGTATTTGATTTTTTTCTTTTTTGTTTTTACTTTTAGAAAGCTCTTCAAGAATTCAGAGTTCTCATGCAAATTGGTCAGTGAACAAGCTGGTGGGAAGCACATTTTTTTACACCTATTTTTCTAAAGTGTTCTTCAGCATTGTTGATGATGAGCTTTCATAAGATATTTACAGGTCAGCTCTGGCCAGGTGGTTAGAGTGTTGTCCCGACATCCCAAGGTTGTGGGTTCGATCCTCAGTCAGGACACACACAAGAAGCATATAATGAATGCATAAATAAGTGAAACAACAAATCGGTGTTTCTTCTTCCCTTTCTCTCTCTAAAATAAATAATTTTTTTTAAGATACTTATAGGTCAAAGAGTGCCTATTACATTTCCTTGTTATGACTGACCATAAGGCACCTTGTATCCAAAGGCTAGAATTCTCTAAAGTTACACATACAAAAAGACACCACAGCCTAGGCTTTGCTCTAATTACCTTGAGTTTTCTTCCTTAGAGACCTTTCAGTAATGGCCATTCAATGACCAATATTTCCATGTTCATAGTGTTCAGGATCCATGGTTGGATTGGATGAGTACCTGATAGGACTACCCTAACCTCCCTCCCATCCATCCTAGAGAGAGAGACTTTTCCTTCAACAGTCTATTTGAGAGTGAGGGAAAGAAAAACTTCAGCTATATGATTTGTTTGTTGTTTTTTAATTCTCTTCCTGAGTTTTGTCTAGTTTTATTTACTCTCCATATTTAGTCTATTTACAACTACTTCCTCCTGTCTCCCAGCTGTTTTATTTCTCAGAAGTTAGTTCTCTGGGTAGAAGCGTTGATGAACCCTTCTTTGATAAGAGAAAGAGTCCCTAAAAGGAGAACAAAAAATAATCTGTGAACAGAGGTCCCTGGAAGCCTTACATTAGCACATTGTTATATGTTGTGTCTTGCTTTGCCAGATTTTTAAAGCCAGTATGTTCACCATTGCTGTCCCTGATAATTCACTAGCTCTGGAATGAGTATCTTTGATTTTGGAAAAGGGATATAGTGACAAAGCAGAAAAGTGGGTGAAAACTATTAAAATTTAAAGAGTGTTATTTGCATACGTAGCCAGCAGCTCCTTGGCTTTATTTCTTGTGTTTTCCTGGGGTTGTTCACTGTACTTTAAAATGAAATTTGTATTCAGCTCCCTTGGTTTTATTTTGGTATTTACACAAACTAGTTTAACAACTTTGATTTGATTGGCTTGCATATAGAGTAAATGAGTATTTATTGTGTTTGGAAACTTTCCTGGGAAAACTTTAATCTGCTTGTATTAAACCCAAGATACAAAACATCAGAAATTATAAAGTAGCCTTTAAATTTCTAAAGTGGAAGCCATTTAGTAATACTTATTTCCTCTGTACCGGTCAGGTGTCTTATAATAAAGATGAATTCAGTAAAGGTTACCCGCAACGCTGTTTACCCCAGATGAGGTAGGGCAAGTCACAAAGGAAAACTAGTGAAAGGTAATTTTTTGAACATTAGTCAAAATTCAGGAGTAAGAGGCCAAGACTAACTTGGAGTAGGGTTTCAGATTAAGCAACTTGGTAGAGATTTATCAAACAAATTTTTGGCAAGCTATACTTCTGAACCTTTATTTATTTATTTTTTAAGAGAGAGAGAAACCTCAATCAGAGATACGTCCATCAGTTGCCTCCCTTACGCACCCTCAACCTGCACCCTTTCAGTGCACAGGACAACACTGAACCACCTGAATCACTCCAGCCAGGCAGCTGAACCATTAGTTAGTTGGAATCCTATAACAAGATTATGTTCTTTGGTATCTTCACTGCTTTGTCCCCTCTAGAAGTTACTTGGATGTGAGTGTAAGGTTGCCCAACTCTGGTGACTCTTCAGTAAAGTTGTTTAAGAAATGCCTATATCTTATTAACTTAGCTATGGTAGAAAGTAAATCATTGCTTATCTTTTTTTTAAATATGCTTCAAAAATTGTTTTATTGCTTTTATAGAGAGAGAAAAGGAGAGGGATAGAAAGATAGAAACATTGATGAGCTGCCTCCTGCATGCCCCCAACTGGGGATTGAGCCCACAACCTGTGCATGTGCCCTGACCATGAATTGAACCAGGGACCTCTTGGTTCATGGGTCCGATGCCCAACTACTGAGCCACACCACCTGGGCAATAGCTGCTTTTTTTAAGGTCTTGCTTTGTCCTCCACATGGTTATTTGCTTTAAGGATTTCCTTCAGGCATTTTGGGTTCTCTCCATTATTTTGTCCCAACATCTTCTCTATCCTCAAATTTTCCCTCTTTTTTGTTTTATCTACACTATTAAAAAAGAAATATGCAAATTGACTGTGCCTCCGCAACACCCATCATCAGCCAATCAGGAATGAGTATGCAAATTAACCCAACAAAGGTGGCGAGTTAATTTGCAGGCGCAGAGCGGTGGGGTGGAACGCCTGTTATGAGGGGGAGAGTAGGGGGCGGAGGGAGCTACAGGAGTGGTGCTCTGCCAGTAGCGAGGACTTGCAGGCTCCTGGGCGGCCAGGAGCAAAACCAGGGGAAGGAAGGCCTATTCTTGCACAAATCTTCGTGCAATGGGCCTCTAGTTTTAGTATAAGCATTTATTTGAACCATACTGATAACATGCCAGGGAGCAAGATTTCAAATTCTCCCAAATGTTCCATCCTTGGGTGTTTTGGTGCCTGTTTGTTTCCTGAGTTATGAACCATTGTTTCTGCTATTCTTGGAGCCCCTTCTCATACCATTCCCTACTGATTACCTTTTTGCTAGTTTCATCTCCTAGGAAACTACTCTGTAAATCAGAGCACATCAGCATTTAGAAATTGAGCCCTTTTGATAAATAACTCCCTTGGTCCCTAAAGATTCCAAGAGCCTCTAGGGTGAAGAAAAATGCTCTTGAGAATTTTTCATCTGAAAGGAAGTACAAGCCAGGAAAGTCAGTATTCAAACTTATCTGTCTTTCATTTTCCCTGTCTTATATATTTTCATACTGTACATTTCCATAAGTTGACAATACCTGTGTAGAGACAGGTAGGTGGTACCTACAGTCTAGACTGTGTTTGAAGTTAAATGTTTCCAGCCACTCCCAGAACAAATTCCTTTTCTCCCTCTCAGCCTATGGGGTTTAACATAACTCCAGAAAAAAATTATCAGAAAAGTTTTTTGGAAATCCCTCTTTAGAAGCCTAGAAAGATAAATTATTGGAAGAAAAGCAGTTTGTTGCATATGATTGCTTAAAAATAGGGTCCAAAGAACACTCACTGACTGTAAAGATCTTCTTTTTTCTTTTTTGTAATAAAACATTTGTTTCATTTGGGAATTCTTTTCCTATCTAGTTCAGAAACTGGAACGAGGCCACAGGTAGAATTTTATTTATGTCTGATCTTTTGATTTTTAGCACTTTGTCCTAGTTTTTTAAAGTTCCTTTAATGTGGTTGTGCTGTGAAAAGTAAAAAGAGTTTAGAGAGCATTACACCTGACTTAATAGGAGTGTGTGTGTGTGTGTGTGTGTCTGCACGTGCACACCTGTGTATGCACACACAAGCAAGGGATCATTCTGGATCACTCTGGTTTGTCAGCACTACAGTGAAATTTTAGTTTGATTTGAATATTGGAAATAACATTTATGTAGATAAAGAAATAACTATGGGTCAGGTTTGGTATTTTGGAGATTTATGTCATATGAGGTAGCTACGTATTATACATTTGCTTGATTCTCTGGTCTGACTAGAATGCTTGCTCCCCTATCCAAGGGGCAGCAGCAGAGCTAACACCATCCTACCTAATAATAGACAAATATGCAAATTGACCATACCTTCGCTATGCCCATGATTGGCCAGGAGGCGTGGGGGGGCAGGACTCGGGGTGGCCGGGGTAGCTGATTGGGCCGGCGGGATGCTGAGCTGCGTCGCCAGCAGCGGCACGAGCTCAGCGTCTGCGCCATGGCTGTGCTGCGGCACAGAAGGGGCCTCTGGGGCAGCGAGCTGAGTGCCTGTCCGCTCAGGCAGCAGACCTTTCAGAAGCCTCCGCCACGCCGGACGCTTCTGAAAGGCCTGGTTCACCAGTGATTGAAAGGAAAGCATGGGAGTTGGGTGCCTGTCCACTCAGGCAGCAGGCCTTTCAGAAGCCTCTGCCACGCCGGAGGCTTCTGAAAGGACTGGTGCACCAGCGATCGAAAGCGTGGGAGCTGGGTGCCTGTCCACTCAGGCACCAGGCCTTTCAGAAGCCTCTGGCGCCTGGTGCACCAGCGGACAGGCACCCAGCTCCCCGTGATCAAAAGCGAAAGCGTGTAGGGGACCCTACACGTGCATGATTCAATCATGCACTGGGCCTCTAGTGCTGTCATTAATCAGCTTGGGGAAAATATCACAAAGGTTATGGAACAGCCTTCTAGATTTTGAGTAGAAACACCAACATTGGGAGCTATAACATGAGCTGACAATCTGGAACTAACTGTTTTTGTTTTGCTTTGTTTTTTGCTGTTGTTAATCCTCGCCTGATATTTTTTCCCATTGCTTTTCAGAGAAAGTAGGAGAGAGAGACAGACAGACAGACATCTGTGTGTCTGACACATCGACTGGTTGCCTCCAGCACACGCTCTGGCTAGGGGGCAGGGATCGAACTCATGACCCTTTGCTTCAAGGGCCTATGCTCTAACCAGTTAGGGACACAGGCCAGGACAGAACTAACTGTTTTGATAGTGGAAGGACCAGACAGTCAGTTTGTTTGCTTGTAAAGAATGTGTCTGACCAGAGGACCTGTGTGATTTACCACTAGGAGCAAACTTTCAGAAGGCAGGATCTTGTGTAAATTAGGTCCTATGACAAAGCTAATATAGGGTTTCTTCTAATGTTTGTTATTGTCCCCCTGACTGTGCTTCTTCGCTTCTTTTTATTAGTCACTTGGCACATAAGCCATTTGACTTGATCTTGTATCCATCTTTCTAATTTCTTTTTCTTGGCAACTTCTACTGGACACTGGATATATGTAATTAGTGGAAAACTTGGCTGTTTGTTTTAAGCTGCGACATTTTATTTATTAATTTATTTTAAATCCTTGCCCGAGGACATGCTTAGAGAGAGGAAGGGGTAGGGGGAGAGGTGAGAGAGAAACATCTTATCAGTTGCCTTCCGTTCAGGGATCTAACCGGCAACCTTTTGGTGCACAGAACGATGTTCAACCAACTAAGCCACTCCAGCTGGGCCTTAGTTGTACATTTGTTTTTAATGTGTTTTTGTTGATTTTAGAGAGGAGGGGGGGCGGACATTAATTGACTGCCTCCTGCACCCTCCTTTCCCCCCCCCCCCCAATTGGGGATGGAGCTGCAACCGGGCATATGCCCCAACTAGGAATTGAAGCAGCAATCTCTCTGTGTACTGGACAAATGCTCAACCAACAGCCATACCAGCCAGGGCCCTTAGGCGTTGTTTTGTTTTGTTTTGTTTATTGAGTTCAGAGAGGAAGGGAGAGGGATAGAGAGATAGAAACATAAGTGATAAGAGAGAATCACTGATCAGCTGCCCCCTGCACGCCCCCTACTGGGGATCAAGCCCACAACCCAGGCATATGCCCTTGGCTGGAATTGAACCCAGGACCTTTTAGTCCGCAGACCAACACTGTATCCACTGGGCCAAACCAGCTAGGGCCCTTAGGAGTTTTTGACAGTCTTCCCAGTTTACCTAAAGACACCCTTGCTCTGGCTAGGTAGCTCAGTTGGTGAGAGTGTCGTCCCCATACACCAAGATTTCTGGTTTGATCCCTGGTCAGGGCAGATAAAAGAACCAACCCATGAGTACATAAGTCAGTGGAACAACAAATCAGTGTTTCTCTCTCTCTCTCTCTGTTTCTCTCTCTCTCGCAAATCAATAAAAAAATTTTTTGTTGTCATTGGTTTTTTTGTTGTTGTTAATTCTCACCTGAGGATATTTTTCCATTGATTTTTTAGAGAGAGAAACATAGCTGTGAGAGAAACACATTGATTGGTTGCCTCCTGCACAAGCCCCGACCAGGGCCCAGGCCAGGGAGGAGCCTACAACCAAGGTAAGTGCCCTTGACCGGAATCAAACCTGGGACCCTTTGGTCTGCAGACCGATGCTCTATCCACTGAGCCAAACTGGCTGGGGGGGAGGGGGGAAAGGCTCACCTGTTTCCACATGATACTAATACTTACAATGATTAAACTTATCATAGCCTTTTTTAAAAAAAGATGTTTTTATTTTTAAAACTAGTGGCCCGGTGCACGGATTCGTGCACACTGAAAGGAAATTAATTAGAAGAAAGATTTTAATATTGCTATTCGCCCTTTCTCTATAATAGAAGTGTCAGAGATGAAAGAAAATTAGTAAAATGTATATGAAAAATCCTATATAATAAAAGCCTAATATGCTAAGTGTCCGACCGTTCATTCGACCAATCACTATGATGCACTCTGACCACCAGGGGGCAGGCGCTCCCACGGTCCCTCCCCAACTCCCAATTGGGACTGGGCGAGACGGGCCAGACACACCCTGGAGTCCTCCTGTGGGCCCTCCCTGGCCCCGATTGTGCACCAGCCGGGTCCCTTGGCCTGGCCTGTGCCCTCTCACAATCCGGGACCCCTCTAAACAAATGTACAGAGGGGGATGTCAGAGAGCTGGTTTTGTCCCAGTATCTGCCAGCCAGGCAGGGACCCCCCACCAGTTCATGAATCCATGCACTGGGCCTCTAGTAATATATAAATTGGTTAATAAATAAATAATAACATGATATAACAGTAACATTGATAAAAACAATGACTGATAAATTGATTAAACTGGCAGACGGAAGGAGGGTCGGCCACTTAGCCTTTTTTATATATATAGATTTTTTTTTATTATTGCTTTCAAAGAAGAAGGGAGAGGGGGAGAGAGAAACATCAAATGAGAGAGAATCATGGAACAGCTGCCTCCTGCTCGCCCCACAGTAGGATCGAGCCTGCAGCCTGGGAATGTGCCCTGACCGGAAATTGAACCTTGACCTCATGGTTCATGGGTCAGTGCTCAACCACTGAGCCACGCCAGTTGGGCACTTGTCTTAACCTTTAAGGTCATGATCTCTGAGAATCTCAGAAAGTAACATGTAGAAAACATTTTGTAAAATGATACCACATTTCTTGATATGATTTGCTCATATCAGATCAATTTTTGCCTTCAACATATAAATTGGCTCAATTTGTACTGTAGATATTGTAAAGAAGCCATATTTATGGCTTTTAATTTCCTATGTATAATATGTGTGGTATAGATTTGATTCTGTTTATATTGCCATTCATTCTTATAAAATTGATTTTTAAAAGGTTAGTTTTTTAAACATAAAATTAACAATTTATTGTTAATTTAGTAAACACAAATTATAACATTTCTTGAAAAAAAAAACATTCCTTAGCTTTCCTAGTATGCTGTCAGGTTAAGAGATCAAGAGACCTTAAACGGAAGTATCCTATAATGTAGTGAGTCTTTGCCATAGATTTTTTTAAATAACAGCTTTATTGAGATAATTTACATACTATAAAACTTACCCCCTTTTATTTATTTTTTTATTGGTTGAGAGAGAAACATCAATTAGTTGTTCCACTTATTTATGCATTCATTGATTGCTTCTTGTATGTGTCCTGGCCTACCCCCTTTTTTAAAATTTATTTATTTATTTTTTAACATTTTTATTGATTTCAGAGAGGAAGGGAAAGAGAGAGACAGACAGAAACATCAACGATGAGAGAGAATCACTGATCAGCCATCTCTCGCATGCCCCCTATTGGGGATTGAGCCCACAACCCAGGCATGTGCCCCCTGACCGGAATCAAACCCAGGATCCTTCAGTCCGCAAGCCAACGTTCTATCCACTGAGCCAAACCAGCTAGGGCTGGCCTATCCCCTTTTTAAAGTGTGCAATTCGCTTGGGTTGTTTCTTCAGAGTTATGCAACAATCACTGCTGTGTGATTTTCATCAGCCCAAAAAGAAACCCCCCATTCCCGTTACCAGTCATTCCCTATTCCACCTTGGCAATCACTCCTTTCTCTGTGTCTAGGTTGCCTGTTCTAGACGTTCATGTCCTTTGCCCGCTTTTAATTTTGGTGTGAAGTCCACCTGATCTAAATAATCTTATAAATAGAAATTTTCCATGCTGTTTGGGTGTTAATGAGAGCTCATTATATTTGCATTTCTGAAACCAAGAAGAAAGATGAGAAAAGCACCTTAAGGAATGCAACTTACAGGAACCTTTTTTGAAAAGGAACCAGGTGAATGAACTCCCCAGGTGATTTTGTGCAATCAAGATTAAGAGCTTTATTTTAAGGGAAGTGTGTGTTGTAGCTCTGAGTATCCTTTGATTACTCTGATACAGTCCCTACCTTCCTAGTCACTTTAAGAGTGATCTGTTTCTAATGTTTTAGGGAAATCTCTAACTCCCTTTATTAATGAGACACATGAACTTAAACTCTTATGTGGTACTTGAATCTCTTGTGTTATTCTTTCTTTCACAGCAATGGCACAAGCATGATATCATTGATCATTCCTCCCAAAGACCAGATTTCACGAGTGGCAAAAATGTTAGCAGATGAGTTTGGAACTGCGTCTAACATTAAGTCACGAGTAAACCGCCTTTCAGTCCTGGGAGCCATTACATCTGTACAACAAAGACTCAAACTTTATAACAAAGGTAATCTGGAGAGGGGGTGGGAGGGCAATGGGGGGATAAGGACAGATATGTAATCTCTAATAATCTATACTAATAAAAGGGTAATAAGCTAATTAGACCAGGAGACCTTCCGGACAAAGCCATGGTGGCGGGGCTGAGGCAGAGGCAGTTAGGGGTAATCAGGCCAGGGGGAGCAGTTGGGGGTGAGCAGGCCAGCAGGCGGGGGCAGTTGGGGGCAATCAGGCCAGAAGGGAGGGCAGTTAGGAGTGATCAGGCCAGAAGGGGGAGCAGTTGGGAGAAATCAGGCCAGCAGGCAGAGTGGTTAGGGGCGATCAGGCAGGCAGGCAGGTGAGTGGTTAGGAGCCAGCGGTCCCAGATTGTGAGAGGGATGTCCGACTGCCAGTTTAGTGGGATCGGGCCTAAACCGGCAGTCAGACATCCCCCAAGGGGTCCCAGATTGGAGAGGGTACAGGCCGGGCTGAGAGGACCCCACCCCTCATCCCCCATGCACAAATTCCGTGCACTGGGCCACTAGTACCTTAAGAAAGAAAGAAGAAGAAAAAAGAATATAAAGATGCTCAACTTCACCAGTTTTCAGAGAAATATACATCAAAGCCACTATGAATTACCACTTCACACCCATTAAAAGGTCTATTATAAAAAATAAAAATCACAGAAAACAGCAAGCCTTGGTGAGATGTGGAAAAATTGGAATGTTTGTGCATTTCTAATAGGAATGTAAAATAATGCAGTTGCTGTGGAAAACTGTGTGGTGGTTCCTCAAACATTAAAAATAAACTACTGTTTGTAAGAAGAAGAAAAAAAGTTAATCTGGAGCTTGATCATTTTTCTCCTCTGCTTTGTTTGTATTGGTTATATTTTCCACTTGGATCCTGCCATTAGGCTTTTGGTCACTAGCGTTTCCTTTCAAAGGTGTCCCTTTGACCTTGGAATTTAACCCCCTTTTTTTTAAGTTATTTTTTGAAAGTTAAGTAGTATTAGTATTAAAACATCTCAATTAAGTTTCAAATTCCAAGATGGAATTCTGCCTGAGAGATTTGTAGATATTTCTGCTTTATTTAAATTGGGATTTTAAAGGGCAGGGATTATAGGCTGTGGAATCATTTTCTATGGTTAGCTGTGGGTTTATGTAGAGAAATTGTTTGTGTTTTTTTGCAGTACCTCCAAATGGCCTGGTTGTTTACTGTGGTACAATTGTTACAGAAGAAGGAAAGGAAAAGAAAGTCAACATTGACTTTGAACCTTTCAAACCAATTAATACATCATTGTATCTGTGTGACAACAAATTCCATACAGAGGTAAGAAGTTCAAGCACAGACTATTTTCATCACCCTCAGAAAAAACCCCATACCTACTAACAATCACTCCCATTTTCTATACCCCCCACAAACACACCAATATCCCTCCTCTCTCTGCTACCACTAATCTATTTCTATCTCTGTAGATTTACTTATATTGGCATTTCATATGAATGGAATCAATACAACTAGAGGCTTTTTGTGAATGGCTTCTTTCACTTAGCATAATGTTTTCAAGGTTCGTCTATGTTGTGGTATTTTTTTTTAATATATTTTTATTAATTTCAGAGAGGAAGGGGGAGATAGAAACATCAGTGATGAGAGAGAATCATTGATCGGTGGCTGCCTTCTGCACGCCCCCTCCCCCCAACCCCCTCCCCCCCCCCCCCCCCCCCCCCCCCCGCCCAGGATTGAGCCTGCAACCTGGACATGTGCCCTTGACCGGAATTGAACCCAGTGCCCTTCAATCCACAGGCCCGACACTGTCCATTGAGCCAAATCGGCTAGGGCTATGTTGTGATATTGAATCTGTACTTCATCCTTTTTATTGCCAGATATTTGCTACATTTTATTTATCTATCAGTTTATGGGCATTTGCATTCCCACTATTTAGGTATTATGAATAATGCTGCTTTGAACATACATGTACAGGTTTTGTGTGTGTTTTAATGTTTTTATTGTTTTTTGAGAGAGAAATACCAGTTGCCTCCCAAATGCTCCCCGAAGGGGGACCAAACTTAGAACTTGGGCATGTGCCCTGACCAGGAATCGAAACAGTGACTTTTTGATGCATGGGATGATGCTCAACCAACTGAGCCACACTGGCCAGGGATACATGTACATGTTTTTGCATGACCATGTTTTCATTGCAGGTAGTATATACCTAAGAATGGAATTACTGGATCCTATGGTAACTATGTTTAACTTTTTGAGGAATTGCAAGACTGTTTTTTTGTTTTTGTTTTTGTTTTAATATATTTTATTGATTTTTTTACAGAGAGGAAGGGAGAGGGATAGAGAGTTAGAAACATCGATGAGAGAGAAACATCGATCAGCTGCCTCCTGCACACCCCCCACTAGGGATGTACCCGCAACCAAGGTACATGCCCCTGACCGGAATTGAACCTGGGACCCTTCAGTCCGCAGGCCGACGCTCTATCCACTGAGCCAAACCGGTTAGGGCTGCAAGACTGTTTTTTTAATCATTGTATCATTTTAAGGGTGGGTATTTTCAAAAAATAGAAGAGTTTTATCTTTATATGACACACTGAAAGACATGATCATTGATCATTTTTTAATAAAGTGCTAAGTTGGATTTGGATAACTACAGGTGAAGAAATAATTGGCTACTTGGTCTCCTTTTCTCCCTTATGTACCTATGATGCTTGCCTGTATTCCTTGAACTCTTCGTGTTCATGCTCACAAATTATAAAATCTTTACTAATAAGACTTTAAGAGCTTTTTTTTTCTCACCTATAAAACTTTTGAGTGACAGAGCTGCCATAAGATGAACGTTAGGGTGGAAAGGAAACCTCATTAGAGTGACCTAAATCAGTCAACAATAGAACAATCAGTAATTCACAGCTGGCTCCTAGTTCAGTTTTTTGCCTTTCATCAACCTAGGGGAAAATCTCTACAGTGGAATTAGAACTGACACTTGTCAATTCAGTTTACAGTGGATGGTTTTTGCTCACTTGACAGGAAGCCCAATTCAAGTTGGGTCTTGGTTGGTGCATAGATGGTTGAGACTGTTCTCCTCTTGGGTATCACATTCTTCTGGCAAAATCTTGATTGGGAGGCTCTTGGCCACCCTATCCCACTTACTATATCTGATTTGATGAAAGCAAATTTTGTATCTTACTGAATTTAAATAGTACTTGGTACTCATATTATCTAGCTTTAGCTTACTAAGTTTCCTCTTCCAAGGTACCATTTATTCTTACTAGCTTTATTTTTTCTTTAGTTGATATGTCAATAACTAGGTGTGAATGTGGCATATTGCATAACACAACTTATGTCCTGTTTAATAGGGATAATTATACCTTTTTATGAGGAATAAGTGTATTCCATGATGAGCAAACTTGTTAAAAACTTGCATTAATCAGGCCACCTAACAGCATTTCAGTAAAGCAAAAATTTTAACACGTGCAATATTTATGTCAATGCTAATTATCAAGCATAGTTTGGTTAAAGATTGATTTTTAGTGATTAATCTGCTTTCTAATCAATTTTTGAAGAAGCTGTTTTCTTCCTTAGTTAAAATGGAATGGGTAATTTCTTAGCTCTAAAGAGGCTGCCATCTAGCAAGTCATCTAACAAGCCTATAGTATTCAAAGTCCATCATGAAAATTTTTGTCTATACAAATCCCAGGACTATTTAAATACTTGCTTTTTCAGGAGGCAGAAATATAGGGGATATACTGCTAATGTAGAAGAAGGGTTTTCCCCCATTAAAACTCAGAATCATTAGCTACACCACCTCTAAAATAAAATTGAGTTTTGGCCCGACTGGTTTGGCTCAGTGGTTGAGCATTGACTCAGGACCCAGGAGGTCACAGTTTGATTCCAGTCCGGGCACATGCCCAGGTTGCAGACTCAGTCCCCGGGCGGTGGGGGCGGGTGCGTGTAGGAGGTAGCTGATCAATGATGTTTCTCATCAATGTTTCTATCTACTCTTCTCCCTTCCTAGAGATAATTAAACATTTTTTAATTGAGTTTTGTATCTTCCTATTAATGATGCTTAAGACATAGGAGTTAAACATTTCCAAACTAGATTATTATATAGACTATTTCTTGGTTTTGTATTCATGTACTACTCTAGAGTTGATTTACAAGATATTTGCTATGATGAATATTGCCTATTAATGCTGGGGTTACTCATGGTAACAGAAAGTCAACATTTTTAGGTTAGACTTTCAGTTTGAATATTGTGTTCATAGACTACCATCAGTCTAAATCAAATCAAGGACTAGGGAGAATTTAAGCCCTATAACTCTGGGTTTTGTAATCATGTACCCAGGTCAATTTTATGAAAGGTTTCATATCAATATCATTGGCTTTTTCCTACATCAGAAATTCAAAATTGTTTCTCTGAGTTTCGTATTTATAGCTGAAGTCTATAAATTACTCCATAAAATGGTCTTCCTGTGGTATTCATACCATACTGAGTGCAGTGAAAGGGCTTTATATTGTCCTTTCAGAGTTATGACCTTATCAAAACTTTGAGATTTATTGTATGGTGCTTGTGTTTGCTTTTCAGGCTCTTACAGCACTACTTTCAGATGACAGCAAATTTGGCTTCATTGTAATAGATGGTAGTGGTGCACTTTTTGGCACACTCCAAGGAAACACAAGAGAAGTCCTGCACAAATTCACTGTGGATCTCCCAAAGAAACATGGTAATATAGGAAGAGAATATGAGCCCATTTGCTTTATATCTAGCAGTAAAGAAACAGATAGTACAATGGGGGTGGGGATGGGGGTGGTAAGTCCAGATGATAGAAGCATCATGAAATGACTCCGTGGTGCTTATGGCTCTTTTTTTTTTTTTTTTTCTTTAATATATATTTTATTGATTTTTTTACAGAGAGGAAGGGAGGGGGATAGAGAGTCAGAAACATTAATGAGAGAGAAACATCAATTCAGCTGCCTCCTGCACACTCCCCACTGGGGATGTGCCCACAACCAAGGTACATGCCCTTGACCGGAACCGAACCTGGGACCCTTCAGTCCACAGTCCGACGCTCTATCCACTGAGCCAAACGGGTCAGGGCATGGCTCTTCTCTTGACAGGAGAATTAGTAGTCACTCTCTGAAGACAAGTAAATGTTTATGCCAAATATTTATTTAAGGATATAGTGATTTTTCTCTGTCCTTTTTGGGGGGTGATAGTATGATTATTTAGTTAATTTTTAATTAGCAAGACATCTTGTACTTCTTAATATTTTACTTTTTCCTCACCACTTTTGTGTCAAAGGTAGAGGAGGTCAGTCAGCCTTGCGTTTTGCCCGTTTAAGAATGGAAAAGCGACATAACTATGTTCGGAAAGTAGCTGAGACTGCTGTGCAGCTGTTTATTTCTGGGGACAAAGTGAATGTGGCTGGTCTCGTTTTAGCTGGATCTGCTGACTTTAAAACTGAACTAAGTCAATCTGATATGTTTGATCAGGTAAGAGACGTAAATGCTCCATTATGTAATTTTTGGGTGGGAGCCACTTGGACATGCACATCTTTTTTATTTTTACTGCTTCTGAGTTGGTGAGATTTCGGGTGTTTATTAGGAAACATTCCCCTGTGCTTTTCTGGGCCTTTTCACTTTTGAAATCAGCCATTTTGAGATAGGATCTTTCTAGTCTTATAGAGGCCTTTGAGTGGGTTGTCATATTTGGCTTTAAAATGAAATTTGATTTCAAAAAATTAGGAACTGGCTTTTTCTTTTTCTGATTTATTCTTGTAGGTAAGTAAAGCAGTGATATGACAGGGCTTATTAAGCCTAAAGCATTTAATCCAGAAAGATCTTTTGGTTATGATGTGGGCTTGGCCATAAGACACATTCCCAAGGTGTTCTCATTGTGGGTGAGGGAGGTAACATTATGGTTACCTCCATAAGGCTCACCAACTAAGTTGTCTTGTACTCTACTACCTTACATAGCAAGAACTAACAATTCTCCCTTTCCTTCCCAAGAAATTTAGTTTTGTTTATATTTAATGAGTTATATAGGTCCAATAGAATGTGCGATATGATTGGTTGAGGAAGTATATCCTGGCAGTGTTGCTCACTGAGACCTGCTAATGAATAAGTTGGACCCTTTCCCCATGTTCTCCCTCTTTAGACTTCTGTGATCAATTGCCAAGTTTTGCATGCCATTAAGAGGTAGTGGGTCTTAGTGAAAGTGTTTTGAAGTACTAATTGTGCTTTTTCTTTTTTTCATTGTGTCAGAGGTTGCAATCAAAAGTTTTAAAATTAGTTGATATATCCTATGGTGGGGAAAATGGATTCAACCAAGCTATTGAGTTATCTACTGAAGTCCTCTCCAACGTGAAATTCATTCAAGAAAAGAAATTAATAGGTATCAGTGGAATGCAAATTATTTACTTATTCTGTGAAATGTTTTTTTATATGTTTATACATGATTGTACATATGAAACATGATGCTTAAAGGGTAAGAGGAAGATTTAGCATTTTTATTAAGATGTTCCACAGTGGAATCATTTTAATCTTTCTTAGTCATTAGGTCTAATAAATGTGTTTGTATTTGCACTATTTTTACCCTTTGGCAATAGTTCAGTCTTTTTATATAATCTATATTATAAAAAGCCCGTGGCCATAACGCCCTAACGACCAAACAACCGGTCACCATGAAGTTCATGGAGCACCTCTCAGTCCCTCCCCCACGGCCCACAGGCTCCTATCACAGCACAGCCGGCAGGCGGGTGGGGCAGCGGGCGTGGCGAGGTGTGGTGGGTGGGTGGGCAGGGCTGCAAGCACAGCAGGGCAGGTGGGTGGGGCCATGAGATTTTGCACGCTGGACTTCTAGTCTGTATATATAAGACCCTAAACAACCAGTCGACCATTTGACTGGTCGCTATGACGTGCACTGACCACCAGGGGGCAGACGCTCAACGCAGTGTGCTCCCACAGCGGGAGCACCACTCAGCTGATGCAGCTCACCTGATGCGACTCATGGCTGGCAAGCGCAGCTGCAGCTGCGCGAGCCTCTCCAGTCTCTGGCAGGAGCAGAGCGCTGCCCAGACCTGGGCTCAGGCTCCTCCCTGGCCGCCTGCCACTTTGTGCACTACTACATCCCTCAGGGGATGTCGGACTGTGGACTGCTGGTTTCAAAAAACCAATCCCCTCCTCTGAAGGGGTCCCAGGTTGCAAGAGGGCACAGGCCAGGCTGAGTGACCCCACCGGTGCACAAATTCGTGCACTAGGCCTCTAGAATATATTTTATATGTTTATATATACACACACACACACTAGTATGTATGTATTTTTTCCCCCCCTGAGAGGGAGGGTGAGAGAGAGAAAAATAGAAACATCAGTGATGAGAGAGAATCAATGATCAGCTACCTCCTGCACGTCCCCTACTGGGGGTCAAGCCCACAGGCCCCGGCCATGTGCCCTAACCAGGAATCCAGAGTCAATTTTTGGAGCCTCACCTAGTGGTATTTTCTTCACTGGTTCTGAGCACTTTTTTTTTTTTTTAATTTCTTTATTGATTTCAAAGAGGAAGGGAGAGGGGGAGAGAGAGAGAAACATCAATGATGAGAGAGAATCATTGATCGGCTGCCTCCTGCACGCCCCCTACTGGGGATCGAGCCCGCAGCCCAGGCATATGCCCTTGACCGGAATCTATCCTACGATCCTTCAGTCTGCAGGCCGACGCTCTATCCACTGAGCCACGCCGGCTAGGGCAAGCACTTACTCATTTTTAAGTTGATTTTTTAATATATCTATCTCTCTTGATTTTGAGTGTAAGAGGGACTATATCTACAAAGGAAACTTTAATATATGTCCTTATTGACTTGTCCCTACTTACAGGACGATACTTTGATGAAATCAGCCAGGACACGGGCAAGTACTGTTTTGGAGTTGAAGATACACTAAAAGCTTTAGAAATGGGAGCTGTAGAAATTCTAATAGTCTACGAAAATCTGGATATAATGAGATACGTCCTTCATTGCCAAGGCACAGAAGGTATGAGAATTAGAAAATCAAGATTGCTGTTTATTACTGACCTATGTATTAAGGAATCCTGGGGTGGAGCTTTAGGAGAGATGACAGATTGCAGGATCAATCAGAAGGCAGATCTATACCTTGTTCCCATCTCTTTCATTCTGTAGCATATTCCTGCATAGTTTCTGCTTGAACTGATAAATGTCTACTTAAGATTGTTAAATTGTTGGAGAACAGGACTGTATCTTGATGTCTTTGGTGGTTCCTCATGATAGGAGCAATGTACCCAGTAGACACTTGATGCTTGCTGACTAATCATATGGGGGGAAAGTTGATAGAATAAGTTCAGGAGCCCTTTTATCTAACCTAACTCATCTCATGGTGTTTATACTTGTTAGCATGTGAGAACCAAGTTAACACATTTTTCCCCCCATTACTGCAGAGGAGAAAATTCTCTATCTAACTCCAGAACAAGAGAAGGATAAATCTCATTTCACAGACAAAGAGGTATGTGATTGTTTTCTTGGTAATACATGCAAGGAAAGACGAATCCATATGTTAGAGCACTGGCAGTGTAGAGTATCCACCTGGGAAACCAAACCTCCTATTTGTCAGTTGGGGGTGACAGGAGGTGGTCAGCTACTATCCGCCACATACCAATCTGATTCCAAAGAAAGAGGCCAAGTCGTGGTTACTGTGATTATTTAAGTTAAATATTCTCATCCTCGAAATAGTGATGAAGAACATTTATTTTTTCAAAAAATATATTTTTATTTCAGAAAGGAAGGGAGAGAGAGAGAAATATCAATGATGAGCCCACAACCCGGGCATGTCCCCTTACCGGCAATCGAACCCATGACCTCTTCATTCATATGTGGACGCTCAACCACAGCCATGCTGGCAGGCAGAGGTAGATTTAATTTAGTAGTGCCTCTCCTGCCCCATGAAATCTGTGCTGCTTTTTTACTTATTGTATTAGCTGTGTTGCTGAAATGGCTTCTTGAGGTTTTGTGTAAAAGCATCAGTAGAGCTTAAGGTGCCACCTGCCCAGCACCACAGGTACTAGGTTCCTTCATTTCTGAGATTAAGACTTTATTTTGATAAGGCTGCTCCCAAAAACAATTCTGTGTGTCTCTTCTGGGCCGTTTGAATGCCTAGAGACCCTTTACAACAGCCTGGCTTCTAGAGACAACAGTAGGATCTGTAAGTGTGTGTTGACATTTCATTGTTGATGCTAGAGCCTGGGGAAGAACGTTAATTGAAATAATCAGAATTTCTGTGTTGTTACAGTTATGTCACCAGAAACCAGAATTCACTTAGAGAGTTTTACACACATATACATAATGAGAGGGAGAATGATGGGGGGCAGGGGAACAAGAGTTGCTAAGTCTTGCTATATTCTAATCTCACTGTTTCTGTATCTCATGGTCGCCCCTGAAGACAGGACAAGAACATGAACTAATTGAGAGCATGCCCTTGCTGGAATGGTTTGCTAATAACTACAAAAAATTTGGAGCTACATTGGAAATTGTCACAGATAAGTCACAAGAAGGATCCCAATTTGTGAAAGGATTTGGTGGAATTGGAGGTGAGTAGCCAATTAGAAACCTAAACTTAAAGCCAGGCCCAAGGCATTTCCAAAATAACATTACTTCAGGTGAGGTGTGCTCATCTCATCTCATCATCCACTGAAGGAGGAGGGTAGAGGCAGCACGTGGCTGCCTGTTCCATGGTTGGAAGCATTTTTTTTAATCATTGCCTTTTAGCTTTCTTTAATTCTGCAAGGGAATTGGGCCTTCCTCATTCTGTTGAAGACTGGTGATTTCCTCTTTGGTTTGTGTCCCCAGGTATCTTGCGGTACCGAGTAGATTTCCAGGGAATGGAATACCAAGGAGGAGACGACGAATTTTTTGACCTTGATGACTACTAGGTAGTCGACATGGGTCCGGCAAAATGTGCCTCACCCTCCAGCATCCAACCCAAGGAGCATACCCGTGGTGGAATCCAAACAGATCCCTGCCTTACAATTGGAACATTTCCAGAACTTAATCCATGAGCATTGGATACTGAAAAGAAAACGGAAACAAAACCAGACCCAACCCTACACTTTGGTTTGTCATGGTGTCAGCGCAGCAGCAGCCTACAACTAAGTTCCTAAATGCCACTTTGGACTAATTTAAACAAGAATCCCAGTTTTTACTTTTACTCGATGGTGAAATTGGTTGCTCTTGTATTTTATGGAAAAAAAATGATTTTTTTAACCTTCATACATAGAAGCAAAAATACTTTAACTGCTGTAAACCTTCAAAAGTTAATAGACATGAGATCATACTGATTTGTTTCTTATTTTGATTGGAAAAAATTAAATTGCTGCATTTCGCAGTGACCCATTTACATGGCATTCTCAGCTTAGACTGCAGAAGAAGAAATATATGTGGTGAAATGTTGGAATCATTTCTCTTGGTCTCTTGTTTAATGTTGAAAGGGTGATCTAATAGGCAATTTCACTCCCTCACACTACCCGTCCCCCCTCCAGACTGTTAGTTTCAAGGATGCAAATTGCATTGTCAAGTCAAGCTGACACATGAAGCATTTGGGCCAGTGCACTGTTTCCTTCCATGTGTTTTGCAGGCAAATTTGTGCTGGGGTTTTGGGAGCCCTTGGCATCCGTTGCTTTGACAAGGGTTCCCATAATCTTAGCCTAGAAACCAGTTTGGGATGCACATGTTGGGGCTTCTGTGCTATTGCTGGGAGTGGGATAAATAAAACATGCAATTTAAGTGGAAGCAAAGAAATTTAAAGATTATTTTGTTTGGGTCTGTCCTTGGTAAAGGGGAGGTGGTCGTGTTTTCCTTGCGTTGGATGGCATGAGATTATGTGAATATTTTGATTTTTTAAAGATGAACTGCAAGGTTCTTCACAGGAACAACAGATAAGACATGTGTGACTGCATGTAATTTTAACCCCTGACCTCCTGGTGGGGTGGGAGCATCTGTTTCGAATATGGGACTTGCAAGTACCTCTCATAGGAGAAAACATGAGAGGGGGGGTGGGAAGGGCGGGAAGGGATGGGACACAGCTTCTGGCACCAGGACATAACCATGTTGGGTCCAAAAGTGGGCCTGAAAACCTGAAGCTCATGCTTCACAGCTGGGCTGTGAGTTGGACTTGACCCCAGCTGACATGCAAGGTCATCATGTGCCCGAGGTGGTGACAGTGAACAAAGTGTATAGGATGTGCCCAGTGGTAGCAATGGAAAAAAGTATACCAAATGGACTTTGAAGGACCAAAGGTTTTAAAAGTCAGTTGGTATCACCTCACACTGATAGGGTAGTGGGGTGCATTTGGTTTTCAAATTGGGTACTTTCAACACTTTAGTGCCTGACTGCTGTTCTTCATTAACTTGACTCAGTCACTCGTAGCTTTATCGGTCTGAACCAGCTCCTTGTTCCTAGGTTGCAGACCTGCCTATCGTTCCAATAATCCTGTTTCACTTGAATGAAGGGAGTATGTCTTAAATGTAAAGTTTCTGGTTCTCACACTGTACTTTGAGGTCCAAATGACTGTCGATGTGTAACCTGATGTCTCAACCCCCAATGAGAAGAGTCAGTTCTTTGGTATTCACCATGCGGGAGGCTTCACTGGAACAGGCTTTTGCTTTGGGCCCTGCTATTTGTTTGCAGAGCACCCTAGAGCGAGCAAACATGCCCTCTTCGCAGCAGTACCTTAGGGTTTTGCCATTGTAAATGGGTCTAATGTGATATGACAAGACCAGAGAAATTGGATGTAAATTTACATTTTTGACTATGCTTATTGTTTCACATGATACATTTAGGGTATGCAGCTCCTTTTGTAGTTTTTATTTTTACTATTTAAGTTTGGAAATGATGCCAAATTTTTGTATTTCTTTAATCAATGTGTTCTCTTCGGTGATATATATTGCATTATATATTGATGTGTGTATCAATATATACTGATATGTATTACACTTAACATACAAACACATCAATATGAGGGGGTAAAAACCGTAGCCTTTGCATTCTCTATAGCCTCTACAGAGAGATCCTAAGCAGCAAAATCTTGGTGTCGTGATGTACAGAAATGGAGAAGAGTATTAAACCATATTTAAGAATATATTTTGTGTGCTTGAGATTCTTTAGGATTGTTCTTAGAAAGATCTGAATGTGGAGATTGAGTGAGCTCTCCAAGGTATGTGTCAATTTAGTCATGGCTGATAACTTTCAGCCTAAGATTTTAGTTGTCTTCACTGCATTTGCCTGTGGGAAGGTATATGCAAAGGATGTCTGAGTTCGTGATCTCAGTTAACACCAGAGGAAGGAGGTTCAAGTTGCTGGGGCCAAATTGATTAGTATCTTCGATTCCACATGCACACCAAAGGAAAACCTGCCCCCCTTCTTAAGGCATTTTAACTGTTGTCCCATGTAACTCAACATTCCATGGAGCTAGATGATGTACCCCATTTTACAGGTCAAAAGAGGTTAAGTAATAGCTCTTTAGTAGCAAAGCCATTTTATCCCAGTCCTAATTTCAAAATTGATTTTCTTTATATATCTGGTTTCCTTTGAGTCAATAGAATGGTCCAGATGGAAGAACAGAAACTAACCTTCCACTTGATCTTGCATACGTAACACTGTAGTGAAGTAAAAAGCTTTATGAGGCTGGCCCAGCTCAGCAGCAAGAGAGGATTTATTTGGTTTTCCCCAAGGTTAGGTGTTGGAGCTCCTCTGTGGTGCTTCAGGAAGCCCAGAGCCAGTGTGGTGCATGATTTGCTTTCTCCAGAAAACAATATTTTTAATGCAGTTGACCCATAATAGCACTTTTTCTGTCACTTTGTGTTTGTTTTTTCAGCATACTTTGGCCCCTTTTCTAATCAGATCTAGGCGATAACTGAAACCCAGTCACCCTCTGGGAAGGGCAGATGTGCCTGTGCATGCCTTTCCTCATGCATCCCTAGGTGCTGTTTGAAGTCAGAAGTTGGAAGGCAGCACAGTGGTGCCGGATATGTGAGCCGTTGTGCTCGCCTGTCTGGGCCTGCAGCACTTGCCATCTTTTGTTCTCTGGCTCCAGTTCTCATGCCATGATGCTCCCAGACAGGCACAGTGGATTCAGGGCTAAGCGCCAAGGTGGAATTTTAAGCCTTGTGCCAGCTTCTCTTTTGTTGCCAATTTTTGAATGAGCGCCTGTTGGGACTCCCACCTGCCAAGTCCCACCCTGAAGGGATTGTTCCTCCAGGGACATAGGGACTGACGAGCCAGAGAGTATGGAAGCATTGGGTGCCAGAGTTGATGAGGACATGGGTGAACAACAGGAACTAGAGATACATGTGAAATCAGTTTACCTCCAGGGTTCTCTAATAATCAACTCTAAACCCTGTCTGGGAACTCTGTTGTGGGTATAGTCTGAAATTGCTTGGTAAGGCTCAATTAAGAGTCCGGGGCCAAGTTGGCTTTTTGGACAAACAGCTCTGGTTCTGTCTCTGCCATTAGCTGTGCTTGTGGTTTCAGGTAAGTCCCTTTCTATCCCTGTTTCCTTACTGTAAGGAAGCTTGTGAATTTAAAGAGCCTTTTTTTAAAAAAAAAAATATTTATTTCATAAAGGAGAGGGAGAGAGAAACATCAACGATGAGAATCATAGATTGGCAGCCTCCTGCACACCCCCTACTGGGGATCGTGCCTGCAATCTGGGCATGAGCCCTTGACCAGAATCAAACCCAGACCCTTCAGTCCGCAGGCCAATGCTCTTTCCACTGAGCCAAACGGGCTAGGGCTTAAAGAGCCTTTTCAGATATAAAGCTATCAAGATAGGATTACAGTGAGCAAGATACCTGATATCTGGCTTTGCCAGTGAGATTTGGCAAATTACTCTCTGAGCATCAACTTTCCTAACTGTAACAATTAGATTATGGAAAGGATTAAATGTAATAAGGCATGTGAAATGCATAATACAATGCCTGGCACTTAGCAAGGACTCAAAGATGGAAGCTGCCAACCTTGGTCCTCCAGAAGGGACCAGGGTGAGTTTCTGCTGGCAAACCACAAGGTGGTGCTAGAGTTAAGGATACTGGCTGTGGAAGACTGGTTCTGGTGGGGAGTTGTGATGAGCATTAAGATATGCCTGGTAGTGCCTGGTAGTGGATAGAGCGTCGGTCTGCGGACTGAAGGGTCCTGGGTTCGATTCCGGTCAAGGGCATGTGCCTTGGTTGCGGGCACATCCCCGGTGGGGGGTGTGCAGGAGGCAGCTGGTCGATGTTTCTCTCTCATCGATGTTTCTAGCTCTCTATCCCTCTTCCTTCCTCTCTGTAAAAAAATCAATAAAATATATTAAAAAAAAAAAAAGATATGCCTGGTACAGCTTGTTTACCCTTAAAATTTAGAGTAATGAAGGGGCCAAACTTCCAAAAGAAGTGAACAGAGAGAAGTGTCCAGGACGTCCTCGAAGTCATTCTGAGCTTCAACCTACCCATCTGTAAAATAACTACAATCACTAATATTTGTTAAATCATTACCATGTGCCAGACAGGGTTTTAATTCTTGGAAAAACAATGAGGTAGATACTGTTGTATCTGCCAGTCCAAGTTCACAAGCTACTAAGTGGCAAAATCTGGGGCTCAAAGACAAGACTGTTTAGTTCCAAGACCAATACACACGCACGTCATTCCTTAAGAAGAATGCAACACTGCTGGTACTCCTGAGAAGATGATAGGTGGTGGGCCCACCTCACCAACCCTTGTGTTTTCAGAGACAACCAATGACTCAGATTGCATTTGGAAGGCACCCATCTAACAGTTCTGACCTTGCCCAACACACACACGCTTTGATGGTCAGCACAGCCATAGTTGAAGATGGATAAAAGGAGATCCCTTGGACTCTGTAGAAGACCCCTATAATTTATCCAACGTCTTCAAAGAAAAATACCTACATGTGTAGTGAAATTTCTCAAAGACTAAGGTTTCTGCCCCTGCTTTTAAATATGTCACTAGTAGGACAATTAACGAAACTGGAATGTGGACTATAGATAAAAGTATTAATGTTAAATCTATTCAATAACTGTACTGTGGTTATGTAAGAGAATACCCTTTTCCTTAGGAAATATACATTGAAGTATCAAAGGGGTTAAATAAGACATTCATTAAGGAATTTTTTGAATTTTCAAAAATGCAGAAGAAAAGGGTAAGAGCATCACTAATAATTTTGAGTTTTCATGACCATTATAGAACTAATGTGATAATGAGTGTTTAGGTTCTAACTGCTTCACAAGGTATTTAAAACACAACTTTGGTTTGATTGCTTATTCGAGTTTGGTTTTTACTCAGAATTTGGGTTTGACTCAGAGGTCAGCATTTAGAATAATTCTGCTAGAAGGGTTTTTTGTTTGTTTGTTTTTAGTTCAGGAGAAATCCCTACTCTGAATCAGCTAGTAAGAGGGGATGGGGTGTGGGCTGAGCCTGGGATTTGGGCCCAAACTGGAAGGAAGAGGAGCAGAGGCAAGGTCAGGAGAGGAGCTGCTGTCACATGTCTCAGACATGAAATCGGCTTTGGGTCTGGTCTGGTGCTGGCTGAGATGAGGCAGAATCAAGAGCAAGGGCTTTGGAGGCTGGGATAACCTTGGGGATGATGGGAACAAGGCAGAGCTGTACCTGGGAGCCTAGAGCCCATTCTCAGAAAGGACAAGTGTGTCACTAGACCAGTCCTTTATCTCCAGCCACATCCTTATGTAGCTCTGTTGCTCCATACTTTCATTTCTTAAGGAATCCTCATTTTAGCACCTGAAGGGCACCTTACATTCCAATTCCCTCGTTAAAGAGATAGAAGGCTGGAGCTCAGAGAGTAACATAATGACCTGTTGAGCTCTAGCAGCAAATTAGAGCCAACATGAGCACCTGATGTTACAACTCCAAATTCAGTGCTTTTAACACATGGATGATTTCCTTATTCTTCATCTAAGCCTTTTTCTCCTCCTTGTTAGGGATGAGAAAAGGGAGGATCAGAGAGAGTGAGCGAGCGGCCTGAGGCCAAAGACAAAGTTGGGAGGGGAAAGGTGGCCAACATCCAGGTGGGGTTATGAAAGCTGTTTCGAAGTCATTTTCCTGTGAGTCAGGGTTGGCTTGAGTGTGTAGATTAACTTGCTTGTCCAGCCCCCAGGGTTCCAAATTAGTCCCATCTAGGTTTCTCTGTCAGACTTCTGGCTTTTCCACTCTGCTGAGGGCCCTGCCTGGGCTCAGCCCCTCTGTTCTCCACCCCTACCCAAGGGCAAACCCATTTCCAGGGAAGCCTGGAGACCAGGATAGGAGAGTGGAAATTTCATAGAGGTTCTCTAAGCAGATACATCGAGGATCTTCTGAGGTAAGGGCAAGGATTCAGGGATGTTCTGCTACATGGGAAAAGGGAGGTGGGAACTGGGCTTGAAAATGAGGAGAAATCAGGGCTTGATGCAAGCGCCTGTCCCATGTTACATGGCTGTCCAGACGCAAGTACATTCCCAGCATAAGCTCCCCAGTGGGGTGAGATGGACCAACCTCCTGACACAGCCCCACTGGAGGGCCTGCAGAAGGGGACTCTGTACTAGGGCAGGATGTCACCGGGGAATAGGAGTTGAAGCTCCTCTAGGTAAAGACGCATTCCTGTGCTTAGGGCTAGAGGCCCTCCCCTACCTGTCAAACTGATTCTGAAGAGAGACTGTCTATTAGGGGTTCTGCCCCCGCCCCCCCCGGGGAGCTGAGCAAATGCCCTCAGGAACCCAGTCTCCTCTAGCTTTCAGTTCCCGTAGACAGAGCCCACTGCCACCTCTATTCCTTAAGTTGGACTTGGGTTAACCCTGTTCTCATTTTTTAATTCAGCAAGCAAGTCCAGACATTTCCTGTACACTGGGCCCTGTGCAAGATGCCGGGGTACAGTGGGGACCAACACAGGCATTAGCCCTACCGGTCAATGGTCCAGCAAGGGAGATAACAAGGAATGACAATAAAAAATTCAGTGGATAGAGCGTCGGCCTGCGGACTCAAGGGTCCCAGGTTCAATTCCGGTCAAGGGCATGTGCCTTGGTTGCGGGCACATCCCCAGTAGGGAGTGTGCAGGAGGCAGCTGATCGATGTTTCTAACTCTCTATCACTCTCCCTTCCTCCCTGTAAAAAATCAATAAAACATTTTTTTTAAAGAAAATTAATAAAAATGTAATCACAAGAGGAATAGTGGCAGTTAGGATGGAAAGAAAAAAATTATTTAAGGGATATTTAAGGGGAGAACTATCAGGGCTATTGACCATCTGGATATAGAAAATAAAGGAAAGGAAAGTGTTAATGGTGTTTGATTGCTTAGCTAAGTCGGTCCAATTAACCAGAAAAGGTGTACCAGAGAAGGCTGGGTCATGATGAGCTAGCAAGCCTCAAATCACAGAGGCTTAAAACAGCAAATGTCTGTTTCTTATTCAGGGAGTTTGGCTGGAAAGAATGAGGAGTATTAAAGGACGAGGGGAGGACAAGGTGGTTCCCCCTTCATCTTGGGGTGCCTTGACTGGTGAGCAGGGACCAGCCTGGACAGATGAGAGGTCGGCTTGGAGAAGCAAATGGATTTGTCCTGACTTGCCCTAAAGGCCAGGAAGCCACTGGGATTTCAGAACATTGATTTTTTTCACCCTGCTATCATTTTTGTTGATTACTAACAGCTTTATTGAGGTATAATTTATAAAATTCACTCCCTGTAAGTTTATTATTTTTTGAAATAAGTTTATACATTGTGCAAACATCAAATAATCCAGTGTCTATTACCTCAAAAGGTCTTTTGTATCCCTTTAAAGTCAGTCCCTGCTCCCACACCCAGCCCTACACGACCACTGATCTGCTTTCTATTTCCATAAGTTTTGCCTCTCCCAGAAACTTCATGTTACTGGAACAATACAATATGTAGCCTTTTATTCAAGCTTCCTTAACTTTGCTCCTTTCATTTAGGTAAATTTTTGAGATACATCCATGTTGTTCCATATTTGTTCCTTTTTATTGTTTTTTTATTTAAATTTATTGGGGTGACATTGGTTAATAAAATTATGTAGGTTTCAGGTGTACACTGCTATAATACATCACCTGTATGTTCCTTTTGTTAACGTAAAAAAACCATTGAAACCTGTAAACAATTTTTGTGAGTTTATTTGAGCCAAACTGTCGACATATGCCGGGAAGCAGAACCTGAACGAATTGAGATAATGCTCCGGAGAATGGCGGGTTACATTTGTATTTATACATTGCAATCAAAGGAGGGACATAGGTGGGATACATGAAATTCATTGGTGATAGATTAAGGAGGTGGGATAAAGCAAAGCGGTGGGAAACCCCTGGGATTGGATAAAAAGTAAAATGATGGACACATGCTTAGGTGGGTACAGGAACAATTAACATGATAATGAAGGAATTTGTGGTATCTGTCCTGGCGCCCACCACATTTGGTTGTGCCCCAGGGGGTCCAGAAAAAGGAAAGTTACAAGTTACCCAGACATTTCAAGGGTATGTTATTATAGATGCAAAAAGACAGATAGGCTCAGTTAAGGTAAAGGTTGACCTTGTCAGTGAAGATACTGGCCTAGGATGTAACTGCCCACATAACTGCGTTTAGTTAAAGTTTCATTTCAGACCATCCTTTGTAGTTACTTTAGGTCTCTGAGTTTGCAAGACTGTTGTGCAGGCCTCCCCTGAGCTGCTCAGGTCAGCATGTGGCCCCTTTCGTCCACACTTTTTATTGTTGAGCAGTGTGATACAATAAGAAATACAGCCCGGCTGGCGTGGCTCAGTGCTTGAGGGTCAACCTATGAACCAGGAGGCTGTGGTTCGATTCCCAGTCTGGGCACATGCCCGGGTTTCAAGCTCCATCCCCATATAGGTGGGGCATGCAGGAGGCAGCCAAGCAATGATTCTCTCTCATCATTGATGTTTCTATCTTTCCCTCTCCCTTCCTCTCTGAAATCGATAATATATATATATATATTTTTTTTTAAGGAAATACAGTTGACCCTTGAACAACTCGAGTCTAAACCATATACTCAGTTTAAGCTCATATTATTGTTGGGTCAACTGTACATATTTGATCTTTGTACCCAGTTCCTGACACACAGTTCCTAAAACCCTTGGAATCTCCTGGGTGATAAGTGTCTTTTGTATGCTAATGAATCGACTGGTGGCTGGAGGCCCTGGAAAGCTTCAGGATGGGGGCTGGTTACCAGAATATATGATTTACAGCAAGCATGTCAAACTTGAGGCCCACAATGAATATTTTTGCGACCCACCCAAGCCCTGACTGGTTTGGCTCAGTGGATAGAGCGTTGGCCTGCGGACTGAAAGGTCCCAGGTTCGATTCCGGTCAAGGGCATGTACCTTGGTTGTGGGCACATCCCCAGTGGGAGATGTGCAGGAGGCAGCTGATCGATGTTTCTCTCTCATCGATGTTTCTGACTCTCTATCCCTCTCCCTTCCTCTCTGTAAAATATCAATAAAAAATATTTTTAAAAAAATTTTGTAACTTAATTTTTACAATATCCTGTTATACATAATCTATATATATAAAAGCCTAATATGCAAATTGTCCCCACAGGAGTTCGATTGGGAGACCAGGAGTTCAATCGCTCGCTATGACATGCACTGACCACCAGGGAGTGGCGCAGAATGAAGGGAGGCCCCAGCTGGCAGCCAGCAGCTGGGGAAGGGAGGCCCTGGCCAGCAGCTGGAAGGCCCCGATCAGCCCTGATTGCCGGCCAGGCCTAGAGCCCCTACCCATGCACAAATTTCATGCACTGGGCCTCTAGTTATTAATAATGAACTACAACATTCACTAATGACTGATTACTATAATCATGTTGCATTCATTTCCCTTACACCCCTTACACGCAGGCACACTATTTCTCTCCACTAATACTAGCAGTGAATATTTTAGCAGCCGATTGCCACATCATTAGTCTTGTACTGACTTGTTTGGTGTGTGCAACAGGAAATATTTCGCTTTCTGAGAACAAGAAAAATAGGTTTATTTGCGTTCCGGTTATTAATTTGTGCAGTTATTCAGTGTCTGGTAAGTTAATGTTCAAGAAAAAAATATTAATTTTTATTAAAATGTTCTATTATTTTATGTTAACAATTGCTCATTTATTTCAACCCTTTGTATTCAGTATGTCTCTATTGAAATAAACCTACGTTTCTATGAAAATTGGAGCTTTTGTTTTTTTGAGGCCCACGTAAACTTAAACCTTGTTTATTTGGCCCGTGTTAGCCTTTGAGTTAGACATGCTTGGTTTACAGGGTTGGAACTTCCAGCCCCACCCAGAAGGAGAGAGGGGCTGGAGGTTGTTAATCACCAAGGGCCAATTACTTAACCAATGATGCCTAAGTAATGGCACTTCCATAAAACTCATAAATAATGGTGTTCAGACAACTTCCGGGTTGGTTAGTGAACACATTGAGGTACTAGGAGAGCTCCTTGCAATTCCACATGAATTTGAGGATCAACTTTTCCATTTCTGCAAAACGGCTATTAGAATTTTGATAAGGATTGCATTGAATCTATAGATTGCTTTGTGTAGTATTGCCATCCTAATCTTGTCTTCCCATCATAAACTCGAATGTCTTTCTCTTTATTTCGTATTTAATTTCAGCTGTGTTTTATAGTATTCTGTGTATGTCTTTTAGTACCTTGATTAAATTTGTTCCTAGATATCTTATTCTTTTGGATGCTATAGTAAATGAAATTACTTTCTTAATTTCTTTTTTGGATTGCTCACGGGTGGTGTCATTCTGGTTTTGATTTGCATTTTCTTGATGACTAATGATGTTGAGCACCTTTTCATGTGCTTATTAGCCATTCATATATCTTCTTACTCTCCAATTCTGCATCTCCATGATACCTTTCTTCTTCTCTTCTTTACTTTCAAAAAGCACTTAGCAACATATAATAAAAATTTAAAAAATTATTTTAAAAAAAAAGAAACAAAAAATAAGTCAAAAGCATTTAGCAGATGGGAAGGTAGCACAGTGCAGGGAGTTAACAACACAGACACACTGGAGCCAGATGCCCAGGTCCCACTCTACCAACTTTTTAGGTGTGTAATTTTGAGATGTTATTTCTTTCCATTTCTTTAAATTTAAAATAGGGTTCTTTGTTAAATAAACTAAGTTTTTATTTCATTTGTTACATAAAAGTGCCTACTACAGCTAAGCACTGTGCTAGACCCTAGGATACAGTCACGGAGCACAAAGAGACATAGTCGCTGTCCCAGTGGGCTTCCAGGCTAGTGGATCATTCCAATGAATGTGAAATCCCTGCTGCAGTTAACACTGAAGGAAGGCCACAGTGAGAGTCTGCCACAGAGGAATCTACCTGGCCAGTGAACTCACAGAAAGCTTTTCTAAAGACACAAGTGCTTGAATGAGCACAGGAGATGTAACCAGGCAAAGAGAAGGAAGAGCATCAGAGGTACAAGAACAACATGTGGGGGCTGGGGGAGTACAGTTGAGGAGGTAAGTGGAGAGCAGTATGGATGAAGCTCAGAGAACTAAGGGGGAGTGTGGTGATGGGGCATGTATCAAATACTCTACAAACAGTATTAGCTATCATAGGTTCATATTCATTCCCTCAACAATTGCTTATCATGCCAGACAACGGGGTATAGCCTGAAACAAGGCAGACACCATGCCAGCAAGTGGTGAACCCAGTCAAGTAAAGATTCGATGCTTTGTTGGGAAAGACACAGGGCACTGGGCAGAGGATCTGGGGAACAAAAGTCACACCCAACCCAGTCTTGGCAGGGAGGGATTGGTTTTCCTTTTGGCAAGATCACTTGTTAACAGCATGAAGATGGGGTTGGTGCCACTGGCAAGACAAGGGTTAGTTCCTGTCCTTAAAGGGAATAGAATTTGATTGAGAAGGCATGCGTAGGAAAGCAACGAGAAGAAAAATACATAGACATACCAGACAACTATCATATTGGCATTTTTTTTTTGCAAAAAGTCTCAGCTTCCAAACATTCCCACTGAGGAGAGGCAGTATCTCTCTCTCTCTCAAGGCAGGGAGCTCCCAGGACCCCTACTGCTTCCTAAGCGTTTCTAAGGCTCAAAGCCCTCTCACCCAGAAGAGAACACAGGCCTACCCAGCAGAGATCTGCACATTCTGTAGCTGGAGCAGAGACTGCTGGAGCTACCCAGCTCCTCTAAGGACTTCCCCCTCTGCTAGGCTCAGCTATAAATAGCTGCTTGGTTTCCAGCTGGGGATCTCCCAGCCCTGCAAGAGGCGGGCACCGCCTTCTCACCCTGTGCTGCCCTCAGCCTGGAGCAGAAGTGGGTGGTAGCTGGCAGGGGGGAAAGAGAGGGAGGGGTGGAGGGTGGGAACTAGTACCAGAGAGAAGCTGGCTCTGCACTACATTACCCACAATGCTAGATGGCAGCTGGGAAGAGGAGGCTGCTGGGGGCCTTGCAGCTTTAGGTGGGAAAACAAAGCCAGAGGCATCCTTAGGCCTGGGTATGCAGCCCAGGCCTTGAGACCTAGCTTTTTTTCAAAATCTGACCCCTAATCCTTCAGTTCTGGACTTTACAGATCATCTCCTCTCCATGCAGCCAACACATAGGCCCTCAGCTGACCTGGGACCCAAGAGACCAACAAGTTCCTCATCTTTTGGCCTTACCCCACTGTGTGTGTGTGTGTGTGTGTGTGTGTGTGTGTGTGTGTGTGTACGAGCCCAGCCAAATACTGGGAGCCTGTGAGTGATTTTATTCTGGATCAAGCCCAACAGCTGCTTGGCAGTAGAAACTCCTCTCCCTGGCATATTCCCTGACTCTGTCCCAAACTCTGAGCTTTTCTTTCCCTGCCTCACCCAAGGCACAACAATCAAGGGCTCACAGGATAGTCCAACAGGATGGCTGCACTCTGGTGGCATGTTGCATTTCTGGAAGAGTTGGGGGTTGGGGGGTTAGGAGCTCTGCTTAGGTCTGGTCTCTCTGACCTTTGCTCATCTCCTGACAGATAGGTCAGGGGAGTCACGTGTGGCTGGGCCAGGTTTAAGTCTCTGGAAGTGTTCTAGGGAGGGCCTGTGGAGGCTTGCTGGTGCATGCAGCGGATAAACCTGAGTTGTCAGGCTGAGGGAGGCTATTCTGGGTGGTGGGGGCACCCGGGTTGCACTGCATCCACACCTCAGCCCAGCTGCAGGCTCCGGCTCCCCACACTACCCCTCCCAACTTTCCCTACAGAGTCAAACCATTCCTGTGGCTCATGACCCTCCAGACCACACGGAGACTAGCAGAAGGTCTTAGGGGCCCCTGTGCAGGGTGAAAAGGACCTGTGGTTGGCCTGAACACAGGGAGCTTTCCCTTTTCCCCTTGCTCAGATACAGGAACAACTCTCACTGAGCTAGCCACTGGGAACCCAGAGAGAGTAAGATCAAATCGCAGCCTCAATAAATAAACGGTGTCTGTATAATACTGTGGAAGCGCATAACAGGCCTGTGGAGCGGGGGTGGGGAGGACTTCCAGATGGCCAGGCGTCTGAACCCAGCAGAGGGTGAAGCTGGTCTCCCAGACTGTGGGAAGGGCATTCCAGACAGAGGGGACGGCTTCAGTCAAGGAACGGCCGGGAGGGGAGAAGGGAGAAATGCCGAAGACCATCTTTTAAAAGGCGAGGGCAGGAGCAGTAAGGCGCGGGGGGAGGGCCGAGCTCAGGGATTTGGGCTTCAGGCCCTGGGCTGGAGCTGCGGAAGGATCTCCAGCCAGGTGTGCTGCGTCCGGGCTGGGGAGAAGGGGACCCAAAATGGGGCGGGGGCGGGGGCGGGGGCGGTGAGAACCTCGGAGCCTCCGCGGGTGCAGGAGGGCACCGTGCCCACGGGGGACTCCCAGGCCCGCCGGCCCCGCGTTCACCCCGGCCAGGCCCTGGCCGCGCTCCCAACCCGCCGGCCGCCCCCTCCTTGGCAGCGGCTCCTCGGCCGCTGGCTCCCGGGCGCGGGCGGACGCGGAGGGCCAGGCTCCCGCCCACAGCCGCCCGCGGGCCGCCTGCCAGACGCGCCGGAAAGGAAGCGCCATGTATGGGCCTCGCGCCGGGAGGAAGTGCCTTGTAGGGTCCCGGGAGGAAGCGCCAAAAATGGCGAGGGGCGGGCGGGGGCGGGCCGGGGGCGGGGAGCCCGCCCGGGATGGAGGCCGCTTCCGCCGCCACGCGCCTCCCCCACCCCCCCACCGCCCTCCCGCCCCGGCTGCGGGTCGGGTCCGGGCTGGGCCGGCGGCCTCCACCTCCCCTGCTCCCCACCCCCCCTGCGCCCTCGGTCTTCTCTGCGCCGGAGCCCCTCGCGGCGCGGGTCCGGGGTCCGGGGTCCGGGGTCCGGGGTCCGGGGTCCAGCCTGGCTTGGGCGCCCGACCGAGACGAGTTGGGTTCCCAGCTCCGCCGCGCACTCGCTCCGAGACCCTGGGGAAAGCACTGTGGTCTCCGGGCCTCAGATTCCTGGTCCGAGGCTTACAGGGATGAAATGAGAGGATGCCCTTTAGGCACCTCCTGGAGCGGGCAGGGCCGCAGGGACATCCCGGTCGACCTCACCATCACGGGGGGGGGGGGGGGGGGGGGCAGTGTTCCCTGTCACCTGCTGTTTGCGTCCTTCTAGCCTCTCCCCGGCTGAATGCAGGGCTGGGGAGCTTGAATGAATGGCTTCTATGGGAGCTGACGGATTCAGAAGAGATATTTCCAGAAGAAAATAGGGCAACCGTAAAATCTAGAGTTTTCCTTTCCGGGCTGTGGCGTTTAGACAGAGGGAGCTCCAATCCCAGCTTCTCCCCTTACCAGTGGTTGATGCTGAGAAAGGTACTTTCCTTCTCTGAATCTCACTTTCCTGGGCAGTAAACGGGGGAGGGGGGGGTAATAATTCCTGACGTGCAGCGTTGTTGTGATAATCAAATCAAATCAAATCAAATGTGTGCACGTGCCTGACCTGGAGTAGGTGCTTAATTAATGTCAGTTCCTGTGCACTTTCCCAAGTGGGTGTGGGAAGAAGGAGAGATGAGAGGCTTGAGTACTTGATTGGCCATTCTTCCTGGAAACCTGTCCCTTGGCGAAGACGGTCCCTTCTTTGGCACCTATGGGACCTCATCGCCGAGATCTGGTGCCTTAACCAGGGCAGGTGTTGGCCCTGATGCTCCCCTTTCTCCATCCCAATGACCTGCCCTCCCTCCCTGCTGCTCTTCTCTACCTGCCTCAGAGCTTAGGTGACCTGGAATGTCTGATAAGGGCAAAAAGAACCCGGAGGAAGTTGAGGTTCCCATCACAGTCAGAACCTGATATCTAGGACACCATACCCTCCCACGCCTGCTGCAGTACCACACCCACACATTTCAACAGGAGATGGGTATCAGTCTCAGAAAAGCATTTCCCAATCCTCCCGTGTTGGCCCTGCCCTGCCCTCATCAGTTCTGCCGGTCCGGGAGTTCCACTTAAATCCAACCCGGATCTTCCTGCCTCTCCGTGGCAGCTCCATCCTGGTGAACTGCAGTTAGCCGCTCCTAAGAGGTTCCAGGCAAATTTGTGGACACACACAATAGATGTATGTCACCCACGGCCTTGTTTTCTTTCATCCTTGTTGGACAAGGAGGCTGTGGTTGGCATGGTAACCTTCCTTGTATAAGTTGCAGCCCTCAAGGATGTTTTCAGTTCCAGCAGAGACATAGCTCCTTCCCTCCACTGTAGATCACAGGGAGACAAGTAGCTGTGTCATCCTGGCCTCCCCCAGGATGGGGATGCAGTGCTGGTGGCCCAGAAGATGGGCTGGTTCATGGAGGCCAGGAAAGGGCTTAAAGGAGATGCTGATTGGATCTCTGAGGAACAGGTTCCTTCTGCCCTGTGGGTTGATCCTTATCCTCCCAGAGAAACCAGTCCTGGGACCCAGGATATTTAGGGAGTCTCTCGTGGGTCTCATGGTGAATGGTAAACACACATCTTCACTCAAACCAGGCACCCAACAAACGGCGTAATGCTGGTGCTTACGTCTATGGAAGCTGGTAACCCATAAAGCCTCTGTAATCCAGTGATTTCCTTTCTCCTTAGCTCCTCTGTGGAATAAATGGCTATTTATTCACCATCTCACTTGTCCCAGTTTCCCATACATTATTTCAACTAGTTCTTCCCACCATCCTATGAGGGAGGTAGTAGACCACTCATTTTACCAATGGGGAAACTAAAATTTAGGCAAAGATCTTAGGCAACCTGACCCCAAATCACGTGGCCATGGAGTGGTGGCTTGAGGACTAGAATCCAAGTCTTCGGATTCCCAATCCTCACACTCCTTCTACTAAATCGTGTCTTCCTTTGTATTTGCTACTGTGTCCCTGAGAAAGAAATCCTCCGCCATCGCCTTCTAGGAGCTCTAGCAACCAAATGGGCATCAGCCTCAGTCTCCGTGGCAGCGCAGTCCTGTGGGGTCCTGTGTGGCCCGGCTCGGCACTGCAGCAGCAGCAGCAGCAGCGTCCTCAAACTCAGAAGGCCTCCCCCTGCCAGCTGCCTCGTCTCTGTCATGGAGTTTCCCCAGCAGAGGGCAAGCCGAGGGAAAGTGGTTCCCAGCTGCCAGCTTCATCTAGGCAAAATTGTGTTAGAGTCCGTCCCGGCTTCCCTCGGTCCCTCCAGAATGAACACATTCAGCTCCCCCGCAAAAGGGAGGGCGGGGGAGAGAGACACAGCAAAAAGGGAAACTTCCATTTCTTGCCTTGGCTGGGAAGCACTTGGCTTCGAGCTGCCACTCATCTTGTAGGTGGAGAGGATTAATACTGATCCTTTGGAAATTATACAAGTCACTGAATGAACCCTGGGGCCAGAGCTTGGCCCGGGAGAAATGCCAGGAGGAAAGCCCTGGGTTTGAGTGCTGCGCAAAGGAAGGAGAGGCAGGTCTCAGGAGGCAGAGAGACCTCTGGATCTCCTCCTCCTTGCCTCATGAGCTCTTTCCTGGGTATCTTTTTTTTTTCTTTTTAATTGATGTTTAGAGTTAGAGAAACAGCAATATAGAGACAGACATCAGTAGGTTGCCTCCCGTACACACCCCTACCTGGGATTGAACCCGAAACCTAGGCATGTGCCCTGACTGGGAATGGAACCCGAGACCTTCCGGTGTGGAGGGACAATCCTCTAACGGAGCCACGTCACACCCGCCGGCGCTCTGGGTATCATTCTTCTTTCTGTGAGTCTTCTGTCTAAAAAGATGAGAAAAGTCATGTCCTGGCAACTGGAACAGGGTGAGGAAGCAGCGAAGAGCAGGGAACTATCAGGTTGTGACCTCCCGCAAAACAGGGGAGGTGTTAATAGTATTAATGGTTAATATTTACAGGTGTCAATCACACTTCATTCATTATCTAATTTAATCCCCTCAGATCCTACTGTTTTGCCTGCTTTAGAGATAAAGAAACAGAGGTTTATGGGCTTCTCGATAACTGTGTCTCCCAATTAATGGGAGTGGGCTGGGCATGCTATAGACAGTATCTCATTTAATCCTCACTACAAACCCATGAGTTGAAACCATGATGCCCATTTTCTCCAAGTGAAAACTGAGGCTCAGAGAAGTGGGGAAGTTGCCTGTGATCACCGAGCAGTATAAGTGGCAGCGTGAGGGACTAGGATTTGTACGTGGGGCTACAGAGCTTCACCACTTGGCTGGGCCGCCACCAAGTCTTCTCCACCCCCTCCGGGGCTCCTCCTCACACAGGCTGAGACCACAAAACTCTGCCCACACCGACATTCCCCTGGGGCTCGCCACACAAGTGGCAACCTGGCTGGGAGTGTTCACCTGTTCATTCAGACTTGCCACCCCAGTATTTCTGGGGGCCCTGTATCTTGGGACGGTGGCTGTCTCCAATGCAAACTCCAACAGGAGGAAACCTTGAGAGAGCTTCACTCCCCTCCCCTGCCTGGAGATGCAAAAGTGTATAAATAAATAAATAAATAAATAAAGTGTATAAATCAAACAGCCCTCAGGAGGTCTCCTGAAGACCTAGGGTGGCGCTCCCTGGGGAAGAGGATGGAGAGCCCAGCGATTTCACCAGGGACAACAGCCAGCAGCAGCCTCTCCAGCCAGGCAGGCTCCTCTGCACTGACAGGAACAGACTCCACTGCTCCCACCCACGGGCTGGCCTGTGTGTGTGTGTGGGGGGGGGGGGGGGGAGGGGGGCGCACACTCGGAATCCTGAGTCAGAGGAGAGGTTCCCCTTCACTTTCCCTGGGAGAAGTCAAGGATGTAGCAGTCAGTCTGTCTGGAGAGGAAGGGGAACTGGAAAGTGAAAAAGAATAGTGCTCATTTCCTCCCCTGCCATCTCTTTTATTTTTAGAGCCTTTTATTTGTTTATCTTGTATCCCACCATATGTGATGCATGTTCATTACAGAAAGTACAAGTGGTGGAAATAAGATGTGTTAGTGTGAGTGCCCCTCCCTCTCTTCTCTCCTCTTACCCTCCCCCAAAAGGTTTCCAGCTCAGAATACAATCCTACTTTCCAGTTTAGAGTTTGGTCTTTGCCAGCCTAGTTTCTGGATCTTTTGTAATGTAGAATCAGACTGGGGGTGAGGGGGTGCTGGTTAGAGAGAGAGAGTGAGATGTAGAGCCTGAGAGGCTGGGAAAGGAAGGACTTGGGCTGAGAGGCTAAATTGATCTATATAATAAAGAACTAGGAAGGGGAAGGGAGAAGGGAAAGAGACCCATTAGAAAGGAAAGGTAGGAGGAATTTTATGAAATATTAGTATTGCTGTGGGGCATTAAATGGATTCCCCAAGTAGAGATTGAAATAACTTTTTTATTATGATCCAAGATAATAATTCTTTATTTGCAATTCCATGTAGTACTTTAACCATATAGAGACCCAGAATTTATTAGGGTTCCATACAGGAAAGTGCAAAATATCATTATTTGATAAACAAAAGAAAGCAGTCAAGTATTTATCCTTTCTTTTCTTTTTTTTTTTACAACTATGATTTAGTATCTGTTCTTTATAGACAAATTCTGGCTAATAAATGCAAATAGAATGATAGAATTATAACCTCTAATGAGATAATGGATTTAGATATGGATCAGCAATCATTGGGAATTTCTAAAACCACTGGGTGAAAGATTGAGGGGAACTTTAAAATACCAATAATACTTGAACCCACCAATCAACTTGAACATCACAAAAAGAGAGAACACCCAAGAGAATTGAAAACATATGTTCACATAGAAACCTGTACATAATGTTCATAGCAGCAGTATTATTCATAATAACCAAAAATGAAAACAATCCAAATGTCCATCAACTGATGAATGGGTAAGCAAAATGTGGTATATCCATACAGTGGAATATTATCCAGCAAAAAAAAAAAAAAAGAAAGTAAGAAGTGATGCATGCTATAATATAGATGAACCTTAAAAACATTATGCTTACCATAAGTGAGATACAAAAAGCTACATCTTCTGTAATTCCATTTATATAAAATGTCCATAATAGGCAAATCGATATCTATAGAGACAGAGAGTAGATTACTGGTTGCCAGGTGCTGGGAGTAGGGATGGCATAGAGAGTGACTGTTAACAGGTAGGGGGTTTCCTTTGGGGATGATGGAAATGTTCTGAAATCAGTGGCAATAATTGTACAACATTGTACATATAGTCAAAACTATTGAATGATACACTTTAAAGTGGAGAATTTTATGTTATATTAATTATACTGCAATTTAAAAAAATCATGTAGGAAATTAGAGATACAACTAAAAATTATGTGCCTCTTGATATGTTATAATAGCAAAAACATCACTTCACTTAAAAAGTAAATCTGAATCTGATCAAGCCTCTAGATGTAACACATAGTTTATAGGAAATTCATGGGGTAGAAGAACATATTACAGGGGGAAAAGTGCAATCTGTCAAATTCCAGAAGTGGGGAATTCTTCAGAACAAATAACCTGATTTCTTCAATTAATAAGTAGTAGCAAGGGGAACCATTATGAATGAAAGAAACTTAAAACCTATCAACCAAATGCAAAGTATGGTCTTTTTTAGGTCCTGGTTCAAGAAAAAGAACTTATAAATAATTATAAAAATATATACGGGGGTGTTAAGAGATCAACCGAAGGACTTGTTTGCATGCATATAAGCATAGCCGGTGGACACAAGACACTGGGGGGCGGGGGCGGTGAGGGCATGTGCTGCGGGGTAGGGGAGGCCGGGGGAAGGTCAATGGGGGAAAAAAGGAGACATATATACTACTATTTGTAATACTTTAAAACAATAAAATAAAAATTAAAAAAAGATATATACTGAAGTGTTTACAGATGAAATTATATAACATCTGGAATTTGCTTCAAAGCAATCCAGTGTGCAGTAGCAAGGAGGAACGAGTGTGGTATAGAACAGTGGTTGCCAACCGGTGGTCCGTGAGGTCCGAAAGGTTGGCGACCGCTGCTATAGACGAAACAAGACTGCTGTGAATTGGCAGTTGTCAAACTGCTTGATAGATACAGAGAGGATTATTACACTATTCCCTCCTTCTTTTGTGTCTGAAAATTTATACAACAACAAAAAAAAAATGAGTATCCATGAAATCAGATCATATTTAGAAGTTATATCTTACTAGTATTTGATAGAATATGGGCTAAGATTGAATAATTGAGTTCAAGGCGATTCATACTTTATTGAAAGCTGAAATTAAAGAGCATGTATAAAACCTGAAGTGACCAGCCCAAATTATTTTTTATCATTACTATTATTATTGCAATAACTACATTGGAAGTGAATCAGGGGCACCAGGACCCTCCCAAAGAGGCAGGAAGAAGTGTGATAATTTAGAAGTGTGTATGAAGCAGAGAATCACTTTCCAACACCTGGAAACATGCTCAGATTAAGTTGTCAGTCTTTTTTATAACATCTCTTGAGACCTTGTTGCTTCTAAGAAAAGTAGAACCAGCAGTGGCTGGGTAATAATGATGGTTAGAGCATCGTCCCTATACACCAATGTTGTGGGATTGATCCCTGGTCAGGGCATATACAGGAATCAACTAATGAATGCATAAATAAGCGGAACAACAAATCTATGTCTCTCTCTTCCTTCCTCTCTCTCTAAAATCAATTTAAAAAAAAGAAAAGAAAAGTAGAACCTTCCCAATCTGGCCCCAACCTGCCTTTCCAGCAGCATTTCCTGTTCCTCCTCTCCTTACTTCTCAGCCACCCCACCCCACCATTCATCCCTGAACATTGTTGCCTTTGCACTCGCTGTTCCCGCTGCCTGCAAATCCTCCTGTGAACTCCCAAGCTTCCTTCTACAACCTGTTTCTCTCTTTCCTCCTCTTTGACAGAATTAGTCATTCTCTGTTCCATATACACCTCTAAATCATCACACTGTAAGGTAATTATTTATTTCTAATTCTACCACCACCACCACCTCCCAATTCTCTGCTGCCCCAGACTCTATCTTGTTTATCTTTACGTGCTCAGGGCCTGATATAAAGTCAGTATTTGACACATGACTGAGCGACCGAAGGAGCAGCATAGACTTTGGATGGTCCAGTGCTGAGTACGGTCCCAAGAAAGTTATCCAGATTTGGGCTCTTCCTTCCAAGAGCCCACTCAATCCAGGCAAACAAAGCAAACAATCTAATCCAAGAATAACCAACAAGACTACCTGGTTAACACCAACTCAGTAATAAGCAGAAGAAAGAAATTTAGGAGAAAGGCTTTGAGCCTTGTAGCATGCGTGTGTGTGTGTGTGTGTGTGTGTGTGTGTGTGTGTGTGTGTGTGTGATGGGGATAGAGACATCATTCTTTTTTGTTGTTTTTTTTTTATAAGGGAGCAAAGAAGTAGGGGAAAGTGGGATGGGGATTTGGTAAAATGCAGGGATTAATGAATCTGCTAGGAGCAAGCATCACAAGAAAATCTAAAACTATACTCATTGCCAGGGGTGAATCTAGGTTTAATGGCTTCCTGAAGCTTATGCAATTTGAGGGGCCCTCTTTTAAAATAAGAATACAAAATAAGGTACAAAAAGATCACACAAAGTACACATTTATAAAAGCTCACAAAGCCTCAAATACCAAAAAGATCTAGAAGGAGTAATTTTTAAATTAATTGTCTGCTACATCTTTATAATACTTAAAATCAACACTATTTTGGCTGTATACTCTTTGATTGCTTCTTTTTTTAAATTTCCTTATTAATTAAGGTATTACATGTGTCCTTATTCCCCCATTACCCCCCAACCTCCCCATTCATGCCCTTACCCCCCTGGTGTCTGTGTCCATTGATTAGGCTTATATGCATGCATACAAGTCCTTTGGTTGATCTCTCCCCCTTACCCCCACCCTCCCCTACCTTCCCTTAGGTTTGACGTTCTGATTGATGTTTCTCGAGACATCATTCTGAGATAAGGGCAAGATCTCATGAATTCTCGAAGAAGTAGTTGAGGGAACTTGGTGATCTAATAACATAACTGCCCTTTCTGACTTAAAAAACACACAAATGTACAGCCCCCAAATTTAGAAGCCAGCAGCAGCTCACTGGTTCTTCTATCCTGCCCCAACAGACCACCCACCTACGGGCAATACTAACAGCCAAGTGTGTCCACTCAGCAAAGAACCTAGAGCCCTGAGCGCCTAGAAAATCTCGCCCTTCTTTACTTTTAGCACTCTTCTTTAATGCCTTATGGCTGAAGGGGCAGGTATCTGCAGGGGAGAGAATATTCCATCAGAGTCTTCATAAAGACCCCTACATCAACCAAAAAAAGAAAAAAGAAAAGACCCCTACATCACACAGATTCTGGAAAATCATTATTGAGACACCAGGAGCCTGTGTGCACAGAGGGTGGTCACAAGGCAGCAAGAAGGCAGCCAAGCAGAAAGGCCTCAGAGGAAAATAAAACTGCCGGCACCTTGATCGTGATGTCTAGCCTCCAGCACTGTGAGAAATAAATTTCTGTTGTTTAAGTCACCTCCCTAACCCCCCAAAAAGAGAAGAATTATTTGCTTGCCTAGCCTTATGTTTTTCTTTCGTAAATAGAATAATTTTCTTCTGATAATAAAATATACCTGCTTATTTGAAAATACAGTCAAGTATAAAATATGAAATAAACATTTCCCATAATCCCACCAGAAGTAACAACTATTAACATTTGATGTATATGTAAGCGCCTTAGTATGTACTGTATAAAACTGGAGTCATGCCATATAGAAAGTTTTATATATTACTTTATCACTTAATGTTATATTGTGGGCATTTTTTCAGGTCAATAATTATTTCAAAACATGATTTATAGTAATGGCTGCATAGTAGTCCATCATATAACAATTGATTTCAGCCATCAGCCATGGGACATTCATGTTGTTGCCAGCTTTTCTCCATTACAAATAATACTGTAATTAACAGCAGTCTTGGGAGAATTGCTAGGTCTGAGGGCATGAACTCTAATAAGGTTTTGGGTGCATGCTCTTGAATTGCCCTCAGGAAAGAATGTGATGGGTTATTCTCCCTCCATCAGTGTATGCGTTTTGTGTGTCAAAGGTAAGTTGTAAAAAAGGTGAGGTGTTTCTATATTTAGAAAAAAGTAATGTTCTTCTTTTCAAGAAAAAGAAGAAAATAAGCATTATTTCCCCCATTAAACTGATGGGGAACCTGAAGGCCATAGATTAATAACTTAAAGACTTGCTTTATGAATGAAGCCTGACAGTTGGGCCTGAGGAGATTGAAAAAAATTATTTTTGGATAGAGCCAAGATGCTCTGAGAAGAAAATTCTAAGGACCTTGGTAGTTTCATTAGCCCAAAATGAAGTCTGGCTCTGAAGAGAATGAAAGATGGTTCGGAGGAGATGATTTGGGGGAGTTATCATAAATCTGAGGGGGCAAAATTGGTTCTGAGGCTGATGTAATGGGATCAGAAGCAGTCACTGAGAGAGAGAGAGAGAGAGAGAGAGAGAGAGAGAGAGAGAGAGAGAGAGGCGGGGGAGAAACATCGATGTGAGAGACATCGATTGGTTGCCTCCTTGCCCTGACTGGGGCTGGGAATTGAATCTGCAACCGAGGTACTTGCCCTTGACTGGGAATCTAATTTGTGACCCTTTGGACTATGGGCCGATGCTCTAATCACTGAGTCAAACCGGCCAGGGTTCATTGGTAATTCTTTTTCTTTTTTAAAATAGATTTTTATTTATTTCAGAGAGGAAGGGGAAGGGAGAGAGAGATAGAAACATCAATGATGAGAGAGAATCATTGATCGGCTGCCTCCTATACACCCCCTACTGAGGATTGAGCCTGAAACCTGGGCATGTGCCCTTGACTGGAATCAAACCCACAGGCCAACACTCTATCCACTGAGCCAAACCAGCTAGGGCTCTCCCCAGATTTCTTAAATTCCCTTCCTCAAAATGAGTCCCGATGAGAATATTAAGAAGGCCTTCTCCCCCACTACTCCAGGGCCTGCTCTTTGGCCTCCAGTTTGCAAATCAACACCATAATTTTAGAGGGCTGTGTCCTCCAAGCAGATACATACAACAAAATGCATCCATTTTAAGTGTACTATTGAATGACTTTAGTAAATTTACGAAGTTGTTCAAGCATCACAATCCTTTTTTAGAACATTTGCATCTTCCCCCAAATAACAAGCTCATTCTCAGTCAAAACCTACTCTTACCCCAAGCCTCTGGCAACTACTAATCTACTCTCTGTCTCTATGGATTTGCCTTTTCTGGACATTTCCTATATATGCTATCATACAATATGCACCTAACTTCTTAATCATGACATTTTTGAAGTTTACTCACACACCTGGTATTTAATTGTTTGGGTGTTCCACCTCTTGTTTATCCGTTCACCAGTAAAATAGACATTGCATTGTTTTCACTTTTTTTACTATTGTGGATAATGCTGCTATGAACATTCGCATCATATACTTATATGAACACATTTTCATTTCTCTTGGATGGATACCTAGGAGTGTGAATTGCTTGGTCACATGATCAGTGTATGTTTCATTTTATAAAAAATAGCTAAACCATTTTCCAAAGTGGTTGCTCCTTTTAACATGCCCACCAGCAACATATGAGAGTTCCAATTTTTCCACGTCCTCACCAACACTTGTTACTATCTGTCTGGAAAAGCTAATTATTAAAGAACATTTCCTAAAATAAGTGAAGCCACCACCCTCCCTCTGTCCCAGCCTTCATACATACCTGGGAAGGCAGCAAGGGCCCGTTTATCGGAACTGGGAACACAGACCAAGACCAGTCCTCTTTCACTCAGGCTGCTCCACAGTCCCAGGCTCCTGGGACCCAAAGAGAAGAAAGAGAAGCTGTGGTTACAACAGTATTTCAGAACCCGGAGGTGGGTAGGATATAGGGTTTGGGACAACTGTCGGGTGAGTAGGGCCTGTGTTCCAGAAAAGCCATCCGAGAAAGAACCCTCAGAAGATAGTCACAGGAGGCAAAGTGTACAGAGAAGCTCTTAGGACTGGTCTCCCCAGGGTAACTTCCCTCATCATCTGGTCTTAGCCCCTTCCTCCTTTTGAGGTAGGAGTGCCTCTTCAATGTGTAGCCTACCCTCTATCAGGTGCCTTTCTCTTTAGAAAAGTATCACCAAGGACTTACATACCTTTGCCAAGCTGAATAAATGATGACAGCATATCTTACTCAGTCCCAGACATCTCATTACAAGGAAGGAATAAACAAACGGGAAGGAGTTTGAAGTAGAGCAATAAAAATGATGAAGGGGCTGGTTTTGTTTATAGGAGGAAAGATTAAATGAAGCAAACCCTTAGGAGGCTGGGCCCTGACTCTGAGTCTGTGTGTGTGTGTGTGGGGGGGGGGGTGAGATGGGTGATTATTGCTTTGAGTAAGAGCAAGGTGAGGAAATGGAGATGTGCTGGGATGAGGGAGCCGGAATGGGAGGCTTTGGAGTAAATGGGGACACATCCACACAAAGACTTGTACTCAAGTGTGCATAGCAGCTTTATTTACAGTAGCTCCAAAGGGAACCCACCCAATATGCATCCACAGGTGAAAGAATAAGCAAACTGTACTATAGCCATACAGGGGAATACTACTCAGCAATAAAAAGGAGTGAACTGTTTATTCACACAACAACATGGATGAATCAAAATGATGCTAAGTGAAAGAACCCAGACCAAAATGAATGTATACTGAATTGCTCCATTTATATGAAACTCTCAAAAAGGCAAACTAATCTATATGGCAACAGAGAGCAGTTAAGTGGTTGCCTGAGGACAGGGGTGGAAGAAGGAATGATTACCAGGTGACAGGAGTAAAGTTTTTGAGGTGGTGGAGAGGTTCATTATCTCAATTGTGGTGATGGTTTCACCTGTGTACTGATACATCCAGACTCCATGCCCTAACCAGTGGTCGGCAAACTCATTAGTCAACAGAGCCAAATATCAACAGTACAACGATTGAAATTTCTTTTGAGAGCCAAATTTTTTAAACTTAAACTTCTTCTAACGCCACTTCTTCAAAATAGACTCGCCCAGGCCGTGGTATTTTGTGGAAGAGCCACAGTCAAGGGGCCAAAGAGCCGCATGTGGCTCGCGAGCCGCAGTTTGCTGACCATAGCCCTAACCGGTTTGGCTCAGTGGATAGAGCGTCGGCCTGCGGACTCAAGGGTCCCAGGTTCGATTCTGGTCAAGAGCATGTACCTTGGTTGCGGGCACACCCCCAGTTGGGGGTGTGCAGGAGGCAGCTGATTGATGTTTCTCTCTCATCGATGTTTCTAACTCTCGCTCCCTCTCCCTTCTTCTCTGTAAAAAAATCAATTATATATATATATTTTTAAAAAAGACTCCTGCCAAAACTGGTTTGGCTCAGTGGATAGAGCATCGGTCTGTGGACTGAGGGGTCCCAGGTTCGATTCCGGTCAAGGGCATGTACATTGGTTGCGGGCACATCCCCGGTGGGGGGCGTGCAGGAGGCAGCTGGTCGATGTTTCTCTCTCATCGATGTTTCTAGCTTTCTATCCCTCTCCCTTCCTCTCTGTAAAAAATCAATAAAATATATTTAAAAACAAAAAAGACTCCTAAGTTGGACAGTTTATATGGACAGTTTACTGTATATCAATTGTACTCCAATAAAGTTTTTAAAATAATAATAAAAAAACAACCTAAGCACTGAGGAGATTGGGCTTGTTGGAGAGAGCTCTCTGAAAGGGGAGACGAGATAGTTTTCACCTGGATCTGTGGAGCTGAGCCAACTTGACCGAAGAGAACTTCTCAAGTCAGCTTTGCCTCAAAAGTCTCTCCTAGATTCTAGCAATAGGAAAAGGGAGATGGGAAGAAAAATCACTGAAGTGGAGGGCTAGATTTGCTATTTGGGTGCAAAAATCTTATTAGCACCAAAGGTTTATGGGTAAATGTTGTAATTTTATTTGTTCAACACCTGATTCTTTTAGACTTGACCTCATTTTCTTTAGGACACTGGGATCTCACTCTGCCCAATCTTTCCCTCTCCGATTGTCCTATGTATGGCTGAACCAGGAGAAACAGCAGGGATGGGGAGAGGGTGATGCTGCAGGGATACCTCTGAGCCTATGGTACCCATTCCTGACTCCATTTCTGACTGGAGGTGGGGGGAGCTCAGAGTGAGGGGAGGTAGACAACCCTGCCTGACAACCAGGCTAAGCTCGCCATCCTGAGTGCTTAGAATCTTTGAAAATGAATGAGGCTGAACATTCCGGAAATTTAAGAGAAAAGAGTCTCTCTCAGGTCCTGGGAGGAAGGATGAAGAGTCCTTAAGACCTGGTTCTTTCTTTTTCTTCAGAATCCTTTGCTGGAGGAGTTCCCTACCCTCTCACCTCTACCACTTTACTCCTTTCTATCCTTCTCCACATTCCTGAAGCCCTAGACAATGTCCCCAGGTATCTATCAGTTGCTCAACATTATCTGGGTCCCTCCCCTTTATGATGATAGCATCTATCAGCACTGCCCTATGCCCTTGGTTTCAGATTTCCCTCACAGGAGCAGGGGTTAAAATGGACACTTTCCTTTTATGTTATACTCTGGGACTATAAAATGGGGCAATTTTTGAGTCTTGGCCTATTTTAACCATGCCAAGGAATTTGAGTTTGGACTGTCAGAACCTAAAGACACCCTGCTGACAGGACTTATAAAAAGGAGCTAGCAGCCTTGGCAGAACTGCTCACCAAGCCATCTGCATCGAATCGCCTGGGGTGCTTGCTACCCAGGCCAGTTCCAGGACCCCATCCCAGACCTCAAGAATCAGATAATCTGGGAATCCGATTCTGATGCACTGTAATAGCATACGAGACCCTCTGCTTTAAAGGGACAGATTCTCTTTGCTCTTTCTCTCATATTTTATTCTTGCCATGTTTTGTTTCTTGGGAGTATGTGGGAGAAATTCTTAAGAATCTGTAACAGGCATAGACTTGTGTTCCTGGGCTTAGAGTGAGATGGGGAGAGGTGGGTGGGGCTGGGAAGAGGTGCGCCAATGCAAATATTGTCCCATCAGTACCTGGCAATTTCTCCTGGAGGCACACAAGGATATGCCCTTTGCTAGAGAATATGGCTTGGTTCCCCCGCTCCAGGCTGAGGAGTCTGGTATCATGGGAAAAGGCAGAGATCAACGGTGTTGTTCAGGAAGGCTGGAATGTAAGAAAAAGAATTGGGCCAATTCCAGGGGATTGCTGGAATTCCCCTGGCCCCAGGAGAAGGTGTCCATGGGTAACCTGGGAGAGACCCTCAGAGAGAAGAGTGGAGGCAGGTGAGGCCTTGACTTCATTCAAGGATTGAGAACTATACCAGGTAGGGAGGGCAATTATTCATTGTCCTTAATTTGGGGGGTCAGAAGTTGGGAGGAGGGGGCCCAAGGCTTGGGAACTCCAGGACACCAAATCTATTGCACCCATCTGACTAATAGATGGTGGTGTCGGATTCCATCACTTTCCCGCCAAAAACTCAACCAATTCCCTTCCTACCTCACACACAAAGCAAGTCATTCGGGTTGACTCCTACTTATCCTTCCCAACTCAATTTTTCCACCTTTCCTAAGCCCCGGGGTGGGTTGGGTGTCCTTCTCTGTGCTCCCATAGAGCCCCATAATTGCCCATATTATGTAACATACCACCATGTTGTAATTTTTGGCTTACCTTTCTGTTTCCCCAACTGACAATCTGCATTGTTGTTGTGGCCAGCTCAAGGCCTCTCAGAATATAAGATACTCACGAGCCCACAAGGATTGCTATAGTCACAAGTGTGGAACCTCATGGGCTGGGACCAGAGGAACCTAGCATCTCAGGCCTCCTACAAAACAGTACAGACTTGGTCTGGATGGGAACCTTAAACACCAGGCCAGCCTCCTGCCCACTCTGTCTCATGCCCCCGGAAGCTGCCAAGGATGGCAGTTCCAGCTGGCAAGTAATGAAATTTCTTCCTGGAAGGATTCTTGGCTTGAGAACTGGCCCTCGCCTCTTCTAAGTTTCTTCAACACCCTCAGGTTTCTGGGGACATGGAGGATGGGAGGGAGAGCCTGAGTCAGCTCCAGCTTTTACTATTTCCCAGAGCCCTGTGACCACCCCTTAACTCCTGCCAAGTGCATATGGGCAAGAGTTCCCAAGGACATAGGTTTTCCCAACCCTTGGTAGAGATGGGGAGCGGGGCTGGCTAAACATTTGGAGCCAGAATAGTTCTGCCTCTGTCCACGTGTTCCACCCCTACCTCTGGCCTTCTTTAGCTTTAAGTAACCAAGATAAAGCTGCAGCCCACCAGATTGAGAAGGAACAGGCCCAGAATCAAGAAGACAAGACCCTGCCCTGCCGTGTGGTTCAGTGGTTGAGTGTTGATCTATGAACCAGGAGGTCAAGGTTTGATCCGTAGTTAGAGCACATGCCCTTGTTGTGGGCTTATCCCCAGTAGGGGGTGTATAGGAGGCAGCCGATCAATGATTCTCTATCATTGATGTTTCTCTCTCTCTCTCTCTCTCCCTCTCCCTTCCTCTCTGAAAACAATTAAAAAAATACATTAAAAATAAATTTAGCCGAAACTGGTTTGGCTCAGTGGATAGAGCGTCAGCCTGCGGACTCAAGGGTCCCAGGTTCGATTCCGGTCAAGGGCATGTACCTTGGTTGCGGGCACATCCCCAGTAGGGGGTGTGCAAGAGGCAGCTAATCAATGTTTCTCTCTCATCGATGTTTCTAACTCTCTATCCCTCTCTGTAAAAAATCAATAAGATATATTTAAAAATAAATAAATAAATAAATAAATAAATTTAAAGCCCTAACCGGTTTGGCTCAGTGGATAGAGCGTCGGTCTGCGGACTGAAGGGTCCCAGGTTCGATTCTGGTCAAGGGCATGTACCTTGGTTGCAGGCACATTCCCAGTAGGGGGTGTGCAGGAGGCAGCTGATCAATGTTTCTCTCATGGATGCTTCTAACTCTCTATCTCTCTCCCTTCCTCTCTGTAAAAAATCAATAAAATATATTTTAAAAATAAAATAAATTTAAAAATATATACTGAAGAGAAAAAACAAAGAGAAGACCCACACACCTAGCCCTTATAAGGAATTCATTCCAGCCCTGGCTGGTGTGGCTCAATTGGTTGGAGCATTGTCCTGTGCACTAGAAGGCCACAGGGTCGATTCCTAGTCAAGGTACATACCTGGGTTGTGGGTTCAGTCCCCAGTCAGGGCACATACGGGAGGCAACCAATCGCTGTATCTCTCTCATATTGACGTCTCTCTCTCTTCTCCTTCTTCCCTTTCTAAAATCAATTTTTAAAAAAGAATTCACTCCAATGACACACACTGGGCATGGCGACCCTGGTGGGAATACCCTTGTCTCTGTAAAAACACCTCAAAACCTTCAACAGGGAGGGCCCTTGACTGCAGAGCCCACCCCCAGCCCAGGAAAGATACGTGCAACCACAGCTATTTTATTTTCCTTTTAATTTTTCTGAAGGATATACAACACATATCCCATGAGCAATAAAGCGCATTCAATGTGTTTATAAGCCAAACAGTCACTTTGTTTAAGCAAACACAAGTACATAGTAAAATAAAACCACAAAATAATGAACTGCAATGTTCATAACATACAAAAATCGCCGCCTACTCAGTAGGTAACTACAACATTCCAACTCCTGAATATATTTATAAATTTACATTTTCAGTTAAAAAAATAGACTTTTGAGAGTTCAGATTTTTAGATTTTTTTTTCTTACATTCTGGAGAACCGAAGCTCAGCTCAGCCCTCTTCCTTATTTTTCTTCCAAAGCTTTCCCCGAATCATCACTCCCTGCCCCCCTTAAGGCTAGAGGTGAGCACGTCCCTTAAACTGGCACATGTCAAGCTGTCAGCAAGGCGCATCACACAAAAGGCACCAAGACGTGAAACTTTTAAACCAAAAGGACGAAGAAAATCACTTTCAAAAAAAAAAAGAAGAAAAACCAAACCATATTTTGCCACATGTGAGAGTACAGTCGGGCAATATTTACAAAAAGGTTAACGGAACATCACTCTGACACATGCTCTGATTAATACCAAGGACTGCTGTTTCAAAAAAAGCTTCAAACTTAATCATCACAGCATCATCACAAAATAAAGGATCACCATTGGTTTGCTTGGCTTTTCTTTTTTTTCCCCCCCCCCCAAAAGTGAGGCCCTAACTCCAAATAATACAATAGAATATGCAAATTATCTTCACATCAAGAGTACCCCAAGAAAAACAAAATCCATAGCACAGACACTGTACAAGGGTACAGGGCTGGGCTCTGAGGGGCCCAAACCCCATTTTGCCAACTTGATTTTCTAGCATTGAAGGGACAGGGGGTCAGGCCTATGGTAGAGATGATACTGAAATGATATATCCAAAACCCATGCAAATCAAGTTCTTTGGATAGAGGTGAAGAACTTGGACATGGCTGTTTCAGGCAGCTGAAGTCAAAGGGAGTAGATGAGGAAGGGGGAGAGGGCAGAAAGGATCGTTGGCCAACAGAATTTCCACGCTGACCCCAGGGGGTCAAGTAGAGGGGGAGGATTGGCTCTGAGAACCTCCATCTGACCTAGGAGGAAATCCTCCTACGGCCATCTCCTCCTCCTGTCCTTTAAGTCTCTTGTGTTTCTTTTCCTCCCTTTTCCCTTTAGCAAATTTCAATTGTCCTGGGAGAAAAGGTTGTTGTCATGTCCGAAAGCCCCGTGGAGGCGCTGAAGGAGTTGGTGACAGCTGAGGAAGGGAAGCTGCTGACTTGGGCCGCGAAAGCAGGGGGAACGGAGGAGTATGTGGTGGCCACCGAGGGCGAGGGGAAACCGCTGTGCACAGGGGATGGGTAGGTGGAAGAGCCAGGAGAGGAGTAGGAGGTGGGCACAGGGGATGGGTATGAGGTGGTGGCCGGGGATGGGTAAGAGGTAGTGACCGGGGAGGTATAGGAGGTAGCCACCGGTGATGAGTAGGAAGAGAGGGAGGGGGTGGTCGAGGAGGCCACACCTTTGTCTGCTTTTTTGTCCTTCTGCCGCAAGTGGATCTTGGTGTGCCTCTTGCGTTCGTCGCTCCTGGCAAACTTTCTCCCACAGATGTCACAGGCAAAGGGCTTCTCGCCTGTGTGGGTGCGGATGTGTGTGGTGAGGTGGTCACTGCGGCTAAAGTTGCGCATGCAGATGCGACACTGGAAGGGCTTCTGGCCAGTGTGGATGCGAATGTGGCGGGTGAGCTCGTCTGAACGAGAGAAGCGGCGGTCACAGGACTCCACTGGACAGGCATAGGGGCGTTCGTGAGGGGGTGTCTTGCTGGGTCGGTTGGGGTACTTGCGCATGCGGCTGGGTTTGATGAGCTGGGACTGGTAAGTGGTGTTGAGGGCCTTTAGGTCCTGAGAGCCCGACTGTGTGGCAAAGGCCTTGATGGTAGAGAGGGGAGTGAGCGAAGGCTGCTGAGTACGGCTCTCCAGGCCCTGGAAGGGCTTCTGGTCTGGGGTGCCCAGGCCCAGGTCCCCCTGCTGTTGTGGAAACAGATAGTCTGGAATCATAGGGACCTGGAAGCTACCCTTGGCAGCAGGGTAGGCAGGAGGCGGGTACTGGAGCGCAGTGCCTGCTGAGCCTGGAAAGGCCTGGCTCTGTGGCTCAGGGAAGATGTCAGTGTTAGGTGTGGGGAAGGTGGGCGCCGCTGAGTAAATGGGGCTGCTGTCGTTGGACTGCACTGCGCAGCTCAGGGGTGGGCTCTGGGAGGCCGAGGAGGAGGAAGAGGCTGCTGGAGACGGTGCTGAGGATGAGGTGGCCGGTGGGTTGGTCATGCTCACGAGGCCACTAACCAGGCTGAAGAGGGGCTCAGGCCACAAGGTGTTGCCACTGTTGGGTGCAGGCTCCAGAGAGAAGCGGCCAGTGTAGGTGATGGGAGGCAGCCGGGTGGTTTGGCTGGTATAACTTGTCTCCACCAGAACCTTCTCATTATTCAGAGAAATGTCAGGAAAAGACTCTGGCAGGAGAAAGAGAGGGAGGAGGCTTGGTTACTGGAGAGCAATCACTGGAGGACGAGGAGGAGCGAGGCTGGCAGGCAAGAGGTCGGACCGGCAACCATTGACTGCCGAGCTGGTTAATAATTGATAACAGCAGACTGCAATGTTCCTGGACCCGCTCCAGCGGCAGAACCCAATTCAACAACAGCTGACGCAAATACGGAGAATCCCCCTCCACTGCAGCTCCCAGCACTCCGCAGCGGCGGCTGCGCGGCCCAGGGATTCCCGCCAGCTCCCGCTAGTGCGCATCCCCTACCCCGGGCAGCCGGGACATCCCTGGCCACGGATCACAGCCCTTCCTTGGGGACGGGCGGCAAGCAAGGCACGCTTTTCGGGAGGGGGAGAGGGCCTCGCAGTCCTGCTTATCAAAACAAGCCCTCCCCCACCTTCACCCACCCACGCAGCCCTAAGCTCTCCTTCCAAAACAAAAGCTCGCTCCTCTGCGCGCCGCTGGGGATGAGGAGGGTGGGGGTGGGGGTGGATGTCCCCAGGCATCCCTCTCTAACACAGGACCCTGGGATGCAAGGCATAGAAGGGAAACCCCACTTGCATCCTTGAGGTCCTGCAAAGGCTATGGGGATGGTGGCGAAGGGGCTAAATCCTCGGCGTAGGCCACCGCTTACCTGAGGTCAAGTGCTCGTAGGGCTGATCGCCCGCCTCTCCTTGGGGGTTGAAAGCGCTGCCGCTGCTGCTGCTGCTGCTGCCCCCTCCACCTCCGCCGCCCCCGCTGCTGCTGCCGCTGCTGTTACCACCGCTGCCCTCGGGCGCCCCGGCGGCACCGAGGAACTGGGGAGCCCCGTTGCTCAGCATCATCATCTCCTCCAGCTTTGGGTAGTTGTCCATGGTGGGCGAGTGAGGAAAGGAGCCGAACGGGTCAGAGATCTGCAGCGGGGACATCAGCTGCATCTCGGCCTTGGCTGCGGCCATCCCAGACGGGCGGGCTGGAGAGCGGTTGTTGGGGCGGATGGGGGCAGCGCGGGGCTGGAGATGCGCGGGGGACACACTCCCGGGAACCTGGCCGGGTCACATGCGGGGCTCGGGGCACACTGTGGAGAGCGCAGGTGGAGTCCCCGGGCTTGCCCGCGCCGCCGGCCGGTGTGGGCGCGGCGTGGCTGCCGAGGCCGGGCCGCGGCCGGTCCTGGGCGGCGGAAGCTGGCGGCGGCGGTAGCTGGCGGCGGCGGCGGCTCCCCAAGTTCTGCGCGCTGGGATCTCTCGCGACTCCCCGGATCCGCCTCTATTTGAAGGGTCTGGAACCGCACGGGCCCGCCTCCGTCGTGACGTACATGGCCATATATGGGAAGCAGGAAGCCCTAATATGGAAAGACGGCCGGGAGGACCCGGAGTGACGTGAAGCCCCCGGTCCGGGACGGGTGGGCACTGCCATCCCGCACCCCGGGCCCTACGCCGCTTTCGGCACCCCCGGAGCCCAAACCTCGCGGAAGCCTAAGGCCGAAGCCGCAGCTGGGCGTTCGCGGATCCCAGCGGCCCCGGAATCCCGAGGTTGCCCCCGCCCCTTCCCTCCGCCTCCCCTCCGCCTAGTTCCCTCCTCCCGGAGCCGGAAGCAGCCGGCCCATATCGAGCCGCTCCAAATAAGGCGCTGACCAAATAAGGGCTGTTCCGGCGGGGGATCCTTCCTGCTCCTTATATGGCGTTTCCGGGCCTCTGCCGGCTGCTCCCGGGCTCCCCCCTCCTCCCTGGTTACCAGCCGGGAGCCCGGACGCGTGCGAGAGCGGGGGACGCCCAGGCGAGGAGGCCTCGGCTCAGGAGGCTCCCCGGCGGGACCGGGCTGGGGAAGCCCGGCCCGGGGCGGGGGCGAGGGCGAGCGGGCCGGCGTTCTTCTATCGCCGTCACCCAGTGCCCGCCCGCCCACCTCTGGGACCGTGGGAGCGGAGGGGAGGAGCGGCTGGGACCGCCGGGTCAGAGGCCTCCCAGGAGGGGCGGGGCCTTGACCCCCGGCCTCGACCTGCCTCGTGGTGCCTTTCCAGGTCCTCACGGGGGAGCTGAGGCTGGGAAATAACCGCTAGATGGTTCCTGGGTTCCTATGCGTTGCATTGGGCGCCTGCTTCCCGGACATTTTCCAGTGGGATATTGGAGCTTGGGGATCCCTCTTGGCCACCCAGAACTGAAAGGCTCTTCCCTGGTCTCCTCCGGGAAAGAGACCACCTTTGGGTGACCGGATGAGGGACTCTGATTGCCCTTAGGGGAGACCTTTTCCCACCAGGAACTGGTGATCCTTGTGGTGGTGGGAGACTTTCCCATCTTTATCCGGAATAGGTGGAGGTGGGGTGGTCAGTGCGGGAATCTGAAAAGGGGGCTTCCCTATGGGCGGTCTGGGGACCCCGGGCTTGTACGTAGAGAGGACCTGCTTGGCGGTTTGGTGCTGCCCCCTGGAGGTCCCTCTCCAGCTCGGTTCCTGAGCCCCTGGCCGAGTGGGCTCTTCCGCCGTCTTCCTGCTCCCCCTCCGGGCTCCATTGCCGGGCGCCGAGCCAGGCCGGGGGTGCCTGAGACGCAGTGAGCTCGAACTGAGCAGGCGCCGCAGCCTGGGCTCTCCCTGCAGTCTCCGGGGAGCCGCCACCGCCGAGGCGACCAGACTCCGGGCGGGATGACACTCCCCTCCCCGAGATGGAGAGTGTGTGGGGGCGGGAACCGTTACCGCAGGCCTCCGGGGAGCTGGGTAGGGGACGCAAACAGGGAAGCCCTTCCCTGTCCGGTCTACCCCGTAGTTAAATGCGCACCCCAAAGACAACAGGGATTCCGGGAGCGGGAGACCAGCTCTAGCTCTGAATCCAGGGGAAGTGTTGTTTTTCTGAATTTAAAAAGAAAGCAGCCCGGCCGGCGTGGCTCAGTGGTTGAGCGTGGACCTACGAACCAGGAGGTCACGGTTGGATTCCGGTCAGGCCACATGCCTGGGTTGCAGACTCGATCCCCAGTGCAGGGGACAGCCGATCAATGATTCTCTTTCATCATTGGTGGTTCTATCTCTTTCTCCCTCTCCCTTCCTCTCTGAAATCAATAAAAGTATATATTTAAATATATTTTTATTGATTTCAGAGAGGGAGAGAAAGATAGAATTATCAATGATGAGAGAATCATTGATTGGCTGCCTCCTGCACGACCCACACTGGAGATTGAGCCCAAAACCCGGGCATATGCCCTGACTGGGAATCAAACCGATGACCTCTTGCTTCCTGGGTGGAAGCTCAACCACTGAGCCACACCCGGCTGGGCAAAAATATATTTGAAAAAATAAAAATAAAGCAGAAGATGTGTATGTGGAAGGAGGGTGCTGATGACACCTGGAGGGAAATGGGCAGGTCAAGGTCTCTAGGAACCCAAAGAGCCTCAGAAAGTTGGGGTCAAGGGATTTGAATGGGGGAGGGGTGAAGGGAGGGTTGTGACTCTCTTGGGCTTCATCTCTCTGTAACCGCCCCACCACCACCACCACCACCACACACACACACACATTTTTTTTATAAAAATCTTTTTTTAAAAAATATTTTTATTGATTTCAGAGAGGAAGGGGGAGAAAGAAACATCAGTGATGAGAGAATCATTGATTGGCTGCCCACAACCTGGGCATATGCCTTCACTGGAATCGAACCCGGGACCTTTCATCCCGCAGGCCTACGCTCTATCTACTGAGCCAAACCAGATAGGGCTATAAAAATCTTAAAGAACCCTGCAGTGAACCAGGATTCCCTTGTCTCTCTGCTCTAGGTCTGAGCTCCCCATCCCAAGTGCCCAGGGCTGGGTAGGGGACCCACTCCCACCAACTACCCATGGAGTTGTCCATCAAGGGGCAGGAGTGATGAGCCTGTCCGAGGCCTCCTGCAGGGCAGGAAGGCCCAGCCAAACAGGGTCATATGGTTCTGTGACTGAATGCCTATTTTGCCACTCCCTGGTGAGGTACCGTCCCCAGGCTTTTTGTATCTTGCTTTCTTCAACTGTAAAATAGGGCTAATGTTAATGATATCTACATAAAGGATTATCGTGAAGACTGAAACTTAAATGGACTGCCATCTGTGAAGTCCCAAAGCACAGTGCCTGCCTTACAGTTGGCATTTAATAAACAGTGGCTATTGTTGTTCTCAGGGGCTTTTGACCCACAGGGTCACCCACAGTCCACCCACCCACCCTCGGACTCTGAGCAAGCCCCAGTGACCCTTTTCTGACCAGTGGTACAGAGAGGGAGAAACATTTCAATTCTAACACAGGGGACATTGTCCTGCGGAGCTGATCTGAATCCTTCTTGCTGCAGTAGAACATCATTTCCTAGAGCAGAATTTTGAACTGTGGCTGTGCCGAAGACTCACCCCTGGAGCCCTGAAAAAGGAAGGTTTTACCCTAGACCAACTGAATCATAATCTTCCTGAGCTTGTGAGTGCCAGAACCGAGCAAGCACCTCATCGTAGTATCCCTGCTCTGTCCCTGGAGAGCTGCCCAGAGCCCAAGAGCACATCCTCCTTCTCAGGCAGGGCAAGCCGGGTCCCCTGTGATTCTAACGTGCAAGCTGACCTGAGGAATCTTAAGGTCCTTGCTGAAGCTGAGCTCTGGAAATCCTTATAGTATACATCTTTTGTTTTGTGTACCCATCATCAATTCCCCTTTCTTTTCATAACTACTCCCCAGCCAGTGACTTTGTTTGGGGAACCACCCCAATCCACGTGGTTGGGGGAAGATAACCCCATCCTACATCTAGAAGTATGTCTGTCACCCACGCCTGGCCATCCATCTAGGGATGCTCCAGTCTAGGCGCATTCCATCTTCCTAGTCATGAAGATTGAATCTGGACAGGCACACGACTCAAACCAGGCCAATGAGAATCACTTCTGGGACTCTTAAAAAAGGAATTCTCTTCCCCTGAAGGTACTCAGCCAATGGAATGTGAGCCTAGAGGCCATCTTGCCATCAGAACTGGAGAGCCTACCCAAGAAACCAACACAGAGGAAGTCAGAGAGAAAATATCTACAGAGAGTAAGTCTCCGGATAAAGTCTGGGAATTTTAGTTATGCAGACTAAATTCCTCTTTTATTTAATAAAATAAAACAGGCACATTTCTGTTTCTCACAACCTAGGAGGTTCTGATTAATACACCCATTATCCACAACAAAAATCTTTTCTGAGGACTAACTGTGGGCAGGACTTGGGCTAAGGCCTACGGCATATAGGCCCTTGTCTCTAAGGAACTTACAGTTGGGTAGAAGAAGTCTGGGTTCTATGTTACACAAGAATTAAGAATAGGTGCCCTAGCCGGTGTGTTCAGTGGATAGAGCGACAGCCCACGCACCAAAGGGTCTCGGGTTCGATTCCTGGTCAAGGGAACGTACGTACATACCTGGTTTGCAGGTTCAATACCTGGCCTGGTTGGGAGGTGTGCCGGAGACAACCAATTGATATGTCTCTTTCACATTGATGTTTCTCTTTCTCTCTTCCTCCCTTCCACTCTCTCCAAAAAGAAATGGAAAAAAAATATCCTTAGCTAAAGACTAACAAAATAAACAAACAAAAAAAGAATTAAGAATAGGCAGCACAATGGTAAGATATGTACACATATAATATCTTAATAAAAAAATTTTGAAAAAAAAAGAAGAAGAATAGGCAGCAAACCCTGGCTGAGCAGCTCAGTTGGTTAGAGAGTTATCCTGATACACCAAGGTTTCGGGTTCCATCTCTGGTCAGGGCACATACAAGGATCAATTAATGAATGCATAAATAAGTGGAACAACAAATTGATCTCTCAAATCAATCAATCAATCAATAAAAAAGTAGAAAGCAGCTTCATTAGCTACCAAAAGTCAGTTACACCAAAGGACATAGGGGGCAAAGGGAAGAAAAGGTTTCAGGGAACAGAATAGGGCAGGGATGATGAAGAGATTTTGGAGGAGAAAGAACATGAGAAGGACCAAACTTTGTGGTTAGGAAGGGAGAGGCAGTTTCAGGCCAGGGTTGGGGGTGGTGTGGCTAGGAAAGTCTGTATGTTGCCTGTCTAGGAAAAATGGGCTGAAGTAGAGAAGGTTCCTATTGGGAAGTAGTAGGAGGTAAGGCTGAATAAAACACTTATTTTAAAAAAAGTTTATTGGCCACTGTTTGTATTAGATGCAGTGCTAAGTCTTAGAGATTCCACAGTGGAGAAGGCAGAGGTAGTTTTGCCCTTCTGGAAACCATGATTCAGTGGGATAGGTGGAATTAAACCGCTACATAAATATAAAGGATAATTTCAGATTATGATAAGTGCAACATACCAGAGAGGTAAGGGAAGTCATCTCAGAGGAGGTGACATTTACATAGACATAAAGGATGAGCGGAAACCAACTCTGCACAGAGGAGTGTGATGGGGAGAGCATTCCAGGCAATGGGGACAGCGTGTGAAGGCCTCAGGAGGGAGGGAGGTCTGGCCATGATCAGTCTGGAGCTTCAGGCTAAGGTGCAGGCAGTGAGAATGTTTAGGGTTCAGCTGTACCCTTCCACTCTCATCTCCTTTGTTCTGTCCTCTATAGCTCAAACGCAGGAGAAGGTGGCCTTCTCAACCCTGCCCGGTCTCCATGGTGTACGCTCCTAAAAGGCAGCTTCTTCCCAGGAACAGTGAGAGGAGCTGGCTCAAAGCTCCTACACGCAGCCCAGCCCTAAGCCCTCTCTGTGCTGGGACGACCAGTGAGAGGGAAGGCCTGAGAGCCCGTGTCCTGGGTGGGGTTATGCTGCTGGTCTGCCTTCTCAGCAGCGGGGCTGGCTTGGGGCATCTGAGTTAACCCCACACTTCTCTGACTGTCTTTTGGCCAGTGGCACACTTCTGTTTGCTGTGACTTGGGGGACAGAAAGGGGAGGAGACGTGGTAAAAAGAATTGTCCCCTTCCAAGGAGCCAAATCTCAGCTTGGGCTTATGAGCACCCAACTGGTGACCAACAACTGGCCTGGGGCCTAAAGGCAACCAGATTGGAGGTAAGGAAGGTTCTGAGCCACCCCTGCACCCTGGTCTGTGTACGCATGCGGCCTCAAGACCTGTTTAGGGATGAATCTGGGGCTCTCAGACCTTGGCCACCAGGTGACTGGTGCCAGGAGCCCTGGGAAAGGTGAGAGGCCCTCGAAGGATCTGCAGGTCTGAGCTGCTGTCTGTGCTCAGACTTTCCTTGTAAACAGGAGGAGGAGGAGGCAGAGGTGAGAGAAGAACTGAGCTCGTCCATGGCAGCAGGGGCTCCAGGAGAAAGCCAGAGGGAACCATCACGTCTCAGACACCCAACCCAGAGCGGAGCAGGCTGCAGCTTTCAGAGAAAAACAAGCCCCTTTTTCCATTGCCGCTTCCTTCTCCCCAACCCCGGGCTACGTCAGCACCCACATGTGCTGCTCAGGCTGTGGTTTGCCACGGCTGTGGCCAGCCCTGGGACTCAGGAAGTGACTCTCTTTTTGGTTCTGTCTAGGGTGCCTGTCACACTTTCCGATGGCTGATGGGCTCTGACGGAAACAGGGAGGGCTTGGTCTTCAATGGGTGTGGGGGCAGCTCTGCTCCCACCCCAGGGAGGGTCTTGAGGGGTGAGAAGAAGCCTGAAGAGACCAGGTAGAGGGCGGGACAGAAGGTGCACTGAGAAGGTGGGGAGAAATAGAGGCACAGAGAAAGGCAGGGGAGATGAGGGAGAGAATCACCCAGAGTGCTGGAGTGTGAAGCCATCTCATCTACTCTAACAGATGGAGAACGGGGTGCCAGAGGGGAGCCTGAGTCCGAGCATAGCTGGAGAAGGCAAGTTCTGAGCAGGACCCATGCAGAGGAATGCGGGGGCGGGGGGGGGGTGTCTCCTGGGCTCTGAAGAGGGTGCTCCACACTCTCCAGATGGGGTCCAGAGGCTGTAGGGAAGAGACCATGGAGGACTGGGCCCAGGTGGGGTCTGCCTGAGAGAGTTGGGGTCTGGGCTGCTGACCTCAGAGTCTGTCTGAGGGGTCATGTGCCAGACAGAGTTAGGTTGGGCCTGAAATGGAAGACAGGGGACATAATAACTTGGGGAGGTGGCACAGAGGGTCTGTTCAGGGAAAAGGGAGTGGGTGGAGGTAGGTGAACACTTAGGTAAGGCTCTCTGGGTCCTCTCTGTCCCAGAATTCCCTGCAGATGCAGAAAACAAATACTGTCCTCGGCCATTAGTCCCTCTGCTCTATGCTGGGTGGCCTGTCTCCCAGGCCAGGGCTGGCAGGACCGTGGGCTTAAGAGGACAATCCAGTCTGCGGTGAATTCTCTGCTCCCCCCACCCCCAGCCGAGTGTATGGCAAAGCTGACTGCAGAAATCTCTGGAAGCTCGTTGGGCAGGCAGAGGGAGGGGAATGTTACATAAGAGCCCACTGATGTGCAGGAAGTCTAGAGCAGCCTTTAGATGAGAAAGGCAGTGTTTCCATCCAGCCCAGAAAGGCAGGAATAGCAACGACGGTTATTTCTGGCCCCTCACCACCGCCGAGAGCCGGGGCTGCTCAGCTCACGGCAGGGGAGCTTGGATGCTGCAGACGTGGTATGAGGGGGCAGGCAGCCGGGGGTTACCGGACTCTGGCACTGCCCTCACCCCCACCCCCAACTCCAAACACCGAACGCAGCAGTGAGTGGTGGTGCTTATTTCCTCTGGTTTTCCTTGATCTCTAGGTGCATTCTCTAACACACCCCGCACCCCGGGCACTCTTACGGTGTGATAGTCTCTCTGCTAAACCCTCCACGGGCATTTGTCCTCACAATGCATTCTCGCCCCCATTTCACTGATGAGGAAACACATTCCGAGAAGGCAGGTGGCTTGCTCAAGGTCAGAGGGCCAGGCAAAGGGGGAGCCAGGATTCTAGTCCACACAGTCTGACTCCAGGACCCTGGAGCTAAACCTCACTCATACCAACATCTCTGGGGTCCCAGAATGAGCCAGACAAAGCTTTCCCCCTACAGGGGTTCTTGAGTCCAATGGAATAGGTGAGACAGACATGTGAACAGATCATTTCAAGTCATTCATCCAACCATTATTTATCAGACGTTTACTCTGCTCTAGGCAGTTCACAGCCTAGCGGGGAGACAGACACGTAAATAAGCAAGTACGAGAGTGTGATCTGTGCTCTCACGGGGGAAGCTCAGTGGCTGTGGGAGCCCCTAACCTGGCTCCCACCCACTGAAGTGGTTCCCAGGCAGTCAGAAAGCCACTTAACTTTAAAATAATGGCAGGAATAAAAAAGAAGGAATTCTCATCATTTGCAGCAACCTGGATGGAATTGGAGAACATTATGCTAAGTGAAATAAGCCACTCAATGAAAGAAAAATACCACCTGATCTCACTCATTTATGGATAATAAAGAACATTATAAACTGATGAACAAAAATATAGATACAGAGACAGTAAAGCATCAAACAGACTGTCAAATTACAGGGGGAAGGTTAGGGAGAGGTGGGGGAGATAAGAGATCAACGGAAGGACTTGTATGCATGCATATAAGCATAACCAATGGACACAAAACTCTGGGGGGGTGAGGGCATGTATGGGAGTGGGGTGAGGGGGACAATGGTAAGATATGTACACATATAATACCTAAATTTAAAAAGTGGAAAAAATAAAAATAAATAAATAAAATAATGGCAGGAGACTGGGTGGGGGAGGCCTGGTGCTGAGACCAGCCAGGAAACCATGCCCATGCAATAGTCCAGGAGAGAGGGCGAGGGTTGGATGCATCATCACCAGTTATCACAGACGCCCTCCAGGGCCTCCCAGCCAGAGGCAGAGAGCAAGAAAAAACTGATGCCCAAATTGGCTGACAGGCAGCTCGGCCCCAAGTGCATCCATTTCCCTGGTACCGCGGCAGCAGGATAGTCAGAGAGGCGGGATGGGAGGGTGTCTTCTTGTTTTCCTCCTCCAGCCACCCCCACGTGGAAGCCGTTTCAGGGCAACATCAGAGTGAGTGACTGAAGAGGAAGCCGGCACCGGAAGCAGGAGGAAGAGCTTCCATCAAGCTTGTCACACTGAGTGGCGATGCGAGGGAGGGAGGGTTAGCGCCTCTCCCAAGAAAGATCCCCCAAAGGGGCTGGGCTTTGCTCTGGGCTGAGGCAGCGCTTCTCTTCCTATCAGCAGGCAAAGGGAGGGCATCCGAGGGACTTACAGGACGCAGGTGCCCTCTGGCTCCGCCGCAGAGAGAGCCATTATGGCAGGGTGACTGTCTTAAAGCTGACATTGGACTCAGGGTATTTTTAAAGCAAGTCTTGTGGTAAAACATACATAGCATATTTTAACCATTTTACGTGTACAATCCAGTGGCATTAAGCACCTTCACAGTGTTGCACAACCATCACCACTGTCCTTTTCCAGAATTTTTTTTTCATCATCCCCAAACAAAAACTCTGTACCCATAAAACACTAATTCCCCATCCTGCTCCCTCCCCACAGCCCCCGGTACCCTCTATTATAGTTTCTACCTCTATGGATTTGCCTCTTTTAGGCACCTCATAAGTGGAGTCATATTTGTGCTTTTTCAACTGGCTTATTTTAATTAGCATAACGTGCTCACGGTTCACCCATGTTGCAGCATGTGGTAGAACTTCACTTCTTTCTGAGGCTAAATGATATTCCTTGGTGTGGGGATACCGCATTGTGTTTACCCACCCATCTGTCGATGGACATTTGGGTAGTTTCCACCTGTTGACATCTGTGAATAATGCCGCTATGAATATTAGTGGGAAAGTGTCTGTTTGGGGACTCTGTTTTTGTTCATCATCCATCTCAGCTATCACAAGAGGGATTCAAGTTAGATTTAAGAAGGACTTCCTGGTTTCCTACGACCAGTGACCAAAGCAGCAGGATCTCTGTCTTTGGATCGCTTTGATAACCCAAGTTTCCTTTGCCTCCCCTTATCCCACCCCTAGACTGGGATGATGCCTGGAATGGCTGCACTGAAGTAGGAAAGAAGCTTTCTAGGGGTCATTCTGGGGTCATGGTTCCGTGTGGTTTATTTTTAGGAGGTGGGTGGTGGTGGGGTTTCTAGTCTTCTCTTTGGATATGTTTGCCATCACTCCCTGCCCCAAACCCAACTTTCTCCTTTCCCTGGCAACATCCAGGCTGTCTCCCTTTTTCTCTCCCAGGCTAAATTGGGAGTGTGAAGCTGCTCTTCCTCCCAATTTAGCTTTCGAATTAAAGTGAGAACTGAATGTGGCTGGAAAGCTGACTCCCATCTGTGTGTGTGAGAGAGAAAAAAGGAGAGCAAGTGAGCCTGAGCACAACGGGGCACTCAGAGGGAGGGGCTGATCTGGGCAGCATCCTCAGGTGCAGGCAAACACCTCAGCACAGGGAGGCTGAGGTTTGAAGGCTGGTGTTTTTCCAGGACTGCTGCAGGGACAACCATTCAGACATTCCACAGAAATGTGCCAAGTGCTTACTGGATGCCAGGCCCCGTACTAGACGCTGGGAAAATAGTGGGAAACCAGGGAGACCCATCGCCTGCTGCATGGCTTTCAGTGTGATGGGGAAACACATAGGGTGATGTCAGGGAGGAAGAGCAGATGCTGCAAGGGCCTGGAAGGAGTGGGGTCGAGGAGTCCCAACTAAGCTGAGACTTGAGGTGCACACAGGAGTTGGTCAAGGTGAAGCAGGAGAACAAGCGTGCTTGGGCAGAAGGCACTGCACATGCAAAGATTTGAGAGGGCCAGGCTTCTGCAAAGGGCGCTGGCGCTGGTGAGTTGGGCTCAGGAGGGCTCAGAAGCATCCACCTCCTCCTCCTTCTCCTCCTCCTCCTCCTCTCTCCTTCCCTTCCTCCAGGGAAAACAAAACCAGATGAGAGTGACCGAGGCCAGAGGGAACTGGGAGCACTCAGTCCCTTCTGCTCCGGCTCTAAATAGCTTAGGTGGGGGCGGGGAAGCTGCAGGTCTCCTTTTGACTCACTCAGAAAGCTGGACCTGACAGGTCCAGGATGGACACAGAACAGAGGAAATGGGATCTCAATCGCATCACAGGAGGCACGGGTTTCAAGAAGGGTCTCTGCTTGGTTTAGCTTACCCCATCCTTCCTGGGGGCTAGCTGAGTCAGTGTCTGGGGATCTTTCCTCCTCTTGCTTGATAAGAGTGAATCATGATTCTGGCTGAGATGGGAACAGGTTGAAATCTTGGCAAAGAAAGACCTTCTGCTGGCAGAGGCAGGGAAGAGCTCTCTGGGGGCCATACATCTCTCTGTCAGCTCTCGAGTTCCCCAGTGACAGGCACAGCTGAGGGATCCTGGTGTAAAACTCGCCATCAATATTTCAGGCAGCATTATTTATTGATCACTCATATGCTGGGACAAAAGGAGAGGGTCAATTCATTAGGGATGCAGGGCTGGTGGGGTCAGTTTGGGAAAGAGGTCAGGAAAGGTAGATCACTGAGGATCCTCAGCCTGGGCTCCTGCAAAAATACCTTGGGATTCAAGGATTTGGAGATTAAGGTCTTTGTCTTCTTTTTTAATCCATGACACTCACAACGAACATAAATGAAGGGGGCCTGGCCAGCGTGCTCAGTGGTTGAGCCTCGACCTATGAATCAGGAGATCATGGTTCAATTCCCGGTCAGGGCACGTGCCCAGGTTGCGGGCTTGATCCCCAGTGGGGCGTGCAGGAGGCAGCTGATCTCTCTCATCATTGATGTTTCTATCTCTCTCTTCCTCTCTGAAATCAATTAAAGATTGATTTTTTTAAAGAAAATAAAGGAAGGGACAGGGGATGGGGAAACCTGGGGCAGGCCTGGGACTGCCACTGTGGCCATCAGGGAGATCATATCCATGGAATCGTGCAGCTGGATGAGCTTCCTTTCCTCTGGGCCCAATCTGTCCCTCCCAGGTTCCCTAACCCTCGCCACTGCTTGGGTCCCTCTCCCCACCTGACCCTGAAATCAGCTCCAGCAGCCTCTCTAGATGCCATTCGGAAGCCCAGGTTGGGTCCCTTGTGCTGCAGGGCCCTTCCAGGGTCAGTCTTGCAATCTCCCTGCTCTCCCGAGGTGCCTGATTCTCACCCAAAGGGAACACCTGCTCTCTAGTCTGACCTCCTGTGGGGAGTAGGACCAGGTGTGCACACAGGCTGAGCTTGTGAAGCGATTGCTTGAGAATCCATAGCTGACCTGTCCACCGGCAAGATGCTTTATTCACGAATTCAGGAACCTCCAACTCCAGGGAGTGAGGCATGAGGCACCCTGCTCACCATATTTTAAGCAGATGGGCTGCAGGAAAGATTGTTCCCAGCAGGGGCCAGGGAAACCCATTTTGGGTGGGAGCTGCGCCACCTAGTGGTACTTTTCCTTCTTGCAGGCATCCCTGCCAAGCATCGCTGCCTCCAGCCTAGATAAGGGACAAACTCTCAGGCAAAACCCAAATGGCTCTGACTCAAGGTTGCCCTCTTCCTCCAGGCAGGCCTGATGCAGTTCAGAGAGGAAAAAACTGGGGAATTTAGGAGGAAGATGGTCATGTACCGGTTGACACTTAAGGCAGTAGAGAAGCCAGCAGTGAATTTTTGCCTGGAAACTCTCTCCATGGTATCCTGGATGCCACCGTTATGGGCACCATGGCCCAGAGCCCCTGCCTCCTCTGCCTTCCCTCTTCCATCCAGGCTGAGCAAGGCTGGGCTCAGCTCTGCTCATCAAGAAAAGCTGGCACAGGCTGGAGCTGCTGGCTTTCCTCTGACGTCACAGCCTGGAATCCCATTTTAAGCAGCTTCTCCAGGTGGGGCATACAGAAGAAGAAAAGGAGGGGGAGCCGGCTGAAGAAGCTTCAGGCCTGCGGCCATTCTAGCCAGAAACGAGGCCTGGAGGGCTGCCCAGTGTCCCCAAGGTGGTGTGGCTGTGGGACACAGGGCTAGACCTCAGCCCCCACTTCAAAACGAATGATCCCTCAATGCCCACTGGGGACCCAGGCAGTGATTGGGCACCTTCCATATAGCTCTAGCCATACACCTCGGTGTGACTTCTCTGTCCCACTCTCCTGGCCTAGAGGGACCTACTAGGGGAGAGAGGGCTGGTGGTCCCAGGGAATGAGGTGCGAGGGCTCACCAACCTCCTGCCAGGAGACTTCCCACTCATTTTTTGTCACCCTCCATCTCTCTTTTCCTCCCCTGTGCTACAGTGGCCAGGCCTTGTGCCAAGTTCTAGGAGAATGATTGTTTCCATGGCAACGGACCAATGAGCTTAGCAATCTGAGCATGTTTCTGTTGACACAGGGAAACCCCGATGTGCATGGAGAGCCTGGCAATGCTGAGTCTGGCAGTGACCTCCTTAGCTACCAGTCACTGTGGGTGCAAGTGTGTACCTGTGTGTGTGTGTGTGTGTGTACCTGTGTGTGTGTATGTACGTGTGTGTGTGTGTGTGTGTGTGTGTGTGTGTGTAATGCAGCAAATAGGATTTAGCTTAGAGAGGGCCTAACCTGTTTTCCTGGCCTTGTGGTAGCTGCTAGCATGAGACTTTAACATCTTACTCTCTGGAGATCTTTCTAGAACAAGGGAGTCTCTCCCCTGAATTCTGCCCTAACACTTCCTCTCCCTTCTGATATAGAAAGGGGCCCATTTGCTCAGAGGCCAGTGGTGAAAGGAATGACCCTGAGATGGCTTCTCACACCTCACCTCCACGCAGCCTCAGTCTGGCCCTTCTTGGCCAGCTTGGCTCAAGTGCGGCTGGAGGCCGTACCCTATGATGCCAGGGAGGAAGAGAAAAGCCTGGTGTAGGGGCATTTCGCCAACCTTGGAGCCAGAGGCTGGAGCTAGGTCCCCACACTCCCCACCCCAGACCATGCTCCGCTTCCTCCATTTTCCTTGCATGAGGCTGAGCCGTTCTTTCTCTGCTCCTTTCTCCCTCCCTCGTCCTTCCCTCTCCATTCTTTTCCTTTATCTCCTGATGCTGCTGCTGCTCCTCTGCCATGTTTTCCATTCTCCCGAGTCCTGCCTTCCAGGGTCTCATCTCAGCCAGTTGTGTCCCTCGGCCCCCTGGATCTTCTTCCCACGGGCTCGGACCCATGTCCTACAGTCTCCCTCTGTCCTCCAACCTAGCCCAGCAGCTCAGGGCGCCACCCCTCCCTTCTGGGGCCACATTGGGCTGCTTCTTTGGCTCCCGTCCTTGGGTACCTGTCTCCTTGTCTGTTCCCAGGTCAGACATGGGCCTTGGGACTGGTTCCTCTCTCCACCTCTTTCTTCAACCCCCCTGTCTCCTCCTGTCAGAGCCTCACAGCCCCCTTCCAACGTTTTCCAGCCTTTGTGGGCACTGTGGCCATCCAACCCCCCAGTCCTGCCGGGGAGGCCTTATCGGGGTCTTTGTCCCCAGAGTTTACACCTGGCACTTTTCACGAGGTACCAGGAAGTCCATTTGGGGAGGGGCCTCAGGGCAGGAGGCCCTAGAGGGTTGAGGCCCTAACTCTTCTTAAGTGCTGACCCCTCTTGGTCCCTTGACTCTATCTTGAACCCACAACTATTTCCCAGAACTCCTGATGCTCACACTCTGGTCTCTTTCCCACTCCCTCCCACAGCCGGGTCCCGAGTCTCACTTCAGGTCCTTCCCCCCTGGACTGGGTGGGGCGAGAACAAGCACAGAGGCTGACATGAATGAGGTGCCAGAGTCTGGTTTATTGGCTCGTCCAGTGCCAGAGGGCCAATGAGCATCCACTCTCCACTGAACTGGGAGACCCTTGGCTCCGGAATGTTTCTTCTTCACACATTCCTCCTGGCTCTGGCTGAAACTGCGGCAGAAGCTGGGGCAGGGTGTGAGGCACAGGCTGGGCTCTGACAGGGTCTGCTCACACGGGGCCTAGTCTGCTGGGCACAGGAAGAGGACCCTGGGAGAAAGGAGGATGGGCCTCTGGGTGTGGAGAAAAGGAGCTGGCTCCCCCGGGGCCTCTACGGTGGGCCCTGGAGCGTAGAGGAGCCCAGCCCAGCGGCAGGAAAGGGAAGAGGCAAAAGAGAACTGAGGGCAGAGGAGGAGGCGAGCCGCTCCTTGCAGCTCCATTACCTCACGGGCTGTCGTCCTCTGAGGCTCAGAGACTAGGAAGGAGGGCTGAGGGTGGGGGGAGGTCACTGCTGGAGGGAAAGTCCTTTACCCCAAACACCCACCGCCCTAGACCCAGAAACACACACACACGCTCATACGCACACCCCTGGTGTGGGGACGTGTGGCACACAGTTCATCCAATGCCCCCGCTCCAGCTCCCGCCTGGCCGTCCTGGTCGCTTAAGCACACACTAGGGCCCTGTCCTCCCTTCAGGGCTATGGCCTGGAGCCCCTGCCCAGGTTCCCCGAGGCTTCCCCACTCCCTCCCTCCCCAGGTGCCTTCAGGCCCGGCTCTGGTCCATCTGGGCGATGACTGTCCCCGACCCAGGGAGAGCAGTAGGCGCACTGTCGGACCTCAGAGAAGCTGATGGCCACGGCTTTGAGCAAGGCACTGGGTGGGCACAGAGAGCTGGGGTGGGGACAACGGCAGTTCAGGTTCTGAGGAGCCCCCACCTCCTTGGGTGGCTCAGTCCTCAGCTCCAGGCCCAGCCTCTACCTTCAAACCCCACCCCCCCAACAGGACCTCCCTCCTCTTTTCCAAGCCCTTCCAAAAAAGTGGCCTCTGGGCAGGCACCAGAAACAGCCATCTGAGGGGCCCTGGGCCTGAGACACATGGGCTACGGGCACAGTGTGGAGCAGGGCTCTGTGGCCTGAGGGGTCGGGACCTCAAGCCGAGTCACCCCCGCCAGAGGTCTTCTTCTTGGGCCGGGTCTTCACCGCCTTGGAAGCCAGTGGCTGTGGGAAGGAGGGAGGAAGTCAGGGGACGCTCAGCCTGGAGATACAGCCCCTCCCCGTCTCCCCAACTTCTTGGCTCTCACCTCAGTTTTGGGCACTTTTTTGATGGGTTTGAGCCTCTTAGGGGCCTTGTCTCCCACATCCTCCTCAGAGGTTTCTGTCCGGGAATCTGCCTGGTTCGTGCTAGGCCTCAAACTCAGGGCAGGGTCATCTCCTGGTTGTGGGAAGAAAAGGAGAACAGGGGTCCGGGTGTCTCTCCCACCTGGTCACCTCCTTGCCCTCGCGCCTGGCTGTCCAGCCTGTACCTAGGTCCTCAATGGTGTCCAGGAGGCTGCCGGGGCCGGGTCGGAGGTGGCTGTCAGGCCCGTGCAGGGGCAGTGAGTCCTCGTCCCGGATCAGGGTCAGGTCCTGCATGCTGAAGCTTCGGAGCTTCTCTGACAGCACCCCCTGGCCCTAGGGTCACCACCACGCACCGGAAGAGCCGGAGGAAGGGGCGGGGTGGAGAGAGTGGTCACCAAGGGGCACTGGGAAGCCACTGGGCTCAGTGCCTTCCCCACACGGTCCTCATCCAGCCCTAAGGTGGCACTGACAGGCTGGGGCCACCCTTTTCCTTTGGACAGAGGAGGGAACGGTGGCTCGGGGAGTGGAAGTCACTCAGCTGGCGTGTGGTAGAGCGAGGATTGGAACCCCGGCTGCACAAGCCCCAAACCCTCACCGCCCGGAGGACAGGGTGGAAGCAGGACCCAATCAGGGGGACGAGATGAACAGGTGGGGCCCCAGGAGCTGGGGTCTGCCCCCGTCTCACCTTGGCAGCAGCTGTGACCGCAGCATTGGCGGCCAAGTTCAGGCCCCTCTTGCCCACCCTCATCATGGTCTCATAGCTCTTGTCTCGGGCCTGGGTGATGTACTCGTCGATCTCCTGAGGGGTCAGAGGGAAGCAAGGAAGAGGTGAGGGCTGGCCCCCTTGGCCAGGCCCTGCCCTGCTCTCGTTCACACCTGGGCAAGGCACTGCCTGCTGCGGAAGGCCAGGGCCCTGCCAGGTCACGTCAGGCTCTGGGAGGGCCAGGAGTGTCCGCGGCTGCAGGCGCTGGGCTGCCTTGGCCCGGGGCGGGCTGGGAAGCAGAGTGGGAGCAAACCTTCTCCTTGTTGGACAGTGTCGGGTGCACGAACTTGCGGTAGAGCACGCTGGAGCCCTTGGTATAAGGGGACAGCAGCCATATCACAAAGGCGATCTTGAGCTCAAAGTAGAAGGGGAACCTGTTGTGGGGACAGAGGCAAACCCGGGGCAGGGCGTCGGGAGGTGCTCTGATGCCCTGTATGACTCTGGCGAGCCTCCCACCAAGTGCATTGGGGTCCCCATGTGGCTCAGGAGACTGGTCATTTCACATCTCAAGGGGCCTGGGAGGCTCAGCCAAGACCCCAATGGGAAGGTGAGACGTGAGCCCAGTAGGAGGTCCCCTTGGCAGTGGCTCCCTTGCCCTTGTCTCTCTTGGGAGTCCCCAGCCCTCTCACCCTGAAAGAAGAACCCCTACTCCTCTGTTCTGGGGTCAACACCCAGGGTGCTCCCCAACCTTCTAGGTCTACTGTGTCCTCACCCGCTTCTTCTCTGCCCTTTCCCCCCATGAAGACAGGGGCTTCGCCCTACCGGTTTGGCTCAGTGGATAGAGCGTTGGCCTGTGAGCTGGGGGGTCCTGGGTTCGATTCTGGTCAGGGGCACATGCCCGGGTTATGGGCTTGATCCCCAGTGGGGGACGTGCAGGAGGCAGCCTATTAATGATTCTCTCTCATCATTGATGTTTCTATCTCTCTCTTCCTCTTCCTTCCTCTCTGAAATCAATAAAAATATATATTTTTTAAAAATGACAGGGGCTTCTCCAGCTGTGCTCTGGGCACTATCCCTTGCCGCCAAGACATGCCCCTTGCTTTTAAGGACTATTCTCCTTCCCCACGGTTCCCTCTCTCAGATCACAAACTCCTTCAGGCATGTCTCCTACGTCCTCACAAAGCATCCATCAAAGCTCTCTCCTTTGCCTGTGCTAGTCAAGAGGCATCTATACTCACTGCCCTCAATTTTCAGCCCACTTTCCTCCCTGTGCTAAAATTATTTTTCTCAAAGGCCACAGGCCCTTGTACAGCAGGTCTTGAAGTAACTCCTCATTCAATGCCATTTTGTTATAATGTTGATGAGCCACTGTAGGAACTTAATTCTTATTAATATATCAATTAGCCTGTGGTAAAATTGGTTTCATTATGTCGCTTCGCTTAAAGTTGCAGAACCTGCCCTAGCCAGTTTGGCTCAGTGGATAGAGCATCGGCCTGTGGACTGAAGGGTCCTGGGTTCGATTCCAGTCAAGGGCACATGCCCGGGGTTGTGGGCTCCATCCCCAGTAGGGGGCATGCAGGAGGCAGCCAATCAATGATTCTCTCTCATCATTGATGTTTCTATCTCTCTATCCCTCTCCCTTCCTCTCTGAAATCAATAAAAATATATATTTTAAAAAGTTGCAGAACCTGTCAATGACGTTAAGTGAGGGATAACTGTAATTGATAAATGCAACCATCTTTTGTCTTCTACCTCTCCCTAAAACTCTCTTCTCTTGACTTCCAGTGTACTGTGTGTGCTGTTAGTCTTCTCTTCCAAACGCATTTGCCCATTTAATAAACATTTTTGAGCTCCTGCTGTGAATATAGAGATGATTAAGACATGCCCTCCCTGTCCTCATCGTGTTTATACATAGTCTAGTAGTGCCTGAAAAATGTCTTCGAAGTACAATCATCCAATGTGTATAGGACTGAAACATTTATAAATGGAGTAACTGAGGCTAGAGAGCTGTGACCTGCCAGACGTCACAGGAAGCCTGGCAGTAACAGCTTTCCTGAATTCCGTTGTGGTGCTCTGGCTGCCACCAAAAAGAAATGTGAAGGGTATGCTTGTCCTTATTCTGCTGATCAAGACAGGCCTGGATGGGGTTGGGGCGGGGGGGCATCCAGAACCCCACAGAACTGTGGCCTCATGGCTGGCTGGGTAGAGAAAGCCAGATGCCCTGGGCCCCAAGATGCAGGGAGGGGTTGCTGGGCCTCACCAGGAGAGCACGATATCCGTGAGTGTCTCAGCCGTGGTGAAGAAGGCAAAGACGATCCAGTACATCATCCATTTCACCTGAGGGCACAGAGGGCAGCGTCGGCTGGGGCCCGAGGGGCCTCTGCCTGCCGACTGCACTGGGCGTTCTGTGGGGAAGGGAACACTCAGGACCCCAGTTTTGCCTGAGGGTCACACCTGGGCAGGGGGAAAGGAACACACAGGAATCTCCTTTGAACCAGGGTCTCCTTAGTGCCAATAGCATTGGTACAGTCTCCCCATTTATAGTATGACCCACTGTCCTCCCCTATCTCTGCCATGTGGGTTGGGTGGGAGCTGAAGGGTCATACACTCACATATTCCTTCACGTTTTTTGTCTTCACGGCCTTGTAGGAAGAATAGGCTGGGTACAGTGTGCCAAAGATGAGCCTAGGGAGGCAGGCATGGTTACTGGGCCCCTCGGCCAAGAGCAGCGGCCGCTCCCTCCCAGCTCTGCACCAGCCCCTGGGTAGGTAATGGGAACTGGACTGATGAACTCAAGACTCAGGTCATACACAAGCATGGAAGTCCTAGCCAGCGAAGGTGCTGTCCCCTCCCCGCTCTATTGTTCAGTTTCTCTCCAGCCCCTGAGATATGGAAAGACCCAGAAGCCAGAGGGTCCGATGTGGTCTCTTCAGCCATGATCCTTTGGTTATGGACAAACCTATATGGGAGTGGGTGTCTAGTTACTGCCACCAGGGTGTCTTCCTTCTCCAAACACCATGTTCATTCATACCCATCTGCCCTGTCTCATAGCCATGCTGGGTATGGCTAGGTCGGCAATGGTACCTGATACTCTAACAGGGCTCTCTACCTGGCACTCTACGTGGCCTTGGGGAGCAGAGGGCATAGGGGCAGAAGCCCTGTGAGGGGCAAAGAGGTTTATTCCCCCAGGTAAACCCTCTTGGGACCAGTCTCAGGGGAGGACCCGGGCCCTGGCTGCAGTGGACCTGGTGGTGATCCCACTAGAGACCACACACAGGCCTCAGGTGAGGGGGTCAGAGGGCTAAGCCCCTCAGGGAGCTCATCCAGACAAGAGAACAGCAGCCCCTCTGAAGGCCACATGAAATGAGGCCCTGGATTCCCTCTGGGTGGGATGGGAAAGAGAGAGGAAGGAAGGGGATTCCGGTCTGGAGGAAGCCAGGACACAAACACATGACAGCACTGAATGGGAAGAAGGCAGCAGGGAGGGGACTCAGGGGTGTCAGTGCCGTGGAAGCTGAGGGCCAGGGTCCTGAGGTGGGGCAGGGGCTGGCTGAGGCTCATGAGGAGCCCCTGCAGGCCCAGCCCTTTGACAATGTAGGGGTACTGCCTGCTCCCACATGGACCCGCCTATGAGAGGCAGGGGACTTCCAACCTGGCCTGGAGAGATGGGGTGGGGGTGGAATCCTCCAGGACAAAACCTGGGCTTGTGGGAGCCGGGTTCCTCCTGGAGCCGGGAATGTGGAAGGAAGGCCACCTAACGCCCCGTTCCATGGCTTTCACAGTCCCAGGCTGAGCACACACATCCTCCCTGGGTTACCTTCCACACTTTGTCCCCCAAACGTCTCTGCGTCCCCACACCCAGATGGGACCCCTGGAGGGCCTTCAGAGAATGTGCCCTCATCCCCCACCCCTGACAGTCAGTGGAAGAGGGAGGAGGGACCCAGCCCTTTGGGGAGGCCAAGGTTGCTGCCATGGCCCTAAAGTATGGAATAACGAGGCCCTGCCTTGCTCCCCACTCTTCCATTAGCTCCCCCCAGGGAGATGAGGGCCCAGATCGGAGCAGCTCCTCCAGACGTCTCTGTTAGGTGGGGGAAGGGACATGCCCGCCTCCCCCATAAATCAATCCATGCTGCTCAGCCCTAGGATGAGGGAGGGCGAGGGAGCAGGGAAATTCAAGATAAAAGGGGTAGAAGCCAGGCCTGCCAGGCTCCTCAGTATCCCCCCCAGTCCTGGGTCCCACCCTCGATGTCTCTGGGGACCACAAATAGGGACGACGTGTCTGTAGGTGACTGTGCTGTGTGAAGCCCCGAGCGGTCCATCCCGGCTTCAATACCCCGCAGCCCCCACCCAGCCCCGGCCCCGGCCCCAGCCCCTCCGCCCGCCGCCGCGGACTCACACCACCAGGCGAGAGATGATCCAGGACACCATGGCGGGCGCGGGGCGCGGACCCCGCCAGGGCCGAGGATGCAGCTGCCGAGGTCGAACTGTGACAGCAGGAGCCGCAGGAGCCGCAGGAGCCGCAGGAGCAGCAGCAGCAGGAGCAGCACCAGCAGCAGCCGCGGCGGCCGCGGAGCAACCAGCCCCTGCGTTAAAGGGGAGGTCCCTGCCGCAGCGGCGGGCCGTGGGCGGTGGCGGTTCTTAAAGGGGAGGCCGCGCGCCCCCCGCACCTGCTGTCCCGGGCATGCGCCTTTGACCTCAGAGCCTGGCTTTCCCCTCTGCTATCGCCTGCTTGGGTTCCAAGCCCTGGTTGAAGTCCTCGGAGGCCTTCGCGGGTCCATCCTGATATCCCAGCCCGCCCCCTGCCCTGCCCACATCGTGCCGAAAGGCTTCAACATCCCACGAGGAATAACAGCCATGACTTCTGAGTGCTTATTGTGTGCCAGGCCCTGTGCTAGGAGCTTCCCATGCATTATTTCAGTGAATCCTCACGACCACCCTCTAAGGCAGAGGTTATAATTATCCTCACTTCCAAGATAAAGAAATGGGAAGCTTATGGAGGTTCAGTAATTTGCCAAGTGTCACAAAACCACTAAGTCATGCGTTTAAGATATGAACCCAGGCAGTGTACTTTAAATAGGCTACTTCTGCCAATGATGACTCGCAAATCCTCCCCCTCCTCCTCCTCCTCCGTCACAGGCCCAGGCCCTGCAAAGACATCTACCCAAGAACTCTTGAAGTCTAAGGTATAGATAGCTGCGCCTGTCCATCCCACCAATCACCCCAGTTTGAAGAAAAACCCCCAATCTGACCTGCTTTTTTAGCATTGTCAGTTCCTAAGCTTTGCAAGGGAGCCCTGTGCTCTCAAGGTGAATACTCTGGGGGAGGGGAGTCAGACCTTCTTGGAAGGCCTGGGGTCTAGGTAGGAGGTGGATCAGGGAGCTCCACCCAGTTTCACTTCCATCAGCAAGCACTGGCAGCTGTGTATGCCCTAATTCTGAAGCCATTTATATCCAGAATGTAGGCTAGCCCCAGCCCGCCTCCTGATTTTCACCAAAGCAACAAAGCGCCAACCTCCACAACTCCCCTTCTCCCCATGCTTTCCTTTCCTGTCCCATTTCAAAGCTTCTGCATTCATCTACCCTTGATGTGGAGGTGTAATCCTGGTGATCACAGCATCAACCCGTGCCTGTCCAGGCTCAAAGGATATGCTCAGAGCTCTGTATCTGTTATGGTCCTATTCAAACTCGTTATCTTTGAACCACACAGCGATCTATTTCCACCCTGATAATTGTATTTCCAGGCTTAAACACGTTGGAAGTCGTTTCCAACAGGCTTGAGAAGTGGCCTCTAATGACCCCTCTTGCTATTCTTTACAACTTCCTCTTAAAAAGGCCTTTTCTAATTAGAGTCTAGTCTGTCCTAACTCCTCAAGCCACTTTCATTGCTGTTTGATAAAAACAAATCCCTTCTGGGGTCTTCTCCCGCCAACTCTGAGATGGATCTAGAGCCGTTTCCTATGTGGGCAGCCCGGCTAACTGCTTTGAAGACCGCACCCCCCCCACCCCCGATTGCCCAGAACCTTGTCAGGTGGTCCCCATGAGCCTCCCCCCACCCTCCCAGGCAAACTTCCCCAGGAAGGTAGGGCCCCACCTTCTCCACTCCATTCACTTATGAGTATAAATTACCCCTCCTCCTGTCCTCTAACTGAGGTGGCTCCCTTCCCTTCACCCTCAAGCCCTCAAACCACAATGACCTGGCACTTCCCTCTCCCAATCTGGAACAAATTCAGAAGCAAAGGATAATAGTTAGATGCAGCAATGTAATGAAGATCTGAAAACAAATCATCCTCCACTTCCAATCCCACCCTCCACCTGGCCTTGCTTTTTTATATTTTTATTGATTTCAGAGAGAAAGGGAGAGGGAGAGATAGAAACATCAATGATAAAAGGATCGCTGATCAGCTGCCACCTGCATGCCCCCTACTGGGGATTGAGCCCGAAAACCCAGGCATGTGCCCTGACTGGGAATGGAACCGTGACCTCCTGGTTCATAGGCTGATGCTCAACCACTGAGCTACAACAGCCAGACTGGTCTTGTTTTTAGAATGGCTGGCACAAGAAGAATTTAGTCCACTCCAAACAGATTTGTTAGATTTTTAATAAGAACATGGAAATCCCAATCAGCCCTTCAACAAAATTAAAATACAGAAAGTGAAATTAAAGGTATTCTACAGTAAATGACTTTTATTTAAAAAAAAAAAAAAAACAACAACAAAATTGTGAACATATAAACAAGCCTTCAGGGCACTACAGTACAGCCAGAAAGAAATACATTTTCCAATGTACCCATGGGCCAATGAATTCCATTATTTTCAAATAAATTTTTAATAAAACTCCACTGAGTTGGAAAGTTTTGCTGAAAATATTTCTGGAAAAAAAAACCCCAAAAAACAAAAAGCCTCATGTAGGAAAATCACTTTCCCTCGAATCTGGAACTGTTACGAGGAGTCCGTCCCAAGGGAACGCTGGTAACAGATGGAAGTGGTTCCTGGAGTCACCAGTGTGTGTGTGTGTGGAGCACACCACAGCTCAGACAGGACAACGCTCTTTCTCAGATGGCTGTTCCCTCAAGACAGGACTGAGACGGGAGGGGGAGAAACAAAAAAAATCCCAAAACGCCAATTCTTTTAAATTCTGCTTTGGCTGATTTTGTGCTATAATGGGCAGTTGATTTCTAAAAATCATATTTCTTCAAAGTGTTTTATCGAAAGGAAGACTAAATGTAATGTGCCTTTCCTCATAATCCAGGAAAACAACTGTGGTATTTCAAAAATTCTAAAAATATCTACTTTCATGAAATAGTAACTATTTCACTACAAACCTATTTTTCACTAAATACACACGTTCCTAATCCTGGAGCCTCCTGGGAAAAGCAGTGGGTCCTCCCTGGGTCCTGCAAGACTCCAGTGTTCACGGGAGAGATTGTGGGGAATGGCTTCACCCTGTCTCCTGGGATAGGCTGTGTCAGAGGTCACGTGCAGAGACACTGTTAGGCTTCCACCAGGCATGTTTAAGCAATTAGCCCCTACTTGTACCAGTTATGTGATTCCCCATACCTCCAAACATTCCCAATTAACTAGGCACGAGAGAAAAAAAAAAAGAAAGAAAGGTGTGCCCACATTCCTGGTTTCCACAAATCCCAGATCATAAGACTTCAGGAAAGCCCACGATGTTCAGGCAATTCAGAGTCCCAAAGACCACAGGATGGGAATGTGGCACCCTCGGCTTGGAGTCTGAAACTGTGTGTGAACTGTGCGGCTTTCCTGTGTCACAACCTTCAGTGCTGAGGCAGCGTAGAAAAGAGTGGCTGGCGAGTTTGTAATACTGACCACACTGGCTCCAAGTGAAGCACCTCTGCTCCAGCAGAGAACCCTGCCGTTCCCTGTTTGTGTGTGAGTGAAAGACCTGCTTCACAGGGGAGTTTGCAATTTCTCCACGCCTAAGACCTTGCCAGTTTGGATTCATGAGCTTTGAGGGTGCCAACAGCATCTTTCACTGCATGATAGATGATGTTCTTCACCTGGAGAGAGCAAACAGCAGTCAGAGCATGGCCACCCATGTTGTCTTCTGCAAATGAAAACGTGTGTTCTAGGCTGCCTATATGCCCACTGATGTGAGGAAGGCCCTCAACCAGGACTGTGTGCTTCCCATACCCATCCTAAAGCAGACTTACAAGTCACATAGGACATAAGGTCTATATACAAAAAGGAATAATGAAATCATTTGAAAGCCTATTTAATCACCACCATCTATATGCTTGCTAGGGCACGACTAAGTTCTTTATGTGGACTTTCATTTAATTCTTACCATAATCCCATGAGGTACATTTTATTATTATCTCTCATTTTACAGACGAGAAACTGAAGAAATCAAGGTTCCACGGTTAAGAACCTCGCCTAAGGTCCTGTAGTGAATAAGAATGCACTCAAACAAAGTGGGCAGGTAGGATTATTGGGTATTTTTTCCTTATATGTATTTTCTAATTTGTCTAAAATGAGGTAAGAAGATAGAGTAAAAGTTACCGAAATAAAGTGAATAACCTAAAGATAGTTTTAAACTAAGATGGTGAGTATTCTGAGGAAGGAAAGCAGGGAGATGGAATGGAGACTTCAACAATGTTTATGTTGTATATATGTATGCATATATGTGTTTTATTTCTTAAGCTGTGTGATGGGCACACAAGCCCCCTTGTGCTACTCTCTACTAAATTTTTTGTATTAATTCAACAAATATTTACTGAGTACCTACTATACAACCAATATTGTGCTAGGGAAAAGCAGAGAATAAAATGGTAAAATCCTTGCCTTCATAGTTTAAATAGCTTACATTCTAGTAGGGATAGAAACCAACAGATAAAATACAATGTTAGGTGGTAAAAAATGCCACAGAAAATATAAAGCAGAGGATGGGACGTGCTGGAGGTAACCTGGTAGAAGTTGAAACCTAATGGAGGTGGCGTCTGAAATATGTATGCCTGAATATTTGCACTATGTCTATAATGTCAATGTTATCTACTTATCAATACGATTATACTCTGTATAAGAATTTGATGGTTGAAATGGTTTATAATTTTGAAAAAGGAACAGGTTGAAGGTGACTGAAAATACCAACAACCAAGAAAAATCTCCAACTGTACTGGTCACTGACCAAAGAAGACACACCTGAGCCACAGGCTGATGGAGGCAAACAGGCCATAAGTGAGAGGCTGGGAGTGTGTACTCAGAATGCTGAAGTTCTGCTCAGGCAATCTTGCTTCTTTCTTCTTATATGCTACTAAAGCACCCAAATATATTAACAATGAAATTCTGCCCTTAAAGTTCTAATCCACTTAAGGCGCAGAGGAAAACTGAATCTGATTGTCCAGCTTAGATCTACAAGGGGAAAACAATCCCCACTCCTCTTAGGCCATGGACTGCAGTCATTAGCAGAGCTCTAAGCGACCGAGTCTGCACAGAAATTTGCTCTGAGAAGCCACTCCAGAGAAATATCCCTTCTCAGAAATATTCTCAGAAAAAAACTGTCACAATGCTTTTCTCACCTGACTGGGGAAGTCAGTCTAGTCGCAGTTAACACTGAAACATTCTATATCCCAGGGGCGGAGAAATAGAAGACTGTTACACTATAAATTAGTAGGTTAAAACATGAGTATTCTCTAAAACCAAATCTGAAGAGGACTGATTAAATACTTCCTTGGGGGAGGACTCCATACCCCCAGACATAGCTCCTTTATCATCTCTCCACAGTTTTACCTCCCAGAGAATACCCTCAGGAAACAGACAGTAGTGCCTCCTGTGTATGTAATCGAGTAGGAGAGGAGAAGTGAAGGAGGAGCTATTTACCTGCAGTTTATCCTCATGATTTGTATGAGTGTTAGAGAGATGCCTGAATTCCTGCGTTAGGCGGAAACAGTGCTTTACGTGTTCTGGAGATACAAAATCTTCTGCTACTTTTATGCAGCTGTATAGATTGTGCACCTGGGAGGGAAAATATCAGGCATTAGAGATTTAGTAACACATGCAAAATTATACAGTTAAAAAAACAACTTTAGAAATACTTATAATAATTTCATTTTTATAAAGACAACACTTGTGGAAAAACTGTTAAGTATAAATTTATAAATATAAAACATTAGTATATGCATAGAAAAGTATCTAGAAAAATATATACAAAACTATTAACAGTAGGTTACCTCGGAGGAAGGCAGGATGAGGGGATCAAAAAGGGGGAATGGGAGCCGAAACCGGTTTGGCTCAGTGGATAGAGCGTCTGCCTGCGGACTGAAGGGTCCCAGGTTCGATTCCGGTCAAGGGCACGTGCCTTGGTTGCGGGCGCATCCCCAGTAGGAAGCTCATGGGACTATGAGGCCCAATTCCCGAAATAGAACCCACCTGGTGTGGGGCTCCAGCAGGTATGAAGACGGCATCTCCCAGGAACTGAACGATGGCCCAGCCTTGCACACCATATTCTTCGTAGAGTCGCTTACGGAGGGTCTGGTCCAGGTACCAACTTTGGTCATGAATTGGGTCATGATCAGGGGGATTCTCTTGGCCTTGCTCTTCTCCAACCTGAAGCCATGACCAAAACACAAAGACGGAAAAATCAATAAATTATGAACAGCATAAATCCAACTTGTTGCAGCAGTGTCCCTCGTGGGCCAAAGCTTTCTTCTAAACATCCTCCTCTAGGTGTAGATTCAGGCCTTTGGGGCATTTTGACAAGAGGCACAGGTCTGTAATGCCAGGAACCCCACATGAAATACCTTAGGCAGGCTGTCTCTGCATTCCCAGACCTTTAGTCTGTGAACTGGGTGCCCACCTCACCTTTCGGAGCAGCTCCCGGATCTTTTCTGCATCCTTGGCTGCATAGATGTGCCACAAAGCACCAGGCTTCTCCTTTCCATCGTGAATCCTCTGCTTTGTCACATCATCAGCATCTCCCTCGTCAATTGTCTTGAGTACTTCTGAAAAGAGCAAAATGCCACTTTTCAATGTAACCAGCCATTTTAGTACCTCTGAGTGAAGCAAAATGTCTAATTCAAACAAGTTTAGTCTCTACTATTCTTATGTCTCTGGAATAATACAAGATAGAATCAAAGAATCAAAAGTCATATAGGTCTAAGCTTCCTAAACACAGGAAGAGCAATCTTAATCTTTCTTACTTCACAGAGACTCAGCATTTTTTGGAGGCATAGTTTTCATTTACAACATATTTCTTTAAAAAAAATATTTTTATTATTTTTAGAGAGGAAAGGAGGGGGAGAGAGAGATAGAAACATCAATGATGAGAGAGAATCATCGATTGGCTGCCTCCTGCATGCTCTCTACTGGGGATTAAGCTAACAACCTGGGCATGTGCCCTTGACTGTAATTGAACCTGGGACCCTTTAGCTGGGATAGGCCGACACTCTATCCACTGAGCCAAACCTGCTAGGGCCCTTTAAAACATACCTCTTGTTCAAACTGTGTAATCATATCTTATGTTCAAACTGCAGGTTAGTTCCTGCTGCAAGTAGATGAACTCTATACTTTCTCAAGACCTCTTCTAAATGCTATGAATACTATGGGTTTAAGGTCATGAAGCATAAAGCTTCTCTCGTAAGTTACGAGGGCTGGCTACAACCTCTCAAAGGACAACACAGTGGAAGGATCTGTAGATGTGCAGCATCAAAAGCAAATGTATGGCAGGACATATACCAAAGTAATGATACTGATTATCTATGAACCTTGAGATTTTGAGTTACTTATTTTCTTCTTTAAAATTGCCTATGTTTTCTAAAACTTCCATAATTAACACATATTAATCTTATACTGAGATAGCAGGGAGTATAAATGCAGCAAAATACACTTTCATGCTTCATTTCTGTGCAAGTGACCTGTCTTTATCATCTGTCATCCACAGCTGATCTGGCTGATGACCAAGTAGGCTGGTTTGCCATTCCTTATTCATTCCTCTTTGTGGTGCTACACATTCTCCCAGGAGAATGACTGGCAGATACACAAGCAGCCTCTTCTCTGCTAAAACCTCCCCTTTGTCTAAAAGCATCCCCTGGGCACCATATTAGGCCTGGCAGAAATTTAAGAAAAAGCCACTGCCTGACTGGCGTGGCTCAGTGGTTGAGCGTCGACCTATGAACCAGGAGGTGATGGTTTGATTCCCAGTCAGGGCACATGCTTGGGTTGCAGGCTTAATCCCCAGTGTGGGGTGTGCAGGAGGCAACCGATCAATGATTCTCTCTCATCATTGATGTTTCTGTTTCTCTCTCCCTTCCTCTCTGAAATCAATAAAAATATATTAAAAAAATAAATAAAAGAAAAAGCCACTGGCCCTGATTGAGGGGAAGACACCGAATTCTATTCCCAAGGCCATGCCTCACCATCCTGAAACAGTGGATTCTAGAAATCGTACCTTCATCATGAGCACCCTCCCCGATGGGGATCCCAACATACACCATCACGTTAACTGCATCAGACACATCCAAGTGAAGATTTGTTGTGCCAACTCTTCTATCTTCTGCTGTTATCAAGCCTGAAGGCAAAAGATATGCAAGGTGAAAGAGAATATTTTGAAGAATCCATATAGACCCTGCAAGTGAAAACATACTCAAAGATACTTTTAATTGAGTAACATTGGAAGAATATCTTGTTTATGACTTTCATCTCTTTTCTAGCATTTTAAGACTGATTTCTAGCTTGGTTGATACTACTGTTTTACTAGCTTTGGCCACTGAACCAATTTCACCCAAAAAAATGACCTTTTCATTTTTTAGAAGAGGGAGAGGGAGGGAGAGAGAAAGAGAGAGAAGCATCGATAGGTTGCCTCCCATATATGCCCCGATTGAGGACTAAACCCTCGACCCTTTGGTGCATGGGAGGATGCTCCAACGAACTTGAGCCACACTGGCCAGGACAAAAATGATCACTTCTTTTTTCTTTCTTTTTAAATTGATTTTTAGAGAGAGGAAAGGAAAGGGAGGGAGGGAGGGAGGGAGGGAGGGAGAGAGAGAGAGAGAAACATTGATGGGGGAGCAAAGCATTGATTGGCTGCTTCCTGCATGCCCCCACTGGGGAATCCAGCCCACAACTTGGGCATGTGCCCTTACCAGGAGTTGAACTGGCAACCTTTCTGTGCACAGGATGATGCCCACCAACTGAGCCACTCCAGTCAGGGCAAAAATGATTTCTTCTTAAAAAGCAAAACATATATGGGCATTAGGACATATACCAAATATAGCTTGGCCCTAGCTAGTTTGGCTCAGTGGATAGAGTGTTGGCCTGCGGACCAAAGGGTCCCAGGTTCAATTCTGATCCAGGGCATGTACAGTGTTTGCTGATTCCCTCCGGCCCAGAGCCCTGGTCGGGGCTCGTGCAGGAGGCAACCAATCGATGTGTTTCTCTCATATTGATATTTCTCTCTGTCTTTCCCTCTCTCTAAAAATCAATAGAAAAATATCCTCAGGTGAAGATTAAAAAAATAAATAAATAAAATAAACAAATATAGCTTGGTTTTCACAGTGATTTAGGACATTATTGGAACTTCACAAAGAGCTGGTTGGGTAGCATGGTACTCAGCTTCTTCACTGTTACTTTATCAAGTCTCTTAAAAACCAAGAATCATGTCTCCTTGTATAGAATTTTTGAGAGGATACTTTCTAACTACCACAGATATACAAACTGACTGGACCCATATGGATATTATGCAAACAAGTATGATGAAAGCAAACATATTCAAGACCATCCTGGATACTATTAACTTCTCTAGCACCTGACACTGCCCTCTATCATCTCTATATTCCCTTTATAGGTGAAATGGGAACAATAATGTCCATAAAGAGCAATATGGCCTTGCTCTCATACCATAGGCATTGTACATCTTGGGGCCGAGATCAGGCCTTACGAAGTAGCTGGGTAGCCTAGAGGCCAGATTGAGTCTGCCATCTCGTTTGGTATATTCTGGTAGAGGAAGGTTCTCCATCAGATCTTCAAACCTACAAAAAAAGCAGGAAAGATGACTTAATTTGTTAACCGGGGGAAAAAGGCGAAGAGGCAAAGTTCATTTTTCTGTGATGACTTTGTGACGGCTTCAGCAAGGAAAAGTCTCTCAAGATGACCCACTAATTCACTAACCTTGTTGGCATCATGTCCCGAAAATCTTCCCCAGGAGGCCAGTCCTTGAGTTTGAGCACCATTGGCTGTCCATCTTCTGACCTTAATCGTTCTGAAAGACAGAAACACTCTCGCAAACATCTGCTGGGTTGGCTGTTGCCTGATTTTCCAGGGACTACAAAATTTAGGAGACTAAGAGAAGACTAAGCTCTTATTTTCAGACTTGTAAACTCCCATAATGGACTAGATGGGCTGTTTTTCTCACCCACTGCTTTAGTACACCTATAATTTTCCACCTCATAGGAATTCTATCCCCCTTCCTTAGGGTGAAAGTGTGTTCCACACACTCTGTGGATCACATGCTTAAGCTCAGATAAGCTCTGGGAGTTATGCGATTGCCAAGCTAGCTACCTGCTTAGCACCAGACAAAAATGTTCCTCCCACCAAGAGGCTGTATGTTGCTATTCCGTGGGCATAACTGAACACAGAGATGCTTACTTCCCAGTTTGCCATTATTGAACTAGATATAAGAGCTACTTACTGCATATGATCTCAAAGCCATCCCAGAAATCCCGAACTTTCACATCGGAAATTATAGCACAATTCCTGCAGTTCACCAAGTCCACATCCTGGTCTCCAAATTCTTGGCTAAAGGCTTCTGGCTTCCAGAGTTCAGACTTGAGCTTTTTATGTACCCCTGAAACCAGCACTGGCTGTGGAAAGAAAAATAACCCACGTAGGAAATACTTTGAGCTCAGGGCTAAGGGACAGAATAGAAGGGTTTCCTGGGGGCCAACTTTTCTTGTCCATGATGATTTATTGTTCCCTTCCACTTTCAGAATCTATGGATTTCAACCTGCCACCTACAGCAAATGAAAACTACTCCTACTCCATTATACTTCACTCTCACCCTGGGAATGTGCCATGGAAATCACGTCTGTTGCCCTGGTATCTATCACTATTTTGAGGTGAGAGGACAAAATGTGACAAATGCATCTTTTAGAATACTTCCTCACAGTGAGAATGAAAAAAAGAAAAAGAAAAAAAAGTCCAGACAATTCCATAACCTCTCCCTTCCTCAAGCACCTTCTAAAGTATAAAAATTAGGCAGCATTACAAAAAAAAGAAAGAAAGAAATCCTTTATAATAAAAGTAATAAAAGGCTAATATGCAAATTGTCCCCTTGGGAGTTTGACCCACAGGGAATTTGACCACTCGCTATGACGTGCGCTGACCACCAGGGGGTCGTGCAGAATGAAGGAAGGCCCTGATCGGCCCCGATTGCCGGCCAGGCCTAGTGCACGAATTTTGTATAAAGAAAAAAAAAATTAGGCAGTGTTATCACACTATCACAAAAACTTGTATGGCCTTAAAATATTTACCTAGAAAAAGTACCACCCACTTCCACCCATCTTGGTCTCACCCCACACATCACACTTAAGGACTTTCCCCTAAAGGTGTCATTAATGCTAGCTCACCACCTAACAGGAATTTCAACTGCCCTATTAAGAACAGAGGTCCACAGCTTAGAAATAAAAGAATACATAGTCGAAACCGGTTTGGCTTAGTAGATAGAAAGGTCCCAGGTTCGATTCCGGTCAAGGGCATGTACCTTGGTTGCAGGCACATCCCCAGTAGGGGGTGTGCAGGAGGCAGCTGATCGATGTTTCTCTAACTCTCTATCTCTCTCCCTTCCTCTCTGTAAAAAATCAATAAAAAATAATATATATATTAAAAAAAAAAAAAAAGAAGAATCCATAATGTGTTCTCAGGAATCTCAAAACTTGAAGTAGTAAGACTGTCTATAATGAACTTACTTATATCTCTCAGAGAGACTTGCAACTCACCTGGTGGCTGTGGCAGATAGGCAGCACAGGGAACTGCTTATTTTTGCTTACCTGGCCTTGCTTCCAACACTCTCGGAAGATCTTCCAATTGTTTTTGTTGCTGGGGTCATGGAGACAGAGAAGTCTCCCATCACAGAGCCAGGAGTGAGAGGTATGGGGGTCCAGCACATTTAACCCCATCACCATCTCCTTCACCTCCTTTTGAGTATCAGTCAAGTTGCAGGCCCGCTTTGCAGCATCTGAGGTTTTCTTATTTTCTACCACTGAGGCAATAATGTGGTCAAGGAAGTTGGGTAGACTGGCCTTGTTCTTCACTCCCTGCCAGACACAAATCCACCAGGTAAGTTTGACTGAGGCAGCATGAAAAGAGCATTCACAAATTTGTCTAACAGTTGTATTCATAAGAAGGAGTTCTGCTTACTTGATTAGATTTCATAAAAGTTAAAATGTCTTTTATAATTGGAGGAGGGAACCTATTAAGTCAGTATCTTAAATTTCCCTATCCTTCATATTTGCTTCACGTTAATGAAAGGAAAGTACAGAAAGATCCCCTGTGCCTCAAGAGATTTGATACCTAAGAAATATCTTTGCATTCAGCCCTTAATTTGTATTAAGCATATGCATGTAGACCAAAGGGATCACAAAATACTGTAAATGAGTGAAAAAGATAATTTACTTTGAGGGTTATCAATTTTGTGGTTACAATGCCCAAGGGATACATAAAATAATTGGGCTTTAGTAAACTTAATAATCCTATGCCTGCTATAACTGAAGTGTTACTAATCATTATCTCTATAGAGTACATGTAATCATAAAACATCCTGAGAAAATTTAAAAATAAAAATAAAAACTGGAAGGGGGAGCTAAGAGCAAGTATAAAAAAAATAGCGCCAAAGTGATTTCTTTAAAGTCATTTATCCAAAAGAGACAAAAAATACACCAAAGTAATTTCTTTAAAGTCATTTATCCAAAGTAATTTCTTTAAAGTCATTTATCCAAATAACCCACTGTACAAGGTTCAACCATCCACAGTTCATCAAATTTCAGCTATTAATCATAAAATAGAATGAGAAACATGTTTATGTACTAGTTTGAAATGATCTTCAAGATATATAAACTGGAAACAGAAAAACACTATGTAGAACATTTGTGTAAAAAGAGGGGAAAAAGCTATGTACACATGATAATATCCCTGAAAGGACACTCATGAAACAATAATGACCTCTAGAAAGGGAAACATGTGGCTGGGAGACACCAAGGAAGATTTTTCACTGTATCTTTAAAGTTGTGTACCTTGTGAATTCACTTTTCAGCAAATGCTTACTAAATACCTACTATGTATCAAACACTGTGGCACTAGGGATATAGTGACAAATAAAACAATAAAAATGTCTTTAAGGAGAGGCGATCAGACAATAAATAAAGCATACAGTAAGCCAGATGGTAGTTAAGTGCAATGGTAAAAATAGTAAGTGTAGAAAAAACAGATGGGAGTGGAAGATGGGAGTGGGATGGACTTTTTAAAAGGTGATCCAAGAAGTCTTACTGAGAAGGTGACATTTTGGGAGGGCGGAGAGGAAGTTGATGAAGCAAGCCATGTGGTTACCCGAGAAAGAAAGCTCTAGGTGGAGGAAAGGACAAGTGCAAGGGCTCTGAAGAGGTGCATGCCGGACCATGTTCAACGAACAGCAAGAAGTTGTGCGAGGCCGGAGGAGGGTGAACAAGAGGGAGAGTGGTAGTTGAAGTCAGAGAAGTGAGAAGACATACAGCTGGGGTGGAGCCTTAAAGTCCACTGAAAGGACGCTGCTTATATTATGAGAGAAACAGGAAGTCCATAAAGGATTTTAGGCAGAGGTGACATGATTTAATTAATTAATTAATTAAAAATATTTTTATTGTTTTCAGAGAGGAAGGGAGAGGGAGAGAGAGAAACATCATTGATGAGAGAGAATCATTGACCGGCTGCCTTCTGCACAGCCCTTACTGGGGATCGAGCCTGCAACCTGAGCATGTGCCCTTGACCGGAATTGAAGCCGGGATCATTCAGTCTGCAGGCTGACACTCTATCCACTGAGCCAAACCGGCTAGGGCTTGACCTGTATTTTAAAAGGATTACCTAGCTGCTGTGTAAAATAGACTGCAGAGTGAAAAGGGAAGCAATAAAGAGGGCCCAAGTAAGGAATTTACTGCAAAAATGCACGCAAGAGGGTATTGGCTCAGACCAGAGGGAAAGCAACGGACCTGATGAGAAATGAGTGGACTCTATACATTTTGAAGATCAAACTGAAAGGATTTGCTGACAAATTAAATATGAAATGTGAGAGAGGGGAGTCCCAAATGACTGCAAGATTGGAGAATGGAGATCCAACTGGCCAAGAGAGAAAAACTAAAGGAGAAGCAAGCAGGCTTACAGGTAGATCAGGAGTGTGGTCTTAAGAAGTGTTAGGTTTGAGGCATGTTAGATATCCAAGAGAATACAATACCAATATACTGCCTAGGTAAAAACATATATATAAAAAATTAATGCCTGTCAAGAAAACAATGTAGTTTCTACTGATGATAGATAATTTAAATGTCTCATGTCCACTGACTTCCTAACATGGCACAAAAGGTTCACTACTTAAAAGGATCCCAAACTTTATGTGAAGGAAGATTGTTGGCTGGACAATGTAGCCAACACAAGTCACCCACATACCCTCTAACCCAGCTATCAGATTTCTGATGGTTCTCATGGAAAAGCAGCAATGGCTAGAGTTGTAGAGAGGACACTTACTGCTGAGGATGTAGAGAAGACCGGGGGGAAGGGTATGCCTGTGTCCAAGGGGGTTTGAGGAAGCTTTCCGGGACCGGAGTGAAGGAGGTCTCGAAGGCTAGAGCCTTCGGTTTTGTTGTTGGAGGCAGTGGGACCCAGTAACAGACTGTTAAAAAGCTTTGGAGTCAACGGAGAGACCTTTGCAGTGGAGTTGAACGAGTCCAGCCCAAAGGGTGAATGAGACTCTTTACTGAGCACCGACCTCAGGGACCCTGCTTCTGTAAGAACATAACCGGGAAGAGCATTAGCACAACAAGGAACACCCAGCAGGCAAATGACTCCTAAAAATCAGCCAAGTGGGTAGGAGGAAACTTTCCTCTCCCCTGCCCCCCAGACTATGTGTGGTTTGTCTGGGCCAAGCCTGATGAGCTATAACTATGGTAGCTTTCAAGGCCAAGGAGAAGCTCTCCTACTTCTTCCTTTCTTTTCCAGATCTGGATTTCACACTTCTTTTGTTCCCATCCACCTTTCATTTCCCTCACTTTCTAAGACAGTGTTTCTTCCAGTGTGTCTCCAGATCACTTGAAGTGGGGAATCACCTGGAGTGCTTGTTAAAAATGGAGATTTTTGGTCTTATCCTCATTTCATAGTTCTGGTGGGGTACACGGAATCTGCTTTTTTTTTTTTGGAATCTGCATTTTTAATGATTCCCCAGGCAATTCTTGTGCCCAGTGAAAACTGTTTAGCCCTGGCTGTATAACAGAGCCATTTGGGAAGCTTATTAAAAATCTTGCATCAATTTTGTCTAAAAGAGGTCTGGGGTAGAGACCAGGCATGTGCCTTTTTTAAAAAGCTCCACTTCTAGAAAAAGTCACATGAGATTCCCTTGTTTTATGTGATCAGCCAGAGAAAGCAAGTGGCATGTTTCATAAATGTTGATGGTAATATGTGAGTTTGAAGAATCCAAGAATAACTCAAGTGTTCCACCCACATGCAGAGCAGAGGCTTCTGTTCATCTCACCTTTTGTTTCTTCTTTAGCTTTCTGAGTTGCCAAATCCGCCAACCAGTGCAGGGCAGAGGAGGGTGGGGCTGTGTCAGGACAAAGGGGCCTGATGGCTTTTAGCTCACTACTGCTGTTTGATGCCAAACTGTCTGCTTTTGGAGGCTCATCAGCTCTGATGTCATTGCTGTCAGCTTTGGGATCGGTCTCTGGAGTTGTTACCGCTGCAGTTCCTCCTCCACCTGAGAAGGTGGTTTCACTTCCAGAAGAGGCACTAGGGTTTATGGTAGGAAGCTAAAGCACAGAAGGCCAACATTGTTAGAGTGCTGTCCTTGTGGGGCAAAAATAATGGCTACATAGGTCTATTTAGAGGACTCTAAGTCAGGGAAAACAATCTGAAACTATCCCATAAACTGTTCATTCATTCAGTCAATATATATTTATTGAGTCATATGATGTGACAGAAACTAGCTAGGTTCTGTGGAAAGAGCAGTGAAAAAGGCTTGAAAATAAAACATGGTTTTATTTAGCATGTTTAAGGCTCAAATTTGGCAATGGCAAATTGGTAATCAGAATTTGACCCCATGAAGCTGTTTTGAAGTTCAATGAGATAGTATATGCAAAGAGCTTAGCTTATTTTCTGGCACACATAACTCAATAAATGTTTATTATTCTATTCTTGAAACTTCCATATGATTTGCTTTAATATGGCAACTCTACTGAAAATATATCTTGAGGTCCCTCAGCATTAATTCCTGTGCCTTTTATTGACCAGGTGCTAATAGTAGCATTCCTAGAAGGGCCTCCAAATGTAAGCAGTTAGTTGTGTATATGTGAGTTTAAACACACACACACACACACACACACACACACACACTAAAATAAAATAAAATAAAATGAAAATAAAAACACACACACAAAAAGCCCAGCCTGCATGGTTCAGCGGTTGAATGTTGACCTATGAACCAGGACATCATGCTTTGATTCCTGGTTAGGGCACATGCCCATGTTGTGGACTCAATCCCCAGTAGGGGGCTTCAGGAGGCAGATCAATGAGTCTCTCATCACTGATGTTTCTATCTCTTTCTCCCTCTCCCTTCCTCTCTGAAATCAATATAAATATAGTTTAAAAAATAATAATTATAATTAAAAATAATAATTAAACACACACACACACACACACACACACACACACACACACACAACCCCAGCCTCTTGTTCAAAATAGTCACAAATAGGAATGACCTCTACCTCTGACACAGCAATGAGAAAACCAGACTCTCTTTGGAGGTTGGGATTGCTTTCAGGGTAGAATGATCCCAGCTCGGCAGGCCAATCTTCATATCTCTGTCCTTTGTACCTAACATGACAAGGACAGGATCCATGCACAGAGAGGACTGTATTCCTAGTAACCTTTTCTATACTCTTCACCTACACTGGACCCTGAGGTATAAATCTTGACAAGATACAAAGAATCTCTTTGTATTATTTATCAACTAAAATGTGAATTGGCTTTAAAGATGAATCAAGAGAAACTTGTACCAGTCAGAGGGAATTAAAATCCCTTGAATAACTCTTATTAAAGTTTCACTCAGTTATACCCACACACACCACTTTACCTGTGACATTCCATTGGTGACAGCAGGTCTCAACACAGATTTGTTTTGCCGACTAATACAAGGGCAGTTTGCTTTAATTCCCCATTTGCCCCGGGCAGCATGTACCATATCTCCAATATTATAAAGAGCTGGAAAAGAGACACAATAATAACAATAACAATAACATTAGAATTCCTGTATGTTCAGGTGTTGTGCTAAAGACCTTACTTAAATTATCTCCCTCAATGTTAAAGAGTATGTAAACATTTAAAATGTACACAAGAAATTTATGTACTTTAAGTTATACCTAAAAAACACCACCAAAAAAACACAAACAACACTAGAAAAAGTGGGGAGCCGAAACCGGTTTGGCTCAGTGGATAGAGCGTCAGACTGCGGACTGAGGGGTCCCAGGTTCAATTCCAGTCAAGGGCACGTGCCTTGGTTGCGGGCACATCCCCAGTGGGGGGCGTGCAGGAGGCAGCTGATCGATGTTTCTCTGTCATTGATGTTTCTAACTCTCTCTCTCCCTTCCTCTCTGTAAAAAATCAATATAATATATTAAAAAAAAAAAAAGTGGGGAGGAAAAAAAAGAACAATGTGAAATTGACACAAACCTTTAACTAATGCTTAGACCAGAAGGGAGCAGGCATCCTACCACTGCACTCAGGGAGCCCTTCTGCTTGGAAGCACTGGGTATAAAGGGTGCAGGTGTGCTTCCCCAGCCCCAAGCTTTCTTTTGTGAAGAAAAATATAGGCAGGAGTTTTGCAGGCTCACCACCTTTAATGCATATGTGTTAGCGGAAGTGTGCAAGCTGGAAACAGACTGTCCAGAGGAATCAATGAAGTAAACTGGGACTTTGACACAAACATGACCAGTTACTCCTGCTGTTAAATTGCCTTCTTCAGTTTGATTAGCTTCATGTTTGATTAGCTTCAGCTGGATTTTTAAAAACCTAAAACCAAAGGTCTTTCTGACAGCATGGGACTGGATTTTTCTATTTTGGTCCTGCCAACCATAAAAATGTAAAATGATATGTGGAAAAGTAATCAACCTCCCCAACCAGAAAAGTGAAGCAAAATGTGTGCAGTGGCTGCATACAATCTAACACCTCTCTAAATATTCAAATCCTTGGAGATATCTGGTGAGGCTTAAAAAATACATAAGGCTGGTATAAACTATTTCACCAACTTTATGATGTGTAAATTCTATCTTTAAACATCCCCGCCCCCCTGCTTCCACACACCAAATCTAAAACAGGAATTTCCTTACCTGTGCCAGGGATAATCTGTGTGGGCATTAGATTCTCTGGCTCATGGGACTGCCCCTTTGCACATTTCAACCAGGAGAAAACCTCTTCATCACCCATCTCTTCTGTTTCTGAAATAAATAAAATGCCTTCACTTATGAGGCCACAAGACAGAGCACATTCCCATCTCCCTTCCTACCCTTGGAGCCCTTCGCAGTCAATACCCCTTTCTCAACCCTTGGCCACCAATGATCAACTTTCTAACACTAAAGTTTTGCTTTTTTCTAGAATTTCATATAACTGGAAGTATACAGTATATAGTCATTTGCATTGGGTTTCTTTTATTTAGCATCATGATCTTGAAATCCATCCATATTGTTGCATGTATCAATAATTCATTCCTTTTTGTGGCTGAGTGGAATTCCAGGGTATGAATGTACCATATTTTGTTTACCCATTTATTGGCTGGTGGACATTTAACTTGTTTCCAAATTTTGGCTATTATGAATAAAGCTACTATAAAGATTCAGGTACAAGTCTTTCTCTGGATATGTTTTAATTTCTTTTATAAATACCTAGAAGTGGGATGCTATGTCTTCATCTGGCTTTGATATCAGTGTAATGCTGCCTTCATAAATAAGTTCCTAAGCGTTTCCTCCTATTTTCTGAGTTTGTGTAGAATTGGTATTATTTCCTCCTTAAATGTTTGATACAACTTTGGGCCTAGTTTTCTTTGTTGGAAGATTTTCTAAACTACAAATTCAATTTCTTAATATAAGGTTATATAGGTTATCTTTCTTCTTGAGAAATTTTGACAGTTTGCGTCTTTCATGAAATTTGTCCATTATATCTAAGTTGTGAAATGTTTCAGTATAATGATCTGTAGTAATGACCTATCATTCCTAATATTGGTAAAGTGCATCTTCTCACCCTTTTATTTTTTTACTAGTTTTCTCAAAGCAGAAGTTTAGCTGTTTGAAATACTGCTTCTTTTCTAATATAGGTGTTTAGTGCTTTAAATTCCCCTCTAAGTGCTGCTTTAATTGTATTCCACAAATGTTGATCCACTGTGTTTGAACCTTATTTATTTCAAAATATCTTCTCATTTCTCTTGTGATTTTTTTCCCTTTGATCCACTGGATATTTAAAACTGTGTTGTTGCCCTGGCCAGTGTTGCTCAGTTGGTTGAGCATCGTCCATGTACTGAAAGGTTATCGGTTCAATTCCTGATCAGGGCATATGCCCAGGTTGCTGGTTCAGTCTCCGGTAGGGGTGTGTGTACAGGAGGCAACCAACTGATATTTCTCTCACACTGATGTTTCTCTCTCTCTCAAATCAATAAAAAAAAAATATTTAAAAACAAACGAACTAAAAACCCCCAGAAGTGTGTTGTTTACTTTACAAATATTAGATTTTTCCAGATAAGTTTCTGTTTCTAATTTATTCTTTTGTGGTAAAAAAACATACTCTATATGAATCACCTTAAATTTATTAAGATTTAGTTTATAACCCAAAATATAGTACTTATAGTCTATTTAAAAAAAAAAATATTTTTAGCCTGGCATGGCTCAATGATTGAGCATCGACCTATGTATGAATTAGAAGGTCACAGTTCGATTCCTAATCAGGGCATACGCCCAGGTTGCGGGCTCAATCCCTAGTGGTGGGGTGGAACGTGTGTATGTATGCATGTGTGTGTATGCGCTCGTGTGTGTGTGCAAGAGGCAGCTGATCAATAATTCTCTCTCATCATTGATCTTTCTATCTCTCTCTCCCACTCCCTTTCTCTCTGAAATCAATAAAAATATACATATAAGAAAATCTATAATAATAAAAGAGTAATATGCTAATCAGACCGGACATCCTTCGGACAAAGCCACAGCTGCAGCGGGTGGGCCAAGGCCCTTGCACGAATTTCGTGCATTGGACCTCTAGTAAATAAATAAAAAGGGCACATAAACCCATTCCTGCTTCAATTTCAAAGCGCCATACCTCCATTGACAGGTTACCTGTTGCACTGCGAAGGACAGTATTTGCTTACCACTGCGTGGACGGCTTTTCCTGAGCCTGTAACAGTCAAGGCAGACCCCAAATCCACATTTGCGACAAACCCAGTGAATGTTGAAGAGAGTTGTTTCACACACATCACACATTTCCCGTACACCACGCACTGCACGCTTCCATGCCACTTTCTCTGGTGGGAGGAGGAAGAGAAATATTGTTGGCATTAGATACACTAAACCAGGCGTCCTCAAACTACAGCCCGTGGGCCACATGCGGGTGTTTTTGCCGTTTTGTTTTTTTACTTCAAAATAAGATATGTGCAGTGTGCATAGGAATTTGTTCTTATTTTTTTTTAAACTATAGTCCGGCCCTCCAACGGTCTGAGGGACAGCGAACTGGCCCCCTGTTTAAAAAGTTTGAGGACCCCTGCACTAAACAATAGCAAAAGACCCTAGATACACTGATTCCTACTCAAGTCATTTTGTCCAGCAATAAAGCTCAAAGATTTATGAAGTATGTCTTTCTATAATTGTAAGAGAAACAAAATACATGGAATTTCTAATATTTCTGAACAAGTGTCAACAGAGAATAAATGTCACACGTTGTTACTTAAGATACTTTAAAATTGTCAATTTGAGGTAGTTTGAAATAAGAGGATTCTTCTCTTGAAATGTAGAAAATAATTTCATAGTACAATTTACCTTGGCCTAGAAATAGGATCCAGTATCTCACAGGCATGGGAATATTATATATGGTTGAATAATGTGGGTTCCAGTGTAAAACAGCATTCCTTAGCACGTCATCTATTCACATACCATAGAATATCATTTACTAATACAAGTGGGTTCACAGCAAGCTGAAAATATTCAGAGTGAACCAAACCCAAGTAGAGATCAAAATACTTATTATGGAAGCTCTGTGACAAAAATGAAAAAGGCAAGTTTTTGGTCTGTCAACTTTCAAAGACTAAAAGAATGAGGTCTGCTGGATATTGTTAGGGCCTCAAGTTATATAGTTTGCTACAGCGAAGTCTTATCAGTCTTAATTCATCTATAGAACATGCCATCTGCCACTCCTTCCACTCCTTCCCTTAAGCAAAATATAATGGAAGTTTCAATGAGGAAGATGGTGCCTTACGGTGTGGCTCTACCATCATCATGGCCTCCTTCTCAGACATCACAAGCTGACAGAACTGGTCCCCAACATTGGCCAAGATGTATTTTGAGGTTTCTAGGTCTATCCCTTCTGCTAGGGAGGAAGAGGGAATCCACAGGTTCATGGCATCAGGGTCACTTTGCTGGGGACTCAGAAACCCCTCCACACGGAGTACCCCCTTTCGAGTGAAGATCAGCCTGAAACAAAAAGGAAGACAGTCAAATACATAGTAAATAGCAGCAGCCAATGCAAACTAACACATACCTAAAATCCTAGGACCTAAAAGAAAGTAAATGAGACTTAACAGGAATTAGACTGAGTTAAGAATTTTCATCACATTTAATCAATGTAGTATGTATTCTCTGCACTAATAATAAATTTTGTTAATATTTACTAGGTCTAGGTTCTTTAAAAAGCTGTCCAAAGAAATGTCTACTTGTTCTACCATATATACCCCTGCCATTAAATGTAACCAGAGGAAAACACAGAGCCATGCTATCACCCTTTAAATTAATGTCTACCTAAATTAGGTGAGTCCTTAATATTGCCTGGCAGTCACATCCCAGATGCCTGTCTCGTATCTTCTTTCAAACCTCCAATATTATTTTCCCCATGAGGGCCTTGCTAAGCATTCCACTGAGAAAATACAAGGAGCCAGAAGAGAACTCCAACAAACTCTCACCACCACACCTTCCTGCAACTGGACCCCATGTACACCATCTGATCTGCTATTATGAATGAACTAGGTCCCAGTGAAGACCAATCTCTCCGCCTATTGCTCTACGTCCTATCATCTCTCCACAAATTCTCTCTCTTAAATTATGTTTTCCTCTCTCCTGAATCATTGTCAGTATTTGAACTTGCTATCTCAAAAACATTCTGACAGTTTATATCTCAAATGTCCTTTTGATCCCACACTCTTCTATTTATTTGCTTGCTAGAGCAGTTTCTTGAAAGAGCTGTCTATACTGGTTGTCATCAGTTCTAGTTCTTTTCCCTTTTATTTTCTCTTACTCCACTCCCATCAAGTATTCCCTCACCAATCTACCAAAACTGTTTTTGACAAGGTCATTACCCATTGTTAAACCATATGGTCATAGTCCAATCCTTATCTTACCTGGCCCAATCAGCAGCATTTGCCACAGTTCATTATTCCTTCCAGGAAATACTTTCTTCAGCTGTCTTCTAGGATATCTCACTGGCTGCTCCTTCTCAGCCTCTTCTACCAGTTCCTCCTCTAAATGTTGGAAAGCTCTAGAACTGAGTCCGTAAACTCCTTCCTTCTCTAATTACATTCCTTAAGTGATCTCAATTAGACTCATAGTTTTAAATACTTGGTGACATCCAAATTTTTATCTCCTGGACCTCTTCTTTCAGCTCCAGCATTGTCTATCCAGCTGCCCTTTCAGCAATTCCATTTGGAAATCTATAGGCATTTCAAATATAACATACCCAAATTAAAGCTCCCCATTTTCCTTCCCAAACCTGCTTTTCCATGAGAAATCTCCTTATCAGTAAATGGAAATTCCATTCTACCAGTTTTCAGGCCAAAAGCTATAGAATTAACCTTGACTCCTTTCTTTCATACTCCATACCTAACCCATCAGAAAATCATGTAGGCTCTATTTTCAAAACATATCCTTAATCCAATCACTTCTCATCACCTGTACTGCTACCTCCCCACACCAAACCACCATCATTTCTCATCTAGATAATTGCAACAGCCTCTTCTCTCTGCCTTTGCCTCAATGTCATCTAGTCTCAAACAGGGAGTCTGAGTGCTCCTTTAAAACATTCATCAGCATCACTCATAAGCTCAAAACCTCTAATGACTTATTCTAGCATGAAAGTCAAGGCCCTTAGAGTAGCCTTTAAAATCTGGACCCATCATTAACTCTCCCCCCACCCCCTACGGTTATAGTTTTTAGAGAGAGGGAGGAAAGGAACGAGAAAGAGAGAGAAACATGGAAACATCAATGCAAGAGACCCATGGATCAGTGGCCTCCCCTTGTGCCACGAGAGGGATAGACCCTGCAACCTAGGCATGTGCCCAGACTGGGAATTGAACCCACGACCTTCTGGTGTACGGGAGAAAGCTCCAATCAACCGAGCAACACTTGCCAGGGTTATCATTAACTCTCTAACCTCAACTCTTTTCCTCCCTGGCTTACTCTATTTTAGTCTCTCTACCTCCATAAACACACCAGGTATACTCCAGCCTCAGGACAGCTGCTCTTGTTATGCCTTCTACCTGGAATACTAGTCTCCCAGAAAAATGTGCAGCCCACTCCCACACTTCCTCAAATCATCCTATCTAGACTCCCCATACTTCAATCCTCTTTCCCTTCTTTATTTTTTTTCATAGTTAATATCAGCTGACATACCATATATTTAAGCTTACTTTTCTTACTTACTGTCTGCCTCTCCAACTACAAAGCAAACCTCTCAAAGGCTAGAATTTGAAGATTTTGTACACTGCTTAATTCTCGGTGCCCAGAACAATGACTAGTACACATTATGTGTTTAATAAATATTTGCTGAGTAAGTGAATCCACACCAAGTGGATAAATTATTTGGATTTCTTTATTTTAAAAATTAAAGCTTCTTGAAAGATTATTTAGAAGAAATTCCACTTCTAAGTTTATTAGGCAGAAGTGACTAATAAGGTTTTGTTTGGTAAAAGCAGGGGATATTCCTAGAATTTTCATCGGTTTTCTCTATTTCAAAAACAATGCACATTATCTCCTAATCTTATTTCTCTTCCTTTCTAGGGAACTCAAGTTACTCTAGCACTGAAGAGGGGGAGTAAGTGGCCAGGCAGATTCATAATCCAAAATTGAGTTCTGCTTATACCACTGGTTTCAAGTGGAACCCAAGTTAGGAATAACTCATCACAGGTCAGGGGCTGGCAGCTGAGACTGTTCAACTTCAGTTCTCCAAGGACAAAGCTACATGTCATTTCACAATCCAAACTAAGTAGCTACTGTGGCAGAGTCTCAGCACACACTTGAGAGCAAAGGGGTAAGGAAAACAAAGAGAAAGATGGTGACACACACTTATAGATTCATAAAAACAGTGGGAATTATGTTTCACTAATGGAAACTGGGAAAGAGACAAAGAGAGAAGTTTGGGTACCTCCGGAAGTGAAAGAAGCGGCAAGCCACAGTAGAATCATCTTGCTCCTGTTCCTTAAACTTCCGATACCGCTCCAGGCGGCACTCACGACACTTGTGCAGGTGAGGGGCTACATTGATGCATGACCCATCCTGCAGGAAGGGCTCTCCGGACTGCTTCAGCTTCTTCACCTTGCTTACATCTTTCAGGACTGACTGGCCAACTGTGGCAAGGGAGAAAGAAGAAATGGTTGGTTGTGACAGGTATAAATGAGACTCAACAACATGATCCTTTTGGGGACAGATACTTTTCCGACCTGGACCACTCCTCTTTACACCGTTTGGGCATGTGCCCAACAAGTTCATCCTTGACAGAAAGGAAGCAGAGGGAGCAAAAAGGCTTCACTTGGGGGCTAAGGATCATGGAGAATTTGAAGGAAGTACCTCATTATAGTAAAAACCTCTGGTCATGAAGGAGGAAAACTCAAGAAGGCAGAAGGTAGCCACCACCTGTCTCTGGCCCCTAGGGATATGACTATTTCTAATCAAGGAGTCTTCTAATTGAGCTCCCAATGGGATACCAATTCCTAATGACAACAGCTACTTTTACTACCAGAATTTCTTTTTTTTTATCATCAGCTCTTACACACTTCTGGACAATAACTTAATACCACAGAATTTAATGGCTTTGGAAATGACATTAAAACCTTACATATGTGTCAGAGAGAAGCAAAGTGAGGGGTGAATAGAGAGAATGGGCCAAAGGAGAGCAGAAAAGGATGAGAAAAACACAAAGAAAGAGTTCCCGAACAAAGAGACTACTAAGGAAGGTCAAGGACTTCCTTTGTGGAACTATCTTTATACGAACAGATACCCCTCTTACAGTGCTGATTTACATGCAATCCTGCCCTGAAACAGGTCTAGTGAGGGGCCTTTGTTAGGCGCCCTTGACTATGTAATTTTATGATTATAAACTTTCCATCAAAGGGAGGGCCTCTGCTCCCAAGAGCACAACAGGCATTCAAGGCTAGTGCCAAAGCCAAGCCGCTATATAGCCCCACAGGATCACCTTTCAGGGGTGCAGTCCGAGGCCGGCCCTTAGGGGCCTGCTTCCCTTTGCCTTTGCCCAGCAACAGTTCAGCATTGCGCTCCCCGTTGGGGCCCAGCTTCCCCATCAGGTGCTCTGGAATCCCCTTCAGGCCAGTCTTGGCCTGCAGCTGCTCCTCAGAGTCGCTCAAATCTGACAGGTCACTGTTGGTGCTGGAGTCCGAGTCCTGTCTGCAAGCCAAGCTTCGCTCATCCAGTGAGAACCTTTTCACAGCTTCAAAAGGAGCTTTGTTCTCCTGTGAAAAATCCGCTGGGGAGGACAGAAAGCTGCCTGAGTGCCTGCCAAAGACGTTACTAAAGGTTTTGAGGAGGGGATTGTCCTGCTGCCCAGGCCCCACAGTTGGCCTCTCCTCTGTGGGGCTGGAGGAGAGAGTAGGCATCTCAATGGGCTGGGTGAGGCTGCTGGTGGGTGAACTGGAGCGGCCATTTCCCATAGCAGAGAGGCTTGGACCCCCAGTGGTAAGAGCCGAGCCCAGAACACCCGACACCAGTTTGGAGGAGTCAGTTGTGATGAAGAGGGTTTTCTTCTTTGCTAAAGATGCTGAATCTGAAGAGGAGTGAGACTCGGGCCAGTTGGGTGCTGCCTTGGAGGTGACAGTGGTAGCAGAGGAAGAGCTACCTGATGATGCCTGAGATGCAAAGCCACTGAAAGGGCTATGTTCAACTTTCTCCACAAACGCCAAGAAAGGGTTAGAGGGCTCTTCCCGGGACAGTTTAGGGGGCTGTAAAAATAGATTTTCATGACTCTCTGGGGTGCGGGTATTGAGGAGGCTCCGTGGGAAGGCTGGTGTGAGGGTGGGCATGGACTCTGTAGGCACTTTCTGGTCCACAGAGCTGCCAGCCTTAGAGCTTGATTTAGTGTCTGCTCCAAGAGTGGATCTGCCTTTACACAGGCTCTCAAGGCTTTGTTTGAATGAGTCTCGACTGGAGGAATCATCAGCCAAACTCTCTGAAACGGTACTGAAGTAGTTACTGGTTGGTAAAGTTTGGGGCATGCATTGAAAAAACAAGTTTTTGGAGAGATCAGAGTCTTTCTGAGACTCTGGTGCAGAGCTACTGCCAAAAGAGAAGCCCAAAGGTTTGTTCTCCGTGGCTAGAACCCCATTGGACTGGCTCCTTCCACTTCCAAAAGTCAAAGGTTGTGATAAACTTGGGAGAGACGCTCCAAATCCAGAAGAGGCCAGAACAGAATTTCTTGAATTCTGAAAAGAAGATAGCCTGAGTTAGTGATGTTGACTTCTCTTGACAACCTTATGATCTCTTTCTTGGACCTAGGCCAACATTTCTTATGAGTCAGTCAATCAACTTTCCTTTCCTACAATTCCATGAAAGCTGCTCTTATAACTAGATTTCATCAGCATTAGGGAAGAAACCTGCCACAGACCACACAGAGAGAATCTTTAGCAAGTAAGCTAGAGATAGCAAGATGTCATTCATCCTTCCACTCCCTTGGTTGTCATAGCACTAGGAGTCTGTGTAGGCTTCTTGGTATCTATTTTGAAACAATGACTCTACCAGGGAATTGGTGAAAAGGATTCCTGAACATTCATCAGCTTTTACTTTAAAACATACCAAGTGACCATGTAATATTAATCTACCTCAATGACCTTAGAGGCTATTGTTAAAATTTTAATTTAAGCTATTACCAATTTTTCATCTTACAAAAGTGACTTCAGCCCCATAACAAGCCCATTGTACATTAAAGAAAAGTTTTAGAAATTGGCCATTTATTTATGGGTTCAAGTCAACCTGAAAGTTGACTATCTGTTTCAATTAAAGTTAAACCTAAAGATACTAAATTAAAAAGAGCATACTGATTATTGAAAACTTGTGCTATCATTAGGCAAACAAGTCTCCAACCAGGAAAAAGTAAGATACTGATATGCCCACCAAATGAAAGCATTCAGCATAACAAATCGGACAATAAAAAAAATTTTCCTTTTGCATGTGCATAAAAAAGTAGGATCACTTTCATATATATTACACATCCATTTACATTCACAGAATGTAATGGATGTGTAATATATCCATAGGTAGGTATGAGCACTTATGTAATACTTTTTAATTGAATAAATCCCAGATCCTAGCACTTGACTAACAAATCACAGGTAGATGATGATAACCCTAAACATTCACTTTAAAACACTAGAAATAAATTATTCCATGACTGCTTAATAAATATGGTGCTTCCTTTTGGGGTAATGAAAATTTCTGGAACTAGACAGTGGTTGGGGGTGCACAGCATTGTGGAAGCACTAAATGCCACAGTACTGTAAACTTTAAATGGTTAAAATGGTAAGTTTTGTTATATGTTACTTTATCACAATTTTTTAAATGTTCCAGATAGAAAAGGGCTCTATTAAAAAAAAAAGAAAAAAAGAGGGAGTTTCAATTTACTTAAAGTATTCTTTAAATATTCAAGAGGAGTCTACATTAGGACTTTCCTTGAGGGTAGCACAGAGGCAAGAGAACCAGGCAGGCTTGCCTTCCTTTGACATTTGCTATAGAGACAGTTTCAGGGCATTTTAGGGTTCATAATTCTGTTTTCTTTTCTTTTCTACAAACCAACAACAGTTGACTTAAACCCCCTCAACTAAAAAGAAAAGAACAGACAGACATAGCACTGAGGCTTGCAGTTGCTTCACTAGCAGAATTTGGCCAGGAGCCTTGACACCTGCATGACTGCAAGGAACCAGCATGGGTAACTCAGGTTTCACTACTAAAGTTACCCTTTAAAAATAAATACACACATGAATGAAGAACAATTTGGATGGTCTTATTTTCCTTAAAGTGATTAAATTCCAAATCCTTTTCTTATACTAAAGTGATGACAAGCTGATTTCAACTCAATTTTAAGGGCAAGACATTTTTTGGATAGGGTTGTGTCCCTATTTTAGATTCAACATCATAATGGAAACATCCCTTTCTGTATTTTAAAATCCTAGCCCAAGGAGAATACCTAGGCTGACAACTTAGCAAAATTACTGATGTAGTCACAGAAATTTCTCCAACCTGTTTAGAATCCACATTTCATCTAGTAAGCTTTGCTACTCTTCTAAGAATAACAGCTCTTCTTGTAGCATGTAAAATTTGATCTATTTTTTAATTCCCCATTTTTGTCCACACTGCCTTTGACATGGAATTCATTTTAATTAATTTGAGCAATATGATGATATACAATCTAGAAATCCACATAGAGATCCTCACCTAGTTCTCTTGGGAATACTGGTCAATTTAACAGAGGACAAACCATGAACAGTGTAAAATTTGCATTTACAGTCTGCCTGGACATTTCACCTCCTTCCTCATCCCTGCACACTAGAGATTAACAAATTGCATTTTCTAGGGAGAGGAAGAAATCAGATGAAATGTGTATGCTACGTTTTATATGGCATTGTTATACCTAAAATGATTCCATTTTAGGATGTGAGCTCCTTCAAATAGGGATTTCAATTCTTTGTTTATAATATATGGTACTTGGCACACAGTAGTTTCCTATACATACTTTTAAAAAATTATTTAGTATCTTAGTATTTCATACTCCAGCTTGAAAAAACTATGACTAACATCATAAATCATACTTTGGTGACCAAAATAAGAGTCCGAAGATTGTAAGAACTGATTTTAATATACTTCAAATTTGATTTGGGAGCCAAGTTAATGTTAATTTATATTTAACAAAAGTCCCATTTTGTAAGAAAATCGTAGCCCTGGCCAGTGTGGTGGCTCAGTTGGCTGGAGTGTCATCCTGTGCACCAGAGTTTCGTGTTTGATTCTGTCAGGGCATATACCCGGGTTCCAGGCGTGGTCCCTGTTTGGGGATGGCACGTAAGGGAGGCAACCAATCAATGTTTCTCTCTCACATGGATGTTTCTTCCTTTCTCCCTCTCCTTCTCTCTAGAATCAATGAAAAAATATCCTTGGGTGAGGAGTTAAAAGAAAAAAGTAAACTGGACACTATGATTAATTCCATCAAATTTTCCAGGTTAGGCTTTAAAAGATTAAGCCAGGCCCTGGCCATGTAGCTCAGTTGGTTAGAGCATCATCCTGATATGCCAAGTTTATGGGTGTGATCCCCAGTCAGCGCACATGCAAGAATCAACCAATGAACACATAAGTAAAGGGAACAACAAATCAGTGTTCTCTCTCTCTCTCAAATCAATAAATAATAAAAATAAAGTAAAAGATTAAGTTAGGAAAAGAAAATTTTATGGCCATATATAATCATGGGAAAGAAGCCCAACTTCAAGGGAAAATATAGAAAATGATAAACTGAAAACATGGGTTGGTAATAGTGGCTTTCACATAGCCTTAATTATAGTGCCACTATTACCAACACTGTAATTCGTTAACCTTGCCTCTCACAGGCCTGGTGGCAGCTCAACCACTATGTGAACTAAAAAGATAATTGAATTAAAAAATCTATCTTTTTATTTTTTATTTTATTGATTTTTTTACAGAGAGGAAGGGAGTGGGATAGAGAGTTAGAAACACCAATGAGAGAGAAACATCGATCAGCTGCCTCTTGCACACCTCCTACTGGGGATGTGCCCGCAACCAAGGTACATGCCCTTGACCGGAATCGAACCTGGGACCTTTCAGTCTGCAGGCCGATGCTCTATCCACTGAGCCAAACCGGTTAGGGCAAAAAATCTATCTTAATATATCATTAAATTGGGTTGCACAATCAATTTTGATTAGCCTAGTTGTTCAGGTGACTTTTAAGAGCTAATAAAATTATTAAAATATACACATTTGTCCAATGAGCAATAAAGGTCCACCCACAGTGTTTAATTTAAGCACATCTTAGATATACTTCTTCCAACTAGCATTTGAAATGCCTTTTAATGTGTTACCAAGAAAGAGTGAAAGAATGAAACCAAATCTTACAAATCTGCCCCTGAAACAACTCACCTCTCCTGGGGCCTGCGACCAGCTGCCTTTCTGTTTTTCCGGCCCAGTCCCTGCTGCAAGGCCAGTGTCTGAGATCCTCACCGTGGTTGGGGTAGAGCTGGCGGTAGTGACCACAGCTGCTGAAGCCACCAGGCCCTGACCAACTTGTTCCAGTGTTTTTCCTGCCTCTTTGCTTTCAGCTCCACACGCCTCTGGGGCCAAAGGTGTCTGCCCTGTGGCTGTAGGATATGGAGTAAAAGATGCAGTTGTGTCCCCACCTACAGGTTCATCCTGCACCACCAGAGTCCTGCCGTTTTCTTTGGTGTAAGTGGCAAAGCGAATGTTGCGGTTAATCTGGGGGACAAATGTAGTCGGTGGTGGCTTGGTTCTTTGATCCAGCCCTGGCTCTCCACTGGCATTCCCTCCTTTCCAGGGCCCTCGGCTCGCCTCACCTCCATCGCTCCCATTACTGTCTACTTCACCCCTGTCTCCTTTTAATTTCTTTGATGCAGAGTCACACCCAGAGTCCGAAGCACTTTTTCTCCTCCGGCCATCTTTCCCCTCTATGCTCTCTCTCTTCTTCTTTCCTTTGGAAGACTTTACTGCTTTTAACGTACCCCCCTACAAAACAAAATTCAAAGAAAATTTATTACAAGGGACTTTCCATCTTGTGAAAACCATAAATCATTAGCTCTTTCCCATCTCTAGAAAAAGAAAGTCAAAGCAGGCACAGACTGCTAAGTTCCAATGCCAGCTCTAAGACATTCCCGGTGTCAAAAAGCTCCACTCTTCCTGTGACTCAATGTACACACACATATACAAGAGAATGGTCGTTAGAGATTAACTCACTTGGCAAGCCTTCTCTTAAATAAAATGCAGTACTTCCTCAAATGAAGGAAGGTTTTAAAAATCTGTGGAATTTCTTTTACAAAATAGACTGCCAAAGCTAGCCTGGGAGCTCATTTACCCCTTGATGAAAAAAATCGGCTTTATTCCATATTTAATTCCTTGTTTGACAGAAACTGGCATTTCAAATATTGAAATATAAAATCTCCTCCTCCAGAAGCCACTAAAAACTGGTGACAACAATAGGAAAAGCGACATTTGTGAGTCTGTGACCAAAGGAAAAGTAAGACCAACAGAGGCAGGTTTGGATTACTCTTACAGACTTTAAAAAGATGCAATCTCCAGATCTTATTTCAAAGCATTAGACAGAGGAAAGGAAAAAAGGCACGCTACCACAGACCAAACAGTCAAATCTCTTAGCTCTTTCAGTAATTTCAGCCTAGCTCAAGAACTCTTACTTGTGCTTTACTTGAGAGGCCGGATAACCTTAAAAGATACAGGTTAGAAGGGGCAATTCCTATCTTCTTCTCTGAGAAGGACAAAGGGAAGGGGGCTTGGGACACAGCTAACATTCTTTCAAGCAATCTTTGTGCAGCAAAGACTTGTATATGAAACATTCTTAGATTGGTATCCCACCAAGAAGCAGGTATTCATTTTAGCTTTATTCAGATAACTTTCAGATAGTTTAATTCAGCAATAACATTTGGTAGGGTGGCAATAAGCTAGTAACACACAGTTACTTAGCTATTAGTATTACCTAACAATAAACCTACTTATTGCCATTGAATATTTATAGATTCTTTGTGCAGATCTGTATTTTTGTTGTAATCATTATTATAGGTATTATAACAAATTTTTTTAAATTTTATATTTCTTTGGTCAGTTCTAGTTCTTTATTTTTTTTTCTAGTTCTTTATTTTTCTTCCTCCTTCCCTCACTCCATCTTCCTTCCTTCCTTCCTTCCCTCCCTCCCTTCCCTGCCTTCATTTCCATCTTGTCTCCTTTAATTTCTTAACCAAATTTTTAACCAAAGCCCAATATTTCTTTCTGTTTCCCCCATACTTCTGGTAATATTAATCTAAGTTTCTAAATCTTTCATTTAAGAACTGTTTCTGTTTTCTAGAAATCGTTTTCATTTGGTCCTTTTAAGACTTGTTTAGCCCTTCTTCAACCTCTATTACCACCCAGTTTTCATTGTTGTAAACTACAGAAGTATGATCAGTGACATTTCTCCTTTCTTGCTCACTCACTCAAGAAATGAGATGGATCTCTAAGGACGATTACTGTAAAACGTGGCAGAACTGTCAATAATAATTATTCTTTGCTAGCTAAGAAGATAGTCACATCATGGCAAAGCTGAAAAGAAAAGAATCAACATCTATTGCTGAAAACCACAGATCAATCTTACCTCTGATTCATCTAGCCAACTTGCAGAGCCTGGCTCACAGCAACATCCCTGAGCAACAATTTTTATGTATGTCCTACGTACAGTGAGCTACTCACATGAAACCAGTACTCTCCAGCTACATATCTAGCCAATTGAACAGTACCTGGCACATAATAATCGATAAATGAAATAAGGAAGGGAATAAAAAAGGGGTCCAATACACCATAAAATAGGTGTTTTCAGCCATGTAAACAAAGTCAAGAGACTTATCCTATTTGTGGCAATATTATATGTAGTAAAGAGCTATTAAATTTAACCCTGATTTTTCTTTTCCTACCCTCATCTTGTTTTATGAAGTAAAAAATGACTGAATAAAGAAGATGAGGAAGAACTATACTTAGCATGAGTGGCCAAGACAGCAATATTACAGAGGTGCTAAGAGATGATGAGGAATATGTGGACAGCTGGCCATCCTAGTCAATGTTCTACTGAAGGAAAATCATACAGAATTCCTTGATTGGTTCAGGCACTGATTTATAATGTATGTTTTTTGGACTATGATAATTTTGAATGAACCAAGAGTTGGTCTAGTTCATAGTAATTATAGAGTAATCCACTGTGTGCTGAGCACTGAACTAGACACCCGTTTTATTTGGCCTTCTTGGGATAAGGAAAATCAGACTCTTTTGGAGCTCAATACCACCTAATGGAAAGAAAAAGAGGATGTAACTTCTCTTCCATTTCTTATTATTGGGTAGGTCATGAATAGTACTGCTGCTTATTATAGCTTTAACTGTCCACTGTATCTTTCAAATATACCTGTTCTGGAAGAATATAAGAAGAAATAGTTAGACTATGGAGTTCAAAACGGTTAGGCAACATAGCCATGATTAAAAGAGTTTGCTCAGACTAGGTCTTTTCTTGAAACTATTCTTCCTTAACTAGGCAAGACCGTAAAAAAAACAAGAAATGTACAGTGGCCAGAGCTGAAGTCCAAAGGGTTTTCATAGACAATACACATATAAAAAATCTACATAATAACATAATGCAAGGTTATGAGTCTACTCAGAGACTCAGTCCATTACTGTACCTCGTTCTGAGGCGTTGAATTATCCGTCAGCATCACATGAATCAGTCTGGGATCTACAGACTTGATCTCACCACTCTATAGTAGGAGCAGGATAACAGATAATATGAGAAAGAGGGAAAAAGATTTAATACATTGTCCACCAAGGACACAATTATGTATTTTTCTAATCTATATAATCTTTGCATTTCTACTCCCATAGTAGAACAAAAACTCTACCAGAGCAGGGATCTTTACTATCTTACTGCTAGATAGCATCTGAAACAAAGTCTGGACTATGGTAAGCTTTAAGCATTTGGGTCTCTTTTTGAGATGTTAATTTCAAATTCTGCATCTCTAAAACCTTCATATGCTGTACATTACAGAAACCAAAAACCTTCAGAACCAAAAATCATTCAAAGCACTATTCTACTATTAAAGAATAAAAGCTTTTGGAAAGGGCCAATTTGACATTGTCAGATTTAATGTGCATATACTTTGACCTAGCAATTCCACAGCTGAGAATTTATCCCAATAAATAATGTAAACAGTGTACATTGATATATATGTTCAAGGATATTCATGTGGCATTATATGTATTATTGAAAATACTGGCAATGATTTAAATGTCCATCAATTTTAGATTAAGTTAGTCATGATAACATCCATCCAGTTGAATAATATGTATCTATTTTAAAAGAACAAGGCAGATTTCTATATATTTGCACAGAAAGATGTTAATTTACAATTAAGTAAACAAAAGTAAATTATAAAAGAATATATAATATATACCAAACAGTTAATGGTGGTTACTATTGTGGGTAGTGATATTTGCCTAGGGGAGGGGATGGCTTTTAATATCTACTTTATATATGTATATTGCTTAAAATTCTAAAATGAAAATTAATTTAATAATTTAAAAACTCAAAAATATAAAATAATTATGCTTATATTACACGTGACTGCCAAGACCAAGTCTAAAACCAATTCAAAGGTATGTAAATACAAATCTGTTTGCTTCAAAACACTCATCTAGTGTTTTTCTGACACAATTCTCCAGGTTGTTCTAGATGCCATGCTTTTCTGTTTACTTCATTAGAAACAATTTTCCAATATCTAAGGGAGAGTGGCTTAAGTATTATAAAACCAAATGCTAATTAGATTTTTAACTACTACTAACCTTTCTGATAAAATTATAATAGCATTTCACATTTGTATATTATTTTACAGATTTCAAAGCATTTTCAAATTCATTATCTCACTTCCCAACAGTGCTATGAGATCAGTGGAGGGAAGGGGTGCCTAATTAATTCTAATTTACATATGAGAACAACGTTTAAGAAAGTTGAACAGCTTTTCTTCTCAAGGTCATACAGACATTAAGCAATAGAGCCACATATGGAACCCAAGTCTTCTTCCTCAGGATGCTATCTTTTGCTTCACCTGTAAGATGAAATAACACATAACACAAAGCCTTACCTCAGTTATAGACACATCCATAAGACGAGTAATGGAATCTTGATGGTTTACAATACCATAGAGCCAACTTTCTTCCCCCTCGGGTTGATATACTTTGACCCTGTGACCTTGAACACTGTAGGGACCTAATGGAGAGATGAGTCAGTATAAAATATTTTGGCTATGCTATATTTCATAATTGTTTCTAAAAGCAGAAGGAAAACTATTTGGTGTAGATATATGTCATTGTTAGTCTTCTTGTATGGAGTTGAATGAGCAATCTCAGATTTACCATACTCATCAATTTAAAAATAAAACATAGCCCTAGCCTGTTTGGCTCACTGGATAGAGCACCGGCCTGCAGAATAAAGGGTCCCAGGTTCAATTCTGGTCAAGGGGACATACTTGGTTTGCAGGCTCCTCCCCTGGTTGGTGCATGTAGGAGGCAACTAATTGATGTGTTTCTCTCACATCAATGTTTCTCTCTGTCTTTTCCCTCTCTCTTCCACTCTCCCTAAAAATCAATGGAAAAATATCCTTGGGTGAGGATTAACAAAAACAAACAAACAAAAATAAAACACAGTTTTCCCAGTGACCTTTGTAAATTTAGTTTATTTAGAAAATTTCTTAGAATCTCCCAGGCCTCTGATTTCACCTTATCTCAATCTCACCATTCTAAAATATAAGGAAGAGAAAGGAAACTTATAATAAAAAACTACAGGTAGTATGAAAATGTATTCAGATCGGTTTGGCTCAGTGGATAGAGCGTCGGCCTGCGGACTGAAGGGTCCCAGGCTCAATTCCGGTCAAGGGCATGTACCTTGGTTGAGGGCACATCCCCAGTGGGGGGTGTGCAGGAGACAGCTGATCGATGTTTCTCTCTCATCGATGTTTTTAACTCTCTATCCCTCTCCCTTCCTCTCTGTAAAAAAATCAATGAAATATATATATATATATATATATATATATATATATATATATATATATATATATATATATATAATTTTGTTAAAATATATTTTATTGATTTTTTTATAGAGAAGAAGGGAGAGAGATAGTTAGAAACATTGATGATAGAGAAACATCGATCAGCTGCCTCCTGCACACCTCCTACTGGGGATGTGCCCGCAACCCAGGTACATGCCCTTGACCGGAATCGAACCTGGGATCCTTCAGTCCGCAGGCCGACGCTCTATCCACTGAGCCAAACCGGTTAGGGCTGAAATATATTTTAAAAAAAAAGAAAAGAAAATATATTCAGATCTGACACTTAAAAAAAAAAGTTGGAGGCCAATAAGTTGAATGTACTATTTTGTTAAGTGACCATATGAATGATATATAACCATTTACACTCTGCTATCTGGCTTTCAATAACAGTAGGTAGAGAGTTCAATTTATGAGGTTACCAACCTCTATACTAATAATAGTCTGAACAAATATAGCACCTGGGGAGAAACCAAGATGTGGCATAGTTAAACACCTAAACTGCAGCCTCGCACAACAATTTCAAAAATACAACTAAAAGACAAAACGGACATCATCCAGAACCACAGGAAAGCTGGCTGACAGGAAAGCCTACAACTAGAAGGAAAGAGAAAACCACAAGGAAAATCAGAGGAGCTATAAAAGCCTGAGGTACGGAGACACGGGCACGTGCGTGCGGAGAGGACGGAGCCGGAGAGGACGGGGCGGCTGAGTGCCTGGCTGGCGTTCTCTAGCGGGAAGGAGATAAAAGCTCCAGACTGCGCTGAACCCCAGCTCCGACTGCACTGAACCCCAGTTCCGGGTGAGACCCTGGGGACCCAGGCTCATACTGGGGGAATCTGGGCTGTGGGCGGAAACACAGAGGAGCAGCGAAAGGCAGAGCTCCGGAGGCGCGCACATGAATGTGCGCAGAGGACGGACTGTTGACTGTGCGCTGAATTGCCCTAGCGGGAAGGAGACAAAAGCTCTGGACTGCGCTGAACCCCAGTTCCGGGCGAGAATCTGGGAATCCAGATTCACTGGGGGAGAGACTAGAATGTTTGGCAGTGGGCGAAACTCCAGGACACCTTTCTCTCAGAGGTGCTTACAGTGAGTACCGAGGGACACTGATACCCAGGAACCTCATAGGGCGGGGCTGACAGGAAGCCAAGGCTGTAGGCTCCACCCTGAAACTCCGCCCCATCCAAGCTGAGCACAGAGGCTTTTACAATTTTGCAAGTCTAGTCAAATATGGCTGTCTCCTGGCGTAGACACAGCTGATCCTCACAGCCAATTGGCCTGGAGGTCAACTCCTCCCACTGATACCAACAACAATCAAGACTTAACTACAACAAGGCTGTACACACAGTCCACAAAGGGGTGCACCAAGAGTGTCCACCTCAGGTAACTGGGGAGGCCGAGCCACTGGCCCATATAGGACAACTAACACACAAAGCTACCCTACCAACTCAGGGAAGCAGCGAAAATGCGGAGACAAAGAAACAGATCAAAAACCAAAGAAATGGAGGAAAACAAACGACTGGAGATAGAGTTCAAAACCACAGTTATAAGATTTTTCAAGAATTTCCTAGAAAAGGCTGATAAATTTAGCGAGACTCTCGAGGATATGAGAGAGACCCTCGAGGATATGGAAAAGGACCAACTAGAAATTAAACATACACTGACTGAAATAAAAAATATTATACAGACACCCAACAGCAAATTAGAGGAACACAAGAATCAAGTCAGAGATTTGAAATACAAAGAAGCAAAAATCACTCAACTGGAAAAGCTAAAAGAAAAAATAATCCAAAAATTTTAAGATAGTGTAAAAAGCCTCTGGGACAACTTCAAGCGTACCAACATGAGAATTATGGGGGTGCCAGAAGAAGAGAGAGAGCAAGATACTGAAAACCTATTTGAAGAAATAATGACTGAAAACTTCCCCTACCTGGTGAAAGAAATAGACTTACAAGTCCAGGAAGCGCACAGAACCCCAAACAAAAGGAATCCAAAGAGGACCACACCAAGACACATCATAATTAAAATGCCAAGAGCAAAAGACAAAGAAAGAATATTAAAAGCAGCAAGAGAAAAACAGTTAGTTACCTACAAGGGAGCACCCATAAGATTGTCAGCTGATTTCTCAACAGAAACTATGCAGGCCAGAGGGGAGTGGCAAGAAATAGTTAAAGTGATGAATAGCAAGAACCTACAACCAAGGGTACTCTACCCAGCCAAGCTGACATTCAGAATTGAAGGTCAGCTAAAGAGCTTCACAGATAAGAAAAAGCTAAAGGAGTTCATCAATACTAAACCAGTATTATATGAAATGCTGAAAGGTATTCTCTGAGAAGAGGAAGAAGAAAAAGGTAAAGATAAAAATTATGAACAACAAATACATATCTATCAACAAGTGAATCTAAAAATCAAGTAAATAAAAAATCTGATGAACACAATAAACTGATGAATATAATAGAATCAGGGGCATAGAAAGGGAGTGGACTGACAACTCTCAGGAGTAAAGGGGTGCGGGGGGTGCGGGAAGAGAGTGGACAAAAATCGTACACCTATGGATGAGGACAGTGGTGGGGAGGTAAGGGAAGAGGGTAGGATGGGAACCAGGTGGAGGGGAGCTATGGGGGGAAAAAAGAGGAACAACTGTAATAATCTGAACAATAAAGATTAAATTAAATTTTAAAAAGAAAAAGAAACAAAATAAAAAAAACACAAATATAGCACCTGTCTTCCTAGGAACACAGAGTTTCAAACATATTACTTTATCAGCTGGTAATGTTACCCTGCTGGCCCTCAAAAAAGGACGGTTTTGGCGAAACCGGTTTGGCTCTGTGGATAGAGCGTCGGCCTGCGGACTGAAAGGTCCCAGGTTCGATTCCTGTCAAGGGCATGTACCTTGGTTGCGGGCACATCCCCAGTAGGGGGTGTGCAAGAGGCAGCTGATCGATGTTTCTCTCTCATCGATGTTTCTAACTCTCTATCCCTCTCTCTTCCTCTCTGTAAAAAATCAATTAAAAAAAGAGGACAGTTTCTCTCTCTTGCATATCTTATACATTTGAGACTATATAGTTAAATCACTACTTATTTTAAATGATCTTTGAGCTATAATTAAGCTTCCTTAATTTTTCTATACATACTGTATTTTTCTATATACACCTACATCTCTTTCTTTCTTCTTCTTCTTCTTTTTTTTTACACCTACATCTCTTATTCTATTACTTGATTTTCTTCTCTGCTATCAATTTTTCCATACATTCTTTCTTCCCCATACCTCTCCTTGATTATTAAACACTAGAGGCCCGGTACATGAAATTCATGCACAGGGAGGGGTGTTTCCCTCAGCTCAGCCTGCACCATCTCAAATCTGGGACCCCTCAAGGGATGTCCTACTGCCCATTTAGGCCCAATCCTGGTGGGATCGGACCTATAGGGGCAGTCAGACATCCCTCTCACAATCCAGGACTGCTGGCTCCCAACCACTCACCTGCCTGCCTGCCTGATTTCCCTGCTTCTGCCTGCCAGACTGATCGACGCCTAACTGCTCCCCTGCTGGCCCAATTGTCCCTAACTGCCCTCCCCTGCCGGCCTGGTCACCCCTAACAGCCCTCCCCTGACGACCTGGTCCCCCCAACTGCCCTCCCTTGCATGTCTGGTCCCTCCCAACTGCCCCCCGCCCCCGCTGGCCTGATCACCCACAACTGCCCTCCCCTGCTGGCCATCTTGTGTCTACATGGGGGCAGCCATCTTTGACCATATGGGGATGGCCGTTTTGTGTGTTGGAGTGACAGTCAATTTGCATATTACTTTTATTAGATAGGATTATTAACTAGAGGCCCGGTGCACCAGATTCGTTGCCCTGGGAGGGGGAGGGCCCTCAGCCCAGACTACACCCTCTCACAGTCCAGGAGCCCTCAGGGGATGTCCGAATGCGGCGTAGGTCTAAGCCAGCAGTTGGGACATTCTTAGCACTGCTGTGGAGGCGGGGGAGGCTCCCTCGTCAGCCTAGAGCCCCGCTTCTGGCTGAGCAGTACTCCCCCTGTGGGAACAACACTGACCACCAGGGGGCAGCTTCTGAGTCTGCTCCCTGGTGGTCAGTGCGTGTCATAGCGACCAGTTGTTCTACTGTTCAGTCGATTTGCATATTAGGGTTTTATTATATAGGATTTCAGAGGGGAAGGGAGAAAAGAAGAGAGATAGAAACATCAATGTTAAGAGAGAATCACTGGCCACATCCTCTCCACCCCCAACCCGTGTGCCCCACACTGGGATCGAGCCCACAACCCCAGCACATGCCCTGATTTTTAAAAATAACATGCTATTAATGTGTTGCAGGTAGTTACAAGAGCAGGGCAAGGATGATGGGCAGGTATAGAAGGTCATGAGGGAGTAAAGCCAAAGGTGTCTAGCAACAGACAATCAACTATAGGGTGGGAGCTCACCACCAGGGTGACTTTTCCTCCCCATGCATACCGCTGGTCACGTGGTGACTCCCTTATCTTTCCTCCCTAGAGATAACATCTATGCCTCAGTTATATTTTAGCTCCAGGTCCAGATAAGCAACAAAACTAGCCACTGCTAATGCCAGGACCCGCTGCATTGAATAAGGACCCCTTGCCCTGGTGTTGGCCAATCAATCAGTGTAGACCAGAACCCTAAAAGGACCGGGTTTCCAAGCAGTGCCTGGAAAACTGCTTAATATTCTATTAAGATCTTTTCCTGAGATCTCCCGTAAAATCTCTACCCTAAAAGCCCTTTGGACTCCCTCCCAGGGGCACACCCTTGCCTTTCCCTTCTCCCACCCCATCCCTGCCCAAGGCTGTTACCATTAGCTACTTCACTCCCAGGCTCCAAGGGCCCTTCCTTTATCTCTAGAACTTATTTCCTGAAACCATTTCTTCTGGAATTACTTTTTTACTTCTGTGATTTACAAAATAAGTGTTCTCTACAGTTTTGGTCTTTACTCTGAATTCTTTCCTAGCCAGAACCCAACTACCGAGGTTGCTAAACCCAGGTTTGGTCTGACCTTGCTGATCTGACACATCGTGCCATTCCTGCTACCTATAACAAATGGAAATGAGTCTGTGGACATCTTCCTTTATGAATATATCTTGCACTCTAAGTTGTTATTTGTTGGTATCAATAGTTTTTAGTCCTTGAGATTCTTACAGACAGTAAGCTCAAGAAGAGTAGAGATATTCTCTAGGTCACGGTTATATCCTCAGTACCTTAACATTGTGTCTACTACAAGACTAGTCCTTAATAATAATATTTAAGAAATGGAGAAACAGCCCGGCCAGTGTGGCTCAATGGTTGACCCATGAACCAGGAGGTCACAGTTAGATTTGGTCAGACACATGGTGGGGTTGTGGACTTCATCCCCTGCAGGGGATGTGCAGAACATGGTTGATTGATGATTCTCTCTCATCAATGAAGTTTCACTCTCTCTCTCTGAAACTAATAAAAACATATTAAAAACACACACACACAAAGGAAATGAAGAAACAACAAAACAAAACTCACATAACAACAAGACTATGTATTATAGCCCTGGCCAGTGACCATACACTTGATTCAGAATTCAGGAACAGAAAACTACCTATTCTTACCTCGGCTAAATATCTCTTGTAGCTTTTGGTCACTGATCAAAGCATTAACTGTTTCTCTCAGTGCAGCATGTTCCAAAAGAATCTGGTTTTGGCTCTCTGTTCCCATCTGGTAAAGATAAGAGAAGAAAACAATTGAATATTAAAATGAATAGCAATAATATCTAACCAGATGAGAAAAATCATACCCATGAGGGTATGACTTGTCAAAGAATGTTCTATAGAACCCTAGTCTCATGAAATCTCTATAAAAAATAAGGATGCTAAGATCAATTAGGTTTGGAAATATATCTTTCTACATATAACAGTATATTAAAGGCTCTAAGAAGGCATATAGGAAAAGAATCTGTATGTCAGTATTTCTCATACTTATTTGATCATAAAACATTTTATTGCATATAAATCTTTTTGCTTATTTTGATATTTATCCAACATTTACCAAGTGCCTACTCATATAAGCACTAGTATTAAGAGATGGAAAAAGCAAGGTCGATAAGAGAGTGAAGCCTTAATGAGAGAGAAAAAAACATATCAACAAAGAAATCATTATTAATATATCACAGAATATAGTTTAGAAAAGACTTCTCTTAGCTGCCTCAATAAGACAGCAAAACTCTTCTAAACCTCCTAATTTTTATTTTATTTTTTAATGTAAATTCGTTATTGTTGAAAGTATTACATATGTCTCTATCCCCTGCCCCCGCCCCCACTGCTCCCACCCCAGCACATGTCCCTGCCCCCCTTCTGTCTGTGTCCTTTGGTTATGCTTATATGCATGCATACAAGTCCTTTGGTTGATCTCCCCCCCGCCCCCCGCCCCGCCCCAACTCCCATCCTCTCCTGCCTTCCCTCTGAGGCTCGACAGTCTGTTCAATGCTTCTATGTCTCTGGATCTATTTTAGTTCATCAGTTGATGCTGGTCATTAGAAGGCCTCTTAATTTATAATCTTCAGACAGTACACCTTACTAATGAGAAATAAATACTAGCATCCATAAATTCTGAAACTCTAACTCAGATGCTAGTTTGTTTAAACTACTAACTTATCCCTTCTCTTTGTAACTAAAGATATACCTAAGCTCTTCAATATTTAATGCTGCTCAGAATCAGCACCAACTCCCAGCTTCCATGCCACCGACACAAGTGTAGACCACTTCTGGGAAGCTGCCTCTTCTGAGAAAGCCAGCAGAATTGTGGTCTTAAGTGTTAAGTGATTTAAGGGTGGAGTGGAGTTGTGTAGAAGAAAGAAGCTTCAAGTTACCAAATGTACTTTTTAAGGGAGCAGAAAAACACTAAAAGGCACAGGGAATTATCGAGAGGAAGTATTTTATTTCAATGCTAAAAGAAAAAATGGAAATACCATATTTATAACCAACAAAGAAATTAACGAGAGAAATAAGCTTAGGACTATAGCAAGTGTTAAGTACCTGGAACAGATGCAACCCATTAGTATCCGACAGGAAACGAAGCTCTCGATCCAGAAGGTATTCAACTGGAACCACAGAACCCAAACCGATTTTATCTACTAAGGGAGTGAAAGTCTGTGAAGTACAATGACAAGAAATTTATTAGAACTTAGAAAAGAAAATAATAATTGAACCAAATCTCTAACTTTAGAGAAAATATCCATTATTAACAAATCTTTCACACCAGTAAATAGAGATAAGCTAGAGCATAAGGCCTTGGAAACATTCCTAACCCAGCATCTGGCCCTCAAATAATCATAGAAAGCAAACTAGAGCAGAAAGTCAGCTTGATATTCTTTACAGCTAAAAAGGAAAAGAAGAATGAGAAATTCCTCATTTTCTCCAGGGATCTGACTAATCTTAAAGCCTGGCTTCAAGAAGGCTAGTTTAACATTGAATTCCCAGAATAAAGAGTTACACCATTATCATTTCTAGAACTCCTAAAATCTTTGTGAGATTTCTAAAATAATCACTGGTATAAATATACATGAGCAAATTCATATCAAAGTCACCAAGGAACCCATATCTGTTTGAGCTTCTCCTAAAAGTTCAATTGGCCCTAGCTGGTTTGGCTCCGTGGATAGAGAGTTGGCCTGTGGACTGAAGGGTCCCAGGTTCGATTCCAGCCAAGGACACATGCCCGGGCTTGCAGGCTCGATCCCCAGTAGGGATGTGCAGGAGGCAGCCGATCGATGATTCTCTCTCATCATTTAGATTTCTATCTCTCTCTCCCGCTCCCTTCCTCTATGAAATCAATAAAAATATATTTAAAAAATAAAAGTTCAATTGGAAAATGGCCTTAAAAACAAATGAAAAAAGAGTATAGCAAGTGATGATATATTATCAATAGTTAAAAAAAATATTTGTTTGGAATATTATTTATTTAATTTGGTTAACCACAGAATTGATTTATGTTTTTAGATTTTTTTAAAAATGTAACCTTTTATGTCAATACTTTGCCAACAAGGATAGATACAAACGGATACTCTCAGAATTAAATTTTATAGCACTATTTTGTCTGACTTAAGAAATCAAAACTTAATAATTAAAAAAAAAAACTTTAAGCACAAGCAACAAAAGTGAAAATAAACAAGTGTGACTACATCAAACTAAAAAAGCTTCTGCATAGCACAAATGACCAACAAAATGAAAAGGCAACATACAAAATAGGAGAAAATATTTGTAATCATGTATGTAATAAGGGGTTAGTATCTAAAACATAAAAGAGAAACTCATACACAACTCAATAGCAAAAAAAAAAATCTGATTAAAAATGAGAAAATCACCCAGATATTTTCCCAAAGAAGAGATACAAATGGCCAACAGATACATAAAAAGGAACTCAATGTTACTAATCACTAGAGAAATGCAAATCAAAACCACAATGAGATATCACCTCCAGCCAGTCAGAATGGCTATCATCAAGACAAAAGATAAATGCTGGCAAGGAAGTAGAGCAAGCATGTCAAACTTTCAGCCCACAACGAATATTTTTGCAGCCCAGCCAATATAACGGTATGTATGAAATGTTTTAATTCCAATTTCATAACCTAATTTTTACAATATCCTGTTACACATAATTATTAATAACTAACTACAACATTCGGTAATGACAGATTACTATAATCGTGTTACATTCATTTCCCTCACACACCTTACTCGCAGGCACACCATTTCTCTCCACTAATACTAGCAGCGAATATTTTAGCAGCCGATGGCCACGTCATTAGTCTTGGACTGACTTGTTTGGTGTGTGCAACAGGAAATATTTAGCTTTCTGAGAACAAGAAAAATAGGTTTATTTGCGTTATGCTTATTAATATGTGCAGTTATTCAATGTCTGGTAAGTTAATGTTCAAGAAAAAATATTAATTTTTATTAAAATGTTCTATTATTTTATGTTAACAATTACTCATTTATTTCAGCCCTTTGTATTCAGCATGTCTCTATCAAAATAAACCTACATTTCTATGAAAATTGAAGCTTTTGTTTTTTTGCGGCCCACATAAACTTAAACCTTGTTTATTTGGCCCGTGTTAGCCTTTGAGTTTGACATGCTTGATGTAGAGAAAAAGGAACCCTTGTGTACTGTTGGTAAGAATGTAAACAGGTATAGCTACTAAGGAAAGCAGTATGGAGGTTCCTCAAATGTTTTTAAATAGCCCAGCTGTATTTAGTGGTTGAGTATCAACCCATGAACCAGAAGATCACAGTTTGATTCTGGTCAGGACAGGTGTAAGAGTTGCCTGCTCGATTCCCAGGAGGAGGCATTGCAGGAGGCAGCCAATCAATGATCCTCTTTCATCATTGATGATTCTATCTCTCTCTTCCCCTTCCCTTCTATGAAATCAATAAAAATACATATATATTAAAAAAAAGCCCGGCCAGTGTTGTCCAGTGGTGGAGTGTCAACTCAGGAACAAAGAGGTCACTGGTTTGAATACCAGTCAGGGCATATGCCCGGGGTTGCCAGCTAGATCCCCAGGAGGGGATGTGTAGAAGGCAGTAAATAGATTATGTTCTTCCTCATTGATGTTTCTATCTCTCTATCCCTCTCCCTTCCTCTCTCTCTAAAAATCAATAAAAACATTTATTTATTAAAAAAAAGAAACTACCAATATATATATTTTAAAAATTTTAAATAGAATTACCATATGATCCAGCAACCCCTCTTCTGGGTATATATCGGAAGGAAAGTAGATCACTATCTCAAATAGATTTCTGCACCCCAATGTTCACTTCAGCATTATTTACAATAGCCAAGACATGGAAACAACATAAGTGTCCAGTGATGGATGAATGGATAAGTAAAATGTGGTGTTTGTGTGTATACAAAGTAATATTAGACATAAAATAGTAGAAAATCCTGCCATTTGCAACAACACAGATGAAACCCAAGGGCATTATGCTAAAAGAAATAAACCAGAGAGAGAGAAAGACAAATACAGGCAGTCCTTGGGTTATGTTGGACTTGACTTGCGTCGTTTTGTGGTTACGTCGCCATCTCCCATTTACAGTATTTATAAAAAAAAAGGTTCCGTCATTTCGACGTATGTACCTATGTGCTTTATGTTTTTTATTATTTATTTACCACAAGTAAAGGTCAGGAATTATTATCTTTCTTTTAAAAATATTTTACCATTTCACTTCATTACCTCTGTGTATGTGCTCCATGTGAGTGACGCAGGTGCTTATGTAGGTGGGTTCTGACTTACAGCAAATATCAAGTTACCATCGCGCCGTAGGAACGGATCTCCTATGTAACCCAAGGACTGCCTGTACTATATGATCTCACGCAAAATCTTAAAAAAAAACTGAACTCATAGATACAGAAAGTAGACTGGTGTTGCCAGGACTGGCGGGAGTGGAAGAAATGGGTAAAGGTGATCAAAGGATACAAACTTCAGTTATAGGATGAGTCAGTTCTGAGAATCTAATGTAAGCATGGTAACTATAACTAACAATACTGTATTGTATACTTTAGAGTTTCAAAGAGAATAAATCTTAAAATTCTTACCACACACACAAAAGTAACAATGTGAGTCAATGTACATTTAAACTAACATTGTGGTAATCTTTTCAGAATATATTTGTATATCAAATCATGTTGTACACTTATACAATGTTAACTGTCAATTACATCTCAACAAAGCTGGGGGAAAAAGTTTCTATGGAAAGAGTATACTTTAAGGATTACAAACATTGTTTCATAGCCTTCCTAGGAGAAAAACAAGAGATGAAAAATTGAGAAACAAAAATATAAAATATTATGTAATATATAAATTTTCAGAGAACATAGGAGAAAAGATCTCTCCCAATTTTTGCTTTGCTAACTTCAGAATAAAAGTGTGTTAAGAACAAAGCTTGGTGTTTGGGGAATTCGAAAGAGTTCAACCATAGTTCATAGTATAAGAATAAAGTCCAAATATATTCCTAGCCAATAAAGTAACTCACCAGGGCTGGCCAGTGTGCAATTGAGACTCGAGTGCCCTGGACAAGGACAGGATCCTTCCGGGGTGCCCATACTAGAGAGCCTTCCAGCAGAAGAACAATAACTTCTTCAGCATGAACTTTAACCCAGGAGTGCTGCTTCCAGTTACAGCCATCAAATTCTACAAAGATCTGCAAAAAGAGATAAAAAGCAGTTTGGAAAAATCCCACACCATTACATATAAACAAACATAAACCCAATTTTGAACACTGACTAGGAAACATTCTACTAACTTGTTTTTATTTTTTTTAATTTTAAAAAATATATACTTTATTGATTTTTTACAGAGATGAAGAGAGAGGGATAGAGTTAGAAACATCGATGAGAGAGAAACATCCATCAGCTGCCTCCTGCATACTCCCTACTGGGGATGTGCCTGCAACCAAGGTACATGCCCTTGACCGGAACCGAACCTGGGACCCTTGAGTCCGCAGGCCGATGCTCTATCCATTGAGCCAAACCGGTCAGGGCAAACTTGTTTTTATTTTAATTGATTTCAATAAAAACCAATCTTACTTCAGAGCCAGGTAGCTAGTAATCTCAGCCTCACTCTGAAAGCAGGAATAGAATGAAGGAGGCATGAGTTATCCACAGTTAGTAAATTTTAGCTGTGATCCTAATGAAATTTGTAACTCAGTTTCCAATTCATATCTATGCACACTAGCTGGAGGGCTTACTATGTATAACCGCTGTGCTAGGTTTAGGAATACAAAGAGAAAGCAAGCATATTTTCTGTCTCAAGAAGCTCATAATCTAATAGATAGGAAAAAATATTTTACACTTCTATTAAAGTGACCATAAACTTCTTTTTTTTTTTTAATTTCTTTATTGATTAAGGTGTCACATATTTGTCCTCATCCCCCCGACCATGAACTTCTTAATTAATTTTTTGAACACTTGACTTATGCACATGATACAAAATTCAAAAGGATAAACACAGGGAGGGGGGGTTGCCCTCCTAGTTCTGGATTTTTAAAATACCATGTGATCTCATGTCTGCCAGCAGAGGCATGCTGTCATCACAATGACGCTTTGCTTCCTCCCAGAGGAGACACTCCACTTTCTGAGATATACTTAGGTAGACACTACATGTTATTGTGTGTGTGTGTTTTTTAAATGAAACCACATTTTTCTAATAAATAGTATGCTTAGGTTTGGCTTTCCCATAAAAATTCTGACTTCTGAATATGTTCAACAAACACAGCATACAGAGCAATACATATGCATATAGTTATTGTTATTTAGAATAGACATGTGCCCAGTGTCTAAAATATACCTTATCACAAAAGAAGGACTAGAGTATTTATTTACATTCCACTTCATTTAAAAGAATTTTAGTTGACTTTTGGGAAATACATGCAATCTATAATAATAAAAGCATAATATGCTAATTAGACCAGATGAAGCCGGGGTGTGAGGGAAGCCCGAGTCCTGGATGCCAGAGGGAAGCTGGTGCCAGGGGAAGGAAGGCCTACTCTTGCACGAATTTCGTGCATCAAGCCTCTAGTAAAATGATAAAACATAAATTTAAAAAATCAGGTCCAAGCAAACTACATCAGGAAGTCACTATCGAAGTGTAAAAAGGGAAAACTTAAGCAGGCAATAGGATCTATACAGTTACTTAATTGAATGATGTATTTGGCTTTGAGCTTCCTTTTTAAAGGCCAATCTGAAAATGGAGAGGTCAGTTGCATAGTTCTCACTGCCTTAAAGGAAAACATAAAGCAATTACTCAGGGAAGCAACCCTTTCCCAACCACTTGGCTCTCTTGAGAAATTTCTCACATGGCCCTAGCTGGTTTGGCTCAGTGGATAGAGCATCTGCTTGAAGACTGAAGGGTCCTGGGTTCGATTCTGATCAAGGGCACATGCCTAGGTTGCTCCCAGTAGGGGGCGTGCAGGAAGCAGCCAATCAATGATTCTCAACATTGACGTTTCTATCTCTCCCTCTCCCTTCCTCTCTGAAATAAAAATATATAAAAAAAAATTTCTCACATGAATTTTCCTAAGGTAACAATGAGTGATGTAGGACAATATCAGAATCCCCACAGCAGTGACTCCCAACTGGGAACAATGGAATTACCAGGAAGATCTGTAGGTATTAAGGGCACAAAGCATTTCCTGCAGGCTGAACACTAGATGTTTGTACATGTATATAGTATTATTTTTTAAACATGATTATGTAATTAATAAAATTCAAATCCATTACAATTGTTACTGAGTTCAAAACAGCATTTGTTGATATATATGTTGTCATCCAGTCAACATAAAAATTAGTTACAAAATAAAAGAAAAAAATTAGTTACAACTATATGCAAATTCAGGATACTTATATTTTAAAAGTATGGAACCATTCATTGCTCAGTAGTCAAGCAAGGTTTAATTTTTCTCACAGGCAAATGAAGTGCATTGCTGAAAAGTTATCCCAGAAATTAAATTAATTATGTAAAGCTCTAGTTTTATAACTTGTAATATACCACATAAGCATCACTTCTACTTAAAAAAATAAGCCCTGAGCCCTAGCCGGTTTGGCTCACTGGATAGAGCGTCGGCCTAGAGACTGAAGGGTCCCAGGTTCGATTACGGTCAAGGGCATGTACCTTGGTTGTGGGCACATCCCCAGTAGGGGGTGTGCAGGAGGCAGCTAATCGATGTTTCTCTCTCATCGATGTTTCTAACTCTCTATCCCTCTCCCTTCCTCTCTGTAAAAAATCAATACAATATATTTTTTTAAAAAGCCCTGAGTGGCATTGCTCAATGGTTAGAGCATCTGCTGGCACACTGAAGGGTCGGGGGTTGGATTCCTGGTCAAGGGCACATACCTGGGTTGCAGGTTCACTCCCGCCCCTGGTCCTGTGGAAGGCAACCAGTTGATGTGTCTCTCTCACATCGGTGTGTCCTCCCCCTTCTGCCCTTTCACTCTCTCTAAAGCAATGGAAAAATATCCACATGTGAGGATTAACAAAAATATAAAAAATAAAAACAATGATGGGGAAACAAGGCTCAGAAAGGGGAAGCATGATTTTTACAAACAACACTGAACTGCACTATATTTAATATAACATATACATATATATGTTCTAAGGGAATAAAACAATTTAAGTAGCTTGCAGGCAACTAGAAGAGTTGTATTTAAGTGCAGACTCAGGCACCAAGAAAGGTAGTTAGCATAGTGAACAAAGCTTGGGGCTTATGTTCCAGGAGGCTTGGATTTGAGCCTTGCCTCCACCCTATATTAATTGCAAAACTTGGGCAGGTCACTCTTCCCTCCTCAAGTCTTGGTTTCCTCCCTTGTGATAAGGCACACCTGTCTTACCTGATATACTGGTTGTGAAAATTAAATAAGTGGATTCAAAAGCAGTCTGGTTAATGGCAAAGCATAACTTGGGACAATATGCCATAAGATAAACAGAAATAAAATAAAATACAACACAGTGTGGGGATGTTCAGAGGCAGGAGAGATCACTTCTGGTGTGCAGAAGCCAAAAAAGTCCCAGCAAGTTCTAGGAGGCCAGGAGCTACAGCACACTGTGGGGAAGGAGAGGGAGCTGAGGCTAAAAAGACTGAGAGTCAATGGGAAAGATCTTGAGTACTGGGATAAAAAAAAATTGGGCTTCATTCAGCTGCCAAAAGGAGATGTGTATGTGTTTAAGTGTGTTTATGGCAAGTGCCATTAAAAGAGGTCAAATTAAGGTAAAGATATGAACAGAGCATTTGGTTACAGGAAAACTCAGCTAGCTAGCAGTAGGTGTAGATGGATTAGAGGGGAGGGGGAATAAGGAGTGGTTTTTTTTTTTTTTTTTTTTATAAAAAATATTTTTTGCCCTGACTGGTTTGGCTCAGTGGATAGAGCGTCAGCCTGCGGACTCAAGGGTCCCAGGTTCGATTCCGGTCAAGGGCATGCACCTTGGTTGCAGGCACATACCCAGTAGGGGGTGTGCAGGAGGCAGCTGATCGATGTTTCTCTCTCATCGATGTTTTTAACTCTCTATCCCTCTCCCTTCCTCTCTGTAAAAAATCAATAAAATATATTTTAAAAATATTTTTATTGAATGTATTGGGGTTACATTAGTTAATTAAATAGGTTTCAAATGTACAATTCTATAATACATCACCTGTGTATTGTATTGTGTGCTCGTTACCCATAGTTTGGTCTCCTTCCATCACCATTTATCCTCCTTTTACCCTCTTCTACCTGCCCAAGTCCCGTCCCCCCGCCCCCCCCCCCCCCCAGGAGTGTTCTTAACCAGCATGACCTAGAGTGGGAGCAGTGAGGATAGGAGGGAAGTGACTTGTGCCCATGAGAATCCATGACTCTTTCTAAAATATATATATATTTTTATTGATTCCAGAGAAGAAGGGAGAGGTAGATAGAAACATCAATGATGAGAAAGAATCATTGATTGAGCCCACAATCCAGGCATGTGCCCTTAACCGGAATTGAACCCAGGACCCTTCAGTTCACAGGCTGACTATCTACTAAGCCAAACTGGTTAGGGCTCCATGACTCTTATCATAAATAAAGATTGATGATGGAAGACTGGCTGGATATAAGGAAAAGGGAAATTTTAAAAATGACTTGGATTTTGCATTGGACATAACTGATGTCAGAAGGCAATGGCAGGAGGCAAGCCATGAAAAGGAGCATGGAGTGTTCAATGCCCATGCTGAATCTGACCCTGAGTGATAGTGCTCTACTGGCCATCGCTTAGAAAACCAGAGGCTGAGGCTCCATGGTAACCAATAGCTAGGTGCCGTGCTATAGTTCTAACCTGCCAACCACTTTAAAAGTCAACATGAGTCACAAAATTCTAAGTCATACCAACACACAGATATAAGAACAACACTAAAAGAAGTCGTTGTACTAATAAAACTGTCACAATTCTTATTCTTTGTACATAACAACTTAAACATTTAAAAAAATAATATTCATGCCCAGCTGGCATGGCTCAGTGGCTGAGGGTCGACGTATGAGCCAGGAGGTCACAGTTCAATTCCCGGTCAGGGCACATACCTGGGTTGCAGACTCAATTCCCAATGTGGGGGGTGTGCAGGAGGCAACCAATCAGTGATTCTCTCTCATCGTTGATGTTTCTATTTCTCCATCTCCCTTCCTCTCTGAATCAATTAAAAATATTTAAATAAATAAATAATATTCAGGAATCCTATCATCACATAACTGAAAACATGAGGGAAAAGCAGAAATATCTGAAAGCCAGATTTCACCTAATTTAAGGGCAATTATCTCTTAACCTGCCTGGGCAAAGGATATGGAACAAAGTGTTTAACTTGACAACAATCACAGTACTGTTTGCTCTGGGATCAAACAACAGTTCCCGGCTAATAATGACTTTGTTTTGAGAGTAATATGGAATGTGGACATATGTAAACATGTTTTCCCAACAGTGAGGCTTACTTCTGGCCCTAGAACTGTGCCTCACCTCCAACTAGATTAATGGAAAGAGTTAAAACATGTAAGGTAAGGAATCATATCAGATCAAAGTACATAGAATACAAACTAGTAAAATGGCTGTGACCAGGTCCCAGGACAGGAAGAAGGGATATAAACTAACAAAAATCAATGGTAGTGATTGGATTGAGTCAGAGATGGTCAAGGAAAGTTGATAATCTGAACAGAACAGGACTAATACAGTTTGAGTTGATTTTTTAAAAAGTCTTAAGCCCCGGCTCAGTTGGTTGGGGGTCATCCCATGCACTGAAAGGTTGCTAGTTAGATTCTTGGTCAGAGCACATGCCTGGGTTGTCAGCTCGATCCCCAGAAGGAGTGCAGGAGGTAGCTCATCAATGTTTCTCACAACTCTGTCTCTCTTCCCCACTCCCTTCCTCTCTCTCTAAAAATCAATTTAAAAAATGTTTTTTAAGTTTTAAATTTTTTCTATTAAGAGTATAAGTAGTATATAGCACTTCATGCTACAGCTAGAACCCAAGGATGAGATGTAAAATATTTCATTAGTTAAGGAGAGCTAGTGGTAAAACTTGCTTTCATCTCAAAATTCCTTTCATGGCCTATATGTGATTTACATTCATTTTAGTGACAGCTGCCTCCTTGCCTCCTTTTAATTGTTCTTAACATGCCAATCAGAGCCATTTACAGCTTACTTAGTACTCTCTTCCTCAGTGGATAGAGTCCTGGGTTCAGTTCCAGGCAAGGGCACATGCCCGGGTTTCGGGCCCAGTCCCCAGTAGGCGGCATGCAGGAGGCAGTTGTCAGTGTGATTCTCTCTCTTCCTCTCCCTCTCTGAAATCAATAAAATATATTAAATAAATAAATAAATGCCTAAAAATATATTAAAAATTTAAATTTTTTAAAAAAAGAGCAAGTTACAGATTATTAGGAAGGGAAAGGGGTGGTTGGGGGACAGGAAGAGGATTGGCATAGGAGAGCTTGAATGGAGGGGAGAAATAAAAGACATCTACTAAGATGGGCTCCTGGTGGCTAACTGGGCTCAAATTAAAAATAAACAAACAAAAAAAACCCAACAAACAGTCTAGCAGTTATTTCTGTGCAAGGGCCTCGCACAAACTGCACTTCAGGGAAAAGCCCTAGCTGAACTTCCTGCCTGTCCTGGGTTACTGCCATTTGAGCCAGGCCTTTTATTTATTTATTTATTTATTTATTTATTTAAAATATATTTTTATTGATTTCAGAGAGGAAGGGAGAGGGAGTTTGAAACAGCAATGATGATAGAGATTCATTGATTGGCTGCCTCATGCATGCCCCCTACTGGGGATGGAGCCTGCAACCAAGGCATGTGCCCTTGACTGGAATCAAATCCAGGTCCCTTGAGTCCACAGACCAGCACTCTATCCACTGAGCCAAACCGGCTAGGGTTTGAGCCAGGCCTTTTGTAAAGGAGTTCCTGGAATCCTATTTCAACCAATAGGACTGAGGCTTTCCCCATCCAATCAGAGCTGTGCAGCTCTGGCCAATCAGAAAGGCTCCATTGTAATCAGGACAATGCCTTTTGGACCAATCAAACTGAGGATTTGGAGTCCTCATTTGCATGAGAACAGACCAATCAGGGACTGCTGTCCATATAAGCCAGTTCCCTTCTGGCTAGGGGAGTACAATTTCCCTTTCTATGAAAGACTGCAGGGGAGGGGTGTGGGATGGGAATGGGGGGATGAGGACAAATATGTGATACCTTAATCGATAAAGAAATTAAAAAAAAAAAAAAAGAAAGACTGCATTTCCCTGGCTGAGCTGAAACTCCAATAGTAAAGAGATGTTCCATCGCTGCGCTGTATCACAATTGAGCTGTTTTACACTGCTCCCCAAACTGGGGATTCCTGTTGACACTGAATTGGCACCAACGACCATCAGTTGGCAAGGGGTAATTCTTTTAATACTTTTTAGGCCTTAACAGGAAATGTTCCTTTTTTAAAAAAATATATATATATGCTTTTATTCATTTCATTGAGAGGAAGAGAAACATCAATGGTAAGAGAGAATTATCGACCAGATGTTCCTTTTTTTTTTCTTTTAAAATATATTATTACTTTTATACTTAAAACATTTTTAAAGGAAAGAATTAACTTTGGGATCAGGTTGGAAAATAAATTATAGAGGGAAGAAACTGGAGCAGGCAGACCAATTACAAGCCAATGGTAGCTCAGGAAAGAGATGAAAAAGACCTATATCAATTAAGACTACGAATGGAAAGCAAACTATATTTTAGAAATTAGAGATAAAAATAACTGGATATGGTGATAATTGTGAGAGAGTAAGGGAAATGGAAGACTAACTCCCAAGGGTCTTAATTTTTCTTTTCTAATTTTCCTACCTACACTCTAAACAAAATATAAATTCTGTTACAAATGATTTTACAGCCAAGGTGAGGAATAATTGCATGTCTAGAATACTGCTGTTTTCAAATAAAAAGTAAATTTCCATGGGTTCTTGATCAAAAGGTAGCTTTCTGAGAGTGCATCTTCACTACAGTACATTTAGAGAAAAGAGATAGCTTTCTACCAATTATCCCCAATTTTTTTCTACTTTCTAACATTCTCAATAAATTAAACGTTAAGTACTTGAATAGCACAGGAATGACCTGAATCAAAACTCAAGCATATATAGTACTTTTAGGGGCTGTGGATGGAATCATAAAGTTCTAGATTTGCATCCCAACTTCCCCATTTCTTAGCATGTAGCCAGGAGCCAGTTACTTTAGCCTCTTTGAGTCTCACTTCCTTTCCTAAAAATAGGGACAGTTTAAGTACCTCAAAGGATTGTCATAGGATTAAATTAAAGCACAAAACGCCTAGCAGACCATGGGCTCCTAATAAGCATACATTCCTTAAGCAAACTCATAATACTAGTCAGATTATAAATTGGTATGACAAAAAAATAAAAAAATTGCTATTGCTATAACAATCTTAAATATGTGTATATATTTCCATAATACCACTCTTGGCATTAATCCTAGGAAATAACTCTAAACATATGAAAAAGTTTATTCACAAAAATGTTCATCACAGAATTATTGATAAAGCCTAGAATCTGCAACAATTTCAATATCCAACGAAAGGGAACAGTTAAATAAATTACTCAGCCAATAAAAATTATAAGATTTTGCTGCCCTAACCGGTTTGGCTCCGTAGATAGAGAGCTACGGCCTGCAGACTGAAGGGTCCCGGGTTCGATTCCAGTAAAGGGCATGTACCTTTGTTGTGGGCACATCCCCAGTAGGGGGCGTGCAGGAGGCAGCTCACCAATGGGTCTCTCTCATTGATGTTTCTAACTCTCTATCCCTCTCCCTTCCTCTCTGTAAAAAAAAAAATCAGTAAAATATATTTAAAAATAAAGATTTTGCTACCGAACACTTATTCTTTTCCTCTTAGTTACAAAAGCAATACATATTACCTGTGAAAAATACAGAAGCACTAAGAAAATTAAAATCACCCATAATAAAAGTTTTTACTAATACAGGAAAAAAAATTGCCATATTAAATGAAAAAGCAAAATTCAAAATTGAAACTACAGTATTCAACTTTTTACAATTCTAAAAAATAAAAGATTAGTAGAATATGTATCAAAATATAAACAACAGTTCCTAATGAGTTGCAACACCGCAGGAAATATTTTTGTTATTATTAAAATAATTTCTACATTTTGTATAATGGTCATGCATTACTTGAGAATCAGAAAAACAAAGTATCTATAGCTTCTAATTTAAAAACCCAGATGTAAATCACAAAAATCAATGGATATGGTACCTTGGGTTGGGGTCCCAAATATGAGTCCAATAATGTCAAGATAAAAAAGTTAGCCCTAACCGGTGTGGCTCAGTGGATAGAGCGTCGGCCTGCGGACTGAAGGGTCCCAGGTTCGATTCCGGTCAAGGGCATGTACCTTGGTTGCGGGCACATCCCCAGTAGGGTGTGTGCAAGAGGCAGCTGATTGATGTTTCTCTCTCATCGATGTTTTTAACTCTCTATCCCTCTCTCTTCCTCTCTGTAAAAAATCAATAAAATATATTTAAAAAAAAAAAAAAAGAAAAAGCTTAAAGATCAATCATAAATATCTTACAACTGGGGATCTTAAGAGTAGAAATCCCGTAATAAATCAGCATTGAAAGTTAACCTAATACTGGCTTCTAAATATTTTATTTTTTAAGATAGGGTGGTCAGAGAAGGCCTTTTAAAATAATAAGAGCCCTGACCAGTTTTCTCAATGGTTAGAGTGTTGGCCCACGGACTGAAGGGTCTTGGGTTCAATTCCTGGACCAGGGCACAAAACCCGGTTGCAGGTCCAATCCCCAGCCCGGTAGGGGCTCAAGAGGAAAGCAATCAATCAATGTGTCTAATGCATGGATGTCTCTCTCTCTCTCCCTCTCCCCTGTCCTTTCCACTCTAAAAATCAATGGAAAAAATATCCTCGTTCCTCAGGTGAAAATTAAAAAAAAAACCCAAAACCCCCCCACAACTTTTTAAAAGGAAAAAATAAAATTCTCCAAAAAGAAAAATGCATGTGCTCCCTGTTCTTGATGAACTTACAATCTAGTAGGGGAGATAGTTATATATTTTGTTATATAACAAAAAAATAGATAAATATTCCAAATGAGATATCCACAGAGTGCTAAAGAAGAATAAAAAAGACATAGTGGGGATTCAGAAAAGCTTTTTTTGGAACCTAGAATAGAGAAGCTTTCTTTTCTCTTTATAGGATTCCGATGGATGACAACATTAAAAGCATAGGGCCGTCGTCGGCAAACTGCGGCTCGAGAGCCACATGCGGCTCTTTGGCCCCTTGAGTGTGGCTCTTCCACAAAATACCACGGCCTGGGCGAGTCTATTTTGAAGAAGTGGCATTAGAAGAAGTTTAAGTTTAAAAAATTTGGCTCTCAAAAGAAATTTCAATCATTGTACTGTTGATATTTGGCTCTGTTGACTAATGAGTTTGCCGACCAATGGCCTAGGGTAAAAAGGGGGAACGAAGCAATGGAAACCAGAGAGTACTAGGAAAGTGGAGGATTACCATATCAGGACTGCTTGTTCTAAATATCCTTTTGGCAATACCCAATTTTCCTTGTCTGATATCTTTGCACACTAGGGATCCTTCTTATCTGTAATTTGGTCTCTTGAGTAGACTGTGAGGGGGCTCTGTGAATATATCTGATAGGTATGTTTCCTACTGTAAATTAATAACCTTACATATGGATTTACAAATCATTCTCCAGAGAGTTTGGTTAGTAAGACTCAGTCTCCTAGGGCCTGATTACCCCTGAAGACACACGAAAAACTGAGTTTCTGCCCTTGCAAAACCGAGATCACACTATATGAGTTACTACTAAACAAACAAGTAGATTTTACCCATTTATAGATGACAGTAAAAGATGTTTTGGCGATAGGGATAGTGGGGGAAGAGCTTAAAAACCACCAACCTGTCAAAGGCACTGGAAAACTGAGAAGCAGCAACAGGTGCTGTGTCCCCCAGGCCGTGGGGAAGCAAAGCTTACAGGAGCCCACCCCAGCTGTTGTCGAGAGAATCACTAACAACAGAAAACGGCATGTTACCCACCATTTAGGAGGGTAGAGAGTAAACTAAATCAATCAGAACAAGTTGGGGATGAGAACCAAGGAAATACTAAAGAAAAAAATAAGCCCTTGTCAGGTGGGGAGTTAGTAAAGCAACTCTTAGAAACAAATTAGTAATTAAGAGGAGAGATCTGATTGTGTTAGTAAAGGGAGAGGACTAAATGGCCAGTTTATAATGTGCATAGCGCTAAAACAAATAGAATGAAAAGACAAATTAAAACAGAGCTATTAAAAATTACACACACATATAAGACAACCTTAAAAAAAAAAATAACCACCTATATGAAGCACTTGAGTCCCTGAAAAACTCAATGGTGGCTTAATGTTTCCAAAATAGACCCTTCTAAAAACAAAACAAAACAAAAACAAAAATAGATCCTCCTGCTATAAAAGAGTTAAGATGAAAAGTGTGCTTAGAAGGGTTCAAACTTAAATGTTAAATATTCCTTTGTAAAGTCTCATTTTATTTAAAGTTCTCTAAATTGTACACTGATTCATAAAAACACATTCTATTTAGTTCAATAAACAGAGCATAATTTCAGATATCACTCCGGTATTTATTTAACTTGAAATTATAGGCAATGAAAGGACATTTAAGGATAATTATCAAAAGCCATAAACTCCCATTTCAATTAGGCTGAAGTTTAGGTTGAGAATAAATACTAATGGATTGCACACACTGAAAACATGGTACTACCTGGGACACTTGACTATAGTTATATAACTAGAAACAAAGTAGAGAGGTATTTATTTTAAAGGTCAGCTAACCTGAGACAAAGAGGAAAGGCTGGCGGATAAGGTAAAAATAAATAAATAAGTAAATAAATAATAAGGCAGATATGCTTTCTTTCCTCTCGGAAGACTCCAGATAGAAGAAACATGGTACTAGCCCAGACACTGCTATAATTACTACATTATCTCAAATCAAAGGAAAGTATCTTAGAATCCACTTTTCTCCCAGATAAAGATGAAATATCCTATATAATAAAAGGCTAATATGCAAATCGACCAAATGGCAGAACGAACAGTCACTATGATGCACACTGAACACCAGGGGGCAGACGCTCAATGCAGGAGCTGCCCCCTGGTGGTCAGTGCACTCCCACAGGGGGAGTGCCCCTCAGCCAGAAGCCAGGGTCATGGCTGGAGAGCACAGTGGTAGTGGCGGGAGCCTCTCCTGCCTTCACGGCAGTGCTAAGGATGCCCGACTGTCCCGAGGGCTCTGGACTGTGAGAGGGCAAAGGCCGGGCTGAGGCCCCCCCCCCCCCCAAATGCACAAATCTCATGCACCGGGCCCCTAGTTTATATAATAAAAGCCTAAGTGACCGTTACAGCAGAACAACCAGTCACTATGATGCTTACTGACCACCAGGGGCAGATGCTCAACACAGGAGCTGCCCCCGGTGGTCAGTGCGCTCCCACAGGGGGAGCACTGCTCAGCCACAAGCTGGGCTCATATCTGGCGAGCGCAGTGGCGGTGGCAGGAGCCTCCCAGCCTCCGTGGCAGCTCTAAGGAGCAGCAAGTAGGTGGGAGGTAAGGAGAGAGGGCTCCCGGACTGCCAGAGGGCACGGGACGGGCTGAGGGACAACCCCCCCGCCCTCCCGCACGAATTCCATGCACCAAGCCTCTAGTTAAGAGAGAAAAAATAAGGCAGAGCCCAGCAGGTGTTGCGCAGTGGTTGATGGTCTATAAACCAGGAGGTCATGGTTCAATTCCCACTCAGGGCAGAGGCTAGGGTTGTGGGCTCGATCTCCAATAGGAGGCAAGCAGGAGGCAGCTGATCAATGAGTCTCATCACTGTTGTTTCTTTCTCTCCTTCTCCCTTCCTCTCTGAAATCAATTAAAATATATATATTTTTAAAAGTAAGGCAGGTGGATATGCTTTCAGTCTTCTTGCAAGTTCTGGATAGCTGAGATAGCTAAGAAATGCATCCAAAACATCAATGCTACCAAAGCATCATTTAATTCTACCATACAGCAACGAAAGGATAGTTTATTTAATAAAATGGTGCTGCCACAATTGGTTACACCTTAGGAAAAAGTATCATCCCTCCCCAACCTGTCATTTACAAAAATATTTCACATGGACCAAAGAACTAAAAGTAAAAATAAATACATGAAAATATTAGAAAAATTTGAAGAATATTTATATAGACTCAAGATGGGGTAGCTCTACCCAAGCAAGTAAACCCAGAAGTCATTAAGAATGGTGAGATAGCCCAACTGGCATGGTTCAGTGGTTGGTTGAGTGATCTATGAACCAGGAGGTCAGGGATCAATTCGAGGTCAGGGTTCGATTCCTGGTCAGGGCACATGCCTGGGTTGCGGGCTCAATCCCAGTGTGGGGTGTGCAAGAGGTAGCCGATCAATGATTCTCTCTCATCATTGATGTTTCTATCTCTCTCTCTCCCTCTCCCCTACTTCTGAAATCAACAAAATATGTTTCCTTTCCTCCCTTCCACTCTCTCTAAAAATCAATGGAAAAAATAATCCTGGGATGAGGATTAACAACAAAAAAAGAATGGTGATAAAAAAATTTTATTTTTCTGTGTGGCAAAGCAACTCACAAACAAAGTCAAAAGACTAATGAGAGCCCTAGTCAATTTGGCTCAGTGGATAGAGCATCGGCCTGCGAACTAAAAGGTCCCAGGTTCGATTCTGGTCAAGGGCACATGCCCGGGTTGTGAGCTCGATCCTCAGTGGGGGAACTTGCAGGAGGCAGCCGACCCATGATTCTCTCTCATCATGGATGTTTCTCTCTCTCTCTCCTTCTTCCTTCCTCTCTGAAATCAAAAAATATATATATTTAAAAAAAAAAAGACAAATGAGAAAATTGCAAAACACTTGACAGGTAATGGCATTAATATCACTAATATGCACAGAAGTTGTACAAAGTGATGACAACTCTCATTTTTTCAAATGTACAAAAGACAGGCATAAATAACCACGCAGGAGGCAGCTGATCAATGATTCTCTCATCATTGATGTTTCTATCTCTCTCTCCCTCTCCCTTCCTCCCTGAAATTAATAAAAATATATATTTAATAAAAATAACCCATAAAAGAAATGTAAAAGGCCAACAAACATAGAAAACTACTAGTGGTCATGAAAATGCTAGGTACTATTTTTCACCCATCAGATAGCCAAAAATGACAAAGATGATACTGAGGACGGCAAGGGTTAGGCGACATAAGCATTGCATGTATACTCTGCTGGTGGGAGTATGAAATAATATAATCTTATTGGAAAATAACTTGGCACTACCTAATAAAATTAAAAATACATAGATTCAACCCAACAATTCCACTCCTGGATCGCTGAACTACAGAAACAAAAACCATGATTAATTACACAAAGAGATAAATACAAGTTTATTAATCACAGCATTGTAGTGCCAAAAATTATAAATAACTTGAATGTCCTTCATAAGGGGAAATAAATTATGGTACAGTCATATTATGGAATATAATTAGTTTTCTAAAAGGAAGAGTAAGATCTATAGGTACCGATGCCCATGATATAATGTTAAGTGGAAAAAAGAAAATAAGCAGGCTTTAGATATTGTGTAGCATGCCATTTGCTTTAAAAAGCAACCCTATGTATAGGAATGAATAGTTTTATATTTTTTGTAACAGTATTAAGAAAAGCAAGCGAAGCCTTCTTTGGTAAGTGGGAGCTGGTTAAGGATTAATATTGTTGGCTTTTCCCTGTATACTTTTGGTTGTTTGACATTTTGTAAAATGTAAGTTTTGCTTTTATAATAAAAGGAAAATCCACCTTCTTTGGTGTGTTTTGGTGGTGGGGTTTTTTAATCAACCATGCCAACATCTGTGAAGGTTTCAAGGTCTATGCGATTTATATGGATGAATAATGATTCAGGAACACAAAGAGGACACTGGGTTAGAAAAGTGAGAGATAAATACATATAAATCCATTAAACTAATTTTGCAACAAGACAAAAAAAAAAAAAAGACTTAAAAACCCAACAGGCTTATTTTGAACTACTATAAATAAACTATTCTTGGGTGAGGGGCGGGGGGAGGCAGGGGAAGCTGTTTTCCTACTTAATCTAAAAATCTTAGTAGTTGTCAGCATGGCTTTGATGATGAAGATGCTCACCTAGTAACGTATCAACAAATCTCCCAATCAACAGGATCCTGACTCTCCTTTTCTTCATAATTCATCTTAAGGTAGCACATGGCTTTGATACTGTTTTCCAAAAAAGTGTTCATTAAATGGATCAGGGCTATATTTTGAAAGATTTCTGAATCAAAAAGTATTTATAAAGAGGATATTAATGGAGCCTAAAATTGAGAAGTGTTTTCAATCACTTCAAAAACTCATTTATCCAACCCTCACTCAAACTTAACAGGGGGCGCCCTGCTATGCATTACTCAAAACCAAGCATGCCTGAAAACATCTTAAACATAACTGAATGAAGATCTGCCCAATCACAGGCCAGCTGCTTGCAAACTCCACCCTTGAGTACAGGAAGAACACTTTTGATTGGAAGATGGTTGTGTTTACTACGGTGTGGTGCAAATTGGAAAGGCCCACATGTCTAGGGTCCAAAGGAAAGCTCTTTAATGAAAAAGGAAAACAAACAGCCAATTCTGACCCTATATTAGTCATTGTCAATAACAGAACCTCATCATAGCAACAGCAATTCTTGAGCAATTTTGCAAACTGGTGAAAATTTCTGAAGACTATTTTTGTTGGCTTTCTCATCTATGTCCCTTGCTATTCATACAAGCACAGTGTATTCTCAAAACCCAAATCTGCCTTTGCTTCTAATGCATACAGCTCCATGCAAGACCTCAATATCTAAGAATCACTGCGACTTTTACGTGGTGTGAGAAACAAATTCCATGGGCCCAGTAGAAAAATTATTCAGTGTTTAGCTTAATAGGTGTCCAGCATCTCAGTGAGCTTCTAAAACCTCTGCCCTGAGGGAGCCCAGTGAACAATAACCTGCATGGGTAGCCATTTCAGGTGCAGAGCTCATTAGCAATTCATGAAATGGAGGAAACAACTAGAATATAAAATTCAGAATGAAAACCTAGGCCTGTGGTCAAAGTGTGCATATAATGGCAGATCTTAAGTATGTTTTACATTCAAGGGGGCAAATTACTGGATCTCACAGGGACACTTCTCCCCCATCCCAACCTAGAAAGCAATCTTTTAAAGAAAGCACGGAGGAATTTAAATGCAAATCTCCTTAATCCTCCTCCACCCTTATATTCCTGACATCCTTTTACAAATTTGCCCCAAGGAAGCCTCACAAATGCCCTCAAGCAGCCTTTTCTTATGTAGCATGGAGAAAGATAAAAGCAAATAAACTCAAGAAGCAGAAGCAAAGCCTAAGCCCATCACCAGTCAAGCAACCCATAAAGCTTGTATATGGGGGATGGGGGGGTGTAACATCACTGATCAACAGAAAAATTAGTAACAGAAACCTACAATGTTACTATTAAATCTCCTAAAATGCGTCCGCGTTTATAGTGAATACAAGTTCACCAAGATGTACCTTCTGCCTACTGACCCATTCCATTCCAAAAGAATCCTGCTATTTTTCATAGCCTTATTTCAAAAGAGAAGCTAGGACTGCTATCAAAATGAGGAACTCAAGAGGCTTGCCAAAGCTCAAAGACAGTATTTTTTTTACCGCCACAGTAACAAAAAGAGCACGTCATGTTCCCGAATGCTGGTTAAGTTCTATTACTTGAACAACTTTAATCACAAAATACGCCAAGGCAAGTACTCAAAAGCGGTCAAGCCCCAACACAAAGTTTCAAAACAAAACCTCTCCCAAGGTTAGGAGCGTAGCCGAGTTGAGAGCACAGACAGGTCTCGATCTTAGCAAAAAACTGCAGCTCCTGTCACCAGAAGGGCAAGGAGAGCCGAGCCCGGAGTGCCGAGAGCTGGCTTTCGGGAGCCCGCCAGGCTGAGCCCGGCTCCGACAAGGAGGAAGTAACGGCAGATAAAAAAGCCCGGAGCAGCTCCCACGACCGCCTCGGTGCTGCTCACAACTGCCCACGTTCCCGCCCCACTCGGGTCCAGGAGGGGAACAGGGAGCAGGTCAGGGAGAGCCGGGGATCGCAGGTCCGCGTCTTCCAGGGGCGGCGGCAACCCCGGCCGAACTCGGCGGGGCCGGGAGCCCGGGTTCTGGAGCCTCTGCCCCGAAGACGTGGGAGGGGGGCTGGAAAAGGGTCGTTCAGGAGGCGGGGCCTGCGGCTGGAGGCAGCGGCTTCGGTGCCCTGGCCGCCCCCCCACCCCCGGGAAACCGGGGCGCGCACCCCGACGCGGAAGCCATGCTGGTCAGAACTCGGGGTGCTCAGGAGCCGGTGGGGGGCGCTAAGGAGATTTGGGGGCGCGGAACTGGGTCACCCCCACCCCACCGCCCCCTCACAATGGCCCCCGGGGAGGCCGCCCGCAGGCCCCGCAGCCCCGGCCTCGAGTGCCCGCCTCGGCCGTCACTCACCGCTAAGTCCTGGGGCACCGCCCCGCTCATGGCCCGCACCGTGCCGGCCCGCCAGGCCCGAGTGCGCAGCGCAGGCCCGGGATCTCCGCCCGCCGCCGCCGCCGCCGCCGCCGCCGCCGGCACCGAGGCTGAAGCCGAGGCCGTGGTGTCCGCGAACAGAAGCAGCAGCCGCTTGCCCACCGGGGAGGCCGCTGCGTCCGCCATCGCCAGGGCCGGCCAGACCCTCGCTCCCGCCCGCCGCCTCCCACCACCTTCGCCGCCGAGCGCCCGATCCGCCCGCAAGGCCTCCCTCCGCACCACCCGCGGCCGCGGCTTCCCCCCCACCCCCCCAACAGCCACCACCAACCACCGGCGCCGCGCAGCGCCCCCGGTGGCCGGGAGCGGAGCCGCAGCCTGGGCCCCGCACAGCGCCCCCCGCGCTCTGGAGCGGGGTGGCAGCTCCGGGCCCCTCGCAGCGCTCCGCCCCAACCTCCCCAGGGCCTGCAGTGCCCCCTGCGTCGAGGAGGGGAATTGCAGTTTCGGAGGGGGTGGGGAACTGGGCGGGTCCTTCAGTCCCCCAGGGCACCATCAGGGTCCCAACCTTCCTTCAGGGGGTCCCATATCTTAGAAGGCTTTAGCTTACCCTCCTCGCACACCAAAGACTTTTACTGGGGTGGGGAGCTGAGGGGCAAGGTACCTAGAGAGTGAATGTTTTGAGCTGAGAAGTTAACACCCCAATACCTATCGATTTCCTATCCTGAACATGCCCCACCCCAGTGGTGGGCAAACTTCAGTCAACAGAGCGGCAAACCGTGGCTCGCGAGCCGCATGTGGCTCACGAGCTGGTTTGCCGACCACTGCCCTACACTACCTGCCATTGTCTTTTAGGAAACTTTCTCGCCATTGGTCCATCAGACAGTATCTTTCTTCTCACTGGCCCATAACATGGTTATCATCCCATTCTATATTACCATGACTTCATAAGTTCCTTTCCAATTGACCAATGTGTTACATCCATTGGATATGATACTGCCACTCTTGCCACTGGCTGAAGGCCAATAAGCTTCCATCTTGGTATTCTGACTTAAACCCATAGAGCTTTTCCCCCTTCTAAGTCTGCCGATGTTATTAAGTCCAGGTGTTTCTCAACTCATCTTTTAGGCCAGTGGTCGGCAAACTCATTAGTCAACAGAGCCAAATATCAACAGTACGACTGAAATTTCTTTTGAGAGCCCAATTTTTTTAAACTTAAACTATATAGGTAGGTACATTGTTATTAACTTAGTTAGGGTACGTGGTATTTTGTGGAAGGGGCCAAAGAGCCGCATGTGGCTCGAGAGCCGCGGTTTGCCAACCACTGTTTTAAGGGAATTGGAAAGGGACCAATGGTGGGGATTCTTTTTTCTGGTTCAGTAATAGTACCATCTTTTAGGGCAGTAGTGGGGCTGGGGACAAAGAAAACCCCACCACCTCAATCTGAATTCACATTAAGTGTGGGAGATCTATAGCTCCTGTTAGAAAGGGGATGTAGTGGAGAGATACTGAATTTTTTGTTTAGGTTGTTTTCACTCCAGGCAATGGGAAACCTCAATCGTTAATGTTGGTAATGTCAGCGACTAGCACAGGTTCCATGGTATTATGGATGCAGAGACTGAGTATACAGACTAGAAAGATAAAGGGTCTATTCATGATTGTTACCCTAAAAGTAGCTATTTCTTTCACAGATCTGCCCTACAGACAGGAAAGAGCAGTAGCTGGTTCTTTCACCAAACGAATGTGCCTACCCAGTAATCTGTCCATAACCTTGTCTTTACCCTTGACCTACTTTACTTATAGCAAAAATTGGGGCAGGGATGGGGAGTAGGCACCAACGATTGACTTTAAAGTACAAAACATCTAGGGAAGTGAATCTAAAATTAACCTTGTGGAACACCAAGGAAGCATTTCTTTGGATTTTTTTCTCTCCCTATTCCTTGTAACTTCCATTTCCTATCGCCAAGCTGGGACCTAAGAATGCTTTCCTTGGCCAAGAGACACCTCTTAAAGCACAGGGTCTACAAGTTGTTAGTTAAAAAGAAACAAGGGTGAATCCATACAGGATCTAGCTTGCAGCTTTTCTAGAAAAATTCACCCCTAGAATTTTCTCCCATGTGCAGCTCTATTTACTACCCCAGTGTTCCAAGCTGGCTTCTCACAGAACAGAAACAGAAATGTGCCTAAGCTCGGGGATAGAACGGCAAAGGTGGGTAATTCATTCAACAAAAGTGGCAAACACTTTTCATGTGCCAGTAACTTTTTAAAGTGTTGGGGATACACTAAATAGAGCAAAACCCTTGCCCTCAGGGAGTTTACATTCTTTCCTACATTAGGACTGGTAAATGAAATCACATTTGGCCTCACAGTCAATAAACAGTAGAAAAACCCAACAGAAAAATTGAACAAAAAGGAAAATGGTTGGTAAGAGTCATTTTAGATGTTCAAACTTTAACCCTGCTCAAACAGCCATTTTGAGGGAAGAAAAAACCTATAATGCTGAGCTTCTTTAACTACATTCCATTGCCCCATCCCTTCTAAGCCCCTCCCTTTACCTCCAGGGCAGTGATAGTTACTATCTTTTCAGTGTATTTTCACCCCCTCAAAGGTTCCTGCTCCAGGTAGTCAGGCCAATACTGTCGTCTGCACACTTCATTGGTATTCAATAATGAGTGCCACCAATTTGAAGCAGGAAACTGGGACGGAGGCTAAGCAACTTGACTCTTCTTGTTGCCCGGCAAGTCAGCACCAAACTGGTAAAGAAAGGCTATGCCTTAGGGACAGGCTCCTGCCTGGATCTCTAAGCAGCTACACTTCACCCACACACATTGGAAGAATGCTAACGTAGGAAGAAGGGTGGAATAGAAAGATCTAAAGAAAGAGTGAACCACACAGCTTCTTTCCGCAAATGAACATTCAATGGAAGCTTTAGGGAAAATACCACCTTCTAGGGTAAAAGAGAAGTTCCGCTGGTAGGATAATTTTACAAAAGCAGTTATTTTTAAGATGCAGAAATTATCTAAGTCTTTGAAATCTGAATCCTGATGACTAAATCTCCATTTCTCCATCTTTTTTAAAAAAGATTCCTGGTCAAGTCTCCCATCATGACTTGACCCACTTCCCAAAGCCTACAAACCAGTCTAGACAAGTCCCTGCCTATACCATCAAGCATTCTCAGGAAGTTAGAATGTATTAACATTTCACTTCAATATCTTAGAAGTGAGAGTGATAGTTGAGAAGAGGAGACAGAGACCAAATCAAGACTGCCAGAAACAACCCAGGCCTTAACAGAAGCCCAGGCCATAGGATATGATTGCTGTGGCCACACAGGACCTACGGACCAGATACTGCCCTTGAAAGGCAAAGGCCCAGCCATGCCGTAGAGGAAGGGGCTGGAAGAGTTAGGTGGCCTTCTCCCTGCTTCCTCTTTGCCTTTCTTTGTGGTGATGGGAAGAAGACACTGTAATACACAAGGTTGCTTGGGAAAATGGATTATTCTAATAAAACTTTATTTTTTCAAACACGGCCACAGAGGCAGGACCTCATGTTTAACACACACACAGACTTATGGATTTTTTTTAATATAAAACAAAGTTTACGAAAAATTTTTTTCCACTTTTTGTATTTGTAATCCCATTAGCACAGGGACTTTGGCAGCAGGTGGGAGTGAAGGGCAGCTAAAGCTGCCACTGGGCAGTCACCGGGCACAGGAGGAGAGCACCAGCCTGGGAGTGGCTTCACTCACACACGCAGGAATACTCACCTACTGGTCAGCCACACCACACACACAACACAGATGCAGATGTCTACCCAGCGTCAACCACAGCCCTGTAGAGATGCGCTCCACTCTGGGTAAGCCCAATATGTGAAAATCCAAATAGTCAAACAGCTAAAGTAGAGGGAGGTTGCTTGCTTGCTTTACAAAAGAAGCAATCACAGGCTGCTTTTAAATGGTCAGCAGTCCAAATGCATCAAAGGTCAGAGGGTGAGGGGAAAAAGGTCCCATCAGTAAAGAGGGAAAGAAAGAGATGAAGCCCTTCAACCCTGCCTCAGTTACCCACATGTGCTTGCATCTACTTAGAGTGAGAGAGGCAGGTGGTATACAGCCTAGGCAATCTGATAAGAAGAAAAGGCCAGCTCAGAATCAATGTGAAGAGCCCTCTCCAGCCCCAATACTAACTATCTAGGGGAGGGGGGGTGGGCCTGAGGAAAAGATCATTGGCTGAGGTCACAGCACTTAAAAGAGCCTGCAGTACCCCCAAACAGAATCCTTTGCAGAGCCAGTGGTGCTTATGGATTATAAGCCTGGTTCCAGAGCTACTTAGGAAAAAGAAAAACTTGGTGCCCTCCTTTTGACTTCTTGAACAAGCCCACTGTCCCATGAAAACTCAAGATCCTGGGGGTATCATGATGCTCTACTATTAAGGAGCAACTGCCTTCCTTCCCTAAGGCTACGCAAACACACCTTTACACCTTTCCTCAAGTATACTCCCAAGCACACACACACACTCGCACACAATTTCTCCGAGGAGGCTGAATGAACCCCCCACCCTGGCCAAATTCTAAGACACAAGTGCCCTTTGAAGCAAAGGGGCTAGTGAAATTCCCCGAGCTGGGGTCAGCAGACCCCTTCCTTCCCTGCCCGTTGCTTTCTCATTGGCAGGGATACTCACACTCAGGGCCGCCATGGGAAGGGTCTGCTCTGGGGCTGTCCCTCCCGCCACCAGCTCTGTTTATCTTGTCCCGGCCAGTCTCTCGGCATGGTCGAGCTTCCTGGAGCGAGATTTCCGGCTGCCCTGAGTGGGAGCCCTCCACTCATCCCCATTCCCAGGCTGGGCCCCCAGTCTTGGAGCCTCGACACTTGTTAGTAGCCATAAGAGAGTCAGTCTGTGTGGCCCCAGGAAGTAGTAGCCTCTCAGTTTTAGTTCTCCTCAATCAGATTTAAGTCCAGGTCCCCAAAGTCCTGCTGGCACAGTGTCCGCTTACTCAGCGCCTGCCGCCCCCACCGCACGGACCCCTCCTCCTCCTCTTCGCTTTCACTCAGCACCTGGGAGGAACCCCCAATGGGGCTGCAGGAAGCAGAGAGGGGTGGGGGGCTACAGGCCATGAACCACGGTGGAGAGATGCTGCTGCCTTCCCGGGCTGTTTCTTGGAGACAGACACCTCCTGAGTATGGTTTCTGTCAAATAAACAACAAAGTTAAGAAGGCAAAGGAAGATAATAACATCCCAGAGCACCCAAGCTGTATTTCAAAGTGTCCTGTCCCTTAGTTACCCTCTAAGGCAGGAATCCTAGGCTTTAGGGTGAGGTTTATGAACTCACTGATAAAATTTGGAAAATTCAGTGACCATGTAACATTTCTTTGAGGAGAGATCTCATAGTTTCCATCAGATTCAAGATTAAAGACTCATTTATAAGCTTCATATGGGCAGAAATATCATCTGCCTATTTCACTACTGTAATGCCAGGGCCTATACTGTCAGCGCCAGGTACATAGTAGGTATCCAAAAAAATACCTGCCGACTGGTTAGATGGATGGCTGTGTTTAAGTGTGTAAGTTTGCAAAGAGGTTTGTGACCCAGTGGTATAGCAGGAAGAGTATGAAAAAGTGGGCAAGTGTTTAAGACAACTGCACTCATATTGGGAAGTCAAAAGCATATGCTGAACAGATGAACGTTGCAGCAGCCTGTTTTAAGCTCTCCCAGACCCACTTAAAGCAGTGAAGGGCAAGTGGCAAAACCATCCTTGAGCACAAACAAGGAGGGGTGGGGCAATGATGATGGCACTCTGTGGCTTATGCATTCTAAGAGTGGAGGGAAAGTGCCTCTAGCAAAACAATCTGGGAATCCCTATTGGAACGTTTAACATGGGTCTCACCCATTTCTCTGGAACCCCCAGGACTGAGGAGTTTCACAGGACATGGCACTTCAGGATTCAGTGCTAAAACCAGGACAGTGCTGGGCAAACTGGGATGGTAGATCACTCTAGTGAAAGCTCAGATATAAAGGAGCTCCAGGGGAGGCTCTGCCAGGAAGGCATGGAACTAGGGCAGCTTAAAAGTGAAAGAGAACACAGTCCCTTGCTCCCATCCAACCATTCTAGCTTCCTTAACCCGGCTGGTCCCACCTGATTCATCTTGTCAAAGTCCAAGGAAGGCCTTAGCCGCCGGGGGTCCTCCTCGTGGCGCCGCTTCACTCCAGCTTTTCGGGCATCCAGATCACAAGGCTGTGAGCGGCTTCGAGGAAGGTTGCGGAGGCCTCGGGGTCGCCAGGGCAGCTCTGGGGAGGATGCGGGGGAGCTCCGGGCAGAGGGCAAGAAGCGGCTTGCCTGTGGGCCCAGGCTGGGTGATAGGGAAAAGCGGCGTTGGGGTGGGCAAGGGGATAGGGATTCAGCATCACTTTCCCAGGAGCCACTTTGGGGGGAGGCAGCACAGGGTTGAGAGGAATCTTGGGTCAGGGCCAGGCTGAAGAAAGGTGGACTGTAGGGTCTGTGGGCTGGGGCACATTGAGAAGAGGCACTGGGAGCTTGGAGGAACCTGAGGCTGGAGACCCGCTTTGGAGGGCTCTGGTGAGGCACCTGCGGCCCACCCCCTCCACCACTGCCTCGGTGCTTGATGGGAGTCCACAGCTTGGAGGGGGCAGGCCGCCACACTGGCTGCCAGCGAGACAGGTCCACGGGCACTGAGAGTGAGCGGCAGTGCCTCTTGGATGGAGGGGTGGGGGGCACAGGAAGCTTCTCTGGGTCGGGGGGCTCAGGGCTTAGAACTTGGGAGAGGGGCTGCTCCGGTGGGGAGCTTCCCCGGCTGGGTGGTCTGAGGTGCAGGCTCAAGCCTGACGGGTGGTAGCTGAGGTTGAGGCTGTCCTGAAACTCGGCACAGGAACAGTGGGGCAGGCCCCTCCAGGAAGCACCTTCTGGAAGGCATTCATCATAAAAAGAATATTAATGATAGCCAATATATTTTTAAGAGCTTACTATGTTCCCATAATGAACATTTTATGTGAGGTTTCCCAAAAACCTATTTTTATGCCCATTTCACAGATAAGAGAAGTCCAGTACCTTGCCCAAAGTCATGTATCAATCAAATGACCAAAACAGGATTCAAATCCTGGTCTGTCTAAGGTTAGGTCTTTTAACTGCTATGCTATTCTGCCTCCATTATGATGAAACACATGGAATTGAAAATACACTCTCATACAGCGCCTTGCCACTCCCTCTCAAAGGTAAAACAATAGAAACGTGTCAGTGTGCCCCACTCATCCCTCACTCCACTCAACCTAGACCTACTTTGTTCCCCAACCGCCCACAGCTGGCCTATCCTCTCCTTCCTTAGCCTTTCCCCTTTCCAAGTCTCAACAGCACCAAAATAGGAGTTAGGGTTGCCAAGGAGTAAGAGGTAATCAAACAGGTAAGAGATCACTTTTATTGCTAGGGAGGGCAAACAGGATGTAAAAGGCCTTCGATAGTGGAACCATGCTTGGGAAACCCTAAGACTTTATGCTACTTGTGTTCCTGCGCCTGGTCACCCAAATATGTTGACTCCTTTCCCACAGACCTGCTCTGAAATCCAAACAGATTGGGGGACTGAGGGAAGAGAAAATGGACTAAAATGAATGGCCCTCACTGAATTCTAACCAAAACTCTGACTTCTGGGAGGCAGCTCATTAAGAGACAAAGGGCCTACTCCAAGCTCCTCTGGCTGACTGCATTCTGCAGAAGCTAGATATTCGGAACAACTGATAAGTATACGAAGTCATATTTGATGATTGAGATAACCCACACTTAACATTTTTAGTCAACAGTTCTGCCCCTACTAACCTCCATGAGGGCAGGGACCATGTATCCTATTCTGTACTTAGAACATAATACCTGGCTCACAGCAAGTATTTAATAAATCAGAGGAAGAAATTAAATGAAGACACTTTTGCCAACTTACTTCCCTTGCCAGGTATCCTAGAAAAGAAAATGAGCTGCACAGCAGCCTAGCATCATGGGTTAAAGTTCTGGTTGTACAATAGTGATGCCTGCCCCCATGATCACAGACCCTTTGATTGAATAATTTATAATTTATACCTCAGATACACATTCACCTGTGTAAAATGACGGACATATGTACAAGGCTATTCATTATGGTTTTGTTTGGAAATAACCTAATGCACATTAATAAGAGACTGGTTAAATAAACTATGGTACATCCCTACAGTGCAATAATATAAAACAAGGAAATGTTCAACATTACATAATGATATATAAAACAGAGACAAGTGCCCATCTCAGAAGGTGACCCTGAGAAGAATGTTGTGGAGGTAGGCTACCTAGTCCTGGTCACTGGAAACCAAAGAAATATGTGGATGGAAGTATGGGCATACACACATATATGCAAACACACAATACCTTACCAGGCACAAGCTGGAAAGGGTTCCCACAGTTGGAGATGTCTGCATGATCAGGCAAAGGCTAAGAGAGAGACAACATCCATCATGATTCAGGTTCAGGACACAGATTTCCAAGAAGCCCTGTTCAGCTCACCCCTGCAATTCCTGGGCTATAGGGATGTTAGGAACTCTTTTTTTTTTTTTTTAAATGCCTTTATTGATTTCTGAGAGGAAGGGAGAGGGAGATATAGAAACATCAATGATGAGAGAGAATCATTGATTGGCTGCCTCTTACACGCCCCACACTGGGAATCAAGCCCACAACCCAGGCATGTGCCTTTGACTGGAATCGAACCTGGGACCCTTCAGTCCCCAGGCCGACACTCTATCCACTGAGCCAAACCAGCCAGGGCTAGGGACTCTTTAAAGTGTTCTCTTGTCTTCCCAAAGTTAGTGAGTAAAATAATGCACATCTTCCAATATTTCAAACCCTTCTCCACCCAAGTTTTAGTGTCCCTTCTCTATCAGTGGAAAAATCCCTGCTTTCTTCCTTTTGGGGTGGGTTTCTTGAGCTTTTAGTGGACTCTTCCAGTATAAGTACCATGACTCATATGGCATAGGACAAGGGTGAAGTAGTAGCAACAAACAGCCTCTGTAAAAAGGGGGAGGGGGTCGTGGAGAAGCAGGAAGACTGGTCTTTTACCAGACTGATGCTGAAGCGTGTGCATTTCAGCTCATCCAGAGTCTGTTTCTGTAGCTGCTCAGTGATCAGGGTTATCATGATTCTCCCCAGGATCTGACTTGCACACTTTGGAGCAAATGATGGATGTCTTCCCTGTTGTTCTTCCAGACCTCACTCGTGAGCCGTCTTCTGCCACTGCAGCACCATTCTAGCACCATTGGGACTTCCCTCTCCAGTCATGCCTGCTGAGTCTGCCAATTACAGAGGGACCAGCCCCAAGTGATATTAGAGATGTACCTGGTCCAGAGGTGGAAAATGCATGGCACACATACCACAGCATCCCTATGCCAGGCCTCTGGCAGACATCATTAATTGATCACAGCTTTTTCCTGCTAAGCCTAAACATAGCCTCAGACACATTATAAGCTTGGTAGTCCAGATACCTAGTAAAATGAACTGGAGTTGGCAAGGAAATTGAAACCTATTTGCCACTCCTAACCTGGTTCATGCTCTGCTGTCTACCCAGAATACAAGCACCACTTAGAAAACAGCTAAGGTGAGAAAGAGGAATGACCAAATGGTTATTTCCATCCTGATTAGCCCAATATTTTCTTTATCAGAAGCAGAGAGGTACCCTTTACCTAGACTACAGAAATAATAATAGGGAGCAGGAGGAGAAGTGGTTGGAATGACTTTCTGCTTCAGACAAGAGTCAATGAGGTTTTAAGTTCTTCCTTAGCCTGACCGGCTGATGTAATTTTCCAACAGATACTGTATATATTCTCTTATAAAATGAGAAAATAAGGAAATGGTACCAGGGTAATGCCAATTATATTTCAACTCAATAGATGTTAAAAACAACAACTCTGTGACTTTATTCAACTAAGTTTTTAGCCTGATCTGACTCAAAAACCATTAATACAATTAATCAAGACTCTTTCTCAGGTCAATTTTGGTAAAAACAAACTAATTCTATCAGATAATAGGCTTTAAGCCCACATAATTACCTGAGGGGTCTTACTCAAGGGAGGAGGGGAGGTTAACCTAGTGTCTTCATACTAGTCTGCCTATTCCCAGAAGTGACTAGCAGGCTGACCGCTCACCAGAGGGTATCTGTAGCATCTGCTAGTAAAGAGAATAAACTATCTAGAAATCTCAATCCTGATCCTATTTGCTGTGACAGTTTTGGCAAATCACTTAACCTTAGTCTCAATCTACCCGTGTAAAACAAGCTGAATAATCTTAATCTGTCACATACAACGTAACAGACAATACCAAAATGTAAGAAGCATACCATCTGGCCTGTACAAACCAGGAGTCCACATAGGCTGTTTCTCATCCCTCCTGTTTGTTGCTCTACAAAGCCTCAGGCTGCCACAAGTGATGATAACATGAAGAGGAAGGCAACCAGGTTCATCTCTTTGATTAGATGCCAACCTCCATCACCTCAATGACACCCAAAAGGGCTCTTCTGTGACCTTGGGGGCAAGATCACTTTCTACTTTTACAAAAAAGAAGGGATCATCTCTACCCCATTCCTACCTCAGAGGGAAGCCTGCCACAAGGAAAAGCAAAGAAATACACGTGGACATACTTGGAGTTTTTTGGAAGAAAGGTGTGGGAACAGTCAATTATCAGTCTAGTTAACTATCATTTTCATGCATAATTATTACAACCCTGAATGCAGTTCCAGCTTCTTGAGAGCTCTCTTCAGCTGCTTCCCCTACTATGTTCTTGTGGGAGAAGCTAAAGCTTCTATCACTTCTGCTCTTGGTTTCTTAACTCTACCCTCAAAGATCAACCAGAGAGGAAATCTAACTGCAGGCTTTTACCCCAGAGAGCCTAGGCTTCAGGCTGACAACAGGCTGACTAGTCATGAGGAGCAGAGTGTGAAGCAAAACTCTTTCAAGCTTTTCATGAGGCATTTGGCCAAACAGCAAACTCCCAGTCCTCTCTGGGATCAAGTGAAGAGAGTGATTTCGTGGTGGTTTTTTCCCCTGCGTTTTAATTGTTGGGATGTGGCCACACACGGCGGTAATTGGAACAATGCAACTACCACCACGCAACTGATCCTCTCAGCCTGAGTTTCCTAAAACAGGCCAGGCTGAGAGGGGGAACAGAACGGAAGCCATAAGGAATCAAACCAGGACACAAAAGAAGGCAAACCAGCTCCGCGAGGGGCCTCCTCTTTCTCGGGCAGGCAAAGAAAAAAGTGTAAGAAGCCCTCTCTTGCCGCCTTCCTTCCCCTTCCATTTTGTATTATCTGAGGGGCAGAGACTACCCTGAACGTTCACTAAACAAGTTAAAACTTCTCAGCTTAACTGGCACGGGGCTCAGCCCTGCAAAGAGCAGCAGGCCGCTAGGCCCTCCCCACAATCCCACCAGGCCCAACTCAACCCAGGCTTTCCCTCCACCATCGGCCCCCTAAAATAAAGGCTGGGCCCTCACCCCACCTCCTATTGGATGGCAGTAACCCCTGACATTCGGGTTTCAGGGATGCTGAGGCTGTGCTGAAACCTGGAGAACCTAGCATCAAGTCAGGCTAATGGGGAGGAGAGTCGCAAATCCTCTGGGGACCTTCCCTCAGGTCCCAGCCCCAAACCTCTTGGGGAGACGGAAGGAAAACATGAGGAAGCAGGGAGGTGCATGAACAGGTAAGTGGGGGGTCTGGTTGCTCTTCCCCCATATGGCTCTGGTGGAGAGAGGGGTGACAAGTGGGGCGAACCCCTCCCCCTCACCCCCGATGAAGAAGCAAGAGGCTAGGCCCCCCTCCAATTTTCAACCTCCCCCTCGGTTGCCCTGCCTGTCCCCGCGGGGTGGGGCATAGGTCGTCCGCGGGCCCCTATGGGGGCGCCAGGGCTCGCTCAGGGGGGGCTTGTGGCTCCTCTCTTCCCAATTAGCTTCCATCATCTGGCCGCGGAAGCGAACTCAGGACGCAGGGGATGGAAAGGGTCTGGGACTCAGCACTCCGCCACCCCTCCCCCACCGGGTCCCGTGCTCTCCCCGCGGAGGCGGCCGGCGAGGCCCTGCCGCGCGGGCGGCCGGGCTGGGGGAAGGGAGAGAGGGAAAGAGGGAGGGCCGGCCGAGGAGCCCGCCCCGAGGCCCGAGCGCCACCTGCCCTCGCCACCTACCGCGGCTCCTCCAGCTCCCAGGGCCGCGGCCGGAGCAGCTCTGAGCGCTCCGTTCACCCCACGGTGTCCTTAAAAGGCGCCAGCGCGAACCAACGGGCCTCTCGGGCGAGTGGGGGAATCTCTCCTGCCCACAGAGTCCCCCTGAACTGTCCGCGGGGGCTCGAGACTCGCGTCGCTTCTCTCTCGAAGTCTTTCTTAGGTAGTGCTGTCAGGAAGGAGCCCGGTTCTTTGATTTAAGGATGAGGGCGGTTTCCTCACTATGGAGTCACCCCCTCCAAATAATTGCAGAAGGTGGACTGGCCCAGTTGGAGACACCTCTCGAAAGCCGCGGGGGAGGCCGCGTCAGACGAAGGTAAACAAAGCTATCGCTCCCGCCCTCCATTTCTACATCGGGCCAAGGACGGCCTTCTAATCGGTTCGGGCCGCTTAATAAGAATTAGCCAAGGTCCCTCTCACCTGTTCTCCTCTCCCACCTTCTACCGCCGCCTCTCTGAAGGAATCCCCATTCCCCCAGCAGAGGACCCGTCCGCGGCGTGAAGGCTTCTGGGAAGTGTAGTCCAAGCGCCGATTAGGGCCTGCTCTAAGTCCCAGGAGCCCCTCTTCCAGCGGCCAGATCGACTCGAACCGTATAAACCCAAGACTTACTACAGCTGGGGGCTGTTCCCGTTTGGTTCTGTGATTAGCCCTCACCCAAAAACTTTGTAAAGCTGAGGAGGGCCCAGGGCTGATCACTCCTTTTCCTCCCTCTACGCACCGCCCCCCCTTCAACAGGATGAGGTAATGGGATTGTGATTATGACATCATAGGCGGCTCAGTAACCCGCGTGGGAGGGTGTGTGTGTGGGGCGGGGGCACGGTAGTTACAGCTGGACCACTTTCCTTAAGACTGGGAGGGAGGAAAAAGGCAGATGGGGAAAAGATGGTGATGGTGCTACATTTCCTCTTCAGGTAGAGTAAACCACCTTTTATTAAACCACCACCACTGCCACCACAGCCAAAGTTTAAGTCCTTTTCGAAGACAATGTAGACGTTAGTAGATGAAGAGGTTGGGGAATAGGAAGATGGTTTCTGAGTCTTATGTAAATTTGAGTCTCATCAATCAAATAAGGTTTAGAGAGACAGGAAAAACATGGAAAAGGAGAGGTTTTAAACAATGCCTTCGTGTTGTGATCTCTTTGTAGGCCAGAATTTCAGATTTCTTTTGTAATCGATGGGAAAGTAACAGTCATGCAAGTAAATCCTCACTACTACATTTAGCAACAGGTCCCCTGAAAGGTATCTTTTCCCTAAATAATGTGTACCCCACTCAAATCTGGGACAGATAGGTAGCTGTGATCAGTTAGGAAGTAGAACCAGTGGTGGGGATCTTCACAGAGCCTGGGAAGGGAGGAGTCAGAGCCACCTAGTCTGCAAAGTGAAAAAAAGAGGAAAAGTTAGGTACTTAGTAAGAAAATGGGGTCAAAGGAAGATATACCTCACGTTTCCTTTGCCCTGCCCATTTCCCCCTGGCAGAAGAACTGGCAGGGGCCTGAAGTTACAGGAGATATGGTTTCCAATAATTACTGTTGTGGCGCACTTATGTGCCAGGCACCGTGCTACATACTTTAAATATGTATTCTCATTTTTGCTTACAATCATCAAATGGGGGGAAAAAATCTTATCTGACATGAAATGGCTGGAGAGGTTAAGGGACTTCCCATGTGGTAGACAAAGGTGGTATTTTAAAAAGCAGTCTGAGGCTCTAAAGCCCTTGATTTTCACCACTAGATAATCCCCCTTTTTATCATTAACCATACTTACTAAAGTTAAATGATTGAATATAAGAAGTTAACATTGGCTCATTTGAAAAACACTGAAATTGAGAGTTAAAAAATAACAAATCCTGCAAGTTAGGTTTCAAGCTTCGCTTCAAAAGAAGATTACACCTCTTTCATCAAGTATGAAATGGCCCCCAGTGCAGCCCATTACAAACTATAATTAAATATCCTTATGCCACTTTTAGTTCTCAAGTTTTTTTACTCATGTCATGGTATTTTTTCCTGCTGCCCCATTTTCCTTTTTTGTTCTTGGACTACTAGCTTGAACCCCATCTTAATTGTGACCTCATAGACCAAACCCCATCTCTGACCCTACTCGAGTGGGTTTCAGCAGAAGATACTACCTGGGCTCCCTGCTGGTCTCCATCCAGATTCTCTTAGGGTTCCAGGGTCTGGAGCCAGTCATCCAGGAGGTCATCCAAAGGGGTGGAATCCATTGGTTCTAAGAGAGGAGTCTCCATTCCCTGCCTAGGAAGGCAGCAAGGTCAGAGGAGCAGGCACCTCATTCCAACTCTCCCTTTTTAGCCAGTGAAAGTTAAATCTCTGCAAAATGGGAGAGGTGGGGCTCAGTCCACCACTCTAGGAAGAAATCAAGAATAGTGCACATACCCCTCAGCCCTCCTGCCCTGCAGAGGCTGGCTGGGGGGATCCCAGGAATGTAGTGCTTTTCTCCATTGCCTGATCTGGGCATCCCAGGAGCGGCGGCTATACCTCCTGTTTTTGTTTGGCGTTTGAGGATGAAGTCCTGGCTGTCGTTGTGCCCTGGCAACAACAGTTATGAGTCAGACTGAGATCAAGGTGTAGGGGGCACAGCTCACTGCTTATCACGGTGAATAAGGAGACTTATTAGGGATTCTCTGAGAGGTATGATCAATGCCCTCAATCCAGAAAAAATCTGCAAGTCAGATTAAACATCATACTTCCTAACTCCCCAATATTCTTTCTTCTGGGAAGGTTAAATTAGATATTCCAATTCCCTCAGAAGTCAAGATAGAGGTAAAAGTCAGTATTTGGCATCCCTTTCAAACACACACTACCTTTCATACATTTAGTTGTATGTGTGCACGTAAACTTTCATGTGATTAGGTAAATACATTTCAGTTAGCCAAGTCAGCTGGAGGCATGAGGTAAAAATGGTTGGAAAGAAAAAACTTCATAAGCAAACGTGGATAGAGGGTTGTTGTTGTTTTTTAAAGACAGGCTTTAAGAAGGTCTTCTGGACTAAGTATGACTTAACCTTGGGGCTAGGTTGCAGGAGAATTTGTTTTAGTAATACTCCAAGTTTGTGAGAGCACTCAGATTCGAGTATATTTCCATCACCTGACATTGAACCAAAGCCACTTGACTGAGACTCTTGTGACTACCCACAACTACACTCACTTGGGGACCTGCTGCAGAAAACACTGGTAACCAGGTGTGCGCTTGCCATAATCTATCTGCTTTTGCCGCCGTTGTAGGACAATTTCATCTGTTTCTACCTCCCACCTGCGGGGAAGTATATAGTGGCCACATGAAGTGTCATTATAATTATCAAAGCAGAAACCAACTCATCCCACACTCCCTTAATCCCCAGTGTGATTTTCAAACTCACCTGGCCTGGCAGGGCTCTGTGCTCACTCCCACACTCACCATTTCTACTCTACAGGGTAAAGACTCTTCACACTGCTCCTTTCTGGGGAAACAAATTCTACAAATGAAAAGGGTATTTTAGGACAATACCCAACTGACTATATTGCGCTTCTAAGCCACTACTATAACCAAGATCCTGACACTAGATAAAGGTTGTATTTCTGACTTACTGTTTTTCAAAGATAAAGGTTGCATGTCTAATTTGTTTCCCAAAGTGTAGCCTGCAAGCCATCTGTATACATTGCCCCATTCTAGACCTATTGAATCATCATTTTAGGGGCCTGTATTTTAAATAGCTTCCAAGTTTATTTTAATATTTTTATTATTATGGAAAATTCCAAGTATGCAGAGAAGTAAAGAGAATAGCATCATGTTTTGCTACTCAAAGTATGGTCCCTGTACCACCTGCATCAGCATCAGCTAGAACAGTGGTCGGCAAACTCATTAGTCAACAGAGTCAAATATCAACAGTACAACGATTGAAATTTCTTTTGAGAGCCAAATTTTTAAAACTTAAACTTCTTCTAACGCCACTTCTTCAAAATAGACTCGCCCAGGCCGTGGTATTTTGTGGAAGAGCCACACTCAAGGGGCCAAAGAGCCGCATGTGGCTCGCGAGCCGCATGTGGCTCGCGAGCCGCAGTTTGCCGACCACGGAGCTAGAAGTAAAGAATCTTGGGCCTCAACCCAGACCTACTGAATCAGAATCTACATTTTAACAAGATCCCCAGGTGATTAGTATACAGATTAAACTTTGAGAGCACTGATATAATGGATCCCCAGTTACCCATCACCCAACACTCATGGCCAATTTTGTTTCATCCAGACCCACCACCACTCCCACAGGAGTATTTAAAAACAAGTCCCCAAAATTAAGGATAAATTCTTGCCGAAACCGGTTTGGCTCAGTGGATAGAGCGTCGGCCTGCGGACTCAAGGGTCCCAGGTTCGATTCCGGTCAGGGGCATGTACCTTGGTTGCGGGCACATCCCCAGTAGGGGGTGTGCAAGAGGCAGCTGATGGATGTTTCTCTCTCATCGATGTTTCTGACTCTCTATCCCTCTCTCTTCCTCTCTGTAAAAAATCAATAAAAATATATTTTTTAAAAAAAGAATAAATTCTTGCTGGGCGGGTGTGGCTCAGTGGTTGAGCATGGACCTGTGAAGCAAAAGGTCATCTGTTGGATTCTGGGTCAGGGCAAAGGCCCTGGTTGCAGGCTCAATTCCCAGTAGGGGGCGTGCTGGAGGCAGCCGATCAATGATTCTCATCATTGATGTTTCTTTCCCCCTCCCTTCATCTCTAAAATCAATATATATCTATATAAATCTCTGTCATCATTGAGGTTTCTATCCTTCTCCCTCTCTAAAAGCAATATTTATTAAAAATTAGATTATTTTAATATCACCTAATTAATGTTCCAAGTTCCATAAGCAACCAAATTTTGAGATCCTATGAATTGTGATAAGAATTATGCCAAGCCCTAACCGGTATGCTCAGTGGATAGAGCGTCCCAGGTTCGATTCCGGTCAAGGGCATTTACCTTGGTTGCAGGCACATACCTAGTGGGGAGTGTGCAGGAGGCAGCTGATCGATGTTTCTAACTCTCTATCCCTCTCCCTTCCTCTTTGTAAAAGATCAATAATATATATATTTTTTAAAAATAATTATGCCAAGAACTAATTCAACTCCCCTGCTTTCCCTGAAAAGGAATTTCCTTTACTCACGTAACTTAGCGTCTTAGAGATGTTGCGCGCTAACCGGGAGATCTTACTAGAAAAGCTCTTGGGAGGGGCCCATGACGCTTAGCATCAAATACACACACCTGTTTCGTCCCGGCATCTGCCACACTCGCGGCAAATGCTCCATCTCCAGCGGAAGGGTAGCAGACTGAGAGGGGGAAAGTCCTTATAATATACGGGAAAGAAGCAAGGAAAAAGAAAGGTCTAAAACACCTCCTAGCCAAACTAATTCCTCCAAGTATTAACGACTGGACATCGCAAGTGCTAGCGAGGTGCAATTTAAATCTCCCGGGGTCCGAGGGGCGGAGCGAAGGGAAATTTCAGGAAGGGCGAGGCGATTGGCCACAGGTAAAGCCAATGGTACGCCAGACTCGTGTGGGGCGGGGCTTACTAAGCCGCTGCCGAATGCTGGTGGGCCAATCGGCATCCTGCTCTGGTTGTGGGGTGGGGCAAATTGGGTTCCTACCAGCGCAAGCTCACGCCCCCGGGTGATGTACGAGCCAAACGATTGATTGGCTGATAAGGTTCTGGGCGGGCGCGGAGATTGGCTGACACAGCTTAGAGGCGAGCGGGGATAGGTTATTGGGAGGGCGGAAGTTTTGAATGGCCAAGACCTGTGGCTGTTGTTCTGCTCCGCGGCTGTAACTTCGACCCTCTGAGGAGAGAAGCGGCAAAGCCTATCCATTTGGCAAGTAAAACTGTAGTGTGGTTAAATTGCTTCCTTTCCCCCGATTTTCTTTAATTCTGCTCAAGTCTTCGCTTGTGACTGACCCCCACCCACTTCTCTTTCTCCTGAAGGTAAATCTCAGACTCCAGCTTGAGGTAAGACCAGAGCCTTCCCTGCGGGAACCAGAGCCCCACAAACGGGAATTCAGGGGACCTAAGGTATCGTCGCGAGTTAGGAGAACTGAGTTCCTTCGGGTCAGGAGTCACGAGCTGCGGCTCCAAACAAGTCAAAGCCGCCTTTTTATTTCCGCTTTAAAGTCTTGGGGTTTCCTCTCGGTAAGTTCAGGTTCCAACGAAAAGGCCAGGCCGCTTCGGGCAAGTTGTGAGTCTCCGTTTGGAGATGCCCATCCTCCGATACCGCTCCACTGGGCCACTGCGGGGAAGGGTGGATGAGGTTGTGAAAGCTGGACCACCTGTGATGTGCCTGTATCGATGACGTTCTCCTCTTGGCCAGGTTTTCTTTCGTTCTTAGTACTCGGAGACTATGTCTGCCGAACTCACTTCATCCACAAGAGAGGAAGGAAGTCCTGGCACAGGACCCAGTTTTAGATCCCATCAGAGGAAGATATTAAACTTGCTCCTGGAGAGAGACACCTCCTTCACCATCTGCCCAGATCTCCCTGGAACCCCAGTGGACAAACTCTTTGGCGATTCTGCAAACCAAAGCATTTTGTCTGGGTAAATCCACCTTTCACACCTTATCTACTTTGTTTTTCTCAGTCTTAGTCCCTGACTAACCATGTAACTCTTCTGACTCTCAGACTTATTTTCTGTGACATAAAAATAATCTTTTCTTATCTTACTAGGATCTTGTGAGAATCAAATAATGTGACGTCTTGGAAAAGTCTTTGAAACTCTTTTGCATTATATGAGTTGGTCACTTTATTAATAATAGTGTTATTGTACTTTAAATTTTGTCCATGCCATGCACTAATGTCTTAGTCAGCAAAGTTGGAGAGGTATAGACTTGAGAAGTATTAGAGACTCAAGGGAAAAGTAAAATCTGTGTGCTCTTGTATACAGAGCAGAAGATGTGGGGTCAAGACCCATCTCAGTCAGTAAACTTTGGTTCTCAATAAAAATAAAAAAATACTGTCTCAGTATGTTGGTGAGGAGAAAATTAGGTATAGATTATCGGAGTAGAGAAAATGGGGGAGATTTTCCTCATCCTAGTCTAAAATATCTCCAAAACCAATTTCTTTGTTTGGATACTGTTCAAATTATGTCATAATCATTGAGAGCTATTTTTTTTTTAAAGAAGTTTCATGTGAATGGGAGCAGAACAGGATGGGTGTTTTCTTTCCCTTTTTTTTAAATATATCTTTATTAATTTCAGAGAGTAAGGGAGAAGAAGAGAGAGAGAGAAACATCAATGATGACAGAGAATCATTGACTGGCTGCCTGCACGATTGGGGGATCGAGCCCGCAGCCCAGGCATGTGCCCTGACCAGGAACCGAACTGTGACCTCCTGGTTCATTGGTCAACGCTCAACCACTGAGCCACCAAGGCCGGCGAGAGGTGTTTCAAATTGAGGATAACATGATCTTTGCTTTTTAAGGATATTACATCCTAATGTGATTATTGATGTACTATTATGTCTCAACAGAGGAACCCCAAAACGTTGCCTTGATCTTTCGAATCTTAGCAGTGGGGAGATGTCTGCCACTCAGCTTACAGCTCCTGCAGACCTTGATGGAACTGGTAGGGAGAAGGGAGGTAAAGGCTTCAAGGGAAAGAATAACTTTTAAGGGAGAGGTCAGGGTGGTAAGATAGACATGGAAAGTGGTAAAAGTAAGCAGAGAGCCTTGAAGTTGGAATTCTATGGGTACCTATAGGATTTATTTATTTATTTAAATATATATTGATTTCAGAGAGTAAGGGAGAGGGAGAGAGAGAAACATCAATGATGAAAGAGAATCATTGATTGGCTGCCTCCTGCACACCCCCTACTGGGGATCAAGCCCACAACCTGGGCATGTGCCCTTGACCGGACTCAAACCTGGGACCCTTGAGTCCGCAGGCTGATGCTCTGTCCACTGAGCCAAATCAGGTAGGGCCCTGTAGGATTTTTTTAGGAGAATGCTCAAGCCAATGGGAAGAGACAAATAACATTAATATACATCACTTTGCATTTGAAAATTTTAGACAGGAAGGAGTATTTTGTTGACTGATTAATAATATAAATTGAAACTCACTGAATGATGGGAATGGAAATAATAATTAAGATGAGAAGTGGGAGAGGACAACAGGGGAAAAGGAGACATATACTTTCAACAATAAAGAATAAAAAAAAGAGAAGTTTTATAACCTAGTCTAATATCAGCAGAGGCAAAGAAACCCACATAAATAAATATTTTGTCAGCGAATTCTTGTATTTTTATAGTGTCTGAGCCCTAAAGGAATGTGTTTTACTAGTCAGTCATTTTAGTATTTGTTGTAATTTTAGATTTCCTGAGTGATAAGCATTCTTTTCTATTCATGAAAAAAATCTCTGTAGCTTAGTGCATTATTTCCTAGCAGTTTGTCTTTCAGTGACACACGTAAATTCTTAAGAATCTAATAACTTGTACCTTGTACCATGAGATTGGTACCTAGCAAGAGCCTTTTTGTTTAGAGGTCAGCTTTGAAATTTATATGGCTTACTGGTAATAAAGAAAATCAGAAGGAAAGATGGGATGCATGGACAAGAATAATTTCATATCTAATTGCAGGTCCTTTGGATTCTTCAGGACCTCAGGAAATACAGTTAGCTTGGAGGTAAATTCTTTTGCTAAATAAACTTTCAGCGCTGGCACAGGGATTTTATCCTATGCAAACTCTGCAGGGTATGGAACATTCACTTTGGAGGCCTAGATCCTTTCCTTGAAAGGTTGTTAAGTTTCCCAGAGTGTTAGTTAATTTTAACCATCACGCACAATCAGTATTATCTTTAACAATGGAGGAAAATGGTATACTGCACTTAGACATAGGCTGTTACCTGCATGTGAGTAGTGCTGTATCTTAGTGCTTAAAACTCACTGACTTAGTGTATCTAGTGTAAGCTCTAGAATCAGAGTGTCTGGATTCTAGTGGCTTACTACTTCACCAACTGTGACTCTGACAAGTTTCTTAACTCCACTGCACCTCAGTTTCTTAAGAAACAATGATAATGGAAATAATAATAGCACTTCTTATAAACAGCTATTGTAAGGATTAAATTTTCATTTATTCCTTAGCAGCACCTACCAAAGCATTTTATAATATTTATTATTACTCATGAGGATTCTTTGTTGAAGATCTTAAAGTGTTCAGTCAGGAAATACTTAAGGAATGAAAAAACAATTCTAATTCAATTTCTTAAACTTATTGTAAGTTTTCTATTTGACTGTATTTTTACCAATACTTGCAAAAAAACTTCACTTTGTATTGCTTGTATTGTCTTTGAATTGCTTAAAATGTCCCAACTCATGTAGATCAAATTAACTCCTGTGAGGGGTGATAGAAATTCCTAAAAAAAATAAAATAAACATTTGCTCTCAACAGTCACTGCTTGAAAATTAGTAAATTATAAATTGTGTCTACATAAGATGTAGAACAAACTCATCATCTTTGGTGTGTGTGTGTGTGTGTGTGTGTGTGTGTATAATATATATATATATATATATATATATATTACACACATATATATATATTACACACACACACACTCTAGAGGCCCGGTGCACAAAATTCATGCACTTGGCGACTTGGCGTGGGGGTGGGGGTGGGGGTGGTCCTTCAGCCTGGCCTACGCCCTCTTGCAGGCCAGGAGCCCCAGGATTGATCACCCCACAGAGGGAGGCCCCGTCCACTGCTGCCGGCTGGGTAGCCTGGGCCTCCCTCTTTGGGGCGATTGCGGAGCCCCCCAGCTGGTGGCCTGGGCCTCCCTCTGCAGGGTGATGGTGCCCCCCCCCCCCCCCCCCCGACCAATCACATCGCACCCACCTTGGCAGCGGCAGTCAGTGCTGGGTCACTACCGAGAACCAATTCCAGCATGTAATAATTACAAGAGTTCCGTCAAAAGGTTGATGGGACTTGGGTGGCTCAACAAGGGTGAGCCACATATGTAATTTACCTGTTGGAAATGGCTAAGGCACTTCCCCCAAACCTGAATAGGATTGTTAGCTGCCAGACAGCTCAGGGCATTTTATTGCCTCCTGTTGGCCAAACACCTGAACAGCTGTAGGCTATTCCCCAAACTGATAATGCTTCTGTATTCTACCCTTTGATACCTTACCCTTTGAAATGTGTATTTCCACCTTGCCTTAGGATAAATTGTGTGAATAAAAGCAAGGTCCTGAGTGAAGGAGGAGAGTCTTCAGTTCCTTTTAGCTGAAGCTCCTCTGACCCCCAATGCCTTTCAAAAATATCTTTCGTCTTTGGACTCCTTTTTAATCATCTATGCGCAGCCCCTTTCTCCAGAATGCTGAACCCTTTGTAAGGCTGGGAATAGAACCCCAACATTTATGGTGCTCTAACGAGGGACGCCAACAGGTCACCGCGGTGCCCTCGACCCAGGAGGGACTGAGAGGTCAGCAGTTCAGCCTGCTCGCCAGTCCCCACCCATCCAAGCCTGCTGCGCGCATAGCCTGGCGTTTGGTCGTCTGTTCAGTCGTTTTGGACATTATGGACCCTGGCTCTTTATATATTAGGATATATATATATATATATATATATATATATATATATATATATATATATATTTTTTTTACATATATATATGTATTTTACATATATATATATATATTTATTTATTTATTTATTTATTTATTTTTTTACATACATATATATGTAAAATGAGGGCCTTATCTCCAGGATGTCACTCAACATCTTAATATTTACCACAGAGGTCACCCTACATATTATTGGAAGAGACATAATAGCAACTAGGTATAGGGATCCTAGAATGCAAGAAAGGAAAAGTTGGGATGCCCCAAGCTACTGATGAATAACCAAATAGTATTTGGGGCTAAACTGACTGGCTTTTTTTAAAAATCTGATCTGCAGGAATCATCACAAGCACCTTATAAAATGCAGCCCAGTGAGTAGCTCCTCTTTCTTGGGTTTGGGTTTGTTTCTCAGGGCACAGCCCACCTTCCTAGACCCCACCTGACCCTTCCCGCATGCTGAGGGAGAGTTAGATGTCTCAGGTGGAAGACGGGGTTTCCAGCTGTGGCTGGAGGTGTTGGATGTTCTCAGAAAACTATCTTTTGTAGGGACAGCCGCTTTGTAGCACTCCAAAGGCTTTGGACCATGGCAACCAGAAGAAAGATGCAATATGTAGCTCATCCACAAATAAAGAAAATGTGAGTCTTTAATGGAAACCTAGATACATTAGCAGTTGTCTTCCTTTAAGTAGAGCAAGTCATCCCTATCATGAGACCTTGAGCTTGTTATGCCTCAGTATGCTAGACAAACAGCATTGCTATAGGGAAAAAATTATGGGTTTTGTTTTGTTTTATTTTGTTTTTTTCTTTTAAGATTTGACCCTAGAACAGAAACCTATCTCTAAGTCTTACACAGTAGGACATCATTATACTCATGTTTAGTTGATTAGTTTCCTTAACAAAAATCTGTTAATAAGGAATTTAGGATTAAAAAAAAAACACCAGATAAGAATAATGTACATAACTTGTTCACAGACTATTTATTTGCATGGTTTCATGTGCAAGAGTTCTTGATTTCTCATTTCTCCTGTAATCTAGCTTTTTAGTTCCTTTTCTAGTAAACTGTGGTCCTTTTTGGTCTGAGCTTCAGGCCTCAAGTTGCTATTGACCTCTCCAGTATCACTAATTCTCTAATATCTCCAGCTAATCTCTTTTTCTAGCCATATTTTTCTTTTCCCTGTCTCTCATCATTTCCTCCAGGTCATAATCCATAAAAGATAGCTGCTGTTCTCCTTTTCTCACATGAACTAAGTTATGCCCATGTTTTTGTCTGTCCTAATCAGCTTTTTCAAAAAATTTAATACTGCCAAAACTGGTTTGGCTCAGTGGATAGAGCATAGGCCTGCGGACTCAAGGGTCCCAGGTTCGATTCCGGTCAAGGGCATGTACCTTGGTTGCGGGCACATCCCCAGTAGGGGGTGTGCAGGAGGCAGCTGATCGATGTTTCTAACTATCTCTCTCCCTTCCTCTCTGTAAAAAATCAATAAAAAATATTTTTAAGAAAATTTAATACTGTCCTTTTTAATCTCCCTTTACTCATTTTTTAAAAGTTCTCACCTCCTCCCTAGTCAGGCTCCCTTTTTCCTTCCTTCCTTTGGCTTATGAACATAAAATTAGTATCCCCCAAAGCAAATCCACATAACATACATCAACTTCAAACCATAATTTGTATCTTTGGGATGGAGGGTCAACCTTGATGACTTATGTGTTCCATCAAATGCAATGTTTTTGGCAGGCTTACTGACACTTGTCTTCCTCCAGCCAATGTAGTTTTTCTTATGCAGGAAAACAACACTTTGAAGCCCTTGGAATGCTGGGCACCCAGGAACCTGAAGTTTCAAAAGAAATCAGGGAGGCCTTACATGTCTCCCCTTTCTCTACTGGTGAGTCACTGGACATCATCAAGGGTCAGCGGAGATGTTGTGGGATATGGGATGGTAGATCTGGATTTATGACCCTTGAAATATTTCTAAGCTGGCTTGAGTGAAAAAAGGGGTCGGAGAAGTAATGTTTGAACAGGGAATGGGAGGAGATGTATGTCCTCTGATCTTTTGTTTAAATTTAAGGAGGAGAAAAAATTCTTAGTCCTTTTTAAAATTTTCTACCTTATTATTGAACTCTTTCCCCCCTTATTTTAAGAGTACTGTGTGCCCAGTGTGAAAATGATTTAAAAACATAGGAAAGTATAAAAAAGAAAATCTCTACCTATAGAGAAAAACCACTATTAACATTTTACCTCATTTCTTTTCAATCATTTAACTATATGAACAGTTTTATGAAGTTGAGGTCATACCATATTTATAACTTTATATTCTGTTTTTATAAGTTAATATTAAAACTCTTAGTAAATATTTTTTATTAAACTTATTGGGGTAACATTGATTAATAACAGTATATAAATTTCAGGTGTACAACTTTTTCATACGACATTTGTATACTCTATTGTGGGCTCACTATGTCAAGCCTAGTCTCTTTCCTTAACCCTGTGTTTGACTCCTTTACCTACTTGGTCCTCCCTCCAATTCCCTTCCCCTCTAATAACCACCATACTGTTGTCTGTATTTTTTAGTTTTTTTGTTTGTTTGTTTTGTGTTGTGTAAATATTTCTCTCTTTTCCGAATCCAGCACGGCTAGAGAGCGGTCCCTTTCCTGAGTAGGGGTGGCTGGGGATTGAGAAAATGAAAGAAAGAGACAGACACAGAGATAGAAGGAAAAAGCTGGGGCCGGGTGGAACCACTGTCCTCTGACTTGGACAGGGACAGGAACAGTGACTCCGAGCCCATACAACACCCATACATCGTGTTTATTTTATACATCAGAAAAACAGGAAGTTTTACTAAAAGTCAAGACAAAGGAGATTATTCGCATTCTAGGGTGGGCCTGGGTCTTATTCATTCCTGGTGCTTGGCTGGATTTACATAATAAAACCCACCCACTGATACTTGGGTTGAAGGTCAAACCGACAATACTCTTGCCTTTTGGCAGAGCATGTTTCCAGGGCGTGGCTTGGCCTACTGCCCTGGATTCAGCTGACAATTTAAAGAAATGCCCCAGTGCCTTCCCAGGCGCTCTCTACAGTGTTGTGTATTTGTTTGTTGCTTTTTGTCTAATATCCCACATGTGAGTGAATTCATATGGTTCTTGTCTTTTCCATCTGACTTATTTCATTAGCATGATAGTCTCAAAATCGATATATGTTGTGAAAAATGGCAATATTTCATCTTTTTATGGTTGAGTAGTATTCCATTGTATGTATGCACCATATCTTCTTTATCCAATCACCTATTGAAGGATCCTTGGATTGTTTCCATGGCTATTTATATTATAAGAACCCAGTAGCCCTAACGTCGTAACAACCAAAGACCAGTCACCAGGAGGCTGCGTGCGTGGCAAGACGCGCACGGGTGGGCAGGGCTGCATGCGCAGTGAGGCGCGCGTGGGTGGGTGGGGACTTGACTCTGGGTCCCACGGCGCTGCGGGGCTTGGGGGAGTCCTGCGGTGCCGGCGGGACCCAGAGTCAAGTGCCGTGGCGCAGCGGGTCTGGAGCCCAGGGTCTCACATGATTTCCCATGGGTTTAAATTTAATAAATCTTTATTGTTCAGATTATTACAATTGTTTCTCATTTTTTCCCTGCATATCTCCCCACCACCCGGTTCCCACCCCCCTTCTGTCCTTACCTCCCCCCCCCCCCCCCCCCCCCCGCTGTCCTTATCCATAGGTGTATGATTTTTGTCCAGTCTCTTCCCATACCACCCACACAGACACCCCTTTCCCCCTGAGAATTATCAGTCCACTCACTCCCATTCTATGCCTCTGATTCTATTATGTTCACCAGTTTATTCTGTTCCTCAGATTTTTAATTCACTTGACTTTTAGAATCACTTGTTGAAATGTATTTGTTGTTCATAATTTTTATCTTTACTTTTTTCTTCTTTTTCCTCTTTTTAAAGAATACCCTTCAGCATTTCTTATAATACTGGTTTGGTGGTGATGAACTCCTTTAGCTTTTTCGTATCTGTGAAGCTCTTTATCTGCCCTTCAATTCTGAATAATAACTTTGCTGGGTAGAGTAGTCTTGGTTGTAGGTTCTTACTATTCATCACTTTGAATATTTCTTGCCACTCCCGTCTGGCCTGCATAGTTTCTGTTGAGAAATCAGCTGATAATCATATGGGTGCTCCCTTGTAGGTAATAAACTGTTTTTCTCTTGCTTCTTGTAAGATTTTCTTTTTGTCTTTTGCCCTTGGCATTTTAATTATGATGTGTCTTGGTGTGGTCCTCTTTGGATTCCTTTTGTTTGGGGTTCTGTGTGCATCCTGGACTTGTAAGTCTGTTTCTTTCATCAGGTGGGGGAAGTTTTCGGTCATTATTTCTTCAAATAGGTTTTCAGCGTCTTGCTCTCTCTCTTCTTCTGGCACCCCCATAATTCTGATGTTGGTACGCTTGAAGTTGTCCCAGAGGCTTCTTACACTATCTTCAACTTTCTGAATTCTCTTCTCTTCTTGCTTCTCTGGAGGAGTGTCCTTTGCCTCTTTGTATTCCAAATCTTTGACTTGATTCTTGCGTTCCTCTAGTCTGCTATTGGGTCTCTGTATAATATTTTTTATTTCAGTCAGTGTATGTTTAATTTCTAGTTGGTCCTTTTTCATATCCTCGAGGGTCTCGCTCATATCCTCAAGGGTCTCGTTAAATTTATCGGCCTTTTCTAGGAAATTCTTGAAAAACCTTATAACCGTGGTTTTGAACTCTATGTCCAGTCATTTGTTCTCCTCCATTTCTTTTGTTTGTGATCTGTTTCCTTGCCTCCTCATTTTCGCTGCTTCCCTGAGTTGGTTGGGTAGCTTTGTGTACTAGGTGTCCTATTGGTTCAACGGGTCAGCCTCCCAGTTACCTGAGGTGGACGCTCTTGGTGCACCCCTTAGTGGACTGTGTGTACAGCCTTGTTGTAGTTAAGTCTTGATTGTTGTTGGTGTCACTGGGAGGAATTGACCTCCAGGCCAACTGGCTGCGAGGACCCACTCCGTCTATAATGGAAGAATTGCTGTGCTGGAGACACAGTAGGGCTTTGGTGCTCACTGAGTCTGCCTCTTGAATATGTCCCTTATGAGAGTGGTTGAAATCTGGTGTCATCTCACACCAACCACTAGATACACTAGTGTCTGGATCTCCAATGGGGTGCAGGTCAGCTACTGTCTGAGGCCCCCCAGCAGGAGCTACAGCAAGAACTACAGTTTTCTCCTCTTTGCTTGGGCAGTTTTGGAGCAGTCTGACTGGAGCTGCAGCTAATTTGGTTAATCTGCCACAGAACAGGCCATTTATATGCAAAAGCCGCTGTGTGGAGCCTGGGCGGGTTTGTAGAATGTGCGGGGTGGGGTCTCAGGGTGGGGCTGGGTCTCTTGGCGTCACTAGGCTAGGGCGTGGCAAACAGCAATGGCTGCTGTCAGCTGTCTCTGCCTTTCCGTGTTTCCAAGTCCCTGTGTCCCGCGCTCCAGCGCAGTAAACACTGATTGCTGGGCGCACCTCTGCAAAAAAGTCACTCTCACTTCCCGACCCAATGGCTGAGAGTCCAGCTTCTCCCCGTAGGCGTCTGGGTCCCCCGCGTGTCCCCAGAAACTGGATTTCAGAGTGATCGGGAGTTTGTCTCCCTTCAGGTTGAAGAAAAGCCTCGCGCCCAGTCGCCCGCCACCAGCCCGATTCGCGTGCCTCCGTACCTCAGCCCTTCCACATTTGTGCTCCTTTCTCTTCTTAGTTGTAAATCATTCACTCAGCCAGCTTTCCCGTGGTTCTGGGTGGTAGGCATTTTGTCTTTTAGTTGTATTTTTGAAATTGTTGTGTGAGGCAGCAGTTTAGTTGTTTAACTTTGCCGCCATCTTGGTTCCTCTCTATTATTATTTTTTTAATCCTCACCCGAGGATACATTTATCAACTTTAGAGAGAAAGGAAGGGAGAGAGAGAGCAAGAGAGAGAAACATTGATGTGAGAGAGAATCATCAGTTGGTTGTCTCCTGTATGCGCCCTGACCAGGGATCGAACCCTCAACCTAGGTATGTGCGCTGACTGGGAATCGAACTAGGAACCTTCCAGTGTATGGAAGGATGCTCCAACCAACTGAGCCACCTGGCCAGGGCTAAAAACATTATTTTTAATGGATGTTTTTATGCTAATAAATGGACCATAATTTATGTATGTATTTCACTATTGTTGGATACTTAGTGTTATACAAACTTTGCTTTTATAAATAATGCTATCACATAAGTTTTTGAGCATAAATCTTTGCCTACATTTTAGATTTTTTTAAAAAAATATATTTTATTGATTTTTTACAGAGAGGAAGGGAGAGGGATAGAGAGTTAAAAACATCGATGAGAGAGAAACATCGATCAGCTGCCTCCTGCACACCCCCTACTGGGGATGTGCCCGCAACCAAGGTACATGCCCTTGACCGGAATCGAACCTGGGACCCTTGAGTCCGCAGGCCGATGCTCTATCCACTGAGCCAAACTGGTTTTGGCTAGATTTTTTTCTTTAAGATTAGTACCAAGAATTATAATTACTTGGTTAAAGGGTATACATATTTTAAAGATTTTTTTATACATATTGCCAAATTCCTTTCAAAAAAGTTATGAGTTTACATTTTTATGAGCAGTCCATAGCTCATGTGGATAAATTGTTTGTTTGTCTTTAGTATATTTTTATTGATTTTAGAGAGGGAGAGATAGAAACATGAATGATGAGAGAGAATCATTGATCAGTTAGCCTCCTGCATGCCCCCTACTGGGGATCAAGCCCGCAACCCGGGCATGTGCTCTTGACTGGACTCGAACCCGGGACCCTTCACTCTGCAGGCCAACACTCTATCCACTGAGCCAAACCAGCTAGGGCTGTTATTTTTTTAAAATAGCTAATTAGATAGGTAAAATGTTTTATAAAATTAATTATTAATGATTTCATATGAAATTAGCCATACATATTTTCCTCTAGTGAATGATTGTGTCTCCTTTGTCCATTTAGTTACTGGAGTCTTTTTTTTTTTTTTAATTTATTGATTTGAGAAAGAGAAAGAAACGTCCACCTGTTGCTCCATCTATCCATGCATTCATTGGTTGATTTTTGGATGTGCTCTGACCGGAGATTGAACCAGCAACCTTAGCATATCAGGACAATGCTCTAACCAACTGAGCTACAGAGCCAGGACTAGCTATTGGAATCTAAAGTTACCCAGGCATTCATGTACTTTTAGTTGACCATGAACTCAAGATACTCCAGAGATTGGATTCTAAACTCAATCCTATGGGAAAGCCATTTAAGATATTCCATCCTAGGTAGATAAAGTTGAGCATGTTTCAGATATTTTATTTCATAGAGTCATGGAAAACTTGGAGCAAATTACTACATAGTCTTTCCTATATGTGTGTGATTTTTTTTAAATGGTAAAACATACACTGAGTGGCCAGATTATTATGATCTCTGAATGCATAATAATCTGGCCACTTAGTGTATATCCTATATAATAAAAGGCTAATATGCAAATTGTCCCCTCGACCAGGAGTTCGACCAGCAGGCAGGCCGGCCAACCGCCCATATCTCCTCCTCCTGGCCAGACTGGCCAGACCTCACCCATGCACGAATTCATGCACCGGGCCTCTAATACACACACACACACACACACACACACACACACACACACACTGAGTGGCCAGATTATTATGCGTTCAGAGATCATAATAATCTGGCCACTCAGTGTATATAACATATAATTTACCATTTTAACAATTTTTAAGTATACAATCCAGTGGCATTAAGTACATTCACAATGTTCTGCAACCATCACCACTATTCATTTGCAGAATTTTCTCATCATTCGGAACAGAAGCTCTGGCCTTGACTGGGTAGTTCAGTTGATTAGAGTGTTGTCCCTATATACCAAGGTTGTAGGTTTGATCTCTGGTAAGGGCACATAAAAGAATCAGCCAATGAATGCATAAATAAGTGGAACAACAAATCATTGTCTCTCTCTCTCTCTCTCTCTCTCTCTCTCTCAGGTCAATAAATTAAAACACACACACATACACTCACAAAAATACAGAAGTTTCTGTTGTTGGGTTATAGATATATACATATATCTATACATACATATATATATACACACATATATATATAGTATATTCATATACCTTATCTGATATATGATTTGCAAATGTCTTCTCCCATTTTGTGGGTTGCTTTTTCATTTTCTTTTTTTTAAATTTATTTTAATTTATTTTGCTTTTTCATTTTTTGACAATATTCTTTTGTTTTGTTTTCACAAATTTCTACTGGATTTTATTTATTTTAATTTTTTATTTTTCAATTACACTTTACATTCAATATTATTCTGTATTAGTTTCAGGCATACAGCATAGTGGTCAATTATATATTCCACAAAGTAGTCTTTTCAATACTTCAAGTAAGATTTAAATTTTAATGAAGTTTAGTTTATCCAGTTTTAAAAGAAAAATGTCTGCTTTTGGGTCATATCCAAGAAATCATTGCCAAATCCAATGTCGTGAAGCTTTCCCCCTGTGTTTTCTTCTAAGAATTTTATAGTTTTAGCTCTTTTATTTAGATCTTTGATTCACTTTGAGTTAATTTTTTATATGGTGTAAGTGTCTTGGATAATTTATAATATTGTCAATGTACTTGGCAGGACAATGGAAACTTGGTGGAAAGTGAAATGAAGTATCTGGGCAGTCCCATCACTATAGTTCCAAAATTGGGTAAAAATCTAAAACTAGGAAAAGACCAGGCAGAGGAGATTTCAGATGAATTGATGGAGTTTTCCCTGGAAGATCAAGAAGAGGCCAAGGTAACGTGCTCTCTGATGGTATCTTTGTATTTTCATTCCTTCATTCTTTTTTTTTTTTTAAATATAATTCTTTATTGATTTCAGAGAGGAAGGGAGAAGGAGAGAGAGAGATAGAAACATCAATGATGAGAGAGAATCATTGATCGGCTGCCTCCTGCACGCCCCCCACTGGGGATTGAACCCACAACCCAGGCATGTGCCCTTGGCTGGAATCGAACCTGGGACCCTTCAGTCCACAGGCCGATGCTCTATCCACTGAGCCAAGCCGGCCAGGGCTCATTCCTTCATTCTTAAGTGAACAGTACTGCCTACCTAATATGTTGTGGTCACTGTACTAAGTGGTAGGTCTGCAGAGATGGAGAAGACATGGTCTCTATATTCTAATGGCACCTGACTGATACGGTATCAGGTCACTATGGGACTCTTCTCAACTGCTGAGTGAGAAGTTCTAGTTAGTACTTTGACTAGATTACCATCAGTGTAGTCTGGCGTAAGTGATAATGGTAATGGATGGAATATACCTATTAATTCATTCACTTAATGTTGGGGATATAATACTGACCACAATAACCCAAAAAGCCTACATTCTAGTCCAGAGGAAACAGACAAGTAAACAAATAACATTATAATATGGCAGATCATAAAAATACTATGGTAAAAAAGCAGGGTAAGGAGAATAGGGATATCTGGATTGGGGTGGCAGAGACTGGGAATTGATAGGTTGCATAGATTAGAGAGGAAGACCTCTCTGACAATGACATTTGAATGACATCTGAAGCGGTGGGGGCCAAACAAACAGATATCAGGAAGAATGAATTCTTCAGGCAAAAGGTAAAGCAAGTGCAGTGCTCCTGAGGTGGGAGTGTGCTTGGCATATTCATGGAACAGCAAGTAGGCCATGGCTGGAGCAAAGTGAGAAAGTGCAGAATGGCAGATGAAGGCAGAGAGCAGGCAACAGAAAGATCATGTCGAGTCCTGTCAGCCATTGTAAAGACTACAAAAACTGACTCAGATGGAAGCATCTTGTCTGCTCCTGCAGTATATCTTCACTCTGTCCTGTATTATCAATTTTCTCCTCTCTCCTAGATTCATGGTCTCCCCCCCCCCTCTCTTGTATCAGGACTCCTTTACAATCTATATATTCTTTCAATTTTATTTTGTATTGGGTTCAGGTGTTACAATCTTAAAATTCTTGAGAACCTCTTGCCTTGTACCCTTACAGGAAAAGCATCCAGTTTTTTTCCCCCCATTGATTTTGATGTTAACTATAGGTTTGTTTTTGTTTTTTGAGAGGAGAGAGAGAGGAACATTGATTTGTTGTTCCACTTATTTATGTTTTCATTGGTTGATTCTTTTTTTTCGTTTTTAAGTTGAGACATTTTATATATTTATTTATTTTAATTCTCACCCAAGGACATGCTTAAAGAGAGAGAGAGATCAATGTGAGAAACATTGATAGGTTGCTTTCTGTATGTGCCCCAACCAGGGATCAAACCTGAGCCACTCCAGCCAGGCCATTGGTTGATTCTTGTACGTGCCCTGACTGGGGATCAAACCTGCAATCTTGTCATATCGGGATGAAGCTCTAACCAACTGACCTACCTGGTCAGGATAGCTATAGATTTCTTGAGATAACCACTTATGGGGTTGAGGAAAGTTCCCTTCTGTTCCTAGTTTGCTGAGAGATTTTAGGAGGCACAGATACTAGATTTTGTTAAATACTTTGCATCTCTTAAGATAGTCATACTAGAGGCCTGATGCACAAAATTCATGCAAGAGTAGGCCTTCCTTCCCTGGCTGCCGGCACTGGCTTCCCCCTGGCACTTGGGACCTGGGCTTCCCTCCGGTGGACAGCAGGCACCCAGGACCTGGGCTTCCCTCGCAGCCCTGGCTTCCTCCCGAAGGTCTTGCAGTCTAATTAGCATATTGCGCTTTTATTATTATAGCTGGGCCTTAGCCAGTTTGGCTTAGTGGATAGAGCGTTGGCCTATCTAACTGAAGGGTCCCGGGTTCCATTCCAGTCAAGGGAACATACCTTGGTTGCAGGCTCCTCGCCCTCGTCGGGGGCGTGCAGGAGGCAACCAATCAATGTGTATTTCTCATATCTGTGTTTCTCTCTGACTCTCCCACTCCTTTCCCCTCTCTCTAAAAATCAATGGAAAAAATATCTTTGGGTGGGTGAGGAAATAAATAAATAAATGATAATCATATGGCTTTTCTTTTTTAACTTGTTAATATGGTGAATATATTGATTCTTGAATGGTAAAACAACTTTGTATTTCTGTGGTAACCTTATTTTGTCATGGTATATTCTTTTTATATAATTTTTTACATTTGATTTGCTAAACTTTGGTTGAGAATTTTTGTGTTTATGTTTTATAAAATTTATTTATTGATTTTTAGAGAGAGGAAGGGGGAGAGATAGACAGACAGACATATAGTGATTTGTCATTCCATTCATTTATGCATTCATTCATAGGTTGATTCCTACATGTGTCCTTATCAGGGATTGAACCCTGGCATATAGGGACGATGCTCTAATCAACTGAGCTACCCTGCCAGGGCAGAGATTACTGATCTTTAGGGTGTTTTTTTAAAAAAATGTTTTTATTGATATTTAGAGGGAGAGAGAGAGAAACATCATTGATGAGAGAGAAACATTGATCAACTGCTTCCTGCACGCCCCCCACTGAGGATGGAGCCTACAACCCTGGGCATGTGCCCTGACCAGGCATGGAACCTGGAAAAAGCATGATTCATGGGGTTGATGCTCAACCAACTGAGCCACACTGGCCAGGGCTGATCTTTATTTAGTGTTTTGTTTTCCTTGGAATGTCTTTGGTATTGGTATTAGTGTAATGATGTCATCATTTGGAAAGAATTATCTTTTTAAATTTTCTGGAAGAGTTTGTGTAGAATTGGTTTTTCTTTATTTAAAAAAATATAGATATTAGGCACAATTCACCAGTGAAGCCATCTGGACCTGGGTTCTTCTTTGTGGGAAGTTTTAAAATTACTAATTCAATGTCTTTACTTTTTGTACGTATAGTCCGATTTTCTGTTTTTTTCTTGAGTTAGTTTCAATAGTTTTTGTCTTTTTAGGAATTTGACCAGTTAATCTAAGTTTTCTCATTTATTGGTATATCATAGTATTCTCTTATGGTCTTATTATTTCTATAATGCCCTCTTTTCATTTCTGATTTTAGTAATTTGAGTCTTCTCTCTTTTTTTCTTTGTCAGTCTAGACCAGCTGACTTTTGGTTCTGTTGTTTTTCTATTCTCTTATTACATTGTGCTCTAATCTTTTTTATTTCTTCCTTCTACTTGCTTTAGATTTAGTTTCTTCTTTGGTGGAAGGTTAGCTTATTGACTTGAGGTCTTCTTGTCTTTTTAATATATTTTTATTGATTTCAGAGAGGAAGGGAGAGGGGAAAGAGAAACACTAATGATGAGAGAGAATCATTGATTGGTTGCCTCCTGCACTCCCCCTTACGGGGGGATGGAGACCGCAACCTGGGCATGTGCCCTTGACCGGAATTGAACCCAGGACCCTTTAGTCTGCAGGCCAGCGCTCTATCCACTGTGCCAAACCGGCTAGGGCGAGGTCTTCTTTATTATAGGCATTGACAGCTATATATTTTCATCTAAGCACTGCTTTAGCTGCACACTGTAAGTTTTGGTAGGCTGTGTCTTCGTTTTCATTTATCTTAAAGTATTTTTTAATTTCCACTGTGTTCTTTGTTGATCCACTGATTATTTAGTAGTTTGTTGTTTAATTTCCACATATTTGTGAATTTTCCAGATTTTTTTTCTGTTTTTAATTGCTAATTATTCCACTGTAGTCAGAGAACATATTTTGTATGATTTCAATTTTTTGAAACGTATTGAGGCTTATTTTATGACCTGGCATATGGTCTATCCTGGAGAATGTTCCATGCATATTTGAGAAGAATGTATATTCTTTTGTTGAGTCCAGTGTTTTATCGATGTCTATTAGGTCTAGTTGATTTATAGTATTGCTTCAATTAGTTTTTGCGCTAATAATGCCATACTAAATGTGACCATCCTTGGTCTTGCCATTCTCACCTGGGCCTTTCCATTTGTAGTTCCTTCAGCCTGGAACATTGATCCCATAGGCAACACATAATTTTCTCACTCATTTCAGTCTCATTTTTCCACATATGTCACCTTGTCAGAAAGGCCTTTCCTGACTAACTTTCCAACTCTAATATTTTTTTAATATATTTATTCTTCTTTATTTTTTACTTAAAGCATTTATCACTACTTACAAACATAGAGTATATTTATTTGTCTGTCTCTTCTACTCTCTTACTCACTGTTATATCACCTAGTAGGCCCTCTAAAATTGTTAAGCAGGTATGTGAAGATCTGGAAGTAAGAGCAGAGGTCTTGACTGGTGATAGAAATTTGAAAGTCATCAGCATAAAGAAGAAATTTAAAAGTATGGGTTAAAAAAAAACACCTATGGCAAGAGTGAAGAGATAAAAAAGGACGAGTATCTAGCCCTGATGAATCCAACATCTATTAGAGATTTAATAGGCTAGGACCATGGTCGGCAAACTGTGGCTCACGAACCACATGCGGCTCTTTGGCCCCTTGAGTGTGGCTCTTCCACAAAATACCACGGCCTGGGCGAGTCTATTTTGAAGAAGTGGCGTTAGAAGAAGTTTAAATTTAAAGAATTTGGCTTTCAAAAGAAATTTCAATCGTTGTACTGTTGATATTTGGCTCTGTTGACTAGTGAGTTTGCCGACCACTGGGCTAGGAGGCCCAACAAAGAAGACTGAGAGGGAGTAACAGAGAAATAGAAGCATCACAGTTCTTTTAGTATAAGGGTCCCCAAATTATAACTAAATTAAAAAACTAGGAGGTTTTGTCATTGAAGCCAAGGAAGAAAGGATTAGCAACTCAGTGGAAGCCTCTGTGAGGTTCAGAAAGACATATGGCTAAAGAAGTGACTATTAGATGTGGGAACATGAGGATTGTTGATGACGTTGACAAGAGCACCAGGTTGGTGCAGACAGTAGCAGGCCTATGTGTATTGAAGAGTGCATAGGCCATGAGGAAATGGTGATGCCTTCTCAGTTTACAAAAATCCCTTCCTTTAAAAAAAAACAACTAAATATATTTGGCTATTTTATAGCATAAGTATATGATAGTAAAGAAAGTGCAAATAAACAAAAAGAAGCTGTTGCCAATGTCCATAGTCCCACAGGCCAGAGATAATCACTGTTAACACTTAATGTTCTTCCAGGTACTTTCCTATGCAATAATTTTTCTTTTATTGAAGTAGTATTACAAAGTATTTTTCGAACCTATTTAATGATATCATGAACTTATTTTTATGTCAATGAAATTAATCTACAATATTTTATTGCATAATAGTAATCTATAATATCTGGTACATGATTTATTTAACCAAGACCCTGTTATTGAGCATTTAATATATTGGTAATTTTTTCTATCCATCCTTATAGTCAAGTTTTAAAAATATATATATTTTATTGATTTTTTACAGAGAGAAAGGGAGAGGGATAGAGAGTTAGAAACATCGATGAGAGAGAAACATCGATCAGCCACCTCCTGCACACCTCCCACTGGGGATGTGCCCGCAACCTAGGTACATGCGCTTGACCGAAATCGAACCTGGGACCCTTCAGTTCGCAGGCCGATGCTCTATCCACTGAGCCAAACCGGTTAGGGCTATAGTCAAGTATTTTGTGCATATCTTTATTTCCTTAGGAAAACAGGTGGACTTATTAGAACAGAGGGTATGCAATTTTTTAATGATTCTCCACTTCTCCCATCCCCTGCTTTTTAAACTTTTAACATGAGAATTGAGGGTGTGGGAATCTTGTCGTTTTCAGGGCTTAGGTCTAAAGAAGACAGTCTCTCTCTGTGACATTAATGCCACTCAGATGCTGGAGGCAGCTTCTAACCAGGGGTACCTGACTGGTGATTTCTCCAAGGTGAGTGTGGGTACACCCTTTCTATATTTGAGTCATTTGGGGTCTGAATCTTTCCTTCTCTGCTTGAAGAGGACACTAGGTATAATTTAAAAAAAAAGAAAAGGTGCATGCTATCCTGGACATTTGAAGGCTATCCATTTTATTACCATTTCTTTAGCTTAATAAAACATTTCCATTTTTGTCCTGTAGGCTACTCTTTTTTAAAAAAAACATTTTTTAAATTGATTTCGGAGAGGAAGGGATAGAGAGAGAGAGAGAGAAACATCAATGATGAGAATCATTGATCAGCTGCCTCCTGCATGCCCCATAAGGGGGATTGAGCCCGAAACCCGGGCATGTGCTCTGACAAGAAATGGAACCATAAACTCCTAGTTCACAGGTCAATGCTCAACCACTGAACCACGCAGGCCAGGCTAATTGATCTTTAGAATTCCCAAACAGAAAAATGTCAAAGCATTTTTAAAAATCTTAGAGGCATTTTTTCTCATATTTGTTTCTACGTAGCAAATTAGTTGCTTGTAAAAGATTGTTCCTTTTTTTTTTTTTATTCTAGTTTTGTGATTTTTTTTTGTTTTTATTCTCCCCCCCCCCCCCCCCCCCCCGCTGCTAAGAAAAACCATGGTACAGGATGTTTGTTAGGCTCTGAGCAGATAGATCACTAGTGAATTTTCTCTCTTTAAAAAAAAAATAAATTGATTGATTTTTAGAGAAAAAGAGGAAGGGGGGGGAGAGAGAGAAACATTGATTTGTTGCTCCCCTTATATGTTTATTCATTGGCTGCTTCTTGTATGTGCCCTGACTGAGGATTGAACCCCAAACCTTGGCATATGGGAATGATGCTCTCTCTAACCAACTCAGCTACCCATCTAGGAGGGCACTTGTGAATTCTCTTGATACAAAGAATGAATTCACATCTGAAATAATATGAAAATCATAGTATGCTAATGACATTGGTTGAAATTAGTTTTTTTCCTCCTTTTTAGTTACTAAATTAGTCTTGTTTTTTATAAATTTTTCTTTTTTATTGAATTTATTGGGGTGACATTGGTTAGTAAAATTATGTAGGTTTTAGATGTACAATTCCATAATACATTGTCTGAATATTATATTGTGTGGTCGTCACCCCAAGTCAAGTCCCCGTCCATCAACCTTTATCCTCCCTTTAGCCTCTTCTACCTCCCCCTACCCATCCTTCCCTGTGGTAATCACCATACTGTTGTCTGTTGTCTATGTCTATGTCTATGAGGTTGTTGTTGTTTTGATTACTCCCTTCACCTTTTCACCCAGTTCCCCCACCCTCTTCCTTCTGACAGCTGTCAGTCTGTTCTCTGTATCTATGAGTTTGTTTCTATTTTGTTAGTTTATTTGTTCATTAGTTTGCACACATAAGTTAAATCATAAGGTATTTGTCTTTCTCTGGACTGGCTTATTTCACTGAGCCAAACCGGTTTCGGCTGGACTGGCTTATTTCACTTAGCATAATACTCTAAAAGTATGGCCTGGCCAGCATAATACTCTAAAAGTATGGCCTGGCCGGCATGGCTTAGTGGTTGAGCGTCGACCTATGTGACCAGGAAGTCACGATTCAATTCCTGGTCTGGACACATGCCAGAGTTGTGGGCTCGATTCCCAATATGGGACATACAGGAGGCAGCCGATCAGTGATTCTCTCTCACTATTGATGTTTCTATCTCTCCCTCTCACTTTCTGTCTGAAATCAATAAAAATACATTGAAAAAACATATAAATTAAGGGATGGAACAAGATATTCATGCAAATGGAAATGAAAAAAAAACACCTGGGATAAGCAATACTTATACTAACAAAATAGACTTTAAAACGAAGTGATAGTAAGAGACAAAGAAGGACACTACCTAATTATAAAGGGAGCAATCCAACAAGAGGGTATAACCCTTGTAAACATTTATGCACCCAACATAGGAATACCTAAATAATCTTGATGGATATAAAAGGAGAGACTGACAGTAATACAGTCATAATAGGGGATTTTAACACCCCATTGACATCAATGGATAGATCTTCCAGACAGAAAATCAACAATGAAACAGCAGTCTACTCCAAATCTTATCAACCAGAGTGTAAGTGCTTTTAACATCTTGGTGTATATCCCTCCAGACTTTAAAAAAAAAATTATTTCAGGGAGAAAGGGAGAGGGAGAGAGAGATAGAAACATCAATGTTGAGAGAGAATCATATCTGTTGGGGTTCTTTTTCCTCATTTATTAAATCAGGAACATTTTTTCATGTCAGTAAAGAGTTCTGCTTTAGCCCTAGCTGGTTTGGCTCAGTGGATAGAGCGTCGGCCTGCGGACTGAAGGGTCCCAGGTTTGATTCCGGTCAAGGGCACATGATCCCCAGTAGGGGGTGTGCAGGAGGCAGCAGATCAATGATTCTCATCATTGATGTTTCTATCTCTCTCTCCCTCTCCCTTCCTCTCTGAAAACAATTTAAGAAAAAGTTCCGCTTCATCTTTTTTAACAGTACAGTATTTTATTCTTTTTTTGGCTACCCATAATTTCTTGATAAATCCCTTCTTCTAAAATATTTTATAGTTTTTCTTTGTGAAGTATACCAGGATGGACATAGTTGTAGCTACATCTAAAACTTTATACACATTCTTAATTAGTTTCTTCGATAGAAATAGAACTGCTGCTGCTGCAGTTTTTAGAAATTGAATGCACATTATAGAGACCATTGGTGGAGTATTTTTTGTTTTTTTAAGGCATCTGAGGTTTAAAGTTCATTTGGAAAGAAGGACAATAGCCCTAGCTGGTTTGGCTCAGTGAATAGAGCATTGGCCTGCAGACTGAAGGGTCCTGGGTTTGATTCCGGTCAAGGGACATGCCCGGGTTGTGGGCTCAATCCCTGGTGTGGGGTGTGCAGGAGGCAACTGACCAATGATTCTCATCGTTGATGTTTCTGTCTCTTCCTCTCTGAAATCAATAAAAAATATATTTTTTTAAAAAGAAAGGACAATATATGTGTGTTTTTTCTCAAATTTGATTATAGAAAAATTGCTGTTATTTCATCTCTTTGGTATTTCTAGATATGTGCACTGCCAACCGTGTCAGGGCGACACCAAGATCTGAAGTACATCAGCCCAGAAACAGTAAGCAGATTTCTGGAGATGGTAACTGGTTACATAAGCTACCATCTGGTCTGTTCTGTCCCTAAAATCCCCACTTCCGATTGTATTTCTTTCACTGACTGTGTTCACAGATTCCTTATTCAGCTGAAGCTGTGTTAAAGGACTTACTTTTATCTCATTCTTCTGTCATCTTCATTTTTAATTAAATGAGTGATATATAATTTTTATGAAAGGAAAAAATGAAAGAAGGCAAGAAAGGAAGCAAAGAAAGGAAAATTAAAGAAAAGAAAAAAGAAAAGGCAAAAACCCCAAAAGGAAAATAGGAAAAATCACTTCATTTGAGTGATCTTACATCCTGGTTTACATGTTACAATTTCATTTATGCCTACTAGTGCAGTAATTATTAACACTGTTCTTTCACTCTAAAAAGTGTCCCAGTGCCTGGCCAGTGTGGCTCAGTGGTTGAGCATCAACCTCTGAACCAGGAAGTCAGGATTCAATTCCTGGTCAGGGCATATGCCCAGGTTGCAGGCTTGATCCCTAGTGGGGGATGTGCAGGAGGCAGCGAATCAATAATTCTCTCTCATCATTGATGTTTCTATCTCTCCCTCTCCCTACCTCTCTAAAATCAATAAAAATACGTTTTAAATAAATAAATAGTGTCCCAGTTTGTGCAATTATTATCTGGTCACTCTACCCATAATCTTCCCACCAGAGACAACCACTAGTAATATTTTCCTGTGGCCTTTCAGATTTTATTCTGGCATATTGTTTATAATAATAGGATCATGATAAACATGTACTGTTACAATTAGCTTAGTAAGACATTGTAAACATCTTTCTATATCAATAAAAAGATTGCCCTAGCTGGTTTGGCTCAGTGGATAGAGTGTTGGCCTGCAGAGTGAAGGGTCCCGGGTTCAATCCCAGTCAAGGGCACATTCCTGAGTTGCAGGCTTGATCCCCAGTAGGGGGCGTTCAGTAGGCAGCCAATCAATGATTCTCTCATCATTGATGTTTCTATCTCTCTCTCCCTCTCCTTTCCACTCTGAATTCAATAAAAATACATTTTTTAAAAAATTGATTGACCTATATTATCTTTTAATGGTTATATAATATTCTGTTACACTGACATGTGTAATTTAATCAAACCCCTATTATTTTTTAAATTATTTTTTTTAGAGAGAGTAGAAGGGAGAGGCAGAGACAGAGAGAAACATCAATGTGAGAGACACACATTGATTGGTTGCCTCCCGCATTCACCCTGAATGGGGCCTTGACCAGAATCGAACCCAGACCCTTCAGTTTGTAGGCTGACATTATCCACTGAACCAAACTGGCCAGGGCATCAAACCCCTATTATTGAATATTTATTTGTAATATTTTGATAACTTAAAACAATACTGAGATGAATATTATTGTGCGACATATTAAGGTACTTTTCTGTTAGAAAAGAGATTGCTGAGTCAAAGTGTAATTACATTTATTTTTTAAATGTTTTTTTTTTAATTGAATTCAGAGAGGAAAGGAGAGAGATAGACAGAAACATCAATGATGAGAGAATCATTGATTGGCTGCCTCTTGCATGCCCCCTTACTGGGGATCGAGCCCACAACCAGGACATGTGTCCTTGGCTAGAATCGAACCCGGGACCCTTCAGTCGGCAGGCCGATGCTCTATCCATTGAGCCAAACCAGCTAGGGCTAAGTTAATTTTTATATGTATTGACAGTGTGAGTGTCCACATGGGGTAGGCCAGGTGATGGAAATGATGAACTAATTTATACTTCTACAACTTAAGTGTCCTCTGGGTGTCAAACTTTTTCTTCTATATTCTTTTCTAAAAGGCTTGCTTTCTTCCTTTATGTTGGAAGGTGGGGAACAATTTCCTATCTCTTGCAAAATCTGGATCTCTAGCTGCTACCTGTACCACTGCAGAAGTCTGTGTGTGTCTTCTGAAAGACTGATTCCAGCCATGCCTGCCTCAAGAATAGTAGCTTCAATATGGTTTTCCCAGTATCCTGGCAATACCAGCTATTTTGGTTCTCTAAAAAGGCCACTTTCTATTCCATTTTATGTGGGGTGGGGCTGAACCATTGCCACATTTCAAAATAGGGGAACTTTTGGAGGCTAGGCATACAGTGGAATCCTGAGTGACTAAAGGGAGTGTAAATCAGAAACTGTGAAACTGTCTCTTTTTTTCCTTCAGAGTGACAGTGAGCAGGGTATTCAATCATAGTTTCTGTGCAGGTGGCTGCCTTACTGTTGGGGAAATTCCAGGGTCTGATTGAAAAGTTTTATATCATCGATTGCCGCTATCCATATGAGTACCTCGGAGGACACATCCAGGTGAGGTTACATTGGGGACATTAGCAGGGAAAGGGTTGGAGATAGCTCTTTTTTAGAAGAGTCTGTGGACAAAGGGTTCTGTGAACTCTAGAACCAGGGCAGACATACATTTGGAGCACATCAAAGCTGTAAGTCTTCACTGCTATTCTAATTCTGTATATTTTGAGCAATTTACTTTCCCCTTCCCTCCTAGACCAGTGGTCGGCAAACTCATTAGTCAACAGAGCCAAGTATCAATAGTACAACGATTGAAATTTCTTTTGAGAGCCAAATTTTTTAAACTTAAACTTCTTCTAACGCCACTTCTTCAAAATAGACTCGCCCAGGCCAGTGGTATTTTGTGGAAGAGACACACTCAAGGAGCCAAAGAGCTGCGTGTGGCTCACGAGCCACTGTTTGCCGACCACTGTCCTGGACCAATCTCCCTCTTTTCTGTAGGAGCCAAGGGCTCTTACATGGAAATAAAAACATTCATCCAAGGACTGAGAGGCACTTTACAAACATTTTACTGCTCATAGACAGTTCTCACATTGATACTATACTTCAGGCAGTTTAGTTTTATGAGCATTTATTGAGTAACGACTACATACCAAGCTCTATGCCAGGCCCTGGGGGTAGATACAGAGATACAGTTAGGTCTCTTTGAAAGTGCTTATAGTCTAGCCTTCCTGGCCTAAATTTCCCAAGGTAGTATGGTATCCCAAGTATTTCTAAGTGTTGGTTTTACTGTCCACAGGCCCTTGAGGAAATACTTGTTAAAATTTTTCTACAGGGCGCCTTAAACTTGTTCAGTCAGGAGGAACTGTGTAACTTCTTTCTGAAGATGCCTATTGTCCCTTTGGATACCCAGAAAAGAATAATCATCGTGTTCCACTGTGAATTCTCCTCAGAGAGGGGCCCCCGAATGTGAGTATCTACACGGGGTAGGCCAGGTGATAGAAATTGAACTTGAGTTGGGACTTAAAAGGGATCCTTCCCAGATTGAATGAATGAATGCTCTCTCCTGTGGTTTGAAGAATGATAGGGAGGTAAAGAAGGGGTTTCTACAATTCAAAAGTTTGGAGCTGTGAAAGTAAAAGGATTGGGAATTAGGCACTAGTGGAGGAAAAGAGAAAGAATGGTGCTACTTAGATCTTGTTTTGCAAAGAAAATGAGATCTGGAAGTCCTTATGGAGTTAGCAATAGTCTATTCTTTCTCCCCCTCCCCATTGAGTGGCCCATGGAATCCTGACCTTACTTCTTTTCACCTCACCCATCTCTGCGTTTTCTTTAAAGGTGCCGCTCTCTGAGAGAAGAGGACAGGGCCCTGAACCAATATCCTGCATTGTACTACCCGGAGCTGTATATCCTCAAAGGGGGCTACAGAGACTTCTTTCCAGACTATACGGTAAAGGATGGAACATGTGGGCCAATGAGGGAGCCTACACTTGGGGAAGCCAACTTTAGGGTGCAACTCCAAAGGCATGCAAGGCCCTCCAAGAAGAAATTGCTGATCCTTCTTAGCTACTACCATCAGCCTCTCTATTATTCTGGGTAGGCATAATAATAGATGATCCCTTACTCTGTCCCTGACTTTTCTTTCAGGTGCTATGTGAACCACAGAGCTACTGCCCTATGCATCACCAGGACCATAAGGCAGAATTACTGAGGTGTCGAAGCCAGAGCAAAGCATGGGAAGGGAAGCGGCAGCTGCAGGAGCAGATTGCCTTACTGGTGAAGGATGTGAACCTACGATAATAGATCAGCTGCTGGCTCCTTAGGAGTCACCAAAAGATAATGTAGAAAACCTGGGCAGAAAGAGGTCAACAGGCTGCCAAACTGATGCAATCCTAATCTTGGGAACTGGTTAGATTTCAGTAGAGTTGCTGGCTGGTGGAGCTGACTCTATAAGCTGTAGCCTTGGGTTGTATTGAGATGTGTGTTGCTTCAGGGAGTGTTTGCATTCTCTTTCTAACTATAAGCCAGCCAGCTAGCTCTTTTTCTCCCTGAGCTTCCAGCTATGCAAGAGAGTTGCCCACCTTCTTTCCCTGTATTTTCCTTCTTTGTTTCCCCCTCTCACTTTTTATTAAGTGGAAAAATAAACTTTGTAGAATGAGAGATGTGATTGTGAGCCTATTCTGCTCCTAGAAGATTTATATGAGGAAGTGATCACCAAATTAGACTCTTTCAGACATAAAGGTATAACCATCTCGAATTCAGAGTTAAGACCACAGTGCTTTTCTCAAGATCAGCTAGTTGATAGAGCGTCGGCCTGCGGACTGAAGGGTCCCGGGTTCGATTCCGGCCAAGGGCACATGCCTGGGTTGCGGGCTCGATCCCCAGTGGGGAGTGTGCAGGAGGCAGCCAATCAGTGATTCTCATCGTTGATGTTTCTATCTCTCTATCCCTCTCCCTCTCTAAAATCAATAAAATATAATAAAAAAGAAAAATATTCTCAGGTAAGGTTTAACAAAACAAAAAGATTAAAAAACAAAAAAAGTTTAGACCTTGGACCATCACTATCATCTGAATTTATTTAAAATACAAATTTTTAGGTCCCATTCCAGACTTAGTAAATCAGAACCTCTGAGTTAGGGTCCAGAAACCTGAGTTTTAAAAATCTCCCTTGTAGGTGATTCTGATGGTCACCAAAGCTTGAGATCCACTGCTGTGGAATTAAAATCCTTCTGTGCATTCTTTAGCAATATTCCAGGCTTTCCTTTCCCGAAGACCATTTCCTGGTATGAGTTACACTAAAGTGTTTCCTAGACTCGGCCCTCTGGTATCTAGGCTTAGAAAATCAGATGAGTGGCATTCTCTACAGCAAGTGATAGGTTCAGTTTGGCTCAAAAGGTTCCTTGTCTATAGTCTCAATGGAGTTTACGCTTTTTCCATTTCCCAAACTCTCTTCTCCACTCCATTTCACAGCTCAAAAATACAAATGTAGATTTAATGTGGTTGGAAGTAGATATTTGCACTATATTTATGGAATAAGAGAAAATAAAGTACCAAGCAAGATTAGTTAGACTTAAGGAAGACCTTTTATTTTATTTTATTTTTAAAAATTACTTTTAGAGAGAGAAACATCAATTTGTTATTTCACTTATTTATGCATTCATTGGTTGATTCTTGTATGTGCCCTGACCAAGGACCAAACCTACAACTTTGGCAAATCATGATAAAGCTCTAACCAACTGAACTACCCAACCAGGGCAAGGAAGACCTTTTAAATGGCATTCTTCATCAATGTCCCAGGTTTTCCCTTCTTAGAGTTTTTTAAGGTGAGTAGGCTTTTGTCTGCTTAATGAGATACAGCCCTAGTTAAAAGTAAGCAGGTGGAAGTAGGGCTGGACTGATTTTTTTCAAGGTTTACTAATGCTTGTCTGGAGTGTAGTGTGCATGCCTCACAGCAGAGGGCACTGTTGTATTCTCTAAGCCAGCCACTGGAGCCTGCATCCTTCACTCCTAACAAATGCCTGTCTGTCCAGAGGGAAAATACCTCTCTGGTCTCCCTGAGCCCTTGAGCTCAGAGCTAGAAGAGGTGAAGGAAAAAAAAGGAGAGAAAAGCTGCTGCCTCACCCCACACACTTACCCCCACCAAGCAAGAACTCTTGGTAGCCCAAGGAGGAAATTGCTTGAAGCACCTCCACTTTCAATTGTGAGGAGGGGCCCCTGACTCGTTACCTACCCTAGTGGGTTATTTCCTGATAGTTATTCCCAGAAAGGTGGAACCAAGCCCCCACCTGTGAAGAGACTGGTACCCATGTGTTCACATTTCAGTAATCTTAATAATTGGAAATTCTGAGTTACAAAACAAAAAAACTAGGGCTTAATTATCTACTTTGTGAAAAATTATGTTTGCCTAAAAGGCAACATTTTCCCATGTAATTTTTATTTGTTTATTCTATTTATTTTTAGAGAGGAAGGGGGAGAGAGAAAGATCGACATGAGAGCAAAACATCTACCTGCTGCCTCCTGCACGTGCCCCAATGGGGAATTGAACCTACAACCCAGGCCTGTGCCCTGTGCCCTGACCAAGAATCAAACCAGTGACTTTTCAGTGCACGGGACAATACCCAACCAACTGAGCCACACCAGCCAGGATCCATATAAATTTTGTAACATCCTCCTGCTGTATAGGTACTATATGGTTTGATTCATGCTATTTTCAGGAGGTACTTATTGCACGCAAGATGTTTTTATGAACTTGTGTATATGTAAACTAATTTTCACAGTAATTCTGAGGCAGGTACTGATTATTATGATTATTATGTTTTATAGGTAAAGAAATTATTTTAAGATCACACAGCTAGTGAATGATGAAGTTGGGATTTGAACCCAGTCAGTACGGCTCCAGAGTCTGTACCTTAATGGATTTTCATCCAAGAACAGATCCTCATCAAAGAACAAAGTGCCTTTCTAGAGTTGGCATTGTGTAGCATGTTAAATATGTAAGCCTCAATTGTAGGTTCTTGAGAAGTCAGGGCCATAAGGATTGTTTAGGCTTGCAAGGCTAAGAGCAGACACTATGACCCTGGCCCCTAGACCTCAGCACAAGGCTATTTAGGGGGTTAGCTTTGCACTATTATCCTTGCACAGCTAGTATTCATCATGAAGTCAAGCAAAAAAGCATGGAAAATTTTGGGCTAAAAACTGCTTCTGGTTGTCAATCTCAACCTAGGACCTGGCTGACCTCTGCCATTAAAAAGGGAGGAGCAGCCCTGGCTGGCGTTGCTCAGTGGTTAGAGTGTTGGCCTATGCACCGATGGGTTGTGGGTTTGATTCCCGGACAAGGGCTTGTACCTGGGTTGCACATCCAATCCCTGCCCCCAGTCGGGGTGTGTGTGTGGGAGGCAACCAATCCATTTGTCTCTGTCACATCAGCGTTTCTCCCTCTCCTCTCTCTCTCTCCCCCGCCTCCCTCCCACTCTCTCTCAAAATCAATGGGAAAACTAAAGGGAGGAGCAGCCTGGTCCATGTGGTTCAGTTGCTTGAGCATCGTCCTCTGCACTGAGAGGTCGCTGGTTTCGATTCCCAATCAGGGCACATACCCGGGTTGGAGGCTCAATCCCCAGTAGGGGACGTGCAGGAGGCAGCCCATCAATGTTTCTCTCTCTCTCTCAAAAAAAGGAGCCTTTCTCTTTCCTTCTCAGGGGTATAAAGTGGGAGACATATAGGATTCTCTTTCAGGCAAGTGTTAAGGAAACACCAATTCCTTTATTTTTTTTAAATATATTTTTATTGATTTCAGAGAGGAATGAAGAGCGGGGGAGAGAGAGAGAAACATCCATGATGAGAGAGAATCATTGATCGGCTGCCTCCTGCAAGTGGGGGTCAAGCCCACAACCCAGGCATGTGCCCTTGACTAGAATCGAACCTGGGACCTTTCAGTTCACAGGCCAACACTCTATCCACTGAGCCAAACCAGCTAGGGCAACACCAATTCCTTTAAACGTACATATATCTGGAGTTGTTAATTCTGAGTACCAGAGATATTCAGATATGACACAAGCCTGGCCCTCTAAAAAACTGACAAGGTAGAAAATTATTTTTGTTTCCATCCCTGGCTCACTAGTATATTCAGCAAAAGGAAGAATTGTGTGTAGTCTCCAGCTCCAAAGCAGCAAGTTTGGTGATGGGGGCTGGTCGAGTTCACAGGTGTTTAATTTCTGCATGCCGCTTGGGATGATGCCGCTTTTAAAAATATTTTTATTGATTTTTAGGGAAGAGAGAGGAAGGAAGAGGGAGAGATAGAAACATCAGTGATGAGAGAGAATCATTGATTGGCTGCCTCCTGCACACCCTTTACTGGGAATGCAGCCTGCAACCTGGGCATGTGCCCTTGACTGGAATCGAACCCAGGACCCTTAAGTCCACAGGCCAACGCTCTATCCACTGAGCAAACCAGCTAGGGCAGGATGATACCACTTTACTCAGTGCTTGGTATGTGTCAGGCACTGTGTTAAACCTTTTATTCAATATATACTATTTAATCCTCAGAATTGTTACACATATGAAGTAGATACTGTTATTAATTTTACAGATGAAAAAACTGAAGCACAGAAAAATCAAATGACTGCTCAAGTCACCCAGCATGTGTTAGAAATGTCATTTGAACCTAGGCAGTCTGTAAAGCTTGTGCTCTTAGCTATTCACTATATTGCTAATATCCTGGGTTAGGATATCAGCAGGAATTAAAGCTTAATAGTGAGTGAGAGAGGACTTGATAGAAAGCAGAAAACCAAGATTATAAGTGAAAGTGGAGTTAAAGTACAGGGTCTTTGGACCTTGGAGCCCCAATCAGTGGGTTGCAATTCCTCCCAGGGCAGGGTTTGTGTCTGAATAATTTTTGCATCTGGCACAAAGCTGGACCCATAATCTGTCTCAAAAGATACTGGATTGAATGATGGCTGAGTAACATCATCTTTGTAGAAAGGACTGTCTCATTTGTCATTATCCACAGGGTTCCCAACGGCAATGCTCTTTAGCAGGTGTTGGCAGTCACAGAGGACATGTTTGGTGGGGAGAAGGGTATGCTAGAAGAGTGTTTAATATTAGTCTTGGAGTCACATTTATTTGTAGAGGCTTCCTCAACCCTCCCCTAGTTTGGTTATCAGTCCTCATTAAAGGCCCAATGGTGTCAGGCTCTCCACCACCACCCCAGCCCCACCGGTGCCCAGAAATATGCTCCAGGCATCTCATTTACTCTCACAAAAAGCCTGGCCTCTTGCAGGTAGAACTGGGCATTGCTCTTAGCCCACCTGTTTGACCTTGTTCCTGCCTTCCTGGTCTATTCCATGGGGATAGCATTGAGGAGACGCTTTCAGTAGGCACCCCGAACAAATGCCTTTTCCCAACCTACCCCCCTACCCCCAACTTGATTTGGCTTTATTGCTGAAGGAGAGGGACAGCAGAGGTGATGCCCCTTGACCACACCACATCTTTGTTGATTTGTAGGTCCCGGCCTAAAATTGTTACCTTTTGTTTTGTAAATTCTGTTCTGAGACTGTTGCCAGAGTGGGGGCTATAATAGGCTCCCCAGCTACAGTTTTCTAACCTTAATGGAGGGGAGGGCTTGGGAAAGGTACATTAAAGGTAGGCCACCCTGAGGGAAAACAGGCCTTGTACAAAAGCTGAGTAGCCAGATGTTCACTTTCACAATTCTGTAAGACTGGCAAGGCAGATATAGATTAAAAAGAAGCACAAACTCCATTTAAAGTGCATTACAGCTCAGGAACCAGCTCCCCCTGGGCAGGAGAAGGGAGGAAAGGGCACAAGAGGCCACATCAGTCTCTCTCCTTATCTAGGGCCACATGTCTCTCTCCTAGCTTTGTGAAGGGTGATTTACACCCCTGGCTGGAATGACTCTCTTTCTGTGCTGATTACATTGGCAAATGCCCCCCAGAGGCCACAGCAGGATGGCCATATTCAGAAGCAGCAGCCAATAAATCTCAGAGGTTTATGTTGTGCTGCTCAGTACCCTCCTTTCTGGCCCTTCGCCAGGTGGACTGTGGCAGTGAGACGGCTTGGTTAGAGGGTTAGAGGATGAAACCCTCTACTTCCTTTCATCACCCTCTTTTTCTCTTGAAGCACTGCTTAGTTCTCAGTCATCAGGTCCTTCTGCCTCTATATTTGTGCTGGGAGCAGGTGGGAATCCACCCTAGGCCAATGAGTACCTTTGCATCTATAGATGGAAATCCTGGGCTCTGGCACAGCTGTTACTACCTCGCTGCTTAATCTTGGGAGAGCAGCTTGCTCTCTGAAACATCATCTGAAAGTGATGAGGCACCTAAATGGTCTCTCCAGCCACCTTCCTCAGTGATCTTGTCTTTCTTCCAGGGAAATCTCTGCTATTTAGCCTGAGAGGGGTTTAATCCTTCCATCCTCCCTCATGACTCTGAGAGGGCTGAAAGAGTCTAGTCTGGCAAAGATCCTGGGATCTGGGACCAGATCTGCTCCCTGTCCGGGACCCATCTTTGCAGAATCTTGGGGTTAAAAACAATGACCGAATCTTATCCTTGAAGATACTTAATGAGGGAAAAATGAAATCATAGATGTGCAAATTCTAAGAAAAATATACTAGAAATGCAAATGTCCTAGTGCTGGTGTGTTCAAGTTTTGTTACAAGATTTCATTTGTGTTCGTTATTCCTTGGTGGTAGTAGGGGGTGGTGGTGAGAAATGGTGCTTTTTTGGGATAGCTATTGGGAACCCCCCAGATGGTGAGTCTCAGCGGCAGCTTCCCCAATATCTCCACGATCTTCCACGCCCCTCCCGCTCCCGCTCCCAGGGCACTCGCCCGCTGCTCCCACCCCAGCGTTTTCTCCGTCCGGAGAAAGAAGAGGCGCGTTTGTCCGCTTCGGAGTTGGAGGGCGGCGCCCAGGACCCTGGTGGGAGAGTTGGCGCCTTGCGCGCGGGGAGGGGCGGGAGACAGCGGTGGGAGGCGCCGGCGAGGGGCCCCCAGCTCCCTGAGCTCCAGTGCGAGGAGTGAAGGGAGCGTGGCGCCGGCACCGGCAGAGCAGCCCAGGGGCGAACGCCGCCCCGCGCACCGCACCGTGGCCATGGCGCGCCGCGCGAACCTGCTATCGGCGCTGTCTGTCCTACTGCTGCTGCCGCTGCTCGGAGCCGGTGAGTGTCCCCTGTGCCTTACAGGACCCTCCCGGCCAGAGTGTTAGGAGGAGGAGAGAGAAGGGGAGTGTGTAGGTGGAGCGCTGTCAGCACTGCCCAGAGAGGACTCTCACGGCACCGCCACCTGTCCCGGGTATCGGTTCCTCCGAGCCTGGGGAACTAGAGGTGGTCCCCAGGGGGCCAGGAAGGGGCTGGGTCCCATGCCTAATAAAGGGTCTGAACTGTTGTAGATTGAGTTGCATGCAATGACCAGAACACCCAGGCATCTGCTAGCGCCGGTTCTCCTCTTCCTCTTTTGTGGTACATTTGCGCCGTCACGGAACAACCACAACTTCCACAACACCATCTCTGGCTGGTGGGGAAACTCCATTTGCTCCACGTGGGCATCATCTCTTCCATCCCCTGCAAGGACTGGGGAAGTGGACACTAGGTACAGATGATGAGAAGTTTTGGTTAGAAGTGACTTGTCACAAACTAGGGTTGTAAACTGCTGCTAACATCGTTATTTAGTTGTATTGCTGAGAATATTGCTCACCACCAACCGACGCCCCTTAAAGATGTACTTTCTGTTATTATTTTAATTAGAGGAGAAAACTGGCTCTTGGGCAAAATGGCCTTTCCCTGCAATCTATCAACACAGTGCCTTTCCCTATTATAGATACGCAATAGGTGTTTTGTGGAATGTGTAGATCAAGGCCTGGTTTTAGAACCATGCCATTGCCCTAAGGAAGGGCAGCTTGGGATCCCAGGGCCTTTGTGTGGGATGGGTGCTTGGAATCTCATTTCGGGGTTCCTGCCCAGAGCCTGAGTGGAGGGAATACTGAGGCAGGGACCGCACATGGACTGGTGACCTCTGTCCACAAGGTGAGTATAGAGAATTGCAATCTTGGCTGCAAGGCAGATATGGAAGGAAGGAGGGAAAGGACTAGTTTGTCCAAACTGACCATTAGTAAATCAGGGCAGTAAGAAATCACTAATATGATTTGACTGCCCAGGAAATTTCACTAACCCTAACAGTATGGCTGCATGTGAGGATCAAGGGTAAACACTGAACACCTTGCCCCCACCCTCTGTTGAGCTTCAATGTCCCTAAATGCACCATTGCCCAAACTTGGTGAACTATCAGCTAAGGAATCAGAGATGTTTACTTTTGAAAATTGTTACAACTCGATATTTAGTCCAGTTGAAGCAATGAGACTTGGACCTGCTATATTTCTTTCAGCAAACAATTACTGGGTACCTACCAGAACATTCAGCATTTCTCAGGCTATTTAAATTCAGGTCCCACTTTTGGTAAAGATAAAAATCTCGTGCCTTTCTTAAATATATTTTGAAACTTAAAAAGCTGTTTTTTCATCTTCCACATATAAAATGATCAAATATGTTTTTTTTGAACTACACATTTCTTTGAAAATTTTGATATACCACTAAAAGAGGCCTAACTTCTCTCTTCTTCCACTCCTCCATTGAGAAATTCTGGTTTAATTCAATCCCTTCATCTGTGAAACTAAGATCCAAAAAGTAAATTAAATGGTCCTATATAGGGCTGGGACTAAAGTGAGGTGAGTGAAGGGGGTGCCCAGAAACTCAGTAGTGAAGATAAAGAATATTTCAATGCAATATTTAAAAAAATAAAAACGCCAAAAAAAATCCATGATGAACAAAATATTGAAATTTTAAATAAAAAGACTAACAGTGTCATGCTGAGGCATATTGAAGGTTTAAGCCAAAGGAAAATCAGTAATATTTTTATGCACTGGATATAGCACCAATTCTTAAGCTATAAGGTGCATATTACTTTCCAGTGAACTTGCTAAAATTTGGATTCCCACCCTGGCCAGGTTGCTCAGTTGGTTGGAGTGTTGTCTCCTACATCAAAAGGTTGCGGGTGTTTTTTTCCAGGGGCTAGGGGATTGGGTTTGATTCCCTGTCAAGGGATATACTGAAGTGTAGATTCGATTCCAGTTGGGATGGGTATGATGGCAATCAATCGATGTTTCTCCCTCTCTTTCTGTTCCTCTCTCTAAAAGTCAATAAACATATTCTCGGATGAGGATAAAAAAATTAGAAAAAATTCAGATTCCCAGGCTTTATCACTAGAGATTCTGATTCAGTAATTCTGGGATGGGGCTCAGAAATTTGCATTTTAATAAGTAATTAAATGATTTTCATATGATTGGAAGAGGAAGTTGGACTAATTAAACTCTGAGGCCCCTCCTAATTTTGAGATTCTGATTGTAAGTAGAGGGAAGGGACCCAGAAAGTTATAGAGGTGGCTCACAGACTGTCTCTGTTATCTGATTATTTCTTAAACTAGAGGCCCGGTGCACAAATTCGTGCACATTGAAAGGAAATTAATTAGAAGAAATATTTTAATATTGCTATTCGCCCTTTCTCTATAATAGAAGTGTCAACCAAATTCACGATCAACAATGACAGATGGAAACACAGGCGTGTGATTACACCAGTGAGAGCTTTATATGTATTGCGCATGAGTGAGTCAACTTAGCCTCTTACATATATAGATAAACTTGCTTAATTAGACCTGCTTTCTGATGTAGCTAAACTTTTTCCAGCCCAGTGAAGCACTCCAAATTCTATTTCAGGTACTTGTCAGCAACACAGCAGTAAATATCAACATGAAGCAGATTATTATTGTAGATCATGCAAGGAGAACAAAGGGTAAAACATTTAACTGCGCAGTGTTTGACTATATTCTGCGCAGTGAGAAAACCTGAAGTCATTTTCAAGGTCCATCGTTTCTTCTTTTCAGTCAGGTCAAATTTCTAAGCTTTCTAAATCTCCATTTTCTGGCTAATGAAAAGAAAATAGGATTCCACCACGTCTCTTATCTTCCTACTTCAGGACTTCTTTGAGGATCAAATGAGATGAGGCACGGGTGAGCCTGGCCCCGGGTCCGGGTGAGGCCGTGGGCCCCTGGATCCGGGTGAGCCTGGGTCCCTGGATCCGGGTGAGCCTGGGTCCCGGGTCTGGGTGAGGCCGTGGGCCCCTGGATCCGGGCAGCCTGGGTCCCGGGTCTGGGTGAGGCCGTGGGCCCCTGGATCCGGGCGAGCCTGGCCCCGGGTCCGGGTGTGGCCGTGGGCCCCTGGATCCGGGTGAGCCTGGGTCCCGGGTCCGGGTGAGGCCGCGGGCCCCTGGATCCGGGTGAGCCTGGGTCCCGGGTCCGGGTGAGGCCGCGGGCCCCTGGATCCGGGTGAGCCTGGCCCCGGGTCCGGGTGAGGCTGCGGGCCCCTGGATCCGGGTGAGCCTGGCCCCGGGTCCGGGTGAGGCCGCGGGCCCCTGGATCCGGGTGAGCCTGGCCCCGGGTCCGGGTGAGGCCGCGGGCCCCTGGATCCGGGTGAGCCTGGCCCCGGGTCCGGGTGAGGCCGCGGGCCCCTGGATCCGGGTGAGCCTGGCCCCGGGTCCGGGTGAGGCCGCGGGCCCCTGGATCCGGGTGAGCCTGGCCCCGGGTCCGGGTGAGGCCGTGGGCCCCTGGATCCGGGTGAGCCTGGCCCCGGGTCTGGGTGAGGCTGTGGGCCCCTGGATCTGGGTGAGCCTGGGTCCCTGGATCCGGGTGAGCCTGGGTCCCGGGTCCGGGTGAGGCCGTGGGCCCCTGGATCCGGGTGAGCCTGGCCCCGGGTCCGGGTGAGGCCGTGGGCCCCTGGATCCGGGTGAGCCTGGCCTCGGGTCCGGGTGAGGCCGTGGGCCCCTGGATCTGGGTGAGCCTGGGTCCCGGGTCCGGGTGAGGCCGTGGGCCCCTGGATCCGGGTGAGCCCGGGTCCCGGGTCCGGGTGAGGCCGTGGGCCCCTGGATCCGGGTGAGCCTGGGTCCCGGGTCCGGGTGAGGCCGTGGGCCCCTGGATCCGGGTGAGCCTGGCCCCGGGTCCGGGTGAGGCCGTGGGCCCCTGGATCCGGGTGAAGCAGTGCCCCTGGGTCCGGCCGAGACCAAACCAGAGGGAGTCGGACCTGCATTACCACCATTTGTCCACCATCCAGAGCTGAGGGGTCAGTGCCAACATGTACTCATAGGGAACTGGTGGACATTGATATTGGGTCTCAAAAGAACTGTTGGTCCAGAAAGAAACTCACTACAGACTGATTCATTTGCCTGTCAGCATAACTATTATTGCTCGTCGCACATTCAATTCTTATAAGTATATCTCTAGGGACACATGATTTCGCTCATCTAGGGGAAATGATGAACAACATAGACTGATGAACAAGAACAGAACCAGAAACAAGGAGGCATCGATCGGACTATCGGGCCTCAGAGGGAGGATAGGGGAGGGTGAGGGGAGGGGGGAGAGTTCAACCAAAGGTCTTGTGTGCATGCATATGAGCCTAACCAATGCTTAAGTTCAACAGAGGGTTGGGGCATCCAAGGGGAGGGGTGTGGGATGGGAATGGGGGGATGAGGACAAATATGTGACACCTTAATCAATAAAGAAATTAAAAATAAATAAATAAATAAAAAATAAATAAAAAAAAATAAAAAGAGATGAGGCACGGGAAAACGAAAACACTGCACAAATATTTGGTTACAGTGTAAAATGTTTCCACTTGGATGTTTCTGGGCTGAAGAAACTGCAAGGAGGCTAGTTGCTAGGGAGAGGAAGCCGGGCATTGCTATGTGACATTACCCAGACGGTCAGACACTTAGCATATTGGCCAGCCTTTTATATATATAGACAGTAGGAACTCACAAAGAATAAGCACTGGTGATAGAGTAGTGTTAAGATAAACATGTAAGCCCTGGCCAGTGTGGCTCAGTGGTTGGAGCATCATCCTCGGACCAAAGGGTCTCAGGTTCAATTCCCGGTCAAGGGCACTTACCTCAGTTGTGGGTTTGATCCCTAAACCCAGTTGGGGTGTGTGCGGGAGGCAACCAATGTGTCTCTCTCATGTCAATGTTTCTCTCTCTCTCACTCCACCCCCTCCTCCCTCCTTCCCACTCTGTCTGAAAATCAATGGAGAAAATATCTGAGGGTGAGGATTAACAACAACAACAAAAAAGATCAACATGGAATTCTAGAGGGAGAGATAATAAAAAAAAATCAAGTGGTGATAAGTGCTATGCAGAGAATTGAAGTAACAATATGTTAGAATAGCTAGGGGGTTATTTTACATTGGTTGGTCGTGGATGGCCTTTCTGAGATGACATTTAAACTGCAAACTGGTCCTGGCTGGTGTGGTTCAGTTGGTTGAGCATCATCTAATGTACCAAGTGGTTGCCGGTTTGATTCCCAGTTAGGGCACATACCTGGGTTGCAGTCTTGATTCCCGTGTGGGGTGTGCAGGAGGCAGCCGATCAATGATTCTTTCTCACCATTGATGTTTCTATCTCTCTCTCCCTCTCCCTTCCTCTCTGAAATCAATAAAAATATATTTTAAACCCCCACAAATGTTCTTATTTAAAAAGAAATGAAGATGCTGGTTTCCTTGAAGGGATGATGACTGGCAGAGGGCTTCTGGGATACTGGTAATGTTCTGGTCCTTTACCTGGGGTCTGATCACACAGGTGTATTCCGTTTGAAATTCATTAAACTGTACTTTTTTTATGCGCTTTTCTGTATGTTGTGCTTCAATAAAAATTTTATTACCAAACATGATATACAAATGGCTACAATGAAAATATGGTCAGTCAACATCATTAGTTATTAGGGAAATGCAAATGAAAACCACAATAGAAACCACTTCATCCACATTAGGATAGCTATTTAAAAAAAAAAAAAATAGCAAGAGTTGGCAAGTATATGGAGAAATTGGAACCCTTGTATATTACTAGTGGGAATGTAAAATGGTGCAGCCACTATGGAAAATAATTTGGCAGTTTCCCAAAAAGTTAAATATAGAATTACCATATGATCCAGCTATCCACTCCTAGGTATACACCCCAAAGAACTGAATACAAGTTCAAGCAAATACTTGTACAGGAATGTTTACAGCAGTGCTATTCAAAGTAACCAAAAGGAAACAACCCAAATGTCCATCAACTGATGTATGGATAAACAAAATGTCATATATCCATACAATGAAGTATTATTCATCCATATAAAAGAATGAAGTAGTAATACATGCTACAATGTGGATGAACCTCAAAAACAGGGTGTTAGGTGAAAGAAGCCAGATATAAGAGATTAAATATTTCATCCCATTTACATAAAATATCTAGGAAAATCTGTAGAGACAGAAAGCAGTTTAGTGGTTGCCAGAGACTAGGAGCAAGGTAGAATGGTGTAATTAATGGGTGTGGGTTTCCTTTTGAGGTGATAGAAATACTGAAATTAGATGGAGGTGATGGTTAGACTAATCATGAATTTAAATGCCACTTAATTGTACCCTTTAAGATGGTTAATTTTATGTTGCATGAATTTTACTTCAGTAAAAATCCAACTTAAAATTTTCATTAAAAAGAGATGGCTGCAACAACAAAAGAGTAATTGTGTGAGGTGAAGGATATGTTAACCTTATTGTAATCACTTCACAGTATATATGTGTATCAAATCACATTGTACACCTAAAACACACTAGTGTTATATATCAATTAAATCTCAATAAAGCTGGAAAGGGTGGGTGAGTGGTTTAGGAGAATGAATGTGGAAGATTGAGTCAGGGAGACCAATAAGAAGTCTCGGCAGTAGTTCAGACAAGATTTAATGTTGACTAGAGCAAAGGAGGTAGTAATTGCTGTGGAGAGAAGTGGACAGACTCCAGATATGTTGTGGAGTTGACAGGGTTTATTGGATTGAAGATAGGTTGTGAAGGAAAGAAGAATTAAGAATACTCCTAGATATTTTGCCTTGAAAATCGGGGTATGATGATGTTCTGTTATCCCTTGATAGGGACCCTAAGTTCCAGAATGCAGGGGCTTCCTCCAGAGCTCACTGTAACCAATGTTGGTATTCCTGAGTCAGTGACAGAGTCAGCAAAAGCTCCCCATCCTAACCTCAACCAGTTTCCACTATAAGATATTTTAAGTGACTCAGAATTATTGCTAACTCTCATTTAGCATGTCCTTTACCCATTCTCAACTCTCTGGTTATGATGCTAGTCCTACCCATGACATAGCTCTGCCCAGAGCTGCCCTCCCTATGCCTGACAGGATTATGTTTAAACATCTGTCCTCCTTCCCCTCTCAGGAGGCTGAGCAGCCTTTCTTCAGACTCCCACCTCTTACTGGGCCTGATCTATTCTCTACTTCTGCTGGGCTGTCTTCTCCCCACATTTATTTCTGAAGGCCTTTTGTGCCACCCAATACTTTCCTGCCCAGAGCTTCACCTGAATTTCCCCACCTTACCCGAGGACTTGGTACTCCCAGGCAGCTACTCTGACTTATGTGAGCCTCACCTGGTATCTCTCCCTCCACAGGGGACCCCCTCCCCACAGAGGGCCGGCTCATGAACAGCTGTATCCAGGCCAGGAGGAAATGCCAGGCCAATCCCACTTGCAATGCTGCTTACCACCACCTGAGTTCCTGCACTTCTAGTGTAAGCACCCCGTCACCAGCAGAGGAGCCTTCAGTTTCTTTGGACTGCTTGGAGGCAGCACAGCACCTCAGGAACAGCTCTCTGATGAGTTGCACATGTCACCGGCGCATGAAGAACCAAACTGCCTGCCTGGACATCTACTGGACTGTTCACCCTGCCCGCAGCCTTGGTGAGGTCCCCATCCTAGAGTGGACTAAGCTAGAGAAGATGGCTCTAGGGGGTTGCTTTTTAATCCTTCAGTATATGAGCCACTTGGTAGATTCTGAGAGGGATGTGACATCAGTAAGAAGTGGAGGGAGGAATTGGCAGTATCCTTTTGGGTCTCCCAACATTACCGTCTCACTTCCCACTTTCTTACCTGACAACATGTAGCTGCCTCTTGGCAGAGGCCTGAACCAGGCTGAGGTCCAACCTGAGGAGCTGCTGGAACAGAAGAGTTTGGAGAGGAGGTAGAGGAAAATGGTCTTAACCCATAAACAAGCTCCAAATACAATGTAATCCATAAATTCAGAGACTGGGAGGCAGTGTGCTGGTCCAGCCTTCAACAGAAAGGATACTCATTCCAGGCAGGAGATGGTAAAAGAGAGAATGTGTTTGAGGAGCCAAAGAGAAGAGCTTCCTCTGACTCTGTGTTAGTCAGTTTTTACTGGACCATGCCGTAGTAACAAAGGTTTAGTTCTTACTCATGTTCCATGTTGGCTGTTCCATGTGTTCCCTTCATTTTGGGATCCAGGCTGAAGTTACAGCCTCTATCTGGGATGTTCCCTTCTTATAGCAAAGGGAAATGAACAATGGCAGGACCATGTGATGGCTTTAAAAGCTCCTGCTCAGATGTTATATATAAAATACTTCTGCTCACATTTCATTGATAAAGTTAATCACATGGCAGGCACGCCTGACATCACAGGGAGACATTGAAAATCACATGCCAATAAGTGAGGATATATAATCTTACAGTGAGGGCAAAGTTAACTGGAAATAATAATAGTCTCCATAGTCCACCACTTGGTCAAAATATTCATTTTCCTCTCTTCCACAAGCAAAATATACTTATACACATCTTAGGAAGATGCCCTAAGAGTTTTATCCAAGCATGACATCAGGCTTAAAGTCCAGGATCTTGTGATTATTTCTATATCAGGTCTGAGTATGGCTCCTCTTGATTCAGAAAATTATGGACTAAAAAGACAAGTCATCTGCCTCCCATATATACTCAATGCATAATAATGGAACAGGGGCAGGAAAATCAGAACAAGCGTTGTCAGTAAGAAAGAAGAGGGATAGGAGTCATGCAGCAGACATTGATTCATAGAGACTCTGAAGTCCTGCTAGACAAATGTCACAGGGCCATCTTCCTGGGGAACTGGGGTTGTTCTTGCTCCATGGGAGAGTTGCTCTATTCATTGTCCTCTAGCTCTCTGGGAGGTCCTTCCTTTCCTGTTACAGTAAGTCCTCACTTAATATCATCGATAGATTCTTGGAAACTTCGACTTTAAGTGAAGCGACATAGAATGAAACCAATTTTCTCAGAGGCTAATTGACATAAACAAGAGTTAAGTTCCTATGGCATATTTCTGGCCTCAAAACATCCCCAAACTTCTAAATAAAGACCCAAACATTTCTGATATTAACCATTGAAATAAATGTGAGCTATGCACACATGTAAGAAAGACTAATAAAAACAAGTAAGAAAATTTATTCCAGTTCAGGGTCGTGGGTGACCAGAGCCTATCTTGGCAGCTCAGGGTGCAAGGTGGGAACCCACCCTGGACAGGAGGCCCTTCTGTCAAAGGGCCACTCATACCCACAGCCACACTCACTCAGATGAGACAATGTCCACAGGCTGGTTCACCTAACATGCGCATATTTGCGAGGCGGGGAGGAAACTGGAGTGCCTAGAGAAAACCCATGCAGACATGGGGAGATGTGCAAACTCCACACAGACCGTTGCTCTGTGGGGAATCAATTTTTTTCCCCTCACCAACGTTATAATGAAAGAACGTAGAACTAAATGACATAATTCAAAGACCTGCTGTGTTTTCTTTGGTCACATCTGAAAAGGGCTGGAGAGAGAACCCGACTGAGCAGCATTCTCAGCCTGCTTCTTATCTGAGGAATGTTGGGGCATTTTAAGTCTCAAATAGGCACAGTCTCTTTTAATCCAAATTGGTGACTCTTAGTAGTTCAACTCTTTCAAAATATAATTTCTTTTTATACTTTGATTTCTGTCACCTCCTGTGCCAGTAGTGGCCTTTCCTATAATTATTTTCAAGACCTCCATCTCTTTCTAGACTGAATTAGAGATACCTTGCCCTTATCAGGCTTCTGTGGGAGAGCAATTACCTTATTCTTTTTTCCCTAAGTTCCATTTGTCCAACTGGCAGGATTTAGGATACCATCTCAATCAATGAGAGATCTCCACAAAGGGCATGATAACCACAAACTTGATTTGGTTTTTGCTCCAAGGCTGAGTTATAACAGACTCTATTACTCAAAGCATTTTTCTTATATATATATATATATATTTTTTTATTGATTTCAGAGGGGAAGGGAGAGGGAGAAAGAGAGAGAGACATCAATGATGAGAGAGAATCATTGATTGGCTGCCTCCTGCACGCCCCCACTGGGGATTGAGCTCGAAACCTGGGCATGTGCCCTTGACCGAGGTCGAACCTGGGACCCTTCAGTCTGCAGGCCAACACTCTATCCACCGAGCCAAACCGGCTAGGGCAGTGGTAGGTAAACCGCAGCTCGCGAGCCACATGCAGCTCTTTGGCCCCTTGAGTGTGGCTCTTCCACAAAATACCACGGCCTGGGGGAGTCTATTTTGAAGAAGTGGCATTAGAAGAAGTTTAAGTTTAAAAAATTTGGCTCTCAAAAGAAATTTCAATCGTTGTGCTATTGATATTTGGCTCTGTTGACTAATGAGTTTGCCGACCACTGGGCTAGGGCACTCAAAGCATTTTTCAGTTTTATCTTTTACCATTTGAATATGAGAAGCAGTTGCAACTCTTAATCCTGTAAGTCCTGGAATTCCTGGATTCTCCCTTTTCTGTTTCTTTTCTATTTGCAAACTGGCCAGTTCTTTTCTGAGCTTATATCTTCCTTCGAGTTCCTTGCCAAATGCAGCCAATAGCAATGAAGACATACTACTAACCTTCTGTTTCTCAGCTTCTCCCCTTAAAGTATGAGTTCATTAGTATGTCATCTTTCTTCCAAGTTCACCACCCTGTTCAGTCCCAAAGTCAATGCCATATATTAGACTTTTGTTGTTGTTCCTGCAGCACTCCACTTCTTACCAATTGCATTTTTAGTAAGACTTTGCTAGGTTGTGCTGCAGTAACAACTAACCAACCTCAAAATCTCTGGCTTTCAACAACAAAAATATATTTCTTGCTCATGTTACACACCTGCTGCAGGCTTCCATGAGTTGCTCTACCTGTCTTCTTTATTCAGGGATACAGGCTGATAGAGGTAAGAGAGCAACAGCAGAACCAGGAAATGGTTCTTAAAACTTTTGCTCAGATGGATGTGATTTATGAAACTTCATCTCACAATGCACAGGCCAAAGCAAATCACATGGCCAAGCCTGGCAGTGGGGTAGGGGTCTGAATGTTACATGGCGACAGGTGGGGATCTATAATCTTCCCACAGGGTGGGTAGCAAATAAATGGAAACAGTAATACAATTTATCACACTCTCTGATTCCTGCTTTTCACTCCTCATCTTAATCCTTCTGTTTCAGAACTTCCCCTGAGACTTTCCTTGGATCCTTTTGCCTCCCTTTTCCCCTTAGAAGCATGAGGTCTTTCCATGTATTCAAACTGTCCTCTCCTGTTTAGCTGACATCATCCATATTCCTCATTTCCTAAAGATGCATTCATAGAGGTTTATTGGGTGTCAAACCTGCAAGCTCATCTCTCTTCCAGCAAGATTTATTAACCAACATTTATTGAGTACCTACCATGTATATGAACTATGCAATGATTGGATAAAACCCAGTAAGCCCCCTTAAGGAGCCCACAGCCCCATGGGGGTACTGTGAGAGACGTGTTTCCTTCGAGATCATTGTTTCTTCCATCTATGCTTTTCTCCCTCAGGTTCACTTTGGGACCTGGCCTCACTTCCATCTCCTCAGCATGCAGTGCTTCCATAGCCAAGTGGTCAGGCCTGGAACAGAGTCTACCACTGCCCCTTCTTCAATAGGAAGAGAAAACAAGACAGAGTACTGTTGCCTGCTCATGGACTCTCAGAAATATGTCTAGTGCTTAGGAGCAGAGATTCTGCAATCAGCTAGTCTAGGTTTGAAATCCCAGCTCCACTTTTTAGCTTATGTGAGCCTGAGCAAGTGACTTAACTTCTCTTATCCTGTTTCTTCTTACCTACCCAAAGGCTTCTTAGGAGATCAAATATATATAGAATATATGTACAGGATGTCCCCCAAAAATGTATACACACTTTAACAGCTGATAGCTCAATTGATGTTTCTTTTCAGATTTAACCCATTGGAATTAATAATGGATTAAAAGTGTGTATATATTTAGGGGGACCCCACCCTGTATATATAGAGTGTCACTTAGACTATAGTGTCCAGCACACAATGTGCTCAACATGGTACCTTTACTATTCTTATTCTTAATAAACCTAGTTTATTCATGGCCCTGCTTTTTCTCTCTTCTGCACAGCTTACAGCTAGTTAGGAAGAGACTGAATTTTCCTTTTCTCCACAGGGCTTTGAGGTCTGACTCAGCAGCCTCGGCCCCTCCTGCTTCCATCCCCCGCCTGGTCCTCAGGACTCTGGTGCTCCCCACCTTGTCTCTAGGTGACTATGATCTGGACGTCTCCCCCTATGAAGACACAGTGACCAGAAAGCCCTGGAAAATGGATATCAGCAAACTGAGCATCCTCAAGCCAGGTGTGGAGGCAAGCAGAGACTACAGTGTGGGGGCTGGGCCTGGGTCCTGGTGGGGAACACAAGCTGGGAGCTTGCAAGGGAAGAGTCCTCACCTGCCAGGTAACTAAAGCAGCATTGTGCAGGGTGGAAGCCTGAGTTCTAGGGCGTAGTCTGGCCTCACAAGAGTCATAAAAAAGCAATAGTTATCAGGGAGGCATTCGAAGTGAGCCCATTAGGGCTCCTTGGTTCCAAAAGGTGGGTTTCTGCAAAGGGTTTGTGGAAGTGGCCGCAGACCCAGAAAAAAATGTGCTGAGATGGATTATTTACCCTCATTCGAGGTAGCCACAAACGTGGTTTTTTGCCCTGGCTGGGTAGCTCAGTTGGTTAGAGCATCGTCCCGATATGCCACGGTGTGGCCAGGACACATATAAGAATCAACCAATGAATGCATAAATAAGTGGAACAACAAACCCATCTTTCTCTTCCTTCCTCTTTCTCTCTAAAAAAAAAAACCCCAAAATTCTTTTTAAGTAGCTTTTTTGTCTCTGAAGACTAGGAAAGTGCTTGTTTTCAACCATTTTAATGGGATGGGCAGGGAAAGTGGTTAGAGAGTGTGACTCCTCAGGGGTTTCTCAGGGTGGGGAGCCATCTGACTGGCAAGGACTATGATGCATGTTTTTCAGGAAAGTGAAGCTGTCGTGTTCATTGGAAGGGAATACACACACATCCACTCTCTTTTTGAGAAAGATGGGAGTTTTGTTGTATAGTCCTATATATTCGAATTTTGAGAGAAAAGCAAAGAGATTTATACATAAACTCTTAGTTACACGGAATCCAGGAATTTCCCTGTTCCAGTTACTCCATTGTTCTGATTGCTAGGATATTCTATTAATTGGAATATCACTGTAATTTCCCAAGACTCAAGAAAATGGGAAACTTTTATGCATGCATCAACCAATGTAAGAAAAGCAGGTGACTGAGAAGAATAGGTAGATGTAAAACAAAACAAAAATCCTAAGTAGAATTTGGTTGCATTTGTTGGACAGTTCAGAAAGTGCTTTATTAATCCTCACCAGAGGGTATTTTTTCCATTGATTTTAGAGAGAGTGGAAGGGAGGAGAAGAGACAGAGAGAGAAACATCGATGTGAGAGAGACACATGGATTGGTTGCCTCCCGCAGGGGCCGGCGGATCAAGCCTGCAACCTAGCTACCTGCCTGCAAGCCAACAAGGCTGTAACCACTGAGCAAACCAGCTAGGGTCAGAAAGTGCTTTAGATTGTTGTAGGGTCTCTAGCTTATTTCCCCCATGTTTCTTCCTTCTATGCTTTCCTCCCTCAGGTTCACTTTGGGAATGAGATCTCATTCGATACATAAGATTGAGGAAAGGGTTTTGGCTATTTGAGCTTTCTGGCTACTTGAATTCTAGATAAATGAGCTTTAGATGTACAGTATGTGGGTTTTTTTTCCCTGGCCAAGCTGAGGAGTAGGAGAGTAGCTTACTCTGGGCAGTCCTCCCTTTCTTCCTACCCCCACTACCATGCTTGTTAAGTCAGAGGGTTGCAAGGATTCCTAGGGAAGCTGGGTTTGCAGGAGGACTGGTGACTTGGTGCGGCTCTTTCCACAGACTCGGACCTCTGCCTGAAGTTCGCCATGCTGTGCACTCTTAATGACAAGTGTGACCGGCTGCGCATGGCCTATGGGGAGGCCTGCTCCTCGGGGCCCCACTGCCGGCGCCCCACCTGCCTCCAGCAGCTCCGTGCTTTCTTCGAGAAGGCCTCGGAGCCCCACGCGCAGGGCCTGCTGCTGTGCCCCTGTGCGCCTTCTGACCTGGGCTGCGGGCAGCGCAGGCGCAACACCATCGCCCCCAGCTGCGCGCTGCCGCCTGGGACCCCCAACTGCCTGGAGCTGCGGCGCCTCTGCCACTCGGACCGGCTGTGCAGGTGTGGGGCCGGGCGCGGGTGGGCAGGGTCTATGGACACAGTGTGCACCATTCCCTCCAGGCTGCCTTTGGGCGGTGCTGGGTCTGACCCCCCGGGGGCTGTGGACTAACTTCACAATGGAGCTATCCTTCAAAATTTTATGAAACTCGTTTCTCAAAAAGAATATATCGTATTTTATTTGTGTAAAAACTTGAGAAAATATAAAAAAAGTATAAAAATACCACTCAGAATCCATCACCTGAAGCTAATCTGCCATACTTTGGGGAGCATTTCCTTCTAGTCCTTCTTGTATATAGGTAAACAAAAATTGATATTCTGGGAATATATTTATATCTTGTATCTCCTTCTCATTTATGGTACATATCTTATGAGCATTTTCTGGTGGAGGCAGCATGGGATAGTGGTGAAGACAGGCTCTGAAGTCAGACAGATCTAAATTTAAGTTGTGTGTCTGTGTGACCTTGAGCCAATCATTTTACCTAAAATTCCATCACCTAACCCAGGTTTCCACCTAATCCAGGTTTACCTCTGTAAAAACTGAAATAGTAACTTATAGGAGTTTGGTGAGAGTTAAAGTACATAATTTATGTACAGTGCTTAACCTGCTGGTGCAAAGTAAGTGTTCAATAAATGGTGGTGCTTATTTTGTCATTTACTGTCCTTTGACAACTTGTTTTTTTCTTTTTTTTGTTTTGTTAATCCTCACCCCAGGATGTTTTTTCCATTGATTTTTTGAGAGAGTAAAAGGGAGGGAGGAAAGGAGGGGGAGAGAGAAAGAGAGAGAGAGAGAGAGAGAGAGAGAGAGAGAGAGAGAGAGAGAGAGAAACAACTATGTGAGAAAGACACATTGGTTGCCTTCTGCACTCTCCCAGACCAGGGCCCGGGTTTGAACCTGCAACCGAGGTATTGCCCTTGACCAGAAATGAACCTCTGGCCGACACTCTAACTACTGAGCCAAACCGGCCAGGGAAACCACTTGATTTTTAAAAATATATATATTTTTATTGATTTCAGAGAGGAAGGAAGAGGGAGAGAGAAATAGAAACATCAATGATGAGAGAGAACCACTGATCAGCTGCCTCCTGCAAAGCTCCCCACTGTGGATTGAGCCTGCAACCCAGGCATATGTCCTTGACCAGAATCGAACCCAGGACCCTTCAGTCTACAGTCTGATGCTCTATCCACTGAGCCAAACCAGCCAGGGCACCACTTGATTTTTAAGAGCCTACATCTTATTCCATTTTATGGATGCCTCATATTTTATTTAATCATTCTTTACTGTTGGATATTTAGGATGTTTTCTAAATAATGCTGCATAAGTATCACTCTTATTTATTAATCTTTGTACACAAATCTAATTATTGATTAGGATGTGTTGCTACAAGTACCATTACCGAATCAAAGGGTATGGAGATTTGAAAGGTGTTTGGTACGTATTATTTAGCCAAATTCTGATCTGGCTTTCCTCTGCCTTGTCAGGAAAACACTCACCAAAATGTAGTTATCATCCATTCAAGTGACATTTGTTGACAATGGAGTCACATCAAACCTTGTTTTGCAACCTGATTCTACCACTTACTTCTCTGTAACCTTGGGCAAATTGTTTAGCCTCTGAGTCCCACTTTCCTCTTCTGCAAAATATTACAGTCAGAGCTCTCAATAATTATAATATTAACACTTACTGAGTACTGACTATGGGCTAGGCACTGTTTTAATACTTACCATGTATTAATTAACTTATCTAAACCTAACAAGAGCTCTGTAAGATAGATGCTGGTTTTTTTTGTTGTTGTTGTTGTTTTTTTATCAGCCTCAGTTTACAAAAGAAGAAGCCACAGCAGAGAAAGGTTAAAGGACATGGTCAAGTTCACCCAGGTAGTAAGTCAGGGAATGAAGTCTGGCCTAGAGTCTGTGCTCCTAACTTCTCTGCCATACTGCCTGTTATTGTGCTGGTAGCTAGTACTGATACATAACAAGTGCTGGCCTAGATGATAAAGATATCATTCCTTTCTTCAAGGAGTTTGCATTTGAGTGGGGATGACAGAGAAGTAAGCCACCACCTAACACAAAGCAAAATATAAGGAAAACTGCAGAAATTTATACAGAAAAACATACTCATAATTCCATCATCTGAAGATGAAGTTTTACCTATTGTAGGATGAATGTTAATAATAACATCTAGCCGAAACTGGTTTGGCTCAGTGGATAGAATGTCAGCCTGCGGACTGAAAGGTCCCAGGTTCGATTCTGGTCGAGGGCACGTACATTGGTTGCGGGCACATCCTCAGTGGGTGGTGTGCAGGAGGTAGCTGATCGATGTTTCTCTCTCATCGATGTTTCTAGCTTCCTATCCCTCTCCCTTCCTCTCTATAAAAAAATCAATAAAATATTTTTTAAAAACAATAGTAACATCTAAGGTTTATTAAACACTTAATAAGTGTTATTATGGCATTATGCTAAATGCTTATTTCATCCTCACAAAATCCATAATCTCTATTTACAGTTGAGGAAACTGAGGTTAAAGAAGCTGCCTGAGATCTCATAACTAGGGATTGTGGAGCCCAAATTCAGAGTGATATGCTGTGGGGACTGGGGTGATAGTGCATTTAACTGTGACAGGAGCAGACTTCACTGGGCCAGGCTCTGAAGGCAGAGGAGGATTTGTCATGAAGATGGGCATGTCAGCTAAAGGGGCAGCTAAAGATCTGGCTGCAGGCCAGGTCCTTAAAGGAAACTCTTGAATTTTCTTTCTTCCAGATCACGCCTGGCTGATTTTCAGACCCATTGTCATCCCATGGACATCCTAGGGACCTGTGCTACAGAACAGTCCAGATGTCTGCAAGCATACATGGGGATGATTGGTGAGGCTAGGGGATATAGGTTGGCCTTGGGGTGAGAATGCTCTGGCTACTGAACCCAGATGGAGTGCTCCTGAGACTGATGAGAGCGGGTGGGAACTGAAGTTGGAGTTGGCCTAGGCTCTGACAATCCCCTCTTTACCCCCCAGGAACTGCCATGACCCCCAACTTCATCAGCAACGTCAATGCCAGTGTTGCCTTAAGCTGTACCTGCCGAGGCAGTGGCAATCTGCAGGAGGAGTGTGAGCGGTTGGAAGAGTCTTTTTCCCACAACCCCTGCCTCAGTAAGTGTGCTACCTCTGCTCCCTCCTCAGTGGCCAGGCCATCTGGACCCAGGGAGAGGAAAAGGGTCCGCGCTGTCTATCTCCTGCAGACCAAGCAGCCCCCTCCTCAGAACAGGTTTACATCCCCCAGCCTGGGCCTTTCTTCCTTCTCCTGCTCCCTGAGTGACCTCCAAGCTTCCTGTTCAACCCGTCTGGGCCCCAGGGACACTACACCTCTTTCTTGATGCTGTCCTTTCCTCACTTCTACCCTCCTATATCCCAGGTCCCAGAGATATTCCATTTCCTTCCTTGGGAGCCTAAAGAGCCAACAACTGTCCGCTTCTAAACTATCTTCTCTTTTCTCCTCAGTGGAGGCTATAGCAGTTAAGATGCGTTTGCACAGCCAGCTCTTCTCCCAGGACTGGTCATACTCTACCTTACCTGTGATGGAACGCCAGGTAGGGCCTCCTCTATTACACTCCTCATACCTTTACTGAATCATCTGGAGAATCCCAGACTAGGCAGACTGGGGGGATGAAGCGGGTAACCTCCTTGTTATCACAAATACTCTAGACCTCTAATGGACCCCTTAGGTGAAGGGGACAGGCCTTGACTGAGGCCGAGGTGGTGAAGGGGATAGAGGTAACTCCATTGCATTTCTTCCACAGAACAAAAACCTTGCCTTGAGGCCACAGCTCTGGATGCCCTCTCTTTTCTCCTACACACTTACCTTGATTCTGCTCCCAAGTTTCTGATAGCTGGACATCCCTGGGGGCCCTCTTCCCCTCTACTACACCCAGCCTGACCTGCCGCCTGCAAGAAGTGAGGAAAGGACAGCATCCAGAAGGAGGCGCAGTACACATGACCACCCTGACACCCCCACCACTGCACATTCACACAATGGAAGCTGACTGGCTAAGTTCTCATTCCCTCCACTGCTGACTCAGGCCACCCCTCCTTAGGAATTGGTCACCATGGTTTAGCCATATCCTCTGGTGGTGACTGGCTCTACTAAGCTCCCTCCCGATCCCTTCCTACCAGGATGATCAGGGTTTAACAAATCAGTGTCCATTGCATTCTCCAGGTAGTCAGGGCTGGGTGTTCTGAGGCAGCTTAGAAACACAGTCCCCATTGTTAGGAAGGGCAAAGCAAGAATCCTGCTCGCTTGTTTCCTCATCTGAATGGAGGATGGGAACCTGCTGCCTGTCCTGCCCTGGAATCCTACAGAGCATTTGAGCATCAGGAGCTGGAGTATTTAGGCCTTGATTTCCTCCTGCTACTGCCCCAAAGTCCTCCCAGCCTCTTGGATCATGATTAAACATTTTGACTTAAAACTTGGCTCTTTTTCCATTTTCACACATTGTGAATTTATACAGAACTTGAGATTTTACAGACAGAGGAGCACAGACCAGTGATCAGGAGACATATCAACTCTACCACCAACTGCTGTGTGACCTTAGGCAAGTTTCTCAGCCTCTCTGTGTACTTGACATGGAGTTGGAAAAAGAAGAAAAAATAGCTTATGTGAGGCTGTGGATCTGTATCTGGGCAAGCTCCAGCCATTCCTGGGATACTGCCTGGGATCTGTCACAGCAGCTTAGAAGGGAGGGTCCTTAGTCCACCACAGTATTTGTTGAGTACCTGCTTGTGTTATTGGTCTGCTCCACAGTCTGATGGGGGCTTGAGGAAAGGGGAGACTGGTACTTGACCTAATTAACAACCCTGTTGGGATAAGGAAACAGCCACCTATGCAAAGTAGTTGGAAGAATATATTTATAGAGCTGTGGACATTTGTCCGTTAACTCATTCACTCACCCTTCCCATAAGCACCTAATGAATGCTGGTTGCAAGGCACTGTGCTAAGTGCAGGAGATTCCAAGGTAATAATACTCAGTTCCTGTTTTCAAGCCTTTCACAAGGCAGGGGAATAGACAAGACAGTCAATAAAAAATGCAGTGTGATAAGTGCTGTGCAATAATCATAATGATAACCTCGGTTATTGAACCCCTACCGTGTGCAAGTACATGTATTAATTATTTTAATCCTCCAACAACACTTGATTTTGTCAGTCTTTTAACCATGTGACCTTGGGCTTAACCTCTCTGGGCCTTATTATCCACATGTGTAACATGGAAAAAGCCTAAAATCTACCTCATAAGAAATGAGATAAGCCATGTAAAAGCATTGTGACTGACACAAAGTAAGAACTCAGAAGAGTTAGCCATTATAGTATAAGGTTTTTGTAGAGAATGCGGGTGATATAGATAATTATCAAGAAGAAATTAAAAACCTTTAAAATCTCACAGTTAAACTTCCAAATCTGCTCCCTACCCATCTGTACACATGAGCATCTATGGGTATGTATAATTTTTACATAAGGGGAGGCAGACACTGCATATCAAAGTGTAAGTCATAGCATCTTTCAGCATCCATGAGTAGAGCTTGGTCTACATCACCCTTTTTATCAGCTCTATACCATGGACTTGTATGAATTTATATTTCTACATATATAGTTTATTCAATGAGTTCTGTATTAATGGATATTTGCTTGTTTTCCTATTTTTCTCCACCCAAATTTTAAGGCAATTTGGGCGTAGGATGCGTAGAGGGGCTGCAGAGTGGTGGGTAGAATAGGAAAACCTCTCCCTGTACATTCTTGTATCCCCATTGGCCACCCGTCTCCAGGAAATATCCAAACCACCTTCCTCCCTGAAAACTCCGGTGGGACACTGGAGGAACCTTCCCCTCCTTCCCCTCCCAGGAAGATCTCTGAGCTGTCAAGCCCTCTCCATTTGCCTTGGCTCCATTAGCCTAGGGCTGGGGTGTGAATGGTACAGTCATTCCTTGCTAAGTGCTTGAATTAGACTAATAGGTCATCTGTGCTTTTCTCTGAAGAAGGTCCAAATTCCTGGTAAACAACCAGACCACTCTCCCAGCCCAGGGCCCAGAGCCAAGACCGGGGGCGGGGGCACAGTGACTGGACTGAGGCTTTTAATGGTATCCTGGCTGGCTGGGATGGTTAATGCCATTAGACTAGCTTCTGGGTAGCGAGGTGGGAAGAGCTGCTGGCAGCAGAGATAAGTGGAGAGAACTGAATTGTAGACCTCTGCATGTTTGGGGTGAAGCACACTGTCTTTTAAACAACTATCTTCAAATTCACTCATTCACTCATTCAGTCAGTCAACGAACCTTTAACAAGTACTTGTTCTGTGCCAGGCTGTATTTTTCAAGATCTGTCCTTACCCATTCATAAGCTACCATTTCAGTGAGGGGGCAGCCCAGGACGCTGGCAGCTGGGCCTCAAGTTTAGGCGGCTGAGGCTCTTTATCCTGGTTGATTATAACATTCAGCTGTTTGACCTCGGGAAATAGTCTTTACTCCTCTGAGCCACTATTTCCTCATCTACAGTGGAGATGCCGACTTAAAGGGTTTGCTTTATTTTTAAATACATACAACATTAGCAATTTAATTTTAGCTAAAAAAACTAATTGGCAGCCCTAGCTGGTTTGGCTCAGTGGATACAGCGTCAGCCTGGGGACTGAAAGTTCCCGGGTTCGATTCTGGTCGAGGGCACATGCCTGGGTTGCGGGCTCAGTCCCCAGTGGGGGGCATGCGGGAGGCAGCTGATCAATGATTCTCTCTCATCATTGATGTTTCTATCTCTCTCTCCCTCTCCCTTCCTCTCTGAAATCAATAAAAATATATATTTTTAAAAAACTAATTGGCAATATCAACTAATGTTTATATCAGTTTTAATGGTTTGGGTTGGCAGTCTTTTGGCTTCCTATTTCTATAAAAGCTTAATAAGCATGAGGAATTTATGTTTGTTTTGATCTCCATAAAAATATTTAAAACCAATCAGAGTTGTTTTGAGGACTGGAAATAATTATAAGACTTAGCATAGTGCCTGATACGGCATGAAGACTCAATCAGTGACAGCTATTTCTATTATTTCTGGGAGAGGATCTGTGGGTACCATGTATTCCACTCCCTGCACTGGAATGGTGGTGAGTGATGGTGCTGGCTCTCCCTCCAAATGGGCTGAATTCTGGGAGATTCACTATTCAAGGTCTGAACTCCAGGATGAAGCCAGAGCTCTGGGTCTGTAGCTCAGGCCCTGAGGGACCTTGCACAAGCCATGGACTCAAAGAAAATGCTTTAATCAAGGGTCTTTTAGCTGCAAATAACAGAAACATTGGAATTACTTGGTAAAAGGGGAGTGTCAAGCAACCCAATCCCAGAAGTACAGCCAGGCCTTAGGGGATCTGGAACTGGCAAGCCAGGCTCCAGTTTTGAGCCCTACTTATTGCAGGCCTAGACATCATACACCATCGACTTCATTCTCTCTGCAGACCTACTTCTGCATGGCATTCCAGGTCCAGCAACTTCAGCTAAATGACCTCCTATCCCAATTTCAAACTCATGGAAAATCTGATTGCCCACGCCCAGGTTCTAGATTGGCTTTTCTGGATCGAGGGTCCATCTAGGGCCTATCAGCTGGGTAAAGAAACCAGTTCCATGTGCCAGCAAAGCGATGACAGGATCCCAGGCCTATTAGTGGAGGGCAGTTCTCAGAGAAGTCAGTGTGGCTCACTAGTACCCCCACAGGCATAGACGCTTGTCAGGGAATTGGGATGAACCTTAATCACCTGTGGTCCAGATTTGCTTTTGTGGCTTCCTCCCTGACCTAGAAGTGATTTTTCTGAGCTTCCTTCTAGGATGCCCTGAAGGGAGGGGAATGTAGAAACACAGGGCAGGTACTGCAGCTCCTTTGGGTCTGAGAAGCACTCTAGGAGGTAGATCTGAGGGGTTCTTTATGGCTGCAGAAGAAGGCTTTGCTACTGTGGGACTTGCTAGATTTCTGATCCTTGCAGTTGAAGAGGAAGGCAAAGTGAAGACAATCAGACTATGCCACCCGCTCTAGCCTATTTGGCTCAGTGGGTAGAGCATCAGCCTGGGGACTGAAGGGTCCCATGTTCTATTACGGTCAAGGGCACATGCCTAGGTTGCAGGCTCAGTCCCCAGTTCGGGGCGTGCAGGAGGTAGATGATCAATGATTCTCTCTCATCATTGATGTTTCTATTTCTCTCTTCCCTCTCCCTTCCTGTCTGAAATCAATAAAAATATGTTAAAAAAATATGCCATCTCAAAATATGCCACTTTGGCATAAGGATTGTTTTTAATTGAAGGCAATTGAGAATCAACAGAGGCAGGAAGAATTCTCTGCCACCCCTTATCTGCCTGAAAGCAGGGCATAACTGAAGACAGAGTCAACACCAAGATGAATTTGCAGAAGCGGACATTACTTAAATAGCCCCTCCCATTAGTTTCCCCCATATATTTCCTAGTCACCCCCACAATTTATTGTCCCTTGGACTCCTTGTTAAAAGGATATATCCGTGTTAAAAGGATATATAAGGCTCCGATCTAACCCCAAGTCTTGTTTAAGTTTTACTTCTTTTCTACAGGTAAATATTAATAAAAATTGTGCCTTTTCTCCCATTAATTCGTCTTTGCTAGCTTAATTCTAGTTCTAAGAGGGCAGAAGAAAAAGTGTTTCCTCCACAACAAAAGCATTGCCAACATCCTTGTCTGATAATCCTTCATTTTTGCCTCTATGTCCCCTCTGACCAACAGCCCTAGGCTCTTACCCTCATTCCTCTCTTGTGATCGCTGGTGCTTGGAAATTCCAGTTTCTTTTCAGCATCTCTGCTTCTCTCAGAAGGAAGCCTATTCACATCTGGAAGCTGGAAGACTGGTTACAATAAAATTCCACCTTCAGATATTGAGCTGGTCATGGCCTTATCTGATACACTGCGGGTGGGTGGGTGTGAGGGTGGAAGAGAGTCAGAGACAATAATAATAGCTAACATTTATTAAGAGCTTAATGTGTGCAAAGCACCATCCATGCTAATAGCTTAATGAACATTATCTCATTTACTATTCGGAACTATCCTACTTTATTTTCCTTCTTTTACAAGGGATCTTAGAGAGGCCAGGCAACTTGTCCAAGGTTATAGGGCTGACAGGTGGCTGATCCAGAAATCAAACTTCAATCTTCTTGACTCTCAGGCACAGTCTTTGAACCACATCACATTTTTTTTTTTTTTGATCCACATCACATTTATCCAGTGTTGGGGTGAGACCTCATTTCCCAAATTATAACAGAGGCCACGATGAAGGTTATAGAGTCAGAGGGAGCTCTTTTAGGCTGATTTCCTGGAAGAGACATTATTTGGGCTGGGGCTGGAAGAATGAATAGTGTTTATTAGGTAGAAATGGGTGAAGGGCGCCCTAGAGAAAAGAGTGAGCAAAGAATGAAAAGAGCAGGGAGTGTTGGGGAGGGAAAACAAGTAGTCTTCTCTGACTGGAGTATTGTGAGGGAGGGTGCTCCCAGGTCTTCCTGTCAATCATCTCCCAGCAGCTTTGGGGGAGCTCTCCTCTGAGGACACATCTAATTGCAGAGCCGCTGTCCTGAAAGGCAGGCCTTGTGGAGCAGGCAGGAGTCTTGGGGAACTGGTGTGCAGAATTCTGGCCTGGCATGCTTGACATCCCTGGCCACGGGCGCTCCATGGCCCCTCACCCCTCAGTGACATCCCAAGGCACAGAGGTCAGTGTATATGGGTCAGAAGATGAAGTGAGCCTTTGTCTGGGCTGGGAACAGTGACAAATAGGAAGGGAGAGTCCATCCCCCACAGAGGCATAGCAGCAAATAGCCCCTCCCCATGCTGACCTCTCTACCAGTCGCTGTGGTCAGCTGAAGCGTCAGGACATTTGTCCCGAGAGTCTGGTCTTCCCAGACTTTGGCTGGCTTTCTGGTTCCCATGGAGGCTTCTTCCTGCTGAGTACTCACCCTGGGCTGGGTAGGACAGTAGGTTGGCACAGAGATGAGGACAAGTTTTGTAGTGGAGGCTTCATTATTTGAGCATTTGCTATGTCTCAAACACTGTGCTAAGAACTTTACATGTGTATCCTTTTATTTTTATTATTATTATTATTATTTTATGTGTATCCTTTTAAAAGCTGAGCTGCCTCATGGTCTCATCTGCACATGGTATCAATCTTGCATCTACATAACTTGAAGTAGTAATGTAGATGCAGTCTTTAAAAAAAAATACACAGCAAAACTTAAAATTCACTTTCCCCATCTTTCTGTCTGTATAGTATACACAAGCAGCCACCCAGCCAGACTCTCTTCTCTCTCCCCATGCTCCTCAGAGGACAGATTTAGGCCATGAATATACATAGGTAATATATTTTCTTCTCACATGCATAATTCATTTTAAACTTCTTCATGGCCCTCTGAGAGCAGGCACTATTATCCCAATTTTACAGATGGAGAAACATGTCTACAAGTTAAACTTGCCTAAATTCACAGAGCTAGTCCCTGGCAAGTGGATTTGAAGCAGGCTCTATGATCCAGGGCCTATGAGACTCGTGAGGGGACGGGCAGTTAATTCATCATGGGGGGCTTCAAGAAGAGGCAAAGTTTCAGTAAGATCTCAAAGGATAAAGAGAAGCTCAATAGATAGAGAGGGGCAATAGAAATGTTTCTTAGGAAGGGAAGGACGTCAGAGAGATGAGCATATCCTATAGGGGGATGTCAGAAGGGAGGCCATCTCATTCCTCCTCCCTTTCAATGGTGGTCAGCTGGCTTGGCATTTAGATTTGCCTCATTTCCCAACTGCCCCAGGGAGAGTCTGCCTGCCCTTTAAACAGTCTCCATCACAAAGCCTCCTTGTGTCTTCTGAAAAAGACCATCTGATTCAGGCTGGCTCCCCACCCAACCTTCTTCCCCTGGGGGAAATCTGTGGTGAAGGATCCAAGAAATGAACTCCTTCTTAGGCCAAATCAAATACACTTAACTCCTTAGGAATTGCATGTCATGTCTTAGGAAATGCAGCCCTCTGTTCAATGAAAGCACGTTATGGTGAGAAGAACACAATAGAAAGTGAGTTCAGCTTGATCTGGGTGTGAATCCCAGCAAAACTACAATTGACCATTGAATGATGGGGACGCTAACACCCCCTCACCCCTCAGTTGAAAATCCAGATATAACTTTTGATTCCTCATAAACTTAAGTTGTCTGTCAATATCCACAGAGGGGTTGGTTCCAGGATGCATACCCCATACCAAAATCAGCAGATGCTCAAGTCCCCTATATAAATGGTGTAGATCAAATGCATACAGTTGACCCTTAACATCTTTGATTCCAAAAGGTGTTTTAAAAAAACACATGCATAAGTGCACCCATGCATGCAGTTCAACCCTGTGTTGCTCAAAGGTCAACTGTACCTTATTAGCTGGATGAATTCAAGCAAATTGCTTAATCTTACCATGCTTCAGTCTCTTGATCTGGAAAATGATGGGCCCTGTTGCTAAAAAGTGGTGTCTGTTATGTTTGTCAGAGGAAGAGGAAATGTTTGTCTGGGGATTTATTGACCTAATATTTACTTCAGTGTTGGGTGTTAGAGACTTGTCAAATCTGGGTTTCTCCTGCAGGAAGTGGACAGTATGAGATCTCAGGACTTGGGTGGGAAGCAGAAGGAAAGAGAGGAGGCGGTGGACAAAGCATGGACAGAGCGTTTCCATCCAGAGTTCAGTTCCATGAACCTCTCCCAGCCTCAGTTTCCTCACCATCAAATGCCAGTTCAACTTCATGAATATTGGTCAGAAACTTGAATTGTTATTTCATCTGTTTTATTTTCAAATGCAATTTTCATATTTTGCCTTATCCCAGAAGAGATTTGAGGTGCCTTATCAAAAGTACACAATACAACGAGATGAAAATAAAGGCATGGAAACCAGGGTGAAGAGAGAACCAGAGTGACAGCCAGATCATTTCAGTAATCTGTAATGCATGTGAAAAGATCCATTACCACAAAGCCCCTACTATATCATGCTTGCAGGGAGTAGGGGTTAGAAATTGTATCTTAAATAGAACTAAAGGTAATATTTCTATTTTAGAAATGAAACTGAGGGTAAGTCCTGCCCTGGTTCCAGCATATAATGTGCATTTGTGTCTGTTAAAGGAGATGGAGGAGAACTCCTTTGTAAATTATACGAAGTTTAGGACTCCTGTGTTTGTTTGGCGAGAGGTCCCAGGCAGCTGCCTCTGTTTTCTCTGCTGCATCACAAAAACCTGACCACTTGATTCAAATGGGCATCCGGGAGAGGGCGGGTAAAAGGAGAATAAACCTACATTAGTATTTCAACAAGTTATCCTGCCACGCAAAATGTGTTTATTATGTGCCAGGTTGTCTGCTAAGTGCTTCACATTTAGTCTATTCCATATGTAGTGTGGTCTAAGTTCCATACTGGAGGGTAGGTAGCCTAGGAGTTAAGGACACAAACTTGGGTAGGAGGGTGGGAGTCCCGCCGCCCTCAGCAGCTTGCTGCACGCCCGGGGTCCGGGGAGTGCTCCTCCACCTGCCGGCGCCCATCGCCTCTTTCTGCCTGGTGCTGAGCCGTGGAGCTGAGTCCGTGAGCTAACGTGTGTTAAGTGCTATGCCCGGTGTCAGTACACAGTAAGCAACAACACAACGGCAAACGTGTTTTTTACTGGTAAGATTGGCAGGGGCATGGAGACCCTGAAACATTGTCCCCCCGCCGCCCACCCCAGCAGCTGCACCCTGGGTTTAGTTTACGGAGGTGACTGCGGCGTCCCACACCCCGCGCCCGCGCAGGCGGAATCGCGGTTGGGAAGCCGCGGGCGGCGTGCGGAGAAGGCTCGCCGCCTAATGCATTTGTCAGTTAATTAGGGTAGAAGGTTATGTCATTAACGGCGGGATCGATGCAAAGGGAATTAAGAGGATCTGGCAGCGCCGCTGCGCTTTGTGCGGGGGCGGTGGGCCCAATTCAACAAAAATTCGATATGCATTAGCGAACTATCAACGGCCGCCGCCGGGGGCGCGGGGCTGCGGAGCACCGGAGCTGCGCTGGGATGCGGCGCCCGAGAAGGGCAACCCCGCCTGAGCCGCTCTCGGAGACCCTGCGTGCGGTGCGGGAGGTCCTCGCGGGCGAGCACCGTAGCCTGACCCTGGAGAGGCTGGGGGCAACGTTTAAACGTACCGAAGTGCTCCTTGTGCTTTTCCCTGTGCGCTTTGGCACCGGGAAGCCGCCCTGACCTCCCCAGACTAGGCCAGGCCGCTGTGTAACCCAGCCTCCCAGCACTTTCTTTCATGGCCTTTATCACAGTATCATCTGTACAGCTTTCTGGTCTTGTCTTCCTCCCGACCAGATTGTAAACTCCAGGAGAGCAAGGACTGAGGGGGCCTGCCTTGCACCCACAGAGCCCCAAGCGTGACAGGTGCTCAGTAAATATTTGCAGGAAGAATGAAGCCCCTCACCAGCCCAGTGAACTGGTAGGGTGAGGAAACCGAGGCTCAGGCAAAGGAAGTGACCTGCTCAAGTGACCTACCCAACATGATGAGCAAATCATCTGATCGGAATCTTGGTTTTCCCATCTAGGGAAAAATTACAGCTGCCTCCACAGTACATGCCAGGGACTATGCTAATATTTATTTAGATTTGCCTCTTTAATTTTCACAACAACCGTGTGAGACAAATATTTTATAAAGAAGAAATATGAAATTAGCAAGAGTGGGGCCCATCATTTGCCTGTTTGCCCTCAGATCCATTGATCCCCTTCCGATATTCTGTCACAGGTGGGCCACCCCCACTCCTTACCTCCATCCCATCTCCCAGCAGGCTGCCTTTCCCAAGCTTCCTTGTCCACTGGCTTTTGGCTGGGTTTGGCCAGTGGTGAGCCACTGGCACAAGATTGGAGGGTGGAGGACAGGAGGAGCCAGGATACCCCCAGCCTTGGCAGTTTGGGGGAGGAAGACACTTTCTCTACTCTCAAGGTTCTTTCCCCTTGCGTAAGTATCAAGTAGGCACGAGGCAGATTAGCAAGAGAAAATGACCAAATTTAATTGCACACGTGTGGGAGCCCCCTATACATGAGAGGGTCAGAGACCCACATGCATGAGAGGTTGAGAGACGGAAAGAAAAAATGAGGAGTATATATGACATTCTGCATTAGGGCTGAGGTGTAAGGCACCTTGGGGCTTCAGACGATAGTTTCAGAGAGAGCACATGTTCAGCAGTTAGTAGTTTGCCCTCCATATAGATAAGCCATACTAAAGTTATTTTTGGTGGTAATCTGATCATGGGCCAGGCTCCTAATTTAAATTCTAGGTAGTTAAGGGGTGGGTAAGTTTCTCTTGAGCTTGCATGGTCTTGGTTGCATTTAGCTCAAAACAATCCACACACCACACAAGCACATCCTGCTGTGCCTCGTTCTGAACTGGGCAGCAGCTTCTGGGCTGCAGCTCCAGACCAGGAATGGAAGTGGTTTCCTGCTCTGGCTAATCTCTGGGTTACCTCACTTTCCCCTTGTTTGGCTTCTGTTTTTCCATCACCTGAGTGGTCACAGTGTTAAATTCTCAGTATTAAACTCTTTCTGTTTGAAATACTGAGCGTGAATTCATTTTCCTGATTACCAGAAGAGCCATGATTGAAATACAGATCTGTCTGACCACAAAAGTGCACTTTAAGTTTCTTATGGAAGATGACAGTGGGGCAAAGCAGTAAGATAGTGATAACCATTTAACCACTCTGCTCAGAGAACTCTTGCCAGGTCCCTTCTTCTGTAAGAGAAATTAATTTTAAAGAGAATGTTCCACTCATAAAACCTACTCATAATTTATTATTGTGTTTAAGAAATCCTACTTTCCATAGTTAAAATACTTTATCTCTGTAAGTAAAGGTATTAATAGCATCAACCTACTAGAGTTGCAAAGATTAAATGAACTAATGTATGCCAAATACCTGGCATGTGGTAGATGGTCAATGATAGCTCCTACCCCAACTCCTTTAAAATCTGGAGAATTTTTAGTACCTTCAGCTTTCTCAGCTCTTTAATCCTGGAATGTGGGGGACGGCAGCTCTGCCTGTCATTCCCTAGCATTCTCCTCATCTCCTTGTAGATTCACCTTGCCCATTGAACCAGTGAGCCAGTGAGTAGTAATCAGATGGCTTGCCTGGCAGTTACAATATACAGAAGATGTGTGCAGTGAATGCTCCTAAATCAATTGCACTGCCCCAGAGACTTGGCTGGCAATGAATGAGAGTGTGAGGTGCTTTTGACACACGCATAAGAGGTCTGATTTGAGCGAAGATGTCTGCTCAACAGTCCCAAGGGCAATTTTCTCCTGATTGATTTGCAACCTTCAATCTTAATGGAAAAGAAGCCAAGTGTAAAGGAGGTAGTTTTCTCCCTGAACCAGAAATCCTTTTGTGTTTTTCTTTCTGAACTTGATGGGAAAGGGGGTTGGGGTGGGAACCATCTATTATTACGTAGAGGCCAGAGTTTACTGGGGGTGGGTGCTTTAGGGTGGGAGTGGGAGTTGGGGAGAGGAACTTCTTAGCCTATATAATCTCCTATGATTCCAGAGAACCGGGAGACCAGAAGCTCCCCATGATGACTGAATAATTTGCAGATTGCAGATCAGGTCTTCAGGCGCTACAGCTTAGAGCAGCAGTTGCTAAACGGTGGTCCGTGGACCACTGGTGGTCCGTGAGGCCTGAAAGGTTGGCGATTGCTGGCTTAGAGCCTGGGGCTGGGAGTCCCACCTGTGGACAAGACACTTCATTTGATCCTATCCTGACTACTGCACAGGTGGCTGGGGGCACATATGAGTCATAGAAGTAAAGGCAATTTGAGGAAGTTTGTAGACCTTATAAATATAATTGTTATTATGGTTTTAAGCTAGAGAGCAGCAGCTGAAACCTGCTTTTCACCACAATAGCATAAGCCTCCTACGCCTAGAAGTTAAGAGCACAGGACTTGAAGTCAACTAGACCAGCAGTCGCCAACCGGTGGTCCGTGGACCACTGGTGGTCCATGAGGTCTGAAAGGTTGGCGATCACTGAACTAGACACACGCTTCAATCCTAGCTCATTGTGACTTGCCTGCTTCTCATGTAACCTTCCTGAGCCCCAGGTTCTTCATCTGTAAGACAGAGAAATGCCTATCAGGAAGGGTTTTGTGAAGATTAAATTAAATACGAGGGCGAGAGCTGAAGAAATGGTAGCCATTATTAAAACTGTTCACAAATTTATCTGTCAGCTAATGTTTTGGAACAAAATAGGCAGTTTGGTCAATTAGGTCATTATAGTCTCCAGAACTGTTTTTATTCTTTTTATTGCTTGATTGATTTTACTTTATTATTATTTTTTTAATCCTCACCCAAATATATTTTTTTCCCATTGATTTTTTTAAGAGAGAGTGGAAGGGAGGGGGAGAGACAGAGAGAAACACTGATGTGAGAGAGACACATCGATTGGTTGTCTCCCACATGCCCCTGACCAGGGCCGGAGCCTGCAACCAAGGTATGTGTCCTTGACCGGAATCGAACCTGAAACCTTTCAGTCTGCAGGCTGACGCTCTATCCACTGAGCAAACTGGCTAGGGCTGCTTGATTGATTTTGGAGAGAGAGAGAGTGAGAGGAAGGGAGAGAGAGAAACATCAAATTGTTGTTCCACTTATTTATGTATTCATTAGTTGATTCTGGTATATGCCCTGACTGGGGATTGAACCTTGGTATATCAGGACGACACTCTAACCAACTGAGCTCCCTGGCCAGGGCAAAACTGATGAATATACATGCTTTGCTTTGTCATTCCATGTCCCACTTCTCCAGGAATTGTTCCTACTCATAGTCCCTGCCAAAACCTGGATAACCAACTGTGTACCATGTGATCCTGTCCCCTTGGCCACATGGGGACCAGAAGTGAATACTCAATATAAGCTGGACAAATCAGATTCCTCTACTCAGTCTACTGGGAATGGGACCAAGCAATTGTGATGAATCATGCAGACTCCAGAACTAGTATTGCCATTAAAAAAAATTCATTGATGTTTCTATCTCTCCCTCTCCCTTCCTCTCTGAAATAAATAAAGATATTGTAGAGAGCGGCTATAGGGTTAAGCCTTGGACTGACCTGTTGGCAAAGCCACAAACAAGTCCCAGCTTAGAGGGCACGGCCCTCTTAGCATAATTAAGCTTGACATTATGACGTTCCCTAGATCCTTTCTGGATAGCTAATGTGCTGTGGGAGGTGCAGCAAGTGCTGACAAAACAAGTGAAACTCACAAGAACATTGTAACTGTGTTGACCACTACCCTGTTTTCTCTAACTATAAAATAAAGCCTCAGCTTGCTGGCTGGATCTCTCTCTGTGGCCTCAGCCAGGCATAGGAGAGCCACCAAGCCCCAGCTTATTATCTTTGTCTGTCTTTTCTGTAATCCTTCGCCGTCCCCGCCACCCCCCCCCCCCCCCCCCCGCTCCCAGGCTCACTGAACCCTTGACTGTGCTGGTCCCGCACAAGTATATTTTTAAAAAATGATTATTATATACATTTTCTAGATGAAGAACCTGAGACTCAGAACTAGCTAGTCAGTAATGGAGCTGACCCCCGATGTGAGTTGGCCTGAGTCTAGTGTCTATATTCTTTGGTCCCATGCTCTTCTGTCTCCTGAGTCTCGGTCTAGTACATAGGAGAAGCTTGTGGAATATTATGAGTGTGTATGTGGGGGTGTGGGGGGGGGGGAGAAACTTTCCTCTACCCTTAAGGTTCTTCTTGCTGCTTTAATAATAAAAAATGAGACAGATTAACAAGAGAAAATAGCCAAATTTAATACACACATATGTATGGGAACCATATATACCTGAGAGAGTCAGAGACCCCACATAGAGGAGAGGTTCAGAGACAGAAAGGAGCATGGGTATATAAGACCTTCTGCCATGGCCAGTGTGGCTTGGTTGGTTGGAACATCGTTCTGTGCAACAGAAGGTCATGGGTTCAATTCCTGGTCAGGGCACCTACCTGGGTTTTGGGTTTAATCCCAGGGGCATGTACAGGGGGCAGCTGACGGTAATGTTTTTCTCTCACATGGATGTTTCTTTTTCTCTCTCTCTCTTCCCCCCTTCCTCTCTGAGCCAGGCATGAGGGGCTTCACAAGGTAATTGTAGGGTGCAGGGAGGACATGTGTGCAGTAATTAGTAGTTTGCCCTGTCATCTAGATAGGTAAAAAATTACTTCTGATTTAAACTCTTACCGCAGGCCAAGCTCCTAATTTAAATTCTTCTAGCTAGACAGTTAAGCAGGGAAAGTTTCTCTTGAGCCAGTAGAGTCTTGATTACCTTTAGCTCAAAATAATCTGCACACCATGGAGGCACGCACATCTTGGGGCTGCTTATTATGAATCCCTCCCCTTGTCTGACTTAGTCTCATTGTAAGTGACATAAAAGCTACTGCTTGTTCTGCTTGCATTTTCCAGTTCAGAATGAAAGAAAAGTGTCTGGCATATAGTAATGTTCAGTGTTAGCTAGTATGACTATTAATATTGCATTGTATGTGTTCCTCTCTGGCGAGGGAGGTAAATCCGTAGTCTATTGCTAACAGTGGGTACTTAGTGTTCTTGGATGAACAAGACTAATGGGGTAGGGGCATGGAAAGTAAAGTTGATCTAGAAAAAATGAGAAGTGAGGGTGGGAAGGTTGGGGCTGGGGCGGGGGTGGGGGTGAGGGAAAGTGGTTGGCAGAGGGCCAGACTTCACTTTGCCTTTGGTGTGGCTTGCCCCCAGGGCTTGGGAGGTGGGGTTGTATAGCCCCTCTGCTCCTGATTGGTCAGCTCACCTTGCTTTATCCTTTATTTCTTTCCTTTCGGAGTAATGGGGGAGGCTGCAGTTTGTGGTTACATAAAGCTTCCTGGAATTATTCCAGGAAGAAGGAAAGCAAATGAGGTGTTGGCAAACAAAGATTCCGGGGCGGGGGTGTGGGGGTGAGGGGGTGCCGAGGTGCGTGTGAGGAAGAGTAAATGTGTATGGGCAATCATTGCCCTGGAGAGGCCGGAGGGCATTGAATCAGGATGATTAAGGTATAAATTCCAGCTCTTCCCTTTTAGCAACTGTGAGACCTTGGGCAGGCAACTTCCTATCTGCCTGAGTCTGATTTCCAGTTCTGTAATAAGGATAATAATGGTACCTGCTGCACAGACATTTTGTGAGGGCTTAATGAGAATGCATTTAAATGCTTAGTACAGTGCCTAGTAAATACTAGTTATTATTCTTGTTATAATTTTAAGTGTTATTAAGAATTTTATGTCCTCTGTGCCTGAGCATATGGATTTCCCTCCTGTTTGCTTGGTCATGAAAATTTGAGTCAAGTACCCCTGAGTGTCCCTTGATATCTCCACTTTCCCCTAGGCCAAGCACGCTAAATTCGAAGCCGGCAGGCCACATGCTGCCCGTCAGCCTCTAGTTTGACATGCTTGCCCTAGGCCTTCCAGTGGGGCCAGGCCTTTAGAAACATTTGGGCAGCCCCAGGACAGGGCAGAGCATCCCTCTATGACTCTGGGAAGCCTCCTCCCTCCCCCACCCTCATAGCCCAGGAAGGATTGATAAAAGCCTTATCTGAGTCACATTCCATTATGGGATTAAATCAGACTTACTCTGGGTCCTCTGACTGCTGCCTGGGGCTGGATGCCTGAAGCTCCTGGTTATTGCCTTTGGCCCAATCTGAGGTCATCACACTTCTCTGGGCCCAAAGGGACCCTCGGAGAGACTCTGGCAGCCTTTTGGAATTAGTTTCAGTTAGCAAGCACTGACTATGCATGGAGGCCAATAGCCAGGCACACACTAGGCACCATGAGAGCAAACAGGGAGGCTGGACTCTTAGCCAATCAGCTCCAACCTGAAGCAACAAATGACAGTCTCTATGAGGGCAGTCAACAGGGATGTGGGAAATAGCAGACTTAATGAGGAAAGGAATAATTGCATGATTGCAGGTAAATCGCTAAATTTCTGTGAGCCTTGGTTTCTTTGTGAGTTTGGAACATTAGCATTTGCTATAAAAAGGCTAATTTAAATGGAAAGGTACTAGTTAAAACAACGAAGTTCTTAGATGTAAACCTGGGTTTGGATTCTGCCTTGGCCGCACACTGGTGTTGTGCTATGGCTGTCAACTTCTCAGAGCCTCAGTTTCCTCACATATGAAAAGGAGGAAATAACACTGCTTTCCCAGGGTTGTTGAGAAAACTAGGCATAGCAGTTAGCATTTACTCACTGCACATCTCCGCCCTCACTCCCAGAGTGGCTCAATTAATGGGCACTAATGATTTTTCTTGGGTCAGTTTGGACAGGAGTGAGTTTAGCCTTTTTGTCAGCCTCCTCAAGTTAGAGAGGCAGGAGAGAAGATGCAGTTTCTCTTGCTGAAGCCTGGGGGGGGGGGGGGGTAGGGGCTGTGGATGGGGTACATGTCTCTGTGTGTCCCCTGGCATGGACTGAGCCATGCCACCTCAGTATGAGGTCGGTAATGAGGAGATGTGTTTATCAGATGGGTCAGCTTGGGACCAGCTTCAGCTTGGAGGGCAGAGTAGGGGGGTGAGGAGAAAGGAGGATTTTAGTAGCCTCCAATAACTAGTGGAGCCTCCAAGTAGGCAGATGCAAGCAAGCTGTGAGCTGTCTGGGATGCCTAAATCCTCACCAGACAGGATGCCCCAGCAAAGACTCAATCCGGAGACTGAGGTGCCAGTTATGGTCTCCTGGCTTGTACTTCAGTCTCTCTGCCCAGATTTTTCATCTTCCTGACTCCCTTCCTCTCCCTCATTTTTATTTGCCACCAACCCCAAATTGATTGTGGTTAATTCTTTCCTGACCTGAACCCAGTGGTCATCTGGCAAGTGTGCAAGGACACTGACTCCTGTGCCTGTTGGAAGAGCAAACATCTTTGTGTACCTACTATGTACATAGCACGATCTCATCTCATCCTAAAAACAGCTCAACTACCTGGTGTGGCTTAGTTGAGCATACTTCCATGCACCAAAAGGTTGCCGGTTGGATTCCTGGTCAGGGCACATACCCAGGTTTCCGGTTGGCAACTGATCAATGTCTCTCTCTCTAAAAGAAATAAAAACAGCCCTAACCGGTTTGGCTCAGTGGATAGAGCGTCGGCCTGCGGACTGAAGGGTCCCAGGTTCGATTCTGGTCAAGGACATGTACCTTGCTTGTGGGCACATCCCCATTAGGGGGTGTGCAGGAGGCAGCTGATTGATGTTTCTCTCTCATCGATGTTTCTAACTCTCTATCCCTCTCCCTTCCTCTGTAAAAAATAAAAAATAAAAAAAAAAACAAAGAAAGAAAAACATATTTTTCAAAAAACACCCCCTATGAGCAAGCTTTTCTTAATATCCTCCTATTCCAGCTGAGGGAACTCTCATTCTAAGAGATAAATTGCTCATGGTCACTTGGCTAGGAAGTGGTTGAAGCAGGATTTGAACCAAAGACTGTCTGACTCCAAAATGAAGACTTTTATACTCTGAATCCAAATAAAGAACATTCTCAGGTCTGGGCAGGTCTAAACTTTCCACTCTCATGACTCCTGGGCAAGAGTGTGAACTCTGCAGTTTTCTCTACTCACAAGCCCACCAGAATGGCCACAGTGTCTTTCAGAAATGTGGGCTGGTGTGGGGTCCTCTGATGTCTTCCTCAGGGGGCAGGAATCAGGCACTGGGGTTGCAGGAGGGGCTATATTGAGAATGGAGATCATTTCATCCCAGTTTTAAAGGGGGAGCCCAGAGTTTCCTGGAGAACATAAGCAAACTAAAACAAAAATGGGGAAACACTAGGTTACTTTGAAGCGGTGCCAGTAGGAGCCCCCTGCTATGGCAGTGGGTGGGCACGTGAGCCTTGAAGTCTGGCAGACCTTGGTTCAAGTGCCATGCTGTACCTGCTTCTTTGGGTGACCTTTAGCAAGGCATTAAAATTCTCAAAGCTTCAGTTTCTTTCTCTATAAAATTGAGTTGATAATTGTAATTTGTTGTAAAGGATCAAATGATAGCATGAACATAAAACACTTAGCCTAATACCTGGACCTGAATTAATGTTAAAAAATGGTATTATTAGTAATAAAACTGGGTTAAGAGTAAACACCTGTCAGAAATGTTCTACAGTTGACCCTTGTAGAACACAGGATTTAGGGGCATCGACTCACCATGAAATAAAAAAATTAGGTCACCTGTTCGCATACATGTATCCCAACTGCAGATCAAAAATATGTATGTCTTGATCTGGGTGGTTGTTATATGAGTATGTGCATATGTAACAAAATCATTGAAGTGTACACTTAAGATCAGTGTGCTTTTCGCATTTTATTGTATGCATCTTGTACTTCAACCAAAATTCAAGTACAAGAAAAGCAAAAGGCCGGTGTGGCTGTTTGTTGGAGCGTTGTCTCATATGCCAAAAGGTGGCGGGTTTGATTCCGCATTGGGGCATGAGTAGGAGGCAGCCGATTGATGTTTCTCCTGTCTCTGTCTCTCTGTCTGTCTGTCTCCCTTCCTTTCTCTAAAATCAATTAAAAAACAAAACAAAACAAAAGGAAGCTCTTGTGCGTCAAGGTTAGTAAAGTGAAAGGATTCAATTAAAAAAAAAAAGAAGAAGCTTGTAGCCTAAAACGTAGGGAAAAAATGTATTATTTAGATATGTCAGGAAGTTAATTAATAAAAATATATGGTGTCCTCCTCCCCTAGTTTGTAATGCTTGTCCTATTTGTCAGTTTTCTTAAATGTGTCATTTGTTATGACTTCTTTTATTATTCTAAGTAAATATTCACTTTAGTAGTTAAAAAATATTAACTCCCCCCCCCCCCCACTCACCCCCCTTTGGTAGGGCCCAGAGCAGAGCAGGAAAGCAGTTGTTGCCAGGTTGGGTAAGGATGGAGCCACACCCAGCTTGGAACCATGGGTAGCCTGGTGTGGGGTCCTGTGGCTATCCTGGGGGAAGTCACCATTTTTGCCTACCCAATGGGAAGCCTGCTGCAATGAGGCTCAGCCTGTTACCCCTGCAGTGGAAGCCCTTCTGGAACATCTTCCTGAGATAAAGAGGCCGAGCAACACAATGATGTCAGCCTGATCAATTCCCCTTCTTCCTAACAGTTCTCAACAGTGACCTTGGAGGTGAGGCATCCTTAGGGGGACTTTATTGAGTAATAGGGACGAAGGACACTGAGAAGGGGGAGTACCCAGGCTGCCAGCCCCAGATGAGCAGGGCTGGTAGGGAGGTCTCCCATTACATCCTGGGGCTATTACCTTGGGGAGATGGAATTGGACAAGCCTGCCTTTCCATTATGCAAAGAAAGGGCTTTTCAAGTAAATTTCCACTTAAGTATGAGCTTAGATCAGTAAAGATGGGGCCATAATAGCTTAGATGGTCATCGCAGCTATTAAAAATACATTTTTTCCCCCAGTGCTCAGGCTGCCTATCATCTTCATATTCTTCATCCCCAGAAGACTATGACTCAACCTTTCCTAAGCTTCGGGGAGGCAGGTTAATGTCCATCTGTATTTTCAACTTTTTAATTCTGCCCACATCCTAGCACATGGGCCTACACCGGCAGTCAGGCATCCCTCTCGCAATCTGGGACCCCTCGCTCCTTACTGCCTGCCTGCTTGCTCCTTGCTTGGCCGGCCGCTCCTTAGCACTGCTGCGGAGCCAGGAGAAGGCTCCCACCACCGCCACCGCTGCTGTGCTTGCCAGCTGTGAGCCAGGCTTCCGGCTGAGCTGAGCAGCGCTCTCACACTATGGGAGCGCACTGACCATCAGGGGCAGCTCCTGTGTTGAGCGTCTGCCCCCTGGTGGCCAGTGCGTGTCATAGCGACTGGTTGTTCTACCTTAAGGGTTGCTGGGCTTTTACCAGTCCTATATAATAAAAGCCTAATATGCAAATCAACTGAATGGTGGAATGACTGGTGGAATGACCAGTTGCTATGATGTGCACTGACCACCAGGGAGCAGATGCTCAACACAGGATCTGCTCCCAGCCCACAGGCCCCAGGCCAGCCAAGGTGGGTGCCAGCGGGCGCCCCCCCCCCCTGGGGCTCCCCCTACCCCCCCACCCGATTGCCCTGCCGGTCACCCCACAGATCGGCCAGGCCTAGGGACCCTACCCATGCACGAATTTCATGCACCGGGCCTCTAGTATATATATAAATAACCCCCACCTCATAGAACAATCTTAAGAATGTATGTTTCAAATTCACTTTTGCTCTCTCCCCTTTTCTTTGTGACCCTCTTAGCTTTTTTCCTACTCATCAGGTGAGGGCGGCTAGTTTCCTTGTTTTAAGGCTCTTCCCGCAACTACCAAGCATTGGAAATTGAGCTTTCAGGGCAGGTGGCCCTCAGAGTACATCCCCCGTTCTATATAGACCACTGCCCCAACACCATTACTGGCCCAAACTAGTGGTTCTCAAATAGGGATGATTTTGCCCCTCCTTCCCCAGACATTTGGCAATGTCTGAGACATTTTCGGTTGTCACAGCTTAGGGGAGGAGCATGCTACTAATATCTAGTGGGTAGAGGCCAGGGATACTAAACATCTTACAATGGTACAGGACAGCCCTCCCCCTTCCCCAACGAAGAACCAGTTCAAAATGTTAAGAAGGCCAAAACCCTACTGGGAAACGGACTCTTCTTTCAGTCCTCACTGGGTTTATTTGTAATAAATTCTTCCTGTAAGTAGTCACAGTCCTCGCCCTTCTTTGGCCTCCAGGGTTGTGATGGTCACAGTCCTCCCATCTGTGGACCACATGGCGTAATTTAAGCAACCGCTTTTCTGCTTAAGCGGTTTGAAGAGTGGGGAGGGAGGGAATGGCTCCATCTGTTGGCCAGAGCAGGGATCACAACACAACCACACATAAAATCGCTTAAAACACCCAGCTCATTAAATGCTTGAATTCCTTTTACCTGTAAGGCCGTGACGACCCTGTGGCAGAGCGACGACCCCAAATCAAACGCCGAACTCGAGTCTTGATGCAAAAGCAAGAGGTTTCTTTTATTCAAGCGCAGCGCAGGGACTCACAGGCAGCAACTCTGACAAGAGACTGCTGACCGGAGCCCTGAGCCAGGGTTGATTACAAGCTTTTATGGGCAAAAACCACACGCAGGTGGGGGTGGAAAGGTGGGGGAGATGGCCCGTTCTCGTGGGAACGGAATGCTTTATCTTTAACAGAAAGCTCGTAAAAACAGGAGTTTGCTTTAACAGAAACTAGAAGCCAGGATGTCTTTAATTTGTTTCAACAAAGACCAGGACATTTACTGATAAGCACTAAAGGGGAGTTCAGCACGCTCTTTTCTGGGAACTGAACTATGCCCACTTAATCTTAACTATCTCTGCCTCCCAGAACAGCCTCCGGAGCGCCAGCCCTGAGAGTGCATCCTTTCATTCCCCCCTTTTCTTTTTGGGGAGTTCCAATCATGGAACTTTTGTAGTATAATAAGGGGACCCATCAGGGTGGATATGAGGGTGGTGAACCAAGGGGATCGGCTGTATCAATTTTTCAAACTATTCTATTGTCCAAGCAAGCAAGTGTGTACAAAAGCCAGAATAGCAGGGTTAAAATTCAAACAGCAGTTTTTATCTAAGTATGGTTGCTATTATACTTCAGTACCATGGTCCCCATCAGTACTGTCCTCACTGAAGTCCAGTTCCCCTCCTGCAGGTGTCGAGTCTCCTCTTGGCCTGCGTGGAGCCCAGGCTAGGGATCTCACGGGTGAGGCTGCTGGTTGCCAGGATCTAGGCCGTTTCCTGGTGCAGGAGCTGGGAGTGGTGTAGCCAGATCTGGGTGCTGTTCATTTTAATAACCGTGGGCATGCCCAGGATAACAGTGTAGTATCCCTTTCAGGTTGGGGTGAGTCCTTGGGCAGTGAATTTCTTTACCCATACCGAGTCCCCGGGCTGGAAGGGATGTACAGGGTCCGCGGTGGGCACTGGCAGTGCATCTCGAACAAGCTTATGGGTGGCTCTCTGGGTATAGAGCCTGTAAGGACTTAAGGAAGGGAATGGTTATGAATTCCAGCTTTCAGTTTCTTCCTGTCCCTGGAAAGGAAGCGGTGGGGGGATGTCTATCATATATGATCTCTAAAAGGGGGAAACCCCTACCGGTAGGGGGTACACCTGGCCCATAAGAGGGTGAAGGGCAGGAGGTTGGTCCAGTTTTCACCGGTTTCTAGGACAAATTTAGTTAAAGTACTTTTAGAGTCCTGCTCATGCCTGTCCAGATTCTGGGCCTAAGGCTTGAGCTATACCCAGAAATACCTTGGCTATAAAGGCGGGGCTGTTATCTGATCCTATGACTACTGGCAGCCCGAAGCTAGATATAATCTCCTGGAGTAATTTCTGTGGGGCCCGAATTCTCAGGGCGACCCTCTTACCTTGCTTAGTATTTACCTGTGCACAAACTGTATTTCTAGTGACTATGCTTTTAATTATTTTATCTAAGAGTACCTGCCTTGCAGAAGTTCAGAAGTCTTGGTGATGCTAAGTGGGTAGCCTGGTGTAACTGGGCAACTCACGTCCGACCTAGAGCCTCTGGGACCAACAGTCTGTCATCTGGTAGGATCCACCAACCATCTGGTCCTTTGATGGCTTGCTTCTGTTCTGCCAGTTTCTCCTCTTGTTTGGTGTAAGAGGGGGTCTGCGTAGGTCCAGGTACGGCAGGGTTACTAAAACTGAACATAACTGCTCCCAACCGTGCTGTCAGGTCTGGGCGAGCTGTTCATACTGCGTCTGTTACCTCTGTGCAGCCCTGCATAGGTTCCTCTGGACTATCATCTGGAAGCAGGCTGGCAGGGTTGGTGGCCAGTGTCTTATGGAACCGGACACAGGGCTGGTCTAGGAGAAGAGCTTGGCACTGGGTGATCCTGGTGTTTGATATTCATCTCTTCAGAGTACCTCAAAGGAGGGCCTCCACACCATGGGGTGTTGTCAGGGCTAGTTCCTAGCCCAGAGTCTACTTATCTGCCTCCTTTACCAGCAATGCTGTGGTGGCCACTGCCCAGAGGCACGCTGGCCACCCTGCTGCCACGGGGTCTAGCCTCTTAGCAACAGGTCTCTTCCAGGGACCTAGAGTCTGAATGAGAACCCCTTTGGCAATGCCCCTTACCTCACTCACGTAGAGGTGGAAGGGCTTCGTGACGTCTGGCAAGGCTAGGGCAGGTGCTGAGACGAGAGCCCTCTTTAGCTTCTCAAAGGCCTGTTGTTCCACTTCGGTCCAGTTCAGTGGATGCATTCCCCTAGTACTTGAGTACAGAGGTTTAGCAATCTCCGCGAGCCCCGATATCCACAGGTGGCAGTATCCAACTGCCCGTAGGAATTCCCGCTCCGTCCCCCTCAAAGGATATGGTGGCACATCCAAATAGTTTCTGCAGGAGGTCATGTCTACATAGGGGGTACGGACATTCTCGCATGATCAGAAATGAATGCGTCACCGTGTCCTTTCGAGGTCTACAGTCCTTTTTGATGTCTAAGGAAAACAGGCAATTTGTCCGGTGGCTCCCTGGACTGATGTCTTCTTAGAGGTTACGGGTCCCATCGGCTCTGTCAAGACTGAATAGGCTGCCCCAGTGTCCACCAGGAAACTAACAGGTTTGCCCCCCACTTGTAAGGTTACCCTGCGCTTCTGGGGGCTCAATGGAAAGGAGCCCCAGTCCTGTCAGTTCTCTTCCTCTAAGTTAAAGACCTTTGGAGTCTGAGTCTCCCCTTTTGCTTCTCTAGGTAACCTGCCAGGATATTTTCTCTTGCAGTGCCCCCGCTTCCTATTTGCTGCTGGCCTTTTCTTTCTTTTTACTTTTCTCTGTTCTATCTTATCACATGCACAAACCTTTACAAAAATCTTCACAATTTCAAATTAGCCTTCAAACCTTTCTTCTATGTCCTTCAAAAATGCATAACCATGCCTCAGACCTTCTATTAAGTATTTCTAAACATGTCTAGCAATCAATGTTTCAGTATTGTATGCTAGAAAAGGCAGCGGGGGAGGGAGCAGGCTCTGCAGCCGGTTCCCAGGCTAGCCAGGCCTCTAGCCGCTTGAGTCCCAAATGGCCACATTCTTCCTACAGATAATGATCTCAGATTCTGATAAGCCTGAAAAGGGGAATTACTAGCTGTGCCTTCTTTAAGCCCCCTAACAGAACATGGCTTTAAGTCCCCTAACAGAACACGGTGAAAAGTGTCCAAGGAGACGTCAGGGGTTCTGGGGTCTCATTGGGGCGCAGGGGGTCACAAGGGAATTTCCCTTTTCATCGCTGCCTCCAGCAGCTACTCAAAACAACCCCTGGAGGGGATGGACGCTGGGTGGGCAGAGGCAGGGAGCGCGGCGCGGGTCCCAGGTGGCGAAGGAAGGCTCCCACCGAGGCGTTTTCATCTGGCAGTCCACTCTCTGTTCCCACTGGGAAAAGCGCTTGTCTCCTGCCAATGAAGGTGGCATGGGGGGTGGGGGGGAACCAGTGACCCTTACACTGCAATCAGACTCCCTGACCTTTCTGAAAAGCCCCTCTGCTTGAGTGTGTTTCTATTAAAATTACTGATTTTAAAACTATAATTTAAGAGTTGACACATACACACAAGGACCAAGTGGCCCACAAAATATTTTTCTTTCCTTCCTAAAGATTTTACAATGTGCTGTAATCATTAATCACATCAAAGTTAAATGGCCAATTGAGACAAACACTTCTGAGACCGTTTCTCCACCACTGATTCAGACTGGGTGGCAGCAGGTGTCAGAAATAAGATTCATTCAGTTTTTGAGCTTGCTGGGCAGACTTGGTGACTTTGCCAGCTCAAGCTTCCTTCTTATAAATAGTTAACTTTAAAACTTGGTCCCTGATTTTAACCTCTTGGACCACAATTGTTACAACGTTATACCTTCAAATTAATAAACTTAGACAGAAATTTTGCTAGGCGGGCCGATTCCCCCTCTGACAGAGAGCAAACACCCCTGGGAAAAAAGAAATCCCAGTGGCCACTCAGGGCGATTTGCTATGTGTCAGAGCACCCAGCCTTAAACAAATTAAATGTTTCTTATTTCTTTTTATAGATTTCTATATATGAACAAATAATTATAACCAGGCAGATAACAAAATATCAAATAAACATCTGTCCTTATATCATTTCAGTAAACAAGTATTCTTACATTCTTGGGATCTAAGCAGATAACAGGAATACTGCCTCTAAGTCCCCTGATGGGGGCCTCCTTTTCCTACCGTCGCTTTTTCTGGCTTCTGCCATAGGCCAGTTGGCGGGACCAGTGTGTTGAAGGAAAAGTCATCCTGCAGTCCGGCTCGGGGAGGGACAGGTTACACATAGAGCGTTATATCAGGAGAGGCAGAACCTTGATAAAAGCTCAGTAATCCAATTACACAGTCAAAGGTTACACAGGAAGGGAAGAACCACTCAATGTCCTCTCCTCTGAGAGGATTTTAACAAACTGATAATAAACTGACAAAACCTTGACAAATCAAAATTCAATAAATAATATATACATATAGGGCCCAATTATGACAGAAAATATAAGACAAAAAGACAAAACAAACAGTCCTGATACCGATATGACAAAACACAAAACAAACACCTGTTGAGAGGGAGAGCCTCCAGCCCCTTCTGGGGGGTCCCTTTCTCCTCTCGCAGGAGGAGATTTCTTGTGAGCTGAAAGCCTGGATGGCTTCCTGAAAGAAAAGATTTTTAATCCAGTTACAGATGCTATTAGAATCAGAATGAGAGAGGAAGGGAAAGATCAGGTTATGTCCTCTATGAGGATCCTAATAACTGAAAACAGTAAGTTAAACAAACGGTTAACGGGGTCTATAAAGAGTTAATAGTAACTTCAGCCTTAGTTTCACGTTGGACTATGATGTCACAGGCAGGGACAGGGCCTTGAAAATCTCTCCTCCCAGCGAAGCTGTTAGCTGGGAGTCTCCCAGCACCAAAAGAGATAAGGAAGCTGTAAATAAAAGTTCTTTTGTTCTTTGAAATGTTATAAATGGATATTTTTAAATCAACCTTAGGACTTTAAAATTCAATTTAATACAGTAAATTCACAAATCAGAGCAAACTGAAACCTTCATTTATACAAACAGAGGAATTTTTATTATCTAAGTGGGCTGATTCCCTCTCTGACGGAGAACAAAGGACTCTGAGAAAAAGGTGTCTCAGCAGCTGCTAAAGACCTTTGTATTCCGCCACAGCAGGTCCGCCCCATCTTTAAATAAATTAAAAGCAGAAAGAGACAACAAATACTTTTATATTTATATATTTATATACCAAACAATCTGAGTTTTTGACTCCTATTAGATATTTACCAGAGTTTAAACAGTCACCTGATTAATTTGCCTGAGGAAGCTCTATGGCCTCCGGGTGGGGGGTGTTAAGCTCCCCTTTCCACTCACTTGGAGTGGACTGAGTCTATCTCATAACGTCCGTCCAGTAAGTCCACAGAAGTCCACAGAAAGACACAGAAACCAAACAGACAAAGACACCTGGGAACAGCTGGACGATGTGCCAACCAGCGGGAGCGACCCGCTTCGTCCCAGAGTTTTCAGGGAAAGCCACTCCCCTCCAGACTGGGGTTTTTACACCTCCCCAGACGGGGGTTTTTACACCCCCCCAGACGGAGACTACCAGGCGTCCCTGGATCTCCTCCACCCTTGGGGCGTCCCCCAGGGCTGCAACCTGTGGTCCTCCAGGCACGTCTACCGACTACTGCTCGGTCACTCTTACGAGTCGCCGAACGGCTGCAAAACCAGAAGTGTGCACACAGAACCAGACCAACTGAAACACAGGACAAAGACAGACAACAATGAACAAAACACTCAGACAACGGGCCCAACGAGACTGAAACAATGACCTAATATAACCAGACGGACGGACTCCCGTCCTCCAGATTGTCCGGCCGGACTTCAATCCGCCCGTCGCCGGACACCCGACGACGACCAATTTTACTCGGTCGTCTCCTGAATCTGGGGCGTCCCCCAGTTTGACAGTTTTTCTGACCGGACTCTAACCGGTCAGAGGAGCCCTCTCCTTACGGAGAGAACAACCTGTCACCAGAACCAGAAATAACCAGAAATACTGAAACAATTATCAGACGAACCGGACAACAGACAACAAAACAAGGGGGCCCCTTTACCTCCAAGGTCGGTTCTGACGTTTGAGGGGTGGTCGATCAATCTCGGTGGAACCTCCAAATGTAAGGCCGTGACGACCCTGTGGCAGAGCGACGACCCCAAATCAAACGCCGAACTCGAGTCTTGATGCAAAAGCAAGAGGTTTCTTTTATTCAAGCGCAGCGCAGGGACTCACAGGCAGCAACTCTGACAAGAGACTGCTGACCGGAGCCCTGAGCCAGGGTTGATTACAAGCTTTTATGGGCAAAAACCACACGCAGGTGGGGGTGGAAAGGTGGGGGAGATGGCCCGTTCTCGTGGGAACGGAATGCTTTATCTTTAACAGAAAGCTCGTAAAAACAGGAGTTTGCTTTAACAGAAACTAGAAGCCAGGATGTCTTTAATTTGTTTCAACAAAGACCAGGACATTTACTGATAAGCACTAAAGGGGAGTTCAGCACGCTCTTTTCTGGGAACTGAACTATGCCCACTTAATCTTAACTATCTCTGCCTCCCAGAACAGCCTCCGGAGCGCCAGCCCTGAGAGTGCATCCTTTCATACCAACGTTCCCGCGAAGTAAGCAGTCTGCTCCCCTCCAGTGACAGGTCACTACGTTTTGGGTTAATGGGGAGTAAGTAGTCCTTACCTCTGTAACAGACGGAGGCAGCTGACTAGAGGCAATGCCAAAAAGAAGGCCGGACTTGGGACATAGAGTCTAAACAACCAGCTGCATGTCACCCCGGAGTTTTGCAAGGGATTTTATTCATCGAGGAGGGGGGTGGGGCAAAGATGTAAGCTGTTCTGAAAGGATTCGTTAGACACGTGCATCACTTTGGTTAATCAGCGGCACAGGATCCGCTCACAAACGGCACTCTTTTTATCTTTAGTCCAATTACATCATCCCAAAGGTGCAGGGCACTCCCTCTTCTGCCCACTTTCTTGCTCCTATTCCCACCTCCCGTTTTCCAGTCCACCGTTCCCAGCCACTTATTTCCTCTCAGCCACGCCCGGAGATAGTGGCTTCCCCACACCCCTTTCCAGCTTCTAATTTTCCCGCCCCAGTAGCTCTTGGCCAATCGGGGATGTAATGGCCTCCTCTTTCCCGGCCTCTTGGTGACGTTATCAGAAGTGAGATCTCTGATTGCTTGTCCCGGAGCAAGAGCGCACCAATAACAGGCAAGCTTTTTGGGTGCCGGCGCACAGCTAGCATCGTCGCTGCTGATTGGCTGGAGCGGCTGAGACAGAAAGATGGCCGCGAGCCCCTCTGTAGTTCCTGTGGCCCTGACCACTCCGGGGGTACCCATCTTGTCAGCTAGTGGCGATTTCTCAAATTTGCGGGAAATTAAAAAGCAGCTGCTACTTATCGCTGGCCTTACCCGAGAGCGGGGCCTACTGCACAGTAGCAAATGGTGAGATGTCGGGGTGGGACGGGACCGGGCTTGGGTCCTTGGCCTTGGGGGGCTTGTGGAGCTGATTCCGTTTGCGGGGTGTTCCAGGTCCGCGGAGTTGGCCTTCTCCCTACCGGCGTTGCCTCTAGTCGAGCTGCAGCCGCCTCCGCCTATGACAGAGGTAAGGACTGCTCCCCACCGGCCCAAGAGGGAATGACTGGTCAATGGAGGGAGCCGACTGCTTGCTTCGCAGGAATGTTTGCAAAAGGAATTCAAGCATTTAAAGAGCTGGGCGTTTTAAGCGATGTTATCTGTGTGGTTGTGTTGAGCTATGAAAGATCTGGTGGTGCGTTTACTCAAGCTGGAGAGAATAAGGACAAAAATCCTTGCTTAGGATTTCAGCCTTTTCGCTTTTGTAGCCCAGCTTAGACAATGAGCCAGAATAGAAGGTTTTTACAACAGTGCGAAACTGGCCCGGATTCATACAGCTCTGGGTTCAAATCTCAGCCACAGTGGTGACTTTCGGCAATTTAACCTCCTGAACCATAGTATCCTCATCTGTGGAATGCGGATAATAGTATTTACTTTATGGGACTATTGAGGGAATTAAATGAGATATGAATATATTTTATGTCATCCATAGTACATGTGTTTACATAGACTATGTAGTCTGAATGCTTTTCATCATAATCCATTTTGTTACTTGATTCCTCCCTTCCTTTAAAAACAATGAATATTTTTTACTCTAAAAGGTATAATGCAGCCCTGGCTGGTGTGGTTCAGTTGGTTGAGTGTCCTCCGGTGCACTGAAAGGTTGCTGGTTGATTCCCGGTCTGGGTGGGTACATGCCCAGGTTACAGGCTTGATTCCCTGGTCCAGTGGTGCTTGTTGGAGGCAGCTGATCTCTGTTTCTCTCCTTTTCCCTCTCCCTCTCCCTCTCCCTTTCCCTTCTTCCCTCTCTCTTTCTACCTTTCTCTCTAAAATAAATAAATAACATTAAAAAAAAAAAAGGTGTAATGCTGGTTGAGAAGGGGCAGGGGAAGAAATAAACAAATTGTAAGTGGATATGAAAACAGCCAGTAGAATCCTAAGCTGAAGAGCCACATTTAAGACATGTTCATTCAGTCAAGAAAACACTGAATATGTTTTGGTTCCTGTTTTGTGCTGGTAATATTTGGGGCAAGAAGGATGAGGAGAATGAAATTATTAAAGTTTTAATCAGCTTATCCCTAGAATTTGGGATGTGGATTATATGTTTAACTTAAATATGCATTATTTCATTTTTTTTCACAGAGAATTATAGGTGTATTTTAGTTTTTTGCAATACTAACATGTCAAAATGTTCTTGAAGTACAAAAAGTATAAGTAATTGCAGCATATTGCATTTATGTAGAAATTTAAAAGCCTGGGGAAGGAAGGGAATGCCAAATATTAATGCCAAACATTTTCTATAACTTTCTCTTTCACCTTTTCCCTCATGTCAAATCTATATTATTGGCTCCATTTACTGATGAAGAAGTGAATACTCAGAGAAGCTAAGTAACTTTCCTACTGATGTCATGAAGCCAGAAAATCAGAGTTAGAATTTGAATATAGGTCCCTAATTCTGAAGCCTATACAATTTCTACATTTGCAGAAACAATAAAAGTTTCTGAGTGTGTTGGTTTAATATTTTACAAATTTTTATTTTTTCCTCTAACTTTAAAAAAATATGTATTTTTATTGATATCAGAGAGGAAGGGAGAGAGAGAGAGAGCGCGATAGAAACATCAATGATGTGAGAGAATCATTGATAGGCTGCCTCCCGCTCCCCCCTGCGACCCCCCCCCCCCCCCCGAGATTGAGCCCTCAACCTGGTCATGTGCCCTGACTGGGAAACGAACTGGGATCTCCTGGTTCATAGGTTGATGCTTAACCACCAAGCCACTGTAGCTGGGCTCCCATAACTTTTTTATTTTGAAGAAAAAAAAAGTTATCTGACTTTACTTCATTATATATATGGTTTTGGGAGGAGGAAAAGGAGAGAAAAATTATTTTTTCTTACATCTTGAAATCTTGAAATTGGATTTGAACTTTTTTGTCTTATTCCCAATCATTTACAAAAATTCGTCTCTTCTAGGAAGATGCCCAGGATATGGATGCTTACACCCTGGCCAAAGCCTACTTTGATGTTAAAGAGTATGATCGGGCAGCACATTTCCTGCATGGTTGCAATAGCAAGAAAGCCTATTTCCTGTACATGTATTCTAGATACCTGGTGAGGGCCATTATAAGACGTCATTCTACTTTGATCCAAGTGGAAAAAGTTAAACCTTTTAAATAGCATAGCAATAGCCTATTTGGTGAATGTACTTTATAAATATTTGACAATAATAAAGAAGTTGTCATAAAGTTAAAAAAATAATGCTATGAAAGAAAATGTTTTAAAAAACTGATAATATTCATTATTGACAAAGGTGCGAGGCAGTAGATTCCCCCCCCTGCCCCCCCCCTTTGAAGTCAGTTTGGGTAGATTATGTTAATTTGAAATACTGTGACCAAGCAATTCTACTTTAAGTAACTTGCCCAATGTTAATACATCTGTTCATGGAAATATTTTTTTGTAATACCCCCAAAATGTCAACAACTTAAATATCCATTAGTCAAGAAATTCATTGTTAAATCTTGCCTGAAGTATTTTTTACTATGATGTTGCAAAATGATGATTTTCCCCTCTAGCACTCTCCACATTTATTGATGCTCATTTGTCATTCTGTTCTAAGCAAGAGTCTTTCCTTCCCTTTCCATTTATCTATTTACCTAGTATGGACTTAAGGATTCTTTTATTTTTAATTGTTTATATAATTCATTACAGTACTTAATTATTTGGTGCTCAGATTATTCCAGATTTGACCAATGGGAGCCCGTGAATAGTTACTTAAAATTAGTGACCAATAGTAGCTGCCATTTTGGATGGTTTTGGGCCCTTTAGGTGGAATCAGGCTGCTAGTGTTAGAACAGGTTCAGAATTCACTGGTAAAAAGACCTATGTGTGCATTTTCTCTTACAGTCTGGAGAAAAGAAGAAGGATGATGAAACAGTTGATAGCCTAGGTATGAATTTCTTTTTTTACCTTTTAGATTAAAGCAGGGGTTGCACACACAAATGCCTATAGAAGCCAGGCAGGTAGTACAAATGTGTGAAGTGGTCCGAGGAGGGCTGTTGGAAATTAGATAGCACAACTGGCTGATTGTCTCCCAGCTCCAGCTGAGGGTTGCCTTGTGGCCTGCTGTTGTCAAGGCTTTCTTCTCTGACTCTACTCCATTGCCTGAAGCTGGAAATTCAGATTTTTAGTTGAGGCTTCTGATTTTTAAATGTTGATACTAATTCAAAACTTTAAAAACCTGTGTGGGCCTAGCAAAATATGACTGCAGACCAGTTATCAGTCGTTATTTATTTGGAGGAAAAAAATTGTGTAAGATATTGACTACTTGTGAGTGCTTGCTGGAAGTTTCAGGTGTAGCTGTTTGATGCCAAAAGGAATATCAGGTCTATAAAATGAAGACGAGCAGTTTTCTCTTAGAGACTTTGTTTCTTTTCTAGGCCCTCTGGAAAAAGGACAAGTAAAAAATGAGGCTCTTAGAGAATTGAGAGTGGAGCTCAGCAAAAAGCACCAAGCTCGGGAACTTGATGGTTTTGGCCTTTATCTGTAAGTGTTAGAGTAAGTTGGAACTTTCTACAACGTGTTCTCCTGAGCAGAAGAGAGCTATTATAGAGCATTACCTTCTGTGATGGTTTCCTTCTTTTCTAGGTATGGTGTTGTGCTTCGAAAACTGGACTTGGTGAAAGAGGCCATTGATGTATTTGTGGAGGCTACTCATGTTTTGCCTTTGCATTGGGGAGCCTGGATAGAACTCTGTAACTTGATTACAGACAAAGAGATGGTAAGTTAAGATGAGCTATGTGGCCCTAGCTGGTTTTCTCAGTGGTTAGTGCATCGCCTGCGTTTGAAGGGTCCTGGGTTTGATTCCCATCAAGGGCACATGCCCAGGTTGCGGGCTTGATCCTCAGTGGGGAGTGTGCAGGAGGCAGTCAGTCAGTGATTCTCTCTCATCATTGATGTTTCTATCTCTCTACCTCTCCCTTCCTCTCAGAAATCAATAAATATTTTTTAAAAAAGATGAGCTATGTGAAAAAGTCTGTACTTCAAGTTTTATATAATTCTGTAGTAATGGGGTGGGAGGAGAGAGGTTTGCTAAGCCTTTGATCAGGGGTCCTCAAACTTTTTAAACGGGGCCAGTTCACTGTCTCAGACCGTTGGAGGGCTGGACTATAGTTTAAAAAAAACTATGAACAAATTCCTATGCACACTGCACATATCTTATTTTGAAGTAAAAAAACAAAACGGCAAAAACAACCGCATGTGGCTCGCGGGCCGTAGTTTGAGGACACCTGCCTTTGATTATATAGCTAGCTCTTTGCTCCTTCTCTGGTCTCTTTCACTGTTGGGATTTCCGTCTTCAGGTCTTCATTTGAAAGACAAATGTCTAGCTCTTGTTTGGTAGTTGCTGTTTGATTTGCATCCAGTTATATTAGGACTAGAGGCCCGATGCATGAAATTCTTGCAAGTAGGTCTTCCTTCCCCCGCTGCTAGCACCGGCTTCCCTCTGGCACCTGGGACCTGGGCTTCCCTCCAGCCACCGGCAGGCACCTGGGACCCAGGCTTCCCTCTGGCTGCTAGCAGGCACCTGGGACTTGGGACCTGGGCTTCCCTCGCAGCCCTGGCTTGTCTGGAAGGTCGTCTGGTCTAATTAACATATTACCCTTATTATTATAGACTAGAGGCTTGTTGCACAAAATTCGTGCTCGGGGCTGGTGGTCGGGGGGTGTAACTCAGCCCGGCCTGCACCCTCTCGCAATCTGGGACCCCTCAGGGGATGTCTGACTGCCGGTTTAGGCCTGATCCCACAGGGATCCCAGCAGGATTGGGCCTAAACTGGCAGTCAGGCATCCCTCTCGCAACCCAGGACCATTGGCTCCTAACTGCTTGCCTGCCTGCCTGCCTGCCTGATTGTCCCTAACCCCTCTGCCTGCCTGCCTGCCTGCCTGATAGCCTCTGTCTGTCTGCCTGATCGCCCCTAACCACTTCGCCTGATTGCCCCTAACCACACTGCCTGCCTGCCTGATCGCCCCTAACTGCTCTCCTGCCTGCCTGATCGTCCCTAACCACCTCTGCTTCAGACCCCGCTGCGGCAGCTTTATCTGGAATGACGTTCGGAAGGTTGTTCGGCTGTCCGGTCTAATTAGCATATTACGCTTTTATTATTATAGAAGATACCTTTCATATTCATGTGTTCACATTCAAGTTTTACTGTAACTTGTTTTATAGACTAAATACTGTTACAGTTTCTATTTTTTTTTTTGTACTTGGACATTTTAATGAACTTCCCTCCATGTAGCTTCAAGCTACGAGGACACAGGCCCCACCAACACCCTTAATCTTCTCCTCGGCTCTTCTGCTGAAGAACTTGGCCTTCACAATGACAGGCTGTTTTGGGAGCTTTCCCTTCCCCAGAACTTTGTAGTAGCCCGATCGCACCACATCAATGATAGGAGCAACTCCAGTCTTGCTTTTGGCAGCATTTACCCGTGTCTGCTCACTGACCAGGGTCCACAGTTTATCAAGGTTGACAGTTGGGCAGAAGCTCTGGTTCCTCTTTAAGTGGTAATGCCTCACACCAACTTTCCCAAAGTAACCTGGGTGATATTTGTCGAAGTTGATCCTGTGATGATGCAAGCCACCAGCATTACCGCGGCCCCCGGGGTGCTTCCTGTGCTTGCCGATGCGGCTGTGGCCGTGGCTCACGTGGCCCCGAAGTTTTCGGGTCTTCCTGAGTCTGGATGGCATGTCGGTGGCCGAGCTGCAAGAGCCTGTTACAGTTTCTTAATTTTAAAGATGCTATTATAGGAAAGGTTCCTCTGATATCAAGGATCATATTTATTCCAGCCAGTGTGGCTCAGTGGTTAACACTTACGTATGAACCAAGAGGTCATGGTTCGATTCTCCATCAGGGCACATGCTTGGGTTTCGGCTCTGTCCCCAGTGGGGGGTATTCAGTAGGCAGCCAATCGATTCTCTCTCATCATTGATGTTTCTATCTCTCTTTCCCTTTCCCTTCCTCTCTGAAAGCAATTAAAAATATATATTTTAAAAGGGGATCATATTTAAAACATTTTAAGTCTCTGCTAAGCTCATAGGATTCTGAGAAGATACAGAGATTTGTTAATTAAGGAAATAATATATATAAACTGCAATTATCTTAGTAGTCATTATTAGAGGATATTGTCTATAGAGTTTATTTGCTGTTCTTCAGTAATTAATGGAAATGATAACACATTTCTTTTTTTTTAAATATATATATTTTATTGACTTTTTACAGAGAGGAAGGGAGAGGGCTAGAGAGTTAGAAACATCGTTGAGAGAGAAACATGAGAGAGAAACATCGATCAGCTGCCTCTTGCACACCCACCACTGGGGATGTGCCTGCAACCAAGGTACATGCCCTTGACCGGAATTGAACCTGGGACCTTTACTTCGCAGGCCGACACTCTATCCACTGAGCCAAACTGGCTAGGGCAACACATTTCTTTTTGTTTGCTCTGAAGAGCCAAAGTCTGGTTGGTTTCTCCTAATAATGATATATGCTACTAAGTCTGTGTCTGAAATTTTACCTTTGTTTACTTGTATTTACCTATCTCTAACTGCCTAGTAGAATTTCATTGAAAGTTTGTTTTATCTCTGAATTCAAAATACACAAAACTAGATTTTTCATCTTACCTACCAAATTCTCTTTCTCCCAACTTTTTTTTAATATTAGTTTTTAAAAAATATATATTTTTATTGATTTCAGAGAGGAAGGGAGAGGGAGAGAGAGATAGAAACATCGATGATAAGAGAGAACCATTGATCAGCTGCCTCCTGCACACCCCCCACTGGGGATCGAGCCCGAAACCTGGGCATGTGTGACCAGAATCGAACCCAGGACCCTCCAGTCCGAAGGTCGATGCTCTATCCACTGAGCCAAACCGGCCAGGGCAACACACCCAGTCTTTTTTTTTATATATATATTTTTTTTTATTGATTTTTTACAGAGAGGAAGAGAGAGGGATAGAGAGTTAGAAACATCGATGAGAGAGAAACATCGATCAGCTGCCTCTTGCACACCCCCCACTGGGGATGTGCCTGCAACCAAGGTACATGCCCTTGACCGGAATCGAACCCGGGACCCTTGAGTCCGCAGGCCGACGCTCTATCCACTGAGCCAAACTGGTTTCGGCCACACCCAGTCTTAATGCCTCAATCATATTTGCCTCTTCCCTTTCTCTTATCTCCTTTATCTATTCAGCCACAGACATGGCCATAGTTTCTTCTTCTTTTTAAAAAATATATATATTTTATTGATTTTTTACAGAAAGGAAGGGAGAGGGATAGAGAGTTAGAAACATCGATGAGAGAGAAACATCGATCAGCTGCTTCTTACACACTCCCTCCTGGGTATGTGCCCGCAACAAAGGTACATGCGCTTGACTGGAATCAAACCTGGGACCCTTGAGTCTGCTGGCTGATGCTCTATCCACTGAGCCAAACTGGTTAGGGCCATGGTTTCTTCTTGTATCTGTTTTTTTTCTTTTGGCTTCCTTTGCCATCTTGTTTATCTCCAACTTGGATTTCTTATAAGTAATATATACTTTCTATCTAACTTTCCCATCTTTACATTCCCATTTCTAAGCCCTCCTGTACACGGTTTCCAAAGTTATTCTTAAAACACCCATGTCATCATGATTCTCTTGCATAAAAATTCAGTGGTTTCCTGTTGCATACCATTTCCTATTGCACTATAGGAACCACCCTACCATTTCAGTCTTATTTTTTCACTGTGTCCCAGCACAAAACTTCCCTTCAAACAACCTAGTTTCATCAACCTCTTCACCCACATTCATCATAACCGTTTTTCTTTTATTTATGTTGTCCTTGCCTAGAACATTCATTTTTTTCTCTTTCTCTCCCCTTTTTTCTGTTCAAATCTACCCACCCTCCAAGACACCTCAAATCCTATCTATTCTTTGAAGCCTTCTCCAACTGGGCCTTTCCTCCCTATTGTGCTTGTAAATCCTATTACACTTGAAATGCCCCATGTCCATTATTAGGTGCTGTAATAAAATTTCCAGTGATAAACACCTTTAGACAAGTGATTTTCAAGCCTTTTCATTTAATGGCATACAAAAACTAATTACTAAAATTCTGTGGCACACTAAAAAATACAATTTTTGTCGATCTGACCAAAAAAAATATAGGTATAATTTTGGGTCATTCATTCCAGGTGGGTACTGTTGTGTTAACTCTTGTCACTTTTTTTATTTGACAGTGTAAGGGAAAAGGGGTCAGTGCCCCTGACTAAATAGTCAGGTGTTGCATGTTTTAAAAATTCTTTCGGCACAACACTGTGCCTCTTGTGGCACATTGGTTAAAAATCGCTGCTTTAGACAATAAAAATAGTTCCTTGATGTTCTTTTGGGAGAGAGGTCAAAATGTATTAAATGTGTTCCTCTCTTTCCTGCTGCCAGCTGAAGTTCCTGTCTTTGCCAGACACCTGGATGAAAGAGTTTTTTCTGGCTCATATATACACAGAATTGCAGTTGATAGAGGAGGCCCTGCAAAAGTATCAGAATCTCATTGATGTGGGCTTTTCTAAGAGCTCTTATATTGTTTCCCAAATTGCAGTTGCCTATCACAATATCAGAGGTAAGTGAATAAGGACAATGAAATTCTTCAAAACCTGAAAGTATCATTGTGTTGTTTTCTGAACTATGTTCTTTCTGCAGATATTGATAAAGCCCTCTCTATTTTTAATGAGCTAAGGAAACAAGACCCTTATAGGATTGAGAATATGGATACATTCTCCAATCTTCTTTATGTCAGGGTGAGCTGCTTCCTTTACGTGGACTTGATTAAGCTCATGTGTGCTTTCATCTGGGTTGGATTGTCATCCAGTTGCATTAACTACAAGCAAAATAATTTTAGAGGTTCATTTTTCATGCTTAGACTCTCTTTTTCTTTTCTTCCAGAGCATGAAATCTGAGTTGAGTTATCTGGCTCACAACCTCTGTGAGATTGATAAATATCGTGTAGAAACTTGCTGTGTAATTGGTAAGAATCATTATTCTTTTTCTTTTAAGATTTACCTATATTGTAAATAATACAAGTATAGAAATAACAGTATAAAAGTGTCAAAGGTAACAAAATTATGTACAGTAGAATGTGAAAGCTCACTATAACCCCATCCCCAAGATTGTTTAGAGAACATGACTCCAGAATATTTTTCTGTGTGAATATTAAAAATGTGTGTGTGCAAGCGTGTGTACAGTTTGTTTGTAAAAACTATATCATTATACACACTGCTTTGTAACTTCCTTTTTTAAACGTATATCTTTTTTTTGTATCTAGATTTTATGTTTTATTGTGATCTAATATTATATAGATGTGCCATCATTTTACTTAATATAAAAATTGCTTCAGGAAACATTTTTGTATGTGTACATTTATTTTTGCATGTTAATGCAATTGTTTTTGTATAATAAGCAGTAAAAGACTGGATCAAAAGTTCTATATATTTTTTAAACTTTAGTACTACTAAAAAGTTTGTAAGGCCTTAGCTGGTGTGGCTCAGTTGGTTGGGTGTCATCCCGTGCATCAAGAGGTTGCTGGTTGGATTCTCAGTCAGGGCATATGCCCTGGTTGCGGGCTCTAACCCTGGTTGGGGGTATGCAGGAGGCAACTGGTTGATGTTCTCTCTCTTTCTCCTCCTCTTAAAAAGAAAAATTTGTAAGAATTTCCAATCCTATGAAAAGAGATGAGAGTACCTGTTTCTATGTATTGGGGTGTCTCAATCTTGGCATTAATGACATTTTGGGGTAACAATATTTTTTGTGGAGAGCTGTCCTCTGCATTGTAGGGTATTAGTAGTATCCTTAGCCTCTACCCACTGCTCCTTCCCCCTAGTTGTGCTGATAAAAAATATTTGCAGGTGCCCTACCCAGTTTGGCACAGTGGATATAGCGTAGGTCTGCGGACTGAAGGGTCCCTGGTTCGATTCCGGTCAAGGGCACATGCCTGGGGTTGTGGGCTCGATCCCCAGTAGGAAGCCTGCAGGAGGCAGCCCGATCAATGATTCTCATTATTGATGTTTCTATCTCTCTCTCCCTCTCCATTCCTCTCTGAAATAAATAAAAATATATTTAAAAAAATATTTGCAGGTATTGCCAAATAACTTCTTGGGTCAGAATCATCTCTGGTTATGAACCATGGTCCTAGGTACTTGGCCACACTAGTGTGGTCTGATAATCAGCTGACATAAACAGATGAATGGCCACTCCTGGTAAGCTTGATTGGTTGTGGTTGAAAGTCTTCCTGGAGATGAAAGGGACATACCTATCTCTGGGTCTTTGGTGACACTGCATCAAGATCATGCATTTGTACCTTTCTAGATCAGGATATTGTTAATAAACTGATAGAATTTTAATTCATCAATTATTCAGTGAATATTTCCAGTCCTTGAGGAAGTTGTAGTCTGGCATGGTTATGTAATAAGTCCTTTGGAAACATAGGTAAGAATAGGAACGAATGATCTTTTCAATATAGAACATTATGAATGAAGTATAAAGTCCATTAAGTGAGGATGGAACTCCAGTTTATTCAGAAAACATCTTCAAGCATCTTCTACTCAGAGTGCCAGGCACTGTGCTTTGTATTGCATCACCTACCCTAATTGCCTATTTAGGAAGTCCAATAAGGAAACAGTTATAATACAATGGGCTGAGTGTTATGATTGAGGTAAACATAGGATGCTAAGAGAGTACATAGGGCCTGGGCAGTGTGGTGCAGTGGTTGAGCCTCAGCCTATGAGCCAGGACGTCACGGTTCAATTTCCATTCAGGGCACGTTCCCTGGGGGTTGCAGGTTCAATTCCCAGTAAGAGGGTATGCAGAAGGCAGCTGATCAATGATTCTCTTTCATCATTGATATTTCTCTCTCTCCCTCTCTCTGAAATCAATAAAAACTTATTTAAAAATAAAGAAAGAGAGTACATAGGAAAGGCATCTAATTGAGTCTGAGATTAGGGAAGGTGATGCTTGAAGAATAGGCAGGAGTGAAAGAGTTCACTAGGGGAGAAGGATTGAGTTGGGAAGGGCATTGCAGTGCAGAGGCATTGAAGTGTGAAACAGACATTATGCTGGAAATAGTTCAGCATCCTAAAGCATGGTGTGGGAAGTGGGAATGTACAAAAAAGGGCCAGATCTTGAAGAGCCTTTTTTGTTTTGCTTAAAGTTTGGATTTTATTCTTAAGGCAGTGGGAGTCTTCTGAAGGATTTTAAGCCAGAATGATAAAAGTGTTCAGATATTCTTTTTCAAATGATGACTGGAGACAGTGTGCTAAAGAATTAGAAAAAGGGCTAGACTAGGGGCAGGGAGACCAGCCAGGAGGCTTTTGCAATAATCCAGGATGATGAAAACGTATGATGAGGAGATACTGGTGTGAGGAGTGGAGAGAGGATTTAGAAGATATTTAGGAAGTAGAACAAACAGGAATTGGTGACTGGGTAACCAGATTGCTAACAGTGCTCTTTACATGAAGAAAGATAATAGAGGTAGGGGAGACAATGAACAGTGTTGTTGTTTTTTTTAACCTATTGACTTAAAGCCAATTAAAATCAAAGGAGACATATACATGAAGAATAATGATTTAGGAGTTTCCTGTTTATTTTTTTAATAATCATTTCAGGTGACCTCAATGAACTTTTTAAAAAATACTTACCTGGGGATATTTTTTTATTGATTTTTTAGAGAGAGTGGAAGAGAGAGGGAAAGACAGAAATATCAATGTGAGAGATACACATTGATTGGTTGCCTCCTGCACACACCCTGACCAGGGCCTGGGCCGGGGAGGAGCCTGCAACTGAGGTACCAGTACATGCCCTTGACCTGAATTGAACCTGGGACCCTTTGGTCCGCAAGCTGATGCTCTATCCATGGAGCCAAACCGGCTGGGCTGAACTTTTTATTTCTCTTTCAGTATATCTGTAATGTCCAGCAAAGTTACTGAAAGATGATCAGTAAGTGTTTGTTGAATTCAGCCTGCTTATATTAAAATTTAAGAATAAGGAACATTATGCCGAAACCGGTTTGGCTCTGTGGATAGAGCATCGGTCTGCGGATTGAAAGGTCCCAGGTTCGATTCCAGTCAAGGGCATGTACATTGGTTGCGGGCACATCCCCGGTAGGGGGCGTGCAGGAGGCAGCTGGTAGATGTTTCTCTCATCGATGTTTCTAGCTTTCTATCCCTCTCCTTTCCTCTCTGTAAAAAATCAATAAAATACATTTTTAAAAAAAGAAAAAAGAATAAGGAACATTAGATATGACAGAATATGCTTCAGCTTTCATATTATAGCAAATTCAGAGGAAGTGAAAGGAGAAAGAAGGATGGAGAGAAAAAAGAAACTAAAGACCTAAGAGAAAAATGCAACAACTTAAGAATAGAGTGATGACAGGAATCTCCTAGTTGTTTAGTCATTGCTTCTGCTTTTATGTCTTGATGTGAATTGATTGCTTCCTTCTGCATCTTTTCTGGAGTTCCAATCTCTGAGGGTATATGTAAATAAGCATGTATCAGCATATATGACAGTACAACAAAGTTAAGATTTGGACTCTGGAACCAGATTGCCCAAGTTTTCTATGTAATTTATTGTTTTAGGTCTTTGATTCATTTTTAATTAATGTTTGTACATGGGGACAAACTGTAATGTAGTTTTATTCTTTTGCATGTGGCTTTCCAGTTTTCCCAGCACCATTTATTGAGGAGGCTTTTTTTTCTCCATTGTATGTTTATGGCTTCTTTGTAAAAAATTAATTGCCCATAGACATGTGGTTTTATTTCTGGGCTCTCAATTCTGTTCCATTGGTCTGTGTGTCTGTTTTTCTGCCAATACCATGCTGTTTGTTCCTTCTTTTTTTTATTGTCACCTGAGGATGTGTTTATTGATGTTAGAGAGAAAGGAAGGGGGTGGGCAGAGAAAGAAACATTGATCAAATGCATCCCTATTGGGGATTAAACCCGCAACCTGGATATGTGCCCAGGTATCGAATTTGCAACCTTTTCATGAATGGGACAATGCTTCAATCAGCTGAACCACACTGACCAAGGCTGACTTGCTCTTTTTTAAAAATTATATTTTATTGATTTGATTTGAAAGAGACACAGAGAGAAAGCCATCAATCTGTTGTTCCACTTATTTATGCATTCATTGGTGATTCTTGTATTTGCCCTGACTGGGAATCAAACACACAACCTTGGTGTATCAGGACGATGCTCTAACCAACTGAGCTACCCAGCCAGGACTGACTTGCATTTTTCAAGACCAATCCTCCAATATAATAAAGAGGTAATATGCAAATTAACCCTCAGGCCCTCACAAGATGGCTGCCTACAACCAGGCCGGCAGGGGGGTTAGTGAAGGACGACCAAACGACTGAACAGCAGGCTGCGTGGGGCGACCAGGCCGGCAGGGGGGTTAGTGAGGGACGACCAAACGACTGAACAGCAGGCTGTGTGGGGCGACCAGGCTGGCAAGGGAGGGGGGTTAATGAGGGACGACCAAATGACTGAACAGCAGGCTGCGTGGGGCGACCAGGCCAGTGGGGGGGGCCGTGAGGGGCAACCAGGCCGGCAGGGGGGTCAGTTAGGGGCAATCAGGCTGGCATGTAGAGGCAGTGAGGGGCAAACAGGCTGACGGGGGAGGGGGGCAGTTAGGGGCGACCAGGCAGGCAGGCAGGCAGGTGAGCGATTAGGAGCCAGCAGTCCAGGATTGTGAGAGGGATGTCCGACTGCCGGTTTAGGCCCAATCTGCGGGATCGGGCCTAAACTGGCAGTCAGACATCCCCCAAGGGGTACTGGATTGGAGAGGGTGCAGGCTGGGCTGAGGGGGACCACCCCTCCCGGCCCGTGCACAAATTTCGTGCACTGGGCCTCTAGTGATAATATAACTGCTTTGATTCCTGAGTGAGAGCAGAGCTCAGAGCTCTACCTTTTTCACCCTTGAGGTACCCTAGCAATATAGTTGGAAAACCAAAATATAAAGCTTACTCTTAAAAATGTCTTACCCTTTAACAAAATATGTGTATAAATGCTATATCCAGATAAAATGAAGAAAAACTTGCAATGTTAGGGAACACTTTTTTTAAAACCATAATGTGTGATAAATGATATATATTTCCCAAGGGAGCGATGATATTTCCCTTATGTACAGTTCGGCTGTTCTGCAAGGAATTTGGGGGAATGAGTTATGGTTTCATGTCCACACTGTGGAATGCTGTCTATTTTTATTTAATTTTTTGTTAATCCTCACTTGAGGATGTTTTTATTTTATTTTGATTTTTAGAGAGAGTGGAAGGGAGGGGGAGAGACAGAGAGAGAAACATTGATGTGAAAGACAAAGATTGATGTGAGAGAAGCACATTGATTGGTTGCTTCCCCCAGTGTCCCTGACTGGGCCAGGGATCCAGAATCGAACCCATGAGCCTTTAGTTCATGGGCTGATGCTCTATCCACTGAACAAAACTGGCTAGGGCAGTGAACTTTTATTTTTACCTTTCTAATTATTCATATTTTTTGTTTTTCAATCAGGCAATTATTATAGTTTGCGTTCTCAGCATGAGAAAGCAGCCTTATATTTCCAAAGAGCTTTGAAATTGAATCCTCGGTATCTTGGGGCCTGGACACTAATGGGACATGAGTACATGGAAATGAAGAACACATCTGCTGCTATTCAGGCTTATAGGTGAGCTCCTAGTTGTGGGGTTAGGTAGAGCAGATTGCTGTGATGTTAGGAGCCTCTTCTGAGCCTGCAAGTTGCTAACTTTGATTCTGCTGTCTTACCAGTCTCTCTTCCATTTCTTAGACATGCCATTGAGGTTAATAAGCGGGACTACAGAGCCTGGTATGGCCTCGGGCAGACCTATGAAATCCTTAAGATGCCATTTTACTGCCTTTATTATTATAGACGGGCCCATCAGCTTCGGTAAGTCTGGCCACTTGACAATGTGTTTGTTTTGGGGAGTGCTGACACTTTTCTTTCTTTTTTCATGGCTACTGAGTGACTAGTGGGTAGTATATAGAGTGTGGATATACTGGCTAAAAGGATGATTCATGTTCTGGATGGGAAGGAGCAAGATGGTGTGAGATTTCATCATGCTACTCAGAATGGTGTGCAATTTAAAACTGTTTATTTCTGGAATTTTCCATGTAATATTTTCGGACTGCAGTTGACTGTGGAAAGTGAAACCTCGAATAAGGGGGGATCACTACAGTAGTGGTGGTGGTGGACTTTAGTTATCTATAATACTTTTTCACACTACTACTATTTTGTCTCAGGCCCAATGATTCTCGTATGCTGGTTGCTTTAGGAGAATGTTATGAGAAACTCAATCAACTTGTGGAAGCCAAAAAGGTATCTGAGATTGAGCCCTTGAGAACTGAGTGGGAATCTGCTGCTTGGATGAAGGGTGGGGCTATCTGTGCTCTGTAACTTTTCTTCATTCTGGTATCTCTACATGTGGAAGTCGCAATACATAAGAGGCTAAAAGGCAAAGCTTGGGTGACATCATCTGTGGGAATGTCAGTATGTAGCCTGGACCTATGATTTAGTAAAAATGCCTGCATCCTGCAAACCTGATGTTCTGGGAGGCTTGCAGGACTTGAGCCTTTGTGTGATTAGTCATGCCACCTGGGCAATGGTCAAAGTGACAAGTTTATTTTTTTGACAGTGTTACTGGAGAGCTTATGCCGTGGGAGATGTGGAGAAGATGGCTCTGGTGAAACTTGCAAAGTGAGTGAAAGGACTAAAACGCTATTGATATTTCTGTTGGCTCCTCTGGTATGGTGGGTGAGCCTTCTATCCATCATCCTACATGAATGTGGGGATGTAGCAGGGTGTATGAATATTGATCTGAAAATTTAGCCATTTGACTTGAGAGAATGACACTTCTCTTTAAAGTGGGAATTGCTTTCCTATTAGGCAAGGGACCAAGAATGAATTGAAAGAAATGAAATTTTTATGTAAGAGCAGTCTAGGAAAACTAAGTACTGATCTCCTAATAAGAACTATGAAAATAATAACTCAGAAATAGTAGGCAAAGAGGTTCTTAAATATAATTTTATTCATGCCAGTTCTTTTCTGGCTTATTAGAAAAAAATCTGAATTATCTTTTTTTTTTTAATCTTAGGATATTAACAAAGTTTTTGCAAAGGTGTGTTACTCAGCTTATGTATTTGCTAACTCTCCCTCCATTACCAGTAGCAGAGTAATGATACTAAATTTGATAAAATAACCTCACTTCTGGGGTTATTTTAACTATTCTGGGTCCCAGTGTGCCATTTATGTAAAAATTTGTACTTGTCTTTGTGTTGTCATCTTTTGGGTCTTAATAATGTGCTTTTACTATTTATCATTATTTAGCTTTGAGATCTGATTTGTACTTAAAAGACCAATTTCTTTTGTAGGCTTCATGAACAGTTGACTGAGTCAGAACAGGCTGCTCAATGTTACATCAAATATATCCAAGATATCTATACCTGTGGGGTATGTGTCCTGGACATGAGGACTGGGTTGCTGATTTTATTTATTCTTATCACCTTAGTCATCTCTGCTTTCCTTATCTAGGAAATAGTGGAACACTTGGAGGAGAGCACAGCTTTCCGCTATCTGGCCCAGTACTATTTTAAGTGCAAGCTGTGGGATGAAGCTTCAACTTGTGCCCAAAAGTGTTGTGCATTCAATGATGTGAGTATCAGTTATTAAAGAGTTTGGATTTGGGTCAAACATATAATCTTTACCATGATTTGGGAGTAGAAAGTGGATAATAAGTGGAAAGGCTATCTTGATTTGTGAAACTTACACATGAGTATTTTAGAACATGTTTTTGAGAACATCCTTGGACATATTTTGAAATAGTTGCCTGACTTTGTTTCAGACCCGGGAAGAAGGTAAGGCCTTGCTCCGGCAAATCCTGCAGCTTCGGAACCAAGGAGAGACTCCTTCCACTGAGATGCCTGCACCCTTTTTCCTACCGGCGTCACTGTCTGCTAACAATACTCCTACACGCAGAGTTTCTCCACTCAACTTGTCTTCAGTCACACCATAGTTGACTAATTTCAAGCTAGCACATTGCCTTACCTCCATGTAAAAATCGCCATGTCTATTCTTCCAAGGACCTTAGCTCTTTTTGTGTGTACAGATGGAAACAGCTCCTTGGGGAGAGTTTATAGAATCACCTTCAGAGTAGACTGAGAGAAGAATCCTGGCAGGAAACAGACACTGTCTTGCCAGTTAGAAGCACTTCTTCCTATGCTCAGAGTAGCTACAGAGCTTGGCCTTCTTCCCAGATTCTCCCCACCTCACCCCCAAACATCCTTGTACTAGCACTTTAGCACAGGCAAGGCTACAGGCTACAGGAACCGTTTTAATGCTGCTGGGAGTGGTTTCCTGAGAAGTGAGGAAAGGAGAAAAGTTAGTGATTCTATCCTCTGCTGACAGTAGGGGCACCGGATACCCTAGCAAGGTCAGGGCACTGGATAGACATGATGGTATTCTTGGATTTACTGAGCATGACTGTTCTGTCAGAGATTAGGTTTAAATGGAGTAAAACTATACAGTAGGTCCTCGGTTACATCGGAGATCCGTTCCTACGCCGTGGTTTTTATCGTAAGTCAGAACCCACCTACATAAGCACCTACGTCACTCACATGGAGCACATACACAGCAGTAATGAAGTGACAGAGAAAGATAACAATTCATGACCTTTACTTGTGGTAAATAAATAATAAAAAACATAAAGCACATATGTCGAAATGCCGAACTTTTTTTTTTAATAAATGAGAGATGGTGACGTAACCATGAACGTTGTACGTTGAGTCTGATGTAGCCCAAAGACTGCCTGTACATTTGTTTTGAAGAGTCTCCTAGAACATTTCAAATTCGAGGTATCTTACTAGAGTTGAATAGAAGGGACAAACATAATCTTATGGAGCATGAAGGCCCCTACCAAGAGCAAAAGATGTCTAGTTATCTATATTCTCCCCGCAAAAGCGAAGTAAGGAGACAGGATTACAGATAATCTCATGGCCATTTGGAGATAACTTTTTATAACTACAGACAAGAATAAACTCATTTCAAGCTGGTCTGTTTTAATATTTTTGATGTAATTGTCTTTTTTTTCAGGCTAGACAAGGTAAAGGGAATCATTGTTAGTGTGCTCTTAGAGGGTTTCAGGCCTGTGCATGCGTATTTAGTAGGAGGAATATGTGATGGTTATGTATGCTGCAATGAATTTGTACAGATGACATAAATTATTCTGAGCTCAGGACCCAGCCTTCCTATGTTCACGTTTCCAAAACAAGTTTGTTACCTATTCACTTCCTAATGTGTGATACTTCATTTTATAGTAAAGAAGGTTTAGAATATATAATGTCCCTTGAATTCATTTCTTATTAAGCTTTCTTAGATGTCTAGCGACATTCCTGTGCAGGGTTTTCATGGGCCTGAATGATGATAATTTTAAATTTTTCTTTCCTTTTATAATTTGAATGGTTTTTTAAAACTTGGGATTCAGATTAAAAAATGTGAACAATATCTTTAATATAGCTTTCTTTTTTTGTGCTGCATAAAAAACATAAGTAAAAAAGCATGAGGTTACATAGGTGACTATATTACAAAAAAAGACAAAAACAACTAGTGTGTGAATATTACATTTTGCATAAAGTTCAAGGTATATATATGGTGAAGTTTAAGAGAGACTTATTTCTTAAGCTGAGCAGCTGACCCACCTCAGGACAAGGACTGCTCTCTCCTTCCCCACAACCTCAGTATTTTTTGCCAAATGGCCCAGATTTGAGTAAAGGGGTATGCCGTGAGCGCAGGATCCGAGCATAAGGGCTGCAGTCGGTTGAGCTTTGGCAGGTGGGTGTTCGGGGAAGAAAATTTCTAAGAAATGGTTTCTTCCCTGGGGGCTCTTGGCTTGGTTGCTGGTTTTCCTGGTTGGCACCAAGGCGCTTTTTGGTAGAAGCCTGGCCTTGGAGTTTTAGCACAGTATGGTACTGCTCCGCAATGCATGCCGCCTTCTTCCGAAGGTCCATTTTTACCAACATCATGTTATTCTGCAGCTCAGCCAGGGTCTGATCCTAAGGAAGATCAGTCAAGTCATAGAAATCATATTTGGTATATGAGAGAATAAGAAGGGCAAGGTAATACATGCCATCCACTACTAATTACAACTGTAACTCTTTAATTTCAGAGCTTAATTGTTAGTGTTTTGTCTTAGAGGGTTTCAGGCCTGTGCATAAAACAATGGTTTCTTACAATCTAAGTATCTTGGATGAAATGTGATACTACCTACCTCCCTAGTATTGTTACAACAGAGAAAATGCCTATAAATTAGCACAGTGCCTTATACTTAAAATCTTGACCTTTCTCTTCTGCTCCTCATTCCCCTTTTCACATAACCCTGGTGTGGGCTGATGGGAGAGAAGGGGATATTTAGGCTGTCCTAACCTGTTTGATTAAGATGTCATCACAAGTAGTCAAGGCTTGGCGAAGTTTTCCTGCCCCAGTGCTGTGGCAACAAGCTCTTTCTGCTGACTGGAGAGATTCACCAAGTTTCTGAAGCTCTGTCCGTAGCAACCTTATATTCTGAAAAAGGAGGAGTAATAAATTGTGGCCAAGTTCAACCAGGATAATGATCTGGAGGAGTCAGCCATTTGAAGAGAAGATACAAGGCTGGTCAGCTGAATAAAGTAGCCACCCTCCAGGACAGTGCATAGAAAACTTCTTAGCCTTACATGAACCAGGGATATAGTGTTGCACATCGCCTTAAGTAAACGTTTTTTTGTGTGTTTTTTTTTATCTCTCTGGCTTAGAGAGATTGATTTTTTTAAAAAAATACATTTTTATTGATTTCAGAGAGGAAGGGAAAAAGAGATAGAAACATCAACGATGAGAATCATCGATTGGCTGCCTCCTGCACGTCCCACACTGGGGATCGAGCCCACAACCCGGACATGTGCCCTGACTGGGAATCGAACTGTGACCTCCTGGTTCATAGGTAGATGCTCAACAACTGAGCCACGCTGGCTGGGCTTAGGTAAAAGTTTTGGTAACAGAGAAAGGTAATCACCTTCTGGCCCTCCTCTAACTTCTTGTCCACATCAGTGGTGAAGGGCTTGGCTGAGGGTGGTGGTTCTAACATTTTCTGATACTTCCGTAGCTCTGAGGGAAGAAACAAGAAACATTAATATGCAAGCTTTCTAACCTTGGACTTATCTCTGAGTTAACAACAGCTTGCAGCAAATATAATAGAAAGGGAGCCCTTGTGCATCCTAGAGTGAAAGGTCTGGGGATGTAGCGCCAAAATAAGGAAATTATGTTGGAGCTAGCGCCAGAAGGCCTAAGTTTGGAGAATAGCTCTGCCTTGAGTCACTGCCCTCTCTCCTTCCTCACCGTCAGTGGTAGAGTTCAGCTCTGCTTTGCACTGGTCCAGTTTGGCTGTAACCTCTTGGAGCTGCTGGGCGGAGTGGGAAGCAGCAGCCAGCCTTTGTGACCGCCTTACGGACAATTCAGACCCTGATTGTTGATGAGCTCTTGGCTGTTGTCTGGCTTCCTGCACTTGAGCTTCTAGTTCTTCAATCTTCTCATCCCGCTCCTAAGTGGGAAGGAGAAGGCACAATTCCATCCACAGTCAAACACTGCAGAAACAGATGACTGCAATAATGAACAAAATCTTCCCTGATACATAAGCTTTTTGGTTAGCACATATACCGTTTTCTGGCCAACCAGACCTTTAATCAATTTGCCAAACAGATTGGCACATACAAAGCACTGGTACCACAGAAAAGTGAGTTACAAAAAAAAAGGTGAGTTACATATTCCCGCCCCTACCAGAGTTTATAAAATCTGTTAACCTCAAGTAAGTAGTGATGGGAATCTGAGTAGCCAGTTGGGGCTAGTTCAGGGCAACTCACCTGAAGCTCCTCTTGGTAAAAACTTGTCAGTGACTCCTTGAGGATCTTTAATTTCTCTTCATATGTTTCCTCTAATAGTTCCTTTTGGGTGTCCAAATGTTCACTGTCAGAGGAGAAAACAAGTGAGTGAAGATTCTGAGGAGTGAGCCTGGAGGACAGATTTTTCCTCTCCCCATGTGGGAGTCTGTGCTGTGAGATTCTTTCCCCTTCCCCACATGGGAGTCTAAACTGGTTCTTCAATAAATTCCCCAAAAATTATAAAACTAAAATGAATTTAATATCCATTAAGTTAATTTAATGTCCAGCTATGACCAGTTTGAAGAATTTTAAAGGATGGAGGACAGATCTTGAGTCACAACTCCATCCTAGTCCCTACTTCCCACCCTCTGATCCAGGTGACAGACGAAGAGGGGCCACTCAGCCGGTACCTGCACCACTGTTCACGCTGTTGCATCTGCTTCACCATCTCATTGCAAATTTCATCACGGAGCTGCATCTCCAGCTGCAACTTTTCCTGCCGTTCTTTCAAAAGCAGTGCTTTCATGGCTTCCACCACCTGTAGGAGATCCTAGAAGGGACACAGGTCAAAGGTAATCAGACGGCCATGCCCCTAAAAGGCCCAGGCCCACCTGGAAGGCAGCATAGGAAATGTGCAGCCATCAAGCTGCTACAACAAAATTTTCTTGTATTCTCACCTCCTTGCTATACATGGAGATATCAGCTTCATTTTCAATGTCATCATCAGGGCCTGGGTCTGTCTTCGTTCCTATCTCTAAGCTGGAAGATGCCTGCAGACTGTGTTCCTTGATGAATGAATGTAGCGATGGGAGTCCCAGTTGTACAGGTGGAGCATGCACAAGCTAGCAGGGGGAAGATATCTCAATTGAGTCCAGGACTAGTCCCTAGTAACTTTCTTAAATAAAGGTATCATTCCAAAGGTACCAACTTCTCACCTGGCTGGCAATGGCTGAGAACTTGGCCACATGAAGGGTCTCATCATAAGTAGAGGCACAGGGATTCACATTGACAATCATGCAGGAGCGGCCTCGGCCTGTGAAGAAGCCTTGAAACACTCGAGTCAACTTGCTGTCGCGGAAGGGAATCAGGTTCTGCTTTGACCTGGCAGGGAATCAGAAGAGTAGAGCTGTGAGCAGAACTCCAGCTCTTGAAGTATTCTAGCACCATCCCTAGTGGTGACCAGGAAGTTTCTTAGTAAATTGCAGAGCTCCAGACCATCCAAGCCCATGGCTTGCAGTCAAAATCTCACCTGTTCTGCTGGTTTTGGCGCAGGGCAGCAATACAGCGGCCCAGGGTGTGCAGAGAAGTGTTAATGTTTCCTGCTTCCTTTAGCCGCTCACCACTCTTCTGATCTTTGCAGCGTTCTGTGCCAGCCAGATCACAGAATGACAACCTTGAAAGAAGGACAGGATCTGACATAAGGACCCTACATGTTATGAACCTTCCAGCCCTTCCTATACTTGTGAGGAGAGGAAGAACCACCAAGAATCTCGCTACCTAAGGAAGGAGAACAAGAATCTATCAGAGTAATTCCTCTGAGCACCTCCCTTGCCCCCTCCCCCACTACCATTTATGGCCAAGAAGTCCAAATTTCTAAATGGAAAATCTTACTCGCTGATCTTGGGGACAATGTCCCCTTCCCCTTGAAGGTGCAGGATCCGAATGGAGAAGATGCTATGACTAGAAGTTAAGAAAAAGAAAAAGGTCATTACACATATTCCATGACCAACTGGAGGATTAATATTTCCTAGAACAAAGGCTGGCTCTCACAACCCACTAACCTACGGCTGGAGTTCTGGTTCAGGTGCGTGCTGGCAAAGCTCTGGTTTTTACGACCCACTTTCAGGAGTCTCAAGGCCTCCTCAGCATCCTGAACGTGAATCCAATTGAGATCTGAGGGCAAGAGAAGGGCATACATAAGATGGGAGTACCTAACTCTTTTCTTAGTCTCTGTCCAAGTCCTGTCCAGGGTTCATGTCAGCCTCCCTGCTTTCCCATACCTTTCACATAGGGATTGCCATTCTGATCCTCATATAGCCGCAGAATCTGCCTCTTGCGCTGTTGGTTAGGTGGTTCTAATAGATCATAAAGCAGTTCATTGTAGATCTCAAAGAAGGAGATCCAGATGGAGAAGCGAATGTCTGCAGGTACACTTATGGGGGCACTGTCTGGCTGTGCCCATCGGTTACTGGTTTCTGGGGAAGAAGCAAATGTACCATCAACCCTAGAGTAGTCCATCTCCCCTCTGGCTTGCAGGGTCCTCAGAAGGCAGAGCTCAGGTTGCAATCTCTGGTCTATACTCCTGGCAGTTGTTGAGAGCAGGGAGTGGGTTCTTACTGTGACTTGGCACTGAGCCCAGTCATGTTACTTACCATCTAGCTGGCTACTGCTAGTAAACTGACTGGTGGAGGAGAGCCCAGCAATGCCACTGTCAAAGCTGGTGCTGGTACCATTTCGATTTTCAATGTAGACACTCTTCTTCAAGGAGGTAGACAGTTCCTCCTGGAGGGCCCCAGGGAGAAAATAAGTATAAAACTTTCCAGAGATTTGTCCCCTTATCCCCACCTCTGTAGACACTAACACTTCACCTCTTGGAGGCCTCCATTTAGCAGGGCCAGTTTCTTCATTTCCTCCTGTCGGATCTGCTTGCTGTCAAGCCAGATTACCTCATTACAGAGCAACGGCTTCAGATCAGGTGTGGGATGAAGTTGGCCTTGGAGACTATTGAAGATTAGAGCCAGGGACCGGGGCAGGATCCCTCCATCTTTGATGGTACCTAGAGGAATGTAAAAGATGGGTAGCTGAGGCAAGTGCCTTTCTCCTCCAATGGACAGCATCCAAAGGCAATGACAATACCATTACAGGGCAATCAGCAATCCTGTGAGGCCTACTACTCACCTTGAATTGTGTGGGTTTTCCCTGAGTTGGTGACTCCATATGCATAGATAAGCCAGTTCTGTCCTTTGAGTACGTCTTTTACCATCTCCTTCACAGTCAGGTTGAAGAAGGATGCTTGTCCTACTTCTGGCCCAAAGATCTAGAGACAGACTTAGTTTCTCAGAAACCTTTCATCTCCCATTTGCCTCCTGTGCAGAGCTAGCAGATGCATCTCTTCCTGGGTGGCTGGCCCTGGATAATGCTCAAGCCACTTCTTCCTGCAGTGCTGCCAGCTGCTCCCTAAACACCGAGTCCTCAACTACTCTCTGCCAGTCCATCTTTCATCCAGATTAACAAATACCTAAGGCCATGGTCAGCAAACTGCAGCTCACGAGCCACATGCAGCTCTTTGGCCCCTTGAGTGTGACACTTGCAACATAATGGTCACAAGCATCTGTACTATCCTCAGATGGAACCTGTGGCAGATTCAAGTCCTAACCCTACCACTGACTAGCTTCAGCAACATTACCTTCACTGAGCCACAGTATCCTTGTCAGGAAAATAGGGACAATATGATAATTATAATAGAGTTGTTGGGAATTAATGCACATAAAGTTCTTGACACTCTGGCTAGCTCATAACAAGGGTGCCTAAAATTGTAGACATGCATATACAGGGTAGGGCAAAGTAGGTCTACAGTTAACATGGAAAATTATACAATAATTAATATAATTAATAATACAAGAATAAACTCTGTATTTCACACACAACTATAAAAGTACTTTCTCCCACCCTCTATAAAAAATTCACAAGCAAGTAAAAAGCTTTCTTTCTAAAGAGGGAATAAGGTTGCCCCTACATGGTGGTCCCTTGTTCACAGACCAGTACTTTCATACCTGGGAAAAGGTGAACCTGTGGGTGGCTTGGCCAATTCCCCGCTCGTTACTCTTCTGGGCAAAGGAGTCTTTGGGTGCCTGTAGAACAAGGGTCTCCGCATTCTCAATACGGACACAATCCTAAGAAAGGGGAAAACACAGTTGACACAGAAGGAAGCATTCCTGAGAACCTCTTCTGTACTGTATCATTCCACCTTGAATCCTCCCTCCTCAGAAACTCACCTGATCCTCCTGCCGTTCCAGCTCTGAAGGTAACAAGGGCCTGACCCTCAGATACACTTTCACCTTCTCTGGACTATCCTCAGATGGAACCTGTGGCAGAATTCCAGGCCAGAACTACAGATTAATCTCAGCAATTATCTCTGAGCAGATGGGCAAGCATAGCACAGTTCCTGAAAATAATGCTAACACTACCCTCGTTCCACCTCAAGTGTCTCTCTGTAGCTATAGCTACTCTTTAGTTCCATAATCATTCCAACATACATAGATTTCTTTAGTACTTTATCCCTTTCCTACTGTCTCTTCAGTATCCTATAATCCTGGCTTAACATACCTAGAGTTAGAACTGGTTGACTGGCATGATATTAAAGCACAGTAGTTAAGCACCTTGGAGGCAGACACACCTGAATTTGAGTCCCAATTCCATCATTTAGTAACTATAAGACCTTGAAAAAGTTCTTTAAATTCTCTTTGCCTCATATAGAATGGGGTTAATAATATAGTAGCCACTTCATTCTTTCAACAGATATTTAAGAGATCTGCCTACTATGGCCCAGGAACTCTAAGAGGCATTATTGAGGCTCCTGCTTTGATAAACCTTTCTCTAAAAAGAGGAGACTTATGAGTAGAGTTGTTCTCAACCAGGGCCATTTCCTTCCCAAAGAACATTTAGCAGTGTCAGGACAGGTTTCTAGGTTGTCACAAGTGGGAAGGTACTACTAACATTTAGTGGGTAAAGGCCAGGAATGCTGCTAAGCATCTTGCAATGCACAGGACAGACCCGTACAACAAAGAATTATCAGGTCTCAAATGTCAATGAGAACCCACCAGGTGCCAAAGATGTAGGGCCTTCCACCCACCTAGCAGGTTTCTGGAGGTAAACCTGGCCTTGTAGGGCCCCAGGAGTAGAGAGAAGGGAGTCACGGGCAGGCCTGATGCCCAGCCTGAACTCCTCCGGAAGAAGGGTGAGGGCTGTGACAAGTCCTGACAATATTCTGCTTCCCCTCAGGAAACCTAAATCAAAAGCCTTAACTGCTCCATTGGTTTCCCACCTGTTTTGGATTCATGAACGCCTTCCAGATCTTGATGCAAACTCTGAATTGTTTTAGCTGAATAATATACCAGTGCAACTGACATCAAAGTTCTGCATCAAATTTCAAGGCTTTATGACATTCTGACAAATCAGGGACTACGTGTTAAGAACCAGCCTGCCCCCAATTTGGGTGTATGTTTTGTACATAAATATAGGTCGTTATATATATGGCTACCAAAACCACCAAACAAAAAAATGTCAATGAGAAATCCCAGCCAAGCACAAAGACTTCATAAATGGAAGCTATGGTTGGCGTTAAGACCTGAATGTACATTCCACCTATTTAATGGCAGTTTGACCTTGTGCAAATTCTTCAAGGCCTCTGGGCCTCTTGGTGGAGAGATAACTATTATCCTTCCCTCAAGGTATTAACTGATAGCATGCACTTGAGGGTATATCATTAATGCAATGCAAACAATAGTTCTTACAGACACAAACTCTACATTTTTTTACTTGTCATGCTCTTAATTTTGAATTGAACTCTCAGACCCTGAGGAATGCTGGTCTTTGACCTCATACTAACTACTCAGTAGAGTAGGCTGAGGATATCACTTTCTGCTCCTACCACTCTCCAACTCCTTTACCTGCTGCTTGTCCTCCAGGGAGGTGGAGATGACAGAGCAGTCTGACAGCAGGTCCTTACGAACCACAGACCTCAAATCTGCAACTGTGGACTCAAACATGGGGGACAGTACGACATCTTCATCCGAGAGCAAGCCGGCTGGCGGAGAAAGGATCCCTCGGGACATAGCTGGGGCAACTTAGGTCTAAAAAGAGACAAAAGTGGGTAAGGAGGAGAACCTTAAGGACAGAAAGGGTTGCAAATTCTAGGTAAAAAACAATTCCCTTACCCCAGGACACCTTGGCATCGCCTCCTGAATCCCTAACTCTCCTTTCCCTTCCACTCGCAGTAGAGGGGAAGGGGATGATAGGAGTTAATCATTTAATACAGTTTAAGACCACCTACTGGAATAAACAGATAACTGGTTCAAAAAGCAGAAGGTCACGCTCCAAGTAAGGTGCCTCGCCCACGGGTGATGTGGAGGTGGCGTCAGTAGCCCTAAGCACCTTCTCCAACCTCGCCCCCAGGCCCCCAGTGAGGACAGAGGTATTAAGAAAAAAGTGATGGCAAGCAGCTTCGCTTTCCGACAGCCTGTCCTGCGAGGGAAAGAGCCGGTACCCCAGCTGGGCTCCAGCACAACCTCATACTCACCCGAAGACGTGACACTGTTCCCCGTCTAGTACCGGCCCACGCACACCCCGCCGCCGAACCCGGACTTTATAGAACAAAACTCCGCCCACGAGGTGCACCTTTGTTACTGATACAATGTTTTAAATTACGCGCTGCCTTCGTCCGCCAATCAGATAGAGAAGCCTTCACCTACCAATGAGCGCAAGGAAAGGGGGCGGGTAAAACTGGGAAACGGTTTGTTCCGGGTTGACCTTTCCCTTTCTAATGTGCGTCCGGGTTACCAACTGTCGGAGTTTGGAGTTGAGAACCGTGGGATTCTTCCCGCTTAATACTTTTCCTTGAACCCTAAGCATTTATTTCCCACGAACGCTAAAGGAAATCCTGAGGTTTCAGCCCTCATCCTTTGTCCTTGAGCACGTTCCTTCTCAGGAGCGCAAAAGAGAGCTGGTTTCAGACGCTTGTTCGTCTTGGGGCAGGAGACTACATTTCCCAGGAGACACACGAACAAACGCCCCAACTATTTCCCAGACTCCCCCACGTTTCGGCCCTTACAAAGCGGTCTTCCCTTGGGGGTTGAAGACTTCGGGCCAAGATGGCGACAGGGACGGGCAGTAAGTATCTGTGCTGTTTTGCGTGGAAAGCTTTTGTAGAGCCGAGGCCGGGCACCGGGTTTCTGTCACACGCTTGAGGAGTGGGAAACAATGATTTGCCTGAGAGCCCAGAGTCTTCAGAGACTTTCGCTCGACGGCGTCGTGGAAGGCCAGTGTTTGGGGGTCGAAAAGTGTAGGGTCTTGTGTCTTAGGGCGGCCGCGGAGATTTGAAAGAAGCAGCTCAGCAAATCCTTGCGTGTTTGGGAACTGTGTGGAGTGAATGATAAAGCTGCCCTAGAGACTCGGCGTGCAGACTAAGACGTGTTGTGAGCCATACCGAGTGGCCAGCATCTCAAAGAGCCATTCACACTCGGACCAACGTTTGTGGGCTCCTACTCTCTGACACAGAGAAATAGGATATTTTAACCGTGAGCTTTTTCTGCCACCAGGGAGATTTCGTCTCTTGCACCTCAGCCATTTTCCTCTGTTTTGTGGACTGACAAGATCTTTTAGGCCCGACGACTCAAGGGGGGTGGGGTGGGGAGATTCTGAAAACAGTAAACAAGTTGATGCTTAGAAGGAGGCGGTGCAGTAAGGGGGTGGCTACTTGGAATCCTGAGAAATGAAATAAGTCCTGGAGTTCAAATTGGGATAAAGTATGTATTATTAAAACGGCTTTTTGGGAGAACTGCTTTATCTTAATCTGACATTGTTTTTTATTTATTTTTTATAAAGCAGAGTAGTCATGAAGAAATTAAATATTTTACCAGATACTCATTGCAATTCGCACGCAATGAATAGGTACCACCCATCGAGTGGTGATATTTTACTAGCGAGGTGAAAATCAAGATTTGGTGATAGAGTTCACTTTGTCCTTACAAGCTGGGATGTTTTGTATTAGGCTTTTAGACCTCCCTTTGGGGCCAAGAACTAGTGCCTCAGTGGTTGCTTCTAAACCTTCTCTCCTTTCAGAACACAAGCTGTTGAGTAGTGGCCCCACAGAACCATGGTCCATCCGAGAGAAGCTGTGTTTAGCATCTTCTGTCATGAGGAGTGGGGATCAAAATTGGTAAGGTATTTCGGATGTCTGGTTTCTTGGGTCTTCAAAATTGTTGCATTTTTTTTTTTTTTTTTACATTAGTGGATTCCTGTAATTAGTCATACTGACCTGTAAGCAGTATCCTCCTATATAATGAAAGGGTAATATGCAAATTGACCCTAATGGTGGGAAACAACAGGTTGCAATGACACACACTGACCACCAAGGGACAGAGCTCAATGCAGGAGCTGCCCCCTGGTGGTCAGTGCGCTCCAACAAGGGGAGCTCACTCAGCCACAAGCCCTGCTCACTGCTGCGAGCTTAGCCATGGTGGTGGGAGTCTCTCCTGCCTCCTCAGTAGCTCTAAGGATGTCAACTGCGGCTTAGGCCCGATCCCCTGAGGAGCGGGCCTAAGCCGTCAGTTGGACATCCCCCAAGAGGTCCCAGACCACAAGAGGGTGCAGGCTGGACTGAAGGGACAGACCTCTATTCTATATATATTCTATATATAAAAGCCTAAGCAACTGGTAGCTATGACATGCACTGGCCACCAGGGGGCAGACACTCAATGCAGGAGCTGCGCCCCCCCCCCCCCCCTCCATAAGTGCGCTCCGGCAATGGGAGTGCCGCTCAGCTGACCCAAGTGAGTTGGGCCCATGGCTGGAGAGTGCAGCTGTGGCAGCGAGCGTGAGCCTCTCCTGCCTTGGAGGCAGTGCTACTGAGCTGCAGTGGCAGGCCCAGCAGGAATGGGATGAGCTGGAGTGGTGCCCGCCCGGCTCTGGCTCCTCCCCGGCCGCCTGCCACTTCAAGCACTACTACATCCCTCAGCAGTCCAGCATCCCCCAAGGGGTCCTGGATTGTGAGAGGGCGCAGGCCAGGCTGAGAGAACCCGCACTGGGCCTCTAAGTTTCTTTTATAATAGCTTTATTAAGATACTAGAGGCCCGGTGCATGAAAATTCATACACTGGAGGGGGGGGGGTTTCTGAGCCCAGCCTGCCCCCTTTCACAGTCTGGGAGCCCTCAGGGGCGAGAGGTGACCCTGCGGTCAGGGGAAGACGATGCCCCATCCCACCTCTGCTGCTGCCATTGCTGGCAGCACAAGCCTTGGCCGGCCCTGGGCGGCTGGGGGCCTGAGGGGACTGGGGGACTCTGGAGGCATGCGCCCCAACGGGGCTGAGGGGACTGGGCGCTGCCATCTTTGAGGGCGGGACAGTCAATTAGCATATGCCCTCATTGGCTGTGGGCACAGCCATATTTGCAATGGTGTGAGGGTCAATTAGCATATTCCCTCTTTATTAGATAGGGTAATTTACATGCCATAAAATTAACCCAGTGCATTCACAGAATTTAGTATATTCAGAGTTGTGCAACTGTCAGTCACTGTAAAATCTCCACCTCATCTAATCATCTACTTTCTGTTTCTATAGATTGCTTATTCTGGACATTTCATATAAATGAAATAATTTGTGGTCTTCTGTGACTGGATTTTTTTTACTTAGCATAATACTTTCAAGGTTCTTGTATCATTTGTACTTTTTCTTTATGACTAAATAATGGTCTGTATGAGTATACCACATTTTGTTTATCCGTTCATCAGTTGATGAGCATTTTGTGTTGTTTTAAGTCGATATTTAACTTTCTGAGGAACTGCAAAATTGTTACTATTTTTTTATTGATTTCAGAGAGGAAGGGAGAGAGAGATAGAAACATCAATGAGAGAGAATCACTGATTGGCTGCTTCCTGCATGCCCCCCCACTGGGGATCTGAGCCCACACTCCAGGCATGTGCCCTTGATCGGAATCGAACTTGAGATCCTTCAGTCTGCAGGCTACAAAATTATTTTTTTTTTAACAGTGGCCCCACCATTTTATATTCCCACCAGCAATAAACGAAGGCCTAAATTTCTCTTTATGTTCAACACTTTTTAAAAAAATGTCTTACTGTTTTTTGGGGGAGAGGAAAGGAGATGGATAAAGATAGCAACATCAATGAGAGAGAAACATCATAGATCAGCAACCTCCTGCATACTCCCTTGTAGGGATTGAGTCTGAAACTGGGCATGTTCCCTGACCTGAAATCGAACCAGTGACCTCTTGGTTCATGGGTCGACAATTCAACCACTGAGCTGCACCAGCTGGGCTATATATATGGGTTATAATGGGCTATATATAAAAATGTGGGTTCAACATTTTTTGTCTTTTTTATTATAGCCGTACTAGTGGATATGTAATGATACCTCATTGTGGTTTTGATTTGCATATCCCTAATGCCCAACGTTGGACACCTTTTCATATGCTTATTAGCCATTTGTATGTCTACTTTGGAGAAATGTCTGTTCAGGTCCTTTGGATTACTTATATTTATTACTAACTTTTAAAAATTCTTTACCCTGGCCCTAGCCGGTTTGGCTCACTGGATAGAGTGTCGGCCTGGGGACTGAAGGGTCCCAGGTTCGATTCCTGTCAAGGGCATGTACCTTGGTTGCAGGCACATCCCCAGTAGGGGGTGTGCAGGAGGCAGCTGATCGATGCTTCTCTCTCATCCATGTTTCTAACTCTCTGTCCCTCTCCCTTCCTCTCTGTAAAAAATCAATAAAATATTAAAAAAAAAAAAAGAATTCTTTACCCTGGACACAAATCCTTGTCAGATAACTTTCAAATATTTCTCCTTTTTTGTGTATTGTCTTACATTCTTTTTTTTTTTTTTTTTTTTACAGAGAGGAAGGGAGAGGGATAGAGAGTTAGAAACATCGATCAGCTGCCTCCTGCACGCCCCCCAGTCCGCAGGCCGACGCTCTATCCACTGAGCCACACCGGTCAGGGCTGTCTTACATTCTTGATTGGTATTGTTGATTACACAAAAGTTTTTCATTTTAATGTGTCCAATTTATGTATTTTTTTTCTTCTGTTGCTTGTGTTTTTGGTGTCATAGCTAAGAAACGATTTAATTTTATGTTTTCTTTTAAGAGCTTTATAGTTTTAGCTCTATACAGTTAGATCCTGGATCCATTTTGAGGTAATTTTATGTATGTTCTAAGGCAGGGGACTCTTTTGCTTGTAGATAATCCACTCTCCCAATACCCAGTATTTGTTGAAAGACTATGCTTTCATTGAATTGTTTTGGCACTCCAGTATTTCTTTTTCAGTGTCAAATAGTAGGACTGTGGTTTCCAATTTTTTTGCTATTAGGACATACACTTTTTCATTTTTAACATTTCTCTTTTTCCCCCCTGCTTTCCCTCAGGATCCAAGGCCATTTTAATTGTCTTAAGCCTTATTACTATACACATTTGTGTTTACATGGTATGTCTCTACTACTTTAACCATTCAGATGAGTTTACAAAAGCACTGTTACTGGTTACCTTTAGTATTTCTGCCACTTTATCTATTTTAAAAATAACTTTTCAAAGATGTAAGTGGGGCCATAGCTGGTTTGGCTCAGTGGGTAGAGCGTCAGCCCTTGGAGTGAAGCTTATGGGTTTGATTCTGGTCAAGGGTGGGTACCTGGTTTACAGGCTGGATCTCCGGCCATGATCAGGGTGCATTCAGGAGTCAACCAATCGGCGTGTCTCTCTCATATCCATGTCTGTCTCTCCCCGTCCTTTCCACTCTCAAAATCAATGGAAAAATGTCCTCAGGATTAACAAGCTAACAGACAAAAAAATATCAGTTCAATTTATATTTGAGTTGAGTTATATTTAAGTTAAATCTGAGATTTATCAAATTAGTGTGGTTCATTTTGTCTTGGGGTTTACCATTTACTTTGATGCAAGAACAGCTGCTACATAGAATATCTCACACCTTTTTAAAAAAATATATGTTTTTATTGATTTCAGAGAAGGGAGAGGGAGAGATAGAAACATCTGTGATGAGAGAATCATTGATCGACTGCCTCCTGCATGCCTCCTGCTGGGGATTGAGCCCACAACCCGGACATGTGCCTTTACTGAGAATCAAACTATGATGAAGGGAAGGGGGTGGGTGGGCAGAGAAACATCCACAGCAGAGACACATCAATCAGTTGCCTTCCACACACGCCCCATTGGGACCAGGAATCAAACCTGCAACCCAGGTATGTGCCCTTGTCTGGGAATTGAACCCAAGACCCTATGGTGCTTGGGTCAACACTCCAACTACTGAACCACACTGGCAGGGACTGAACTGATTTTTTTAAACAAACCACCAAGGAAACTGGTTTGGAATACAATCTAATCTGTATATTTTCTCACAATTTTATTAGAAAAATAGCGTGAAAACACTTTGAAATTTTAAATTGGTATTTATTTTTTGAGGAAGTACTAAGACATAAGGTTCAAAGTTCAAAATGGTACAGTGTCTTTCTCCCTCATTTCCCATGTTAGCAGTTTCTTGTGTGTTTCTCCTCATTTCCCATGTTAGCAGTTTCTAGTGTGTTTCTCTAGGCATTAATTTTGTATATATGAACAAAAATATATTTTCTTCTTTTTAAGTATATTTTTTATTGATTTCAAAGAGGAAGGGAGAAGGAGAGATAGAAACATTAATGATGAGAGAGAATCACTGATTGGCTGCCTCTTGCACGCCCTTACTGGGGATGGAGCCCACACCTTGGGCATGTGCCCTGACCTGGAATCGAACTGTGGGCTCCTGGTTCATGGGTCGATGTTCAACCATTGAGTCACACCAGTGGGCATATTATATCTTTTAGGTCTTTGTATATCTGCATATCAGGATCTATCTTATTGCTGCTTTTTTTTAAACAGCTGCATGGTATTGTTTTTGGATATATCATAAACTGGTACTGTCTTAATGGACATTTGCTAACACAAATACAATCTTGTATAGTTATGTATAAGTTCTATCTAAGATAAACTGAAAGTAAAATGATTGGATCAAAGAATATATGAGTTTATAAAATTTGACAAATATTTCGAATTGCCCTACCTACTCAGAGATTGTTTCAATTTATACTCCCATTGATAATATACCAGAGTATCTGTTTTCTATGCCCTGGTTCATATATTGTGTTTTTGATCTTTGACAGTATCATAAAAGGTGAGAAATAGTTTTTCTATTTTCATTTGCATTTATTCTGTGATGAGTGAGGTTGAATATTTTTTATGTGTTAAGCCAATTTTATTTCCTTCTATAAATTGATTATTTGATTATATCCTTTTAATTTTGGGGGCTCCTTGTGTATTGGAGAGATTAATCATTTGAGGTGTGAGATGCAGCTTTTTGTGCCATCTGACTTACTTATGGTGGTATTTTTACCTTAAAACTTTTAAGCCCTCGCCAGGTAGCTCAGTTGGTTAGAGCATTGTCCCAATATGCCAAGGTTGTGGATCCCTGATCAGGGCACATACATGAATTATCCAGTAAATACATAAATAATTGGAAAATCAAATCCATCTCTCTCAGTGTGTTTCTGTCTGTGTCTCTCTGCCCCCTCCCTCCCTCTTTCTGAAATCAATCAATAAAAATAAATAATTTAAATTTTAAAAATGTGATTTGTTAATAATTTTCTTTTACAGCACTTGGATTTTGAGTCATAAATAGAAAGTTCTTCTCTAGTCTGAAATATAAAATAATCTATGATTTCTAGTACTTTCATGGTTAAAGTTTTTTTTTTTTAAATTTCTTTATTGATTAAGTGGTTAAAGTTTTTGAACATTTAAATCTTTGGTGTATTTAGGACTTTTCTCAGTATAAGTTACAAATTATGGATCAAAATTTATTTATCCATATAACAATGTTAAAATTAACTTTCCCTTTAAAAAGAGTTCTTTGATACTGTTATCCTAACATAAAATTTAAAAACTTTTTTAAGTTATGAAATATTTCAGCCTTATAGAGAAGTATGGAGAATAATTAATCTAGATTGCCTATGTACTCAGTACCTGGACAGAACAAATCTTAATATACTTTAAAAAAAATATTTTTATTGATTTAGAGAAAGAGGAAGGGAGAGAGAGAGAAACTTCAGTTGTCCTCCATATGCACAATGATCTGGTACTGAACCAGAAACCCAGGCTGGGAATCCAACTGGCAACCTTTCCATGCACAGGATGACAATCAGCTGAGCCACTCTGGCTGGGCCAAATCTTAATATTTTGTCATGTTTTCTTCTTAAAGAAATAGACAGTTTAAAGCCCCTTTACACTTTTTTCTACAATTTTTCTTGATCTCATTCCGGTCCAACTCTCTTCATTTTTGCATGTTTATACCTGCAACTTTTTTTTTTTATTATTGACTTTTTACAAAGAGGAAGGGAGAGGGATAGAGAGCCAGAAACATCAATGATGAGAGAAAAACATCGACCAGCTGCCTCCTGCACCCCCCTCACTGGGGATGTGCCCGCAACCAATGTACATGCCCCTGACCGGAATCGAACCTGGGACCCTTCAGTTCGCAGACCGACGCTCTATCCACTGAGCCAAACCGGTTTCGGCTATACCTGCAACTTTTTAAAAGGTTGTATAATTACTTCATAGCAGAAAATTGTCAGCTTTTTTAGTTAATATTATTGTTATAAATATCCATATCACCATATATACTTCATGGTTATATTTATGGACTGTTTAATATTTCATAGAGTTAAAGAGGCATATGGTAAAGGTCCTTTTGCAGGCATTTAGGAATACCCTAACAATTCACCATTTGGATCAAGTCTACACTGGACTTCTTTCTTGGTGCTTGCTTATTTTGTTAAATTTTTTTTTAATCCTCACCTGAGGATATTTTTTCCATTGATTTTTTTAAAATATTTTTTTATTGATTTCAGAGAGGAAGGGAGAGGTAGAGAGAGATAGAAACATCAATGATGAGAGAGAATCATTGATTGGCTGCCTCCTGCATGCCCCTAACCAGGAATCAAGGCTGCAACCCAGGCATGTGCTTTTGACCGGAATTGAACCTGGGACCCTTCAGTCTGCTGGCCGGCGTTCTATCCACTGAGCCAAACCAGCCAGGGCTCCATTGATTTTTAGTGAGGGTGGAAGGAAGGAGGAGAGAGAGAGAGAAACATTGACATGAGAAAGACACATTGGTTGCCTCCTACATGCACTCAACGGGGGCAGGGGAATGAACCTACAACACAGGTACTTGCCCTTGACTAGGAATCAAACCTGTGACCCTTCCGTGCAAGGGCTGATGCTCTACCACTGAGCCACACCAGCCAGGGCTGTTACATTATTTTCTTATATTACATTACTAGGAGCTGTATTTTTGGATCAAAAGAACATTTTTAGGTCTGTATTATATTATAAATGGCTTTTCAAAAGGCAGATCTTTTCTAAGAAGCCAAAATCAACATAAAAATATTTCCCAAATGAACAGAAATGATGCTTTATTAGGTTCTAATACCTTCACTTCACCCAGGAAATACATCACCTAGGAAAACTTTAGCAATGACTCTTTCCTTCTAAATGACTTTAAAGTCATGTTATTTTCCATAGTCACATTTTATGTATACCTCCCAGTGGCAGTTTTTTTCCAAGGTTTGTACTCCAAACATTGAACTGTCAGTGTACTTTTCCTCTCCGCCCCGCCCCCTTCTTTTTTCCTTCTGTTTGGTGTGTATTAAGGCTTTTCTTATTTTATAGGGTATCAGTTAGCAGAGCAATCAAACCCTTTGCAGAACCTGGCCGCCCTCCAGACTGGTTCTCTCAAAAAGTAAGTTTCTAAGCAAGTTTTAGAGCAGTCTCTGAGATGTGAAGTGGGTTCCCTGCCTTTTAATCACAAGGCTTTTATACCATGAAGAGGGAAAGTAGTTGAGAATACCTTTACATTATCTGTTGTTTGCTTATCTATCCACGTATGCTCATTTTACAAATTACTATTGTCAGTGTAGCATAACTGTTAAGAGCCCCTCTTTAAAAAATAATGTCTAAAAGTAAAAAAAAAAGAGCCCAAGCTTGGGAATTAAATAGATCTGGGTTTAGTTTAATATGACTCTACTTGAAAACTTTGGACAATGAGCTTCAGTTTTCTTATTTGTAAAATAGAGATAAAAGTTGCTTCAGGATTGTTTTGAAGATTCAACTGAGGTAATACCTATAAAACATTTAGCACAGTGCCTTGCATATGGTAACTACTCAGTAGATAATAGCTATAAATATTGGCTATTAGGTTATCTTTTTATTTTGAACTGATTTGATGCTAAGTAATTTGCTCTCCTAGAAACATTCATGTCTCCCTTCTCTAAACTTTAGTATGTTGAAATTTTTCTGGCTTGCTCATCTTTCACTTTTTTTTCCATAGCATTGTGCTTCTCAGTACTCTGAACTTCTAGAAACTACCGAGACCCCAAAGTAAGTACAAAACCAGGCACTCAAGCTAAATCTCTTTAGTGGAGAGTGTTTACTGAGGAAGTCTGGTTTATATCTATTTATATTACTGGGTGATAAAAGTATTGGAGAAGTTATCTGTGGTTAGGTGGTGGTTGAAAAGGCTCAAAGAAAGCAAGTGGGAATGGGAACAGATGTTCTCTTATTCAAATGTGTATATGTTTTAATTTTCCACAGACGGAAACGGGGTGAAAAGGGAGAAGTGGTGGAAACTGTTGAAGATGTCATTGTTCGGAAACTGACTGCTGAACGAGTTGAGGAACTAAAGAAAATGATAAAGGAAACTCAGGAAAAATATAGGTACTTTTCAGAGAAATGCCAAATGATTGGGGGAGACAAAAGAGACTGACTTCTAATACTGGTCAGGATTTTATTTATTTTTAACATTTTAATATATTTTTATTGATTTCAAAGAGGAATGGAGAGGGAGAGAGAGAGAGAGAGAGAAACATCAATGATGAGAGAGAATCTTTGATCGGCTGCCTCCTGCATGCTCCCAACTGGGGATCGAGACCACAACTGGGCATGTGCCCTTGACCTTGGGACCCTTCAGTCAGCAGGCTGAGGTTCTATCCACTGAGCCAAACCAGCTAGGGCAGGATTTTATTTTATTTTTCTTGATTTCAGAGAGAGGAAGGGAGGGAGGGAGGGAGGGAGAGAGAGAGAGAGAAACATTAGTGATAAGAGAGAATCATTAATCGGACACCTCTTGTATGCCCCCCCACTGGGGGCCCACAGCCTGGGCATGTGCTCTGATTGAGAATCGAACCATGGCCTCCTGGTTCATGGATTGACGTTCAACCCCAGAATCACACCGGCTGGGCTGGTCAGAATTTTTTAAGTAGCAGATTAAAAAACCCAAGTCTATCTACCTCTCTTTCTTCCTACAGACGACTGAAAAGAGATGCAGAACTAATTCAAGCCGGGCACATGGACAGCAGACTGGAGGAGCTTTGCAATGACATTGCAATGTGGGTTACATTATATTCTTCTTCTTATACTCCTTTCTCTCTCTTTACCCCCTTTTCTCCTCTAGTAATATGGCTTATTTTCTCCTTCTCCCATTCCTTTAAGACTTGGTGAGATTCTGGAAAGGGAAAGCTGCATAGTGGCCTGGTATTGGCGTGGGGGCGGTGGGCGGAGAAATGAGTTCTAGAAAGTAATGAGATGGAACATTTCAGTGTGAGAACATAACTTAGTTCTAACTTAAAAGTGGCTTTAGTTTGTGTGGATGAAGAACTGGTAGTTAGGCAGTACACTCAAAATTTCCTGTTCTGCTGATATTGATTCCTTTTTAGCCCTTTCATCCAGAAACTGCTAGCCTGGCAAATAATTTCCTTGTTAGGCACTGTGAACTGTGGAGGAGCTAGAGCTGGCTAGGATCTAATCTTTAATTTCCTCTTTAGGAAAAAGAAATTGGAGGAAGAGGAGGCTGAAGTAAAGAGGAAGGCTACGGATGCTGCATATCAAGGTAAGCTGAGCCTAGTGACTATTTAGTGATTGACTATACAGTATTGCATGCTAAAAGCAATTGAAAACTATTTTATAATGTAGAATCCACTGATTCCAGTTTACCTGCACACTTTCCTTTGTCATCTCTTTTATCAGAATAAAAACACCCCTTTGTTTTTTGGAAAGAACTCTTGGAAAATTAGCTCTGCTCAAGTCTCACTAGATCTGTGTCCTTTTAGGATACAAAGGCTTGAAAATAAAGATATTGAACATAATTAAGATTTTAGAAGTCAAAGGCCTATAAAAAGATTGAGAATATCCCAGGCACTGGATAGTGAGAGGAACTTAAGCATTTGTAATTCTAGGAATACATGCTCTGAGCTCATGAGGTCTTTCCTTGTTAAAAGCAGAATCTTTTTTTTTTTTTAATGTTTTTATTGATTTCAGAGAGAGAGAGAGAAACATCAGTGATGAGAGAGAAGCATCGATTGGCTGCCTCCTGCATGCCCCCTACTGGGGATTGAGCTCACAACCCTGGGTATGTGCCCCAACTGGGAATCAAACTGTGAGCTCCTGGTTCATGAGTTAACACTCAACCACTGAGCTGCACCAGCTGGGCAAAAGCAGGATCTTAATAATAAGTTGTTGAGGATATTGAGGGATGTTTAAACCACTTTCCTACTCCAAGGATCTTTGGGAAAATTGAATAGTTTAAATGTTTCCTTAATGTGCCCGGCTGGTGAGGCTCAGTGGTGTTAAGCTTTGGACTCATGCACCAAAGGTCGTCAGTTCAATTCTTGGTTAGGGCACGTGCCCGGGTTGTGGGCTCATTCCCCGGTGTGGGGCATGCAATAGGCAGCCAATTGATCGATCAGTGTTTCTCTTTCACTGATATTTCTCTCTCTCTGCCCCTCCCCCTTCCTCTCTTTCTAAAATCAATAAAAACATTTTTTTTATTCCTTTTTTTAGATAAAAAATTAAAAGGTGTTTGTTTAATGTAAGAATTTCTCTTGGGTAAGCTTTCTTGTTTCCCAAAAGTGTTACAGAAAGCCTTTTCAAAAATTTATTTTAATTTAGCACTACAGTTACTCAGAATAGGCCAAAAGAAAAAAACAAAAGCAATTCCATGAGTTCTAGATTTCATGAAAGGACCACATATGATACTATGTACATCGATTTGATGTGCAAGTGTGCAATAAATATATACATATTCCTTCCTATCTGCTTTATGTCATTCTAAAGTATCCATAGATCAAGCTGAGATTTAGAAATGTGAAAAGTACCTAACAGTGAAAATGAAAATAACAGACGCAACAAAGATAGCTTTCTAATCCAAACTCAGTGCTGTTTTAGTAATGCACTATACCTATTTGTCCTTTATTATATAATAGCCAAGTAATATCTAGTTTCATTTAGTTAATCATGAAGACTTAGAAATTGTTCTCTTATATGTTCTAGCTCGTCAAGCAGTAAAAACACCCCCTCGGAGGTTACCCACTGTGATGGTTCGATCTCCTATAGATTCTGCCTCCCCAGGAAGTGATTATCCACTTGGGGACTTGACTGCAACCACTATGGAAGAGGCCACCTCTGGGGTGAGTATATTTCCATATGCAGGAATTAATCAGCAAAGGGGCAGTAAGCCAGCAGAGAGCTGAGTGATGAGGAAATCACTTTTGGCCTGGAGGCAACTTCCTCTCTTGGTCTGAATGTCAAAGACTTTACCTTGTTCTATGCTCTAAGATAAGGATGGACCTAAAAACATTGAGGCTTTGACCTTTTGAGAGATAGGTAAAAGACTATGTCAAGAAATTGTTTGTAAGTGTATTAGTCCTATGAAATTCATGCTGAAATAAGGAACAGTTGTTTTGTAATATATAATATTGGTAGCGGATAAGGAGTTTGTATAAAAGGTAGGTTGGGTGGAGTGATTGGGTCATTGTGGGTAGGTGTAAAAGAAACAATTGTGGGGAAGAAAGTTGTGGCTGAGAGCAGGAGGGTAGGGGGTTTCTGGGCAGTTCCACTCAGGACTAAAACAATAATAGTTAGACACACTAACCCACCCAGATTAATAGGGAACCTTTCAGAGTTTGAGAAGTCAGATAAAGGTTCTCTGTTGTCTCTTAGGTAACCCCTGGGACTTTGCCGAGTACCCCAGTCACCTCGTTTCCTGGGATTCCTGACACCCTTCCTCCAGGCTCTGCACCCTTAGAAGCCCCCATGACCCCAGTAACAGATGATTCACCCCAGAAAAAGATGCTTGGACAGAAAGCAACTCCACCCCCCTCCCCTCTGCTGTCAGAGCTCTTGAAGAAGGGCAGCCTCCTGCCTACTAGCCCCAGACTGGTATGGAGACTTCTGTGGGTGTTTGAGAGCTGTGGTGATTTAATATTTTGGAAGGGAGTGCCTGGGACCTAAAATATGACATGGAAAAAAAAGATTCAAAAGAGGAAGAGATCTCCTAGTTAAATGTTAATTAAAAAAACAAACAAAAATCCAACACAGTAAGTTGATAGTACTCTTGGATCCTGAGGTATTTGAAACCATAATTATTTTGGTTCTCTTCTCCAGAGAACTCTTGTTACAAAATTAAGAGTTTCCCTTGGGTCTGAAATTATTCTCTTTGGATATTAACTTTTGTTTTTGTAAAGTTTGGTCAACTGCTGGAGCTTTTTTGGGAAGTGGTAGTAAAGGAAAGCTTGAGTGTAGCCTTCACCTCTATTCTTCCCTGATAGGTTAATGAGAGTGAAATGGCTGTGGCTTCTGGCCACCTGAACAGTACAGGTGTCCTCCTGGAGGTAGGCGGGGTCCTTCCCATGATACATGGTGGGGATTTGCAGCAAACACCCAACACTGTTGCAGCCTCCCCTGCTGCCTCAGGTAAGTCATCACTTTTCCATTATTTATTTTACTTTAGAGATACTGAACTTGGCATGGATAGTCCTTGGTTTCTAGCCTTTGTTACTAAGCAGTTGTTAATCCTAGATTTAAAGTCCAATCTTGGAACTATTTAACTGTTAAACCCTGTAGTGTCCCAGATTTTAAATCCATTTCATCTTCAAAATATTGATAGCCCTGGATGACCACAGCATAGATATTAATGAGAGGACTAGAGAAGTTAATAGTGAAGCTGCTTCTCTGGAGCTTGCAAATCAAGATTCCTGAGTTTATAGAGTAGAGAATTGAGATTTAGATTCAGGGAATTGGACTTGAGTCTCAGGCCTACCACATTCTGGTTTTGTGACCGTGGCTAAGTAACTTAACTCTTGAGCCTCAGTTTTCTCTTTTATTAATTGCAATGTTTATACTTTGCAAAAAATGTAGTGAGAATTAAATGATGTAGAAAATGTAAGGCAAAAAAAAGCCCTTTACAAAATACTAAACAAACATTGGCATTTGATTTTGGGTGGTTTATGGCACACTTAACTTTAGCAGAAGTGACATTTATTCAGACCAGTTTTTTGTTATGTTTAATTTTTTTCTGAGGAAAAATTACTACCCAATTTTCATATACATTGTGTGTTCTAGTGCTTTGGGTCATTCCTATCTTGGTATAAGACAGTGGTCGGCAAACTCATTAGTCAACAGAGCCAAATATCAACAGTACAACGATTGAAATTTCTTTTGAGAGCCGAAAACTGACTTCTGCGCATGGGCCACGAAGTTTCAATCGCACTGTATGTGCGCGCCCGCACGTGGGATTTTGTGGAAGAGCCACACTCAAGGGGCCCAAGAGCCACAGCAGTTTGCCGACCACTGGTATAAGATATTAAGTAAAGTTAGAGAAAGTAAAGATATAGGTAATGAGTTTATTCAACAGGAATTGCTTTCATCCTTTGAGATTAAAATTTTCTTGGTTGTGTCTTAAAGTGGCTATTGCTTCTTATTCATGTGCTTCTTTCTTACCTCATTTTGTGTACCTCTTTGTCTGTTAGGTGCTCCCACTCTTTCCCGGCTTTTAGAAGCTGGTCCTACACAGTTCACCACACCTCTTGCTTCCTTCACTACTGTTGCCAGTGAGCCTCCAGTTAAACTTGTGCCACCCCCTGTAGAGTCTGTGTCCCAGGCTACCATTGTCATGATGCCTGCGCTACCAGCACCATCCTCTGCTCCGGCTGTCTCCACTCCTGAGAGTGTAGCTCCAGGTGCGTCCCTGACCCACGCCCTGAGCAGCCGCTAGGTCCAAAATTTCAGTTAGAGGTGATCAAGAGCATCAGCTCTAATTCACATGCCTCTGTTCTGTTCCCCGTGGATATTTGTCATCTTTATCCTTAGAAAAACAAGGATATGAGAAGAGGTGGGTGGGCATTTATGTGTTGGGGGAAAGGCCAAATGTACACATAGGAGTGGGCTTGAGAATATGTTCTCAACTTACTTTCTAGATAAAACTGGGAGAAGAAAACAGGCAGATGTAAGAACTTTTTCTGAGCTTTAGTGTATGGGTACTTGGCATCTGTCTACATCCTTGATGTGATCTCCATGTCATCGCTTGGTTCTAAGGAAGCTTCTGAGATACTTTTCTCTTCCTGTTATTCAGTGAGTCAGCCTGACACTTGTGTTCCCATGGAGGCTGTGGGGGATCCACATACTGTGACTGTTTCCATGGATAGCAGTGAAATCTCCATGATTATCAATTCTATCAAAGAGGAGTGTTTCCGATCAGGGGTAGCAGAGGCTTCTGGAGGATCAAAGGCTCCCAGCATAGATGGGAAGGAAGATTTAGATCTGGCTGAGAAGATGGATATAGCTGTGTCTTACACAGGTGAAGAGCTCGACTTTGAGACTGTTGGAGACATCATTGCTATCATTGAGGACAAGGTAACTATTCAGCAACACCCAAAAGAATCTCTCATGGGTCATACATAGGCTTCTCTCCTCAGCCTCTCCTTGCTTCTCATAGTAACAATTACATAAACAACTTTCCTGCTTCTTCCCACCTCCATCTCTGTAGTCCCAAAGCCCTTTGGTGCTGACGTACTAGTTATCTCCTGAGCCATCCCTATGTTATTGGTTTGCACATGACAGATGCCTGTCCATTGATTGCTTCTACTACATGGAGAAAATGGAGAGAGAAGCTGCAGATTCAGGCCATCTCATTCGGTGCTAACAGAATTGAGGTAATTGGGCTTCTGCGACTTCAGCAGTGTATGTTTTATGGGACAGGTAGATGATCATCCTGAAGTGCTGGACGTGGCAGCAGTGGAAGCTGCATTGTCGTTCTGTGAAGACAATGATGATCCTCGGTCTTTGCCTGGCCCCTGGGAGCACCCTATGCAGCAGGAACGGGACAAGCCAGTACCTCTTTCTGCACCAGAATTGACAGTCAAGCAAGAGAGGCTGGACTTTGAGGAATCAGAAAACAAAGGAATCCATGAACTGGTAGACATCAGAGAACCTGGTGTTGAGATCAAAATGGAACCTACAGAACCAGAACAAGGCATTTCAGGGGCTGAAATAGTCACTGGGGTTGCTCCAGCCACATGTATGGAGCCACCAGAACTCAGGAATCAGGACTTAGATGAGGAACCCAGAAGTACTGCAGCTGGAGAGATTGCTGAAGTAGATGTTGCCAGTGGGAAAGGCGATGAGACTCCACTTACAACTGTAAAGACAGAGGTATTCACGATAAGGGCCTGGGAGGATGGAGGGTTATACCTTAGGTAAGAAGTGAAAGTTTAGGCCTCTGGTTTTTTTGTTGCATTCCTGAGTTTTGACATGTTTGATGTGTCTAAAGTGTATAGGTGTGATCAGTGCTATACATACATATACTTAACCTATATCTATATTAGAATCTAATTACATGGATAGGACTTGGAATTGCTTATATAGTCACATTATCATTGAAGAATAAAATTGTGTAAGCTGTAGTGATTTACCAGTACTTAGGGTGTTTGTTCTTTTTGGTCTTTAGGCATCCCCCGAAAGCATGCTATCTCCATCACATGGCTCAAATCCCATGGAAGATCCTTTAGAGGCAGAAACTCAGCACAAATTTGAAATGTCAGGTAAATAATAAGGCCAGGAAATCTGTATTCTGTAACTAACTTGAAATCATTTTGCTTTGGCTTCTGAGGGATTGTGGGTTGTGGGCAAGTAGAGGAGATAGGATAGGTCAGCATGCAAAGGAGAGCTGCAGGGGATTATTGTCCATAGGAAGGGGAAGGCTAAGGTGGAAAACTCTTCAGGTAGTCTTTCTCTCCTCTGCAGACTCATTGAAAGAAGAATCAGGGACTATTTTTGGAAGCCAGATAAAGGTATTTCAGACTTTTCTTTATTCCTCTTGGTGTGTGACTAGATTTCCCTATAGCACTACCTTTTTAATAAATTTCCGTAAACCCCCCTCCCTATTCTCTGAGATGAGACTAGTTTAGGAGTTGCATGGGGAAGAGCTGCAGTGGACAGTTAGGTGTAGTGGGAATATTATGGCAACATGTGCTTCCCATCTGAAAATTTATGAATATCATACAGACCTTTCTTTGCATATAATGCACAAAGAAGCTTTGATATATTCAGAGTGATATATCAAATGAATAGGGATATTAGAGATAGGGAGAACATATAAGAAATTAGGTTATTAGTTATACTATTCAGAGGAAATCATCCAAAGTTTTCTTTTTAGAATTACTGAAGTAGTAGTAATAGACTCAAATAAAGCGATGAGAGCTTGCTCCATCAGATAAGACACAAAATAAAAACTATTTTTGATAACTTTGTACCCAGGGTCAGAGTTCCTCTCAAGAGCAAGGGGAAAGAAGGAACGCCTCTTAGCTTAGTCTTAAGTAAGTAGCTTTTTTTGTTTCTTCCTTTTAAAAAGATCCTGGCTTTGTCCAGGTTCTAAATTACTTGATCACTCAGTGTCTGTAAGTGGATGGTAGGATAAGTGGTAGAGGGATCAGTGAGGAAACAGTGTGAGGTCATTTTCTAGAACTGATCTAACCCAAAAGGCAGATTATGTTTAATGACGCTTTGCATAATGACTTTGCTTGCATTTGCTAACTGGAGCACACTGTGTCTAAGGATGCCCCAGGTGAGGATGAGGAGGAAGATGGAGTCAGTGAAGCAGCCAGTCTAGAGGAGCCTAAGGAAGAAGATCAAGGAGAAGGCTATTTGTCAGAAATGGATAACGAACCCCCTGTGAGCGAGAGTGATGATGGCTTTAGTATACACAATGCTACTCTGCAGTCCCACACACTGGCGGATTCCATCCCCAGCAGCCCTGCTTCTTCACAGTTGTGAGTATCTAAGATTCTTCCTTTGAGGTCAAGGCAGTGAAGGTGAGAAGTAGGAGAGGATCTTTTCTTTCATCTTACTTTTTCATCTTCCCTTTCTTGGCCTGGAACAAATACAGGCATACCTCGGAGATACTGCGGTTTTGGTTCCCGACCACCACAATAAACTAAGTATCACAATAAAGCGAGTCATAATCTTTTTGCTGGTGGAGGGTTTTGCCTTTAATTTGTAAAAAATGTAACATCTGTGAAGCTCAGTAAAGCAAAGCGCAATAAAATAAGGTATGCCTGTAGTTGACAAGAAATAATTAGGACTTTTTTTTAAACTTATGCCTAGTGGAACTTCGGTATTATTTTATTTTAGCTCTGTCTGTAGTGAGGATCAGGAAGCTATTCAAGCACAGAAAATCTGGAAGAAAGCCATCATGCTTGTATGGAGAGCTGCAGCTAATCATAGGTGAGTAGGGGTTTTACCAGTTAGTAGGAACACTTTCTCCTACTCATTGTTGGTGACTCAAAAAAAATTTGAGGAGGCTTATTTGGGGCTGGAGGCATTGGCTCTTAACAACCTTTAGCCACTTAGGTCAAATTCTCTCACCTCTGCTTTGGAGGATAAGCCAGTAATTGCACCTTATTCTCTTTGGACAGATATGCCAATGTATTTCTGCAGCCTGTTACAGATGACATAGCACCTGGCTACCACAGCATTGTGCAGAGGTAAGCCATAATCAATTCAGCATGCCAACTTCCCTGGTTTGTAAGTGTCCAGTCTTAGTGGATTTTTGCTTTAGACAGTAAGTTTAAAGCAAATGTTTTTGATGTGAGTAAAGGTGACCAACTGCTAAACTGATTATTTCAGCAGCTAGATCACTAATGATAGTCTAAAAGAATTAACCCCTTTTATTTCCTTTCTCAATACTTATTGTACAGGCTGACTTTCATTTTTGGGTTCAGTGCATGTTTCAGGGTGAGGGTTTAGCGTTCAAGTCCTGGCAGCTGGGATTAGCAGGATGTATGAGAAGATCTATATGGTAATAATATATTCAGGGATCCAGTTGAGTCCTCTTCCCCTCTCCTGGATTTACCTGTTGTTCTTTTTCAGGCCAATGGATTTGTCAACTATTAAGAAAAACATTGAAAATGGACTGATCCGCAGCACAGCTGAATTCCAACGTGACATTATGTTGATGTTCCAGAATGCTGTAATGTATAATAGCTCGGATCATGATGTCTATCACATGGCAGTAGAGATGCAGCGAGATGTTTTGGAGCAGATCCAGGTACTTTGAGGATCCTCAGTTTTTGAGCATGGATGAAATGAAAATACTCAAGGGAATGATTCACATTGATGTCAGGAAAAGGGTGGCTTTTACTTGGAATAGCATCAGGCAGAAACACAGGAACATGAAATTTTATTCTTGCTGGGTTCATGTTAAATATCTTTTTATTGTTTTCAGAGTGGAAAGGAGAGGGAGAGATAGATAGAAACATCAATGATGAGAGAGAATCATGGATCAGCTGCCTCCTGCACGCCCCATACTGGGGATCAAGCCCACAACCTGGGCATATGCCCTGAACAGGAATCGAACTGTGACCTCCTGGTACATAGGTTGATGTTCAACTACTGAGCCATGTCTGCTGGGCTCATGTTGGTTTTGTAAACGAGTTGTGAGAGAATAGTCTTATCTTTCTTGGGCAAATTTCCTGAAATTTTAAAATAAAATTCTTATAAAATGATTAGCGTATATTTTGTATTACATTAAGTATAAGTATAGTGGACAGTCAGCAAATAGAAAACTTATTTCTAACCTATAAATGCATTGCCAGACACCCTTTGGGATATTAAACTTGAAGGGATGTGGTCTATCTCTGCAGAGTCTGCTAAATTACTTGGTGATCTTTGGTTCATCTAGTTTTATTCTTCCTTAGAGAATAGAAATTTTGATCCTATGTTATAGCAAAAAAAAAAAAAAAAAAAAGTTAGAGCCATTTGGCATTTTTAGATTCTTGAAGATGAACAACGAAAATTAAAAGTGAGTGTTCTAAATTTCTAGAAGTATTTGAATGCTGATTGCAAAAGGGTACTATATTTACAAAGCCTAAGGTGTCTTTAATTCTTCCCTACTGGATCTGGTCTCTAGGGCCAACTGTGTTTCTTCTCCCTACAGCAATTCCTGGCCACACAGTTGATTATGCAAACATCTGAGTCTGGGATCAGTGCTAAAAGTCTTCGAGGAAGAGATTCTACCCGCAAACAGGATGCTTCAGAGAAGGTGAGGAGACCAAGAAAGAGCCTGTTTGCCATTGTTCCAGTGCTAGAAGTCTGAAGCATCCAAAGAATTTTATGTTACGGCTTGGTATTGTTGGGCTTCAGTATTCCAATGGTGTACATACTAGGTATACCGGTTAATAATGCGGATTTTTTTCAATAGATGGAGTTCCACATATGTTGATATGTATGCTATTTTGTTGTATTGACAGCAAGCTTCAAAACTTCATATGTCAAATTTGCTGAAGGTGTTAACATCATCGATATTTTTACGCTTAAAAATGTCGAATTTCGTGCCAAATAAAGAGCATTTGCGGGAAGTTTTAATTCATTACTTTATTTTGAAGAAAAATGCTGCTGAAAGTTATCGTATACTTCAGGAAGCTTATGGTGAACATGCTCCATCTCAAGATACTTGTGAACGCTGGTTTAAACGCTTTAAAAGGGATGATTTCAATGTGAAAGACAACGTCCAGGCCAACCGAAAAAGTTTGAAGACCAACAATTACAAGCATTATTGGATGAAGATGCATGTCAAACTCAAAAACAACTTGCAGACAGATTAAACGTTGCTCAGCAAACAATTTCCAATCGTTTACAAGCAATGGGAAAGATTTCAAAGGAAGGAAAATGGGTGCCACATCAACTGAACGAAAGACAAATGGAAAACCGAAAAGTCATCAGTAAAATGTTGCTTCAATGGCACGAAAGAAAGTCTTTTTTGCATCGAATTGTGACTGGTGATGAAAAGTGGATTTATTTTGAGAATCCCAAATGCACAAAATCATAGGTTGATCCAGGCCAACCGTCAACATCGATTGCAAGGCCAAATCACTTTGGAAAGAAGACAATGCTCTGCATTTGGTGGGATCAGGAAGGTATGGTGTATTATGAGCTAAAACCAGATGAAACTGTTAATACTGATCGCTACCAACAACAAATAATCAATTTGAACCACGCTTTGATCGTGAAACGACCATAATGTGCCAGAAGACATGGCAAAGTAATTTTGCTTCATGATAATGCACCATCACATACTTCAAAACCAGTTAAAGACTCGTTAAAAGATCTTGCCTGGGAAGTATTAACCCAACCGCCGTATTCACCAGACCTCGCTCCTTCACAATACCACTTGTTCCAATCAATGGCACACGCACTTTCTGAGCAGCACTTCAAAATGTACAAAGAAGTGGAAAATTGGGTCTCTGAATGGTTTGCCTCAAAACAAGAAAAGTTCTATTGGGACGGTATCCACAAATTACCTGAAGAATGGGGAAAATGTGTAGCTAGCGATGGACATTACTTTGAATAAAGCACTTTTTAAAAAAAATATATCTTTATTGATTTCAGAGAGGAAGGGAGAAGGAGAGAGATAGAAATGTCAATGATGAGAGAGAATCATTGATAGGCTGGCTCCTGCATGTCCCCCACTGGGATCGAATTCGCAACCCAGGCATGTACCCTTGGCCAGAATCGAACCCGGGACCCTTCAGTCCGCAGGCCCTCGCTCTATCCATTGAGCCAAGCCAGCCAGGGATGAATAAAGCACTTTTGATGTTTCTCTTGAAATTACCGTTTTCTTTGATTACATAATCCGCGTTATTAACTGGTACACCTAGTACAGATCTTAGAATGTTGGTCATTTGCTTCCATCCAAACAGAAGAAACCTGCTGTGACTGGAAGGCCCAGTCACATGGGAGAAATTGTGAGCTGAGTGAGCAAATTACTAATTCTTCTGTGAGTGCTCGCAAGGTGGGGGAAATGACTTGGCTTGTAAAAATTGCAGACCATTAGTTCCTGTTCCAGAGGCATAATGGCTTGATTGCTTTTGGATCTCTTTCCTCTTGTTCTTGAGTTTTTAAGTTTTGTCTTTGTGTGTGTGGTGCTTATTTCTCTGTCCTGAGGTTTGGGGTGCTTATGGCTGAGAGTTTCTGTGGAACCTGATCAGTGTTTGTTTGTCCTCTAACAGGACAGTGTCCCCATGGGCTCTCCTGCCTTCCTTCTCTCTCTCTTTGTAAGTATTGAATGGCTGCAAGGGGTGGTGTTGCCACAGAGATTCTCTGCTCCCGCTGGGGGTGGGTGGCAGAGGGAAAGCCAACATGCAGACTGTAGCAATGTGTTGAACTTCTGTTTATTCAGGTCATTGAATAAGAACCTGTCTCTTCTGCATTCCTGTCTTTCTGCATGTGTGTGTGTGGGCTGGGTAGGGACTTTTTATGAGTTCACTGGGCTGGAATGAGGTATTGGTAAGGATCTAGGATGTACCGCTCCTCATTTCCTGACTCCACCTTTTGCCAATTCTTTTCTTACAAATAGAAAATTATTCAGAGAAGCAGCTGCTAGCTGGCTTTTGAAAAGTGTTCCTCATACTAGATACTCAACACACAGTTTTTATATTTTACCCTAATATTAAGTTGCAAGACTGATGTCTGATACATAAGCATTCAGTAAAATATAAGATAAAGATCTCTGTAACAATGACCACTGCAGATAATAGTGGCTGGTGCAAATAGTGATAAGCCTAGGAAAGCTAGCCTAAAGACTTTTATTCCTTCCTCCATGAATTGGAGACCCTCTGACTCTGTTATTCATTTTGAGGTGCTGAGACATGATATAATGGAAAGGGCATTAGGCTAGATAGAAAAACCACATGATCTTAAATTGACTGGATTATTTCTTGGAGCCTTGTTTTCCTCATCTGTCTGCTGGAGCTAATAGAATGATGTACCTGTCCAGCCTACCTCACAGGGATGTTGTGAGGATAAAATGAGATAAGGGGTATGGAACTGGCTTGAAAAAAAATTAAAGTGTTATACAAATACAAGATGGTATTTTTATTTTTACTGTTGCCTCAAAGGCAACTTATGTTGGTGAGCTCTAAATATTTGAGTCCTTAAATGTTAGAAATGTAAAAATGGCCTGGCCAAGCAAAAGTGTTCATTCATCTTGCCTACAGGCCTCAGCCTGTACCACAGACAGAACACTATAATCTCCGTTCTTTTTTATTGGCCTGCAACAGTGACTCTGGATCCCCAAGCAATTGGCTGGCTGTTACAAGGCTGGTTAATAGGATCTTTTATCTATTGAAGACAGCAATGTAATGCACCAGAGGAAGGATCTGGGCTGCAGGGAGAGAGCAGCAGATGGAAAGAAGTCTTCTGATTGTCCTGATCTCATGGAAAACAACTGTCAGGAGGTGCTAGGGAACTAGTGCCAGGGTCAGTCTGCAGGAAAGGCCTTTCTTTAGGGACCAACAAACAGCTGGACAGGTATGTTAGCTAAGAATCTCACTATCCACTGCCCTTTCTGACTCTCCCACCTTTCTTTTACTCTTCCTGTTCCTTTGCACATAATTTGGGGGCTGTGGAGGGATGACAAATAGTCATTTTGTGGGCCCCAGATGAACTCCAGCAACCTCTGGTGGGCAGGAGCAAGATACTCTGTACTATATATTCTCTTACAAACTACTACCAGGTGATTTTTACCACACACTATGGGAAGACATATATGCCCCTCGTTTCCTGGATTTTTCTGCTGATTCCCTTCTCCCCTAAGAAATCAAATCCCCAGCATTCTTGTTCCTTCTCTTATTTTTTAACCAATTCACTCATGCTCCCTTTCTTTGTCTGCCTGTCATTTAGGATGGTGGCACCAGGGGGCGCCGATGTGCCATTGAAGCAGATATGAAGATGAAAAAGTGAAGTCTCAAGAGTACCCTCATTGAGCTGAACCTGAAAAAGAAATAAACAAGTTAAAGTTTGGGCTTGTGGGCCCAGTTCCAGAAGTAGGAGTTACAGAAGAGGAGGCTCCTGGGCCATGTGACATGATCTGGGAAAATCTCAAAGAGAGTTGGGAGTAGCATAATTGCCTGTTTTAGGGCAAAAATAATGTCCTAATGTGTAACTAACAGATTGTAGCTAATTTGTACTGTCGTGTGAAGTGTACAGACTTTAAAAAAAAAAATCTGTGAAGTGTTTGTGTTCAAAATAAACTCTGAAAGAAAACTCGTCTTTGGTGTGTTCTATGTGTGTGTATGAAACCTATGATTTCTTCTGCGCGATAACTGTTTCATCATTTGTTAGAGAGGGAAAGTGGTCTTATAAAATGAATTATTCTGTTACAACTCAAAGAAGGTAAATAAATAACCAAGATTTAATTTGTAATTAATGTTTTAGAGCAGCGGTTACCAATCTTTCGGACCTCACTGACCACCAGTGGTCCAGAGATCACTGGTTGACGACCACTGCTCCAAAGGTTTCTTAAACCAGCAGTCGCCAACCTTTTGGACCTCGAGGACCACTGGTTGGCAACAGCTGTTTTAAAAGTGTTGCGTTGTGCAATAAGGACTCAGCTTTTCTTGAATGTTGGGAAAAACTTAAAGGTTTTAAAAGTTTTGTTTATGTCATTGCCCTAGATTTGAGCATAGACGTATCGGTAGTGCTGACCTTTATTTCGTTCATTTATACATAATACTATGCAGATGGTATTTCTAGGATAGTACTGTTTTCTTATCTATTTCTATATGTGGGGTTCTTATGTGTTTTAGGATTCATAACATTGCTATTTGAAGGCTAAACTGAGTTTAAGAGTTATCAAATTTATCACTTGAGCTTATTCTAACTTCTCTTACTACATAAAAATTAACTCAGTGGAAACTAGTTATGAGCCTTTTATTATAAAGAGATGGAGATTAATAGGGTATTGCTTCATACTTTGAGCCTTTTGAGAAAGATGGGTTTAAGAAAGATGATTAGGCCCTAGCCGGTTTGGCTCAGTGGATAGAGCGTCAGCCCAAGGACTGAAGGGTCCCAGGTTCATTCCAGTCAAGGGCACGTACCTCGGTTGCAGCAGGCTTGATCCCTTGCCCCAAAGCTTGTGCTGGAGGCAACCAATTGATGTGTTTCTCTCACATCCATGTTTCTCTCTGTCTCTCCCCTTCCCTTCCACTCTTTCTAAAAATAAATGGAGAATTAACAACAAAAAGATGATTAGAAGTCAGATCTTTGTGTGTGTGTGTATTTTATTTTATTGATTTTTTACAGAGAGGAAGGGGGAGAGAAACATCAATGAGAGAATCATTGATAGGCTGCCTCCTGCACGCCCCACACTGGGGATCAAGCCTACAACCCAAGCATGTGCCCTGACGGAATCAAACTATTATTTTCTGGTTCATAGGTTGCTGCTCAACCACTGAGCCATGCTGGCCAGGCCAGATCTTTTTGATTTACATATTTTTTAAAGTTTGTTAGTATGATAACAAGCTAAAAGAATACAGCCTTAATGAGGTGATGGGAAGGAGTTTAGTGAGTCCAGGAAAATAACTGCAGTATACCCCCAAAGCAATGCACAAATATGCATGTAAATAAGCAGTGAAGCCTTAAAAGTTGGAGAAGTATGGACAAGGAGAACCATTAAAGGGACAAAGATTTTGGATTGGTAGAGAAGGTGAATGAGTTTAGCAATCCAGGTTAAAGGTGTAGGTATCTATGGTGGGGGCAATAGGGAGACGTAATTAGAACAGGGATCATCTAAGGAATAATAAAGTACAGATACCAGACCAAGGAAGCAAAGTAGGGTTTGATTTATGGAGTTCTTAGAGTGGCAGGTTGAGAAATTTATATTGAGGGAATAGCTGTTGTAAAGCCTTGCACAGGGAGACGTTGAGAGCAGATTGGATTAAAGATAGAAAATGGGACCAGTATTTATTGAGGAGCAAAGAATGGGCATTGAGAAAAATGGTGGAAGAAAACTGGGAAGTGGACTTGCTTACCAAATGCAGGATCAAGAAATAGTGTTGATGGGGATAAGGAAATTGGTGAGAGCAAATGATTTTGGAGATAATCAGAAAAAGAAGTGATCTAAGTTTTTGAAATGTTGAGTTGAAGCAGATGGTAGGACACCAAAAGGGAATTGACCTTTGGGTACAGGGAAAAATGAGACCAGATGCACATAAGTTAAAAGACAGAGATTTGGGAGCCCCCTGAAAAGATATCAAAATTGAAACCTCAAAGTATATATATTTTTTAAAGTATGTATCAATGAGGAAGTAGAGGACCAAGCAAGAACATAGATAAGGATTTATTGAAAGTTGTAAAGGGAGAGAACAAAGGGGTAGGAAAATCAGTATAGTGCAGTGGTCGGCAAACTGCGGCTCACGAGCCACATGCGGCTCACGAGCTGCGGTTTGCCGCTCTGTTGACTAATGAGTTTGCCGACCACTGACCTAGACTCTCGATTCCAATAATTACAGGCTGTTCCTTGTGATTAAGCCCCTATTCCAGTGGTCGGCAAACTCATTAGTCAACAGAGTGGCAAACCGCGGCTCGAGAGCCGCATGTGGCTCACGTGCTGCAGTTTGCCGACCACACTGGTATAGTGTAATGAAAGGAAAGGAAGATATTTTTAAAACTTGATGTTGCAGTTTTCATTCTGAAAAGTAAGAATTGGATATAATGGGTAATCTTAAAATGTGTTTTGAGGATTTAATGGTTGATAGGTTCATACCTATACACTAAGGAAAATACTTATCCCTCAAATTTATTGTCTTGCAGTTGATTTTAAGAATGATTTCGAATAGAGGAATTTCGTTCAGCTATGGTCCAGTTCTTTATTTTTTATATATTTTTCAATTACAGTTTATAATCAATATTATTTTGTATTAGTTTCAGGTCTACACCATAGTGGTTAGATAATCATATACTTGGCAAAGTGTTCCCCCTGATATTTCTAGTACCCACCTGGCACCATACATATTTATTGCAATATTGTTGACTATATTTTGTATGCTGTAATTATGCTCCAGTTCTTTTTCTTTTGGAGTTAGGAGGAAGTCCAAGAAAAAAAATACTTATCGGTAATATCTTTATTTTACTGTTTGACGTGGGACTTTTTCTTTATTCCCAATGACAGATCATTTTGTCTCCTGGTATCTCATTTCAGCTATCTTTTATTGTTATTAATGAGTAGAAATACATTTCTGTCCCCTTATCTTTCTAATGAACTCGGGAGATGAGATGCAAATGCCTTAGGAATATTGATTTGAATGAATTTAATGCATTTTTTTCTGTGTATTTACAGATGGGGCGTGAATGGGTTTGGTTGGATTCTGCACAAGACTATCCCAATGACTCTGAGTTGAGCAACAACTGCAGGTCCCTCTTCAGCTCGTGGGACTCCAGTCTGGATCTTGATGTGGGCAGCTGGAGGGAAACTGAGGAGCCAGGGACTGAGGAATTAGTGGAAAGCAGCCCAGGGACAGAATCTAGTGAGCTGCTTATGGGGGACGGAGGCAGTGAGGAATCTCAGGAAGAGACAGAGCAAATCAGCCAACAGAACCTCCTCCACTTTCTCTCTGAGGTAATGGGGAGTCATTATTTCCAAAGTTGAAGAGTCTTAACTCTAAGAGAATGCTTACCCATATATATTTTTACCACTTTTAATATTATTTACTGAAATATAAGCTCCACAGTGGCAGGGACTAAGTTCATTGCTGTGTCTTCAGCACTTGGTACTAACACAAAATATGCTTCAAATGTGTACTTTTGAGCTGAATATTCTAAAATCCAGTCATTGGGACCCTGAGTCAAAGGAAATGAAATTTCTGTATGCAGGACTACCCTACAAGAGTATCCTTGCAATTCATTCTTTCAGTCATGAGAAGTGATTCTTGCCCAAACTCACCTTAAATCTTATAACATATGACGTTAAGGCAATATTTTACAGTGTTTTTATTATCCTAGGTCTGAGGATCAGAAATAAACAGAATTTGACAGTTTATATTTATGCAGCAACTACACACACATTCAGGATAATATAGATCAAGATCAGCAAGAATCCAGTTCAAATGTTGCCACTTCTGTTTTGGCAGACAAAATTTTCAGCAGTTTGGTAGCCAGTCCCAATTGATCAGAGTTGACACTTGAGATGAAAATGTAGAATATAAGCTCTTTGAGGCAAGAACAATATCTTGTTTACTGTTAGGTCCCTACCAACTAGTACAGTGCCTGTGTATCCTATTATAATAAAAGCCTAATATGCTAAGTGTCCGGTTGACTGGTCGGTCAGTCAATCAAAGCATAATATGCTAATGATATGCTAAGGCCGCTCAACCGCTTGTTATGACGTGCACTGACCACCAGGGGGCAGACGCTCTGACCAGTAGGTTAGCTTGCTGCTGGGTTCTGGCTGATGGAGACTGAGCAGGATGGGCCGGACATGCCCTGGAGCCCTCCCACGGTCCCTCCCCGGCTGGGCAACTTCCCGTGTCCCTCCCCAGCCCTGATTGTGCACTGGTGGGATCCCTTGGCCTGGCCTGCACCCTCTCACAATCCAGGACCCCTCGAGGTATGTCAGAGAGCCAGTTTCGGCCCGAACCCACAAGCCAGGCCGAGGGACCCCACTGGTGCACGGATTCGTGCACTGGGCCTCTAGTATAAGACAGTTAATGAATTTTAAATGATCGAAGAAAATCTATTTGCCATCTCAGGCTTAGACACAGTGGCAGTGTAATCATGTGGCATTATTGATATGTAGATGATTTCCATTGGTGTTTCTAATCTAACAATAGACTATGATTGCAGGTAGCTTATTTAATGGAGCCATTGTGCATTAGCAGCAAAGAATCAGATGAAGGTTGCTGCCCTTCACCTGATACCAGACAAGAGGAAAGGGAAATTGAAGCTACTGAAGGAGACGAGGAGCCCTGCAGAGAGCCTGAAGAGCTTTCAGCTAAGGTAGAACCATTGGTAGCTGAGGAGTCACTGGGAGAAAATGGAAGGCCAGAAGTGGCTCCAGCTCCCTCAGATATTTGTGCAGTTTGGGGACTACCAACAGAGAATAAAGAGGTAAGTGAATAACTTAAACCAGCTGTCTAGTCCTCTGCACAGGGAGGCAGAGCAGAGTGGTAAAACACATAGGTAACTCCAGAGTTCAACTACCTGGGTCCAAATCTTGGTTTAGCATCAATTAGCTATGGGACCTTAAGCATGTTAGTGAACATTTTAGAACCTCAGTTTTCTCTGCTGTAACTGGAATTAGTTCTTTCTCTACCTTATAGTTTTGCTGTGAGGTTAAATGATAATTCATGGGAAAAACTTAGCATAGGGCCTAGTTCATAGTAAGCAATCAGTAAAATTCAGAATTTATAATATAATATTAAATATTACCTGATCAGCCGAAACCGGTTTGGCTCAGTGGATAGAGCGTCAGCCTGCGGACTGAGAGGTCCCGGGTTCGATTCCGGTCAAAGGGCACGTACCTTGGTTGCGGGCACATCCCCAGTAGGGGGTGTGCAGGAGGCAGCTGATCGATGTTTCTCTCTCATCGATGTTTCTAACTCTCTATCCCTCTCCCTTCCTCTCTGTAAAAAATCAATAAAATATATTTTTTAAAAAATTACCTGATCAGTTAGACTAGTTAGCTCCAGGACCACAAAAGTAATGAAAATTTTAAAAGGATACAGCATTCGCCCTAACCAGTTTGCTCAGTGGTTATAGAGTATAACCCTTGTGACTGAACAGTTGCGGGCTTGATTCTGGTCAAGGGCATGTACCTTGGTTGCAGGTTCGATCCCTAGCCCTGGTTGGAGCACATGCAGGAGGCAACCAATCAATGTCTCTCACATTGATGTTTCTCTGTGTCTATACCCCTCCCTTCCACTCTCTCTAAAAATCAATGGAAAAAATATCCTCAGGTGAGGATTAACTAAATAAATCTATATATATAAAAGCCTAAGCAACCTTTCAACCATTCGCTATGATGCACGCTGACCACCAGGGGGCAGACACTCAATGCAGAAGCTGCCCCCTGGTGGTCAGTGCGCTCCCACAGTGGGAGCGTTGCTCAGCTGACCTATAGGTGTCAGATGCTGGGCTCACATCTGGCTGCGGTGGCCGAGCCTCTCCTGTGGACACTCGCCCTGCACGCCCCTCCCCCATCTGGACCAGGACCTGGAACAGGACTTACTGGGCATGAGCCCGCTGCTGCTTCTCCGTCATGGGCGCACCAGTATTACCCTAGGATGGGTGTGCAGAGACCGTAGCAGAGCGGCAGCGAGCCGAGCCTACCGAGTGGCAGTGGCGGCAGGTGCAGCAGGGCCGGGATGTGCAGGAGCAGCGCTGTGCCCAGCCAGGGCTCAGGCTCCTCCCAGCCACCTGCTGCTTCTCACACTACTACATCCCTCGGGGGATGTTGGACTGCTGGTTTCTGCTGGATCCCCGCAGGCCAGGCTGAGGGACCCCACAGGTGCAACGGCCTCTAGTAAATAAAAGGATACAGCATCCATCTAGAATTGAATATATTGCTGTTTCATTTTTTTCTTGGAGTACAAAGTTCTCCTGCAAGATTGTTAACAAGAATTAATTGACTTAGGTCTAGTTAAGTCATATTTCTCTATTTTATTGCTTTATATAATTGGCCTCTTCTCACCTTAAGATCAGCTTTCATTTACTCCATGCATGTAAAATTACCTTGTAGAGGCCCTGAACCTGTAGCTCAGTTGTTTAGAGGACTACCCTAGTACTCCAAGGTAGTGGGTTCAATCCTGGTCAGGGCACATACAAGAAACAACCAATGAATGCATAAATAAGTGAAATAATAAATCTCTCAGTAATAAAAATAAATTAATTAAAATTACCTTGCAGGTAATAAATCTTTTTCTAAGTTTCCATTGTTTCCTGGCACTCCTAGGGAGAGGTTCAGCAAGAATCCAAAGAGGAGGACCAGGGCGAAGGGTATGTGTCAGAGATGGAAGACCGGCCCTCCTCAGGTGAGTGTGATGATGGCTCTAGCATTCAGGAGGCTCCTCTGGTGGATGTCCTTTTCAGCCATGCTACTTCCTCAAATCTGTAAGTATAGATATTTATCCAAGGTTGTTAGGATTTATGCTTTTACTTCTGTTTACGCCTGTTTGAATTGTTAGCATGAATATATATTACTTTTGCAAAGTAAAAAAAGGAAATTAGAGTTGGAAAACACTAGAAATAGAATTAAATGTAATTTTACTGTATAAATATAAGTCTATATGCTTTCCTCTTATAAAATAAGTCTGTCTTATCAACATTAAGAATCTCTTTCATAAATAATCCTTCTCTCTAATCTTTATTCAGGCAATATTGCTAATTCAGATTGTCTCTCGTGTCTATTATATAAACTATATTTCTTTTAAAAATACTAAGACAGGCTCTAACCAGTTAGCTCAGTTTGTTAGAGCATTTCCTGATACACCAGGTTGTGGGTTCAATCCTTGATCAGGGCACATATAAGAGTTAACCAATGAATGCATAAATATGTGAAACAATAAATCGATGTCTTTCTTGCTCTTGCTCGCTCTCTCCCTCTCTCCTCCCCTTCCTCTCTCTCTAAAATCAATCAATAAATTATTTAAAATATACTAAGACAGCTCCTATTAACTTGAAATGAAAAATTATTTTGAAGTTATGATCTCTTCCTTTTTCACAAATCTTAGGAAATTGTTTATATGCTTGTCTCATCTTTTTATAAGTAATTATGGGGCCAAAGGTTACATTTTAGAATTTTTTCCTTTTTAGTAAAGTGAATTTTTTCTAAATCAGAAAACGAAGTTATTTTTGTTATGATAATAAATAATTCCTTTTCTGGGCCTGGTCTTTTGTCTGTTGAGAGAAGATAGCATGAATAGTGTTTTGTTTTCACTATATTCCTGATCCACCCACATATCTGTGGAAAGGCAAACCAATCATTATTTTAGCCTTTTTAAATTTAAGGTATACAACTGAACCATGTGTGTGTGTGTATATATATATATATCTATATCTATCTATATCTATCTATCTATCTATCTATATATGTGTGTGTGTGTGTGTGTGTGTGTGTATTTTAAATAGCAGATTTCAAATTTTTGTTATACAAATAGAATATAGCTTAAAACGTACGTTATTGAAGAATTGCTTCCTTTGCTTTTCTGTAACTCCCTGTGTATGAGCAGATGGCATGTGATAACTATCTAAAAAAAACAGGAAATCTCTAATCTGGGATGTATTATTCCAAGATATTTCAGTGTCTTGAAAGGCAATAGATATTAGTAATTGAGTTTGCTTGGTCAGATAGTTTAAGGGGAACTAGAAAGCTGAGTTCTTGTGCTATCATTGGGAAGCTTAAAACTACTTTGAGGGATAGACATTCTCCAGGCCCCTCTTTTCTGTCTTCACCCTTAGTCTGTACTGACTCTCAAGAGTAGTGAGAAGTAGAGCCTTTGGAGCATCACTCCCAGTCTGCAGCTCCTTTCCACTCCCACACTTTTTTTTATTATTTAAGTTATTTATTTTAATTTCTCTAGATTCCTTTTTTAATTTTTATTGATTTCAGAGAGGAAGGGAGAGGGGGATAGAGATAGAAACATCAATGATGAGAGAGAATCATTGATTGACTGCCTCCTGTACGCCCCCTACTGGGGATCGATCCCGCAACCCAGGCATGTGCCTTTGGCTGGAATCAAACCCAGGACCCTTCAGTCTGCAGGCCGATGCTCTATCCACTGAGCCAAACCAGCTAGGGCTCCACTCCCACACTTTTACTTGTAGTTGCTTGCCATGCATTTCTAAATAGGTGGAAGTAAAGATAAGCAACAGGTTGTTTCTTAAAATATTGCAAAGGCGATTGATTATGAGGTTACAGAACCTAGTGCAATACCTTTCATATAATGGAAATGTATTAAATATCTGTTGCATCGATGTGTGAATAAAATTGCACAAGCACCAAGGAGTTACTATTCATTATGGTTGACTGATTAGAAACAAAGGAAGAAGTTTGTTTGCAAGACTTTAAATGCCTTGTTCTGATAGGCTTCCGTGTTTAAGGATAAATTTATTTTTGTGGTATATAATTTAGAAGCAGGTAAGATATTGCATCATGAAAATGAACAGTTATGTGAAGCTGCTCAAATTGGAAAAATATAAAATTGGAGATGTGAGTTGTTCTCAAATGGATGCACACTTAATAAGGTACATAAAGCAAAATGAGGGTGTGAAGACTTAGCTGTGAAGAGAACTCATTTAGAGAAAATAATAGGGTGGATAAAGTGGAAAGTGTAACATGATGTTTAACTTTGGAGTAAATAGAAAACTTGCCAACTTGGGAAATTATAAAAAGAAATAGATAGACCTGACCGGGTAGCTCAATTGGTTAGAGCGTTGTCCTCCCTATATGCCAAGGTTGTGGGTTCAATCCCCAGTGAGGGCACATGCAAGGGGCAACCAACCAATGAATGCATGAAGAAGTGGAAAAACGGGTGTTTTTCTTTCCCTCTCTTACAAAAAAAAAAAGAAAGAAAGCCCTAGCTTTCAGCAAACTCATTAGTCAACAGAGCCAAATATCAACAGTACAACGATTGAAATTTCTTTTGAGAGCCAAATTTTTTAAACTTCTTCTAACGCCACTTCTTCAAAATAGACTCGCCCAGGCCGTGGTATTTTGTGGAAGAGCCACACTCAAGGGGCCAAAGAGCCGCATGTGGCTCACGAGCTGCAGTTTGCCGACCACGGCCCTAGCCGGTTTGGCTCAGTGGATAGAGCATCAGCCTGCAGACTCAAGGGTCCCAGGTTCGATTCCAGTCAAGGGCATGTACCTTGGTTGCGGGCACATACCCAGTGGGGAGTGTGCAGGAGGCAGCTGATCGATGTTTCTCTCTCATCGATGTTTCTAACTCTCTATCCTTCTCCCTTCCTCTTTGTAAAAAATTAATAAAATATATTTTTTAAAAAAGAAAGAAAACATTGGACAGTTTCATCTATAAAGAAAAACTAAATAGATAGTTTAACTCAGAGAAGGAATGGCCATGAGAATAAATGAAATTTTCTTAGGTATTTTAGGAGTTACTATATAGAGGAGAGTGAAAAGGAAAAATACTTAAATTGTGTAGCAATCAGATAAAATGTGAGAATTCTTTGGGATGTGGAACCAAGTATTTATGTCTGTGGAAACATGGGAGACATAATTATCAGTGTGTCATATTTTTACATAAAAATAGGACCAGATTCATTTATCAGATACTTAATTGAGCACCTACTATGTGCCAGGCACTTGGGAAATACCAGTGAAAAAAGACTACTTTCATAGACCAGTATTTTAGAGTCATAGGTGTTAAAGAGCAAATCAGCAAAGAGACCAAAAGGCAAGGGTAATTGTAGATTTGTAATATACTTGATAAAATGGTAACTACTTCATTGAGTAATAGTGATTAGTAAGAGAATATTTATAGAATTTGGGGTTTCTTATGGAAGCATTAATTATGTTTTTATTCTTATGGTGTTATTAAGTAGGAACACTGTCTTGAGAAAACTTCATTACCCCCTAGGAGTGACAGAATGCCATTTGTGAAATTATTGTTTCTTTTCTGTCCTTTTTTATCTCATAGTTCTGATCTAAGCCAGAGTGATCCTGTTCAGGATCACTTACTATTTAAGAAGACTCTCCTGCCAGTATGGAAGATGATTGCCAGTCACAGGTATCTTCAAACCACTCTTGATGTTCATAGCCATTCTTCTCATTTAGAGTGACTTTCATGGTTTCTTCATCCTTTCTGGATTTGTCCCCTAACAGGTTCAGCAGTCCATTTCTGAAGCCAGTGTCAGAAAGGCAGGCCCCAGGATACAAGGATGTGGTGAAAAGGTCAGTGGAAAAGGGGGCAAGAAAGGTTGGTTGCTTTTATGTCTGTCTTTTCTTACGTTATTTTCCATCTATTAGATTATTTATTTCATTTATATTACTTACAAACTTAAAGTTTATAGCTGAACAAGTTTGTAAAGTTATGGTGAGCTCAGTCTTTATTTGAGAAGGAATGAAGGGGAACAAAAAGATAAAATGGGCTTTTTTTAATTGTTAAATTTTAGGTAATATTCATTTATTATGATCTTACATTTGCCTTCAGTAGTATTTTTTTAAATATATATTTTTTATTGATTTCAGAGAGGGAGAGAGATAGAAACATCAATGATGACAGAGAATCATTGATTGGCTGCCTCCTGTGTGCCCCTTACTTGGGATCGAGCCTGCAACCCGAGCATGTGCCCTTGACCAGAATGGAACCCAGGACCCTTCAGTCCGAAGGCTGATGCTCTATCCACTGAGCCAAACCAGCTAGGGCACTTTCCATAGTTTTTGACGTTGTTCTTTTGGAGCAAAACTTTAAAAGGAACACTGTATTCATTTTGACAGTTATAGGTATGACTAAGGCAAAGATGATAATCCAAATGATGTTACAAACATTGTCTGGTTGTAGTATTTTGGATTTTTATAGCATGTTTCATTTAAAATGCTGTCATAAATAAACTGATGAGTAAAATAGATCCAGAGACATAGAAACTTGGAACAGACTGTAGAATCTCAGAGGGAAGGTGGGGGAGAGATCAACCAAAGAACTTGTATGGTTATATGCATAACCCATGGATACAGACAGTAGGGTGGTGAAGGCCTTGGGAACCTGGGGGGTGGGCTAGAAGGGATCAATTGGGGGGAAAGGGGGGCATATGTTATACTTTTCAACAACAATGATTTTAAAAATATAAATAAATAAATAAATAAATAATGCTGTCATAAACCAGAATGTTAATAGAATATAAAAGATCAGGAAAGGACCATTGGAGACAGATTCCTTCATTCTATAGATAAGGAAACTAAGTCTCAGAGGTGGTCTTGACTTCCCTGTGATCAACAGTGAATAGCAGAGTTAGAACTAAATCCCAGATTCTTTTTTTTTTTTAATATATATATTTTTATTTCAGAGAGGAAGGAAGAGGGAGAGAGAGATAGAAACATCAATGATAAGCCCTGGCTGGTTTGGCTCAGTGGATAGAGCATCGGCCAAGAACTGAAAGGTCCCAGGTTTGATTCCAGTCAAGGGCACGTACCTTAGTTGTAGGCTTGATCCCCAGGAACATGTGGGAGGCAACCAATCAATGTGTCTCTCACATTGATGTTTCTCTCTGTCTTTCCCCCTCCCTTTCACTCTGTCTAAAAATCAATGGAGCCCTAGCCAGTTTGGCTCAGTAGATAGAGCATTGGCCTGTGGACCGAAGGATCTTGGGTTCAATTCCAGTCAAAGGCACGTACCTTGGTTGTAGGCTCCTCCCTGGCCCAGGCCCTGGTTAGGGCTCATGCACGAGGCAACCAATCAATATATCTTTCTCACATCGATATTTCTCTCTCTCTTCTACTCTCTGTAAACATCAATGGAAAAATATCCTCGGGTGAGGATTAACAAAAAAAAGAAAGAAAGAAAGAAAGCTGGGCCCTAACCGATTTGGCTCAGTGGATAGAGCGTCGGCCTGTGGACTGAAGGGTCCCAGGTTCGATTCCTGTCAAGGACATATACCTTGGTTGCGGGCACATCTCCAGTAGGGGGTGTGCAGGAGGCAGCTGGTCGATGTTTCTCTCTCATAGATGATTCTAGCTCTATATCCCTCTCCCTTCCTCTCTGTAAAAAATCAATAAAATAAATTTAAAAAAAAGAAAAAGAAAGAAAGCTGGTGACTGCCCTCGCCTTAGTGGGTTTGTCATCATCCTGTGCCCATAAGGGTTGCTGGTTCGATACCCAGTAGGAGGCAGCTGATCAATGTTTCACTCTCGCATAGATGTTTCTCTCTCTTCCTCTCCCTTTTTCTTTCTCTAAAAATCAATTTTAAAAAAATGCTTTAAAAAAAAAAGAACTGGTTAGTTCTTCAAGAGATCATGTTATGTCACCACATGTTCCACATGAAGGTTTTTTTCTTGGCCACCTGTAGACCCATGGATTTAACTACCCTGAAAAGGAATCTGTCTAAAGGACGGATTCGCACCATGGCACAATTCCAGCGAGACTTGATGCTGATGTTCCAAAATGCTGTGATGTACAATGACTCTGATCATCATGTGTATCATATGGCTGTGGAGATGCAGCGAGAAGTCCTGGAGCAGATTCAGGTACTGTATGTAGACAGCTGCAAGAAAAACAAGTGTAATCTCTGGAACCAGATTTTAGAAAGTCTGAGAATAAGGGTGGGTGATGTTGCAGTGTTCCAGAGTTTATGTTTAGAGGTGATTCAAGGATTAACCTTTTACCTGCTGGTTTGGAAAATTCTGAGCCTCAGTAGGACCAGTTTTAACAGTGAAGTACTGAAGGGTTCTCAAGAGAGCTGTAATGGTAATGGGAACTCCCACTGCAAGAGTCTCAAACTAGAGGGCTAAACATGCAAACCAGAGGCTGGAGTCACTGTCCATTTTAAATGTTAATATTAATGTATGTTCACACTATCCCGTCCATAGGGGATAAGATAGTAGCCAGAAGATGACATTTGAGGGTTTCTTTTCTGGGTAACATCATATTTTAAAGAAAAAAAGGATAATCAAATTTCATTGTGGAAAAAGAAATTCAAACCTCTTTGGCTTTTAAGATTCATAGCTCACTATCTGCCTTGACCCTGTAGGTGCTAAGTATTTGGCTAGACAAAAGAAGAAACTTAAATAGTCTGGAATGAGAATGAGCCAACCCAGTGCATGATGGAAAACCTGTGTTGTTAACCTGGAGCTGCTACCCTGACCTTTTCTGGAATTTGGACCTCATTGAGACTGATCCAGAGAAGATCCCAGTACTTGTTTACCTTCTCTCTTGTCTTTCATAATAATAATAATACCTTAACTCACAACCTAGGAGTCAAAGATGCCTGTGGACATAATTTTAAGAAAAGGGGGGAAACTTATTTGAGGTAATAAACATTACCCATATCTTTGTTCCATAGGCTTAATTTAGAGGTAACTGGATTAGACCTCTTATGACTGCTCTATAAATAAATGTTAGTTCACAAGTATAAGATTGCTTTTTAATGATTACAGAAGCTGGGAATAGAGGGGACAGCATCATTAGGTGAAATGAAGAAGGTATTTGACATGGAAGGGGGATGGGGTGGGTGAAGTGTTTATGGCTTTGTCTCATTTATAAAATGGGGATAATTGAAGCGTACTTCAAATGAGTAGGAGGATGAAAGAAGCTAAATTATGACGAAAATGTAAGAAAACGTCTAGTACGCTAAGATTCTTAAGGGGAATAAAAATGCCTGTGGCTGGCTTCCTTGGTTAAGAGGCGCCCTCCAGAGGCTGAGAAGCGGGCTGCTGGGATTGACTCTCTGCAGCCACCGTCCCTAAACTGGGCTTCACGTCTCCTAGCAACGAGCAGTGGACGCACAGGACAAGTTAGCACGGAGGTGAGTGCCCAGACCAACGTCAGACTCAGAATCTGTGGATGCGGCTGGGAGAGGTCCAGGGGACCTGGGATTCTACTTTCCAACCCTGCCTGACCCTATGCATAGTCATCCTGGCGGGCCGGGGCGCTCAACCTCTCGCTTTAGTATCGCGGAGAGTTGCTTACACAGTCTCCTGTTACTGAGCCTAAAATCTTCGCCAGTTCCAGCCGTCAAGTTGCCCCGTGGCCTCTCCACCTCATTGGAAGTATTTAGGAATCTCTCTCTCTCTCTCTCTCTCTCTCTCTCTCTCTCTCTCTCTCTCTCTCTCTCTCTCCCTGCCTCCCTCCCTCCTCTCGTTTTCTTTTTTGCTCAATCCTCATGGACATAGACAGTAATGTAATGATTGTGGAGGGATGGGATGGGGTGGAGGTGGAAGTGGGCATAGAGGGGATAAATGGTGATGAAGGGTGGGGAGTGGGGGGGAGAGAAGAAAAAGTGTTCAGGAAATCCCAGGGCACAACCGCAGAGTAGAAATCGTATTACAGGCATACCTCGTTTTATTGCACTTGCTTTCTGCGCTTCATAGGCATTGCGTGTTTTACAAACTGAAGGCAAGACCCTCCACCAGCAAAAGGTTATTACACCCTTTATTGCAATACTCGAGATAGAATCTGCAATATCTCCCATGTATGCCTGTATCAAAGACACTGCTTATAGAAAAACATATTGCAGTTTCTAACTTTATAAATTAATAAAATCAAGCACCTAATAATGCCGTTCTTAATCACAATTACATTTCATTTGGGTTAGGGGAATGCATGTCATTGCAGTTGATACCTGTCAAGAATCATTTTAACTTGTACCTCAAAAAACGAGAATGGAACTATCGATGTCCCCACTTCAGATATATGTAGAAAAAACTCTGGCCATTATCAAACCAGATATTGTTGACAAAGAGGAGGAGATACAAGATATTATTATCAGATCTGGATTCACCATTGTTCAGGTAACTTTTGGGCATGATGATTATGTTATTTTCTCTCATTGATCCTTCTTTTTTATGTTTATGTAAATGTGTTAACTTATTTAGATCCATAGTATTTAGCATTAAATTTAGGTTTATTCATCTAACTATAAAAGTTATATGAGATAGTTTTAAGGTTTTTTTCACACTTCAAAATATGTAAAATGAAAAATAAAATTATTTTGCCTCCTCTCCCACTCCAAATCCCAGTCTCCTGAAGAGGCAACCACTTAACACTTTCTGTTCTTCCAGGATTTTCTATGCATTCACAAGTATCCCTCTCCCCGCTTAAAACAGGACAATCCCCTTCTCTTGACCACCTTTACAAATCCCTCAAATAGCATTTCAGATCATTACATCTGAATCTAGCTTATTCGTCCTAACTTTTGTGTAATATCCCCCTGTGTGGATGAACCACAATTTATTTACTTGGTCCTCTTAGCCAGAACCGGTGTGGCTCAGTGGATAGAGCGTCAGTCTGCGGACTGAAAGGTCCCAGGTTCGATTCCGGTCAAGGGCATGTACCTCGGTTGCAGGCACATCCCCAGTGGGGGGGTGGGGGGTGCAGGAAGCAGCTGATCAATGTTTCTCTCTCATTGATGTTTCTAACTTTCTATCCCTCTCCCTTCCTCTCTGTAAAAAATCAATAAAATATATTTAAAAAAAAAAAAAAGGATTGATTTTAGAGGGAGAGGAAGGGAGAGGGGGAGAGAGAGAACATCGATGAGAGAGAAACATCAACATTGATTGGCTGCCTCCTGCACACCCCTTGCTGGGGATTGGGCCCACAACTCAGGCTCTCGGATTGAAAATCCAACCAATGACCTCTTGGTGCATGGATCCATGCTCAAGGACAGCCACACTGGCTGGGCTACTTGGTCCTCTATTGATGGACTTGGAGACTGTTGGTATTTTTTTTTTTTCCAATCATTACAAACATTTAATGTTTTAAGCCTTTTTTTGTTCTGCAGTTGGTAGAGGTTTGAAAATGAATGTAAAAGATATTAAATAGAAGTGAATAACTTTAATCTTCCTTTTTTGTATCATTTTTATTTGAAATTCCTGTTTTTATTCTCTTATACTGTGTCATATTGCCTATTTAGTCAATGTTTTAAAAAATGAAAAAGAATATTCAGGAAAGAAATGGGATATTAGTTGAACTTAGGATAGGTGGAGGCTGAAGATAGGGAGATATAAGAAAGCGTAAGGAAATAATACAGGAAAGTATAAGGAAATGTTTCATATAGTAATGAAAGGACTCAGGTAAAATGAACTTTTTAATAAATGTTGTTAGGAAAATCAAGTAGCCATTTTTTAAAAACTTGGATTGGCCTTTAGGCTCTCTGAGCAACACCATGGCAGTGGGCAAGAACCAGTCTCTTACAAAAGGAGGCAAAAAGGGACCCAAGAATAAAGGGGGTTGACCCATTTTCTAAGAAAACTTGATATGATGTGAAAGCACCAGCTATATTCAATATAAGAAATATTGGAACCCTCACCAGTGTTTCTCAGTGGTTAGAGCATCAGCCCTTGAACCAAAGGGTTGAGGGTTCAATTCCTGGTCAAGGGCATGTACCTCGGTTGCAGGTTCTATCCCTGGCTCTAGTTGGGGTCATGTGAGAGGCAACCAATTGATGTGTCTCTCTCACTTTGATGTTTCTCTCTCCCCCTATCCTCTCTCTCTTCCACTCTGTGTGAAAATCAATGGGGGAAAATGTCGTCAGGTGAGGGTTAAAAATAAACAAATTAATAAATTAATTTTTAAAAAGAAATGTTGGAAAAACACTAGTCATGAGAACTCAAGGAACCAAAATCACATCTGATGGTCTCAAGGGTCATGTTTTTGAAATGAGCCTAGCTGATCTGCAGAATGATGAGTTGCATTTAGAAAATTCAAGCAAATTACTGAGGCTGTTCAGGCAAAAACTGTGTGACTAATTTCCATGGCATGGATCTTACCTGTGACAAATGGTAAAAAAAGTGGCAGATCATGATAGAAGCTCATGTTGTTGTCAAGATTAGCGATAGTTATTTGTTTCATCTATCTGTGTTGTTTTTATTTTTTTAAAAAAGTGAATCAGATTTGGAAGACTCTTAAGCTCAGCATCAACAGGTCCACCAAATAATGTAGTATTATACTACATATACCAGGATAAATGGCAGATGGTTCTGAAATTTAAATATTAAAAAAACTAGAGGCCCGGTGCACAAAATTCATGCACAGGGGCGGGGGTGTCCCTCGGCCCTGCCTGCACCCTCTCCAATCTGGGACCCCTCGAGGGAATCATGACCCAAGAGGTGCAAACAAATGACTTGAAAGAAGTGGTCAATTAACCGATTCCAGGTAGCATTAGAAAACGCAGAAAAAGCTTACCAGTCTATTTATTCTCTCCATGATGTCTTCATAAGAAAAGTCAAAATGCTGAAGAAGTTCAAATTTGAATTGGGAAAACTCATGGAGCTTCATGGTGAAGGTAGCAGTTCTGGAAAAGCTACTGGGGATCAGACCGGTGCTAAAGTTGAATGAGCTAATGCAGTGGTTGGCAAACTGCGGCTCATGAGCCACATGCAGCTCTTTGGCCCCATGAGTGTGGCTCTTCCACAAAATACCACATGCGGGCGTGCATGTACAGTGTGATTGAAACTTTGTGGCCCATGCACAAAAGTCGGTTTTCGGCTCTCAAAAGAAATTTCAATCGTTGTACTGTTGATATTTGGCTCTGTTGACTAATGAGTTTGCCGACCACTGAGCTAATGGATATGAGCCCCCAGTCTGAGAATCTGTTTAAAATCCAGACATTTAATGGTGACAAATAAAAAATCCTATTTGTGATTCTTTTAAAAAGTTGGATTCAAGTATTATACTACATATACCAGGATAAATGGCAAATGGTTCTGAAATTTAAATATTAAAAAAACTAGAAGCCTGGTGCACAAAATTTATGCATGGGGGCGGGGGTGTCCCTCAGCCCAGCCTGCACCCTCTCCAATCTGGGACCCCTTGAGGGATGTCTGGTGGGATCAGGCCTAAACAGGCAGTCAGACATCCTTGTCACAATCTAGGACTGCTGGCTCCCAACCACTCTCCTGCTTGCCTGCCTGATTGCCCCTAACTGCTTTTGCCTGCCAGCCTGATCACCCTCTAACTTCCCTCCCTTGCCAGCCTGATTGCCCCCAACTGTCCTCCCCTGCAGGCTTGGTCCCCCCCACCCAACTGCCCTCCCCTGCAGGCCTAATCCCCCAACTGCTCTCCCCTGCAGGCCTGGTTCCCTCCAACTGCCCTCCCCTGCAGGCCTGGTCACCCCTAACTGCCCTCCCCTGCAGGCCTGATCGCCCCCAACTGCCCTCCCTTGCAGGCCTGATCGCCCCCAACTGCCCTCCCTTGCAGGCCTGGTTCCTCCCAACTGCCCTCCCCTGCTGGCCATCTTGTGGTGGCCATCTTGTGTTCACATGGGGGAGACCATCTTTGACCACATGGGGGCGGCCATCTTGTGTGTTGGAGTGATGGTCAATGTGAATATTACTTCTTTATTATATAGGATAAACCATATACTAGAAGAAAAGATTAATTTCTTTTTTTAAAATTTTTGTTGTTGTTGTTAATCTTCACCCTAGAATATTTTCCATTGATTTTTTTAGGGTCAATAGAAGAGAGAGGGAAAGACAGAGAGAAACATCGATCTGAGAGAAACACATTGATTTGTTGCCTCCTGCACCAGGGCCCAGGCCAGGGAGGAGCCTGCAACAAAGGTACATACCCTTGACCAAAATCAAACCCAGGACCCTTTGGTCTGTACGCCGACACTCTATCAACTGAGCCAAACCAGCTAGGGCAAGTTGATTTTCTTTATTCTTGGAGTGGGACAGCCTTTTTAACTCTGACTTAAAGTCTAGGAACTATGAAAGAAAAGTTCGATAGGACTATAAACATAAAAAACTTCTGCATGACCAAATAAACACCATAGGCAAAGTCAAAACACAAATGACAAACTTGAAAAAAAGGTTTGCAACTCATATCACAAAGGCCTAATCTCCCTAATATAGAAAGAGCTCCTAGAAAAAGATAAAAATTCAGCAGAAAATTGGCAGAACATGTAGATGATCACAGACAAAAATGCTTCTTGGCCCTGACCCCATAGTACACTTGGGTAGAGTTTGGTTCTAGTACCCTAAGGTCACAGGTTTGATCTGCAGTCAGGGTACATAAAAGCAATGAAGTGGAACAACAAATCAATGTTTCTCTCTCTCCCACTTCCTCTTTATCAAAAATCAATTTTAAAAAATGCTTCTTGAACATATGAAAAGATACTCAATCTCTAAGTATGAAAAAAGCAAATTAAACTAACACTGAGAAAGCATCTGTCAAAAATATAAAAATAGGAGAAACCAAGATGGCAGCATAGGTAAACACCTAAACTGTTGCCTCGCACAACAATTTCAAAACTACAACTGTTGCCTCGCACAACAATTTCAAAACTACAACTAAAAGACAAAACGGACATCATCCAGAACCACAGGAAGGCTGGCTGAGTGGAAATTCTACAACTAGAAGGAAAGAGAAAAGCACACTGAGACTCACAGGAGCTGCGGAAGGCAGAGGTACTGAGGCGCGCATGGAGAGGGCTGGCAACTGAGTACGCGGCTGGCTTTCTCAATAGGGAGGGAGACAAAAGCTCCCGACAGCTCTGAACTCCAGTTATGGGCGAGACTCTGGGGACCCAGACTCATATGGGGAGAAACTGGACTGTCTGGCAGCAGGCAAAACTCAAGGGCGACTTTCTCTCAGAGGTGCTTGCAGTGATTACTGCGGGACACTGAGACCCAGGGGCCTCTTAGGGCAGGGCTTATAGGAAGCCATTGCTCTTTGCTCTGCCCTGAGACTCCGCCCCATCCAAGCTGAGTGCAGAGGCTTTGCATGTGAATGGCCTGGTACTTTGAATTCTAAACTTACCTAACAAACTGCCACTGTGTCAGTGAGACCCAGAACATCCAAAAGAAGGCCCAAGGCCCCACAGCAGCTTGCATTGCTTCACAGCTGGGCCTCATCTGGGCAACCTCCAAAACCCAAACAAAGAAGAGGAATCTGCAGATCTCTCCATAGCTCCTGCTGGGTGGCCTCAGGCAGAGGCTAAATTAGCCCCACCTTGGAGATCCAAGAGCCAGTGTACCCAGGGGTCAGAGTGGGACCATCCAGATTACAACTCCTCAGATACATAAGGGACACACTCAGAGGGCAGACTCAGTGAGCACCAAAGCCCCACTGAAGCAAGTCTTGTCTCATAAGGGTGTCTCCAGCACAGAAGTTCTTCCATCGTAGACACAGCTGATCCTCACAACCAGTTGGCCTGGAGGTCAATTCTTCCCAGTGATACCAACAACAATCAAGGCTTAACTACAAGACTGTGCACACAGCCCACAAAGGGGTGCACCAAGAGTGTCCACCTCAGGTAACTGGGGAGGCTGAGCTACTGGGCCCTATAGGACACCTAGCACACAAGCCACTCTATCAACTCAGGGAAGCAGCCAAAATGCGGAGACAAAGAAACAGGTCACAAATGAAAGAAATGGAGAAAAGCAAACAACTGGATATAGAGTTCAAAACCACGATTATAAGGTTTTTCAAGAATTTCCTAGAAACCGCTGATAAATTTAGTGAGACCCTCGAGGATATGAAAAAGGACCAACTAGAAATTAAGCATACACTGACTGAAATGAAAAATAATATACAGAGATCCAACAGCAGACTAGAGGATCGCAAGAAGCAAGTCAAATATTTGAAATACAAAGAAGCAAAAAACACTCAACCGGAAAAGCAAAAAGAAAAAAGAATCCAAAAATATGAAGATAGTGTAAGAAGCCTCTGGGACAACTTCAAGTGTACCAACATCAGAATTATGGGGGTGCCAGAAGAAGAGAGAGAGCAAGATACTGAAAACCTAATTGAAGAAATAATGACAGAAAACTTCCCCCACCTGGTGAAAGAAATAGACTTACAAGTCCAAGAAGCACAGAGAACCCCAAACAAAAGGAATCCAAAGAGGACCTCACCAAGACACATCCTAATTAAAATACCAAGAGCAAAAGACAAAGAATATTAAAAGCAGCAAGAGAAAAACAGTTAGTTACCTACAACGGAGCACCCATACGTTTGTCAGCTGATTTCTCAACAGATACTATGCAGGCCAGATGGGAGTGGCAAGAAATATTCAAAGTGATGAATAGCAAGAACCTACAACAAAGATTACCCAGCAAAGCTATCATTCAGAATTGAAGGTCAGATATAGATATTCACAGATAAGAAAAAGCTAAAGGAGTTCATCACCGCCAAACCAGTATTATATGAAATGCTGAAAGGTATTCTTTAAGAAGAGGAAGAAGAAGAAAAAGGTAAAGGTAAAAATTATGAACAACAAATACATATCTATCAAGTGAATCTAAAAATCAAGTGAATAAAAAATCTGATGAACAGAATAACCTGGTGAATATAATAGAATCAGGGGCATAGAAAGGGAGTGGACTGACAATTATCAGGGGGAAAGGGGTGTGGGGGGTGCGGGAAGAGACTGGACAAAAATCGTACACCTATGAATGAGGACAGTGGGTGGGGGGTAAGGGCAGAGGGTGGGATGGGAACCCAGTGGAGGGGAACTATGGCGGGGGGGGGGGGGGGGGAAGAGGAACAATTGTAATAATCTGAACAAAAAGATTTATTTTTTAAAAATATAAAAAATAAAAATAATTTAAAAAATGTATATAAAAGTACCTGGCATGACCCCTGTGGTAGGGAATCTGGCAAGTTTCTATCGTTATTACAGATGGTATACCCTATTACTCAACAGTCCTACTTTATACTAATACATGTATTAATATATCTAATGTATGTATTAATAGGAAGTGACATATATAGGTGTTTTTTTTTTCATGCCCTTGACTGGAACTGAACCTGGGACCCTTGAGTCCACAGGCCGACACTCTATCCACTGAGCCAAACCGGCCAGGGCATATATAGGTTTTTAAAAATATATTTTTTTATTGATTTCAGAGAGAGAGAGAGAGAGAAACATCAATGGTGAATCATTAATTGGCTACCTCCTGCATGCCCCACACTGGGGATTGAGCCCACAACCCAAGCATGTGTCCTGACAGGGTACGGAACCGGGAACCTCTTGGTGCATGGTTTGATGCTCATCCACTGAATCACACCTGCTGGGCGTGGCTTTATCTCTAATAGATTCATTCTCTTCCTGATGGATAGACGCCTTGATACCTTTCACAGCTGGATGTTATGAGGACCACTGTTCTTAGTTCTGGTGCTCTGGGCTAAGGACCCTGGCTTGTAACCCAGGCCATGCTCCTCTCAAAGAAAATCCCCCACAGCCTACATATCCCTCCTCATCCTTGGCCTGCAGCTGGTCGGATCAGGGCCAGCCCCTCTCCTGACCCCGCCTTTTGTACCAGTCTTGAGGTAGTTTCTGCCCTTTCTTGTTAAAAAATCTCGTCTTCAGCTAGTCCTCAGGGTGAAAGTTCCCCAGTTTAGTTTTATTTCCAGTTTGGTTCTGGGAGGAAGTGCAAGAAAGATCCACCTACTCTGCTGCCATCTTGAAACTACTGCATATTAGTTGCATATTTTTAAGTGCCACAGTTAGACCAGCTCCCTTAAAATACTGTAGGAAAATTTCACAATAAATAGGAAAATACCACAAATAGATAAGAAGAATGAATGGGAATATTCTAAAGTTCATTTTTGTTACTTTAATGTACACAGAGTATACATCAACAAAATACTGCCCTGGCTGGTGTGGTTCAGTGCTTAGAGTGTTGCCCTGCACACCGAAGGGTCACAAGTTTGATTCCCAGTCAAGGGCAGTTACGTGGGTTGCAGGTTTGATTCCTCCCCCCCCCCCCCCGCCCCCCGCTCCGCCCCAGTCAGGGCATGTTCTGGAGGCAACCAATTGATGTGTCTCTCTCTCACATCGATGTTGTTGTTGTTTTTTTCTCTCTCTCTCCCCCTCCCTCCCTCCCTTCCATTCTCTCTAAAAATCAATGGAAAAAATATCCTTGGGTGAGGATTAACAACAACAACAACAAAAGCAAAAAACAAAATACTGGTGATTAGAATGTTTTTATTTTAAGAAGGAGATATGAGTTTGTTAATAACAAAGCATATGTTGCCCAGCTAGAGTGGCTCAGTGGTTGAGAGTCAACCTATGAACCAGAAGGTTATAGTTCAATTCCTGATCAGGGCCCATTCCCAGGTTGTAGGCTCGATCCCCAGAGTGTGGCGTGCAGAAGGCAGCCAGTCAGTGATTCTCTCTCATCATTGATGTTTCTATCTCTCCCTCACACTTCCTCTGAAATCAATAAAGATATATTTTTTTAAAGTATATGTTGATGGAATAGTTTTTCTTAAGTTGGTTAAATAATTCTTATAATTTTATTTACATCCTACATTTAATTTTCTTACCTCATCCTTTCTTCATAATACAAAAATAAATGTCAAATTTGTAATCAGGTTGGTACTAATTTCAAGTTATTAATGACTTAACCAGGTATTATTGAACTGTCATTTTAAATGCTTTTGTTGACTTTGTTTCTCTTATAGAGAAGAAAACTACAACTTAGCCCTGAGCATTGTAGTAACTTTTATGTGGAACAGTATGGGAAAATGTTTTTCCCCAACTTAACAGCTTATATGAGTTCTGGACCACTTGTTGCCATGATATTAGCTAGACATAAAGCCATCTCTTACTGGAAAGAACTTTTGGGACCAAGTAATAGCTTAGTAGCTAAGGAGACACACCCAGACAGGTAACTTTCCAAGGGAAAAATGCAATCCAACTATGAAAATGAAAAAAAAATCTGATTTTATTGTAATAGGGATTTTCTTTTATTTAAAGTTTTCCTAAATTTAACTGTTTTTTGTTGTTGTTGTTGTTGTTGTTTGTTTTTTTTGGGGTGGCAGGGAGGTCCATTTTATGTTTTAACTATTTAAATCTGTATCTTAATACCAAATGCCACAAAAGGTCTCAGGGAATGTCTGTTTATGGTTGATTAACCTTATTCGCTTATCCTGGAATTAAACTACCACTGAAGTAGGGTTTTTTATGAGAAAATTGGTGTGGTATTTTAAAAAAATATTGATAATACAGGACCAGAACTCAAGATTTCCAGCATTATCATTAATGTCTAGAAACCAGTGGACAGTGAGTTCTTGCACTTTTTTAAAAAATACATTTTTATTGATTTCAGAGAGGAAGGGAGAGAGAGATACAAAACATCAATGATGAGAATCATTGATCGGATGCCTCCTACACACCTCACACAGGGGGTTAGGCCCGCAATCCGGGCATGTGCCCTGACCAGGAATTGAACCATGAACTCCTAGTTCATAGGTCGACGCTCAACCACTGAGCCACGCCAGCCAGGCGAGTTCTTGCACTTTTGAATTGATATTGCTTTTTCACTTCTCACAAAACACCTCTTTTTCATCCAGAGAACTCCTATTTCCCCATTGTATCCCTCCTGAAGATTTTAAAGATATTTGACCCTCATCTAGATAGATTAAAGCTTGAATTCAAGCTTAAAACCATATGTGAGAAGTGGCAAAGCTTTTGTAAAATACTTAAATAGGATTTATATGTAAAAAGTAAGAAAAAGGATGTCAGGTTGGATGGTCATCATCTCTAACTTGCTTTTAGTCTAAGGGCAATTTATGGCACAGATGACCTAAGGAATGCACTTCATGGGAGTTATGATTTTGCTGCAGCTGAAAGAGAAATTCGATTCATGTTTCCTGAAGGTGAGTTATAGATGAGTAATTAGTCAATTGCATCTCCTTATTGTTTGATTTTTCTTTTATTTTGAGATGTAACTAGGAAAAAAGTAATGGCTTTTTTCCAATATATTTTGTCATATTTTTAAGTTGTAGTTAACTTAAAGCCAAGCATAGAAAACTCAACATTATCTTCAGAACTAAATTGTGCCTTCTAGGAAGTCTTTTGAGAACAGTTTAATTTTTTTCTCTTGGACTAGAAATATTTAGGATTTCTCTTCTCCTTGTTGTAATTTCTTTGAGTTATCTATAATGCATCAGTGAAGTTTGTTACACATGAAAAAAAGAATCTCCCTTGGAAATTATTAATTGGTTTTCCATTTTCTCTAACAGTGTACTGTTAGTCCAGCACACATGCAATTGTGAAATTAATAATTCTTGGCCTTTTTTGTTTGTTTCCATCCTGTTGAGGAGGTTATAAATCATTTATTTATTTGTTTAATAATTTTATTGATATCAGAAAGGAAGGGAGAGAGAGAGAGAGAAACATCAATGATGCGAGAGAATCATTGATTGGCTGCCTCCTGCACACCCCACACTGGGGATCGAGCCCGCAACCCGGGCATGTGTCCTTGACCAGAATTGAACTCAGGACCCTTCAGTCCACAGGCCGACGCTCTATCCACTGAGCCAAACCAGCTAGGGCTATAAATCTTTTAGAAGTAGGCACAATGAGGACAACACTGAGGTTTTTAGTTTGTTTTCAGTAATTTTAAGACAAAGAACATTTGCTGATTTTCATTATGAAGACAAAATACAAAGCATCAGGTAGTTTTGAATCTTTTTTTGCATGTTATTTCTTTTCTAACTCATTTAGACTTGTTCCTCTCTATTTTATACTGAATATTTATTCAAAGAAAACTAAAAGCTATCTTGGATATTTAAAAGTCCTGATTTTTAAACAAAAACTGTTTTATAGCCCTCACTGGTTTGGCTCAGTGGATAGAGCATTGGCCTGCGAACTGAAAGGTCCCAGGTTCGATTTCGGTCAAGGGCATGTACCTTGGTTGTGGGCACATACCCAGTGGAGGTGTGCAGGAGGAGGCTGATCAATGTTTCTCTCTCATCGATGTTTCTCTCTGTCCCTCCCCCTTCCTCTTCGTAAAAAATCAATAAAATATATTAAAAAAACCTGTTTTATAGATATTTGTATCCAAAAGTATTTGCCTACTTATATTTAATCTTACTGATCTAATTTCTGTCACATATCCATTGTATTAAGGTGTCGTTTTCTTCAGAACTGTTTATTGTATAAAATTTGCAACATATGCAAAAGTAGGCAGAATAATATGATAAACCCCTAATGAGCTCATCACCCAATTTTAATAGTTATGGTCAATCATATTTCATCTGTAACCCCAGCTCCTATATCTCGTGCTTCCATATTATTTTGAAGCATATTTCAAACATCAGTTTGTGTGTTTTTTGTTTTCTTTTTTTTTTTAAATATATTTTATTGATTTTTTACAGAGAGGAAGAGAGAGGGATAGAGAGTTAGAAACATCAATGAGAGAGAAACATCGATCAGCTGCCTCTTGCACACCCCCTACTGGAGATGTGCCCGCAACCAAGGTACATGCCCTTGACCGGAATCGAACCTGGGACCCTTGAGTCTGCAGGCCGACACTCTATCCACTGAGCCAAACCAGTTTCGGCTTGTTTTCTTTTATTAATATATTTTTATTTATTTTAGAGAGGAAGGAAGAGGAAGATAGAAAGATCTATGATGAAAGAGAATAACTGATGGGTGGCCTCCTGCACACCCCCCACTGGGGATCAAGCCTGCAACCCTGGCATGTGCCCTTGTTCAGAATCGAACCCAGGACCCTTCAGTTTGAAGGCCAATGCTCTATTCACTGAGTCAAACCAGCTAGTGCCATAAACCTACTTTTGCTTCACCCTGTATAAAGAACTCTTACAACTCAATAATAAACAACCCAATTAAAACACGGGCAAAATATTTGAATAAGCATTTCACAAAAGACAATATATGAATGGCTAATATGCACATGAAAAAGTGCTCAACATAATAATTGGAGAAGTGCAAAATAAAACCACAATGAGATACCATGGCATTTTCACTAGAACGGCTGTAATCAATGGTAAGGATATAGCAATCCTGGGATCCTCATACATTATTGTAAAATGTTACAGCCACTTTTGTATTTTTATTTATTTGGAGAGAGAGAGAGAGGGAGGGGGAAAAAGAGAGAGAGAGAGAGAGAGAGAGAGAGAGAGAGAGAGAGAGAGAGAAAACAACAAAATTGATTTGTTGTTCCTCTTATTTATGCATTCATTGGTTGATTCTTGTATGTGTTCTGACTGGGATTGAACCCGAAACCTTGGTATATCAGAATGATGCTCTAACCAACTGAGCTACCCAGCCAGGGCTTATAGCACTTTTGAAAAACAGTTTGGCCTTTTCTTAAAATATTAAGAAACCAGGTAAGTCTGTTAGCAATTCAACTCCTGGTGGAATCTACCACCCAAGACTTTTGAAAACATCCATCTACATAAAGACACATGTGAATCTTTATAGCAGCATTATTTAATGTACCCCCAAATTGGAAACAATCCAACTGTTAGCCATACAACGGAATACAACTCAATTAAAAGGAACATGATACATGTCACAACATGGATGAACCTCAAAACATGCCAGGTGAAAGAATCGAGGCACAAAAGACCACATATTACATAATCCACTTATATGAAATATCCAGAAAAAGCAAATTTTTAGAAACAGAAAGAAGCACAGTGGTTGCTGGGGATAGGAATGGGAGCAGGAAATTGTAAATGAACACAAGGAAACATTTTTGGAGTGATCAAAGTGTTCTAAAACTGAATTGTGGTGATAATAGCATAACTAAATGTTTATTAAATATCAACTTGTATACTTAATGGATGAATTTTATGATATGTAAATTATATCTCAATAAAACTTTAAAAAATTATAAAAAATGGATGAGGTCTGTGCTCCCGTGGAGTTTAGTGTTTGAAAGATAGCCATTGAACAAGAATTACCCAAGTAATTGCATAGTTATTGTGCGATAAGTGCTATACAAAGCAATTGTGGACTGTAAGGAAGGTCTGACTGAGGAAGTGACTTTTTAGCTGAGGTCCAAAGAGTAAGCAGTAGTTAACCAGAGTAAAGGGAAGAATGTTCTAGCAGAAGGAATAGCATGTGCTCAAATCATGAGCAGGAAATAACATGGCACATCCTATAAACAAAAAAGATATTGGTAAGAGAAATAAGATGAGGTTGGAGAGGTAGTATAGGTGACATGCTACAGAGTCTTATGGGCCATAATATGGAGTCCTGTCTTGACTATATATGCAAGCAAGAGCCAATGAAGCATTTTAAGGACAGGAGTGATATAATCTGATTTTCATTTTTAAAATAGGGCCGAGAGCACTGGCTGGGTATCTCAGTTGGTGAGAGCATCTTTCCAATATGCCAAAGTTGTGGGTTTGCTCCCTGGTCAGGGTGCACATAAGAATCAACCAATGAGTGCATGGATGAGTGGCGCAACAAATTGATGTTTCTCTCTCTCTCCCCCTTCCTCTCTAAAATCAATAGCATATTTATGGAGGTCAATCTCAAAAGATCTACTAAACCTTATAAAATACATTCTTTCTTGTATAAATATACTAGAGGCCCAGTGCATGAATTCGTGCATGGGTGGGGTCCAGCCAGTCTGCCCTGATTGGGATAGAGGGGGCTGATCGGGGGAGGGCCATGGGTGGTTGGCCGGCGGCCCTGTCCCCTGATCGAACTCCCAGTTGAACTCTGGTCAACGGGACAATTTGCATATTAGCCTTTTATCATATAGGATTCTTTCTTTTATTGCAAATCTGATTCACCTCCATAGTGTTCAAATAAGGCTGAAAAGACTACAGTTTCCCCAAGTTTTTTTTTTTTTAATTGATTTTTTACAGAGAGGGAGAGGGATAGAGAGTTAGAAACATCAATGAGAGAGAAACATCAATCAGCTGCCTCCTGCACACCCCCTCCTGGGGATGTGCCCGCAACCAAGGTGCATGCCCTTAACCGGAATTGAACCTGGGACCCTTCAGTCCACAGGCCGACGCTCTATCCACTGAGCCAAACCGGTTAGGGCTCCCCAAGTTTTTAAATAATTCATTTAAAAACCTGAAAAATAAGAGCAAGAATATTAATACATAGTATATAGACAGATATAAGTTCTTTGTGTATATTCAGTAGTCTATAAGAGAGCAAGAACTACGTACTATTCACTGTTGTACCTACCACTTTGCAAAGCGCCTTCATTTTGTTGGCAGGAATTTTTGGAATGAATTAATCTCCCTGATTTTACATGTTCTTCATATTTTTCTTTTTCATAACATTGTGTGTTATAACATTTACTGTAAAAAACATGGAAATGAAAATTCAGAAAAGGATATAGTTGAAAAAATAATCAGGATGTTATACATGATTACTATTAGCATTTTGATATGTTTCTTGCCAGTCTTATGTAGTCTTATTTTTTTATATGTGTGCTTGTGTGTTTTTTAATCAACTGTTATGCTATGTATCAGTTCTATTCCCTTAAAAACCTTTATAAGTATTTCTCATGACATTAAACTTTCTTTGAAGGTATCCTTTTTAATGACTGTATAATATTTCATCATTTATGTTAGCTTTAATGGGGATACATTTGTATTTGCAGTGATTGTTGAGCCTATTCCAGTGGGACAAGCTGCTAAGGACTATTTAAATTTATATGTAATACCAACTCTGCTTAAAGGACTCACAGAGCTTTGTAAGCAAAAACCAGCAGATCCTTGTGTAAGAAATCTTTTTATTCACACTAAAGAATATTGAATATAGTTTTCATATCTCAAACATTGTATTCTTTGAAACAGTGTAGGTATTGAGAATCATTGTTTTTGTTGTTGTTGTTAATCCTCACCTTTTTTCCATTGATTTTTAGAGAGTGTGGAAAGGAGGGGGAGAGACACACAGAAAAACATTGATGTGAGAGAGACACATTGATTGGTTGCCTTCCGCACACACTCTGACCTCAGGCCGGAGATGGAGCCTGCAACCAAGGTACATGCTCTTGTGCCCTTGACCGGAATTGAACCTGTGATCCTTCAGTTCATGGGCTGACTCTCTAGCCACTGAGCAAAACCAGGTAGGGCATGAGAGTCATTTTTAAAAAGGTTTATATATAGTTTAGATACTTCTGTATATTTAACTTTTTTTGTTTTTAATTTCAGAGAGAGGAAGGGAGAGGGAGAGAGAGATAGAAACATTAATGTTAAGAGGGAATCATTGATTGGCTGTTGCCTGTGTGTCCCACAGTGGAGATTGAGCCCACAACCCGGGCATGTGCCATGACATAAGTGTTACTATATTTAAATATATATTTTATAGAGATTATTTTAATAGTTACATGATTTTTATTTTATTACCTTTATTATTATTCTTTTACTGTTTGAGTTGTTTGCTATTATAAATACTATAACAATAAACAGCTGAGAATAAAACTCTTCACATATTGAGATTATTTCATTTGGAAAGAAATCAGAAAGTAGACTTATAATTCAAAACATAACAAATAATTTAAAATTGACCCTTAAAGAACTTGCTTTATATTTTAATTATTAATTATTAATTTTTGAATAAGTAATATTTGAATATAGTATAATTCAAAGGTCACAAAAGGATTTATAATGAAAAGTAATTATCCTTGCCATTCTTGTTCCTCACCCACCCAATTGTGGTCCTTGAAGTAAATTGCTGTTACCAGCCTCTAGTATAATCTTTGTGAGAAAATATATGCATATACTAGGTGTATTGGTTAATAATGCGGATTTTATAATCAAAGAAAACACGATAATTTCAAGAGAAACATCAAAAGTGCTTTATTCAAAGTAATGTCCATCACTAGCTACACATTTCTACCATCTTTCAGGTAATCTGTGGGTACCTTTCCAATAGAACTATTTTTATTTTGAGGCAAAGCATTCAGAAACCCAATTTTCCGCTTCTTTGTACGTTTTGAAGTGCTGCACAGAAATTGCATGTGCCATTGATCAGAACAAGTGGTAATGTGAAGGAGCAAGGTCTGGTGAATATGGCGGTTGGGTTAATACTTCCCAGGCAAGATCTTTTAACATGTCTTTAACTGGTCTTAAAGTGTGTGATGGTGCATTATCAAGAAGCAAAATTACTTTGCCGTGTCTTCTGGCACATTCTGGTTGTTTCACAATCAAAGCGTAGTTCAAATTGATTATTTGTTGTTGGTAGCCATCAGTATTAAAAGTTTCACCTGGTTTTAGAAGCTCATAATACACCACACCTTCCTGATCCCATCAAATGCAGAGCATTGTCTTCTTTCCAAAGCGATTTGGCCTTGCAATCGATGTTGATGGTTGGCCTGGATCAACCCATGATTTTGTGCATTTGGAATTCTCAAAATAAATCCACTTTTCATCGCCAGTCACAATTCGATGCAAAAAAGACTTTCTTTCGTGCCATTGAAGCAACATTTTACTGATGACTTTTCGGTTTTCCATTTGTCTTTTGTTCAGTTGATGTGGCACCCATTTTCCTTCCTTTAAAATCTTTCCTATTTGCTTGTAAACGATTGGAAATTGTTTGCTGGGCAACGTTTAATCTGTCTGCAAGTTGTTTTTGAGTTTGACACGTATCTTCATCCAATAATGCTTGTAATTGTTGGTCTTCAAACTTTTTCGGTTGACCTGGACGTTCTTTGTCTTTCACATTGAAATCATCACTTTTAAAGCATTTAAACCAGCGTTCACAAGTATCTTGAGATGGAGCATGTTCACCATAAGCTTCCCAAAATATTCAACAGCACTTTTCTTCAAAATAAAGTAATGAATTAAAACATCCCGCCAATGCTCTTTTTTGGCATGAAATTTGACATTTTTAAGAGTAAAAATATTGATGATGTTAACACCTTCAGCAAATTTGACATATGAAGTTTTGAAGCTTGCTGTCAATACAACAAAATAGCATACATATCAAATCACATATTTATCAACATATATGTAACTCCATCTATTGAAAAAAATCTGCATTATTAACTGGTACACCTAGTATTGGTAAAAGTAGGTTTACAGTTGATCATATGGGAAAATATATCATACAAGAATCTATATATATAAAAGGCTAAGCAACTGGCTGACTGGCTGGTAGGTATGATGTGCACTGACTACCAGGGGGCAGATGCTCAATGCAGGAGCTGCCCAGGGATAGCAACTCTCGCACTTCGGGACTCCTTGGGGGGATGTTGGAGAGCTGGTTTCGACTCAATCCCTGCAGGCCCCACTGGCCAGGCCAATGGACCCAACCTGCCGGAGGGACCCCACTCACTCCACAGATGCCCTTTGAGCCACAGCTCCGCCCCAGGTGCAGCCACCAAGGAGGGTCCGTGGGAGGTTGGCTCCAGGGTGTGTCTGGCCCATCTCACCCAGTCCCACTCTGCCAGCCACTTTCTAATTAATTTTCTTTCAGTGTGCATGAATTCATGCACTGGGCCACTAATCAATAATACAAGAATAAACTTTTTTGCTTACAACTATAAACTTTTGCCACAATGTATAAGCATATACATATATGGTATGTTGTGCAACCATCATCACTACCTATTTCAAAACTTTTTGTCACCCCAAACAGAAACTCTGTAACCATTAAGCAATAACTTTCCATTTCCTATTTCCCTCAGGCCCTAGTAAAGTAACCTCTCTATATTTCATGTAAGTGGAATTATAGAATATTTGTTCTTTTGTTTCTGGCTTATTTCACTTAGCATAATGTTTTAAAAGGTCATTCATGTTGTATTATGTATCAGAATTTCATTCCTTTATGGCTGAATAATATTCCATGTATGTATATATCACATTTTGTTTATTCATTCATCTGTTGATGGATACTTGGGTTGTTCCTACCTTTTAGCTATTGTGCTTAATGTTGTGTGAACATTGGTGCACAATTATCTATTTAAGTACTTGTTTTGAATTTTTGGGGGCATATACCTATGAGTGGAATTGCTGGGTCATATACTGTGTTTGGCTTTCTGAGGAACCACCAACTTATTTTCCACAGTGACCACTTTTTACATTCCCACTAGCAATGTATGAGAGTTCCAGTTTCTCCATATCCTGGCCCACACTTGTTCTTTTCTGTTTTTGTTTCATTATAATCATCCTAGTAGGTGTGAAGTAGTTTATCAGTGATTTGCATTTCTCTAATGTAAATTATGTTGAGTATCTTTTCATGTGCTTATTGGCCATTTATATCTTTTCTTCATAGAAATGTCTGTTCCAGTTAAAGTTTTTTGCCCAGTTTTAATTTTTTGTTGTTGTTGTGTTATAGTTTTTTATATGTTATAGGTATCAAACCCTTGTCAGATATATTATTTGTTACATTTTTCTCCCTTTCTGTAGGTTGGTTGTCTTTTCACTTTCTTGATAATGTTTTTTGATACCAAAAAATTATAAAATTTAGATGAAAATCAATTTATCTTTTTTATTTTGTTGCTTATGCTTTTGGTATCATATCTAAGAATCCCATTGCTAAAGCCAAGGTGATGAAGATTTATTTCTAATTTTCTTTTAAGATCTTAATGGTTGCCTGACTGGCATGGCTGAGTGGCTGAGCATTGACCTATGAATCTGGAGCTCATGGTTTGATTCCCGGTCAGGGCACATGCCCAGGTTTCGAGCTCGATCCCCAGTGTGAGGCCTGCAGGAGGCAGCCTTTAAGTGATTCTCTCTCATCATTGATGTTTCTCTCTCTCTCTCCCTCTCCCTTCCTCTCTGGAATCAATTTAAAAATATATTTAAAAAAAGATTTTAATGGTTTTAGCTCTTATATTTCAGCTGTTGATCCATTTTGAATTATTTTTATATATGTGTTGGGATTTATTTCTGGACTCTCAGTGCTATTCCATTGGGTCTATATATATCTATCTATATGCCAGAACCACACTGCTTGGATTGCTATAGCTTTGAAAAAGATTTTGAAATGAGAAAGAACGAAGTCAGAAAATCCTCCAATTTTGTTATTTTTTATGATTGCTTTGGCTATTCAGAGCCCTCTTGAAATTCTATATAAATCTGAGAATTGACTTTTTCATTTCTGCAAAAATTATTGTTGGAAATTTGATATGTATTGTGCTAAATATGCATATCAGTTTGGGTAGTATTGATATTTAACTTCTTAACAGTATTAAGTCTCTCTACTCATTAACACAGAATGTCTTTATTTATTTAGGTCTTTAAATTTCTTTCAACTATGTGGTGATTTTTTTGTTTTTGTTTTATCTCTTAACACCAAGATCTGCAAAAAGCCAACTTCTAAACATAGGATACCAGCTATGTTTAATAGTTTTCAGTTATACAAGTTGGTTAAATTTGTTCCTAGATACTTGTTTTTCAGTGCTATTATAAATGAAAGTGATTTCTTAATTTCCTTTATGGATTGTTTGTTAGCAATGTATAGAAACAACTGATTTTTATGTGTTGATCTTATAACCTATAACTTTGCTAAATTCATGTATTAGCTCTGGTAGATTTCTTGTGGATTCTTTGGGATTTTCTATATATAGGATCATATCATTTGTGAATGGAGATAGTTTTACTTCTTCCTTTCCAATTTGGATCTGTACTTGACCATCTTACATACTATAAAATTTAGTGTTTCAGTTTTTAATGGTCATTTTCTCATTATTCTTAGAGCGATTTTGAAAACTGTTTAAGGTTTAAATCGATATACTATATATTGAAGAAAATATTTAAATGTTTACTAAGTTAAGGTATCTTTTTTTTTTTCCATAGATTTGGCTAGCTGATTGGCTGTTGGAAAATAATCCCAACAAACCTAAACTTTGTCACCATCCAATTGTAGAAGAATCTTATTAAAATAAAGTCTTTCAAAGAACAAATCATGAACGATCTCATTTTAAAGGCATGCTTCTAAGCTTTTACTTAAAAAACAAACATGATCCCACTCATATGTGGGATATAATGATCAACATAATTCGATGAACAAGAATAGATCCAGAGACAAATGGAAAGGGGGGGATGTTAGAGAGCAACCAAAGGACTTGTATGCATGCATATTAGCATAACCAATGGACACATACACTGGGGTGGTGGGGGCTTGCCCAGGGTGGGAATGGCTGGGGGTAGGGTGGGGGTGTCAATTGGGGAAAAAGGAGACATATGTAAAACTTTAGACAATAAATAAATTAGTTAATTTAAAAAATCCCAACCATAGTTTTTAAGGGTTTAAGTAGTACATGTGAAATAAATTATTTGTGTGTTTTTTAAATTATTTATTAAAAATACATTTTAAAAGAATAGTTGTGTTTTGTGCAGCAGATATTATCTAAGGTAAAATATAGGGTTAGGGTATGATTTTTAAAAATATATTTGTATTGATTTCATAGAGGAAGGGAGAGGGAAAGATAGAAACATCTATGATGAGAGAGAAACATTGATCGGCTGCCTCCTGTATGCTCCCTACTGGGGATCGAGCCCGCAACCCAGGCATGTGCCTAACCAAGAATTGAAACCAGAGAAACCAAGATGACAAAAATACATGCTCAGAAATGGGGATTGAACTCACAACGTAGGCATGTACGCTGACCAGGAATCAAACCAGCGACCTCTTGGTGCATGGGACAATGCTCAAGCAACTGGGCTACACTGGCCAGCATGACAAGGTACTAGTTTTTATTTTAATGTTGTGAAATTATTTATTAAAGAAATAATAATTTACTTTTTAAATAAATCCAGGTTGTGAAATACTTTTATTAAGACTAAATACTTAAACTGGCCTCATCTTTTCAAAAAGTCAATGTCATTATAAAACAAAAAGTAGAAATGGGGAGGAACTGTTCTAGATTTAAAAGAACTAAAGAGGCTTCAAAAAACTAAAGAGGCTTCTGATCAAGATGGTAGCAAAGGTAAACATGATAATCACCTCCTTCCACAACCACATCAAAATTAGAACTAAAATATAAAACAACCATCATTCAGAACAACCATCATTCAGAAATCTGGCTGAATGGAAGTTCTACAACTAGAGAATTAAAGAAGACACCACACTGAGACTGGTAATGAGATAGGCAGGTAAGCCAGGGGCAGTGAAATAGGGAAACTAAGACAGATAGTTAACACAAGCGGTTTATAGCCATCTACTAAATCGCAAGATCCTATCTTGCTTAACCAAAGACACTTAAGAGTAAATGTGAAATCTTAGAGGGAAGGTGGGGGTGGGTGGGTGGGAAGAGATCAACCAAAGAACTTGTATGCATATATGCATAACCCATGGACACATACAATAGGGTGCTGAAGGCCTGGAGGGGGGACAGGGGTAGGCTAGAAGGGGTCAATTGGGGGGAAAGGGCGACATATGTAATACTTTCAACAATAAAGATTTAATTTTATGTTTTTAAAGAGTAAGAGGTTTATACTCCTCCCTAACCAGAAGGTAAATAGCTTAAATCACCCAACGTCTGGCTGGTGTGTCTCAGTGGATAAGCTTCGTCTCAGGCACCAAGAGGTCATGGGTTTGATTCCCAGTTTGAGTCCCTGTCAGGGCATATGCGTGGGTTTTGGGCTTGATCCCAAGTACAGGGTATGCAGGAGGCAGCTGATCAATGTTTCCTCTCTCATCAATGTTTCCATCTCTCCCCCTCCCTTTCTTAAAAAATCAATAAAAATATCTAAAAATCAATAAACATATATTTAAAAATAACAACCCTTGCTCAGTTGGTATTGATCAGAAACCAGGAGATCTCGGTTCCATTGCTGATCAGGGCACATGCTTGGTTGATCCCCAGTAGGGGGCGTGCAGGAGGCAGCCAATCAATGATTCTCATCATTGATGTTTCTATCTCTCTCCCCCTCACTTTCTCTCTGAAATCAATAAAAATATGTTTAGCCCTGACCGGTTTGGCTCACTGGATAGAGTGTAGGCCTGCGGACTGAAGGGTCCCAGGTTCGATTCCAGTCAAGGGCATGTACCTTGGTTGCCGCACATCCCCAGTAGGGGATGTGAAGGAGGCAGCTGATAGATGTTTCTAACTCTCTATCCCTCTCCCTTCCTCTCTGTAAAAAATCAATAAAATATATTTTTTTAAAATATGTTTAAAAAAAAGAAAAAGAAACATCAATAATGGAAAGACAAACTAAAATCTTTTTTTTTTATGTTTTAAGCTTCCACTTTAATAAACTAGAAAAAAGAAGAGGAAATTAAACCCAAAGCAAGCACAAAAGAAGGAAGTAATAAAGACAAAAATGAGAACAGATAATAGAGAAAATCCATGAAACCAAAAGCTAGATTTGAGAAGATCTATGAAATCTTAACCTCCAAAAGACCATGGTCAGCTATCAAGAGTGCAATTCCTTAACAGTATGTACGTTGTCAGGCCTGAGGGCCATGCTTGTTAGAGAGTACTAACTTTCTATCCTTTAATACAACACTAAAATCTTAAAGATAAATAATAGATTGACATATTTTGAGCAATGGCCAAGAACATATAGGATAAAGCAAATAGTTTTTACAATGGGATTTCTGTGTGACAGCTTCAAGAGGTCATTTTCGCCACAATAGCCTCCTATCATGGGGGGGAAAAGGTAGCATTGTATATAGCAGAAAAATTCCATACTGAAAGTTATCTCTGCCATTTGTGTGTTTTTGTTTTTTTAAAGGAGGGGAAAATAGAGAAAGAAGACTAATTTGAGATATATTTTGGAGATAGAATAGACAAAAATACATGCAAATGAAAAAATAATATAGTTAGACATAGGATTATTAAATTTGGACACATTTGAGGTCATTATTTCATGGGCCAGAACTGGAAAGTGTAGCATAGGATGAATAGGAAAATGAGATAACTGCCTTCTTATTTACTTCCCAGGTACCTAGAAAGGGGAGATGACTGCTTTCTGACATAAGCTATACTGTACACACATTTGTCATCATTAAATGCTAGTGATTTCGTGCATTCCTTTCACTCTGAGTGTTATATACTAGTTAATCCAGATATATCACTTCATTTAGTTCCTTTCTCCAGTATTCAAAGAACTCACAGAAGCAAGCAAGCAAGCATGAAGCTCTCTATCAGCAGAGTTTAGATTTTTCTTTACTTCTTTAGAAGTTTAGATCTGAGGTAAAGCCCCTCTCTTCCCAGGCCACTTGCCAGTCTTATACTTAGCCAAGAAATAAGGAATATGTCTAACCTGGGCATACCTGCCTCAGCTTCTGTTTGGGGGGTTTGAAGAGTAGAATCATGCTTGAAAAAGAGAACCCAGGGCAACAGCCTATCTGCCCTGGTTTAAGCATCAGCTTCATTTGAAAGTCACAGATACTTTTGAGAAGTACTTTCCCAGCTCCGAAATATTGTAATTTCTCTTATGCAGTTAACTATAAGAACTATTTCGATTAAGCTTTGATTTTTGATTCAGAGATGGCTCTATTCTTCTTTGCTATTTCTGTGACCCCAGGTGCTTCTCTTGGGTTATTTTTGTTAGTCCTTTCACTGATAACATTCCTTATACTAATTTTGCACCTTTCATTTGAGATCCATAATTACTTTCCAAAAGTTAATTAAATCTCAGAAACTCCCAGGCTTACAGAGAAGTTTACTAACTAAAGTTAGGGTCCAGTGATTTCTGGCAATTTCACATAGAGGCTGCAAATGAGGTAGCTTTCTCCCACCTCACCAAAGCACATGATTAAAGAAAAAGATCTTTGTGGAGTAGTCGTGTATAGCTTTCCTATTAAATTAAGAAGACTTTTTAGTCCTTTGGAAAGGGGAGGTGACTAAGTAAAATTATGTTGTCTGTTCCTTTCCTGCTTCCCTGGCCAGAAAGTACTCTCCCTCATCCAAATGGAGTTGATGACACTGCTGTGATTGATGTCTTTTGTTCCTAGGCCAAATTGTTTTTTTATAGCCCACCCCCTGCCAGCACTTTCCGCAGTGCCACTGCCATCAGCTCCAGAGGGAGCCCCTTCCTCAGGCTTCCTGGACAGCAGGCTGCATTGTGATGACAGGGAGCACGGAATGGGAGGAGAAAGCAGCTTGCAGACAAATGGGCAGCTAATCAGACCAACAACCTCATCACTAGAATCATAAACTCCCCCACACCTTTGTTTTTACTTGCCTCATCTGCATTTCTTGGCTGAGATGGGGGGAGTGCTCCTTGGAAATTTACGGTTGCATATGATCTATCAAAGCAGCCTCCAATTCCCCACTCCCTTTTTATCCCCTCAAATCAATTCTGCTCATTCAACCCAATATTGTCAAATCATTACAAACTTTACAGATATTAAAAGCACAATAAGGGAATATTATGAACAACTTTATGTGGATATCTTTGACAAATTTGATTAGACAAAGCCCTTGAAAGACACAAACTACTAATAATGTGTCGACCTAAACTACAATTTCTAAATCCTTCTTTAAACTGTTTATCTCTTGGATGTGGATCTCTTTCAATGTTCAACTCTTTTATTTTGGAGCAGATCTACTGAGCTTACTTAATTAGCACTCTCAACTCTTCGACTAGGATCTGGCACAATTTTTATTTAAATTGTGGGTTGGAGAGAGTTAAGCTATTGTATAAGAATAAGCATCTCAAGGGCTAATAAATCTTAATCAGGATTGTAAGATCCTGATCCTTCTGGGTGGCCTTTATGTTGGGGCTAGAATGACAACCTCTCTAGACTTTACCTAGTGTTTCTGGTCCTGGCCAATGTGAGAACATTTCAAGGAGTCTTTAACATATATATGTGGTTTAGAGCCTCTTGCCCCATAAAATGGTTAGACAAGGACCAATATAAAACAATCAGCCTACAATGTGGTTGAAGCTTTGGAAACAAGGACATCCTTTTCAGCGGTGCTTGTTTTTAGAATGTGTCTCTTAGCAAATGGACTGTGAAGAATTGGTCATGCCAAACTTCTAGCCATCTGATGACTGGCTATAGACTAAACATCCCACATGAAAATTTTTACTTTAAAGCTTCATTCTTTCAAAGTACCATTAAAGTAAAATATTATATTTAATAGGACTCTCAAGTTTTAGTCTAATTTAACTTGTTTGCACCTTTCAGAGATACAAGTTCAACACATAAATGGCCAACCAGCCCTAGCTGGTTTGGCTCAGTGGATAGAGCGTCGGACTGTGGCCTGAAGGGTCTCGGGTTCGATTCCAGTCAAGGGCACATGCCTGGGTTGCAGGCTCAATCCCCAGTTAGGTGGGGGCAGGAGGCAGCCAATCAATGATTCTCTCGCATTATTGATGTTTCTATCTCTCTCCCTCTCCCTTCCTTTCTGAAATCAATAAAAATATATTTTTAAAAAATGGCCAACCATTATGAGTTCCTTCCCTGCCTCTCAGGGATGTTTGAGGAAATGTAAGATTTGAAATCACTTTGCTCTTTGTAGTGAGAAACAATATAATACATTAAGTAAAAATGTAATATTGTTAGGGCATTATCCTATTGGTGAAATCACATTGTTATTTCCCTCTTTCTGTTGCTAGTATAGTAAGCCCCAACCTGGCCACATCATTGTATGTAGGATGCCAAACCCTTTTTTTTTTTTTTACCTTCCTAAGGGTCAGGGTGCCCCCACCTGCCCTCTCTTGGCTCCAGAGATAGTTACCTGTCTCTGAGGCTTGACCCTGGGCTCTCCTAAGCCATCTGAGCTGGCCTTTTAACTGGATTCCATGCCCTTGCATCTTTTCATAATGCTTTTCTTCCTCTTTACAGCTCTATTATTTTGAAAGTCTCTTCATCTTTTTTCCTGCCCTCTTCTTGATCATTTCCCTTTATCTTTTTTTCTAAGACCATTACATTTTCGTTTGCATTTATTAATCAATAGAGGCCCAGTGCATGAAATTCGTGAACTTGGGGTGGGGGGGTAGGTGTTCCTTAGCCCGGCCTGCACCCTCTTGCAGTCCAGGAGCCCTTGGGGGATGTCCAACTGACGCAGAGGCAGGAGAGGTTCCTGCTACCGCTGCTGTGCTCGCAGGCAGTGAGCCCAGCTTCTGGCTGAGCAGTGCTCCCCCTGTGGGAGCACATTGACCACCAGGGGGCAGCTCCTGCATTGAGCATCTGCCCCCTGATGGTCAGTGCACATCATAGCGACTGGCCATTCTGCTGTTTGGTCGATTTGCATATTAGCCTTTTATTACATAGGATAAACTGTACTAACTCAATTTTTAATTAAGTATAGTTGACACACAATATTATATTAGTTTCAGGTGAGTTTGGTATTCCTGACCTCCACATAAGCTGCTATAAACATTTTGAAATTATAGAACACATTGCAGAGTAGAGGAGTTAAAAATAGTATGCTATCATGCTTTCTTCCTGTTCTGATTGGCCAGGGAACTTGAATTGGAAGGACAATGCCCATATCGAAAACAGGTTTCCTACTTCCATTTGGTAGCTAGGTTTGAAGTTAATTCTCTCTACTTTGTGACAATCAACAAATACTTACTGAGTATCTAGTGTATACTTAATATGGTGAAAAAATATTTTATATTTGTTAGCCTGGCTTTCAGGGCTCCCACAGACTGACTGGCCAGTGCTTATCTTTCCAACCTTACCTCCCCAGAACCTGCTTTCATGGATACTGCTGTAGCTAGAGTGGTCTATGTTCACCTTGCTCATTTCTACCTCTGTACACTCTCTTTCCTTACCCCTTCTCCCCACATCACAAACACTGGAAGACTTTCCTACTCTTTAATGCTTGTACTATCCCTAGCCTAGAAGATATTTTTTTGTGTTTTTGCTCTACTACATGTCTATCTCTTGTGCCTATGAACTCCTCATGCTTAATATCTTTTTTAAATATTTAAAAATATTTTTATTGATTTCAGAGAAGAAGGGAGAGGGAGAAAGAGGGACAGAAATATCAATGATAAGAAAGAATCATGGATCAGCTGCCTCCTGCATGCCCCCTACTGGGGATCGAGTCCGAAACCCGGGCATGTGCCCTTGACCAGAATCAAACCCGGGACCCTTCAGTCCACAGACCGATGCTCCATCCACTGAGCCAAATTGGCTATGACTTCATGCTTAATTTCTGACTTCTTTGGCACTTAATAACATACTCCTTTAACATAATGTAGTAGACAATATGGTGAAATGGTCTTTGGAAACAGCATTTTCACCTGTTATCTTACTTAATTGTCAAAACAATCTTGAGGTTATATCTAGGAATTATTAGAGCAGGGGTTTTTTGTTTGTTTTGTTTTGTTAAAAAATTGATATTTTTTCCCTTGCTTTTTTCTTTTACGGAGAGTAGAAGGGAGGGAGGGAGAGAGAGAAACATTGATGCTAGAAAGACACATTGATCGGTCTCCTGCATGCACCCTGAACTAGGGCCAGGGATCAAACCCGCAACACTTCAGTGCCCAGGCCGACACTCTAACCACCAAGCAACACCAGCCAGGGCTAGCATCAGAGTTTTGAACTAATTATATTTGGCTCTAAAGCCTTTCCATTATTTCATGGTGCTTTTTCGCAGACTTGAGAAACTTTATCATTTTCCTCATAGGGCCAACTAAGTTTTGTGTACAAATCAAGTTTATTTACTTCATGGATTTATTGTGTATAAATTAAGGGAATGAAACTCAGAGCTTTACTCAGTTTATGCTATTGTTTTTTGTTGCCAATAATCACAGGTTCTCTTCCTTCATCACTAGAAAGCTCTTCCAAATCCCTTTCATTCTCCATATTATTAAAGGCATTAATGCCTTTAATTTTTCTTAACCACTACTTGCTCTTGCCCAACTGCTTTAAAAAAAAAAAAAAAAGGCTTTACCAATTAATTTTAAACCACTTAATTCAACCCCTTTATTTATACTTGGAGAAAATGAGGCTCAGGCTAGCTGAGACCTGCCCAAGGTTACACATCAATCTAATGGCTGGGTCACATCCAGAATGCTACTCACTATGCCAGGAGCCCCTTCAGAAGTAGTTAAAACCTCAACCTGCAGTCTTATCCTATCTAATAAAGAGGGAATATGCTAATTGACCCTCACACTGTCACAAAGATGGTTGCGCCCACAGCCACAAGATGGCGGCACTCTGTCCCCTCAGCCCCGCCAGGCAGCAGGCGCGCGGCCACTCTGCGTGCCTGCCTCCAGAGTCCCCCAGTCCCCTCAGCCCCCTAGCCGCCCAGGGCCGCCCAAGGCTCAGGTAACCAGGGCCGGCTGAGGCTTGCGCAGCCGGCAGTGGCAGCAGCAGAGGTGTGATGGGACATCACCTTTCCCTGATAGCCAGGTTGCCTCCCGCCCCTGAGGGCTCCCAGACTGTGAGAGGGGGCAGGCTGGGCTGAGGGACCCCTGCTCCAGTGCATGAATTTTCATGCACTGGGTCTCTAGTTTGTTAATACAATAGTAAACCCTTTAAAAATATAATACACAAATAAGCTTCTTTCAGAACGAAGTTCAAATTAGTGAAACCTAATAGTAAGACTATATGTACATGAGGAACATCTGACTATTGCTATTTTACAGACTATACATTTCTAGAAACCAAAAATAGTTCTAACTTATTCTATATGGCAATTGTCATGGGGCATCATTTGAAGACCAGAACTGTCAGGATAGAGAAACTTAGAGGCTCAGAATAGAATTTTAAATTTTGAGAAAAAGAAATTGTAAATATATAATACTGTTATCAGAGCATCAAACTTCTCCATTGTTCGTGGGAGTGGGGTTCTTACAATATCTTTAGAAAATGAAGTTTCTAAGATTCCCACAGGAGAATGAATGTTTTTTTTAAAAAATAAATCTTTATTGTTCAGATTATTACAGTTGTTCCTCTTTTTACCCCCCATAGCTCCCCTCCCCCCGGTTCCCACCCCACCCTCTGCCCTTACCCTCCACCCACTGTCCTCATCCATCAGTGTACGATTTTTGTCCAGTCTCTTCCCGCACCCCCCACCCCCCTTTCCCTCCGAGAATTGTCAGTCCACTCCCTTTCTATGCCCCTGATTCTATTATATTCACCAGGTTATTCTGTTCATCAGATTTTTTATTCACTTGATTTTTAGATTCACTTGTTGATAGATATGTATTTGTTGTTCATAATTTTTATCTTTACCTTTTTCTTCTTCTTCCTCTTCTTAAAGAATACCTTTCAGCATTTCATATAATACTGGTTTGGCGGTGATGAACTCCTTTAGCTTTTTCTTATCTGCGTAGCTTTATAACTGACCTTCAATTCTGAATGATAGCTTTGCTGGGTAGAGTAATCTTGGTTGTAGGTTCTTGCTATTCATCACTTTGAATATTTCTTGCCACTCCCATCAGGGCTGCATAGTTTCTGTTGAGAAATCAGCTGACAAACGTATGGGTGCTCCCTTGTAGGTAACTAACTGTTTTTCTCTTGGTGCTTTTAATATTCTCTCTTTGTCTTTTGCTCTTGGCATTTTAATTATGATGTGTCTTGGTGTGGTCCTCTTCGGAATCCTTTTGTTTGGGGTTCTCTGTGCTTCCTGGACTTGTAAGTCTATTTCTTTCACCAGGTGGGGGAAGTTTTCTGTCATTATTTCTTCAAATAGGTTTTCAATATCTTGCTCTCTCTCTTCTTCTGGCACCCCCATAATTCAGATGTTGGTACACTTAAAATTGTCCCAGAGGCTCATTACACTATCTTCATATTTTTGGATTCTTTTTTCTTTTTGCTTTTCCGGTTGGGTGTTTTTTGCTTCTTTGTATTTCAAATCTTTGACTTGCTTCTTGCGATCTTCTAGTCTGCTGTTGGATCTCTGTATATTATTTTTCATTTCAGTCAGTGTATGCTTAATTTCTAGTTGGTCCTTTTTCATATCCTCGAGGGTCTTGCTAAATTTATCGACCTTTTCCATGAAATTCTTGAAAAACCTTATTACCGTGGTTTTGAACTCTATATCCAGTCGTTTGCTTTCCTCCATTTCTTTCATTTGTGACCTGTTTCTTTGTCTCCGCATTTTGGCTGCTTCCCTGAGTTGATAGATTGGCTTTGTGTGCTAGGTGTCCTATAGGGCCCAGTGGCTCAGCCTCCCCAGTTACCTGAGGTGGACACTCTTGGTGCACCCCTTTGTGGGCTGTGTGCACAGTCTTGTTGTAGTTAAGCCTTGATTGTTGTTGGTATCACTGGGAGGATCAGCTGTGTCTACAATGGGAGAACTTCTGTGCTGGAGACACCCTTATGAGGCAAGACTTGCTTCAGTGGGGCTTTGGTGCTCACTGAGTCTGCCCTCTGAGTGTGTCCCTTATGGATCTGAAGAGTTGTAATCTGGATGGTCCCACTCAGACCACTGGGTACACTGGCTCTTGGATCTCTAAGGAGGTGCTAATTTAGCCTCTGCCTGAGGCCACGCAGCAGGAGCTACGGAGAGATCTGCAGATTCCTCTTCTTTGTTTGGGTTTTGGAGGTATCCAGATGAGGCCCAACTGTGAAGCAATGCAGGCTGCTGTGGGAACTTGGGCCTTCTTTTGGATGTTCTGGGTCTCTCTAACTCAGCTGCAGTTTGTTAGGTAATTTTAGATGTCACAGGACCAGGCCATTCATATGCAAAAACCTCTGCGCACTTCTTGGGTGGGACGGGGTCTCAGGGCAGAGCAAACAGCAATGGCTTCCCATCAGCCCTGCCCTAAGAGGCCCCTGGGTCTCAGTGTCCCTCGGTAATCGCTGCAAGCACCTCTGAGAGAAAGCTGCCCTCAAGTTCCGCCTGCTGCCGGACAGTCCAGGTTCTCCCCGTATGAGTCTGAGTCCCCAGAGTCTCGCCCGGAACTGGAGTTCAGAGCAGTCGGGAGCTTGTGTCTCCCTCCCACTTGAAAAAGACAGCTGCGTACTCAGTTGCCAGCCCTCTACTCGCGTGCGCCTCCGCACCTCTGCACTTTACTTCTGCAGCTCCTGTGAGTCTCAGTGTGCTTTTCTCTTTCCTTCTAGTTGTAGAATTTCCACTCAGCCAGCCTTCTTGTGGTTCTGGATAATGTCCATTTTGCCTTTTAGTTGTAGTTTTGAAGTGGTTGTGTGAGGCAGCAAGTTCAGGTGTTTACCTATGCCACCATCTTGGTTTCCCCCTGAATGGTTTTTATTGATGTGGAGTTATATTCCTTGGGTTGTAAAGTCCCATGTTCCTTAACCCAGTCCTGAAAAAGGTGCAGCTGGGTTTCAGTGCAGCCAAAAGGAGGGCCAGTGTCCAGAGCTTCCGTTCCATGTTGCAGTTGGGTCCAGCTCAGCATCGGGTTAATTAAATACCATCACTCCTTTGTGTGGGTCCCACATGGCAGTGAGCCACGTGGGTGCAGGGGAGCGTGCCCCTGCAACAGGAATCACAGGAGTGCAGGCAAGCAGGAAGGCAGGAAAGGGACGAACTCCCTTTGTTCAGAAGTTTAAATATTCAGGTTTCTTGCCCTTGCAGTGGCCACGCCTATTCTGGCCAATTACCTGTTCCCAGGTGTGATTGACAAGTAAGCACCTTCCCACGTTACTCAGACCTTACTGGGTATGTGTCCAAACTGCCTTTGTCCAGTCCCTTTCCCCATCGATCAGTGGGGAACAGACTTGGAGAGTGTTAAATTTGCAAAGTTGTATAAATGGCATGCCTATATTATCTAGTCTTCCCTTTACTCCTTTCTTGTTAAATACTAACCAAATTATTATAACGGTATCAAAATAAACTAATCCAATCCACATTTTTTTATAATAGAGAGATTGAAGCTCAGAAAGTAAATTGGATGGCATTATACAAAATCTGTGATAAAATCACCATCACTTTCCCCACAAAACTGAATTGCCTTGATTACCTGAAACTTAAATTGGATCAATAGTCACAGAAGATGCAGAAATAACTCCTTTAGGGAAAATGTAAGACAACCTTTAGGGAACTAAAAGTAAACCTTAACTTAACCTCCTTTTGGAACATGAACCTCATTATTGTTCAGGCAACCTCACTGCATGTGCAGATTTTCTTGGCTCTCTGATAGTCCTTATGTGTTACTTGCAGAATTGGTTTTTCATCAGAAACATAAGAATTCAGTACAGCCTGTGTGGCTCAGTGATTGAGAGGTGACCTCTGAACCAGGAGGTTACAATTAGATTCCCAGGCAGGGCACATACCCCAGTTGTGGGCTTGATCCCCAGTAGGGCGCATGCAGAAGCACCAATCAATGATTCTCTCTCATCATTAATGTTTCTATTTCTCTCCCTCTCCCTTCCTCTCTGAAATCAATAAAAGTATACTTAAAAAAAAAAAAAGAAACATAAGAATTCAGAAAGAGAGAAAAATGAAATTTTCTTATCTAATGGGAACTGTGAAGAGCTCCAGACTGTGATCTATTCTAAAGTGGCCTCAGTTTTTCAGAAACTTCTGGACATGGAGAGGAAACAGAATGGCCTTAGATCATCCTCTAAGAGAATCAGTAATTATTTTCTAATGTCTTAGCCACAGAGGCAACAAAAAATGCCTGGCTATTCAGTAGAATTTTGTGTTGTGTTTTTTGTTTTTGTTTTTTTAATGTTTTATTGATTTTAGAAAGGGAGAGGGAGATAGAAACATTGAGAGAGAAACATCAACATTGACCAGTTACCTCCTGCATACCCCGTACTGGGAATCAAGCCCACAACCCAGGCATGTGCCTTGACCAGGAATCCAACCAGTGACCTCTTGGTGTGTGGGCATGGGTCAATGCTCAACCACTGAGCCACACTGGCTGGGTTATTCAGTAGAGCTTTAACATTATTTTCATCCTCATTGTTTTCTTTTGTTTGTGAATTGTGCAGGTATACCTATTGGAGCCCAGGATTTAAGGGAAATTTTGTATTATTGTTATTTTCTAAAGAAAATCTATTCTTTCAAGTTTGTGTTTCTATAGATTCTTGCCAGATTTTTGTATCACACCATACTCTGGGTCTAAAGAAATCAGGCTGACAAGGAGGGGGGTAGTGCCAGGGACTCAAAAAATCTTGTGAAGCTCCCTGCCAAGCTGGCCTAGGATTAACCCCATCGTTCCCCAGCCAGAGCTATCCCAGCTGTCTTGCTCTCCTGTTAATCTATGGAATTGACCAACTGAGTTTGACCGTGACTGGCTTTGTTTTGCAAAACAAAATTGGTAAGGCAGGCCTCATGCTGACTGTCTGAATAGTGTCATCAACCCAATTCAAGGGGTGCCACAAAAGCAAGGAAATGAAACTTCAATTTCCTCCTCATGTTAAATGATAGCTTATCATACCATTATGACCCTTATGCAGCTCAGAGCAAAGTATTTTATTGCTTTTTTTGTGTGAACAGCAATAAACCACTCTCCCATGTTTTCCTCTAACCCACATTCTCACCCCACCTCTGATTCAGGCTCATTGGAAAGGGCAGTTCTCTATTGTCAATGGTCTGTGAACCAAAGCCTTTGTTTTTTTAACCCCACTAACCTGTCATGATTTTACATTTATTCTAGGAAGCACAAGATTTGTTTTTAAACAAAACATAAACAAATAAACAGGAGTGTGTATGGAGAGGAGCCACTCTGGCTTCAGAGCACACTTGTAATGTTCAGCTCCTCTCACTACCTGGATGAGCTTTGCTTCATTTCTGGGCCAGACACAATGGTTGCTTTGATCCCTGTGTTACCCCTGCCCCTGTATACTTCCATTAGAATGTTCATCATACCACTTGAGCACAGGTGTGCTTTCCTCCTTGATTGAGAGGGACTGGGACTATGTCCTTCATCTTTATGTTCCCAGCAGGCATCTAGCATAGTCCCTGACCCATAGAAAGCATTCATTGAATGAATAGAGTGATGAAGGTCCCCACAAAGGTTAGCTTATCTATTTCCTTACCTGCCAGAAGTCTGTACCTATCTGTTCCCAGAATAAAATGAGGTTCAGTTGCTCAGCTTCATCATTGGGCACTTGTGGGTATTAATGAGAGAGGTGTGGTGTTTCTTAAGACTTGGATCTGTGCCCTCTTCCTTCTACTTCCTACTCTTAGGAAATCTCATTTACTCCCAGGGCTTCAGAAACAATCTCTATATTGGTGATTCCTCAATTTGCATCTCCATCTCAAATTTCTTCTCTAATTCGTTATCCAGCTTTCCAAAACTTAATAACCAAATGTCTACTTGATATCTCCACTTGCATGTCTCATAAAAATTTCAAAATTAACATGTTTAAGATAGAACTCTTGGTTCCCATCTTTACATTATTCCTACCCTGGTCCTCTCTCATTTTGCCTATGTCCATAAATGGTACCACCTGTCACTCAGTTACTAAAGCTAGAAAACTGGAAGTCATCCTAGATCCCTCTCCTACCCACTACATACAACTATCTACATATTTTATTGATTCCATTTCTTTTATACATACTATTCATCTGTCCTCTTCTCTCTATTTACTGTCTCTAAGTTTAGTCCAAGCCACCATCAGCTTTTGCCTGGCCTAATACAATTGCATCCTTGTCTTTAGGTCTCCACTCTTGCCTCTTTCCAGTCCATTTTCCATAAACAGCCAATATGACTTTTCTTACAAATAAATAGGATCCTATCACCACTCTGCTTAAAATCTTTTAATTTCTTCCCATTTCTCTGCAACAAAATTCTGACTTTTTACTCTGACTACTGGATCTTGCATAATCTGGCCCCTTCTTCCTTTTCTAAGTTCATCTCATGCCACTACATGCAAACCATGCTCCAGTGGCATCAGACTTTGATCATTTCCTGGAATTTTCCAAGCTCTTCTCTGGAATGCTTTCTTGCAGCTCTTATAAGTGGTTTGTTCATCCTTTGTGTATCAGCTTAAATGTCAACTTCACAGAGAGCCTTCTCTGACCACTTTTCTAAAGATGTTGCTGCCCATTATAAGAATCCCACTTATTTCATCAGGACACTTATCTCAGTCTGTAATAATTTGTATTTTTTTACTTGTTCATTGTATAATAACCTCAGAGACCTTTTCTACGTCATGTACTTCCTCACCCCTTGCATTAGAGCTATCTATGCATATATATGCCTGTGCCTATTTATTGAATAGGGTCTCAATAAAGATTTATTAAATGAATGGATAGATGAAGTAGGTTATAAATAGGGGGACCACATGATTATGATCAACTTTTTGGAGTGGAAGGGGGCACAATTACAATTACACTTGGGACAACAGGCATAAACTATGAAGTAATAGAAAGAGCACTGGGTTTCCAGAGATATCAGAAGTCAAGGTGACTCTGACCTTGTGCCCACAACATTCCCCTCCCCCCCCCCCCCCCCACACACACACATACAACATTTTTAGTCAGGTGAAGCCAAGTTAAGGTGAATACCAATTAAGGGAGGAAAGAATACATGCAGTGAAGAGTAGTATTGTGGGATGGGCTGACTTTTTCTGTTGCCTTCGGCTTAAATGGTAATGGAGTGTTTGGGAGCCTCATATAGTCTTCTATTTCCCTTTTTCTTTTTAATATAGCACATCCAAGCCTTCTCCCATCAGGCATCTGCCTGAGTTACTGCCCAAGTGGTTGGTCCTAAAAGTAGCATGAAGCCCTAACTGGTATGGTTCAGTGGCTAGAGTTTTGGCCCACACACCGAAGAGTCGCAGGTTCAATTCTCAGTCAAGAGCACATACCTGGGTTTCAGATTTGATCCCTGGCCTGGTCAGAGTGCATGCAGGAGGCAACCAATTTATGTGTCTCTCTCACATCGATGTTTCTCTTTCTCTCTCCCTCCCTCTCTCTTCTCCCTCCCTCTCCCCCTGTCCCTCCCTCCCTTCCACTCTCTACTTGTAAAAAAAAATCAATGGGAAAAAATATTCTCTGGTGAGGAATAACAGAGAGAGAGAGAGAGAGAGAGAGAGAGAGAGAGAGAGAGAGAGAGAGAATTGTATTGAGCCCCCCCAAAGCAGAGGACCTAGAGATTGTTTGAACTTGGAATTAGGAGACCTGAGATCTATCCTCAACTTAACCTTTAAACTAGCCAAATGACCTTGGGCAAATTGTTTTTGTCTCCTGTAAGGTGAGAGATTGTAGATAATTTCTAAGGTCTCCTCCTTCTCTGAGATTTCATGACTTGTACACTTACACCATTTTTGGGCAAGATGGTTTAATGTCAGGAGAGCACTAATCACCCACCACATGCAGGGTGTTGTAAGAGGCTTGCAGAGGCACCAAGCGGGATAACATAGCCATACTTCCAAGGAGGAGACTTGTCAGTCAGCCCTATTGTTGAGACATAAAAATACACAATGCCTAGATATAAAGGCAGTGATATTTATATTCTATCAAACAAAAGGCAGGCAATATCAAGCAGCAGATAGACCTGAAGGAGGAAGTGTTTGGAGTTGGAGGGGCAGTAGGTAGGGCAAATGTATTTCAAGAAGGGAAATGGTCTCAACTGGGATACAGAAGTTGCATGGGAAAGGTGCATGCAAGGAACTGTCATAACCTAGTTTGTCTGGAGCTGAGGAAGCAAGGGATAAACTCTGCAAAGCAAGTTAGGAGCAGTTACCTCTGGGAAGAATAGTGGGCTGGGGGAAGAATGGAATGAAGATGATTATTCACTTTTTGGTCTATTTCTAAATTGTCTGAGTTTTTATGAGAATATATTCATAGAACAAAAGTTGTTAATGTTTACAGTAGGGTAGTGCTACGTTTAGGACACTTAAAATGTTTGCCCAAAGAATTAGGATTTTATTCTCTAGGACATTGCAAGGTTTTTTTTTGTTTTTTTTAATCCTCACCCAAGGATATGTTTATTTGTTTGTTTTAAATATTTTTATTGATTTTAGGGAGAGAGGAAGGGAGAAAGAAACGTTGTAAGAGAAACATCGATCAGCTTTCCGTATGCACCCCAACTTGGGATAGAACCTGTAACCTGGGTATGTGCCCTGACTGGGAATCAAACCTGTGACCTTTTGGTGCACTGGATTAAATTGTTGATTTGAGAGAGAGGAAGGCGGAGAAAGAGAGAAGCATCAATGTGAAAAAGAAACATTGACTCCCCTCTGCCCTATATGCCCTGACCAGGGATTGAACCCACACTCTGGGCATGTGCCCTGACTGGGAATCAAACCTGACACTTTTCAGTGTATGTGACGACACTCCAACCAACTGAGATACACTGGCCAGGGCAGTTGTTTTGTTTTTAAATCCGATCATGCTAAATTGAATGTATGTGGTATACTAGTATTAGTCAGATAAATGACTATGTTAGGTGCAGAGTTGAGAGGCAAAATACCAGCTATTGAGTTAGTGGGAAAATCAGGTTCAAGTTACAATAGTCAGTCCAGAGTGGAGGCAAACATAATGGAGAGGAGGGTATGGAGGACAAATCAAAGAAAGATGACTAAATATGAAAAGTTGAGCAGAGGGAGGAATTAGGCATGATTTAGAAGTGAGCCTCAGTTGCTGAAAGTTTCATTAGACCACTGATGGAAACAGAAGTCAGAAGAGAAAACTCTGTCACTCGAGAAGAAATGGCCAGTGAAACATTAGAGCTGTGGTGCTTAGTAGTCCTCAAAAGAGAAATAAAATTGGAATTTTAGAGTATGTAACTTCTCCATGGGTGAGAGCAGAGAAAGAAGAGTGTTCTGTCAAGTTCATACTCTTGCCCCCACACTCAAGCCCCTAGCATAGGAGGACCTTGATGACTGAGGTCCCAACTGATGGGGCTGAGAATCAAGATTACTTGGCTGAGCCTGGCCAGTGTGGCTCAATGGTTGCATGTCAATCTATGAACCAGGAGGTCACGGTTCGATTCCAGGTCAGGGCGCATGCCTGGGTTGCAGACTTGGTTGCCAGTAGGGTGCATGCAGGAGGCAGTCCATCAATGATTCTCTCTCAACATTGATATTTTTATCTCTCCCTCTCCCTTCCTCTGAAATTAATAAAAATATATATTTTAAAATTTTTCTTAACTAAAAGTGAGTCATGGAAGGTAGTCATGCCCCAGGCTGGTATCTTCCTTGACTAAGGTCAATCTTTACCTTAACTGAACCTGTCTGTTATCTTTTTGCATCTAAGGTAACATACCTGACAACTTACTTTTGAAATGTCAGAGTACTGTCCTCCTCTAGACCCCTCAGTCCACAACCTCCACACCAGAGCAAGAGGCCAAGGAATCCTTCATTGTTATCTCCTTCCTCACCTCTACCCCCATACCATCTCTATGTGCTACAAATGTTAATTGTTCACTATCCTATACCTACCAATGTAAAAGAAGTATTCATCTCATCATTTTACTCTTTATTGAATCTGATTTTCCCACTTTGCTTTCTCCTGCCTCCCTATTCTATCACTAATTAATTTCATGTAACCCTCTTTATGCCTCTTCCTTTGATTATCTAGCTACTAAAAGAGTAACATGCTAATTGACCTTACCTTTGTGATGCCCACCAGCCAATCAGGAGTGAGTATGCAAATTAACCCAACAAAGATGGCGGGTTAATTTGCATGCACAGGCTCCGAGTATGGGGCGGGACGCAGGCATACCACACCATCCCAACCATTCCAGGCCTCTGGGTAGCATAGGAAGGCAGAAAGGTGGCTCCAGGCCAGAGTGGAAAGGCTGCTCGGGCCAGAGCAAAGGTGGTGCTGGCAGCCAGGAGAACGAAGGCCCATTCTTGCACGAATCTTCATTCATGCATCAGGCCACTAGTAATGTATAAAATAAGATGCAAAACTGCCATTTCTGGAGAATGTTCTCAATCTGTTGAGATTTTGCTTCCTGGCAAGTGTCATCAATTTGGCTCAAATAAACTCATAAAAATTCTTACAGGTTTGGACATTTCTTACATTGACATTTACTTGACGACCTTGGCAGGACTCCAAAGAAGCCCACCCAGGACCACCTTGTAAGACCTGGACTTGCTAGGTGCCTGCAGGGGCCCATTGTGCCCCACTGGCTCCTTGTTTTGCACCAGTGAACTTCGGTAGGTTTTGCTTGGAATCCTGAATCTCCCTGTTTCAAGGTAAGAATCCCTGATTTTATGTGAGCTGTTTATTAAAAAATCCTTGAGGTGGAACTAAAGGTGCATTAAGGTTTGAGAGAACCCAGGCTAAGGTAGGGCAGGAGGAAAAATGGGTAGCTGGTTTTTCATTCTGGCTTTTCAATTGGAATTACTTTCTGAGTGCCTGAACAAAAAAAAACCAGCTTAGAGGGTTCCTGGGTTTGACTGGATGTTATCACAACTGGATTCCAAATTTTTATTAATGGCTCCTTCCTTCCTACCTCCCTCCCTTTCTCCCTTTCTTCCTTCCTTCCTCTTGCTCTCTTGCTTCCTTTATTTATTTATTTTTTAAAAATCTTTACTGTTGAGAGTATTATAGATACCCCCTCCATTTCACCCATTGACCCCTCTACCCAGTTTCCACCCCATCCCAGGTTTTTACCACTCTGTTGTCTGTGTCCATAGGTAATGCATCTATGCATATAAGATCTTTAGTTAATCTCTTCCCACCCCCTGACCTCCCTTCTCTCTGAGATTCATCAGTCTATTCTATGTTTCCATGCCTCTGGTTATATTTTATTCATCAGTTTATTTTGTTTATTAGATTCCTTGTTCATTTATTTCGATTTTTAGATTCAATTGTTGATAGATATGTATTTATTGACATTTTATTGTTCTTATGTTTTATCTTTATTCTTCTTCTACTTTTTAAATATATTTTTATTGATTTCATAGAGGAAGGGAGAGAGAGAGAGAGAGAGAGAAATATTAATGATAAGAGAGAATCATTGATTGGCTGCCTTCTGCACGCCCCCTACTGGGGATTGAGCCTGCAACTTGGCATATGCCCTGACCTGGAATCAAACTGCGACCTCTTGGTTCATAGGTTGACGCTAAAACACTGAGCCACACTGGCCAGGCTCTTCTTCCTCTTCTTAAAGAATACCCTTCAACATTTCATGTAATACTGGTTTGGTGGTGATGAACTCCTTTAGTTTTTTCTTGTCTGTGATGCTCTTCATCTGATCTTCAATTTTAAATTATAGCTTTGCTGGGTAGAGTAATCTTGGTTGTAGATCCTTGCTATTCATCACTTTGAATATTTCTTGCCACTCCTTTCTAGCCTGCAAAGTTTCTGTTGAGAAATCAGCTGAGAGCCTTATGGAACTCCCTTGTAGGTAACTAACTGCTTTTCTTTTGCTGATTTTAGGATTCTCTCTTGTCTTTAAATTTTGGCATTTTAATTATGATGTGTCTTTTCTTTTTTTTTCTTTTTTTTTCTTTTTAATATATTTTATTGATTTTTTACAGAGAGGAAGAGAGAGGGATAGAGAGTTAGAAACATCGATCAGCTGCCTCTTGCACACCCCCTACTGGGGATGTGCCCACAACCAAGGTACATGCCCTTGACCGGAATCAAACCTGGGACCCTTGAGTCCGCAGGCCGACGCTCTATCCACTGAGCCAAACCGGTTTTGGCAATTATGATGTGTCTTGGTGTGGTCCTCTTTGAATTCCTCTTATTTGGGGGCTCTCTGTGCTTCCTGGACTTGTACATCTATTTCTTTCACCAGGTAGGGGAAGTTTTCTGTCATTATTTCTTCAAATAGGCTTTCAATATCTTGCTCGCTCTCTCTTCTTTTCCCAGCACCCTGATAATGCGAAAGTTGGTACACTTGAAGCTGTCCCCAAGGCTCCTTACACTATCTTCACATTTTTTTTTTTCTATTTGCTCTTCTGATTGGGTGTCTTTAGCTTCCTGTCCAAGTAGAGTATATGGGGTGTTATCCAAGGTGTCCCTTGAGATAAACTTAACCGTGCAGGTGTTCGGACATTAAGTAGTTGCTAGCGAAGAGACTACTCTAAGCAAGCAGGACCGAGGGTAGGTATTATCATCTGACCTTATATTAATATGGTTAAGACTGCTGGAGGAATTATGCCACACAAGAATATGTAGTTGCAAATCACACAGCACACTTTATTACTCACAAGGTTCCTGGTGCCGTGGGCTCAGACTTAACGGGGTCCCTGGGGAAGAGTGACATCCTCTGCGGGCAGCGGTGAATCCATCTTTGGGTGGTTTGCTGTCTGGTTGGTCGAGTAGCAGGAGGAGGACGACCGAAGTCTCGCAATCAGAGGTTCGACCGTTCTTCTGCCATCCGGTGTGGAGCAAGGCAGCATGGAGCTTGGACCAAGAGGATGATCAATGTCTGAAGTCAGGGACCCGTTTTTAAGCCTGTTCTGACCCACGGCAGTCCAGGTGGCTTCACAAGTGTTAATCAGAGTACAAGCTGGTTATCAATCACAGTGTCACTCACAAGGTGTCTATCAGGTTTACATACGTCATTCCTAAGGGTAACATTCAGCTATGGTCTTATCTATATGGTACAGTTAGGGCTTGGCCAGAGTGGTCATTCCCTGTGCTCTTTAATATTTCACACAAGTATTTCACAAAAAAATAATTTTTCTACATTTCCTATAACACTCTTTAATTATTTTATATTAGAGGCCCAGTGCATGAAATTTGTGCATGGGGGCGGGGTGTCCCTCAGCCCAGCCTGCACCCTCTCCAATCTGGGACCCCTCGGGGGATTTCCGATTGCCAGTTTAGGCCCGATCCCAGCAGTCAGACATCCCTCTCACAATCCGGGACAGCTGGCTCCTAACCACTTGCCTGCCCACCTGCCTGATTGCCCCTAACCAGTCTGTCTGGTAGCCTGTAGCCCCCTTACTGCTCCCTTGCCGGCCTGATTTATGCCTAACTGCTCCCCTGCTGGCCCGATCGCCCCAACTGCCTTCCCCTGTGGGGGACTTCAGCTGAATGAGGCAGGGCTGAGCGGACAGGGCTGAGCGGACTGGATGAGGCACGTGGTGCCTGCTGCCCCCCAGCGGGGCTGAGGGGACTGGGGGACTGAGGCTGGATGAGGCGGGCTGAGGGGACTAGGCACCACCATCTTGTGAGGGCGTGATGGTCAATTAGCATATTTCCTCTTTATTAGATAGGATTCCTATAACATTGTAACACTCTCTACTTATTTCCTATCATTATCACTATTACTATGACACTTCCTCATATTCCAAGTCATTGGCTTGATTCTTAGAATCCTCTACTCTACTGTTGAATCACTGTAAATTATTGTTATTATTATTTTATTGATTTCAGAGAGAAAGGGAGAGGGAGAGAGAGACAGAAACATCAAAGATGAGAGAGAATCATCGATTGGCTGCCTCCTGCATGCTCCCCACTGGGGGTCGAGCCTAAAACCCAGGCATGTGCCCTTGACTGGAATTGAACCTGGGACCATTCAATCCACAGGCCAACACTCTATCCACTGAGTCAAACCAACTAGGACTGTAAAGTATTCTTTATTTCAGTTAGTGTATGCTTAATTTTTGACTGGTCCTTTTTCATGTCTTTGAAATTCTCACTAAGATCCTTGAAAGTCTCACTAAGTCCCTTGAAGCTCTCACTGCATCCCTTGAAGCTCTCATTAAGATCCTCGAACAACCTTATAACCATTGTTTTGAACTCTGTATCCAGCAGTTTGCTTGCTTCCATTTCATTTACCGTATTTTCCGGCATATAAGACGACTGGGCGTATAAGATTTTCCTGGGTTAAAAAGTCGTTTTATACGCCGGAAAATACGGTAGTCCAATATATCTAATCCATTATATCTAACCCCATCAATATAGTCCAATATACGGTATTTTCCGGCGTATAAAAAGACTTTTTAACCCAGGAAAATCTTATACGCCCAGTCGTCTTATACGCCGGAAAGTACGGTATTTCTTTTTCTGGAGATTTCTTCTTTTCTTTCATTTGTGACATGTTTCTTTATCTCCATATTTTGGCTGCTTCCCTGTGATTGTTTCTATGTTTTAGGTAGAGCTGCTATGTCTCCTGAATTGGTAGAGTGGCCTTGTGTAGTAGGTTTCCTGTAGGGCCCAGTAGCTCAGTTTCCCCAGTCGTCACCTGAGCTGGGCACTCCAGGTGCACCCCTGTGTGGGCTGTGTGTACAGTCTTTTTAAAAAATATATATTTTTATTGATTTCAGAGAGGAAAGTAGAGGGAGAAAGAGATAGAAACATCAATGATGAGAGAGAATCATTGATTGGCTGCCTTCTGCAAGCCCCCTACTAAGGTCGAGCCTGCAACCCGGGCATGTGCCCTTGACTGGAATTGAACCCAGGACCCTTTAGTCCATAGGCCGATGCTCTATCCACTGATCCAATCCAGCTATGGCTATGTGTGCACAGTCTTGTTGTAGTTGAGTCTTGATTGCTGTTGGCATCACTGGGAGGAGTTGACTTGTAGGCCAATTGGCTGTAAGGACCAGCTAGGACTACGGTGGAAGAGCTGCTGTGCAGGAGACACCCTTATGGAGTAGGACTTGCTTCAGTGGGAGGCCTGCATGACCACCTTACAAACTCAGACCAAAAGTATCCAAATAGAATGGTCTGAAATTAAAACTTCTTAACTAAAAGCAAGTCATCGCTGGTATTCATATCCTTGGTTGGTATCTTCCTTGATAAAGGTCAATCTTTATCTTAATTGAGCCTGTCTGTTGTCTTTTTGCATCTAAGGTAACATATTTGATAACATACCTTTGAAATGTTAGAGTATTGTCCTCCTCCAGATCCCTCAGGGCACAATCTCTACATCTATCAATAATAAATTTCACTTTCATGTAACCCTTCTTATGCCTCCTCCTTTTATTGTAATGTATAAAACAAGGCACAAAATTGCCATTCTCTTGAGCATTTTCTCAATCCATTGAGATTTTGCTTCCTGGCAGTCGTCATCCATTTGGCTCAAATAAACTCATAAAAATTCTTACAGGTTTGAAATGAACTTGGACAAGGTAGAAATGCAAGTGGGGCCTGATAGGGCAATCAAAGCTCTGTGACAGCCAAGAATAGGTAGATTTTTTCAGATACTTGAGGGCAAAGACATGATCGCAGTTGAGGTTTGAGAAGGGTACACACCTTGCTTGACTCCTCATAGAAACCCAAAGTAGGTACATTTGAAGATAGTCTAAGAAAAAGAGTATGAGAGAGAACTAGTGGAAAACTGGAATAATTAGGGTTATTTGGCTTGGAGAAAGAAGTGTTTGAAGACCTTACTCTATGAGAGTTACTAGAAGATTTGGTAGGCTTACAATATAGCAGGTTAGACATTCAGCAAATATCCTAATAAGCACTTCCAAGTCGGGAAGAAATGGCTTCCCGCTCCCTGTCATGCAGAACAGTGTACAATGTCTTCTCTTCCTTCAGCTTTGAATTAAGAACTCTTCTCTTAAGAAGCAGGTGGTTGAATCAGGTGATCTGGTATAGACTGCAAGAAGTTCTTGGTGAAGAAATGAGAAGGTACAGACCTACCTGTACCTGGTGCACCACCAGGACTTTCCCTTACCCACATCCCACCCATCTCTTACCCACATCCCTACTTTCATTACCCAAAGTATAGTCTGGCCTAATTTCTTTAATGCTTCCCATTGGTCATAATACACCCCTTTCCTGCTGAAAACAGCAGCCTGACAGGGTGGGCAGAGCACCAGCCATGGAGAGTGTTCAGGGCTAAACCCAGCTTTCCTCCTATGGTAGAGAATGCCTCAGAATTAGGTGGTGTAGAGTTCTATCCAAATATCTTTAACTTCCTCTGGAATTATTTGCTCTGGTCCTTGCTTTCATTTCATTTTCTCCCAACACAAACATCTTTATTTTGGTTCTAAGTCACTATCTTTTGTGATCAAGAATTATAAGTAGTTTGTGATCTGGAGCTAGAAATTTGTCTTTCTCTGGATCCTGTTTTTTCTTCCTTTATCCTCTAAAACAAACACCCCTCCTTTGATATTCCTTTTGAAACTTTGACCTCTAATATGGACCATAATAGTTAGCCTTTTTCATTGAGTACCCCCTGAGAACCAGGATCCTGCCCTCCCCAAGTCAGCAGGAGTTAGGCTATTGGCTTTATCATTCTAAGGAAGGCCTTTGCATGTCAAAAGTTAGGTTTCTTCATTCTGGAGAAGGGCTGAGAAATGTGACTCTCCTATTTGCAGAAGAGGGAGAAAGAGGACACCTTTCACTGCATATGAATGGTAGTCACTCTACAAAGCTGTCAAGACAGTTAAGATTATCTGGGCTCCCAGAGTGTAAGTGGTGTATAAGCCAGTGTTGGTAGCAGGCCTGAATTCAAATCTATCTCCTTGTGTTTAATTTTAGGTTGGGTGCTTAACTTCTCTGAGCCTGTTTCCTCAGTAGTAAGAGGGGAATAATTGTAACCTTTTAATTGGATAGTGTTGAAGACTAAAGGAGATAATATATTTTAAGCATGTGACACTTAGTAGGTGTTCAGTTACTTCCTTTCCACCCTTACCTGTATGATAACTCACCAGCAAGCTCTAAGAAAATTGGCAAGAGACCAGAGGAAACTCTAGGTAAAGGCCTCAGGATTTTCTTAGGAGTCCCTAATTCTACCCACAGCAAAAGTCAGATGAAAGAAGAGGAGGAGGAGGAGGAGGAGGAGGAGGAGGAGGAGGAGGAGGAGGAGGAGGAGGAGGAGGAGGAGGAAGAGGAGGAGGAGGAGGAGGAGGAGGAGGAGGAGGAGGAGGAGGTGGTGGTAGTGGTGGAGGAGGAGGAGGAGGAGGAGGGAAACCTTTGTAGGGGCCTGACAAGCATAAGCATATTTCCCTTTTTAATCTAGATTGAGAAAATGCAGGCTTCTATTCTCCAGTTGACGTGAAACACAGCACTTGGATTTACTGAAATATGGGAATAGGCTTAGGAACAGGTTTCCCTCAATGAGTTTATTCCTTTTTCAGCAGGTTTTCAAATCCACCAGATTGTAGCCAATCTTCCTGTCCTGGGTCCTGAACCTATTGAACATGGGGTTTTAATGTTCTGTCACCTTAATGATAGCCAGCTTGTTAAGGACGAGCCAAAAGGGAAGAGGTGTAGGGTGGTAACGAATGAATCTGAGTGACACTGTAATGCCTTGGAATGAATCCCTGACAAGAAGGTGATGGATGTAGAGAAATTCAAATTCCTTTAGTTTCTGGCCCAGGGTCCATGTGGGAAGATTGGTTGATGTGATTGATTGTCAGGAGGGTAAGATTAATGAGGATGGAAGAGTCTTGAAGAAGTGGGACTATGAGCTTTTTGGGGAAGTTGACAAACTTTTCATAGAATTCCCAATTACTCTGGGTTTCATTAGTGAAAACCTCAGATATAAACCCACAGAAAATACAAGGCATGTTCTTCTTGAGTGACAATTTGGACAGGGCAGCAGGGATGGTTTTCTTTTTAAAAATCCCCTCTAGGGTTATTTGGGAATGTCAGCAAGGCCCCAGGGAAAATGTCAAAGCCTCTGGTACTTGGGTTCTTTGGATGGAGATTGAGTTAGGAATAAAGGGAGAAAGTCCATGTTGTTCATTTCCCTAACACAGCATCACAACTCAGGTTTCATGATGGGTTCTTTTCTTTTTTTAAATATATTTTTATTGATTTTTTACAGAGAGGAAGGGAGAGGGATAGAGAGCTAGAAACATCGATGAGAGAGAAACATCGACCAGCTGAGAGAGAAACATCGACCAGCTTCCTCCTGCACACCACCTACCGGGGATGTGCCCGCAACCAATGTACATGCCCTTGACGGGAATAGAACCTGGGACCTTTCAGTCTGCAGGCCAACGCTCTATCCACTGAGCCAAACCGGTTTCGGCTCATGATGGGTTCTTTGGCATCTATGTTTATTGAGGTTTAACCTCAAGACCAGGTAATTTTATGTTTTTGGTTTTCTTTTTCTCCGAGTCACAGGGAAATAACCTTTTGGTTGCCTATTTATTCACCACAATTTTGTGCTTAGTATCTCTTCCATTCCCCCTTCTACTACCTCTACAAACACACACACACACACACACACACACACTTCCTTTCTGTCACTAATTGTAGTGTTTTTTACCTTCCTTAGAAGGAGGGAGGTAGAGGAAATGTTTCTGTTTTTTTGACATAGGCTAAATTGTCTCTGGTCTCTGGCATCTGTGATAGTTTTAAAAGCACTGGAGTGGCCTCTCAAGACACCAGCTCATGGTGTCTATTGAGATGCCAACTTCCTTAATGAACATTTCACCTTCCTTTTCATTAAAAAAATTATTTCCTGATGGCATTTAAAAATAACTTAGGCGTGACCTTTGCTGAGAGGGGAGACCCCCAAGGTGAAGATGCTCAGATTTAGGAGATCAGTGGTTAAGCTCCTAAAGCTCTTTTTGGGAAACTACTCCTCCCCCAAAGATTGCCAGTGGAAGATGTAGAAATGCAAATGAGGAAGGTAGAATCCACAACTTTCCTAGTCTCTTGCCCTGGGGCTCAGGTCCTTGGTGTACAGACACCCCAGGAAGCCAAAGTTAAGAGAGTAAACACACTTTGAATATGGTTCAAGTTCAAAGGGCTTCCTTGTTCCTCAAGTTGCTTAGGTTGCATTAAAACAACACCTTTTAATCTGGGAATCTGGATTGGTCAGTTTCTCAGTCTCAGTTTTATTATTTGTCAAACACTGAAGTCAAGGTGATTGGATAGTTCTGGTTTCTCCCTTAGCTTTGTGCATAATTGGAATACATCATTCCCTTTCTGATCCTGTTTTCCAAAGAGAGAAATAAAAGATCTCAGCTGGATATACATTCTAGAAGCATTTATTGGAAAATAAAGTTGAGTTCTCAATCTGGGAGTAAAACAAAATAGACTCGTTTTACAGCTCTTTGCGGGGGAGTTGTCTCTCTTGTGGGGGTTGTCTAGATAAGTTGTAGTCACCTGTCCACTTACTGGGACCATTATTACTTCTCCATGGTCCAAAGGTGGTTTCTGAGCTGGAAACGTCCTCAGGTCATGTTGGATCCTGGCTCCCCCAGGACTGGGTGGGAAGAAATTTTCAAAAGTGCATACTCAGGTGAAAAACCCAACTACAAGCCTCCCACTAGGCAGGTATGTGGTTTCTGCTGTATTCATCTGCATGAACTTGTAGCTCGTCTTTTGAGAGCTAGCCAGAGTAGGGGAAGAACGCTGTCTCTTTTTGCTTCCATTCCCTCATATTCTCAGCAGCACAACTAGGTTGAACGTGTTCTGAAACTTACAGGGAAACATTACTTTGAAGGTCCCTCTGGCTATGGATCCCAAACCAAATAACCTCCAAAAGTACAGGTACAAAAACCAGGAAGTAACTTGTGGGAAGATAAAATTAGGAGGCCCAGGTTCCAATTTCATACTCTGTTAAGAGTATGCTGTATAATCTTGAGCCTCCATTTTCCCATGTATTGCAGATATCAAGACCAACCCTGTGATTTTCCAATCTACTCTGTCCAAGAGAGAAGCTGTGTCCCCCTCCATTGTCATTCAATTGAACAAGTAAGTTTGTGTAGGGTGTTATCATGTGCTGCCCTTGCCTCGGGACCAAGCACTGCCTAGGGAGCGTGTGCAATAGTATTTGTTCACCACATGTTTACACTGGTCACACTTGACTATACAGCACCACTGGAATTTGCAGTTACAGCTGCTGATGGCCTCAGTTCTCCTCCCTTCCACCTGCAGGCCACACTCAGTGCACAGGCGCCTGCAGCTATGTCGGTCCCACCTGGATGTGTTGTGGCTGTTCTGCAAACATTCCCGACCCTCTGTGCCATAGACGCCCAGACTGGAATTGCGGATACAGTAATTTGGTGATTCCTCTAAAAAGATCAGCTCAGTCTCTGCACTAGGAAGGAAGACTTCTCTGGGTGTCCAGTGGCCCTCGGCACTGTTCCCAGCTCTTAGCTGGCGCTTATCCATCTCAATTTTCAACGCTTGGTCATACTTGGCCTTTAGGAAGTCTCCTATCTCCCGGAAGTCAGCCAGCTGCATCCAGCATGTCTGGATGCTGCAGCTCCCTGAGATGCCGTGGCATTTGCAGGTCCTTTTCATAGTGGCTCTTACGGCCTTCACAGAAAGACAGAGAACGAAAGTACAAATGAGAGAATTGCTCTGAATAGGAAAGACCAAATTTTAGAGGATCCTTGGAATTACTTGGGGGAGCCCATGAAAAATATTTTTTCCTATGTCCTACTTCAGATCTTATCAGTTAGAATGTTCAAAGATTTGAGGGCCTTGGTATTGGTGAATTTAAAGCTCCCCTGGGTGATTCTTAAAGAAAGGTAGGCAAGTGTTGAATCGATTATTGGAGTCAGGAAACCGAGGCTCCAGGCCCAAAATTCATCACTTGTTGAGCTTGTTGCTTTATCTGCCCAACTGGAATAAGAATGATCCAGAAAGTACTTTGTAAATTATAAAGGATTTGATTATTGGCACTGATATATAATTTATAATTTACTTTGTAAATTATAAATTATATGATTATTGGCACTGATATTGTTTTGAATCTGGGGCCTAGAGTATTTGTGGGGTCTGGATTTGTGTTCTGGGCCCTCTCCCAGAGGGAAGGAAGCTCCTGGAGTTTGAACCTCAACCTAAAGCAATTACCCACATCTGTAATTGTTTTGAAGACCTCTTCCCCTTGCCCTGGGCAACCAAGACATCTAAATATAGGTTCAAAGGGAAATTTCTATGCTCTTAGCTCTAAATCCAACTTGCTTCCAGATCTTAGTTCAGAATACCTAGCAGGGGTGGGAACATCTGGCTCATGGGCTGCATAAGGTCTGAGAAATCATTTGGTCTGGCCCTGCCAAGGCATTAGAGTTGAGTTAATTAAATGTTTGACCAAATATAGCAGGCTAATTTTTTTTTAAATAATTTTTTAAAAATAATATTTTATTGAATTCAGAGAGGAAGAGAGAGGGGGAGAGAGATAGAAACATCAAATTATGAGAGAATCATTGATTGGCTGCCTCCTGCATGCCTCACACTGGGGATAGAGCCTGCAACCTGGGCATGTGCCCTGACTGGGAATTAAACTGTGATCTCCTGGTTCATAGGTCGGTGCTCAACCATTGAGCCACACCAGCTGGGCAAAGGGTTAAAAATTTTAAGTCATGGAAGCAAGGCCTTGATTCTGGGCTCTCAGAAACCTGCCTGTGGAGGAGCCAGAGCACCAGGTTTAGTGATAAGGGGACTAGACCCCAGAATATCTGAGTTTATTGTCTGGCTATGATGCTTATTAGTTGTATTGCCTTGACTAAGCCACTTGGCTTGGCCTTAACTGGCTTTGTCATCCAGAGAATGGGGGTAACCATCTCAGTCCTGGCTGGGTAATGTGAGGCTGAAACAAGGATATGAGCTAGCTCTTGGTAAGTTGTGAAAGGCTGTACAGATATGAAGCTGTTGCCAATACTGAGCCTGATGGCTGACTGGCCAACTTCCATACCCACCAGCCTGCCTGCCCTGTTGTTGTGAAGATTCATCAGGGCTCTGGCATCCTTTCCCTTCTCCAGGCTGTCCACAAAGAGTTTGGAGATCCTTTCCCCAAATTCCACATTGTCGCTGCAGCCTCCCCAGATCCAGCCATGGCCTCCTATACATATGAAAAGAATAAGTTCTGTGTACAGTTCCCTACAAAGTCCCAGGAGAAGAGTCATGGTCATCTTGGCTGACACGCAGCTCTGCACTCCTCACCCCTTCCTCTCATTAGAGAGCCCAACTTACCTGTTTTTCCATTTTTTGACTCATCACAGCCACAGCTTTCAAAGTCGCCCATGCTACAGTTCTTGGTGATGGTGTGCATGACTCCCGCAGAGCTGATAGCATGAATGAATGAAGTCTCCCTGGTGGCTTTGGAGAGAGAAAGGGTACTGGAAACTTAGACTCTGATGACCCAAAACAGAGGCTTTGGAAAAGCAATGCTGTTTCTCTCCCTTGTCTCCTGCCCCTTTTGAGTTTAAGAGGATGTTCTTCTACTTGAGAGAACAGTACATATCTGTTACTTCATTCAGGCAGGAATGAGTATCCCCACACTCTAGAGGAGGGAAGTAAAACCCAGAGATAAAAGAGTGATGGGACCAAGACCACTTTCCTCACCAGCTGTGGTGTTGAGAGCAGGACTCTTCTCTCCAGAAGTCTAGCCTAGGCCTCTGGTCATTACCCACTGCTTTTGGGCCTCTGACATTGAGGACTCGTGCCCTGAGGCTGTCTTAGTAAACAGAGGACCTTTTCTTCCTTCTGACATACAACTAGAGCCCTGTAATAATCATAATGATCATGGCTACCACTTACTGAGCTTGTATCTTTTTTTTTTTTTTTAAATTCTCACCAGAGGATATTTTTTCACTGATTTTTAAAGAGAGTGGAAGAGAGAGGGAACGACAGAGAGAAATACTGATATGAGAGAAACACATTGATTGGTTGCCTCCTGCACGCGCCCCGACCAGGGCCCAGGCCAGGGAGGAGCCTGCAACCGAGGTATGTGCCCTTGACTGGAATTGAACTGGGACCCTTCGGTCCACAGGCCGATGCTCTATCCACTGAGCCAAACTGGCTAGGGCATGAGCTTGTATCTTAACACTTTATAAACATTGTCCCATTTCATTTCCATGCACTCCCCATTCTTTCTGTATACCCCACAGGGGGATATTTCTTTTTGTCTTCATCTTCTTTACTCCTTCCCCCAAATCTTCTCAGGCAACTCTTTATTATTTCTATATAAATGACTTTTATGCAAACTACTACACAGTTACAGATAGCTGCACAGATACACACACAGGTGCACACACATACCCCATCTGAGGCACAGCTCAATATAATTACTCAGCTTCTATGCTGTTGGGATTTTATGGTAGGTGGGCAGATGGGATATTCCCTCACAAACGCAGAGCCTTTTCCCCATTTTTATTTCATTCAAATCAGTGCAAGATAAGTGTGTTCAAACATACAAATATAGCATGCATTTTTTTTAAAAAAGAGTAATTATTATATTTGTATAGAAACACCTCATTCAATCCTTACAATGCTCCTGGTAAGCTGGTCTTATGACAAAATAACAGAACTGGGGCTGAGAGAGGGGAAGTAACTTAGTCAGGTCACACAGCCAGGAAGTGGCAGGTCAGCAGATCACTGATAACTTTTTCATTTCACTGTGCACATATATGCTACACATGCACACACACTGCAAGCCCACCTCCATGCACATATACACCCTTGTACAGGTGCACAAACTTACCACCTCTCAGCCTGTTGTGAGTAGAGAGCTGGAGAGCATTTTCAGGGCAGTTCCAGCGTTCCCAAGCAAATTGGAACTTACACTCTTCGATGCCACTCTGGGCACCCAGGGCCACACTGGTAGTGTAGGTCAGATAGGCCTTGCAAAGGGAAAAGGGCTATGAGCTTCGGCCCTGGCTCAGATCAGGTCATCTGGGGAGCAGGCAGAACTCAAATGGGTTAGCTCTCCATGAAGGAACAATCATGGGTTCTTCTGGGTGAGGGATTCTGGCACTATCTCCCCTCCCCTCTTTTCCTTCCCCAAAAGAGATCCCTTAGGAAGCTGAATGGGTAAAAATAGAAGCCAGAGAGCATCCTACCTTGGGACCTGTTATCAGGAAATTGTTTACTGACCTACCAAAGAGAAAAAGTGAGGCGTTGGTGAACAGGGCTGAGATAATGGGACTTCCTTGGCAGGGAGTGAGGGGTGGGGGAAAGGACTTACCAGGCAGAGGCACTGAAAATGGCATAGCATATGCCCACAGCCACACTGAGCATAAACAGGACCCCCATGGCCCTGCCCAGCCCTAGGGGACTAGATTCAGCCCAGGGACAAGTCCAGAGAAAAAGTGAGGAGAGGGCAGGGTCTTCCTCAGTATATATGTGGGGAAATTCTGAATGGCCAAGAGGGAAAAATCAACAGCCCTTCTCATTTGTCCCTCACTGGCAGGGCTGCAGGAGCCACTGGCCCAATGGGGGACCAGGGAGGAGGGACTCAGGCCAAAGCCTCAAAAAAAGCCCCGCCCTACCTCACCGCACCCCGCCCCTCCAGCCTTTCTTCCCTCCCAGGCTGACAGAGGGTCTGAAGTCTTTCCATACTCTGGAAATATCTTTCCTTTATAAATCTGACTTATGTCTCTTCCTGCTTGAGGGCTCATCTCTCAGAATTTTGTAGCATGGAGCAGGCAGGGTTCCTAACCCTGAAGGTAGGTCACCTATCCCTTGGAGCTTCAGTGCCCTTATCTGTCAATGAGACCCCACCACTTACCCTGCCTTGCTCCCTAAGGTGTTAATAATTGTGTACTTACCCAAGTAAGGGGTACACTATTCCCCCTTCCTCCCTTGTTGACTGTGAAGTCATGGAATTGTGGGACCAGGAAGCAGAAACACTGCAGAGGTCACCTCTACAGCAGTTCCTTCTAGCACATTCTACCAAAGTAAGCTCTAGTGAATTTCTTTCATTCCTAATAGGTCTATCATTTTGTATTTGAGAGATCTCTAGTTTGTTAGCTGTTTGTATCCGCGGGAATCAACCTTTGGACCACCCAGAGCTGTATTTGAAAAGACTGATGGCTTTCTTTCTGATACCACTTTGTTTCAAGGACATCAGCCCCTTAGGCAGGAATCTGTCTTTTAGATTCGCTTAGTATTCTTAGTGCTTAAGAAGATGCCTGGATGAATGAAAAATGACAGAAAGAAAGAACGGGAGAAAGGACCTGAGGCACCATTATGTTAGGTAGGACTGAAGATTACAGTGTAGATATTTTCCTTGGTTGGTAAAGCACTTTCCTAAGGCTGGGGAAGGCAGACTAGAGAGATTCAGAGGAAAGTACAAACAGGAAGTCACAGTCCTGACTCATTACCCTGTGTCCATGAGTTGCTTTCCAGCATCCCAGGCCTGATTGGATGAGAAAAACAGCTCAGAAATCCCTTCACCAAAGGGGTTTCAGGGTGAGACATTTTATTTTTATTTTTATTTTCCAGAACATTGCATTAGTTGGCTTTTAATTTAATTTTATTTAAAATTTTTATTTATTAATTGATCAATTTTAGAGAGAGAAACATCTCCACTAATTTACCCACTCTTTCTTCCTTCCTCTCTCTCACTCTCTTTTGATATATATATATATATATATATATATATATATATATATATATATATATATATATATTTAAATATTTTATTGTATAGCTCTACCACAATTTATTTTTAATGTATTTATATTGATTTTAGAGAGTGATTGAGAGAAAGAGAGAGGTAGAAACATCAATGATGAGATAGAATAATTGACCAGCTGCTTCCTACACGCCCCCCACTGGGGATCAAGCCCACAACCCAGGCATGTGCCCTTGACCAGGAATCGAACCGTGCCCTCCTGGTTCATAGGTCGACACTCAACCAGTGAGCCACGCCAGCAGGGTTCAAAAACATGTCCTCAGGTGAGGATTAAACAATATTTTTTAAAATGATTTGAGAGAGAGAGAGAGGAAAGGAGACAGAGGGAAACATTGATGTGAGAGTGAAACATCCATCAGTTGCCTCTTGTATATACCACAACCAGGGAATGAACTGGAAACCTGGGTATGTGCAGGGTTGATCTCCATGCTACTCACTGTGGGGTCAGATTAGGGTTAGCATTAGCCCTAAGGAAGTCCCCTCACACCCCTTGAAAGAGTTTTAGGAGTAACTCCAAATTCACTTTCTGTGTTTGATCCACTGGGTCTTATGCTTCTTTGTTCCCCATAGCACCTGGCATTTAGTTGGTACGCTATAAAAATATTCCTTTATTTTTTAGAAAGCAGAGGGGAAATTAGTGTGCTTTTTCTGTGCAAACTTTGTGCTTGCTCCTGTGCAGATTCTCTAAAGATCATATAATGTTTTTTTAAAAAAATTAAGATATTAAGGGAATGCCTCTGCTCCAGGTATTGGGAGCCCTAGACTTTGGCCACTAATCTGTTGTGTGACCTTGGGCAAGCTATTAACTATTCTGTGGATTCAGTTTCTTCATCTGTAAAATGAGGGAGTAGGGAAAATGTTGAATGTTGAATGAACTCTAAAGATTTTCCCAGCTCTCTTGCATGCTTTAATCCTAATTTTACAATTTGCAGAATTTATTAATTCCAGAGGTGACTGTAGGCCAGACATGGGGAAATATTGTCTTCCCTAAGTGTCAGCATGAGAATCATCTTAGTTAACTTTGAATCCTTCAGTTGGCCATCAAGATAGACCTGTAAGATAGATACCTGGAGGACAACCAATGCCTTCTTCAGAGTCCTCTAGGATTCTGTCTACATAAGACCTCTGTGCTGAACTGTCCAAATCCTTCATTGGGGACAGAGGGGTTTCCTGGAAGGAGAGAAGAGCCAGAGACAGGCACTCTACTATAGAGTCTACAGATCATTTGCAACCAAACTGTGCATCTATTTCCTTAACCCCAGCTCTACTATCTATTAGTTGTTTTGTTAATTTACTAGAGTCTCGGTGCACGAATTCATGCACGGGTCGGGGGAGAGGGTCCGGCTGGCCCACCCCAATCAGGGCTGATAGGGCCAGCCCGGCTCAGGGGAGCAGATGCAGGAGATTGGCCGGCCAGGCTGTCCCCTGGTTAAACTCCGGCCAAACTCCTGGTCGAGGGGACAATTTGAATATTATCCTTTTATTATATAGGATTTTAGTTTATTAAAAAATTATTTTTTATTGATTTATGGAGAGAGAAGAAGAGAAAGGGAGAGAGAAACATCAATGATGAGAGAGAATCATCAATTGGCTGCTCTTGCACAACTCCTACTTGGGATCGAGTCCACAACTGGGCATGTGCCCTACCAGGAACTGAACTGATGACCTCTTAGTTCATGGGTTGACACTCAACCACTGAGCCACACCAGCAAGGCTCTCATTAGTTTGTTTTCTAAAAATATATTTTTATTAATTTCAGAGAGGAAGGGAGAGAGAGATAGAAACATCAATGATGAGAGAGAATCATTGATTGGCTGACTCCTGCACACCCCCTACTCGGGATCAAGTCCACAACTGGGCATGTGCCCTTGACTAGAATTGAATCCAGGACCCTTCAGTCTGAAGGTCGACACTCTATTCACTGAGCCAAACCAGCTAGGGCTCATTGGTTTTTAAATGATGACCCAACTCTTGGTTTCTCTCTTTCTGAAATGGAAATCTGGAATAAAGATTAGAGCAGAAGATGATAGTAGAGATATAGAGTGCGCCTATGACAAGACAGACAGAATAGTGTTTCTGAACTAGTGGTGTTCTGATAAATGTTTAACAATTAGCTTTGGTGTGACAGAAGCCATAATTGGTAGTATTTACTGATTTTCATGGTGTATTCTCACGATGGCTGATTCAAACTACCAATGTGGACTTAGGAAGAGAGGAACAGTAGCACATCATTATATAATATTTTTATCATATCATAGAAATAATAGATGTAAGTAACCTTGAGTATAGATAAAGTAAAATGTAAAATAATTAGAAAGTGATGAATTTTCTTTTTTTAATTCTTTATTGTTTAAAGTATCACTAGTACATATAAATTTCCCCACATTGTTCCCACCCCCCAGCACATGCCCTTACCCCCCTACTGACTGTGTCCATGGGTTATGCTTATATGCATGCATACAATACCTTTCATTGATCTCTCACCACCACCCCCCGAAAGTGATGAATTTTCATTACTTGTTATCTTTGTTTTTAATATAACTTACTTAATTGTAAGTTTATCCAATTAAATTTTTTCTCTTCTTTTTAAAAAAATATATTTTATTGATTTTTTACAGAGAGGAAGGGAGAGGGAGAGAGAGTTAGAAACATGGATGAGAAACATCAATCAGCTGCCTCCTACACACCCCCTACTGGTGATGTGCCCGCAATCAAGGCACATGCCCTTGACCCGGAATTGAACCTGGGACCATTGAATCCGAAGGCCGACGTTCCATCCACTGAGCCAAACCAGTCAGGACAAATTTTTTCTCTTCTTTTTAAAATTGTTGACAGTATTACAGATGTCCCCCATTTCCCACCCTTTGCCCCCCTCCACTCAGCCCACACCCCTACAATTTAATTTTGTTTTTGTTAATCCTCAACCAAGGATATTTTTCCATTGATTTTTAGAGAGAGTGGAAGGGAAGGGGAGAGACAGAGAGAAAAACATCGATAGGAGAGAGATGCATCAATTGGTTGCTTCCTGCACGCGCCCCGACCGGAATCGAACCTGAGACCCTTCAATCCGCAGGCTGACATTCTAACCACTCAGCCAAACTGGCTAGGGCCAATTTAGTTTTTAATAATGGCTGTGTTTAAGAACCAGTTTGCAAAATTCCTGAAAATTTAGCAATCAGTTCTCAGAAGCCACCTCCTAGAACACCATTGGAGACCATTCATAGAACCATAGAGTGTCTCAGCTAAAGGGTTCCATTTTACAAGGAGGTAACTGAAGTCCAGGAGTTACTCAGGGTTACACAGTGAGTTTGGCCCAAGAGAGCCTGGATCCTACCATTCTGCTTTTCCCAGGACTGAAGGGTTTGCTGTGGTGAGGACTCTAAGGTGCTTAAACAAGGACAGTGTTGGGCAAACTAAGATGGTTGGTCACCTATGATGATGATGGTGTGCATCCGAGGCCAATACTTCTTTCCAAATGTGCACTTTCATTGAACTCCCCAAATCCCTGTTCCCCCACTTTTCTTTTTCAATCTCCTTCCAGGGCTTTGAGTCGGCAGAACAATTTGGGAGTCTGTGAGGGGGGAAGAGTATGGAGTGAGATGGTGGAGAGTGGCTGGAAAATGCCAGAAAAGAGATAGGATTTCTGACTTTTTACACGACTCTGCTAATTAGATAAGGAGGGTGGGAAGCGGGAGAATGAGCCTCCTTGCATATTCTACAGAGTTGTGACACTGAACAGAGCTCAGGAGTTTTCAGTCTCTGGTCTCACCCCTCCTCCCTGGAACCTTGTCTCTTCCTACCCCCTGGGGATACTTGACTCCCAGTCCAAATGCCTTAGCTGCCTGGGCTCCTGACCCTCTCTTTGGCCCTCAGTTGAGCCTTAATGACTTGCAAAGTTCCTCAGGGGTATGCCCAGAGAAGGAAGAGGAGAAACATTGTGTCCCTTTCAGATCCAGGGTTCCTGTTGTGGGGAGAAGCACTCCTGTGTGGAAAATGGGAACAGTTGGTGTCTGTTGAACACATGGGCCTGGAGGGCTGGGGTACATTAGAGGGGATGTCTGCAAGCCATGACTAGATTTGTTTCATGTTCAAAGGTGTGTTTCCTTTATCAGTCTGAAAGCTCCCTGGGGCTAGGCCTTGTCAATCCCAATTACTGGAGACTCTATCCAAGGACAGTAGCATTTTCTCCCACCAGACTGAGGTGCCAGATGGCAGAAGCTCCAACTTCACCATTAGCCTAGGAAAGTTTGGAGTTGGACGGGCTTCTCCAAAGAGAGATTTAAGTTGGCGAAAACCCCTTAATTATATCTTTTATTCTTTCACCATTCTGAACTCCCATCTCTGGACACTAGATAGTGCACAGAAATTCCCAATTAATGATCCTTGATTGATCGTTGGGAAAGAAAGTATAGTAATAATTGTAGGATTTTTTTAGTTTTCAGATACATATGCATCTATTTATTCATTCTAAAAATGTTTACCTATTGAGTTCAGGACAGTACCCAACACTTACGGGTCTAAAATGAATTATCCTTAATTTATGTTTTTATCCTGAAGGAGTTCTCAGTCTGGTATGAGAGAGAAAATTATAAATAATTTATAATAATACTCCAGTGAGATACAGTACTCTGGAAAGGTTAGGGGGAGGGGGGTGAGAGTAATGAGACAATTCTTTGGAAGAAGACATCTAATAGAGACCTGCCATCTGGTGGCAGCGAGTGGTACAAGAGGCTCTTTGTTGATGGGACGTGGGATTCAGTACTGTAGTTTCAGCCTTTGTTGAACCCCTGCCTAATGGGTAGCCAGCTCAGAGTTGGCATTGTGGTGGGTATACAGTAATGCTTCTAAGATGATCTTGTCCTTGAAAAACTTGTGGATATAAGATATAATTGAGAAACTTATCAACCAAGCAACAAATACTTTTTTTTTTTAATGTATTTTATTGATTTTTTACAGAGAGGAAGGGAGAAGGATAGAGAGCTAGAAACATAGATGAGAGAGAAACATCGACCAGCTGCCTCCTGCACACCCCCTACTGGGGATGTGCCCGCAACCAATGTACATGCCCTTGACCGGAATCGAACCTGGGACCTTTCAGTCCGCAGACCGACGCTCTATCCACTGAGCCAAACCAGTTTTGGCCAAGCAACAAATACTTGATGTGCACACATGAATAAATAGGCTTTAAAAAAAAAATTCATGCTTGTTACCAAAAAAATTAAATACGGTACATGGAAACACATAATGTAAAAAGTGAGAGTCTTTCCCTTGTAAGTAACCATTATGAACAGTTTAGTGTGGATTTTTTTTCTTGGCATATGTAATTTTATTGTATTGTATTTATTAATATTATTATTATTTTTGTTGTTTATCCTCATCTGAGGATATTTTTCCATTGATTTTTAGGGAGAGTAGATGAGAGAGGGAAAGACACAGAGAAATATCAATGTGAGAGAAATACATCGATTGGTTGCCTCTTGTATGTGCCCCAAACAGGGCCCGGGGCCAGGGAAGAACCTGAAACCAAGGTACGTGCCCTTGACTGGAATTGAACCGAGACCCTTTGGTCTGCAAGCCGATGCTCAATCCACTTAGTCAAACAGGCTAGGGCTGCATATGTAATTTTAAAAATAAAATTGTGGCCGAAACCGGTTTGGCTCAGTGGATAGAGTGTTGGCCTGCAGACTGAAAGGTCCCAGGTTTGATTCCGGTCCAGGGCATGTAACTTGGTTGCGGCACATCCCCAGTGGGGAGTGTGCAGGAGGCAGCTCATCGATGTTTCTCTCTCATCGATGTTTCTAACTCTCTATCCCTCTCCCTTCCTCTCTGTAAAAAAATCAATAAAATATATTTTAAAAAAATAAAAAACTAAAAATAAAATTGTGCTGTTATTCCTCATTTTGGTTTTAAAACTTTTATATTATGAACATATTTCGGTGACACTACATATCAATATATCTTGTTTTCTCTTAATTTTTATATTAAATCAAAATTAAGCATTCTCATAAGAGTTAATAATTCTATAAGGTTTGATAAAAGTTTCAGGCCCTGGCTGGGCAGCTCAGTTGGTTAGAGTGCCGTTCCAATACACCAAGATTGTGGGTTCGATCCTCTGTCAGGGTACATAAAAGAATCAGCCAATGAATGTATGGATGGGTGGAACAGCAAACCAGTCTCTCTCCTTTCCCCTCTCTCGCTCTCAAATCCATAAATTGAAAGAAAAGTGGCAGCCCTCTTCAACTTTACACTAATTTTCCTCTTTAAGAAACAACAACCTTTAATTCTTTTATCTGATGCTGTTAGTATTACTTCCGTATTTCTAAAAAACCGATTTGAATTATATTTATTGATTTTTCAATTTTAAGTAGTTAGGTATCTATTGATACCCCTCCCCCGCATGGAGGATGAGTAATTGCCTCTCTTTTTTCTCCCCACCCACTAAACAAAAATGTGTCTTTCTCACCCTCCCATCTCCCAATATAGTTAAATAGTAATTCGTGTACAGGTGGAGTCCTGTGGCAGGGAGGGGGGGGGCGGGGGGGGGGGAGGTGGGCGGGACGTGATTGGCCCTCTGGGTGCGGTGGTATGCACCTGCCAGCCCAGGATCCGGATTCTTCCCGCTGACGTTTGCGCCTGTTGTCAGGAGCCACCTGGCGGCCACTTTTATATCCTTTCTTCCTTGCGGAGCATCTAGGGAAGGGAAGCAGCCGCAGTGCCCGAGGCCAACTTCCAGGAGGCCAGTGATGCTATCAGGCCTGTTCTCTAGAGATTGGACCTGCAGAACTACTGAGGGAGTGAGTGGCTTCCGCTGGGCTGGTGGGCTGCTGAAGCAGCACTCTCGCTGTAGGAGCACACTGATCACCAGGGGGCAGCTCCTGTGTTGAGCATCTGACCCCTGGTGGTCAGTGCATGTCAGGTGCACAAAATTCGTGCATAGGTAGGGTCCCTAGGCCTGGCAGGCGATCAGGGCCCATTGGGGTCTTCCGGCTGCTGTCCAGGGCCTTCCTTCTGGCTGCCAGCTGGGGTCTTCCTTCATTCCATGCTGCCCCCTGGTGGGCAATGCACGTCATAGCGAGTGATTGAACTCCTGGTCTCCCAGTCAAACTCCTGAGGGGACAATTTGCATATTAGCCTTTTATATAGATAGATAGCTATATATAGATAGTAATTTTACTAAGGGCAATATTCAGTATTTACATTATGATCATGTAAATACTATTTAGATGAGAGTAATATAAACCAGTTTTACTTTTCTTTCCTTACAAGTCTTGTTTTTCCTAAAACAAAAAATTATCTTTTCTTTTGTTTGCTTAATTTCTATGTAGTTATCATCACTTCAACCCCAAACTCTGCTACTTATCTAAAATACCTCTCAAGCCAAAACTGGTTTGGCTCAGTGGATAGAGCGTCGGCCTGCGGACTGAAAGGTCCCAGGTTCGATTCCGGTCAAGGGCATGTACCTTGGTTGTGGGCACATCCCCAGTGGCGGGTGTGCAGGAGGCAGCTGATCGATGTTTCTGGCTCTCTGTCCCTCTCCCTTCCTCTCTGTAAAAAATCAATAAAATATATTTTAAAATAAAATAAAATAAAATACCTCTCAAGATGTTTAGCTCTCAGACCTGCTTCAGTCTGGCCCAGTTACTGCTCTACATACTGCACAGCTTTCTTTTCCTAATGTTCTCTTCTCTTGCTTGCTTTAACTGGACCCTAGCTCAGTATGAAGGGCATTGTTCCTTGCAACCCTCTCAAGGAGTGACTGTTCTACACTTCTCACACTTTCGTGCCCTCACAACATCCCTGCTACTCAGTGTCACTTCCAGACTATTCTTCCTCTCTCCTCCATAAATGCAACCTTTTTAACATGTGTTGTTCAACTTTACTACTCATTGCTCCTCTTTGTTGTAGTTATTCTCTGTACTCCTCCACCTCTAATCTGTTGAAGATTTTAGGTCCTGGCTCACTGGCAGTCTGTATTAGCTATCTACTTCAGTGTAACAAATTACCCCTAAAACAAGTGGCTTAAGACAACAAACATTTATCATCTTGTAGTATCTGTGGGTAAGAATCTGGGTGCAGCTTAGCCGGATGCTTCTGGTGCAAGGTCTCGTCATAGCATGGCAGCTGGCTCCCACAGGGTGAGTGACTGAATGAGAGCAGGAGAGTGTGCACTTAAGACAAAAGCCACTGTCTTTTTGCAACCTAATCCCAGAAGTAACATCCATCTTTTTCCCCCCTGTATTTTGTTAGAAGTGTGTGCATAAGATCAACTCACACTCAACAGGAAGGATTACACAAGAGTATGAATAAATAGCAGGAGGCAGAGATCATTGGTGACCAACTTAGAGGCTGCCTACTACAGTCTGCTCTCTGGCTCCCTAATGACTCACATCCCTTCAACATGCAGAATATACTTTCCTCCCAACAGGTCTGTGAAGCATATCTTCAATCTTATAAAAGGCCCTTTTGTGTTGCATGGCTGGTGTGGCTCAGTGGTTGAGCATCGACCTAGGAACCAGGAAGTCAGGGTTCCATTCCGGTCATGGGCACATGCCAGGGTTGAGGGCTAGATCTCCATTGTAGGGTGTGTAGGAGGCAGCTGATGAATGATTCTCTCCCATCATTGAGGGTTCTATCTCTCTCCCCCTCTCCCTTTCTGAAATCAATAAAAAAAAAAATTTAAAAAAGAATGGTCCTTGCTCTTAGAATAAATTTTATATCTGGAAAATATAACAATACATGGAACATTTTTAAAATTGGCAAAACTGAAATAGGTAGAGGGTCTGATAAGTATTGAATATGAATCTGATCCTAAGTTCTGTGGGATTGATGGCAGGGAGTGATTTCAGTGGCCTCGGCCTCAGGGAGGAGGAGATATTCGGCTGGGTTTGAAGGACAAACAGGAACAGAGTGGAGAGGAGGACACAGGTCACTTTAGGTATAAACTCAAGTATAACCTTGTATATGGGAGATAAAAAGTAGCCCTTTTGATATTTCTCAAAATACTTAGGAGTTAGGTTCAAACTGAAGCAGGTTTTTAAAGACAAAAGTCAACCATGCAGAGAGTAGGGGGAGAAGGCTCCCTAGCAGAGAAATCCCAAGGGCAAACGCTCTGAGATCTTGATGAAGTCCAGGGTCCAGGAGGCAGAGAGCTGAGAAAGCTGAGGGGAGCAACAGCAGCCAGATCACATGGGCCCTATATTCTGGGTGATTGCAGGGCTTTAAGTGTTAGTGTGGGGAGCCAGGGGAATCTGACTCACTTTTGTTGTTGTTGTTGTTAATCCTCACCTGAGGATATTTTCCATTGCTTTTCAGAGAGAGTGGAAGGGAGGGAGGGAGGAAGGGGGGGGGAGGGGGAGAGAGAGAGAGAGAGAGAGAGAGAGAGAGAGAGAGAGAGAGAGAGAGAGAGAGAGAATGTGGAGCGGGGGAGAGATTGATCTCAAGAACTGACAGCCTGGGTACTTAATTTACCTTTCTCTCTTATTCCCAATCTGCACCTCAATCTCAGCATTTTCTACTCTGTATGATTGGGGAGAAAGATGATGCTATCACCTGGGAAGTCAGAGCTTCCTCTGGTGATAAAGGTGATGGCAACAGAGCCCAATGGGAATGTCTATTGGTAGTTGGAAATTTGGCTCAGAAGCTGGGAAGAGAGGACAAACTCTGAAGATATAGATTTTGGAATCTACTGTGGAGAGGAAATAGTGGAAGCTGTGAGATTGCATGAGGCACTGGAGAGAGGGAATTGAGAGAAAAGAGCAGAGGGCCAAAGACATGTTCTCAGTGAAGCGACATCAGCAAAAGAGGCAGGGGGATAATGAAGAGTAAGACTGCAGCGCCAGGGCAATGCAGAACCCCAGGACAATGTAAACTGAGGGGAGGGGGAGTGCCAGCTGAGTGATGGATATAGTAGCTTAATGGCAAAAGAAGTCATGTTGTCTGGTATACGCAGGAAGGCTCATGGCAGAAATGACTTGATGGATGGGCAGAGGCAGGTGGAGATGAAGGAAGTTTTCAGAGGAAAAAGCACAGGAACCAAGGTGCAACAGACAACTGAGTATATATACAAAGTCAGGGAGTTGTTAAAGTTTGTGAGTAGAGGGTTCTAGTCAGGAAGTCTTAGGTGATAAATGTGTGTAGGAAGAGTTGAATCAGTTAGTTGGTCAACACATATATATATATTTTTTAAGCTCCCATGTATACCAGGTACCAGGTTAAGTGCTGGGACTATATCTGTGAACCAACAGACCAGACCCTGTCCTCTAGAGCATATTCTTTAGCAAATCAGACAGATCTGCACAGTAAGCAGAAGGGTTTACACGTTATCCTATGCGATACTGCTCTCATGTGGCCCTCTAACAGAACTGGATGGAGAGATGTCCCCAGCCTGTGGAAGACATAGAAGGGAATGTGTGCAGATGAAATGCAGACTGTTGAAGAGCTGGGTCTCCAACAATGCATCAACATGTGAACCTGAGCTGTGTACACACAGGTTAGGAAGAGTGCATTGGAAAGTCAGGCAAGTGGGCTGAGTTTCTATGGAAGCCATTCATTTGGAGAGACTGTCCATTGATTTATTAGCCTTTGCAAGGGGGATTTGCATTTCATAAGAAACTCTGATGATGGAATTATTGGCTTGAATCAGTAGGAAGAAGCATTTGGTGTAGAGTAGATAGTCAGAGCCATCCCTGCCTCTAAAATGACACCTTTCCAGGAGTTATCTGCCTGCTCCGAGTCCAGCTCTTACCTTCCATGTGATCTGAGGGATACTGTTTCACTCTCTGGATATCATTTTGACCATTCAGAAGCACAAGTTCGAATTCTTGGTTTTCTAGAGATGAAATCACTCCCTCTTAATTCCTAAATGACTATAACCCTGCTTGTCCCACAAACTCAGCTTTTCCAGAGAAAATATGGGAGAGATAATGAAGAGAAATGGGCAATAGGAAGGAGAATACAGTTTTTAAAATTCTGTGTGTGCCCTGGCCAGTGTGGCTCAGTTGGTGGGAGCATTGTCCCATGCAACGAAAGGTGGTGGGTTTGATTCCCAGGCAAGGTGCTGGTACAGAAGGCAACTGTTTGATGTTTCTCTCTCTCTCCCTCTCCCTTCCTCTCTCTGTCTGAAATCAATAAGACTGTATCCCAACAGGAGGCCTGGGCTCTAGCTCTGCCTCTGTCATTATCTCCCTTCCCTTATGAGCCTGAGTTTCCCCCTCAATTATAAAGTAAGGAACCTAGACAAGATGGTATCGAGGAGCTCTTCCAGCCCTGATAGAACAAATTTGCCCAGGCTGCCTCTTGGAGCTTGGCTTGAGCTTGGGCAGAACCACCAGAGGGTGCAGCCAAAGGTTCAGGAACCAAAAGTTCTTAGATCATCCTTTCTTACAGATTTTTCTGTGGGTGACATTAGTTAATATCAGCAAATAGTATATTATAATTATTGGTTGTCATCTACAAAATAATGTGAGGATTATTGTTCCTAATTGTCATATTGTTTCAAGGAATATGTAAACCAAAAATAAGAAACTTAATTAAAAATAAATGTCTCAAAACTCCCAGCTGGCACTATATTCATTTATTTTTAAAATTATTTATTGATTGGTTTTAGAGAGGAAGGGGGAGACAGATAGACAGAGGCAGAGAGAAAGAAACATCACTTGGTTGTTCCACATTCATTGGTTGATTCTTATATATGCCCTGCCTGGGGATCAAACCCACAACTTTGGCATATCTGGACGATGCTCTAACCAACTGAGCTACCCGTCCAGGGCCTGGTACTATATTCATTTAAATTATAGCATATACAGCTCTGGCTGGGTGGCTAAACTGGTTGGAGTGTTGTCCCATACACCAAAAGGTTGTGGGCTCAATTCCCAGTCAGGGCACATACCTAGGTTGTGAGTTTGATCCCCAGTTGGGGCACATAAGGGAGGCAACTGGTCGATGTTTCTCTCACATCGATGTTTTTCTCTCCCTTCCTCTCTCTCTAAAAGCAATAAAAACATGTCCTTGGGTGAAGATTTTTTAAAAAAAGATTTTAAAATTTTATAAGAGAACTAGGGGCCCAGCACATGAATTTGTGCACCTTGAAAGGAACTGTGGGCTGCGAGGCTGCGGTGGGCACAGGGGCAGGTCTCAGCCCATCCTCTGCGCCCCCACCTGGCCCCTCCCACCGAGGCCCCCAGTCCCCTGTCTGCTGGAAGCCCCACTCCCGCTGCTGCTGCTGCTCCCATGCGCTGACAGCCCTGGCCTCCCTAGCACCCGCTGATGGCACGGAGCGATTGGGGCCAGTGCCAGCAGCGGGTGAGTGGGGCCGTCGCCGGCAGCAGGTGCGAGAGGCGGCTGCCAGCCCTGATTGCCCCTCAGGAGCAGAGGGAGTTGGAGAAGCCCTCAGGGGCAATTGGAGCCAGCAGCTGCCACTCGCACCCATTGACGGCGCTGAGCGATCAGGATTGGCGTTGGGCGCTGGGTGCTGGCAGTGGGTGCGAGTGGCGGCTCCAGCACCAGCAGCAGGTGCAAGCAGTGGGAAGGACTGCAGCACGTGGAAGCAAAGAATTTTCAGTAACCACCAGAGGCTCACCCCGATGACAATGACTGGCACCCTGCCTTGGTCTGGCGCCCCTGCTCACCTGCTCTACCATCCCACTGTGGCCGATGCACACCATGTTTCGCGCTCTTCCACCTGCTGCCAATGCCCGCCATGGTCTGTGCACACCCCCTGGTGGCCAGCGCACGTCGTAACAATCAGTTGTTTGGTTGTTTAGCCATTCGGTCTATTTGCATATTAGGGTTTTATATATATAGACTAGAGGCCCGGTGCACAAAATCGTGCACAGGGGGTTCCCTCTGCCTGGCCTGCACCCTCTCGCAATCCAGGAACCCTCGGGCAGGCAGGCAGGCAGAGTGGTTAGGGGCAATCAGGCAGGCAGGCTCCCTCCTCCCAACAGTGGATTCTGTGAGGAATGGGGCTCCCTCCTCCCTCTTGTCACAGTCCAGTTTGAAGGCCGGCCACACCCCCGAAAGCACAAGAGCCAGAGTTCTGCAGCACCCTCGCGGCCCGGGGCCCACAGACCCTTCTTGCCTCCGTGCCTCGGCGGCCCGGGGTTAAAGACCCTTCTCGACACTGCAGCACCTCGGAGGCCCAGGGCTCACAGACTATTCTCACTGCCGCCACGCCCCAGCAGCCCAGAGCTTACAGATCTCTCCCGCTGCCATGCACAGAGGCCCAGAGCCCACAGGCCTGTGTGCCTCGGTGGCTGGGGGCCCACACATCTCTCCCACCACCATGCCCCAGAGGCCCAGAGCCCACAGACCCTTCCCGCCTGTGTGCTGGGTGGCCAGGGGCCCACTGTTCGGTCGTCCGTCCTGGTCGTGACAACCCTAGGCTATTATTAGTATAGATAGTTTCTGTCTCTCACTTTGTATTAATATCGAATAGAAAATGTTTCTCTCTCTTGTAAATTTTTTAAGTACATATTGTTTTGATATTGGCCTATTACACCAACTTTATAAGGTCATCATCTTTTGGCAAAAAATTAAAAACCAATTAATTTTGAAAGTAGTTCCATTGGACTTTTCCAGAGTTAGCCGTGGCATAATATAAGGGCCTAGACCCTGAAGTCAGACTGCCTGCCTGGGTTCACATCTCGGCTCTGTAACTAATTAGTATAACTTCATGTTTCTGTACCTCTGTCTTCATTTGTAAAATGGGGATAATGTTAATGGTACCTACCTCATAGAGATGTTATGAAGACTAAATGAGTTGGTACGTGAAAAGTGCTCAGACCCCTGCTTGGCCCAAGGTAAGCACTGTATAAGTGTTCTAGTTCAATGTCAGGTCCTTCAGCCCAGGATTTTAATTTGTTTTGTTCACTTATATGTTCCCAGTGGCTGGCACTGTGCATAGCATAGCTCATAGCAAGCATTTACTAAATATTTATGGAATGGAAATCTATGTCTTGGGAATAGGTATTCAAAGAGATATGTGGTTATTCATGACGTTTTTAAAACCCATGGGATTTATTTATTTTAACCCTTTAATTTGTACAAAGGAAAAATTGAGGCCCAGAAAGAAGGAATCTTCCCAATGTGACACGAGTTTTGCTGGCAATAGAATTAAATACAAAATCTTTGTCAGAAATGAAAACTATTAGACAGTATCTCTTCCTTCCTTCCTTCCTTACTCCCTCCCCCCTTCCCTCCCTCCCTCCCTCTTTCTCTCTCTCTCTCTCTCTCTCTCTCTCTCTCTCTCTCTCTCTCTCTCTCTCTCTCTCTCTTTCTTTCCAGTTGTTTCTGTCCCAATATTTATCAGAACCTCTTGTGCAGAAACGTTCAGCTTTCATTTGAGTGGGTGCCATGGTATCTGAAGCCACAAGCCACAATGTCCACTGATTGCAGCATTCTCCCACGGGAACAAAATGGCTTGTCCTGAGAGAATATAGATAACCGTGTTCATTCTGTGTCCTTGGCTCCTGTTTTTCTACTCAATCAGATGTCTGCTCTTTCCTTCCTCAGAAAGCCTGGGACTCAGTGTGTGTAGCCAGACTCCCACAGCCGCTCCAGAAATGAACACTGCACTGGTTTTGCACTAAGACAGACCTGTTTTCAAATCCCATTTCAACCACTTACTACCTGTTTGACTTTTCTGTACAGGTCTTTCTCTTTCATAGTGTGAGTTTGTGCACCTCTAAAATGGGCATAATGCCACCATACTCACAGTGGAGGTAAACGGTAGCAATAATATGGGACCACTGATTCCATTGTTCAACGTGATGAATGCAAACAAGACTCACAGCAAGGCACCTTGTAGCTGCAAGTTGGGTTCTCAAGGACGCAAACTCTGAGATGGAGAGTTGCAGGCAGGACACTCACTAGCATGCTCTTGGGATCAACATATGTGGAAGGAAGGGGAAGGAAACAGGACTGGTCAGAGGAAGAAGTTGGACTCTGATGCAGACCCAGTGAAGACCTCAGGTGATCACCCACGGGGAGCTATAGAGCTGGGTGGGCCTTCAGAATTTTTGCCAATTGAGGTGAGGGAGCTGGGTCTTCAGACCCCCGCATTGTCAGTTGTATACAGGCTGGTCCTTCTTCAGCTAAGGTGTTCCCCACAGATGGCTGACAGCTGAAGGTTATAGCAGCATTCCCAGAAGCTGACGGAGTAAGTCCTGTATTTCTGAAGGGGGATCTAGGTACTGCACAGCAACCACCACTCCCCGACTCCAGAACCGGGCATGAAGAAGAGATCCTGAAAGCTTCCAGAGAGGAAAACAGGGCATTCACAAAGGGAAAGGAATAAGAATAACATCAAATTTCTCAAACAGTGCCATTAGAAGAGAGAAGATAATGGAGACAACATTCCATGGAAATTGGTCTGAGCCAAATTATGATCAAATTTGAAGATACAATAAAGATATACAGTTTTTACTTTTTTCTTTCCATGTACTGTTTTCTCAAGAAGCAACTGGATGAGGGATCCAGGAAGTAGAAGGCCTGCCAGGAAGATGTGAAGGTTAGTCTGAGTACAGCCTCTGAGCAATGGGTGTGCCTAGAGCAGGAAGCTGGGCCCTGGAGGGAAGCTGTTTATTATTTAAGCCATATATTGTTTATGGCTCTGGCAACAGTTGGTAAAATTATAAATGAAGAAATGATGATTATAAAAGTCAGGAGAGACCTAGCGGCTAGCCGGTTTCGCTCAGTGGATAGAGCATCGGCCTGCAAACTGAAAGGTCCCAGGTTCGATTCCGGTCAAGGGCACATGCCCGGGTTGTGGGCTCGATCTCCAGTGGGGGTCTTGCAGGAGGCAGCCGATCCATGATTCTCTCTCATCATGGATGTTTCTATCTCTCTCTCCCTCTTCCTTCCTCTCTGAAATGAATAAAAATATATTTTTTTAAAAAAAGGTCAGGATAGCCCTGGCTAGTGTGGCTCAGTTGGTTTGAGTGTCATCCTGTGCACTGAAAGGTTGCCGGTTAGATTCCTAGTCAGGCCATATGCCCGGGTTGTGGGCTCGATCCCAGGTAGGGGGTGTGCAGAGGCAGCAGATTGATGCTTCTCTCTCACATGGATATTTCTCTCTGTCTCTCCCCCTCTCCCTCTTAAAAAAAAAAGTCAGGATAGAAGTCACCTCTAAAAAGGAAGGTAGGGGCTGGGATTGGGGGAAGTAGCTTCTGTAGTGCTGGCAATGTTTTGTTTCTGGATCTGAGTGATGGTACATGGGCGTTTGCTGTATAACTATTGTAAAGATACATACACACATATACATATATGCTTTATGCCATTTTCTATGTATATGTTATATTTTAGAATTATTTAAAAATATTGTATTAAAATAAAATAATTCATTAACATAAAACCCTGAACACAGGGCCTGGCTTGGACTCCGGCCTTGCCTTTAACCAGTGTATTGCTTGGTCAAATAATGTGCCTTCTTGGGCATCAGTTTTTCATCTGTGAAACCAGAGTGCTGGGACTAAATCATCCCTGAGATCCCTTCCAGCTCTGATGGTCTGTGATGCTAATATCCTACAAAGGTGGTGAGAAAGATAGTGTGGCTAACAGGGAGAGCATGTGGGTGCTGAATTGGGCAGACCTAGGTGTAGATCCCAGCAGCACGACTTACTAGCTATGTGAACTTTGTAAATTATTTAACTGTCCTCAGCCTTAATTCCTAGATCTATAAAATTGTAGTAGTACCTACAAAGCAGATTTGCTGTAAAGAGGAAATGAAACCGTGTGTGTCCATGGTTCCCAAACTGTGTTGAGATGCCCTAAGGCTCTGCAGTGAACTCATACAGGTACCACCATGGGATATTTCAAATTTTTGAGGGAAACACAGTGACATCTGTTAGGTACCAGAGGTAGGTCATAGTTTCAACATGTGATGGTGCTGCATTCCTTGATGCCATATGTCCTATCTTCACGAAGCTGGGTTTTCAGTGTGATAAAAAGCAAGTACCATGTGAAAATCCACCTGAACACAAAATGAAGATGGTGGTGTCCGATCTGATTAAAAAGTTGAGCAGTGTGCATTAGGTACACACATCCCATTATTAAGTAATGCTGGTTATTTCAGAATAAAATTAATATTTTATTTTAATGTACATGTATCATTTTTTCCTGAACAGCTACTTAGTTATTAGCATATACAGTAAATAATTTTTAAGTTGTTTGGATCTAATTATTTAATAAATGAAGCTGCTAGGTATTTCTTTTGGCTTAAGAGAAGGGTGGAAAATTTACTGAGACATTGTGGGCTCTGTGAACAAAAAAAGTTTGGGAACCTTTGCTATATGGAAAGTACCTGCACACAGGAGGTGCTCAACAGGTGACAAAAATTATTAAGGAACCTTGCACAAGGGACCTCTGAGCTATTTCTTTCTCTCTTTTTAAAAAAATATTTTTTTAATTGATTTCAGAGAGGAAGGGAGAGGGAGAGAGAGATACTAGTAGAAACATCAATGATGAGAGAGAATCATTGATTGGCTGCCTCCTGCACACTCCACACTGGGAATCGAGCCTGAAACCTGGGCATGTGCCCTGACTGGGAATTGAACCATGACCTCCTAGTTCATAGGTCTATGTTCAACCACTGAGCCATGCCAGCCCGGCTGAGCTATTTCTTTATTTCTTTATTTCTTTTTTAATTTCTTTATTGATTAAGGTGTCACATATTTGTCCTCATCCCCCCATTCCCATCCCCCACCCCCCTGTTGTCCTTAACCATTGGTTAGGCTCGTATGCATGCACAAAAGTCCTTTGGTTGATCTCTCCCCCCTACCCCCACCCTCTCCTATCCTCCCTCTGAGGCCCGACAGTCGGATCGATGCCTCCTTGTTTCTGGGTCTGTTCTTGTTCATCAGTCTATGTTGTTCATCATTTCCCCTAGATGAGTGAGATCATGTGTTACTAGAAATATACTTATAAGAACCGAATGTGAGACGAGCAATAATAGTTATGCTGACAGGCAAATGAATCAGTCTGTAGTAAGTTTCTTTCTGGACCAACAGTTCTTTTGAGACCCAATTTCAATGTCCACCAGTTCCTTATGTGTACATGTCGGCACTGACTTTTCAGCTCTGGATGGTGGACAAATGGTGGTAATACAGGTCCGACTCCCTCTGGTTTGGTCTCGCCCGGATGCAGGGGCGCGGCTTCACCTGGACTCAGGGGCACATGACCTCACCCGGACCTGGGACCCAGCATCACCCGGGCCCCGGGGCATGTGGCCTCACCTGGACCCAGGGGCACGTGGCCTCTCCCGGACCCAGGGGCGCGGCCTCACCTGGACCCGAGACCCAGCCTCACCCGAATCCAGGGGCGCACGGCCTCACCCGGACCCGGGATCCAGCTTCACCCGGACCCAGGGGCGCGCGGCCTTGCCCGGACCCAGGACCCAGCCTCACTTGGATCCAGGGGCGCACGGCCTCACCCGGACCCGGGATTCAGCTACACCCGGACCCAGGAGCGCGTGGCCTCACCCGGACCCAGGGGCACGTGGCCTCTCCCGGACCCAGGGGCGCGGCCTCACCCGGACCCGGGACCTAGCCTCACCCGGACCTGGGATCCAGTTTCACCCGGACCCAGGGGCACGCGGCCTCGCTAAGCTATTTCTTATAGCATATTTCTGGAAGTGGTGGGAGCCAAGCTTGAATGAAGAGGAATCCCTGGGGGCAGACAAGTCTTTATAAAAATAGCACCAGGCCCAGAGAAGTGCTGAGTAAAGGTCAGCTGAATGAACAAAGGTGTCACATATAAAAGTTTTTACGAAGTACTTGCAACATGATCACAAAAGAGAATATTCATCTTTTTAGGGTCCCTTCCTCATAGCCTCCATATACAATTTATCTCAAGGATTTCCCCAAGCTAGAATCATTCTCTCCAGAGGATTTTGGTCTTTAGTCCTGTTTTAATGTGGTAAAATTGCTCTGTTGTAGAATTTCAGTTTGAAGATTAAAAAAGAAACAAAACCACAGAATTGTACTTTATTTTACTTTTTAATATATTTTTATTTTTTCAGAGAGGAAGGGAGAGGGATAGATAGATCAATGATGAGAGAGAATCATTGATTGATTGCCTCCTGCAACCCCTACTGGGGATCAAGCCAGCAACCCAGGCATGTGCTCTTGACTGGAATCGAACCTGGGACCCTTCGGTCCGCAGGCCAACACTCTATCCACTGAGCCAAACCAGCTTGAGCCAGTTTGAAGATTTCAACACAGATTCTGACATGCTTGAGAGTGGCGGGTTGCAGTCTGGGTTGGGTTTAAATAGGCCTGGCCACAAAGTGGAAGGAGTCTTGACTGTGAGCTACATTGTCAGGCAAGTGAACCAGCCATTGGGTTAGCCTACCTCAAGGAAAAACAGCTGTTTTTAAGCCCTTAGGAAAACAACATCAATCAACAACAATCCTCCCCACTACATTCTGTCAATTTTAAGTTTAAATCAATTTAGAATAAAAGAAGCTCAGCCAACATGGCTCAATGGTTAAGCATTGACCTATGAACCAGGAGGTCATGATTCAATTCTCAGTCAGGGCACATGCCCGGGTTGTGGGCTCAATCCCCAGTGTGGGGGCTTGCAGGAGGCAGCTGATCAATGATTCTCTCTCATCATTGATGTTTCTATCTCTCTCTTTCTCTCCTTTCCTCTCTGAAATAAATAAAAAATATATTTAAAAAAGAATAAAAGATATAATTATGTTGCCAAAATAGCCTCTGTCTAAAGTATGAAAATAGGACTCCCTTCTCAAATACTCAACTCTCAATATTTGAAATTAGAGTGGCTTCCATGCCTTGTTTGCAAATCAGTTCTTAGATGAAAGCTAATAACCTCTACTTGATGGAAGCAAGGTAATCTTAGATGTGCCTTCCTTTCCCCTGATTTTAATTACTAAATGCAAACAGTTTCTGAAGCATACATAAAACAATCTTGTTCTTGGTTCTGTCAATTATGGGGTTTGATGGCAGAAAGACAGGTCTACTGAGAGCTTTATTCATTATAGGATTGAAGTAATAAACTAGAGCTTCTGTCTGCTGACATTTATTTGCTTTTTAAAAAAAAACACAAAACAGGCCTGGCCCGCGTGCGTCAGTGGTTGAGTGTCGACCTATGAACCAGGAGGTCACGGTTTGATTCCCGGACAGGGCACATGCCCAGGTTGTGGGCTCGATTCCTGATCGCCAGTGTGGGGCTTGCAGGAGGCAGCCAATCAAGGGTTCTCTCTCATCATTGATGTTTCTGTCTCTCTCTTTCTCCCTTCATCTCTGAAATCATAATATATATATATATATATATATATATATATATATATATATATATATATATATATATATATTTAAATATATTTCTTTATTGATTTCATAGACGAAGGGAGAAGGAGAGAGAAATAGAAACATCAATGATGAAACCGGTTTGGCTCAGTGGATAGAGCGTCGGCCTATGGACTGAAAGGTCCCAGGTTTGATTCCGGTCAAGGGCATGTACCTTGGTTGCAGGCACATCCCCAGTAGGAGGTGTGCAGGAGGCAGCTGATCGATGTTTCTCTCTCATTGATGTTTCTAACTCTCTATCCCTATCCCTTCCTCTCTGTAAAAAAAAATCAATAAAATATATTTTTAAAAAAAGAAAGAAACATCAATGATGAGAGAGAATCATTGATCAGCTGCCTCCTGCACGCCCCCTGCTGGGGATCGAGCCCACATCCCAGGCATGTGCCCTTGGCCAGAATCAAACCTAGGACCCTTCAGTCTGCAGGCTGACGCTCTGTCCACTGAGCCAAGCCGGCCAGGGCTAAAAATATATTTTTAATTTTTAAAAAAATATATATTTTATTGATTTTTTACAGAGAGGAAGGAAGAGGGATAGAAAGCTAGAAACATCGATGAGAGAGAAACATCCATCAGCTGCCTCCTGCACATCCCCCACTGGGGATGCGCCCGCAACCAATGTACATGCCCTTGACCGGAATCGAACCTGGGACCTTTCAGTCCGAAGACCAACGCTCTATCCACTGAGCCAAACCAGTTTCGGCTAAAAATATATTTTTAAAATGTAAAACAACCCACACAAAACAGGATATCTTTTGGCAGTTTGCACTAAAAACGGAGGCTGTAGCTATGAAGAGAACTTCAAATAATAAGTTGCAAAAACAAGTTCAGTTTCTTGCCAATGTACTCCAAAGTGTTTTCATTTTTATTGTTCTTTTTGGTGATTGTCCCTCTGACAGTTCCACTGCAGGTTTAGAACAAGCCTGACTACCTCCTCCACTTGACTCTCCCTTATCAATTTGTTGCAAATGGCTTTTTGTCTAAGTCACCAACTAATAATTTTTTGGACGACGAAATCTAAACCGGCTCATAACCATTATATAACTACTAGATGCCCAGTGCATGAATTCGTGCATGGGTGGGCTCCAGCCGGCCCGCCACTATCAGGGCTGATCGGGGCCAATCAGGCTGGGCCAGCTGGGGGAGGGGATGCAGGAGGTTGGCTGGCCACCCCTGCCCCCAATCAGGGGAGGGGCCGGCTGGGGGGAGGGGCTGGTTGGCCCGCTGGCCCTGCCCCCTGGTCAAACTCCTGGTTGAGGGGACAATTTGCATATTAGCCTTTTATTGTATAGAAAGGATACTAGAGGAATGGGGCACGAATTGGTGCATGGGTGGGGTCCGGCCGCCTGCCCCAATGGGGGCTGATTGGAGCCTGGCCGGCAGCGGGGAGGGGCTTTGGGAGGTTGGGAGGGGTCAATCCGTTGGCTGCTTCAATGTGCATCATAGTATCGGGTCGTTCTGGTCATTCCATTTTTCTGGTCACTTGGCTTTTATATATATAGATATGCTTAAGAAAAATGTTAGGAAAGGCCTATTGTTTCCCTATCCACCCCTTTTTAAAATTTGAAAATAAGGAGCAGTAAGGGAGGTGAGGAGTCTCTTGTGAAGTCTGTGTCCCCGACAAGGGTTAATTTACTCCAGTGAAAGTCTTGCCCAGAGTAATGTCAGCCAATGGGGTTGCACCCTGATGAGGTAATGCTTTCTTCCTGTGCTTCATTGGTTGCTGTTCTCATTGCTCGGTGTTCTCTCAGAGGCTGGGAGGTGAAGTGGGCTTGTTTTAGGAATAATGGGAGCTTTTTTTTCTCCCATTCACTTGGCTCTACTGAACCTTCCGGTAGGATGGCTGGTACCAGGAGATGCTAAGAATAGGCTGTGCTTAAAGAAGTGCTTAGAGCTACTGGGGAAAACCTTCTTGAGCAAAAAGATGTCTTGCAACTTGAGCCAGCTCTTCTACTTGGGGCTGTCAGGGTGTCTTCTAGTCTGGTCCTTTATGCCCATCCCTTTTTGGCCACGAGGACCTATCTCAGCATTGAGAATATGTGTGAGATGAGGCAGGTGCTAAATTCTGAGGAGCTGAGAGAAAAGCCAGCCAGTCCCAGGACAAATATATTCCATAATGTTTGTCGTCTTCTGACCTTGGGGCCCAGCAGTGTTTCACTTCTTAGCCTGGGAGCATGGCCCTGGCTGAGTCAGGCAAGCGCCTCTACAGCTCCCCCACAAAGCTGGAGGAGTGATGCTTAGGGAAACCAGGGCTTCCTTCCAGCCATCTCACTTCTGTCCATTGCCTTTTACTTTGTACCTCAGCTCTGGAAAATTGTGTGTCTGTACTGTAGTGGCTGGTGTAGGTCTTTTGAGAAAGAAATGATTGCTCAGCTGTGTTTCTGAAAGAACCTGGAGAATCCTTGGAGCTGCTTTTACATCAAAATCTACCTAAATTTCCTGGGAAGGAGGAAGGAAGCATCCAATTCTAGGTTGTGTGCGAATAGGGTGGAAGGTGAAGTAATTATGGGTGAGGTGGGGATAATAGGAGAGTGCTAACCTCTGACAACCAGGCTTGTCTTTGGGCATAAACTCCTTTACTCACACTTTGTTGGAACATCATCCCATGTGTGAAAAGGTCAATGGTTCGATTCCAGTCAAGGAACATATCTAGGTTATGGGTTCAATCCCCCGTCAGGGCATGTACGGGAGGCAATCAATTGATATTTCTCTCACAAATCTATGTTTTTCTCTCTCCATCTCCTTTCCTCTCTCTCTAAAATCAATAAAAACATATTTTAAACAATTTTTGCAAAAAAGAATTAGACAACAAAGAAGCAAGAGGCTATACCCAGTATGGCTGAACTCTCTGGAATTTTTCATGGCTAACTTAAGAAATGGAAATTTGTACACATGAATAGGACCCTACAACCACATGGGAAACATTGGTAGGTAGAAACTTCCAAAAGAGAATTGAAGCAGAACATATCCTGTGGACTCTGAGAGCTGACAGAATTCAAAGGTAAATGAGTTTCTTGGGCAGCTCTATGGAACAGTCATAGATCTGATTTAAAACATAATTTAGTTGTAAGCATCAGGCTTCTAGCCTTCATGGTTGCGTTTCACTAGAGTGAGATTCTGGGAGGTGAAGGGAATGAAATTTTACTCCATTTTGCTATCTAATCTTGGGAAAGTGACTCTTTTTCTGACCCAGTTTAACTGTCTTGAAATAAGAGAATCACCTGAATTTAAAGGAAGATTTTGTGAGTGAAAGGCTCACCCTAAGTATTTAAAAGGGTGGAGATGGTATTTAAGATTCTTATAATATTATCAGAATCTTAAATGTCTGAAGCATTCTGAAACTAACTCCACCCATAGGATAAAGGTCTCACTCACCTCTCCTAACCCCCAACCACAATCCTACCTGTTAGAGTTCGGGCCCTCCCTATGTTAGATTTATCTCAGAGAACAAAGAAAGATCAGGAAGAAAAGAATGAAAGGTAGGAGGCTTCCATTGAATTTGCAAACATAATGTGTTTATAGGATGACTCAGATACCACATGTGAAAGTGCTTTGTAACATGTTGACATAATAATGAAAGGGATTTTTGATCCTCAGAAGAATTGGAACTATCTTCAATTTGCTGGACCTCCAGTGTCTGACACATAAGTTTTTTTAAAAAACCACCTTTTTATAGTTGGAAAGGTTTAATTATACAAAGGAAGAAAGACTTGTCTAATGTACCTCCACATACCCCACTTCAAGCTGTTATCAATTTACTAGAGGCCTAATGCACAAAATTGGTGTATGGGTATGGTCCCTAGGCCTGGCTGTCGATCAGGGCCGATCTGTGGGGCGACCGGTGGGGCGATGGGGGGTGGGGTGGGGGAGAGGCCCACTGGCACCTGCTTTGGCTGGCCTGGGGCCTGTGGGCTGGGGACAGCTCCTGCATTGAGTGTGTGCCCCCTAGTGGTCAGTGCACGTCATAGCGACTGGTCGTTCCACCAATCATGATGTTTGGTCAATTCACATATTAGGCTTTTATTATATAGGATTACACAGGCATTTAATTAAGGCTTTTGGAAGGAAGGAAGTTTGGCAGCTTCTCAGACATAATTTACTCCATCCTCCTTTTCTTTAGAAGATTATGATTGATATGAACAATAAAATCGGAAAATTACATATCCTATACCTCTCATTAGTCTCATTAGGTTAATCACATTTGAGAAAAAAAATGGTGTAATTCTTTTTTAAAAATATATTTTATTGATTTTTCACAGAGAGGAAGGAAGAGGGATAGAGAGCTAGAAACATCGATGAGAGAGAGACATCGACCAGCTGCCTCCTGCACACCCCCCACCGGGGGATGTGCCTGCAACCAATGTACATGCCCTTGACCAGAATCGAACCTGGGACCTTCCAGTCCGCAGACTGACGCTCCATCCACTGAGCCAAACCGGCTTCAGCAAAGGTGTAATTCTTTTTTTTTTCTTTTTTTAATTTTAGTGTTTCACCAACTCCTTTTCCCGAAAACGCCAACTCCTTTTGACGGGAAAAATAAATGTAAACAGTGTCATACTTGGTTCTCAGCTGTTTGAACAAGATTTCCCAGTGACAAAATTGTGCTGTGCAGATATTCAGTCTATTGGAATATGTATTCCTATTGTGTGATGCACATTTCTAAATATTTCCCTAGTCTGGAGTTGTAAATTCTCAGTACTACACTCCAATTTGTCCAGTGCTTGAAGCTCATTCATTGTGAATACCCAACGTTACTACACCGTGACCTTAACCCTATCCCTAACCCTCTAACCCTAACCCTAAACCTAGCCCTAACCTGAGCCTGAACCCTACCTAGCTCGAACCCTTATCCTAACCCTAACCCTAGCCAGAACCCCAATTCTCTGAAAGGTGTAATTCTTAAGGACACTTTTTCATTCTGGGTTAACCTTTTGCACTCGGATGTCGAGTGTGACTCGACACGGTTAGCCTCGGTAGCAGCTCGTATGTCGAGCCACACTCGACACGTAGTTTCACCGCGGGGGGGGGGGGGGGGAGGGAGGGGTATTTTTGTCTATTTTTCCAGTATCTTTTCTTGTTTTCATTAGCATGAAAGGACAAGTAAAATGTAAATGCCGTCTCAACTGATGCCACCACCTAAGCTTATCTTTTGCATAGGCAGCAATCTGGAGTAGGAGGGTCCAAGGCATGAGTCGTTGCATCATGCCTTTTTGAGCTTGCATCATCTTCCCTTGGTAAAGAACCTTCCTTATCTTTTCGTCTCCTAGGTTTGTTTAGGTTTCTATTAGCATATCACAGATGTTGTCAGGACACAGGGTTTAGTTGGATGATTGGTTTGCCCCCTAGCAGTCGCAAGTTCTGAGTGAATTTCCCCTCCTCAGGATGGATAAGTTTTCCAAAGACATAGAAAGCAGCGATGATGAATTTTACTTCGAAAACGAAAAAAAAAAAAAGTGAAAAATGTAATAGTGACGAAAGTGAGTTCTCCGAGGATGCGAGTGGAGATGATGAACAAATTGATGGTCCTAGTGGAACTACAGAAAGGAAAAAGTCCCTTGCTTTGCCCAAAGATCTGGCTGAAAGTACTGACAGTGACAGTGACATTGAATTCATAAAGGCAAAACGAAGACGCACAATTGTTTATTCGAATGAGAATGATGGAGATATAGGTGATATCGTTGAGAATTCGGGTATAAGACCCAGTGAAAGTTACGTTTCTAGGGGAAAACAGGAAAAAGAAAAGTGGACACCTACATCTGTGAATGACAAAGAGCCTAGCAGAATCCCTTTCTCCACTGGTCAGTTACATGTTGGACCTCAAGTTCCTTCTGGATGTGCCACACCAATAGACATTTTTCAGTTGTTTTTTACTGAGACGTTGATAAAAAATATAACGGATGAGACAAATGAGTATGCTAGGCATAAAATTAGCCAGAAAGAACTATCCCAGCGATCCACTTGGAATAATTGGAAAGATGTGATGATAGAGGAAATGAAGGCTTTTCTTGGTGTAATACTAAATATGGGTGTATTGAATCACCCCAACTTGCAGAGTTATTGGTCCATGGATTTTGAGTCTCATATACCACTTTTTTGATCTGTTTTCAAAAGAGAAAGGTTCTTGCAAATATTTTGGATGTTACACTTGAAAAACGACCAAAAGTCAAGTAAAGATTTGAGAACAAGAACTGAGAAGGTAAACTGCTTCTTGTCATACCTTGAAATGAAATTTAGGGAGAGATTCTGTCCTGGAAGAGAGACTGCTGTTGATGAGGCTGTTGTTGGTTTCAAGGGAAAGATACACTTCATCACATATAATCCTAAAAAGCCAACAAAATGGGGTATTCGTTTATATGTCCTATCAGATTCAAAATGTGGTTACGTACATTCATTTGTCCCTTATTATGGAGGAATAACATCTGAAACGTTGGTGAGACCTGATCTCCCTTTTACTAGCAGAATAGTTTTATAGCTTCATGAAAGATTGAAGAACTCAGTACCTGGTTCTCAAGGTTATCATTTCTTCACTGACAGGTATTACACTAGTGTCACTCTTGCAAAGGAATTGTTCAAGGAAAAAACACACTTGACAGGGACAATAATGCCCAATAGGAAAGATAATCCACCTGTTATCAAACATCCAAAGCTAATGAAAGGAGAGATAGTGGCTTTCAGGGATGAAAATGTAATGCTTCTTGCGTGGAAAGACAAGAGGATAGTCACAATGCTCAGTACATGGGACACTTCAGAGACTGAGTCTGTGGAAAGGAGAGTGCGTGGTGGTGGGAAGGAAATAGTTCTCAAACCCAAGGTCGTGACCAACTATACAAAGTTTATGGGGGGTGTTGATATAGCTGATCACTACACAGGCACATACTGTTTTATGAGGAAGACTCTAAAATGGTGGCGTAAATTGTTTTTCTGGGGGCTTGAGGTCAGTGTTGTAAATTCCTATATATTGTACAAAGAATGCCCAAAAAGCAAAAAATGAAAAACCGATAACGCATGTGAAATTTATTAGGAAACTAGTACATGATCTTGTTGGAGAATTCAGAGATGGTACACTAACTTCCAGGGGTAGATTATTATCCACTAACTTAGAGCAACGTTTAGATGGAAAGCTCCATATAATCACACCTCACCCTAACAAAAAACACAAAGATTGTGTTGTTTGTTCTAACAGAAAAATCAAAGGAGGAAGAAGAGAGACGATTTATATTTGCAAAACATGTGAATGTAAACCAGGTCTTCATGTGGGTGAATGTTTCAAAAAATATCACACCATGAAAAATTATAGAGATTAAAATTACTCTTTGAATGTATCAATAATTTGAAATATAAAAAAATCCAAATAAATAAGTTTGTATGAAAAGAAACTCCAGTTTTTAATTCTACTGCCGCGCTTTGTAAAATCTGGGGTATTAAAAAAATTAAATCCCGAATAGAATAAAGGAATCGAGAAAAAAGCAAGCGAGTGCAAAGGGTTAATAAAAGGGCTGTAAGATAAACATCTTGATTTTTTAAAGAGCAGAACTTCAAATTGTTTGCTACTCATGCCTATGATTGACAGTTCATCCAGCCTCAGTGTTAAAAAAAAAAAAATAGCCCTGGCTGGCTTGGTTCAGTGGATAGAATGTCAGTCGGCCTGCGAGCTGAAGGGTCCTGGGTTCAATTCCAGTCAAGGGCGCATGCCCGGGTTTCAGGCTTGATCCCCAGTGGGGGGCATGCAGGAGGCAGCGGATCAATGTTTCCCTCTCATCATTGATGTTTCTATCTCTCTCTCCCTCCCCCTTCCTCTCTGAAATCAATAAAAAATATATTTTAAAAAAGCACGGCTGGTGGGTGCTGGGAGGTGACTGAAAACCACACTAGTCTCTAGGGCTGGCTTGTCCTGCCATCAGCCCTCTGCTTTGACTGTGATATGGATGGAATGGGGCCAAGGTCTCCATGTTTTTGGTGTTTCTATTTTATCTTTGACCCTTGTCCTGCGGGTTGGTTTTTTATCTCTAAGGACACAGATATAGGCAATGAAGTCTGATAAATTTGCCTGAAGAGTCTTTTTGCAGTTTTCAAGTAAGACCAGGGTGGTGAAAAGCTTTCCAGTGGTCTGGACTGAGATGGGCAAGTAGCTACGGGGCTATGTTTGGTAAGTCACTCCATTTGGAGTTTCTGTGTTTCAGTAAAATGAAGTTTTTTGGCATAGTGATACAATGGAGAAAGTGCAGCCTTTAGAGTAAAAGAGACCATTGAAAAAGACCATGGTTTGAATTTCATCTCCATATGTTTCTCATATTTCTCATGTACAGAATGTTCAAAGAAAAAAAACATTTTAAAGCATCTAGTGCAGAAGCTGGCACACAACCAAGTGCTCAATATATAGTAGCCACTCTTACGATCAAAATGAGGAAGTTACAAGCAGAAAAATAGGCAATGGAGATGGATCGGTAACTCACTGAATAGGAAATACAACTGGCCAGGAAGCATATACACAGTCTCATTTGTAATTAGGAAACTATACGTTAAATAATGTGTACTATTGTTTTTGCTCATCAAAGTGGCAGAAAGTGAAAATATACATAATATCCACGATTGGTGAAAGTTTAAGCAAATAGACATTCTCCTATACTGTTCACAAAGCCTCTTCTGAGGTAAGTTTGGTAGTATCTATTAAATTTTAAATGTATTACTCTTTAACTTAGCAATTTTGTTTCCTGGAATCTGTTAAACACAAATATACACGAGTGTACAAGCATTTATTGCACTACTGTTTTTAATATAGAAAACTGGCAACAACCTAAATTTACTAATATAGACATATTTTTATGGAATATTATTTGTAAAAAGCACATTATAGAACATTATAGTATGATCTTTTTTATATTAAGAAAAATAATTGTGTGTGCATTTTATAATTGTGTGAAAAGAGGTGTGGGAGGATATCCTATATAATAAAAGGCTAATATGCAAATCGACCAAATGGTGGAATGACCAGTTGCTATGACACCCACTGACCACCAAGGGGCAGACGCTCAATGCAGGAGTTGACCCCTGGTGGTCAGTGTGCCAGAAGCTGGGCTCATGGCTGGCGAGTACAACAGTGGTGGTGGGAGCCTCTCCCGCCTCTGCAGCAGTGCTAAGGATGTCCGACTGCCAACGACAGGGAGTGGGCCTAAGCCATCAGTCAGACATCCCCTGAGGGCTCCTGGACTGTGAGAGGGTGCAGGCCAGGCTAAGTGACCCCCCCCCCCGAGTGCATGAATTTTGTGCACCAGGACTCTAGTAGCTCATAAAGTTTAGTTTTAGTAAAGGGAGTAAGATTACAGGGTAAAGAGAGAGTTTTGCTTTTTATTCTTTAGTCTTCTACATTTTTTGAATTTTCCTGATGACTATTATTATTTTTGTACAGCAGGTCCTCAAATAATATAATTTTGTTCAATGTCATTTTATAACATTGATGAGAAAAAAATGGATTCCCACCGGGGCCACTGTGTGTGTAGAGCATGCAAGTCTCTCCATGTCTGCATGGTTTTTCTCTCGGTACTCCAATTTCCTTCCACATCCCAAAGATGTGCACATGAAGTAAACTGGCATGTCCACATTGTCCCCATCTGATTGAGTGGGGTTTGTGTGTGAGTGGCCCTGCAATGAAAGGTATCCTGTCCAGGGTGGGTTCCCACCTTGCACCCTGATCTGCTGGGACAGGCTCCGACCACTCGTGACCTTAAACTGCAATTGCAGGTTGGAAAATAATGATCCTACTTGTTTTTATTAATTTTTCTTAAATGTATGTATAGCTCACATTTATTTCAGTATTTAATATTAGAAGGGTTTTGGGTCTTTATTTAGAAGTTTGGTGATGTTTTTGTGACCAGAAATAGCCATAGGAACTTAACTCTTGTTAATGTCAACTAGTATATTGTAAAATTGGTTTCATTATACATAATTTTTCTTAAAGAACCTATTGATGATGTTAAGTGAGGACTTAGTATATGTGAAAAAAATTATAAAGGGTGGTGGTATAAATTAGACATCTCTCAACCCTTCTCTGAGTACTTATTTACAGTAGGTCCAACATAATAGCTGGGTAGAGCCAAGCACATCTTAGGTCGGAAAGGGCAGGAAGAGCTCTTATGTAAGAAGCAAAACTTCCTCTTCATGGTTTGGGGCTTGGATTGTTGGACCAGTGAACCGGAGTGACCCTTCTGAAGATGGCAGGACTGCCTGAGAGCAAGAGAGAGGTATTTCAGTAGCCTTCTGTCTACCCAAAGTGCTCTGTTAAAAACAAAAACAAAATGAAAGGTCCTGAACTTCTTTGTAAGGGTCAAGGTGAACTCAGAGTTGCAGTATCTCAGAATCTTAAGACTCCTGATATCTTTTTGTTTCCTCTTGAGGCAGCATGTCTGATTTTATCAGACAGGCCAGATTCCTAATAATGAAATTCCGCTTCAGGTCTCAGGGAACTTTCTTGGATTACAGGTGCCCACCAACTTCTCTGGAGTTTGCACATTCATCTCCTACCACTGTGAATAATATCTGGGTGAGAAAACAGACACAACCTCTTTTTAAGATAGGGATGGGCTGAAAGAAGGGAAATCCTGTTTTCCTGCTCAAGGGTAACTTGCTCCAACTCTGAAAAGAGATTACATGGAGTTAAGAAAAACATCACTCAGAACTTACTGATTTTTGATTGTATGCAGAGGGGAATGGCGCCAACATACTGGCAAAGTCTGCATGGGGTGCAATGGGTACTACATTTCATCACATTGCTGATATTTTAACATTTAAAATTGGGAACAATATTTATATAAGAGTATGTAATGTATATACATAGCTTGAAGGATAATTCTGAAAAACTAATCCACGTATCCTCCTCCCAGTTTGAGAAGCCGAATATTACAAAACCTCTGAAGGTCTTTGGTGGGGCTGCCGGCACTGTGGTGGTGCAAGTTGTGCACTGCAGAGGTTCTTGCCAAGGGGAGGGAGGTCTCCTTGGGTACAAAGACTCTGTCTGCTGTTAGGCTGTGGGCTGTCATTTTCTAATTCATCTGCCCAGAGAATGATCCTTTTTCTAGCTCCCATAGAAGCAACTTAGAAGCTGGTGCAGCCCTGTCTTGCGGTGTCCCATACCTCCACTAGAACTAATATTATTCTCAATTTTGGATTAATTATTCTCTCATTTTTCTTTAGCACTTTAAGTAATCTACTTCTCTCTTTTTTTCTCCTAGAAATGCCATATCTCATTGTATTAGTATTTTTTAAAATTGTTCTAAGGAACTGCTATAAACGTAATGGTTTAAAATAACACAAATTCATATTGGGGGGGGGGGTGAGACTATGTGGTAAGTCTCTGTAGCTTCTGCTCATTTTTGCTGTGAACCTAAAACTGTTCTAAATCTATTTTTTTTTCTTTTATTTATTGACTAGATGCCCGGTGCATGAAATTTGTGCATGGGGGAGGGCAGGTGTGTGCCCCTCAGCCCAGCTTGCACCCTCTCCAATCTGGGATCTCTCTCACAATCCAGGACTGCTGGCTCCCAGCTGCTTGCCTGCCTGCCTGCCTGATTGCCCCTAATCGCTTCTGCCTGCCAGCCTGATCACCCCCTAACCACACCCTGCCAGCCTGATCGACGCCTAACTGCTCCCCTGCCGGCCCGATTGCCCCCAATTGCCCTCCCTTGCCGGCCCAGTTGCCCCTAACTGCCCTCCCTTGCTGGCCTGGTCACCCCCAACTGCCCTCCCCTGCAGGCCTGGGTCCCCCACAACAGCCCTCCCCTACAGGTCTGGGTCCGCCCCAACTGCCCTCCCCTGCAGGCCTGGTCCCCCCCAACTGCCCTCCCCTGCAGGCCTGGGTCCCCCACAACAGCCCTCCCCTACAGGTCTGGGTCCACCCCAACTGTCCTCCCCTGCTGGCCTGATTGCCCACAACTGCCCTCCCCTGCTGGCCATCTTATGTCCACATGGGGGTGGCCATCTTTGACCACATGGGGGGGTCCATATTGTGTGTTGGAGTGACGGTCAATTTGCATATTACACCTTTATTATATAGGATTTGAGAGAGCGTGGAAGGGAGAGAGAGATTTCAATCTGTTGTTCCACTTATTTATGCATTTATTGGTTGCCTCTTGTATGTGCCCTTATCAAACCTGCAACCTAGTTTATCAGGACAATATTCTAACTGACTGAACTCCCTAACTGGCCTATTTTTTTAAAAAAAGGCTTAAGTACTAGTATTAAGGGAATCTGGGAACTCTGAATACTCTTTGCAACTTTTCTGTAAATCTATAATTACTCCAAAACAACAACAACAATACAAATTTATGATCTCACTGTCTAATTTGGGTCTCACTGGGCTAAAATCTGGACTCTAGGGGAAAATCTAGGGGCTTCCAGGGGAGACTCCATTTCCTTGCCCTTTTAGCTTCTGAAGGCTGTTTTTACAGAACTCTCCTCCTTTCACTGGAGTCAAGGGTGGAGCTGAAAGTTACAACCCTCTAATCTTTTGGTCTTTCTGGCATCAGCCCCATCCTGAGGCTATCTAGGGGCCACACCTTAAGTAACCTCTTTAATAAACTCAAGTGTGATGGAAAGGGACTTGTTATGAATAACAATATTCTGTGCTAGGGATCTGGGACAAAGACAAGATACATATATCTTTAAAATATATATATTTAAAAATATATATTTTTATTGATTTTAGAGAGGAAGGGAGAGGGAGAGAGACATAGAAACATCAATGATGAGACAGAATCATTGATCGGCTGCCTCCTGCACGCCCCCTACTGGGGATCGAGCCTGCAACCCCGGCACATGCCCTTGAATGGAATTGAACCCGGGACCCTTCAGTCCACAGAACAATGCTCTATCCACTGAGCCAAACCAGCTAGGGCCATATTTCTTATTATATCACAATATCACACATACTTTATATTCTGAATCTGAACTAGAATACTTGCAGTCATTTCAGGTATTCTGAAGTTCATTATATCCTTGTGTTTTTGATGATAATTTATTATAAGGTCATATTTCTTGGAACCTTACCTGTTGGATTTTCAGAGAGGATTTACTTTTGTTTACATAGGGTGCCTGAGGGCACTAAAGTGATCACCTTTATGGTTATCAGCTCAGGCTTTTCTGGGTCACATAGGTAGTGTGAAATTCTGGCTCCCCATAGCATGCTGGGAACTTGTTTAGGAATTTTCAGAGGAGACTTGTTTTCTTCTGTTCCATCCACAGTTAAAGTGAAGATAGTCAGATATCCTTACCCTTTCCTTCTGTAGGTCAGGTTTTTTTCTTATTCTCCCACTGAGGAGATCTTAAGTTTTGGGGGAAGTTGCCAATGTGATATATGGGCAAGATACCAGAGGTCTGGAGAATAGGGATGCCTTATTTAACCTAGATAAGGTCAGGGAGGCTGCCCAGATAAAGTGACACTTAAGACACTTAACCCTTTGCACTTGCTTGCTTTTTTCATTGAGCTGCTACTGCTAACCGTGTTGAGTCACTCGACATCCGAGTGCAAAAGGTTAAGCTGAATTTAGGCTTGTTGAACAATAAGCAGGAGTTAGCCATGCAGCAGGAATAATAACTTGTGTTCATCAGAAGGCAGGAATCATGTCTAGTGTGTTCACTACTGTGTTTCCAGCACTTAACACAGTATGTGGCACATACTAGGTGCTCAATAAAATCTTAAGTGTCTGAATAACTAAGAAGTATCAAAGTTTTCCAGGTGGAGAAAAAAATGATAAAGCCAACAAGAAGAAACAAATAGCAAAATCTTATTAAATAAGAACAAATTTGGTTAAACCAAGGGCCACTTCTTTTTCAACAAGTGTTTTTACAGTACTTGTTTTTGGCAAGACACTTATTTAGGATACAGACAGTGCCACAAGCTAAGAGGGATAATAAGACACATGCATAATAACTATAACACTTTGCATAGTTTGGTTTCTCTTTCAGTATGAAAGCCTAAAATAAGGGTGTGAGCCTTCATGCTTCAGAGCTTCTCTGCTTCAGTGCTTGGGACTGGGAAAACACTAAATGCTTCTGCAAATCATAACACCCTTGTCTTTAGTTAAAAAGAGCAGTCAAGTGTAAATGTTTAGCAAAAATATGGTTGTACATATATTTGCAATCTGCAAATATATGGGCTGTTGGTTTGCCACAGAAGGCATGGGCCCAATGACAGGAGTTTGAGAAGGAGCTTGGCTGGTCCAAAGGTAGGAAGGCCAGCCTGGCCAGTGTGGCTCTGTTGGTTGAGCCTTGTCCCCGTGCACCAAAAGGTTGCTGATTGGATTCCCAGTCGGGGCACATGCCTGGGCTGTGGGCTCAAACCCCATTGAGGGGGCGGGGGGATGAGGGCGAGCAGGAGGCAGCAGATGGGTGTTTTTTCACATTGATGTTTCTCTCTCTTCCTTTCCCTTCCTTGCTCTCTAAAAATCAATAAAAACATATTTTTTTTAAAAAGCCCAAAGCCTCTAAAGAAGAGGTAGGGCATGCAGAATGGCAAGAGCAAGACCCTCCGACCTGGATTTCTGGCTAAAGGGGCAGTGGAAGGCCCATGGTTTTGTGAATGTCTCATTGAATCTCTGGGCACTTTTTCTTTCCTTAACATGGATATAGGTTGAGGGAAGAGAAGAAATGGACATCTATTCTTTTTTTTAAAACAATAAAAGTTCTGATTGTAGAAAAATTATCTAGTTGACTATAGAATTTAATAATGAAGTCCAAACAACTTAGTCTTATAGCTGACAATCTCATTGGTTTATACTATTGTCATACACTGAATTTTGAGTTATCAGGCCAAAAATGTAGACTTGGCAAAGATGACAGTTACTGTCAATTGTTCCGTTTCCCCAAACTGGATGGCACCAATGGCTGTGTGAGTGAGTACAGAAGCTGAAATCAACATTGTGTTAACTATGATTCTACTCCAGAAACATTTCTCTCCCAGAGATATGTATGATGAAGCTTTTTCAGGGCAAATATGATTATGTCTCCTAACACAGTGCCTGGCCCTTAATAGTTGCTCAAGAAATCTGTGTTGAATAAATAAATTGTATAAAGGTTACTTCGGGTTGCTAAGATCAGAACAGTATTTGCCATTATTTTGATGTTGGCATGGGATTTGTACACCCTGGAACATGCATTCTTGCACACTGGCACAGTGATTCGGGGGAAAGTGACACAGACAGATTTCCATTGCATTCCTCGGAAGAGCCAGCAATACTATTCTCTAATGGTGAGTTGCTTTCTCTCTGAGAAGACTTAAATTTTGTTAGGATTTTGGTCCTTTCTTTTTTCTCAGAAGAAATTAGTACTTCCAGAAAGTGAGAAGTAATTACTGAGTTTGATTGAATTTGATAGCATTTTACTGCTCAGTGGAAGTCAGAGTCCTTACAACCTTTTCTCCCTGTGGAGGAGTTCCCACACCCATCCCCACAAAAATTGCATATATTTTCCCATCCCTATCTACACTTATGAGTGGGCAGTGTAAATATGCTTCTAATTAAGGAGGAGGTGTGCTTGTATTTGTTGTAATTCATGAGGTTCAGAAGATTTTTAAAAACAGCACCAAGAGTTGAGGGGGGATGGGTCTTGGTTTTCATTTAAAAATAAATGGAGCCTTGGCCGGTTTGTCTCAGTGGATAGAGTGTTGGCCTGCGGACCAAAGGATCCCGGGTTCAATTTCCAGTCAAGGGCACGTACCTGGGTTTAGGGTCCATCCCCAGCCCCCGTTGGGGTGCGCGTTTGGGAAGCAACCAATTGATGTGTCTCTCTCACATTAATGTTTCTCTGTCTCTCTCTCTCCCTTCCCTCCCTCTCGCCCTTCCACTCTCTCTAAAAACCAATGGAAAAAAAATATTCTTGGGTGAGAATTTAAAAAAAAAAAGGAAGAAAAAAAGATAATAGCAGCCTCCTGAACAAATAGCCTTGGGCAGAGATGAGACCAGTAAGTGAGAGGAAGACACATGAATAATGAAAGTTTCCTTATTGATGGCACAAGAGATTGGCTCAACATCCTCTACATCTCGAAGAGCTGAATTCAATCAAACTAATCTATGGTGAGGAGCTGGGGGGAAAAAGTCCATTTGCATTCTCTGTGTGTGTTTTTTAAATATGTATAGCTATTGATTTAGAGAGTAAGGGAGAGGGAAAGAGAGATAGAAACATCAATGATGAGAGAGAATCATTGATCGGCTGCCTCCTACATGCCCCACACTGGGGATTGAGCCCACAATCTGGGAATTGAACCATGGCCTCCTGGTTCATAGGTTGATGCTCAACCACTGAGCCACGCTGGCCAGGCCATTTGCATTCTCTTTGAATAATAAGGGTATTAGTTGTAAAGTGACTGCAAAGACAGAGCTACTCCCTGACTTCAAGTCTCATTCCAGACACTGGTGACTCTGGGGAGGCAGGCATACTGAAGTCCTTTCTGGTATCTAGGACATGGTCTGAGGTTGCACCAAATATATATTCCTTACATGGTGATTTGACTCATGACTTGATTTCTGAGAGGCAGTAACCTCTGCTCAGATAAGTTGGGTTAAATGTTTGTTTCCCTGGGCTGTAAAAATATCACCTCAAAAGTACCGTATTTTCCGGCGTATAAGACTACTGGGCGTATAAGATTTTCCTGGGTTAAAAAGTTGTCTTATACGCCGGAAAATACGGTAGTAATTTTCCTGGCAGTGAGAAATTTACTTTACTTCATTCTGATATCACCAGTATTTATAATAAATGAGTGGTCTCATTATAAAAAACAAAATAATAATTATCCTGGCAGGCCTTCCCTCCAGAGGAAGTCTTAGAATCATACCAGTCACTTCTCATCCTGGCCAAACATATATCTGAAATGCTGTTTTTTACACTAGTTATATATTAAAATGTAACTTCTACATCTACAGGTAAAGAATTTATAGGAAAAAAGAAGAAAAAGTGATGTACTTTTGAGCTATTCTCATAGTGACTGTCAAGTGTAGAAATTCCATAGTGTAGAAATTGAAGTTACATTTTCAGCAAGATAATTCTTTGTAGGGAAGGCTGTCTTGTGCATTGTAGGATGTTTAGCAGCTTATTTGACCTCTACCCACAAGATGCTAATAGCCCCTTCTGAGTTTTGATAACCAAAAAGTCTCTAGACATGACCAAAAAAAAAAAAATCATCCCAGTTGAGAACTGGACCAAAATACCCAACAATTTTTCCCCACCTCCCAAAAAATTTCACTAAAGTTAGTTATGAAATGGACTTCCCCTAGAAATGAGAGTTTTTAGACAAAATCAGGTAGATAAGTCTAAATTCTTATAGTAAGTTATAAAAGGTCAAGTGATAATATTGAGTTTTCCTTTTGAGACTGTTGCCAGTATGCTATGATTGACTCTTACCTCAGATGCCAGACTGCCTCTTACCTCAAGCTGAGAAGAGCCTAAAATGGAATTGTTCAGGTACTTGAGATGTGTCTCTTGCAGTTCTTAGGGGCAGAGTGGACCTGAGTCTACTCCTGCCAGGAAAATATAGAGGACAAGAGAAGGACTGGCAGGTATTTTAGTAGCAGAGGAATACTGAAGCTGAACTGGGATTAGCCTATACTCCCAAGTCAGTTTGGGTAAGAAGTGCGTGAGAGCTTCATGTGGGCCAGCTGTGGATCAACCATACAGTGCTGCCCTAAACAGCACCATCAGAAATATGTTCTCCGTTGTCCAGAAACTTCATTTCCATTTATTGGAAAATAGTCACACTAATTTAGTTTGTACAAAACACTTTACTGCCACTTCCTATAAAAGTTAAGAACTTTCCTGTTTCCCTTTCTTTTCCTCTCTCTCCCTCCCTTTGGGTCTGGTTGGTAAGCTAGAAGAGAGCAAGACAGACCAGGCATGATGCCTCTCCACGGCAAGGAGTGAGCTAGCTGTCCCTAGCTGGATAAGAGGGAAAAGTTTCACTCTTTGTTACTCAATGACCGAAGGACTTTCTATTACTGAATTGGGTGTATGACAGATCTACTTCCCCTGCACAGCTTTAAAGGGATGGCAACAGATAAAAACATATTCTGTCTTACTTTTAAAAGTTAAAAACAATATGTTGGACATACTGGTTACCTTATTATAAAGTAAGATCTTATTATAAAGTAAGATCTGGAAAAAATGTCTTCCAAAAACATGTTCTTGAGTTTTATAGAGGAAATGATCATTAAATCAATTCATTTGTTTTTTGAGATCCCATATGTTGAGAGTAGGGCACATAAATGCAAGGGAGTCTTGTTCTCTGGGAAATTACAGTCTTGGGTTTCATATTCAGAATAAAGTACCTATTACAGTCAGTTATGTCAGCAGGAGCATATGTTGCATAGGTGGGGCAGGTTCAGGAAGATTTTTACTGTAACAATTTACTCTCTTATGATTTTTACTAGATTATAATTAAGCTTTAGAAGCAATTATTTTGCTCCTGTTCTTCAAGCATGAAATCACAGGTAAAGCTTCCATTTAAGATGTTTAAAGAGAGATACAAAGCTGACTGCATAGGCTGCATCCTGATTGGGCTTCTATGAAACCAGGATCTGTCTGGTCCTCAGTTTGGCAGATTCAGTAACTTACATTTCACTTCACTCAAACTTAATCAGACTCGGGGAAATTAATTGGGATAAAACAACTCTATAATTCAACCCAGTGAACAGAGCCTGATTATAAACTATGATGTGAATTTATTAATTGAGAAAGACTGTATAGCTAGTATAACTAGAACCAGTCATGTGCCTTGGACAATTGTTTCTCACTGGGTGTGCTGATTTACTCTGAGACCCCTTGAGGGATGGGAAGACTACTTGATGAGTGTGGAATCACAGTAGGGGCCTTTATATGTTCTTAAAGAATACTCGGATTTTAAGTTTGCTAGAGATAAACCCCAAATAGGCAGGAATCTTATTTGCTAAAGTATCCCAAGAGACTAAAACATAGTAAACACTCAGTAAATATTTGTTGATTGTGTGACTGAATCCAAATTAAGTTTTTTAACTGTCCTGATCATGGGTATTGGTCCTGGTTATTAGAATCAGTAACCTTTCTCCTGGACAGAGTGGGAGCTCACAATACATTCTTATTCAGATTCTGCGGTTCTAGACTCTTTATGGACCCCACCCTTCTTTTGTGACAGCATCACCTGGGCATATGACACTTAGGTTACAGATGATTTATTTCACTCTGATGAAAATTGGGAGCCACCCTGGCCTCTGTAACACATTTACAGATCATCTCATAGGGTGACTTTTTTTTTTTTTTTTTTAAATCTTGTCTCAAGTTCTATGAGGGTTCTTTGTTTTACGTTTTCCAGGTTACTGACTTCCAGCTGAGGCAGGTAGGGGACAATCTAATCGTGGTGGTTTATATTTTTACAGACACCCAGAATTCTTTGTGTAGGTGTGGATCTACCCACTGCCAGGGAGTCCAAAGGCAGAACACTGCGTTCTACTCAATGGAACATCTAAAGCCCTTAACAGACTAAAGCAAAGCAGATCGGCTGAATATGCAAACCATTGTGAGCGTGTGGGAGCTGCAATGAAGTACAGACGCCCCAGGCTCAGAGAGCTCCCCATTCTTTTTTTCTCAGTTCAGGTCTGCCCCTCAAATTCTGGTTTGGTATAGAACGCTCCCTGCGAACACGTTGCCTATCGACTTTCCTATTCGCAGACTCTCGGCATCAGAGGCATCTGTGCTCTCTTTAGAGTCTAGGCCGTGTCCTTAGGTGAAGAGGCACGGTGGGAGGCGGGCCTGGTCCCCATCTAACCCCCGTTCTGGGAATAGGAACGTGAGTCACCGCTCCGTCTGCCCGGCGGTTTTCGGTGAAGGTCTCGGTGCTCCTAACTTGGACAAGGGCACCCAGGTCATTCTGCCTTTGCAGGGGGGCACGACCCCCTCCGCAGAAACCAGGCGCGACCTCGGTCTTCCGGACGACCGGTCCTTTTCCTTCCTACAGCCCCGCCCCAGACACCTCCCTCAGGCCCGCGCCCAGCTTCTCGCACCCTAATCCAGGGCCTGAATTCGGGAGAAGCAACGCGTTTCCAAAGCCCGCAGACTGCAAGCCTGCGGCTGGAGGCTGGGGGTCTCCCCGCCCCCGCGGCGCGCTCGCCACCCCCTCCCGCCCCTCCCGCCCCGCCCGCGGGCCGCCCCGCCCCGCCCCCGCACGTCACGTCCGGCCCGGCCCCTGCCCGCCCTCCGCCCTCCGCTCTCCTCCCGCTTGCCGTTAGGGCGGCTCTGCGCCTCAGCTGCCGCCTCCGTCGCCGCTCCCGCCCCTTCTCCCGCGTCTCCGCCGCCGCCACCGCCGGGGACATCCGGGGGTCGCTTATCGGGCTGGCCCGGTGCCTCAGCCGCCGCTTTAGACCCTCGACAGCGGCCGTCTTCGGAAGAGGCTCGCCGGCCGCGGACTCGCTCGAGGCCTCAGTTCTCGTCCTCCTCCCGTCCCCGCGGGTCCTGGAGAAGCGGCCGCGGCCGGGGAACGGGGCGTCGCGGTTCCAACGGTGAGCGAACGGGCGGGTACCCTGTCTGCGCATGCGCCGGTCGCCGCGGCTCCCCCCCCCCCCCCCCCGCCGCCCACCAGCGCTAGTCCCACCCGCGCGGGCTCAAGGGCGGTGCGCGTCCGGGGTGCTGGAGCGCCTGGGCAGTACCTGCAGGTGGGGCATTTCGTAGGGAGGGCCCCCTTTCTCCTCGAGGGAAAGCGGAGGAAGCCGTGCCCCTGGCTGTGGGTGTGTGGGGGGCAGCCTTCGGTTTTCGGCCGCTGCAGGGCGCGGGAGCGGGGTGCCTTCTCCCCTCGCTCCTCCGACAGAGAAGCGGGCACCGCAGCCCACGTTTGTTTGCTGGCTTCCCGGCCACACCGGCCCTGCGCCGTCTCCCTGCCCGCTTCCTTTATGCTGGGCCGTGAAGTTGGTGCAGAAAAGAGAGTGTGGTTCATCGCCGGCTCAACTGCGCCCCTTTTAAAGATCACGTGAGATGAGTGAGTGCTGACTTCCTTCAGCCGCTCGGCGAAGAGAGCCGGAATTAGGCTGTTGGTGCTCCGTGACTTGTCTGTCTAGCAGGCACGGTGCACCGGTCAGGCCGGAGGGTAGGTACTGCGTTACGTTTCAGAGGGGGCCTGGGTTCCCAGATAAGGCTATATAGAACATTGAATCGGTTGGCACACCTGCCCAGTGGGAATTTGTGAACTTTTTTTGTTTGTCGTCAATTAAAAATAAAGTTGACTTTTAGAAAGTTGCAGAATTGCATTCGGTTCCCCATTATGCCGTCTAATAATTGGAAAAAAAAGTCTCCAAGTGTTGGGCATTTATTTTACTTTCAAGTTCTGATAATGTAAAAATGGCAACCGGAACCACAGTATTGCTGACCGTGAACATTAAATAACTGGGATGCACTTAGTTTTAAAAAGGCAGACATTTAAGGATAGTTTTGAATTAAGTGACTTTTTGGGTTAGTTTGAGGCTACTTTTGTCGTCAACTTTCCTTTTTGTTATCTTGCTGTGCTTGTTGGCCCGGTTCCTCACAGGTCTATGCATTTAGTAAGTAATTGTTGAATGGAATTGAATGAACTGGTCATCATTTGTATATCCATTGGAGCCCCTTCTTACTTCCTTAATCTGTGCTGCTTTTAAAACTGGGACAGAGCCCTGGCTGGGCAGTTGAGTTGGTTAGAGCCAGGTCCTGATACTCCCAAGGTTGCAGTTGGATCCCCTTGCAGGTTGAATCCTGGTCTGGGCACATACAAGAATCGATTAGTGAATGTGTAAATAAGTGGAACAACAAATCGATGTCTCTCTCTCCCTCTCTCTCTCAAATAAAATAAAATGAATACCCCCCCCCCCCCCAAACGGGGTATTTTCTCCAATTTAATTGTGTCACCAATTAGGGATCTGTGACAGTTTCAGTCCTTGGGAAGATGTAGGAAGGCATATCACAGTGTCATAAAATTCTTCATTGGGTGAAGTAAATTTTTTTTTTTATTAGAATGCCATTGTTTTAGGACAGAAAATGGCGGAAATGTTTTTCTCCAATAAAATGACTACTTTGATCATTTATGAATAATCTTAGTCTGTATGGCTTCCCTCTTTATTGTACACTAACTTTAGTATTGGGGAAATAGTATAAATTGCTATAGCTATACTTTTTTTGCACTCAAAGTTCACAATGTAGTGGAGAAGACAGATATACAAATAAGTATAATTAGTATTTTTTTTGTTCATGTTCCAGCTTCCTTCCTTTTCCCCAGAGCAGGTTTTATACGTCTGTGCAAAAAGAGAAATGTTCTGATTTCAAGGGATTCATTTGGCTAGAACAAGTTGTTCAATTACCCTTAATATCCCTTATACAAAAAATGAAGTTCGTTGTAGTTTTGTATTAGTGAGCTATAAGAAATGATAAACTGGTCTTCTTAAGACATTACTCATTGGGCTAAGCGGGCCCTTGGTGTGCATGCTTTCAATGGAGAAGAGGTGAAAGGTTACTAGAATAGAGGAATCTTGAAGAGTACATTTGTAAAAAGTAAGATTATGCACACACATAACTGACAAGAATGTGTTCTCTATTATGCATATAAAATCGTGTACTTTAAAGGATCCATCATTGTGCTAATACCTAGTGGGAAGAGCTAATTTAGCAGATATTCACTTTGACTTAATAGAAAATAATGCTAAATTAGCAGGCCAGTGACATTAAGTGGAGAAAAGGAATCTTTTGGGGGCCATCTAGCCATAGAACATTATAGGTTTGCCCCTTAATCAGGAGACAAGCATTTAAAGTGTCACCTTTCTTTATACTTGCATAAGTAAGATTAAACTTTTTCCTGTTTTTTATTTTATTTTTTAATGTACTGATATGTGAACCATGTAGAACTCTAGATCTGACAGATATCTCAGGAGGTCATCCTTTGGGGAAGTTTCTTTTATCTAATTTTGGAGGCTAACTTCAGGTACCACATGGTCTCCTTGGCTTTTTGAATCAGAATTGTGGCTGGTTTCTAAGTAAATGTGAGTAAATACTTTGCCCTGTAATGGTGCTTATATTAATATTCTGGTTTTTTAAGACTTTCATTAGAAAGATTTGCAGTTAGATCCAGTGGCACATTTCTAGCATAACCATTTCAAATTTTGAAGTTTAGCCAAGTGATTTGAGGCTCACAATACATGTAAAAGGGGACTAGTGCCTGCTTTGCAGCATTCTTTTTCTTTTTTTTTTTACCTGTTTACTTGTCCTTTTAATCTTCATTGTTGAAAGTATTACATAGGCACTCCTTTTTCCCCCCTTAAGCTCTTCACACAGCATTATTCTTGGTATGAGAAATAACGTGTAAAATGATGCTTACAGATATTCTATAAATGATGGTTGCTTTCCCTTCTTGATTTGATTATCTTTGGTTATTGCTGGAAGTAGATATGGCAGCTTTTAACGTTGAATAGCCAACATTGTTTGCTTCTCACTTATGTCTTTATTCAGCATATATTAAAAAAAGTTAAATTATGTGTTAGGCATTGTGTGAGGCCTTTGGTGATACAAATGTGAAATGACATGGTTCCTGTCTTCTATTGTGTGAGGTAATTGCTAAAAAGGTGAGAGGTACATTAGGATCAAAGAACTGTCTGTCCCAGGAAGTAAGGGAAGGTTTGACAGGAAGTTGGAGTTGAGAATTAAAAAAAAAATTAATTTAGTTTTTAAAATATATTTTTATTGATTTCAGAGAGGAAGGGATAGGCAGGAGAGATAGGAACATCAGTGTTGTGAGAGAATCATCGATGGGCTGCCTCCTGCACGCCCCACACTGGGGGTAGAACCCACAACCCACACATGTGCCCTTGACCAGAATCGAACCTGGGACCCTTCAGTCCTCAGGCTGAGGCTCTAGCCACTGAGCCAAATCGGTGAGACCTGGAGTTGAGACTTTTGAAGATCAGTGTAAGTTTGTTGAACAAGATGGGGTTGGTCGTGGTGTTGAGTTAGGGCTCCAAGCACAGAAAACAGTATGTGCAAAACCTGTGTGAGCTTCAACTAGTTAAGTATTTATTGCTGAAGAGTCAAGTCAGGTGGAGGAATAGCAGGAAAGGAGATTTTACTGGTAGATGACATACTTATAGACCATGCAATGGAGTTTAGAGTTTATCCTGTTTGCCAGAGGTTCTTAAAATTTTGTATGTATTACAGTCACCTGAATGCTGCATTGGCTTGTGGCTTTGCATTCTATACAGGGTGGGACAAAAGTAGGGTTATAGTTGCTCGTAAAGAGAATAATACAACAGTTAATAAATAATAATCCAAGAATAAACTGTTTACTGTATTCACAACTGTAAACTTACTTTGAATAAAACCCTCCCCACTCCCAGATGAAGTTGGAGAACCAGTGCTCTGGGTCGCTGGTGTCAAAAGTGAGGTACTGGCACTTTGGATAGGCAGATGACCTATTGAGTGTGTGTGTATGTGTGTGTGTGTATGTGTGTGTGTGTGAGAGGGGTGGGGGAGGAGAGAGAGAGAGAGAGAGAGAGAGAGAGAGAGAGAGAGAATTGAAATTTATGTTTCTGTCTTTAATGTAAAATATTTTTGTGTATATTTATGATCTGCATAATATGCTAGTACAGTGTTCACTCCTCTACTTTAGAAATATACATACATATATGAGGACTGTGCTCATAATTTTTTTCCTGATTAAAAAAATATTGTCTTGGCCTCTAGGCAGTAGGAAAAAAATTAGGAATTTTGTGCAGGGGAATTCAGATTAGGTTTTAGTATTGAGGAGATTGGTGAGAATAGATTAGGGGACTTGTCACAGGGAATTTTATTTCCCTCTGGCTTTATTACTTTTGTCTTAATTTCAATAACTTGGTTATAGATTATAAAATATTTGTCACAATTAGGCAATCTGTTTACCAATAGATTATCTCTAGGGGCAACCAGTTTTTGCCTGAATACTTTGAATAAGAGAGGAATAATAGTAAGCTGTCTCTAGGTGAAATTTTTACATTTAGTGAGTTGAAAAATATGTGCTGAATCTAGTACCACAATTTGGCAAGTATAGTCCTACAAAATATGCTTGATTCCATTGTTCATTGTAGTTTCATGGAATCACCATGGGGTATTGTTCCCTCACATAGTATGTTGAGCCCCAGCTGGTTTGGCTCAGTGGATAGTGTGTCCTAGGTTCGATTTCGGTTGGGGGCACATGCCCGCCCGGGTTGGGGCTCGATCCCCAGTTGGGGGTGTGCAGGAGGCAGTCGATCAGTGATTCTCTCTCATCATTGATGTTTCCATCTCTCTCTCCCTCTTCCTCTCTGAAATCAATAAAAATATATTAAAAAATAGTATGTTGAAGTGAACAAATCCTCAGGCATAGGATTTGCAAGAAATCCTTTATACTTTCTTTTTTCTTTTTAGGCAAAGGCATTCCTAAACTTTTGAGTGTTAGAGCTCTCTTTAATTTAAAAACTTTCTACTAATGAATTCTTACTTATACTTTGATAAATTACTTAAGAGCAAAGTCAATATGAGTCTAATAATAATTTAAATGACTTGTGTTTTCCTGATCAAATAGCATCTATGAACACTTGACAGATCAGTTTATTTGCTGTTGAGACATGTGTTCAACCTTTCTGTTTGCTTGGTGTACTGTTAAGGATCTCAGACAAATTAATGCCTTGACAGTTTCTCAGGCCAGGAAGGAACCACTGATTTAGCATATTGGCAACTTTTAAAGTACCATCCTTGTTCAGTTAGAATGAAAGAGGTGCCTTTTCATTTGCTTTGGTGCTTTGTTCAGAGGGTACCAATGAAAAGCTGAATGTATGGAGCAGGGGTACATTTATTTTCCTTAAGCTTTGGTTCACTGATTTATAGTTAGACACAGCACTTGTCTACAAACTTAAATCTCTGTTCCCACAGCTTACCATTTTTGAGACCTAGCTCTCTCTTGGCTCTTCTCTCTGTATATTAGTGATAAGAGGTGTTTTTTGGTTTTTTTTTTTGGGGGGGGGCGGGGTCATCTTTAGCAATTTTGAGGTAGCTCTTTTAAACTTCTCTATGTAAATTGTATCCTATTTTGTCAAAAGCATTTTGGACAAAAGCGACTTGTTTATTTCTATTGAGTTTGAAGGTAGAACTTTTTCACATGAAAATGATCATTTATCTTGGCAGATACTGTTCTTTTTTTTAAAAAAAATTTAATGGATGTTTAAGTGAATAAATGGCTACATTGAGCGAGACCAAACTATTCCATCGTTTTAAAAATATATATTTTATTGATTTTTTTTACAGAGAGGAAGGGAGAGGGATAGAGAGTTAGAAACATCGATGAGAGAGAAACATTGATCAGCTGCCTCCTGCACACCCCCTACTGGGGATGTGCCTGCAACCAGGGTACATGCCCTTGACTGGAATTGAACCTGGGACCCTTGAGTCCGCAGGCCGACGCTCTATCCACTGAGCCAAATAGGTTAGGGCGGCAGATACTGACTGCTCTTGCTATAGGTTGCTTTATGTGTAAAATGATAAACTTTTATTATTATGTTACAGACCTAATCTTATTACTGTTATAGTGTTTTGTTAAATTATTTACTTTGAAAAGACTTTAAACTGATGTCTGTAATTAATGTTTTCAGTTTAATTTTATTCTGTATTTCTTAGGTATGCTGTATAGAAAATTATATTGTAATTTCTGGATATGCTAGATAGCACAAAAGGGGCAAATGGGATTGGTTCTTTTTAAAAAAATATATATTTTCGTTGATTTCAGAGAGGAAGAGAGAGATAGAAACATCAATGATAAGAGAGAATTACTGATTGGCTGCCTTCTGCACGAGCCTGCCACCTGGCCATGTACTTTTGACTGGAATCGAACCTGGGACCCTTCAGTCTGCAGGTCAACACTCTATCCACTGAGCCAAACCAGCTAGGGCCAGGATTGGTTCTTGAAATATGGTTAAAATAAATCTTTTATTTTTCTTTTGAGGTGGAAAAATATTATTTTTTTATTTTCTAGTTTTAAATTTCAGAGAGGAAGGGAAAGGGAGAGAGAGAGAGAAACATCAGTGATGAGAGAGAATCATTGATTGGCTGCCTCCTGCACGCCCCACACTGGTGATTGAGCCCACAACCCGGGCATGTGCCCTGACCAGGAATTGAACTATGACCTCCTGGTTCATAGTGATGCTCAACCACTGAGCCATCTATGCCTGCTGGGCTGTGTGATATTTTTCTCTTTATTTTTTCATCTTTATTGAAGTACTAGAAGCCCGGTGCACGAAATTCGTGCACGGCGGGGGGTTGTCCCTCAGCCCAGCCTGTACCCTCTCCAATCTGGGACTCCTGGAGGGATGTCCGACTGCCCGTTTAGGCCCAATCCTGGTGGGATCGGGCCTAAACGGGCAGTCGGACATCCCTCTCACAATCCAGGACTGCTGGCTCCCAACTGCTTGCCTGCCTGCCTTCCTGATTGCCCCTAACCGCTTCTGCCTGCCAGCCTGATCACCCCCTAACCACTCCGCTGCCAGCCTAGTTGATGCTTTACTGCTCCCCTGCCAGCCTGTTTGCCCCCAACTTCCCTCCTCTGCCAGCCTGGTCACCCCTAACTGCCCTCTCCTGCAGGGTTGATCACCTCCAACTGCCCTCCCTTGCAAGCCTGGTCCCTCTCAACTGCCCTCCCTTGCAGGCCTGGTCCCTCACAACTGCCCTCCCTTGCAGGCCGGGTGCCTCCCAACTGCCCTCCCCTGCTGGCCATCTTGTGGTGGCCATCTTGTGTCCACATGGGGGCAGGATCTTTGACCACATGGGGGCAGCTATATTGTGTGTTGCAGTGATGATCAATCTGTATATTACTCTTTTATTAAATAGGATAATTTAAATACAATAGCATTGACCAATTTAAAATGTTCAGTTCAATAAGCTTTGACAAGTATATTAAGCATTGTAACCACCACTACAACAATCGTGACATAGAACATTTCCATCAGTCCGTAAGTTCTCAATGCTTTTTAGTTTTCTCATTAGTGAAATGGATATAATGGGAGTATCTATTTCCATAGGATTGTTGTAAGGATTAAATGAGTTGATATATATTTAAAACCCTTAAAATAGTTCCTGGCATATTGTAAGAGCTTAATGCTATCTGCTCTTATTTTTAGTATTGATGTTGGTGTTCTACCCTTTTTAAAAAAACCCTCACTAGTTTTATTAGGTATTTAAAACTTAGATTCTATGCTAATAAGAATGGTGTGTTGCTTTCACACATATAATAAAGAGTCAATATGCAGATTGACCATCACACCCTCACAAGATGGCTGCCTACGGCCAGGCCAGCACGGGAGTTAGTGAGGGACGACCAAACGACTGAACAAGCAGGCTGTGTGGGGCAACCAGGCCGGCGGGGGGGCCGTGAGGGGTGGCCAAATGACTGAACAGCAGCTGCGTGGGGTGACCAGGCCAGCAGGGGGCCGTGAGGGGTGACCAGGCTGGCAGGGGGGGCAGTTAGGGGCAACAGGCCAGTGGGGGGGGGGTGCAGTTGGGGCGACCAGGCAGGCAGGTAAGTGAGCGATTAGGAGCCATCAGTCCAAGATGGTGAGAGGGATCCCGGATTGGAGAGGTTGCAGGCTGGGCTGAGGGGACCCCTCCACCGTGCATGAATTTTGTGCACTGGGCCTCTAGTGTCTATATATAAATGGATCTGAATGGAGTGCAAAAGAGAGACAGAGACAATGATTTGTTATTCCACCTATTTATGCATTTGCTGTTTGCTTATTGTCCCCTGATCAAGTATGGAACCACATTTTATTCTTTGAGAATTGGAAATTGTAGTTTAGATGTTCCATTAGTTTTCTAGGACTACAATGACAAGTGACTACAAATGTGGTGACTCTAAAATAGAAATTTTTCTCTCATAGATCAGGAGGCCAGCCAGAAATCTAAAGTTAAAGTGTGGGCAGGACCATACTCCTTCTGAAGCTCTGGTGCAGACTTCCTTGCCTCTTCCAGCTTCTGGTGGATCTTGACGTTGTTTCTTGTCTTGTGACAGCATAACTTAATGTTCTTTTTTTAAAAAAAAATCTTTATTGTTCCGATTATTACAGTTGTTCCTCTTTTTCCCCCCCATAGCTCCCCTCCACCCGGTTCCCACCCCACCCTCTACCCTTACCTCCCCCCACCCCCGTCCTTATCCATAGGTGTAGGATTTTTGTCCAGTCTCTTCCCGCACCCTCCACACCCTTTTCCCCCCGAAAATTGTCAGTTCACTCCCTTTCTAAACCCCTGATTCTATTATATTCAACAGTTTATTCTGTTCATCAGATTTTTTATTCACTTGATTTTTAGATTCAGTTGTTGATAGATATGTATTTGTTGTTCATAATTTTTACCTTTACCTTTTTCTTCTTCTTCCTCTTCTTAAAGAATACCTTTCAGCATTTCATATAATACTGGTTTGGCAGTGATGAACTCCTTTAGCTTTTTCTTATCTGTGAAGCTCTTTATCTGACCTTCAATTTTGAATGATAGCTTTGCTGGGTAGAGTAATCTTGGTTGTAGGTTCCTGCTATTCATCACTTTGAGTATTTATTGCCACTCCCTTCTGGCCTGCATAGTTTCTGTTGAGAAATCAGCTGACAATCGTATGGGTGCTCCCTTGTATGTAACTAACTGTTTTTCTCTTGTTGCTTTTAAGATTCTCTCTTTGTCTTTTGCCCTTGGCATTTTAATTATGATGTGTCTTGGTGTGGTCCTTTTTGGATTCCTCTTGTTTGGGGTTCTGTGTGCTTCCTTGGCTTGTAAGTCTATTTCTTTCACCAGGTAGGGGAAGTTTTCTGTAATTATTTCTTTTTTAATTTTTAAAAATTTTTAAATTTAATAAATCTTTATTGTTCAGATTATTACAATTGTTCCTCTTTTTTCCACCATGGCTCCCCTCCACCCGGTTCTCACCCCACCCTCTGCCCTTACCCCCCCCACCCCCCATTGACCTCATCCATAGGTGTACGATTTTTGTCCAGTCTCTTCCTCACCTCCCACACCCCTTTCCCCCCGAGAATTGTCAGTCCACTCCCTTTCTAAGCCCCTGATTCTGTTATATTCACCAGTTTATTCTGTTCATCAGATTTTTTTATTCACTTGATTTTTAGATTCACTTGTTGAATTCCTTTAGATTCACTCTTTGGATTCCTTTCATTTGGGGTTCTGTGCGCTTCCTGGACTTGTAAGTCTATTTCTTTCACCAGGTGGGGGAAATTTTCTGTCATTATTTCTTCAAATAGGTTTTCAGTATCTTGCTCTCTCTCTCGTTGGTACGCTTGAAGTTGTCCCAGAGGCTCCTTTCACTATCTTCATATTTTTGGATTCTTTTTTCATTTTGGTTTCCAGTTGGGTGTTTTTTACTTCTTCGATTTTAAATCTTTGACTTGATTCTTGTGATCCTCTAGTCTGCTGTTGGATCTCTGTATATTACTTTTTATTTCAGTCAGTGTATGCTTAATTTCTAGTTGGTCCTTTTTCATATCCTCGAGGGTCTCATTAAATTTATCGGCCTTTTCCATGAAATTCTTGAAAAACCTTATAACTGTGGTTTTGAACTCTATATCCAGTCGTTTGCTTTTCTCCATTTCTGTCATTTGTGACCTGTTTCTTTTTCCCTGCATTTTGGCTGCTTCCCTGAGTTGATAGAGTGGCTTTGTGTGCTAGGTGTCCTATAGGGCCGAGTGGCTTAGCCTTCCCAGTTACCTGAGGTGGACTCTCTTGGTGCACCCCTTTGTGGGCTGTGTGCACAGTCTTGTTGTAGTTAAGCCTTGATTGTTGTTGGTATCACTGGGAGGAATTGACCTCCAGACCAGTTGGCTGTGAGAATCAGCTATGTCTATGATGGGAGAACTTCTGTGCTGGAGACACCCTTATGGGGCAAGACTTGCTTCAGTGGGGCTTTGGTGCTCACTGACTCTGCCCCCTGAGTGTGTCCCTTATGGATCTGAGGAGTTGTAATCTCGATGGTCCCACTCTCACCATTGGGTACACTGGCTCTTGGATCTCTAAGGAGGTGCTAATTTAGCCTCTGCCTGAGGCCACCAAGCAGGAGCTATGGAGAGAACTGTAGATTCCTCTTCTTGTTTTGGGGTTTGGAGGTGCCCAGATGAGGCCCAGCTGTGAAGCAATGCAAGCTGCGTGTGGGGCCTTGGGCCTTCTTTTGGATGTTCTGGGTCTCTCTGACCCAGCTGCAGTTTGTTAGGTTATTTTAGGTTGCAAAGGGCCAAGCCATTCATATGGAAAAGCCTCTGTGCACAGCTTGGGTGGGGCGGGGTCTCAGGGAATGCACAGGGCGGAGCAAACATCAATGGCTGATCCTCAGCCCTGCCCTAAGAGTCCCCCGGGTCTCAGTGTCCCTCGATAATCGCAGCAAACACCTCTGAGAGAAAGCTGCCCTTGAGTTCTGCCCGATGCCAGACAGTCCAGTTTCCCCCCATATGAGTCTCGGTCCCCAGAGTCTCGCCCGGAACTGGAGTTCAGAGTAGTCAGGAGCTTGTGTCTCCCTCCTGATTGAGAAAGACAACTGCGTACTCAGTTGCCAGCCCTTTCCGTGTGCGCCTCCGCACCTCTGCACTTTACTTCTGTACCTCCTCTGAGTCTCAGTGTGCTTTTCTCTTTCCTTCTAATTGTAGAATTTCCACTCAGCCAGCCTTCCTGTGGTTCTGGATGATGTCCGTTTTGTCTTTTAGTTGTAGTTTTGAAGTGGTTGTGCAAGACAGCAAGTTCAGGTGTTTACCTATGCCGTCATCTTGGTTTCTCCATAACTTAATTTTCTTCCTCCATCTTCATGTGGCCTTCTTACCCACTGTGTGTGTCTTGTCATAAGGATACCAGTCATTGGATATAGGATTCACCCCAAAACTAGGATGATTTCATTTTTGAGATAATTACGTATATAAAGATCCTATTTCCAAATAGTCACATTTGAGGTTCCAGGTAGACATGAGATTTTAGGGGGCACTATTCAATTCACTACAGATGTGGAAGGAATATTTACATGATTCAAGTTCTGTAAAGGGGAGTTGAGCAGGACTAAGTAATGTCAAAAACTATTTTGCAGTCTGAAGAAATATTTTGGGCCACTGGAGTCTGAATGCCCTCAATAGTGTGCTCTACATAAAGGTCTCAAGTGAATAATCATTGACTAGTAGGGCTTGCCACTAATGGCACTCATTAAATAACCTTTCAGCAAGCTAGGAATAAGTGACCTCCTAAAATGTATGTAAGATTTTGTGGCCAGTTTGAGTGATAAAATGTGAGATTCTATGGTACTTTAAATTGTATAGTGATTAAGAACAAGGACTTTAAGAGCCAGAATTTGAACCCAGTTCAAACTGTCTGGGTTCAAATTCTGCCTCTGACCCTTAACAGTTGGGATTACTGTGGATAAATTGGTAAATCTCTATGCAATGTCTCATTAAAATAAGGGTTAAAAGAATAATACCTGATTAATACATGTAAAGTGCATGAACTGTGTGGCAAACAGAAACTGCTCATTTAATATTAGCTGCTGCTGTTTTCATCGTCATTGTCAATGCTCTTCAGGAGAAAAACTCAATAGCTGAAAAATTTCTGCCTTTGTTTTTCTAGTAGTAAGGATCTTTGTACTGATGAATTCATAGATTCCTACCCAGTGTCACCTTAGGAAAGATGCTTTTCAGATTGTTTAGTTAGAGGCTGGGAGTAGTAGAGAACACAGGATGAGATAACTGGTTCCTGATTTCACTAAGGACACTAAATGAGTAGCCATTTTAGTGATTATATATAATTTGCTTCTGACAGACTCTTCCAATGAGTCTTCATTTATTGTACATCAAGCAAATCCCCTTTTTCTTTATGTCATGATGGTATCAACCTGAATTTTAAGTTCATTAAACATCTTGTCCCTGAAGTTAACTTCTTTAAAGGATCTTAAATATAATTGACCCTCTGTATCTGTGGGTCCCTCATTCATGCATTCAACCCAGATGTGGATGGAAAGTATTTAGGAGAAAAAAAGCTTTTTTGTTGCTGCCATGTACTACTATATATAGTTAGGCCTATCATGGTTGGTACTGAATATGTACAGGCTTTTTTCCTTGTCATTATTCCCTAAACAATCCTATATAATAAAAGGCCAGCGACCATAAGCGTAACGACCATGCGACCAGTCGCCATGAGGTACATTGACCACCTCTCGGTCCCTCCCCTCCGGCCCGCAGGCTGCGATCGCAGCTTGGCGAACGGGGAACCACGGCGAACCGAGGTGAGTGGCGGCAGGGCAGGACTGGCGAGTGGGCGGAATGGCTGACCTCTTGGTCTCTCCCCCCGGCCCGCAGGCTCTGGGGAACCGGAGCCATGCTGCGATCGGGAACCATGGCGAACTGGGGGGTGGCAGCGGGGTGGGACTGGGGACTGGCAAGTGGGCAGAAGATGGCCCTGATCACAGGCTAGGCTTAGGGACCCTACGTGTGCACGATTTCGTGCGCTGGGCTTCTAGTATAATATACTATATACATAGTATTTACATTATATTACGTATTATATGCTAGAGATGTATATAAGTATTAGGGACGATGTACATAGGTTAAATGCAAATACTGTATTATTAGCCTATATATTAAAAGCCTAATGTGAAGTTGTTTGACCGGGAGTTCGACCGATTGCTATGACATGCGCTGACCACCAGGGGGTGGCGTGGAACATGGTGGGCGTCGGCATGTGGCGCTGGCAGCGGGTGGCAGTGGAGGCGCTGCTGGCCCCAGTGGGCCCCTATGAGAGCGGGACTGCAGCAGGATGGTGGAGCAGGTGAGTGGGTGGTACCAGGCCAAGGCGGGTGCGAGTGGGGGCCCTACTGCCCCACTGATTGCCCTGCAGACAGTGACCAGTGGCAGGGGTGGGGGGCGGGGCCACCGCCTGGCTCCCAGGTGCTGAGGGAGCCGGGCAGGGGCCCCAGCCCTGACTGATTGCCCTGCAGAAGGTGACCAGTGGCCGGCAGGCCCTGATTGCTGATTGGGACCGGGCCCCAGGCTGGGACGGGGAACTGGGGGTGGGTGGCGGTGACCAACCTCCCGCGGAGCCTGGGCCGGGGTGGAGGGTGGGAGGGGCCTTGCTGGCTACCTGGGGGCGGGGGTGACAGGGCTGGAGGTGCAGTGAAAATGCGGGGTGTCGGCCGAGCTCGCTCTCACTTCCCCTGCTACCCTCCCCAGGAACGCCAGGGCTCATGCTCCAGGAAGCCCCACGCTCAGGTGCTGGGCACCCGTGAGGAGCCTGCCCCGCACCTACGTGGCCTCTTCCGGGTGACCCGGGCCGCAGTCACTGGGACCGCAGGGGCCGGTTGTGCTCCCCATGGGTTCGCACAGGAACCAGAGTCCGAGGCTGGCTGGGAGAGAGTGTGCTGCCCTCCGGCTTCTGTGCAGCACCACCGGGAGGCCCAGAGGCCCACGTTGCGCCCTGGCCTGCGGCATCTGGTAGCGCTCACCGCATCTCTGCGTGGGGACTCGGGCGCTGTGACTCAGGCAGAGGGGGGCGTGCGGGGTTCAGTGGCCCAGGTGCTGCCCAGGGCCCAGAGGTCAACTGGGACCTGCCCTTCCACGCCAGACACTCGCGCTTTGATCGCCAGCCAGGCCTAGGGTCCGCACCTGTGCACGAATTTCGTGTACCGGGCCTCTCGTTTTATATACGGAACTTGAGCATCTTCAGATTTCATATCTGAGGAGGAATAACAAATTCCTTGTAGGTATTGAGGGAGGGATGATTGTAACTTCGAAGTTGTTTTCTCAGAGGAATAGACTACATGTTTTAGCAGGCATTTCAGGGTGTTTTGGAAGTAATCATCTACTAAAGATTAGTTGTGAGCCCAGCTGGTGTTGCTCAGTGGTTGAGCGTCGACCTATGAACCATGAAGTCACGGTTTGATCCCCAGTTGGGGCATATGCCCGGGTTTCAGGCTTGATCCCCAGTGTGGGGTGTGTAGGAGGAGGCAGCCAGTTTATGATTCTTCTCCATTGATGTTTCTATCTTTCCTTCTCCTTTCCTTTCTGAAGTCAAAAAAAAATATATATATATATATAATAAAAGGGTAATATGCAAATTGACCCTAAAGGTGGAACGACCAGTCGCTATGATGTGCACTGACCACCAGAGGGCAGACGCTCAGTGCAGGAGCTGCCCCCTGGTGGTCAGTGTGCTCCCACAGGGGGAGCGCTGCTCAGCCACAAGAAGGCTGAGGGCTGTGACCACAGTGGTGGTGGCAGGAGCCTCTCCTGCCTCCTTGGCAGCGCTAAGGATGTCTGACTGCGGCTTAGGCCCACTCCCTGCAGGGAGTCAGACATCACCCAAGGGCTCCAGCACTGCCAGAGGGATATCTGACTGCCAGCTTAGGCTTGATCCCCAAGGGAGTGGGCCTAAGCTGGCAGGTGGACATTCCCCGAGTGGTCCCATATTGCAAGTGGGCACAGGCCGGGCTGAGGGACCCCCCCCTCCCCCAGTGCATGAATTTTCGTGCGCCTCTAGTATATATATAAAAAGATTTGTTGTGGGAATGTGGTTTTCCTTCCCCTCAAAACTGCACTGAATGATAATACTCTTCTGCTTTTCTGCTTACCTGAACCCTGAACTTTTCTTTTTTTTTTCTTTTTTTTTTCCTGAACGTTTCTTAAGCAGAATGCTTCAATGTAGTTTACTGAGCTTATTAAAAGATTTTAAAATAGATTACGAGGATTCACAGGTGATTAAACATTGCCAAACAGGTTTTTCCCTTCTTCCTCTCTCTCTCCAGCCTGTTTAATAGTCTTTTAATATTATTCAAAGAAGAGAATGGAAACTGATTCTCTATGTATTATTTTATATAAGGAAACCTAGGCTTAGGGACATGGAAGTTGTTCAGGCTCACATCTACAGAATGGTGGAGTTGATATTTGAGTGCATGCCCTTCTGGTTCTGTTAACTGCTCTTGACCAACATGTGCTATTACCTCTCCAAATCAGAAAGCTCAGATAACTAGTTCTTGCTAACAAAATGTTTGTTGTATACAAAGAAAAGAATAAAGTACAAAGTGAAGTTCCAAGCTTAAAATTATCTTTCATTCTTTGATCTGAAAATGTTTCCATGTTTTGTTCTAAGTATATATGGATGGAATGGAACTGGGTGGGGTGTCTATGCAAATGTGGGTCCATTGAGGAAAATGAATTATTTGAACAGCATAATCTCTGAAAATGTGTGCTGCCAAAGATTCTCCTGTGCAGTTCCTTTATTTATTTTTAGCAGAAAGGTTCTTACCCTGGTTAGTTATCATACTTTTAAACTTTGTTCAAGATTTTGCCTCTAAATAGGTCACAGATAGATTTTTTAGGCAGAAGAATGCCTTTCAGTATAGGAACCTTCCTAAACGAGCCTCACTGCTTATTCTAGTCTCTTCTCACAGTTAAAGATGTTGTAGGAAATTAAAAGAATTGTTTTTGTCTTCTAGATTAATTGCTGAAGTACTGATCGAGTTCTGCGTTTCTTCAATGAGGAACTACAGGCTGATCTTCTGCCATAATCTCAAACAGCCATAAATGACAAAAGAATGCTTGCTCAGTGAGGGTAGCTGGTGCAGAATTCGTTTTTTAAACTTAGGTGTTTAAGTACTCAAAGGTAAGTTTTTTCAAAATGGTAATTATCCAAAGAGATTTTGGAGTTTACCTATTATTACTGCTATTTGATTATTAATTTGAGGTTTTTGTAGTCATTAGCTGGTACCAGATATGTTGAAGAATGGATCTTATGTGTCTAAAACTGTTTAAATTTATGGCATTTTACTGTCCCTAAGTTAATGTCTACTGTTCTTATATGTTGGATGGATTCATTTCCTAGTCATGTTGTGACACTTTCTTGATCCAGTGGGTACATCTATAGGGTGTCCCCCAAAAAATGTATGTACACACTTTAAATAATTATAAAGGCAGTGTCTATTAAATGATATTTTATTTTCACAATTAAGCTATCAGCTGTTAAAGTGTGTATACATTTTGGAGGGACACACTGTATATAAGGACTTGATTTTGGTAAAAACTTCAGAATATCACTTGGCCGGTGTGGCTCAGTGTTTGAGCATCAACCTGTGAACCAGGAGGTCAAGGTTCCTGCCCAGATTGCAGGCTCAATCCCCAGTAGGGGGTGTGTAGGAGCAGTCGATCAATGATTCTCTGTCATCATTGATGTTTCTATCTCTTCTTTCCTCTCTGAAATAAATAAAAAATATATTTTAAAAAATTCAGAGTATTGAGCAGATTAAATTTTTTTGCTTTGTTATCATTCTCTTAGTGCAGAAGGAGTTGTTTCTCTGGGGAGATGAAAAAAGCCCAGTTTGTATCATTTTGTTCATTATTAACTTTTGAAGAAGTTTTTCTCTTTTTTTTTTTTCCTTTTTGTTGAACTTATTGGGGTGACACTAGTTAACCAAATTGTACAAGTTTCAGATGTACAGTTCACAACATATCATCTGTACACTGTATTGTGTGTTCACTACCCCAAGTCAGGTCTCCATCTATCACCATTTATCCCCCTTCTTTCTTTTAAAAATACTCCTTTCCCACATATGGTAATATGTTTCTTTTAGAAAATGAACTTTTCTTGGGATTGGTTTTTGATGCTTTAGATATTAGAAACATTTTTTTCCCACTGCCTCTTTACTGATCACAATTACAAAGTTAAGACTAATAATAACTTAGTTCTTCTGTGCTGTGCAGATTTTTTGAGTAATTATGAAACAGGATTTATAATATTCTCATTGAAGGTTGATGTCTAGAACTGAAAAATTTCCTTTGTTTATAAAGACATATTATGGCTGCTCTGTCATGTAGAAATAAGAACTGGTTAATCTTGTTTTTATTAGCCCATTATTTATAAAAGTGATTTTTGTAAAAGAATCACTTGTAAAAGTGATTCTCTTATATTTGGGCGCTTATGAATGGAGGGATTACATGAATTTCATATAACAGAGTCCAGACATGATTGGGTTTGGCTTCTTACCTGTGTCATTAATAAGCTTGGTCAGTATAGGTCGTCTTTGAGCCAGATTTGCCCTTTAATTCTTCTTTAGGACATTAATGTCCTTTGCTAAGTTTAATGATCAACTTTGCCATTGTTTGATAAATGTGCAAGTGCTAGTATTTAGACCTAACCCTGGATAGTAGAGAAAATGCTTAGGTGATTATATTGAACTTTATTTGTAGAACATACTAGCGTGGGCCTGATAACTGAAACATATTTAATAGATGAGAACACACTGAAGTGTAAAGCCTTTTTCTTCAATGTATTTAGTCATATTGCCACCTGTTAATCATTATAGTCTTTTTTGTTGTTTTTCATTTGGCAGAAAAGACAGCTTTGATTTCTGGCTGCAAAAAAGATATGAGGAAGAGCTCCTCCCCTTCCTTGAGTAACTGCAACTCCGTTCTTGCTAACAAAATATTTGGAATTCCACTTGATGAGCTGCAGCAGGGAGGACATCCAGACAATGAGGTTCCATTCATAGTCCGCCACGTTGTGGACTATATTGAGGAACATGGTATACATTTCCTTCCTTTGAGGGCTAGCCTTTGTTTTAATAAACACAACTTAACCCTTTTTGATCTTGGATTTTTTTTTTTTTAGCATGGAAAGTCCAAAATATAATGAGGAAAAACAATAGAAATTCTTTTTTATATTTTAGTGTGTTTTATACTCAGAAATGCCCAATGTAGAGCATTTTAGTGTGTGGGAAATATTAGGAATATTTTTAATGGATAACAGGGTGGGGTAGCCCAACTGGTGTGGCTCAGTGGTTGAGCTTTGACCTATGAATCAGGAGATTAGGGCACATGCCTGGGTTGGGAGCTTGATCCCCACTAGGGAGCGTGTAGGACACAGTCGATCAATGATTCTCTTTCATCATTGATGTTTCTATCTCTCCCTCTCCCTTCCTCTCTGAAGTCAATAAAAATATATTAAGAAAATAGGGGGTGGGATAAAGTAGAATATCCCTCAGGACAGACAGAGTTAGTATGTTTCTAGGTGTATAATTTGAAGGTGTTTAGCCCAGTCAGGGGAGCTAAGAGAATGGCTTTCCAAAAGTCTGAATATTTTCAGTTGATTGGAGAATATATGATCAAGTAATTGAAGTTGAAGCTTATTTAATTTTGCCTTGAACTAATGTAGGAGGTCTGGAGCAACAAGGACTTTTTCAAGTCAATGGAAATGCTGAGACAGTGGAGTGGCTTCGGCAGAGATACGACAGTGGAGAAGAAGTGGATTTGGTTAAGGAAGCAGATGTTCCCTCAGCTATTAGTCTTCTTAGGTTTTTCCTTCAAGAACTTCCTGAACCTGTTATCCCTGGCAGTTTGCATATTCACTTGATGCAGCTTTCTCAAGGTAACAAAATTTGATTCTTATCAATCAGTCATTTAATATTAATTTCAAAGTCCTTACCTTTAGAAATCTTGATGTGTAAGCAGTAATTATAGTAGTTCTGAGATTCATTTCTTATGTGCCCATTTGGGGACATAGGCTTTTTGGTCTAGTCAAGAAAGGCAACTTATCAGATTCCTGTGGTACATTTTCTTTTTATAATTGGTCTAAGATATTGGTTTAAGAGGAGGAAAAGCAGGAGATAAGAACAAGGAGTAAGAGGATAGGGAAAGAAGAAAGAAAAAATATATTTAAGGTGATATGTGTAGCAGAGTGTCCGATAATAGCCAGTGTTGTTGCTTAGTGGTGATGTGATTACAGGATATTTATTCCTGGTTTGATAGAACTTTCTAGCAAAAATCAGAAGACAACTTTGATTCTAGGTTTAAAATATGCCTGAAAGGAAGAAAATATCAAATTGTACATCAGGCTCCAAGCCAAATAAATAAATAAAAAATTTGTGCTTGTTGGGTGAGTTTTTTGGTGGTGACTAAAAGTAGGGCCCAGCTGGAATGGAATAGGGACAAGAAAATGATAGGCAGAAAGGTAAAAGAACCAAGAAGTGAGGAAATGCTTGTGTTCCTATAGACAAGTGGTATTCATGTGTACATAATAAGTGATATGTTTGATTATACAGGAAACTTTATAAAGATGGCATATAGTATTATATATTTCTTGAATATTTAAATTATTTTTTTTCTGACTTTTCTCTTTGTGTAATGGAATCTCTTTATTTCTTTGAATTGGAGCTTCTACAGAAATTCTGTGATGTTAAGAAATTATAGCCGTAGCTGGTTTGACTCAGTGGATAGAGCGTCGGCCTGTGGACCAAAGGGTCCCTGGTTTGATTCTAGTCAAGGGCATGTACCTTGGTTGCAGGCTCCTCCCTGGCTCCGGCCTTGGTCGGGGTGCGTACAGGAGGCAACCAGTCGATGTGTTTCTTTCACATCGATGTTTCTGTCTTTCCCTCTCTTCCACTCGCCCTAAAAATCAATGGAAAAACATCCTCGGGTGAGGATTAACAAAACAAAAGAAATTATAAATACTAGATGAGTGGATAAAAAAGCTGTGGTACATTTACACAATGGAATACTATTCTGCTGTAAAAAGGAAGAAAATATTACCCTTTGTGATGGATGGACCTGGAGAACATTATGCTAAGTGAAATAAGCCAGTCAGAGAAAGACAAATACCATATGATTTCACTCATGTGGAATTTAATGAACAAACTGAACTACCAAGCAAAATAGAGACAGACTCAGATAGCTTGTGTGTGGGGAGGGCTGGGCGGATGGAGGGATTGAGCAAAAAAGAAAAAAAGAGAGAACTCATGGACACAGATGATAATGTGATTTCAGGGGATGGATAGAGGTGGTAGAGGGCATAGAGGCAATAAAAGGTGATGGGAAATAAAATTTTAAAAAAGAAATTACAAATACTTTCTCAATGCAGGACATTTTATAATAAGCTTGTGTGCATCCTTAAGCAGTATGTAGTCAGGAAAGGAGGATTTTCTTTTGGGATAGCTCTCCATTTTATTCCTTAAATTTTTAGCACTTATGAGACTAAATTACTGGATGCCTCTGATTTATGTATAAAGTTCATTACAATTATATTTTATGGCCCTCTTACGTATGTTTTCTTCCTTATAGCTAGATTATGGGGCTTACTTTGAACTTGCTATATTCAGGAATGGTTAGCTGATTAAATTTTGTTCTTTTATTGTGCCACCTGGATCAAGAAACATGTTTCAAAATGAAGTGTCATCGATAATGTCACCTTTTTTTCAAAGTGTAACTTAATTTTTCCCCTAGAAAATATTTACCTTTAAAAATTTTTTAATTTCAGAATTGATTTCCTCACTTTTTTGTAGGTTCCCCCCCCCATGTTTACATTAAGTTACCTAATGATCATTTTGCATCCATTAAATATGGTGAAACTGATGTGTTAAGAATTTTCTGAGCTCTTTTTATGACTTCAGAACCATTTTTGCTTTATAGTGATAGGGTTTTATGTTCCCTGTTTTAGCTGAATTGTAGACAAGTCTTTAAAGTTTCAAGAATCAGATAATATTCACTCTGGAATGAAAATTTATAAAAGAATAATTGGAATGAAATTTAATGGTGTAGAGGGCCCCCTGGGAAGGCACATGGGCATTCTTTAATTATTGTCTGCTGAACCCAAGGCTACAGGCAAAGCCACTTCTTGGATACACATCTTACCAAAAAGGCAGATGTGTTATCATCACTGACTCTTATCTTTGCCCAGGTGTGGGGGAGTGGACTTTGATATGTAAATCCAGTCTAGCACCGGGAATGAGGGAATGAATAGGACCTGGGCCCACCCAAGCTCCTTTTAGCTTAAGTTTTGGTGAAACCCTCTGGTATTTGGGATATAAATAAACATGCTGTATTGGCTCTGGGTCACTGTCTGTCCCTCAGAAGAGGACAGCAGTCCACCTGGTTCCCAGCTTTTCCCTTCCATTTTGTGTCTTGTCTCTTTCATATTTCCTCATTCCCCAGCCCCTCTACTCGAAGAACTGGATCATCTCTCTTTCCGTGCTGGACGCGGAAAAGAGAGACCCCATCATAAATGGTAATACAGTCATTGACTCATTGAGACTATCAGAAGCTGTTTGTCACTAGGATTGTCATTTTACTTGGTATTCATTTAAAGTATGACAGTAACATCTATAATAATCAAAGCATACTATGCTAATCAACCGAACGACCGAACAGCAGAACGACCGTCTGGATGATCTTCCGGATGACCACACTATGACATGCCCTGGCGCCAGGCCAGCCAAGGCGGGTGTGATGCGATTCGTTGGGGGGCCCCACCATTGCCCCACGATCATCCCGCAGAGGGAGGCCCAGGCCACCTGGCTGGCAGCACTGTGGCAGGTGGGCGGGGCCTCCCTCTGCGGGCTATCGATCTGGGGCCCCTGCGATCGATCACCCCACAGAAGGAGGCCTAGGCCACCAGCCAGTGACACTGTGGTGGGTGTGCGGGGCTGGCTAGCAATCGCCCTGCAGAGGGAGGCACAGGCTGGCCAAGCGATTGCAGCCCATGCCTGTCGCCCGCAGAGGGAGGTGACCCGTGGCAGCGGAGGGGGGCAGTGCCACACAGATGGCAAGCAGTGGCCGCAGCAGGGGTGGGGCCAGCTGCCGGCAGCCAGGGGAAGGAAAGTCCCAATAGGCCCTGATCGCTGGCCAGGCCTAGGTACCCTACCTGAGGGGTCTCGGATTGTGAGAGGGTGCAGGCCGGGCTGAGGGACACCCCCGCCTGCACCGGGATGTACTATGTTATCTATCATTCATGGAATTACAATATACTTCTAATTTTGAAGGAATTTAAGGTGTGCAAAAAAACTTGTGGCCAATAAGTCTTTCAGTGTTACAGTATGAGAAATCTGCCATTCCCCTCCATTCCCTACTTACATAACCATTAGCATGTGTGTATATGCATACACATACAACCACATACACTTCCATTTCTTTAGTAGCTATGCAGATGGGTATGGCAGTACTTGAGGTGATACTGGCATTTCTGTTGTAATAAAATCTATTTTACTTTGTTTATCTTTTGACCATTTAAAAAATATATATATTTTTTTATCAGAGAGGAAAGGAGAAGGGGGAGAGAGAGAAACATCAATGATAAGCGAGAATCATTGATTGGCTGCTTCCTGCATGCCCCACACTGGGGATAAAGCCTACAACCCAGGCATGTGCCCTGACCGGGAATTGAACCAAGCCCTCCTGATTCATAGGTTGATGCTCAACCACTGAGCCATGCTGGCCAGGGCATTCTTCTTCTTTTCTTTTTTTTTTAATATATTGATTTCTTACAGAGAGGAAGGGAGAGGGGTAGAGAGTTAGAAATATCAATGAGAGAGAAACATCGATCAGTTGTCTTCTGCACATCCCCTACTGGGGATGTGCACGCAACCATGGTACATGACCTTGACCGGAATCGAACCCGGGACCCTTCAATTCGCAGGCTGACACTCTATCCACTGAGCCAAACCAGCAGGGTGCCAGGGCATTCTTTTTTTTTTCCCAGGGCATTCTTTAAAAAAAAAAAAGTGTATGTACATATATATGTATATATGGGTGTATATGTGTATATATATGTATATCATGTGTATATGGCAGCCTCTACTCTAGCGCCCCTTTCTCCCAAGTTATGACAACCACTCTATTGATTTTTGATTTTCAAATTTTGTCAGCCACAGGTTTAGACCGTGACAGTTTGTCCAACTACTTATAGGTTATGTTTTGATAGAAAATACAGTTCCCAGTTTTGTGAATGATGCCTGATAGAATTGTTAATCGAGGGATACTTCTTTGATATATACCAGGGATGGGAAATGTTCGGGCCGTGAAATCATTTGGTCTGGCTCTGCCAAGGCACTAGGAGTGAGTTAATTAAATGTTTGACCAAATATAGCAGGCTAATTTTTAAGTTGATAATTTTGTATAGCCCGAGAATGATGTTATAAATATTCAAATGGCCCTTGGCCTAAAAAAGGTTCCCCACCCTGATATATGTGTAGGAAGTAGACTCAAAAGGAAATAAATTTAAGCAGGTGCATAATTTGTGTGTGTGTGTAGATATAGATAAAAAAAATGCTTCTCTGCCTTATTTGAAAACTTTAAAGAAGCCTGACAGGTATAAATATTGGTGTGTAGTAAAAATGTACACAGACAAAAGAAGAGCAACATGATTGTTATTTCAATACTGTGTAAAAACAGTATTGCCTACATTCTTGCCACCCAATCAAATGTTTTAGTAGTTGAGCATCTTTTTTTCTGTGATTGTGTAATTATTACGTTTATTCAACTAATATTTATTGAACACCTGCTATATGCTAGGCACTGTTATAGATTCTGGGAATGCAGCAGTGAACAAAACAGAATAAAAATGTCTGTTATCAGAGAGCTAAAATTCTAAAGGTCATGAAGGGAGAGAGAGGAAAATAGATGGTAAACCAAATAAATATATGGGTATATTAGATGACAAGTGTTACAAAAGTAGAGAGGATGTTAGGTAGAATTTGTCAGTGTTGCTATAACCATCATATTGATAGTATTACTTGAATGTATTTTTTGAATTGATAAACGTGATTTTCTAAATAATCCTTTTCTGCTAAATGCTTAGGTTAAAATTTTCCACCAGTAAGGCCTGGTTGTTTAAAAAACATTAATCCAGGGACTGTTCCATCCAATTATAAAATCAAAGTACCTGTGTGTTTGAATGGGGACAGTGATAATATTACAAATTATAGAATTGTTATTGGTTACATTTTAAATTTTAAGTAAAACTTATGTGACTATATAGCCCTTTCTGATAAACTTCTTAGACATGTGTTATTTTTCACAGATGGTCAATATCATGATCATAACCCATTAAGAGTTTTTGAACCAAGAATTTTAAAATTAATTTTAACCTGAAGAAAAATATTTTTAAAAATTGGGTTTATTTTTACTTTAAAAAATATGTATTTTTATTGATTTCATAGAGTAAGGGAGAGGGAGAGAGAGACAGAAACATTAATGATGAGAGAGAACCATTGATCAGTTGCTTCTTGCACGCCCCACATCAGGCAATAAGCCTGCAACCCTATATGTTTGACATGATAAAAACGGCCTACTTCTGTTAGTTGAAAATTCACTTGCATAACAGAAACCAACACCAGCTTAGAGGAGAAAAACACATGAGAAATGGAATTCCTTTTTATTTAGTTCTATCAGTGTTGCCAAAGTAGTTAATTGTTCATTTTGGGATGTCAAGGGAGAAGAAAGTCACTCCTTTGTTTTCCCATTCGTTCAAGTCGAAAAGTATGACATTATTATCAGGTTAGATTGCTTCCCTCTTTTTATAAAATAAAAATATTTTTATTGATTTCAGAAAGAAAAGGAGAGGGAGAGAGAGAGAGCTAGATAATCATTGATTGGCTGCCTCCTATGTGCATCATGCCTGCAATCTGGGCGTGTGCCCTTGACCGAAATCGAACCTGGAACCCTTCATTCCGCAGGCTGACATTCTATCCACTGAGCCAAACCAGCTAGGGTTAAATTGCTTCTCTTTGCTCACTAGTACTTGACTAGTATTCACTAGTACTTGACTGGTATTGGCCAGTGTATTTTGACTTATAGTTGACACTAGTTTGGAAATACAGGTACAGTCATGCAAGAGACAATATGATGAGAATTAAAAAAAAAAAATTAGAGAATTGGGGCCAGTGAGTAATAGATGAGGAAAACATCCTCCAGCAGTTGAGGAGTTGAGTTCCTTCTCCACTCCTCTTTTCCACTTAATAAGTGAAATGCAAACCCTGAGGGCATTTGGCCTCTAATAGAGGAAGTGAAGAGGTTTTGAATTGTTAACAGAAAAAAGGTGATGTGGGTGGAGTAATGTGAACCTGGCACAATGTTTGAGCTTTGCTTTTGCTTCATTAAAAACACCTGTCATTATGTTTTATAGATTATAATAACGAAGATGAATTTGGAAGAAAGTTGAGGTTCCTCTTGCAACAGCTTCCATCTGTTAATTACAGTTTGTTAAAGTTTCTGTGTAGATTTTTAGCCAACGTAGCATCACATCATGAAGAAATTTGGTCTGCAAACTCTTTGGCTGCTGTCTTTGGTCCAGATGTCTTCCAGTAAGTTTTTTCATCATTTTTGTTTAATTAAAAAAAAACCTGAGTTTGTGGAATAGAATCATTATGCTGTCTCCCAAGGATCATAGGTTGCTTGATGAACCATTATTTTTTATACTAGTTCTGGTTAATCTTCCTAGCATTCTTTGAACAGGGTACAAATTAGGTAGGCTTTACAGATGGGAAAACTGAGGCACAGAATGATGACATTGCTCAAGATTATAAAATGATTCATTGGTTGTCTTCTGACTTTACCTGTGATTGATTTAAGAACTCTCAATTCAATTTGGACTTTTATTCTTAGCATTTACACAGATGTGGAAGATCTGAAAGAGCAAGAAATAATGAGCAGGATAATGGCTGGACTTCTGGAAAATTACTATGAGTTTTTTGAAAATGAAGAGGAAGACTTTTCATCTAATGATTTGAGTTCAATTACTGAACAGGTAAGAATATTTTAAATATTCTACTTGGAGGAAGAATTTTTAAAAAAATAATTGCTCTCAAAGGCTTGGTACAAACTTTGATGGAATTTTTAAATTTTTTTTATTTTATTGATTTTTTTACAGAGAGGAAGGGAGAGGGATAGAGAGTTAGAAACATCAATGAAAGAGAAACATTGGTCAGCTGCCTCCTACACACTCCCTACTGGGTATGTGCCCACAACCAAGGTACATGCCCTTGACTGGAATCGAACATGGGACCCTTGAGTCCACAGGCCGACGCTCTATCCACTGAGCCAATCCGGTTAGGGCTGGTGGAATTTTTAAGGACTAAATTGGAAGACATGCTCTTGGTTATTATATGGAATCATCTACATCCAAGTAATAGCTGAATGTGATATTTTTTTTCTGAACAACTTGTTCTCAATTTGGGTAATACGGGAAAGGCATTGAAACTAGAATATATGGTAGAGATTTTGTATGTTTATTTTTTCTTTGTGTTTTTTCTTCTGTTAACTTAAGCTTTGTGTATTTTGTAAGAATAGTGTGTGTGTGTGTGTGTGTGTGTGTGTGTGTGTGTGTGTGTGTGTGTGTGTGTTTGTCTTTGCAAAGAAACTGCTAGCATAGCGGAATGTAGGCAGAGGGTGAGAATTAGAAGGTAGAGAGAGATTCAATACAAAGTTCATGCAAACTCTTAAGCAAATAAAGTTTTTCTTGGTTAAAGTAGCAACTCAGTATAGCAGTGCAATCATTGTCATTAATGAGAAGCATTAGAGTAAGTTTAGGTTGCAGGTAATTTTTTTACTCTTGTTTGTAACTTGAACATTAAAATCTGTTTCTCAAGCTACCTTATATTTTGTGGTTACTACTATGCCTTGGTTGAGATTGTACAAATATCTTTCTCCTTTATGAAATGAGAATATTGATGCTGAGTAATTGTAATTTATTTTAAAGTCACATTAATCCAGACTTAGATTTAGAATTTATTATTTAATTCTATGTGGAAATTTTTCTTTTGTATTTCAGTGAAATTATTTGTCAAGCAAGCCTTTATTAAGTTATTTGGGTGTGGGTTGGGGCTGCTATATATATTTTTTTAATGAATAATTGTCCACTTGGTTAAAAAATGAAGTAAAATATACAGTAAAATATATTTCTCTAACCCATACTCACTCCCTTCCCTCATTTTTTAAAATGTATTTTCCCGGAGTTTTTTCATGCAAATATAAGTAAATATTTTTTTTTGCAGTTTTTTTTAACAGGAAGTAGCATACCATACACACTATTCTGCACCTTGTTGGTTTTTTGTTTTTTTTGAACCAGATAACAGTATACCTTGGAGATCTTTTCTATTGGAATATAGAGAACATATTCTTTGTTTTTTTTTTTAAATATCTGTGTACTTTCCTATTGTATGACTATATAAGATATTATATTTGACTTATAGTGCCAGTGCCCACTTAAAAGGTGACTGTACATCCCATTTTTCTCAGAATAGTCCTGGTTTATATCTGCTTTCTGGTGTAATTATTAGTAGCTTCTCTTTTCACTTTCAAATGTATTCAAGTTTATTTCATTTTATTATTTTTATTTTTATTAATGTATCCAGGATTAGATGATAAATTATATGGTCACACTTTTTTATTACTAGAGGCCTGGTGCACGAAAATTATGCACTGGGGGGGGTGGGGAAGGAGGGGGGTCCCTCAGCTCGGCCTGTGCCCTCTCGCAGTCCGGGAGCCCTCGGACATCCTTAGCACTGCTGCAGAGGTGGGAGAGGCTCCTGCCACCACCACTGCGCTCACCAGCCACGAGCCCAGCTTCTGGCTGAGCAGCGCCCCCCCGCCCGCCCTCCCACCCCCCGTAGGAGCGCACTGACCACCAGGGGGCAGCTTCTGCATTGAACGTCTGCCCCCTGGTGGTCAGTGCATGCCATAGCAACTGGTCGTTCTGCCCTTTGGTCGATTTGTATGTTAGCTTTTTATTATATAGGATCATTTTTTTTTTTTAAATCCTTATTGTTGAAAGTATTACATATGTCCCCCTGTTTCCCCCATTGACCCCCTCCAGCCAGCCCCTGGCCCCCGCCCCAGTTCTTCACTACCCTATTGTCTGTGTCCATGGGTTATGTATCTATGCATACAAGGTCTTTGGTTGATAACCTCCCACCCCTGATGGACATTTGGGTTGTTTTATTTACTCTTAGATTATAAAACAACATCTATTTAAAAAAACATTTTTATTGATTTCAGAGAGGAAGGGAGAGGGAGAGAGAAATAGAAACATCAATGATGAGAGAGAATCATTGATCAGCTGCCTCCTGTATATCCCTTACTGGGGATCAAGCCCACAACTTGGGCATTGCCCTTGATTGGAATCGAACCTGGGACCCTTCGATCTGCAAGCTGACACTCTATCCACTCAGCCACTAGCTAGGGCAAGCAGCATCTCTTGAAAGGTAGTTTATCATACAGATTTTTATTAATTTTTATAGGTCTTGGCTCTGATTATATGAATTAAGAGGTTTGTTTTGTTTTGTTTTTATTTAACTTTTAAATTTTATTTTATTGTTAACAGTAACAGTATTACAGATGTCTCCCATTTTCTTGTGAATTAGGAATTTTATTTTCTGGGTAGCCCAGCTTTTGTTTAAAAGAGTTCCTATACTTTTGTGAGCTTTTATGGATAAGTTTTTTTAATATTTGGGGTTCATATTTTCCTTAGTTTTTCATGTTTTCTTCATGTAAGTATTTTTTTTAAAGAACCAAGACTCTTTAAAATGTTTAAAAAAATTATTATTATTCTTTGTTAAAACTCACCCAAGAATGTTTTTCCCATTGATTTTCAGAGAGAGTAAAAGGGAGGTAAGGACGGGGAGAGAGAGAGACAGACATATCAATTGGTTGCCCCTCTCACATGCCCCGACCAAGACAGGGATCAAATCTGCAACCCAGGTAGTGGAACCTGTGACCCTTCAGTGCATGGCCTATGCTCTAACTGTTGAGCAACACCAGCCAGGGTGAATATTTTTATTGAATGTTAGAGAGAGAGGAAGGGAGAGAGTCTTAAACATCGATGTGATGTGATGGCTGGATAGTTCAGTTAATTAGAATGTGGTCCCCATATGTCAAGGTTGCGGGTTTGATCCCCAATTAGGGATATATGAGAATGAATGAATGAATGCATAAATATGTGGAACAAATTGATGTTTCTCTCTCCCTCTCTCTCAAATCAATCAATCAATAAAAAACTGATGATGCCAATTTGACCTAATGTTTATCTTGACTATGAAGTCTTCAGGGTATCCTTGATTATGCTTTATATTATGGTACTAGAGGCCTGGTGCATGAATTCGTACACAGGTGGGGTCCCTTGGCCTGGCCGGCAATTGAGGCCTATCAGGGAGCCTCCCGGGGGGCGGGGGAGGGGTCGCGGGAGGTTGGCTGTGGGAGTGCACTGACCACCAGAGGGCAGCTCCTGCGTTGAGCATCTGCTCCCTGGTGGTCAGTGCACGTCATAGCAACTGGTTGATTGGTCATTCTGGTTGTTCGGTCGTAATGGTTGCTTAGGCTTTTATATATATAGATTAGAGACCCAGTGCACGAAATTCATGCATTCAGGGTGGGGGGTCCCTCAGCCCAGATTGTGAGACAGCGTAGGCCAGGTCAAGGGACCCCACCGGTGCATGATTGGGGTTGGGGAGAGACGTGTGAGGTTGGCCAGCCGGGGAGGGACTGCGGGAGGGCTCCAGGGCGTGTCCGGCCTATCTCGCTCAGTCCCGGTTGGCTGGACCCCAGCAGCAAGCTAACCTTCCAGTCAGAGTGTCTGCCCCCTGGTGGTCAGTGCATGTCATAGCGAGTGGTTGAGCAGCCTTAGCATATCATTAGCATATTACACTTTGATTGGTTGAATGGCCGACCGGACACTTAGCATATTAGGCTTTTATTATATAGGGTAGTTTTCTGATATTTCTTTTCTGCAGTTTCCTAATATATACTGAAATATATCTATCTCACATGTATTGCATTAGTATTTTTGTATTTTTAAAATATATTTGTTGATTAAAAAAGTTTTAAAATACATTTTTATTGATTTCAGAGAGGAAGGGAGAGAGGAAAGAGATAGTAACATCAGTGGTGAGAGAGAATAATTGATTGGCTGCCTCCTGCATGCCCCCTACTGGGGATTGAGCCTGCAACCTGGGCATGTGCCCTTGGTCAAAATCGAACCCAGGTCCTCTCAGTCCCCAGCCAACTCTCTATCCACTGAGCCAAACCAGCTAGGGTGATTTTTTTCTTTCTTTTTTAGAGAGAGGTGGGTGTGGGGGACAGAGAGAGAGAGAGAGAGGAAGAGAGAGAGAGAGAGAGAGAGAGAAAGAAAGAAACTAACTTTGATATGAGAGCGAAACATGGATCAGCTGCCTTCTGCATGCCCCCTACTGGGATTGCATCTGTAACCCTGGGCTTGTGCCCTGACAGGGAATTGAACCAGCTATCTTTGGTGCATGGGACGATGCCCAACCTACTGGGCAACACTGACCAGGGCAGTATTTTTGTAAGCACTAGAAAAAGGTACATAAAATATCTTGTTCCTTATATTATTTAAAATTGTGGTTAATTAACATCAGGAGATAATGTTGAATTCTGCAGATTTGCCTGTGGCTAGAAAAGAGGATGTTAGCCCCTGGCCAGATGCCTCAGTTGGTTGGAGCATTGTTCCATACACCAAAATGTTGTGGGTTTGACTCCCAGTCAGGCCACATTCCTAGGTTGCAGGTTTGATCCCTGGTTGCGGTGTGTATAAGAGGCAACTGATCGATGTTTCTCTCTCACATAGATGTTTCTCTTTCTCTCTAAAATCAATAAACATATTCTTGGGTGAGGATAAAAAAAGAGGTTGTTAGTGTATTGAACAGATTGCTCAATAAACAGAATAGTGATGTAAGTCCTGAGAGACAGTACTATGTGTATATTTAATTATCTGGGTTTGTATTGCTAATTACCAGAAAATATTTTCTTACCTATTTTTATTATATTTCTGACTTATATGTGGATTGCAAGTAATAGAAGAACTGATTTTTGAAAGTTTATTTTCTTTAAAGCAGATTTGATAATTTCAGTTTGACTTGTGAGGTTGTATTGATAAGGTATTGAGTGAAAGTAAAATCTACCAAAACTCAGCCCAGTTTGGTTGTATTTTTAAGTTGGTCTAACTTAAGTGCTGTTAATTTCTTATCCACCTATTTAAAAACTAGAGGCCCGGTGCACGAAATTCATGCATGGGTGTGTGTCCCTCAGCCCAGCCTGCACCCTCTCCAATCAGGGACCCCTCGAGGGAAGTTGAACATCCTTCTCACAATCCAGGACTGCTGGCTCCCAACTGCTCGCTTGTCTGCCTTCCTGATTGCCCCTAACCGCTTCTGCCTGCCAGCCTGATCACCCCCTAACCACTCCTCTGCCAGCCTGATTGATGCCTAACTGCTCCCCTGCCAACCTGATTGCCCCTAACTGTCCTCCCCTGCTGGTCTGGTCCACCCCCCAAACTGCCCTCCCCTGCAGGCCTGGTCACCCCTAACTGCCCTCCCCTGCAGGCCTGGTCCCCCCCAACTGCTCTCCCCTGCAGGCCTGAGTCCCCCCCCCCCCCCCAACTGCCCTTCCCTGCAGGCCCAGTCACCCCCAACTTCCCTTCCCTACAGGCCTGGTCACCCCCAACTTCCGTCTCCTGCAGGCCTGGCCCCTCCTAACAGCCCTCCCCTGCTGGCCTGATTGCCCACAACTGCCCCCCCTTGCAGGCCTGGTTCCCCCCAACTGCCCTCCCCTGCAGGCCATCCTGTGTCCACATGGGGGCAGCCATCTTGTGTGTTGGAGTGACAGTCAATTTGCATATTACTCTTTTATTAGATAGGATGTGGGCAGACCTGATCCATCCTGGCAGTGCTTTTGTTTTCCTCCTGGTTTTGATATTTGGAAGAAGCAAGTTTATCTAGTGCTCTCTCCTTTTGGAGTTTCATCCTATTAATGCAACTAGGTGGCTGTTAGAGTCTTTTTAACGTAGTACTTTTAGTAATAGTATGAGAGAGAGGACTGGATATGATGAATAGGGTGTTTGAAAAATGGCCCAGCGTCAGTGGACATGGGGTCCTTAAATGAATGTGAATCCAGTAGAATGGTTTGAAGATGTAGGTGATAATTACGTTTCTGTATACATTTGAGAAGGAAGCAGCATTCTCCATAAGCTGGAGTGTAGAGAGCAGGCATTTCATAAGACCCTAGAGAGGGGAATTATAGTCAAAGAAAGAAGAGATGGAAGTATGGACGAGGGTTTTCCTTAAGTGGAGTTGAAGTAGCTGCATATATATAGGGTAGGTTCAGAATAACTTATGAACAGAATAGACCAGTGATGGGCAACCTTTTGAGCTTGGTGTGTCAAACTTTGCCAAAAAACTGAGCATAACTCGGGTAGTGTGTCACTTTGAGGAAAAAACATTATTTCGCAAATGTTTCATCCTCAGGAGCAGCAAATGTTTCATCCTTGGCATGCAGCCGCTGAGGCCGCGTGTCATCAGAAATGGCTACGCGTGTCAGTGCTGACACGCGTGTCATAGGTTCGCCATCACTGGAATAGACTGTTGATAAGTGGAATGTCAAATTGACAAGGAGAGAATCAGAAGAACTTTTGAAGATAAGTGTGGGGTGAGAGAAAGCATTTTTATTTAAGTTTTTAATGTTTACTCTTACCCAAACTAATATAATCAATCCCTTTTTATTAAGTCTCTTTTTATTTATTTATTTCAGCTCTTTTTTTTTTTTTTTTTTTTTGTGAACCCCTACCCAAGGATATTTTCCCATTGATTTTTGGCCCTAGGAAATGAAGTAAAAAATGAGTTGTGTTTAAAATTTTCTTAGAATAGTACATCTTAGGTAATGTTAATTAACAGTTTCATGAATTTTTATTTTCTTTTTTATTCTTTTCTAGTTTCATGAAATTTTAATTCTCTGTTTCCTTTTATATAGGTTAATGAACTTTCTGAGGAAGAAGAGGAAGATGAAAAGCTGGAACATATAGAAGAACTTCCAGAAGAGGGAGCAGAAAAATCAAATGACATGCCAGAGGTGGTACAATTAAGGATGACTGAAAACATTCTGGAAGCAAATAGTGTTACAGCATCAACAAGGTAGTATTTCAGTTGAAAGAACTTTAGCTTTTGAGCATTTTATTCTAGATGTAGATTCACTCAACTACTAAATCAAACAAGAAAAACTTAAAGTAATCTTGCTAAGAAAATTTCAGTTACAACATAGATACCTTTCTTTTAAAATGCAACGTCTTACATATATTTCTTTTTAAAAACACAGATTTATTTATTTTTGTTAATCCTCACCTGAGGATTTTTTTTTCCATTGATTTTTTTTTTTTTTTTTAAGAGCGATTGGAAGGGAGAGGGAGAGGGAGAGAGAGAGAAAAACATCGATATGAGAAAGATATCCATTGGTTGCCTCCTGCACATGCCCCAACTGGAGCCGGGGATCGAGCCTGCAACCAAGGTATATGCCCTTGACCGGCATCAAACCTAGAACCCTTCAGTCCGAGATCCGACACTCTAACCACTTAGCGAAAAACGGCTAGGTTTGCCTTTCCTGATTGTTGCTTGAGAACATCCTCTGAGTAATAGCAAATACTGTTACTTCTGGCAAGGTGTATAGGGCCAGTATTGAGACCATCACACTATCCTACATGGATACTTTTATTGAGCCAGTAGTCAATTTTTCCTCAAGATTTGGAATAAGTCAGAGTTTTTCCAAGTGATTATCAGATGAAATAGCTGGCACCCTCTCCCCACCTCCATCCCCCCCCCCCCACACAGGAGGGAGAATGTTTTTAAGGGTCTTTTTGTGTGAAAAGGTAATTTCTTTAGAAAATTAGTATCATACTCTGCTAGAGATGAAAATAAAACTAACTGCATGCTCTTCTGGTTGTCAATGTAGTACAAATGTGGCAGTTTTCAGCATATTTTGAAGTCATTTAGTATTTTAAAGTTTTATAGCTAATTTCTTTCTTTGATTACAGTGCCCATATATCTCCCACCAGCATCTTACCAGCCTCTGCAGAGTAAGTAGTTATACTTATAGAAGACAATTCAAAAGTTAAAAAAAAGTTGCTGAATAATAGAAATGAAAATTATGTATTTATTGTGCTTCCTTTTTTTTTTTTTTTAAAAATATATTTTATTGATTTTTTACAGAGAGGAAGAGAGAGGGATAGAGAGTTACAAACATCGATGAGAGAGAATCATCGATCAGCTGCCTCTTGCACACCCCCTACTGGGGATGTGCCCGCAACCAAGGTACATGCCCTTGACCGGAATCGAACCTGGGACCTTTCAGTCCACAGGCCGACGCTCTATCCACTGAGCCAAACCGGTTTTGGTTATTGTGCTTCTTTTTGAGGAAGGATTGTACATAGCACAGTGAAACTAGTTAGTAGTTTATGTACTGTAGTAGAAACAAATGAAGAAGGCACTAAGATTGAAAACTGTTAGAGCTTTTTCATTATTTTCTTGAGGAAGTAGACTTTGGCCCTAGCTCAGTTGGTTAGAGCATCATCCGATACGCCAAGGTTGCAGGTTCAATCCCCAGTCAGGGAACATAAAAGAATCAGCCAATGAGTGCATAAATAAGTGGAACAACAAATCAGTGTTTAAAATAAAAAGAAAAGAAAAAAAAAAGAAATAGACTTCACGTAAAAAATACAAACAATACCCTTGTATTTTCTTTAACTGAGCATGGTAAATTATTTTGCTTTGTAAACATAGCTTTGAAAAGTCTATTTAAGTGACTATATAGTAGTGAGGATGAATTATTGACACTGGTCCTTCCCACCTCAGTAGTAATAGTGACATTAAGATTGATTTGTATAATATCTATTTGGGCAAATTTTATTTTAAAATTTGAGCCTATGTTGTGTATTCCTTCTATGTGTTTCTTTTTACACTCTTGCTTACTCATTTAAAATTCATAATAATTTGTTTTACTGGTCACATTAACATTTATGTTTATGTGGTGAAATATGTAGTTAGGATGACTGCGTCTCACTAAAATGTGTTCTGTTTTGTAGCATTTTAGACAGAACAATTAGAACAGCTGTGGAACAGCACCTTTTTGATCTGCAGAGCAGCATAGATCATGATCTTAATTTACAACAGCAAAGTCTGGTGTGTAATAATGAAGCAGGAAGTATTAATTGTGATGGGGAAGGATCTAATAACCAGTAAGAAATCTTTAAAAACATTTTACTGCTATTATGAGTTATAAAGTTGTTTTGTTATCTTTAAAAAACTTTATTTAAATAATGGGGTCTCATCTTAGAGATTTCTGGAATTTTGTGTGAAAAGTGACTTTGTATGTACTTGTATGTAAATTATCTATACTAGTCTATACTAGTACATATAAAAGCCTAAGTGACTATTACAACAGGATGACCAGTTGCTATGACATGCACTGACCACTAGGGAGCAGACGCTTAAAGCAGGAGCTTCCCCTGGCCTGCAGGCCCTGATTGCCGGATGGGGCCTGCTGGGCGACTTCCCAGTACCTCCCCTAGGCCGGCAGGCCCTGATTGCCTGAATGGGGCTGGGCCCCAGGCTGGGACAGGGAACTGGGGGTGAGTGGCGGTGACCAACCTCCTGCAGTGCCTGGGCAGGGGGCTGCGACCCCTTGCCAGCTACCTGGGGGTGGGGTGATGGGGACGGAGGTGTGGTGAGAATGCGGGGTGTCTGCCGAGCTCGCTCTCACTCCACCTGCTACCCTCCTCTGGATGCCAGGCCTTGCGCACTGGGGAAGCCTCCGTGCTCAGGTGCCGGGCGCCCGCGAGGAGCCCGCCCTGCACCCGCGTGGCCTCTTTTGGGTGAGCTGGGCCGCAGCTGCCTCCCGTGGGTTCATGCAGTAGCCGGTCTGCGAGGCCAGGTGGGAGAGAGCGCACTGCCCTCCCGGCTTCTGTGCGGTGCCGCTCGGCGGCCCAGAGGCCCACACTGCACCCTGGCCCGCGGCATCTGGCCACGCTCACCGCATCTTCGTGTGGGGACTTGGGCGCCGTGACTTAGGAGGAGGGAGGTGCGTGGGGGCCCAGGTGCTGCCCAGGGCCCAGAGGTCAGCTGGAACCTGCCCTTCCATGCCAGATACTTGTGCTTTGATTGCCAGCCAGGCCTAGGGACTGTGCACGAAAATTGTGCACCGGGCCTCTAGTATTATATATACGTATGTACATAGAAAATCTCTGAAATATTAAGTCCAACACAGCCAGGTTTTCCTCCCAGAACATCAGATAAAGTAATTAGCTTACCTTTACAGACTATGTTACATGAAAAATACTTTTAAAAAGTTAGACCTCTGTGCAACAGGGTCACACCAGGAGAAACAAGCAGAGATCTAGACAGATAGGTTACAGAGACAGGAGATTGATATCACTCCTGGTGCATGTGTTCATTGACCAGGAATTGAATCTGTGACCTTTTGGTGCATGAAACAACGCTCTTACCAAATGAGCCACACCGGCAAGGGCACCATTCATTTTTCAAAAGGGATCACAAACAAGGTAGATTCCTTACAACATCCCATGGAGAGACAAAAAAAATAAACTTAGTGCATTTAATGAAATTTGGCCGGATAAAGAGAGAGTGGATTTTTATGGAAAGGGTGTATTTTCTTTAATAAGTAAAAGTTTCAGATCATTGTTTATTTTAAAGGCATTACATATTCAACATTTGACCTGATCTGATTTTTTAATCTTCATTTCTAGGGTTGATATTGCTGATGATATTATTAATGCCAGTGAAAGAAGCAGAGACTGCTCAGAATCTGTGGCCAGCACTAATTTAGACAATGAAGTTATGCAGCAAGATTTTGTATTTGATGATGAAGAAAATAACCAGGTAAGAAATGCAAAGACTTAAAAAAAAAAAAATCTGTTAGGTGTGGTAAACATACAATTCTGATTGTTTCATGTATTCCTTTGATAGCAGAAGTCATCTAGAGCAGGGGTAGGGAATCTTTTTTCTGCCAAGGGCCATTTGGATATTTATAACATCATTTGAGGGCCATACAAAATTATCAACTTAAAAATTAGCCTGCTATATTTGGTCAAAAATTTAATTAACTCACCCTTAATGTCTTGTCAGGGCCCGATCAAATGATTTCATGTTTTAGAAAATGAAGGTTGCTGAAGTCTATTTCTAGATCAGTGCTTCTCACACTTGGGTTTCAGGACCTCTTTATATTCTTAAACTAGAGGCCCGGTGCATGGATTAGTGTACCGGTGGGGCCAAAACCAGCTCTCCGACATTCCCCAAGGGGTCCCGGATTGGGAGAGGGCTCAGGCCAAGCCAAGGGACCCCACTGGCCTCTAGTATGCATTTAAGATCTTTGGTTAATCTCTTCCGACCCTCCCTGCTCCTCCCTTCCCTCTGAGATTCATCAGTCTGTTCCATGTTTCCATGCCTATGGTTTCTGCTCCTATGTTGTATGCCCCCTGGTGGTCAGTGTGTGTCATAGCTACCAGCTGGCTGGTTGCTTAGGCTTTTATATATATAGACTAGGGGCCCAGTGCATGAATTCATGCACCTTGAAAGAAACTGTGGGCCACAAGGCTGCAGTGGGCACAGGGGTGGGTCTCGGCCCATACTCTGTGTCTCCGCCCGGCCCCTCACGGTGGCCCCCGATTGCCCCTCAGGACAAGGGCAGGTGGAGAAGCCCTCAAGGGCGATTGGGGCCGGCAGCCGCTGCTTGCATCCGCTGATGGTGCTGAGCCATCAGGACTGGCACCAGGTGCCGGCAGTGTGTGTGAGCAGTGGCTCTGGCACCGGCTGTGGGTGAGAGTGGGGCTGGTGCTGGCAGTGGGTGCGAGCAGTGGCTCTGGCGCTGGCAGCAGGTGTGAGAGGCGGCTGCTGGCCCTGATTGCCCCTCAGGAGCAGGGGGAGGTGGAGAAGCCCTGAGGGGCAATCAGGACCAGCGCCGGCAGCAGGTGCGAGCACCAGGCGGGACCGTGATGCACGGGAGCAAAGAATTTTCAGTAGGCTTGTCCCACCAGAGGCTTGCCCTGATGACAGCGACTGGCGTGGTGCCCTGCCTTGGTCTGGTGCCCCTGCTCACCTCCTCCACCATCCCGCCATGGCTGACGCCCACCATGTTCTGTGCTCTGCCTTCTGCTGCCAACGCCCGCCTTGTTCTGCACATGCTCCCTGGTGGTCAGTGCATGTCATACTAACGGGTTGTTTGGTTGTTCCGCCATTTGGTCTATTTACATACTAGAGGCCCAGTGCACAAAATTCGTGCATGGGTGGGGGGGTGTCCGTAGGCCCAGCCTGCACCCTCTCCAATCTGGGACCTCTCAAGGGATGTCTGACTGCCCGGGCATCCCTCTCACAATCTAGGACTGCTGGCTTCCAACCGCTTGCCTGCCTGATTGCCCCTAACTGCTTCTGCCTGCCAGCCTGATCACCCCCTAACCACTCCCCTGCCAGCCTGATTGACACCTAACAGCTCCCCTGCCGGCCCGATTGCCCCTAACTGCCTCCCCTGCCAGCCTGGTCACCCCTAACTGCCCTCCCCTGATGGCCTTGTCCCCCCCAACTGCCCTCCCCTGCAGGCCTGGGTCCCCCCCAACTGTCCTCCCCTGCAGGCATGGTCCCTCCCAACTGCTCTCCCCTTCTGGCCTGATCACCCACAACTGCCCTCCCCTGCCGGCCATCTTGTGGCAACCATCTTGTCTCCACATGGGGGCGGCCATCTTGAGTGTTGGAGTGATGGTCAATTTGCATATTACTCTTTTATTAGATAGAATTAGGGTTTTATATATATAGACTAGAAGCCCGGTGCACAAAATTCGTGCATGGCGGGGGGAGGTCCCCTCAGCCTAGCCTGCACCCTCTCCAATCCAGGACACCTCGGGAGATGTCTGACTGCTGGTTTAGGCCCGATCCTGAGGATCGGGTCTAAACCGGCAGTTGGACATTTCTCTCACAATCCGGGACCACTGGCTCCTAACTGCTCACCTGCCTGCCTTCCTGATCGCCCCCAACTGCCCCCCTGCTGGCCTAGTCACCCCCAAACGCCCTCCCCCCACCCCCCGCCAGCCTGGTCGCCCCTCACTGCCCCCACCCTGCCGGCCTGGTCGCCCCCAACTGCCTCCCCTCCCCGTGGGCCTGGTCACCCCACACAGCCTGCTGTTCGGTCATTTGGTCACCCCTCACTAACCCCCCTGCCAGCCTGGTCGCCCCACGCAGCCTGTTGTCATCTGTTTGGTTGCGATGGTCGCTTAGGCTTTTATTATTATAGATGTTATTGAGGATCCTTGCCCTGGAATATTTTGTTCAGTGGTTAGAGTGTTGACCTGAGGACTGAAGGGTCGAGGGCTTGATTCCCAGTCAAGGGCATGTACCTAGGTTGCAGGCTTGATCCCCACCCCAGGTTGGGGTGTGTGTGGGAGGCAACCAATTGATGTGTCTCTCTCACATTGGTGTCCCCCCCCTCTTCCATTCTCTATCAATGGAAAAAATATCCTCTGGTAAGGATTAACAACAACAACAAAATTATTGAGGATCCCATAAAGCTATTATTTACATAGGTATATTTATCAGTATTTACTATATTAGAAATTAAAACAAATATAAAAATATTTCTTAACTCGAATAAAACAATAATACACTCATTCAATGTAACATAAATAAGAAAATTGCTTTCTTTTCTTAATAAAAAGCGGCTATTTCAAATTTTTTTTATTTTGAGGAGTGTCATGGTTGTTGCTATAAATTCTTTTGTATGAAGTGTATGAAGACAATTTAGCCTTACAGAGATAAATAGTTGGGAAAGGGAGAAGTATTTTAATAGCTCTTTCAGATAATTATGGACTGTCTTTCATATTAAACAAAATTGGGTCAGTTTCTTAAGAAACTTGAATTGAACCTTTTGTTGATTTCAGAGGTGGTGATAAAAAACACTAGGAAGTTTACATAATTTGTAGGAATGCACAGGACATTTGTGTTAGACTTGGTAGGTATTTATTATGGGGAGTAATAGGAATGGGATGGTGTCACTAAGCCCATTAGGAAATGGAGGAGTGTTCTTGTGTGTTTTTGAGATTCACAATTGTATTTCAAATACCAACTTCTATGTTTGAGACTCAGGAGAAGCAGAGTTGGCAAGTGGGACCACAAAACCATCTTTTTTGGAGGAGAGAATTATAAGGAAGGAAAAGGAATGTGATAGTGGTAGTAGTACCTATTACATAATAAGGTAGTGAGCTAAAGAGGGGCATCTGACTAACTTGTGATCTACTACTCTTAAGATTGGAAACTTCCTCTCATATACGAGTATCAGGAGCTCCATTAATACAGTGGTGGTGTTCTTTTTATCAGTCTATAGGTATACTGTTAGAGCCATGTGGTGACCATGGTGATAGTGAAGATGGCTGTCTTGAGAGGTAAGCATTTTCTCTTGTTGCTAATTAATTAATCATTTTGAGATTTGGAGTTCTTAAATTTGTGGGTGGAATTTTTAGATGACTCTCTTGTAGCATATATTTTAGATACTCTAAAGAACCAAGCTTCTTATTTTAATGGTAAGGGGTGTAGGTTCAGACAGTTATAACTTGGAAAACATTCAGAGGAATGAACACAGCCACATTAGAGAAACTTAAAACTCAGTTGATTTGTAGAACAATTAGGAATTTATTGATACTCTGAATATACCTTTCAGTGTATCATAGTCTTGGAACTATGCATGACTAACTGAAAGATTGTAGTATATTTGCTTCAACAAATATGTTTAGGATGTTTTTGTTCCTCTTCTCCTTGGTGTGTCCCAGGACTATCTCTTTTTATTTTTTTATATATTTTTATTGATTTCAGAGAGGAAGGGAGAGGGAGAGAGAGATGGAAACATTAATGATGACAGGGAATCATTGATTGGCTGCCTCTTGCACATCCCCCACTGGGGATCAAGCCCACAGTCCAGGCATGTGCCCTTGACCAGAACCGAACCCAGGACCCTTCAGTCCACAGGCCGACGCTCTATTCACTGAGCCAAACCAGCCACGGCTCAGGACTGTCTCTTTAAAAAAAAAAAAAAAATTTATTGAGATAACATCATTAATATATACGATTCAGGTGTACAATATTATATAATTCGATATCTGTATACCGATATTTGACCCCCTTTACCTAATTTGCTCTCCCCCACCCTCCTTCCCCTCTGGTAGCCACCATTCTGTTGTTTGTATCTATGAGATTGTTTTAGCTTGTCTTGTTAGTTGTTTGAATTATATTTTTTGGGGGGTCTTTTTCATCTCACTTACTTCACTTAGCATAACCATCTCATGCAGTTGGTGCTTGTTTCCCTCCTTGTTTACCAGCAGTAATGGGAAGGGGATTCCTTGAGGCAGTGAGTATTTCAGCCATATGTAGTCTCCATAATAATAGAGTCTCTTTGAACAGAAAGAAGATTTCTAGAATGTTTTAAGTCACCACGTAGGTTTTGGATTTTGTTACCCTTTTTGTGATTCTTTAAGATGTTGCTAAGAAATGTATTGTAGCTTTCTTAGGAAAGATAATTGATATTCTGAAAACAAATCAGGAATAAAGTTGCAGACTAGATTGTAAATACTGGGAAATTCCAAATAGCATTATTAATTTGGTGATTGCCTGTTGGCAAGGATAAACTTGTGTTAATGCCATTGTCTCTTTTAATTGTGAGTAGGAAACCTGTTCTCTGAGGGTAAGTAAATTCTTTGGAGCCATGTCTCTGGAGTGTCCCCATACTCTGAAGGTCCACAGATTTCCTGCTTACAGCAGTTCCTTGTGCTTCCTTTCAGGAGGCAGGAATGATCCTCTTCCAGCCCAGGGAGTATTGGAGCTATGGGCTGAAGATATAAGATTAACAGCATTGACAGGCATCCCCAGAATGATGACATCTGGATTTGGTAGAACAATAAGGATCCATTTAGTGAGGACTCAATCTTTTTGGAAAAAGCTCTTTCCTCTTCAACTTGTGTATAGGTTAGCAAACTTGTTTTTAGATCCAAAGAGTTTCTTGGTTAGGTGGATTTTACATTTTGTCTGTTTAACACACATGTTTCTCGAATTTAGTCTGTTAGGGTAGGATTTAGCTTATCCTACCACTTGTTCCCACTCTAAACAAAGGAAGGCCTTTGAGCTTGCCAGGGAATTTAGTTGTTTACATGTTCAGCAAGAATAAGGTAATTAGGTATATGAGGAGATGATATTTAGATCAAGACCTGTTTTCTGAGTGCGTACCCTGTTATGGCAGGGTAGAAGTAGCACCTGTGCATATCATTGTAAATTGCCACAGTGTCTTTGGGGAGAAGAACTTTCCCTCAGTAACTATATTTTTAACCTAGTACGATACTAGATGCTCTGTTGACTGGTTATATAGGCAGAGATCATTTGTGATAGTTTGCTGTTACACTTGTTCTAAATAGGGGTGGTTTTTGTGGGGAATTAAGTGAATTGAAATAAAATTTCCTATTTACATGTTATCATGATATTTTTAGGAAGGAGAGGTTTAGAAGTTTTCACTTAAGATATAGGACATAGCTATACCTTTCAAAAATCATCTTTAAAAGAAAAATATATCTCAGAGTGAGGGAATATAGAGCTGTTTGGTTAAAACTAATATTTATTTTACAAAATCTTTTGTATTATACATTTAGTTCTTTTGGTTTCTATTTATTTTGGATTTTCTTTCTTTTTTTTTTTAATCCTCACCAGAGGACATGCTGAGAGAGAGAGGAAGGCAGAGAGAGAGAAACATTGATTGGTTGGTTGCTTTCCACATGTGCTCCAGCTGGGGATCAAACCCACAGTCCAGGCATGTGCCCTGAATGGCAGTCCTTTGGTGCACAAAATGACGCTCAACCAACTAAGCCACTCTGGCCAGGCTTATTTTTCTTTTAAGTTTAAAAAAATTTTTTGGGGGTGTGTGTTGTTGTATGGGAAGGTGGTGAGTGTTACTTAATTATTCTAACCTGAAGTGATTCTGTGGATCTTTTCAGTAGTGTGTGATTTTCAGATATAGGGCTCCAAAGAATGGGAATGTGTTTAGATTTCATTCTTCTGTCACATTGTAAATGCTAACTCTATGGGGAAGAGATGAATCTAGGTAAGAAATATGCAATGATAGTAACCTATTTATTCTTAAAAGACTAATAACTTTATTTGTATTTTTAGGAAAGAATATTTGTCATTTGACAGTGATAAATTGTCGCACTTAATTCTGGTAAGAATTCTTTTTCTTTTATGGTTCTTAGAAATTTGGCTAGGCTTAAGCTACCAATTATTATATCTGGCTTTTAACTTTTGAGTTGTATAGATTTCAAGGGGATTTAAAATATACTCTGACCAAATGTTTTACAGTTAAAGTAGCACTTAATATGCCACTTTTGGTTACAAGAAACTTAGTTATGAAAATACTTTCCTGAATTTGGGGTCCAAACATTGTTTCCTAGTAAGACATATAAAACTGCAAATTTATATTTGAAAATACTGTGGATGGTGGGAGTGGGGCAGCTTATTGTATAGGCACAGTAAACTAATGAATACTACACAGGATATATGCTGGTAAGTCTGTAAGCTGGGTATGAAAAGCTTCCTAGATGTGAAATGTATTCTTTATTTTAAAATACAGGACTCTTGTAGCAAGATATGTGATTTGAATGCCAACACTGAATCAGAAGTGCCAGGAGATCCAAGTGGTGTTCAAGGAGAAGCAGCATGTGTCCAAATTCCACATTTAGATCTGAAGAATATTTCTGATGGTGATAAATGGGAAGGTAATTTTACCCACACAAATTATTTTTCTGATAACGTTCTTTGTAAATGAAGTTTTCCAAGCAGTTATGAGATTACTGGCCTTTTTTTGGACAATCTTATTGATTTTTATTTTCTGTTCTCTTTTTCATATAAGAAGAGTGAATGTTATTACTCAAATGCATTAATGAGATTATGGGGCAACTATCTCTTATGAGCTATACGATCTTATCTGATCCATTAGCTTTGAAGATAAATGTTAAAGCAGAGTAAAAAATATAAAATCACTCAGGATAGGCTTTTGTTAATTGTTAAACTAGATAATATTGACCAGTCTTTAAAAGTCCACTATCTTGAGGTCTTGGGGATCTCGCCATATTAAAGAGGGGGGTTATATATAGCTGCCTGTTCTTTATGATCATTAAAAAAAAAAATCTTCAGGGGCATTTCTGTGCAAATACTGTACCATATCCCTATTAAGTTTGGTTATAAAGTTTGGGAGCCAGCTCCTAGCAATTTTAAAAAATATATATTTTATTGATTTTCTACAGAGAGGAAGGGAGAGGGATAGAGAGTTAGAAACATCAATGAGAGAGAATCATTGATCATCTGCCTCCTGCACACCCCCTAACTGGGGATGTGCCTGCAACCAAGGTACATGCCCTTGACCGGGATCGAACCTGGGACCTTTCAGTCCGAAGGCCAACGCTCTATCCACGGATCCAAACCAGTTAGGGCCCTAGCAATTTTTATAAAGGAGAAAAGTTTGAATTTAAATTTAAAAAACAAGACACCTAGGTACTTGGATTTCATTATATATGAGTTTGTTTTTTTTTATTTAAAAAAAAAAAGCAAAAACTAATAAATATCGAATTCCAGTGATTGATTTCCATGTTTATGGGTATATATGCTAATATTTGCATTTTACTTTGACATTCATGAAAAAATAAGATGGTTAATGGGGTAGATAAATGTTATAAAGCATGTATAGTCAAATGTTAATGGTGGAATCTAGGTAATTGATATGGGTGTTCATTATAAAATTCTTCAGACTTGACTGTATATTTGTAAACTTTCAAATAAAATGTTGGGGTGGGAAGTGCTAGCAAGCAACAAATTTGGATCCAGGAGTCCTTTTGGATCATACACCTTCCTTGATAAAGAGACAGTGAGACAACTCAAGAATCTTAAATAAAGTTACATATTTGTTCACTTGGATGAAGATCCCTTGGTTATCTCATCTTTGGCAAGTTAGCTAATAACATACAGTGGCAATAACAAGAGGAATTGCAATGCCAATACCAATCCTTTTGCCGCCTCAAGTCAACTCACCCGATCACATTTGGGGTGTTTTTATGTATTTATTTTTAAGATATAGCCAACTTGTAAAGTCCCAGCCACGTCATTGTCTGTGCCAACTTTTACTGCTGTCTCCCACTCCCCCTCTATTTTTTTGTTTAGATGTTTTGTATGCCCCCCAGTGGCATATTATGTTTCTTAACTTAGACTAATAAACAAATAGGGAAGTTGTCTTTCATTTGCTATATTCTGGGTTATTCAGGATGTTTAGAATTTATGAAGATGTTCCCCAGAGTTAGGGGATATGTTAGCATCCTGGTGGCAGTGAAAATCAAATGTCCCTCTTAGTTATTTATCCTGGCATAGTCACTGAAAAGGAATGATGGTCAATAGAGCATCGCACAAGCCACAGTAGGAAAGGAGTCTCTGAAAGATGAGGCTGGGATTCTGACACGGGACTTAGGCTTCTTCCTCATGGAGAATGCAGCCCTTTACAATCCAGTGCTGAAGGTCCTCATCTTAAGTATTAAGCATAAAAGAGCAATTATTTTTCATCATCTGAAGAAATAGGACATTGTCTAGCTTCAGCTACCTGGGGATTTCCCAAAGAAAACCTAATGCTGGGCTCTTTTTTGTTTCTGTGTCAGAATCCGCCCCTTAACAGCTGGTGTTATGGAAGGGAGGTAACATATGGACTACCGATCCCCGATTTTCAGTGCCCAAGGTGCCCTGTTATCCACCTGGCTTAATAGTCTTGACAAGTCCATGTAGTTTTCCTTCTGGCACTTCCAGGAATAGGAGTCAGTGATTTTTCAGATATCTGAGTGAACGTCTCATTTATGAACCCTGTATGTACTTGGAAGAGTGGCCATTAGCACACCATGTTGTTCCTTCCAAATTTGCCACCAACACAAAGATTGATTTTCTGTGTAAAGTTAGGATATCCTATACAGTAGGTCCTTGGGTTACGTCGGAGTTCCTACGGCGCAAAGTAACGCGATTTTCACTGTAAGTCGGAACCCACCTACATAAGCACCTACGTCACTCACATGGAGAACATACACAGCAGTAATGAAGTGAAACAGTAAAAAAAATTTAAAAGAAAGATAACAATTCCTGACCTTTACTTGTGGTAAATAAATAATAAAAACATAAAGCACATACGTACATAAGTCAAAATGATGGAACTTTTTTTTTTTAAATAAATAGGAGATGGTGACATAACCACGAAACGACATATGTAGAGTCTGACATAACCCGAGGACTGCCTGTATAATAAAAGCCTAATATGCTAAGTGTCTGGTTGGCTATGCTAAGTGTCCAGTTGGCTGGTCGGCTGTTCAACCAATCAAAGTGTAATATGCTGCCCTAGCCAGCTTGGCTCAGTGGATAGAGCGTCGGCCTGCGGACTGAAAGGTCCCAGGTTTGATTCCGGCCAAGGGCACATGCCTGGGTTGTGGGCTTGATCCCCAGTAGGGGGCGTGCAGGAGGCAGCCGATCAATGATTATCTCTCATCATTGATGTTTCTATCTCTCCTTCCTCTCTGAAATCAATAAAGAAATATATTTAAAAAAAAAGTGTAATATGCTAATGATATGCTAAGGCCACTCAGCCACTCGCTATGATGTGCATTGACACCAGGGGGCAGATGCTCCGACCAGTAGGTTAGCTTACTGCTGGGGTCTGGCCGAGTGAGATGGGCCAGACATGCCCTGGAGCCTCCCGTGGTCCCTCCCCCACTGGCCAACATCCCGCGTCCCTCCCTGGCCCCAATCATGCACCAATGAGGTCCCTCAGCCTGGTCTGCACCCTCTCGCAATCCAGGACCCCTTGGGGGATGTCGGAGAGCTGGTTTCGGCCTGATCCCACAAATTCGTGCACCAGGCCTCCAGTTCTAAATGTCTTTGTGAAGAGGCGGAATTACTTAAGACCCTAGATACCTTAGAATCAGAGACAAACCTTGTTGAGTGTAACTCTTAATAGAGAAGTGGGGTGACTCCAGATAGAGGTCCACCTCTTCTGTGTGTGTGTTTCTTTTTTGTATTGCTCCAAGTATAGTCAACAGAATGCAGTTAGCAAGCAGGTAGCACATATCTACCACTGGTATGAACTTGTAAGCAGCTGTTGAAAAGGTCTTGGCTTTTAATGGAAGTGGATAACACTTTTCCTTCAGATTCTCTCCTGCTAACTCTTGAATGGAAAACAGCAATCAAAGAACAATCAAAGGGAGATATATTTTGTGTCAAATCAATTATACTAAAAAAGCTTCAAAAAAGCTTCCGTTTCTTTAGTTTTATGTTTGAGTTTTAATAAACAGTACTCTTTGATTTTTTTGCCTTGCTTGCTGAAATGGAAATGTATGTTTGTGTTTGTTTTTAAAGTTTGGTTAGTAATTTCTTTGGATAAAGTTTTTGAGTGGAATGCTTAACTGGTTTTAGGGAAATATTTTTGGTATCTTTGGCTTGTGTTAGTTATGTGTATGGTTTGTTCTGACTGTGCTGTGTTCACTTTAGTATTTTTTGCCATTTTTTTCCATTTTATTAGCGTCATGCCCTATCACTTTCCCCCTCATTGATTTCAAAACAATGCATCTGCAGAGAGATGGGGAGGGTAAGTATGGTTCACCATAGTTTAGTTTTTATGCCTTTTTATGGTTCACTTTGTTTGCCTTTTTTATTAGCCCTTCTCCTGCTGTCCCCATATTGTTGGAAAACTGATCTGGGTTAAAAATGGTACCCAGAAAAATTGTTTCTGTTATTTCTATCTTTTCTTAAAATGGGAGATTTCCTGTAAAATGTTTGTCAGTTTCTTACATGCTGGGAAGCAGGTACAAGGGTTGCTTTGAAAATCACTTAATTGCTGGGTTTCTTGTGGAAAGGCACGCTTTGTATCTTTTTAGTGATCAGGTTGATCTTGGCTTTAAAAACTAACAAAATTATGTTTTTATTACCCTGAAAAAACTGTAATGCTGTAGTTTTAAATAAAGTTAATGTGTAGATAGAAAAGTGAAAAGTGTCTCCCCTTCCCCACAGACTCCAGTAATACTTGAAAGTTAATTTTATATTTGGAGTATATTTATGGACCGTATATTTATCTCTGTATTTATATTTTATTAAGCCTTATATATGCAAAGATATTAAATGTCATTGTGGTTTTATTTGAAAATACACAGGGTTACCAATAAAATACATGTGCTTAAGAAAGACTAGTGCTATTAAATTATGTCTTGATAATACTATTGGGTGTTTAATTATTAAAATATATATTATGCATCGGAATCCTGTAACAGAAAATAACCACCACAGTTTAATGTTAGAGGCTAGGTGCTATTAGGTGAGTTAGCTACTTGTTTGGAAATGTTAGAATTCATTTGGAGTCAGAGAACTCCATTTGGTGAGTGTTCTGTATAGCTTGGGGAATAGTTTCTACTTCTTAACATAGCCACTTGACAGTGAGGGACAATTTATTCACCTGGCAGCATTTGGCTAAGTTAAATTCCTGCCTGAGGACTTTTGAGTGTTTCTAAATGAAGACTTTACCATACTTGAAAAAATAACATTTCTGTAATTTTAAAGAGCTTGACAGTATCCTTTCTTACTTTGTGACTGGGTTCAAAAATTTAAAGTATAATTCCTTATATGAAAATAGAACTCTAGGCTTAAAAATGAAACTCAGGCAATTTTAAACCATAGTAGGCTTTATGAAGATCCTAGTATTCCTTGTTCTTTTTTTTTAATATCATAAATATTATATGAATCACCACATAATGATCTGATTTAAAAGACGTATAGCTGATGTGTGACTTCTTTTCCATGTGGAACCAAGAGACCCATGGTACTATTCTTTGTGTTTGTTTTACAGAGCCATTTCCTGCTTTTAAGTCTTGGCAGGAAGACTCTGAGTCTGGGGAAGCTCAACTCTCTCCACAAGCTGGAAGAATGAATCATCACCCCCTGGAAGAGGACTGTCCTCCAGTATTATCACACCGTAGTTTAGATTTTGGGCAAAGCCAGCGTTTCTTACATGATCCAGAAACATTGACTTCCTCATCTAAAGCACTGTCTTTTGCTAGGTATATGATTTTTATGTACTATGAGAGGTGATTCCTATTATTTACCCTGGTCCTTTGAAACTCAGGCAGTGAAGTTCAAAGCTTTCTCCCATATATCATGAAGCACATTTTTGTAACTTAATTTTTTGGATCCCTAATTTCTGGGTTCATTGGGGAATACCGTTTGGGATTTTGTTCTCTAATAGAAATTTTCTCACGGTATATTTATTCATTTAATCACTTATGGTTGAAATACAGATATCTGGAAGGGAAGCAGCAAGCGGAGCTTGTCAAAATTTTGAATTAAATTGATTCTTAATGTCAAAATCTTTCCTTTGCAGTTTGAACACAAAGAGGGCTCTGAGCTGCCTAGGTATCTTTGTTTTTGCTTTTGCCCAAACAACTTTTGAATGATTTCAAATTGTTTTAGTCAACGCTTGCATTAGCTAATTTTATGGCCTGGAACACTACAGCATAAGTTTCTTTTTCTGTTTTTTAGTATTAGGGATATACTTCTTGGTTATAGTATCATGTTTTATAAGGGCAATAAGCGATATGGTGTTAACTTAAAATTGTAACACATAGTGTTTGCTACTTGTTTTCAGGATTCGAAGATCATCCTTTAGTTCAAAAGATGAAAAAAGAGAAGACAGAACACCATATCAGTTGGTCAGGAAACTTCAGAAAAAAATCAGACAATTTGAAGAACAGTTTGAAAGGGAAAGAAATAGCAAGGTAAGTTTGTAACATTTCCAGTGTGAGGTAGATCTATTGGAACTGGGAGAATGTATTTGGAGAGCATTAGTCCATCTCTTCCTGGGAAATAGAATCTGAGATGCCCAGACATCATACAGATCTGAAATTATGTAGATCCTTAGTGTCCTGGATTTCATGCCAGCTATTTACATTGGCAAAACAGCCTGTGGAGTTTTTAAAAAAATACATATTTTTATTGATTTCAGAGAAGAAGGGACAGGGAGAGAGAGAGATAGAAACATCACTGGTGAGAGAGAATCATTGATTGGCTGCCTCCTGCACGTCCCACACTGGGGATCAAGCCCGCAACCCAGGCATATGCCCTGCTCAGGAATCGAACTGTGACCTCCTGGTACATAAGTCGATGCTCAACCACAGCCATGCCAGCTGGGCTATAGAATTTTTAAAGTAAATACTTTACATTGACAAATAACGTAAATATTACTTCTATTCCCTCTCCAAAACCACAAGTACCAAGGGTAGGAGGTAGAGAAAGAGAGAGTTTAATAATTTTAAATATAATAAATTTAATTTAATAATCAGAACGTGAAGTGGAAAGAAGACCCATATTTAAATCTGGTTCCTGCCAGTTGCTAAATACTGTTGTGAGAGCTTTCATATCCTCTTAAAATAAGGTAAGTTGAAAATGAGGATTGAGTGAAATCTCTGCTGTGGAAACTATAAAATATTACTTTGGCATAAATTAATGTAACTATTGTTTACCACAAAAGTGTCAGTGATTCTGTTTCTTAATTTTCCAGCCTTCTTACAGTGATATTGCAGCTAACCCAAAGGTATTAAAATGGATGACAGAGCTTACCAAACTGCGGAAGCAAATTAAAGGTATTAAATGTGTCACTTTTGTAATATATTTTCATTTTTAAAATATTCTTCATAATGTCTATGAGAATTATAGTTATAATTTTGATAATTTTAAATCTTGGACACTATTCACCAAAGTAAAGGTTTTCTTACTAGTTATGGTCACTTGTGGCACTATACAGTTCTTCCAAATGTCTTTCCTGTGTTTTAATGAGTAGTGTTCTTTGGAAAGGTGCCATTGATTGTAAATTCATAGGTGATATTATAAAGTTTATCTGAAATATATTTCAAATATTAAGTAGTTTTGGTGTTTGGTATTTCATCTTAGACTAAGAATATCTAATCATAATAAACTGTTTTTACTACAAAAACTAAATAGTAAGCCTTGAATCCAAAACTAGGTGTTGTGTTACTGTTAACCCAGAACAGCAGTTGCTAAGCTATAATTACTTTGTATGTTTAGTGAGCATGTTTAAAAAAATTTTTTTTCATTTATTGACTTAAGAGAGGGGAGAAGAAGGCGGGAGAGAGAGAGACAGAGACATTGATTTGTTGTTCCATTTGTTTATGCATTCATTGGTTGTTTCTTGTATGTGCCTGATCTGGGATCGGACCCACAACCTTGACTTACTGGGACGACGCTTTAACCAACTGAACTACCTGGTCAGGGTAGTTGGCATGTTTTAAAATAATTGTTAATACTTAAAAAATTTATCTGTACCAAGTAGGGGTTTATAATCTGGACTATCATGTTTTGGTTTATTCATTTGAATTCAACCAGATTTTTAGTATCTTTAGGTATAAAGTACTTGTACGTGTAGACATGAGGTTATAGCAGTGAACAAGATAGTGTCCCGATTGTCATTGAGTTTACATTTTTGTCGTTCTCATATCTCTTTATTAGAATTGTTTCCTACAACTCTGTTATGCATTTCCTTGTTTAATGTCAATTTCCAACCATATTGACATTAAACAAGGAAAATTGGTTTCCAAGTAATTTTTAAATTTTTTCCCATTCTTGTTGTCCTATAGTCCATTCTCTTCATAGCAGCCAGAATTATCTTTTCAAAAACTGTTACTAGTCTTGTAAAAAAGCCCTTTATTAGGCTTTGTTTCCCACTTAAAGTCCAGATTTCTTGCCATGGGTTTCAAAGCCTTGCATACTCTGCCCTTAGCTCATTTTGTCACTTTCTTTTCTCATTTTCTGTTCCTTGCACACTTTAGGGCCTATACACTGTTGGCTATTGCCTCAATTGGGGAGGAATGTTCTCCCCCTAAATCTTTTATACTATCTTCTTATTCCATGTTCAACGAGGATGTCACTATCTCAGAAAGGCCTTCATTGTCAATCCCATCCAGTGTAGCTGCTCTTCCACAGTCACTGCTCTGTTCCTTTCAGCACTGTGAAACCATCATATCTTGTCTTCTTTATAGCACGTAGCACTCTGAAATTATTTGGTTTATGAATTTGATTACTAGGTTTTTGTTTTTCCTTCCCGAATTATATGCTACATGAAAATAGGGACTTGTCTGTTTTTCCAATGCTTATCAGAGTACCTTACATTATAGTAAGAGCATCTTACAGTGTCTATGAATATTGGTTGCTATATGTAATTTAAATATTTCATGTTATCTTGAAATATCTGAGCCTGGGTGCTGTTAATGTATATTTTCCTCTTTTTATATCTTGTTTACTTCTTAGTCTTTTGACTTAGTTGCATTTTAGTTAAAATCTCTGATCTATCTTCTTGGTTCTGAAATGTAGATGCAAAACACAGAAGCTCTGATGGAGAATTGGTACCCCAGACACGTCCACGTAGTAACACTCTTCCAAAAAGCTTTGGCTCTTCTCTAGACCATGAGGATGAAGAGAATGAAGATGAATCCAGGGTCATTCATAAGGAGAAGAAGCCATCTAAGGAAGCAACACTGGAACTTATTCTGAAAAGACTGAAGGAAAAACGTGTTGAGAGGTGTCTTCCAGAAGATATCAAAGTAATCTTGATCTATGGTGTTTGCCCAGACTAGCCTTTAGAGTCCCTAAAACAAAGTAATTACCACAGTGGCATAGAGATGTCTAGGTAGTCTGACTGGCCAGAGTCTGCTCCCCAAGTTTGCAGATATAGATACATGTTTTTATCAGCACACCAAAAGTGCCCGGTCATTTAGGGATCTGTTCATTTATATTGGAAGCAGTTGGTAAGATGAATAAAGAGCATGAAACAATCTCAGTTTGAATTCTGGCTTTGTATCTTAACACTTATATATATTGAATTTTTATGCTTGGCCCTGACTGATTGTAGTATGTGCATAGGTCTTAGATAGCCCTATAACTTACATGGATATGATGATGCCCATTAAAATACTAATGGTTATTATAAGAATTAAATGAATGAATTTTTATTTTATTTTATTGATTTTTTTACAGAGAGGAAGGGAGAGGGATAGAGAGTTAGAAACATCGATGAGAGAGAAACATCGATCATCTGCCTCCTGCACACTCCCCACTGGGGATGTGCCCGCAACCAAGGTACATGCCCTTGACCGTAATCGAACCTGGGACCCTTCAGTCTCTAGGCCGACGCTCTGTCCACTGAGCCAAACCGGTTAGGGCTAAATGAATGAATATTTTGAAGCAAACCATTACTCACTAAGCTCATGCCTCAGGCTGTCCTGGTCAAAGCACTTGGCAACCCAAATCATTTATCATGAGAATTGCTGGGAGAGTACAGAGATAGATGGTCCCAAGTGAACTTTTGTCCACGCTATCTTGACAAAAGAGTTATTTCTCTCATTATATAAGTATTGGAGTCGCTCTCCTTTGAACAGAGCTGGTTTAGAAATTCTAATTGCTCCTTTTCTCCAACTTTTGTTTTTTTGATCTTGTGTTAGACCAACCAATGCCCTTTAAGTTATTTTGATTGTATTAGCTTTTCACATTCGGGTTTCAGAATCAGGCTTGAGGTTGAAATTACATTGTTCATATTATTATAGAGTCTGTACCCAGCTGTCCTCTACTAAATGTATATAATCTAAAGTGATATTTGTTAGAGGAAGATATCCAGTGATTTTTTTTTTTTTAACCTCTCATTTCACTCTGGTGAGAAACAGGATAGATAGTATTAACTATTTCTGGGATTAAGTAGAGAGTTTATTTGGTGTGGTGTTAAAGGGTAGTCTGTGGAACAGTGGTTTGCTGATATGTTAAAAGGTCCTATGGAACAAAGCTGGAAGGTTCTATAGGCAAATAAATTTGGGGTGTCTTGCCTACTCTAGTGTAATTTAGAGTACTAAAAGTTACGACAAGAGGATTATAGTGAAAAGAAAGTTCCAGATGAAGAGTTACTGAGGTTATAAAGTCTAAAGTCACAAATTGACATTGTTTTTATTCACATTCTTTCCACTGAACTGCTTTGAGATTTTGTTTTTAGGAGAAATATTAGATTATAAGGCCTGTATATAGTTAAATGTCAATAAAACTATGTAAATTTAAATAAATTAATAGGCATTTATGTGTGCTTATTGTATGCCTTTACAACATACTAACTTATTAGAGCCCTATGAGACAGGAGAAGTTTCCTTTTTATAGATTAAGATATTGAACAAAAAGAGGTTAAATAATTTACATAAGACCACTAAGCTGGTATTCATAACTTATTAAGATAAAATATAAATTAAACCACCGAAGAAGACTGGTACCTAAATATCAGGAGACCAGATTCTGCAGGTGATTGAGAAATGTTGCTATAAATTCACAAGCAAAGATGTATTCTTGTTAGCCTCGGTTAGAGTGGTGATGGGCTGCCCTTTCACCCTAATTATTTACATTGGGAGTGAGGACAGTAATGATGGTGCCAATGGGAGTGTTTTGTGTGTTTTTTCCCTAGAAAATGACAAAAGATCATTTGGTAGAAGAGAAAACTTCTCTCCAGAAAAGCCTTCTTTACTATGAAAGTCAACATGGAAGGCCGGTAATGCTTCTCTTGCTTACAAAAATAAAGTTGATGTCTATCTTAAAAAAGAGGATGAATCACATTTGTGGCCGACATCTTCAGAGCTATATTATAGAGCATTGTTTCCTCCATTTGGGAAATTGACTACTTATTTAAAATAACTTAAAAATTGGGGGGAAAGTCAGATTGCTTAATATTTTGGACATTCTAGATTTCTTATGACCGATAATTTCCATTGTTTTTGCTTCAGGTGACCAGGGAAGAAAGGCACATTGTTAAACCTCTCTATGATAGATACAGACTTGTAAAACAGATGTTGACAAGAGCTAGCATCACTCCTATCCTTGTAAGTAAAATATGCAAAAATTTATCTAGTTAATTTTGCCAAGACCTACTCTTAAAAAAGTTATGGTAATATGTGGGAGAAAGACACAGACTTGGTAGCATGAATTGTATATTGTAAAGTGGTTACTGCTTTAAAAAAGAATAGGAAATTAATAAGAAGTGCCTACTATTATCTCCTACTAGTCATTTTTATAAAGCATTTTTATGTATGATTATGTCATTACATCCTGATAAGTTTCAACAGGTAACAGAAGATAGCCTTATAGCCTCATTTCACAGATGATGAAACTGAGGCTCAGGAGCGATATGCCCAGGGTCATCTACTTTGTGAAATTAACCTATATTTCAAACTCCTACCTAGTTTTTTTCCATTTAAATTCATGTCTTTGAAATTACATTAGTTTTGTGATGTCCATCATGATTATGTTTTTTATTTGCACAATAATACCAACTGATTTTTTTCAAGTTTATCTTTTTAAATGAAAAAGTTTGTTAAAAGAATGTCTATTTATATTCGTGTACAATTTTAGAGAATTGTAACTCTAATACTAATGTGTAAATTAAGTGTTATCCCCAAATTAACCATGAGATGGTATGGCTTTAGATTCCTCTCAGGCTCAAGTAGAAAACAGCACATGGCCCATTTTGCATCATCTCATAGGAATTAATTTACTAGAGCTTATGATTTGTTTAGGCTTGCAGGCCCTTTTTATGGTGGTAGCCACTTTCATGGGGGTTCCCTTCAGGCTTTCACCACCTGACTACTCATTAGAAGGTTCACATTGGTCTTCCGAGCACTTTTTACTTAGCCTTCATAGAAACTGATTCTTTTGTAATTTAAATTTTTTTTATACTTAGAGAGAGGGAAGAGGAAGAGAGACATAAACATCAATTTGTTGTTCCATTTACTTACACATTCATTGATTACTTCTTGTTTGTGCCCTGACCAGAGATTGAACCCTTAACTGTGGCATATCGGGATGACTCTAACCACTGGCCAGGCGGCCCTGATTCTTTTTGAATTGGCTGATTTTTTTCAAGTTGGTCATCTCAACATTATTATTTAGATACTAGAGGCCCGATGCACAAAGATTCGTGCAAGAATGGGCCTTCCTTACCCTGGCTGCTGGCACCGCCTTCACTCGGCCTGAAGCCACCTTTCCGCCTTCCCATGCTGCCCAGAGGCCCGGGGCTGCTGGGGTGGTGCGGAACGCCTGCGTCCTGCCCCACCCCCAGCAGCTCGGCACCTGTGTATGCAAATTAACCCGCCATCTTTGTTTGGTTAATTTGCACACACACTCCTGATTGGCTGGTGGGTGTTGCGAAGGTACGGTCAATTTGCATCTTTCTCTTTTATCAGTGTAGATAGTCGGCTTTCTTTGAACAAGGGGGAAAAAGCCTGTACAGTTTATATTCTTTGTATATAAAAGTTAATTTAATTATTACTGATTTTTTTGTTTTGTTTAAAGTGATAGAGATTAAGAAACATCAATCGGTTGCCTCTTATACGAGCCCCAACTGGGGACTGAACCTGAAACCTGGGTATGTGCCTTGACTGGGAATCGAACTTGCCACCTTTTTGTCTATGGGATGATATTCCAACCAACTGAGCCACACCAATTAGGGCCATATAAGTTTATTTAATACAACTCAAATTGTCCAGTGACTGATGAATAAACAGAAGTATTGTATTGCCCTGACTGGTTGCTTAGTGGCTGGAGTGTAGTCCTGTGGCATCAAAAGGTTGTCAGTTTGATTTTCGGTCAGGGTACATACCTAAATTGTGTGTTCTATCCCTAGTTGGGGCGTGGATGGGAGGCAGCCAATTGAGTTTCTCTGTCTGTTTCTCTCTTCCCCTTCGTCTCTAAAGTCAATAACATATCCTTGGGTGAGGATTTTAAAAATAAGTGTATCCAGCTAATGGAATATTATTCAGCCATAAAAAGGAATGGAGTACTCGTACATAATACAACATGGATGAGCCTTGAAAATATTTATGCAAAATGAAAGAAGCCAAACACAAAAGGCCACATATTGTATGATTCCATTTATATGAAATATCTAGAATAGGCCAGCTCATAGGTACAGAAAGTAGATTAGTGTTTGCCAAGGGTTGTGGGTAGAGGGCACCTGAATAACAGCTGATGAGCATACGATTTTGGGGGCTGAGGGTTGTGATGAAATGTTCTAGTGGTGATGGTTGTACAACTTGTGAATTCAGTATACTAAAACTCACTAAAAGGTTGAATTTTATGGTATGTGACATAATGAAGCTGTTACTTTTTTACAAATATATATATATATATATTTTTAAATAAATCTTTATTGTTCAGATTATTACAATTGTTTCTCCTTTTTCCCACCATAGTTCCCCTCCACCTGGTTCCCCCCCTCCCCCCCATGCCCTTACCCCCTGCCACTGTCCTCATCCATAGGAGTAAGATTTTTGTCCAATCTCTTCCCGCACTCCTCACGCCCCCCTTCCCCCTGAGGATTGTCAGTCCACTCCCTTTCTATGCCCCTGATTCTGTTATATTCACCAGTTTATTCTGTTCATCAGATTTTTTTATTGACTTGATTTTTAGATTCACTTGTTGATAGATACGTATTTGTTGTTACTTTGTTGTTCATAATTTTTATCTTTACCTTTACCTTTTTCTTCTTCCACTTCTTAAAGAATACCTTTCACCATTTCATATAATCGAGGTTTGGTGGTGCTGAACTCCTTTAGCTTTTTCTTGTCTGTGAAGCTCTTTAGCTGACCTTCAATTCTAAATGATAGCTTTGCTGGGTAGAGTAATCTTGGTTGTAGGTTCTTGCTATTCATCACTTTGAATATTTCTTGCCACTCCCTTCTGGCCGGCATAGTTTCTGTTGAGAAATCAGCTGACAGTCGTATGGGTACTCCCTTGTATGTAACTAACTGTTTTTCTCTTGCTGCTTTTAAGATTCTCTCTTTGTTTTTTGCCCTTGGCATTTTAATTATGATGTGTCTGGGTGTGGTCCTCTTTGGATTCCTCTTGTTTGGTATTCTCTGCACTTCCTGGACTTGTAAGTCTATTTCTTTCACCAGGTAGGGGAAGTTTTCTGTCATTATTTCTTCAAATAGGTTTTCAGTATCTTGCTCTCTCTCTTCTTCTGGCACCCCTATAATTCGGATGTTGTTATGCTTGAAGTTGTCCCAGAGGCTCTTTACACTATCTTCATACTTTTGGATTCTTTTTTCTCTTTGCTTTTCCGGTTGGGTGTTTTTTGCTTCCTCGTATTTCAAATCTTTGACTTGATTCTTGGGATCCTCTGGTCTACTGTTGAATTTCTGTATATTATTCTTTATTTCAGACAGTGTATGCTTAATTTCTGACTGGTCCTTTTCTATATTTTTGGCATTCTCATTAAGATCCTTGTAGTTCTCACTAAGTTCCTCAGAGGTTTCTAAAAGATTCTTTTTTTTTTTTTAAATATATTTTATTGGTTTTTCACAGAGAGGAAGGGAGAGGGATAGAAAGCTAGAAACATCAATGAGAGAGAAACTTCGACCAGCTGCCTCCTGCACGCCCCCTACCGGGGATGTGCCCGCAACCAATGTACATGCCCTCGACCGGAATCGAACCTGGGACCTTCCAGTCCGCAGACCGACGCTCTATCCACTGAGCCAAACCGGTTTCGGCTAAAAGATTCTTGAGTAACCTTATAACTGTGGTTTTGAACTCTATATCCATTAGTTTTCTTTCCTCCATTTCTTCCATTTGTGATATGTTTCTTTGTCTCCACATTTTGGCTGCTTCCCTGTGTTGATAGAGTGGCCTTGTGTGGTAGGTGTCCTATAGGGCCCAGTGGCTCAGCCTCCCCAATCACCTGAGGTGGACACTCTTGGTACACCCCTTTGTGGGCTGGGTGCACAGTCTTGTTGTAGTTAAGCCTTGATTGTTGTTGGTACACTGGGAGGAATTGACCTCCAGGCTAATTGGCTGTGAGGACCCGCTGTGTCTATAATGGAAGAACTGCTGTGCTGGAGACACCCTTATGGGGCAGGACTTGCTTCAGTGGGGCTTTGGTGCTCACTGAGTCTGCCTCTTGAGTGTGTCACTTATGGATGTGAGGAGTTGCAATCTGGTATCATCTCACACTGACCACTGGGTACACTGGCTCCTGGATCTCCAAGGAGGTGCAAAGGCTACCACTGCCTGATGCCATCCAGCAGGAGATACAGCAAGATCTGCAGATTTCTCCTCTTTGTTTGGGGTTTGGAAGTTTTGGAGCTCTCTGACCCAGCTGTAGTTTGTTAGGTTAGGCTGCAAAAGGACAGGCCATTCATATGCAAAAACTGCTGCGCACAGCTTGGGTGGGGTTGAAAATTGGGTGGGGTCTTAGGGAGTCACCAGGGTGGAGCAAACAGCGATGGCTGCCAGTCAGCCGTCTCCGCATCTCAGCGTCTCAGCGTCTCCGCATCCCCGCATCCCCGCGCAGTAACAGTGATCCCTGCGCAGTAACAGTGATCCCTGCGAGCACCTCTGCGTGAAAGCCACCCTCGCTTTCCAACCCGATGCCAGGAGTCTGGGTCCCCCGAGTCTCGCCGGAAACGAGTTCAGAGCAGTCAGGAGCTTGTATCTCCCTTCCAATTGAAAAAACAGCGCACCCAGTGGCCAGCCCAGTTCGCGCGCCTCTGTACCTTTGCTTTTCTGCGCCTCTGCACCTCTTACCCAGTCTCAATGCTCTTTTTTCTTGCCTTCTAGTTGTAGAACTTCTACTCAGCCAGCTTTCCCATGGTTCTGGATGATAGCCATTTTGTCTTTTAGTTGTAGTTTTGGTGTGGTTGTGAGAGGCAGCACATACAGGTGTATACCTTATGCTGCCATTTTGGTTTCTCGTCACAAAAATATATTTTTATTGATTTGAGAGAAATAGGGAGAGGGAGAGATTGAAACATCAATGATGAGAGAGAATCATTGATTGGCTGCCCCCTGCACACACCCCTCTGGGGATCGAGCCTGCAACCTGGAACCGTGACCTCCTAGTTTACGCTGCCTGGGCTGAAGCTGTTACTTTTTAATGTTGTTGTTGTTGTTGTTGTTAATCCTTACCTGAGGATATATTTTTTCCATTGATTTAGAGAGAGTGGAAGGGAGCGGGTGGGGAGGTGGGGGAGATAGAGAGAAACATCGATATAAGAGACACACACCCATTGGTTGCCTTCTGCATGCTCTGGGGATCGAGCCTGCGACCGAGGTACATGCCCTTGACCAGAATCAAACCTGAGCCCCTTCAGTCCGCAGGCCGATGCTCTAGGCCCATGGTCGGCAAACTGTGGCTTGCGAGCCACATGCGGCTCTTTGGCCCCTTGAGTGTGGCTCTTCCACAAAATACCACGGCCTGGGCGAGTCTATTTTCAAGTGGCGTTAGAAGAAGTTTAAGTTTAAAAAATTTGGCTCTCAAAAGAAATTTCAATCATTGTACTGTTGATATTTGGCTCTGTTGACTAATGAGTTTGCTGACCAGTGCTCTAGACAATGAGACATACGGGCTAGGACTAAAGCTGTTACTTTTTAAAAGAAGTATGAAGTGTTCCTCAAACTAAAATGGTTAACAGCTATTCTTAAAAAGAAAAATTTTTCCAATTAAATTGTCATTCTTTTATTTGGAATTTTTAAAGTATTTACTGAATGATCCCTTTTAGAATTATTTACTTGTTTGTTTTAATCCTCACCCAAGGATATATTTTTTTCCATTGATTTTTAGAGAGAGTGGAAGAGAGAGGGAAAAACAGAGAGAAATATTGATGTGAAAGAAATATATTGATTGGTTGCCTCCCACAGATGCCCTGACCAGGGGCCAAGCTGGGGAGGAAACTGCAACCGAGGTGTTTGCCCTTGACTGGAGCTAACTGGCTAGGGCTAGAATTATTTGTACATAAAATATAATTTATCACTGTTGCGTACACACAATTAGAAAATACATATAAGCAAGAACATTTTTTTACTAAGGAATTCCTAAATAATTAATAGTATAAATGATTAGGATTTTGAAAATAAAGTTTAATATTATTAAGTGAAGCCAAAATGAATAAATATTTAAAATTTAATCATTTGTATGTTAATTGTTGCAGGGATCTCCATCCACCAAGCGAAGGGGTCAGATGTTACAGCCAATCATAGAAGGAGAAACTGCACATTTTTTTGAAGAAATCAAGGTAATCCTTAAAAGAAATTATTCTCTGATCTCTTTTCTAAAAGAAAAGTTGAAAGTCATGCCTGTTTGATTCTTTGTTTTTTAATATCTTTTTAGGAAGAAGAGGAAGATGGTGTTAGTCTGTCCTCTGAGTTAACTGATATATTGCAAACTACTGTACAGGCACAGTCTTCATTAGAAAACTCAGAATCTGATGTGGAGGAAAATCAAGAAAAACTGGCTCTGGATCTCCGATTGTCAAGTACTCGAGCAGCATCTATGTATGTCGGCTAGTTTGTGATTTTAGCCTATTGGTATAATAAAACTTATATGACAAGAAATGTAATGTTAAATAATTGAGCACTTGGCAGGAATTAATACAGTTCTTAAGAGATACATCCTTTTAAAAAAACGTGATTTACAAATATATGCTGTCCAGTTCACAATTTTTAAATGAAATATTAGTGTGTTGAAAAATTTAAAAACGAAAATTCTATATTTGCTTCCTAACAAAGTGCCAGAAACAGCTGATAGTTATTTGTTAAGTTCTCTGTCAGCTTCTTACCTGATAGGGTGTCTGACTTTGGTTCTTAGCCCTGGCTTCACTTTAGGATCACCTGTGAGGATTTTTTTTCTTAAATCTTTCAAGCTTTTATTTAAAGGGCACTGATTCAGGATGGATTTTAGATCTTGTTGAAAGCAGCCATGTCCATGGACTGCACATAGTCCTCAAAAGCAGTGAACTGCTCCTCCAGCATGTCTGTTCCAATTTTATCATCTTCCACTACACACTGTATTTAAGTTTTTTAATTCCATACCCCATTGGAACCAGTTTAGAAGAGCCCCAAATCAAACCATCTGCTTGAATGCTCCTGACACATTCCTCTAGTTTTGCCATATTTGTCTCATCATCCCAAGGTTTCACATTTAAGAAGATGGAAGACTTGTCAACAAGTGCAGGTTTTTTGCCTTTCTTTAATACTGAGCAAGGCGTTCTTCTCTTAGTCTCTTTGCTTTCCTTTCCCTCATCAGATCCAAAGAGATAATGTCATCGTCATTGTCTTTACTATCAGTAGCTCCACTCCTGTGGTGTCTTCCACATTAGCAGGGCCATCCTTGTCCAAAGCTTTCTTCACTACGGGCAGGCTGGCTACTCCTTTTCATAAGACTTGATGTGATTGTACCAATGAAGGGCATGGTACAGGTTGGCAGGTGGTGGGCCGGAGACTGCTTCAAATACAGCCACGTCTGCTTGTGATGGTATATACCCCTCAATTTAGCTCTTGTCCTCCAGGAAGTTGTTGAACACCTAGAGGCTTTTCAGGTCTCCAAAGCCCATGGTGTTGGCTGACCCGGGAGCTGGGCCTCGGGCTATCGCTAGCAAGCGCTAAGAGGGAAGAAAGGGCAGGATTTTTTTTTTTTTTTAAGTATTGCTGCAGAGCCCTACTGGCAACTCTTCTGATTTAGTTGTTCTGGGATGAAGCCAGGGTTCAAACCACTGTTGAGAACATAAGAATCAACAGTGCCCTTTCAGTAATGTTTTCTTCCTATTTCAATTTTAGGCCTGAATTACTGGAACAACTTTGGAAAGCCAGAGCTGAAAAAAAGAAACTACGTAAAACATTACGGGAATTTGAAGAAGCATTTTATCAACAAAACGGAAGGTTTGTTGAGCATCACAAAATTGAGCCTTTTTAAACTCACAAGTGCTCACATGTTAAATATACAGGATCAGAAATAAATTGTGCCTATAAGGATATTAGCATTGACAATAAAAGTAAGAAACATTTTTTTTTATACATTGAAGCCCTGAAAACATTTTTTTATACATTAATGGCAAGAAAATGTCAGAGGGCCCTAGCTGGTTTGGCTCAGTGGATAGAGCGTCAGCCTGTGGAGGGTCCTGGGTTCGATTCCAGTCAAGGGCACAGGCCCGGATTGCGGGCTTGATCCCCAATGGGGGTTATGCAGGAGGCAGCCGATCAATGATTCTCCCTCTCCCTTCCTCTCTGAAACCAGTAAAAATACATATTAAAAAAAAAAGTCAGAGCTGGAGTAAACAACATCTAATGTCCTAGAGAGGCTTGGTCGAGTGTCAGTTTTTTGTTCTTTTATACTACACTCTCACCCTTTTGGAAGTGTTGTGAAACAAGATGTATTAGAAAGGGTCTCATAACATGAGTGGCATCTGCAGTTGGTTTGGAGTCTTACACTGAGACCGTTGTTGCTGACGTTGCATGTTCATTCCAGGCTGCCCATTTCCAAGGTTGTCATGGTGGCAGTCATGTGGCTCCTGTAATACAATATGACAGTTGGCTTTATCTAACTGCATAATGTGCAGTTGACTCAGTGAGACTCTTTTGAGTAAGAAAAATACATCCTAATTCAAATGGTAGCCAGAAATGAGGGCTATCTCAGGTCTCAGAAAAGTCTTACCATGTAACGGTGGTCTTACCAGCAGTGGGTATATTACAAATTCTAAAATGTGTTTACTTTATAAATATGTTTTATTGATTTTTTACAGAGAGGAGGGGAGAGGGATAGAGAGTTAGAAACATCGATGAGAGAGAAACATCGATCAGCTGCCTCCTGCACACCCCCTACTGGGGATATGCCTGCAACCAAGGTACATGCCCTTGACCAGAATTGAACCTGGGACCCTTCAGTCCGTAGGCCGATGCTCTATCCACTGAGCCAAACTGGCTAGGGCTAAATGTGTTTACTTTAAATAATTTGAGAGTTCTCTATATAAGTTAGCAAAAATAGTTTTAAAAAAATCTCAAGTACAAGAATGAATTTTCCAAGTACCTTTTCATTCTTCATCTTATTGGAAGTAAACTTTGCTTATAATTATTATACCTCGTGCTTTCCCTAGTGATTTACCTGGATTGTATTGGGTCATTAATATCTAGAGCCAGGTGCACGAATTCGTGCACCAGTGGGGTCCCTTGGCCTGGCCTGCGAGATTGGGCCGAAACCAACTCTCTGATATCTCCCAAGGGGTCCCGGATTGTGAGAGGGTGCAGGCCAGGCTGAGGGACCCCACCGGTGCACAATCGGAGCTGGGGAGGGACCGCGGGAGGGCTCCAGGGTGTGTCCAGCCCGTCTCGCTCGGCCAGACCCCAGAAGCAAGCTAACCTATTGGTTGGAGCATCTGCCCCTTGGTGGTCAGTGCACGTCATAGCAAGCAGTTGAGTGGCCTTAGCATATCATTAGCATATTATGCTTTGATTGGTTGAATGGATGACCAGACACTTAGCATATTGGGTTTTTATTATATAGGATATAAAGTTAGGAAACTACTTATTTGATACTGTAAGTAAGATGTTTTGCTTTTACATCTCAATTCACTGAAGCCAGAGTTATGTCTGAAATGACTCATTGTAGCCCTTTGGCACTTAATATGTACACTCACAGACCTGACAGAGATTAGCAGTGTATGTCTTATTAAAATATTACCTATAAAAAAGTAAAATGAAAGATTACCTCTAGTTATTTACAGTGATCATTGATAAGTATAGTATCATTTAATCTATCAATAGAAAAATCCTTAAAAAATAGAAATATTTCAGGAATGTTCCTTGGGGATGGGGGAATTAATCCAATAATGTATTTTCCTTACAGTGCAATTTTTTGTTTGAATTTATATTTGGTAACATTGTTTCACATTAGGATAACTCTGGAACTTTATTTTCCAGATGATCTCTAGAATATTACACGTTTTATTTTCTCCCCTAGGAATGCCCAGAAAGAGGATCGTGTTCCAGTACTTGAGGAGTACAGGGAGTACAAGAAAATTAAAGCCAAGCTTAGGCTTCTTGAAGTTCTTATCAGCAAGCAAGATTCTTCAAAATCCATATAAAAATGCTTGAAACATCATAAAATCAGTTGTATTCCCTAAAACTACCATCGTGTGTACTTGGCTGGTACTTGAGTTCTTTTTGTCAGGCACTCAGTCTCATTTTGTAATTTGGTTGTGGTGTCACTAGAGAAATGATGGGGGTAGGGTAAGTAGACCCTTTCTAGGGAGCACAATGTTCCATATTAACCAGACTGTCCGCTCCACCTTTACCAAACATCCCATTTCTTCATTGTTTTGTACTAAAGATACATCCTATTAGTAAAAGACTGGTATTTTATCCTTTCAACCTCAAGGACTTTGGAAGTACAAGCTTTTTGTTACTACCAACTTTATTGTTTTTTTTCATTACTGAAGAAAATTAAGAGGAAAATCTTCACATTGAATTCTTTTGGTTGCCTTTTTCTTACAGAATGACAGAAAATTTGAAAGAAAAGCATATAAATGTGCACATATGCTCTATGTTTTCTTCGAAAACTAAAATCAACTGAAATTTCAAGTCCTACTGTGGAACATATTTCTGTTTAATTCCCAAAGTAACACTTTTTCACAGGTAGTATGTTAACAAAATTTTGCAATTCAGTGGTCACACAGCTCCTGGATCAAGATAAGAGAGGTTAGACCAAAAAGTGACCTTGCTTATTCATATAGTGAAAACACATACAACTGAATCATACCACATGCTGCCTATGGGACTTAAATTACTGTGTTTTCTCAACTACTGTTCATCAACTGGTGATGATGTGATTTGTCTGGATCAGATCCTCCATTTTTTCTCCCCACCGACCTCCAGATAATATGAGTAAAGAGCCATGTCAGTATGTAGGAACTCTGATGGTACTCAGATTTGTGTGTTCAATTAAATGAGCCTAAATTGGCAAAAGAATCATTATGCCTGAAGTAAATCTATTCTTAACAAGGGCTATACCACTGCATTTTTACATGTACCTTTAGGAGGTTGCATCCTTTTTTTCTCTTAATCAGCAAAATCCATAAAGAAAACATCTTTTAAAGGGACCACTTTTTGCTCAATCACATGTTTAAAGCGCTGGTCACAAGATGTGTAGTGGTATGCCCCTTGTCACATACTCTAAGCATATCTTGTTTTCTTTGTCTTTGCATGGCTTTTTCTTTGGGTACTCACGAGGTATCATTCTGCTAATCATTTTCACAGAATGGTGACTATTTGTGCTAACAATGTAACAGTCAATTAATAGCATCTTCCGGTCAGGCTCAATCTAAGTGTTTGTTTTTTTTTCTTTCTGGTGCTTTTTTGGAATGATGAGTATCTCACTTTGATTGTGCCCATGTTTTGCATGTAATGACTCGTGCTTGGTTTTCTTAACTAGTTAATATTAACAATTTGTTCCATACGAAAATGGACTTTTGCAACATCCTTTAATAAGGTGAGGGAAGCATGGACCTCAGTCTTCTGGCACTATTGCATAGTAAGCCCATGAAGTAGCTTGATAATAAGTAGCATTTCTAGTGCTTCATATTTCACCTGTGTGTGCAATGCCTTTTTTGCAGGGAGGGAATATTCATTGGTAGTGAACATGTAGTTAAGGAGTACAGCACTAAATCCTGCCCTTTGCATGTCCTTTCCTTTTGATACAGCTAGGTTATTCATTCATAATGTATACCTAGAAAAGTGAAATTGAGAATGCCAAAAGATCCCTTTGATTTGAATCCATCATGCAGTGTGCATTTAGTTAATTTCTATCACTCCCCAGACAGGAGTATATCCAAACATCTAATTTAATGTGCACTGTATATTTTATATGAATGTTTTATTTTATATACCACATGCAAAAATGTCCATATGCACTATTTAAATGTTTTAAATAATATATTCCTTCTTTGTAATGCTAAATCTATATGAGTACCATATTTTTATAAGTCAGTGGCCTGACTGGTTTCATTTTAAAATTAACAGCTGCTTCATGATACTGGTTATTCACTGTTATTGTTTGGCTGTGAATAGAATAGATAAAAGTGGCATGGCAGCACTTATGCTGTGTGACAGTATTGTGTGTCATAGTTGAGCTGTAGGTGGTAGAATAAGGCAGTTTGTGATAGTTTTACTTTGGCATAAGTTAAAACTGTATATCTATATATAAACAATATATAGATATATACATGACTACCCGTATAATTGCATTGCTGTGTCTGGCACTTCATTGTATAGACTTTTGTAATAAAAGAACTTTGATGTTCTAAGTCATTGTAAATGTTGTTTGCTTCCCCCCCTCCACCCCCACCAGATGTTGAAAAGTGAAAAAGAGAGACCTCAAGTGTTCCCTTGTTTTAATGTTCTGAGGCTTTGAATTACCCTAACCCGGGATGATATGGGGGGACAACAGGGTTAGTAAACTATCTGGTTGGCTACAGCTCTGAGAAGTGGTAAAACAGGGAAAGGCCATGTTGTTGATTCCCTTGTGGGAATGTAGGGAGAAGATGCAGAGAGAATAGTCAGCATTTCTTGTTGCAGTGAATTATCCTATTAAGAGAACGTGGTGAGCTTGGCCCGAAGAATGTGGGTAGACTTAAAATGTCCTTTATTCAGATTTTAAAATCCAGGGACTGTCGAGCAGCAATGTGGAAGTTGAGTACTATGGTCAAATGCTGTTGCTTGGGCTAAGAGAACAAAAGGTTTTTCTAGGAGGGTTTATGTAACCTAAAAAAAATTAGAAGAGTTTCCTTCTAGTTTCCAAAATGCCAGCCACACATAACTTTGCAACCATCCAAACAGGGCTTTGGGAGTACCCTCATTTACACTTTTCAAACATGACTTTTCATAACCCTATACTCCTACTTTGCTCTTTATTTTTTAAAGTGTATTTTGCTTTTTAAAGTAGTTGAAGAAGCACTTTTGGGAAACTTGAGCTGTCGCTATAGAAACTGTTTAGATGAGTTTCTAGTTTGAAGGTATTAGTAAAATTTCTGTAGGTGGTTAGAAAGTTTATTCTTTAACACTTTAGCTTTTTATAGGAGACTTCAAATTGGGAAGAATGGAGAAGAGAGATTATTTTATTTGAGCCATTGTGTGATAGCTTTGCAGAGTACTTTTTATCTGGTTAGAGGAAGTTGGAACATGGTACATGATGAGAGCACCAGCAGTTCTTATAGTTGTGGAACATTGAGAAACCATCTTTACCTATTTACTGAGCTATTAATTAGACACCTGCACCATGAACTGTAAGCAGCATTATTTGTACTTCTCCTTTCACATTCATAGAATTTAATAATAACATTATAGAATCCTCTGTGTGAATCAGTGTATATATACTTTGGAGGCATATTGTAATATACGTGATTGTACAGTGGGTCCCATCCAGGGGCACTTAAGTCCCAGAAATCATTTGATGATTATCATTGACTCTGGCAATCGTTTGATGATAGGTGGTTTAGTGCTTTTAAAGTATATCGGAAGAGGGGACAAGTTTAGGAAATAATTCAATACAGAAATGAATCTTTGTTAGAAATGTACAATGATTGCATCACAGATTCTCACCTCCACTTGTCTCAGTAGGATAGAGCTGAAACCTTTCTCATCACTCGGTTTAGTTTTAAACTGATGTAGTGTAATTCTTTCTCCAGCTCCACAGCATATAAAAAGAGGCTACGAGATAATTTAGAAGGAAGTAGAGAATGAATCAGTAACACACTTTTGTGCATAAAGAGATAGCAGATTATTAGTGCCTATTGTGAAGTTCTTTGAGTGGAAAGGGATTATTTAAACTAAAACATGCTTAGTATGGTCAGTTATGCATCTAATCTAAAGCTGTATGGAGAATGAACAGTATCTGCTACACATATCAAGTATAAATGGCAGTTCTTTTTTAGAGATGCAAGGATAAAAGCAGTTGGTCTCACTCCTACATTTAAACAAGTGAAGCCTTGTGCTTTCTGTTTAACTTTAAAATTGGGTAAAAGAAATTGGGGGGGAAAAGTGATATCTTAGCAGAATAGGCTTTGGGTTCGGGAAAATAATGTGTATAACTCATGTCCCCAACCCCCATGTCATGATAATCCCATCGTACCCTGGTGAGAACAAATACTTACTCTCTAAATTCTTGTTGAGTGACAGGCTGGTAGTCATCTTGAATTTCTGTAGAATAATACTTTTTCTCAAGCCTCTCTTTCCATTTTTTCATCTGCTCTGCACTTTGAATCTCCTGTCAAGTTAGAGAAAAGCCTAGTCTGCAATCTTTTTAGTTTTTCTCTATTTCAATTCTTTGTCTTACAAGCATCACAGGGTTGAGGTTTGAGCCCCACTGCCTTTTTGCCGTGGCAGTTTTTAGTACTATGCATTAGCAGAGTCACTTCAGAGGACCTGGTGTTAGAACTGTTGGTAGAGTTGGGGAATTTTTAAATTAAAATTATCAGCTTATTCTCATTTCATTGCCTCTTCCTCACTGCATCTCCAGCTCATTTTTTTCTTGATTTTCTTTATTCTTCACTTGGCCAAAGCTGAGATATTTTGTACCTCTGTTCTTGCAACTATACTTCAAAGTATATCTGTGTGTATTCTTTGCCTGCACAGCTGCTTCTCAGCCACATTCCTGCAGTCTTACATAACCATCCCAATCCCCTCTTCATAATTATTGCATCAGTTTGTGCACTCCAATCTGTCTACTAGTTCCTCATACCAGCAAACTCTTGTTGCTACATCCTCTAATTCTAAGGAGTCCCTCCTGTGCTTTGTCCTCACTACCGCCCACTTTCCTTTAGTGTGCAAATACCTTTTCCCAAACTTTGGAAAAACCTGCCTTGTACATTGTGGAAAGTAAGGACAACTCTAGAAAAAGAGGGAAAGAGGAAAATGCATTTAGATGTGACTCAAATACTTGTCAGTAAATGAGTATGATATTGCCCCGCTCCAGCAATACCACTAAGTGGCAAAGTGGATCCCTGTTACAAGGGTTCTTGATTACCTTCCTCAGGGTGATGATGCCTATGTATGTTTATGCACTGTTCACCTGATAAATGTGTGCTGTTCTGGTTAGAGAAACTTACCAGATAGTATTTGAAGTAGGAAAGGATTGCTTTTAATATTTCTAGTTTTATTTTGGCCACATTATAGCACCCACGTTTTGACATATTTACTAAATGCTTTTGATGTGTTGTTTAAAAAGTGGTAGGCCCCATAACTATTTCTAAATGACCAGGCCTATAATAATGTGGAAACATTAGTAATATGGGTTGAATAGACTATGCCTGATAAACTTGACTCACCTTTCAAAAAACCCATCTCAACCATCACTTTTTTCCATGAAGCCTTCCTTGACAGTCATAGGAAAATCAAAGGCAGAGCAGCAACTCATTGGGGACATTCCCTCCAAGTTCCTAGGTTTTGGTCATCCCACCTCTTCCCTGTAAGTGGTAGCTGCCCTTTATAGTTGTTTCTGGATTAATTTGGTGTTCCACATTAGTTCTTATAGTCATCCTAAAAGCTTAGAAGTGAATTCTCTGTAGTAAACCTCCTTTTGAACTACCTGTGTGTTTCTGTTTTTCTGATTGGATCCTAACTGATGAGTACTCGGTGGCAGGGAAGGTCCAAAGGAACAAACTGATAAACAGCATACTTCCATCAAGGGACACAACAATTGACTTAAGAATTTGAGCCTTCCACCTGGCCATTTGGAATCCTTTAGGCAGAGATTCAACTGACTTTGGTGATTGATCCTAATTATCAAGGGGAAATTTGTTGCAACTACAAGATGAGTGCAGAGAGGGCTATACTTGGAGCCTAGGAATTCTTGAGTGGACAGGTGCTTTCAATACTTACATGTCCCAAAATAAGCTTTGTAGTTTAAACATATTTTTAAGGAATTTGATTTGAATAAAAAAGGCCTTAAAGTCACTCACAGGATGGATATAATTGCGATTGGAACTTTGCTTCTCCCTTTTGGGGGAGAGGATAAGAGTACCTTTATTAGTATAAAGGATAGTTTCATCTTATTAGATGGAAGCTTGAAGTATTTACTGTTGTTTTATGGAAATTCAAATGTGTGTACTAAACAGCCAGTAGGATGAACTGCGCCAACTATTTAGCTAAAGTTGCCCAACTAAAAATTTAATCCTCATACTATTCTCTGTGATGCTGTGACTCAGGCTTTGAAACTCATTCCCAGACTTGCTACTAGCACTTTTTGGCATACCCAGAACAAGACTCCAAACTCCCTCAGGGTGGGCTGGGGGTGCGGTTAGAGGTCTGAGCAACACCTATGCAGGGCCCTTCTCTATGATGGTAGGTTCTGATAACCCCACCTTTGTACCTTCACCCTGGAGTGGTAGCATAATCCTACAGTGATTATTTATGTTTTGCCTCAGTGTTTTTACCTTTTCTGTCTTCCAGTACTTCATTAACCAAATTCCCTGTGGTAAATTTTCTGTATTTGAAATATATAATGTGATTTCCATTTTCCTTACTAGGTCCTGACTGATACATTAGTAAGTATATATTTTCATTTTTTTAAGTGAATTTTTGTGTCTTTAAGGAATGTTTAAAATTTTCCCTTATTTTGGTTTTAAACACTTTTTAGTAATTCCTTGGCATTTTCTACATTGTTGCTTTTATAAATGAAGTCTTCTATTAAATTTTTTAACAAACTAGTTGATATTTACATATATAACATGGTTGTATGTATGTGAATCATTTTTCCTACTACTTTATGGAATTTGTTATAAATTTTCAGTTCATTTGTATACCTAGAAAACTTAAGGGAATCACAGAGGTAATTTTTATACTTCTAATTTATTTCTTAATTGTTTTGGCTGATCCCTCCAATACTTCTTTGTCTTGTTTCTGATAGGTCCAGTGTTTCTCCCAGTTAAGCAAAGTGCTAGATTAGGGGTGAATAAATATGTTTTTATTATATCAAGGAAGTATCCATCGCTTCCTAATTGGCTTTATTTCCCCCCTCAAGATTGAATGTTGAAACTTATCAAATATCCAACATCTATGGAAAATGATCATGTAATTTTCCTTTTAGAGTCTATTAATAGAATGAATTATTACCCAATTTTGAAACATCATTCCATCTTAGAATAAATTCTATTGAAATCATCTGTATATATAAAAGCCTAAGCAACTGTTCTACCGTTGGATGGATACCTATGACGCGCACTGACCACCAGGGGGCAGACGCTCAGTGCACAGGCGTGGAAACATGGAATAGACTGATGAATCTCAGAGGGAATGTGGGAGGGGGAGGGCAGGAAGAGATTAACCAAAGATCTTATATGCATACTAGAGGCCTGGTGCACAGTGGAGTCCTTGTGGGGATCGGGCCGAAACTGGCCGTCTGACATCCCCTGACAGGTCCTGGATTGCAAGAGGGTGCAGGCCAGGCTAAGGGACCCCCACTGGTGCACAAATGCGTGTACTGGGCCTCTAGTGATACATAACTTTGTTCTGTTAGATTGTTTGCTAATATGTTATTTAGGATTTTTGCTTCCAGATTTGTGTGATAAATCTTATTATTACTATTTATTTTTGGTATGATCTTTGCCAGATTTTAGAATCACTATATAATCACTTTGTAAAAATAATTTGGATGTTTTCCATTTGCTCTGGAACAACTTAAATAGTTTTGAAATTACTTGTTCCATATAAAATCTGGTGAAATACACCCTGGTTAGTTCAGCGTTGTCCCATGCATCAAAAGTTTGCTAGTTCAATTCTTGGTCAGGGCACATACCCAGGTTTCAGGCTTGATTCTCAGTGGGGGTCGGGCAGAGGCAGCCAATTGATGTTCTGCTCTTTTTAAAAATATACATTTTTATTGATTTCAGAGAGGAAAGGAGAGGGAGAGAGAACTGTCAATGATGAGAGAAAATCATCGATTGGTTGCCTATTGCACGCCTTCTACTGGGGATTGAGCCTGCAACCCAGGCATGTACCCTGACCGAGAATCCACCTGTGACCTGGCTCATGGGTTGATGCTCAACTACTGAGCCACATCGGCTGGGCATCGATGTTCTGTTCTTTCTTCGATGTTTCTCTCCCTTGTCTCTCTAAAAATCAATTTTTAAAAATCTGGTAAAATTCCCTTGTGAAACCAACTGGGCCTGATTTCTTTTGAAGGTAGCTCTTTGATGACTTGATTTCTTCTACAGTACAGATTTGTTTAGGCTTAAAAAAAATCTCTTCTATGCTCAGTTTTGATCAATTTAATATTTATAGAAAAATCCATTACATTCAGTTTTTCAAATGTTTTTTGCATGAAATTATAATAAAAGTCTCTTAGTGACTTATTTCAGGTGTACAACATAATGATTTGATATATCAGGGTGAGGCAAAAATAGGTTTACAGTTGTTTGTATAAAAACAAATAATACAAGAGTAAACTCTGTAGCCCTGGCAGGTGTGGGGTCAATTACTGGTCAGGGCATATACCCGGGTTTCAGGTTCCATCCCCGGTCAGGGCATATGTGGGAGGCAACCGATCAATGTTTCACTCTCACATCAATGTTTCTCTTTCCCTCTCCTTTCCTCTCTCTAAAATCAATAAAAGCATGTCCTTTGGTGAGGATTAAAAAAAGAGAGAGAGAATAAACTGTTTTGTATACTCACAACGGTAAACCTATTTTGCTTCACTCTTCACATATTGTGAAATGATCGCAATAAGTTTAGTTAAAATCCCTCAAACATACGGTTACAGATTATTTTTTATTGTGATAAGAACTTCTAAGATCTCTAGGCAGCTTTCAAATATACAACACAGTTATTATTAACTATAGTCACCCCATTATATCTCCATGTCTTATTTTAAAACTGGAAGTTTGTACCTTTTGACCACATTCACCCATTTAACTGATCCCCCACCCCCACCCTGGCAAATACCAATCTGTTCTCTCTATCTTTGAATTTTTAAAAACATATTCCACATACAAGTGAAACCATGTAGTACTTCTCTTTGACTTATTTCACTTAACATAATGCTATCCATGTTGTCACAAATGGCAGGATTTTCTTTTTTTATGGATGAATAATATTCCATTGTGTATATAGACGACATTTCTTTACCCATTTTTCCATTGATGTACACTTCCATGTATTGGCTATTGAAAATAATGCTGCAATGGATTTGTGGGTGCAGGTATCTTTTTGAGTTAGTGCTTTTATTTCCTTCAGATAAATTCCCATAAGTAGAATTGCCAAATCATATGGTAGTTCTATTTTTAATTTTTTGAGGAAGTTCCATATTGTTTTCCATAGTGACTGAAGCAGTTTACATTGCCGCCCTAGAGTGCACAAGGGTTCCCTTTTCTTCAAATCCTTGCCAACACTTGTTATTTCTTGTCTTTTTTATGATAGCCATTCTCACAGGTGTGAGGTGCAATCTCACTGTGGTTTTGATTTGCAATTTTCTGATGATTATGTGAGCATCTTTATTATTACCTGTTGATGACCATCTGTATGTCTTACATGGAAAAATGTTTATGCAGGTCTTCTGCCCATTTATTTGTTGTTGTTGTTGTTATTGAGTTATATGAGTTCTGTATATATTTTGGAGATTAACCCCTTACCTGATATATGACTTGCAAATATTTTCTGCTTTGAAAACTATAGCTTTGTAATATAGTTTGAAATCAAGGAGCATGATTCCGTTCTTCCTCAAAATTGTTTTGGCTATTCAGGGTCTGTTGTGCTTTCATACAAATTTAAGAGTTTGTTCTATTTCTATGATAAGTGCCATTGGAATTTTGATATGGATTGCATTGAATCTGTATATGGGTTCATGTGGTAGGGACATTTTAACAATATTAATTTTTCTACTCCCTGAGCACAGAATGTCTTTCCATTTGTTTGTGTTGTCTTCTATTTCTTTTGGTGATATTTAAAATTTTCTTTTGTTTCTTGATTATTTCCCCCATTGTAGTTTTTTACTTTGTATGTTTATGCTTTCTCCCTCTTATTCCATTTGTTGTCTAGTGATTTCTTTTCACCGATCTTTTCAAAGAACCAGCCTTTTATTTATTTATTAGTATACTAATTTTTGTTAGTAACTCAATTCTGCTTTTATCTTTATTTCTTATTTATTGTCTATTTTCTAACTTTTTGAGTCACATGCTAAAATTAATATGTTTTCTGTCTTTGATTTTTATTGATAAATTTAAGGCTATTAATTTTCCCTCTGGGTATTTGACTTTATCTTATAGATTCTGTTATATAGTGTTTTTATCATTTTGTTTCTTGGGAAGTCTGCAATTTCATTTTGTATTTTCTCTTTGATTAAAAATTGTTTAATAATTAAAATTTTTCTTGGTTAAATTATTTTTTATTTTATAATTTCATTAATATATTTTTATGTCATTTTCAGATTTTTTTCTTTTTAAAATATGTTTTTACTTATTTTAGAGAGAGAGGAAGAGAGAGGGAAAGAGAGAGAAACATCGATGTGAGAGTGAAACATTGATTGGTTGATTTCTGGGCTCTCAATTCTGATCATTAGTCTATTTGTCTTTATACCAGTACCATACTGTTTTGAAAACTATAGCTTTCAACAAACTGAGCCACACAGGCCAGGGGCAAGAAGTTTTTTCTGTATTAACTACTTTTTGGAGTTTATTGAGCTTTTCTTTGTGGCCCAATATATGATCAGTTTTAATGAATGGGTTTTTGAAAGTATCTTCTGAGAGTACTGAATTTAATACATAACTGTAAGATTGCCTGTTTATTATATTGTCTTTTTAAAATCCTTTTATTTTTCTTGATCTGTTGTCTATTTTTTGTGTGTTCCTATTACTCCTTTTATAAGTCCAGTAGTTTTATGGAAGTTGATGACATGTTATTGGTGCATCGATAATCATAACTATTAGAGCTGATCTTAGCCTTATAAAGTGCCCTTCATCTCATTCAGAGCTTTTTGTCTTAAATTCTATCTTTAGTTAAATTGTGTCCCGTGATATCTTTTCCTTGCCTATTATACTTTAGCTCATGCTTTTATGTTTAACTTTTCTGAATTACTTTATTTTAGGTGTATATTTTAGGATATAGCATAGAATTGGGTATTGCTTTGTGATTCAATCTGAAAATATTTTCTTTTTCTTTTTAATTAGATTACACTTTTTGCCATTACTGATATGTGTGTTATATTTGATAACAATTATATTGTCTTAGGGTTATATTTTAAATCTTTTACCATGTGTTATATTTTCTGTTCTCTTTTTTGGTTTTGTACTTTTGCCCTTTAGGTATTTTTGTTTCAGTGTATGTTTTTAATATATTTTTGTTGATTTCAGAGAGGAAGGGAGAGGGAGAGAGATCATTGATCAGCTGCCTCCTGCATGCCCCATACTGGGGATTGAGCCCACAACCCGGGCATGTGCCCTGACCAGGAATCAAACCATAACTTCCTGGTTCAAAGATTGACACTCAACCACTGAGCCACGCTGGCTGGGCTCAGTGGTTTGTTTTTAGTCATGTAACTTTTTATATATCCTGAGACCTCCCTTTCTTGGTTTGGTTCCCTCTATAAGGAATTAAACAAGTTTAACAAGAAAATTAGCTTGTAATTTCTTCCTCCTCATCTCCTTCTTCTCTACTACCCAGTTACTTTTTAAATTATGTTTCTATATTTCCTTGTATCTGAGAAGTGAAGTCTACTGTAAGACACACCTTTTTTTTTTTAATGTACCACTTACGAAAAATGCTGCCAATTAAAGTATGACACAATGTCAACCATAAAGCACATCTTGATTTCAGAGATATTAAAATGTGATAAAGGAGTTTTAAAATAATTAAAACAATTTTTCTTATTTACTATTGTACTCTTAAATATGCTAAAGTTTTTTCTTCTTGGTTAACTCTAAAAGATAATTTCAACTATTATACTAGTATATGAACCAGTCAGTCAGCTTTTTCTGCTTATTCCTTCTCTGTCCCTCCTTCCTTTTCCCAAAATTTCTCCAATCATCTCTTGGTTGGCAGAAGCTGATCCTTGTAGAATCCTCAGGAATACAACAGTGTTACCTGAATCCCTCCATGTCCAAAACTCTTGGAGCGTTTTGGTAGATATAAAAATCCTTGGCTTACATTTTCTTTCCTTGCATATATTGTGTGCTTTATAATTATTTCTTAAGCATACATGTATATATACTGAGTCAGTTATTGAATATGTTATAGTTCTGAAATATAAAAAATCATTAAAGTGATTTATCATATTAATGATTACTAGAGAAAATTTACATAATCATCTCAATTGAGTATACTCACTAAACCTTGCGTGATTATCCCACAGTGAGAGTGCAGCTGTTGGGACCAGGGTATCTGGCTGAGAGCACCAATAAGAAAGGGAGCATCTGGAACCCAAATGATTTGTCCTAAACAAGGGTATAGATTCTGGGAGAAATATTTGGAGGCGGCAACTACTGCTCTGAAAAAAATCATTTCAGTTCTAAATCGGAACATTTATGTAAGCATATTTCTAATAAAGCTATAACTTCTTTATGAGAAAATTAAAATCTTACATTTTCGTCAAAGCCTTTTCTTCTGGCTTGTTCAGCCAAATCTTTGTTTTTCTTACTGAAAATATAAAAGAAAAATTAGAGGCACATGTCAGTAAATAGGGAAATGCCAGCATAAAATGCAAGCAGATTTATATAAAGGTTCTGAATTGCATTTCTATTCTTTCTGATAACTGACTTTTTGGAAAATGTGGTCATTAAGAAGTTACCCAGAGAATTAACATTTCTAACTATAAAAAAGTGTTTATGTCCCATTGTCAAGAGGTGTGGGTTTGGAAAGCATTTTAATGACAAAATTACTCAATAAATGTAAGTGTATTAATGTTTTGTGTAAATGTTTTTATTTCAATAGCTAAATAAATGCATTAAATGTAGACTAAAATTGTTTCCTACCTTTATAGAGGAATTTCACCCTCTTGTCCAGCTTCTGTTTTATTAGTGGTATGGCATACCTTATATTACTTTTAGATTAGCTTAGAGTTTCAAGACACTCTCAAAAGTTAAGCACTACTGTGTTTATTAACATTTTAGAGTCAGCACTTTGGATGGTGGTGGTTTTGCTATCAAAACCTTACTCATAAGTTTCTCATACAATATAGAGATTTTAAATGGTAAATTAAAATTTTAAAATCATCTTACCTTTTATTGTCTTCATCCTCTTGAGGTTTCTTTAGCTTGAGTTTTTTGAGAATATTGTTGTAACTCTGGATATAATTGAAAATTAAAAATACACCTGTATTGTTAATTTTTGGTCCAGGTAACGGAAATATGGAATGCTTGTCTCTAGGGATTGCTACACTAAAGAAAGGTAGAGGCAAATGCTATGGTTATCCTTCTTTCAGTTTGTCAGCACTATGGTTTCTGCCTGCTGGTGCAAAGAAAAAGGTTCTCCTGTGGGCATCAGACCTGCACTTGAAAAAAAACCTCTTTATAAAGTACTATTAACAAAGAACATATATGCATAGCCCATGGTCACAGACAACAGTGGGACTGGGCGATAGGTGGGCAAAGAGGGGAGGAAAGGGGAACATCTGTAATAGTGCCGACAATAAAAATAAAGTACTATTAACAGTTACTGCAGTAAAGATGTTAACATGCCCTGGCCAGTATGGCTCAGTTAGTTGGGCATCGTCCTGTGCACAGAAAGGTGCCTGTTTGGTTCCCGGTTAGGGCACATGCCTGGGTTTCAGGCTCCATCCCCAGTAGGGGGCATGCAGGAGGCAGCCGGTCAATATTTCTCTCCCTCACTCTTCTCTCAAATCAATAAAATAAAAAAAATAAAAAAGTTAACACTTTAATGCATATAACCAACATCATAAGATAAATGATGAAGCCACACGAAGTTCATTGGTGGATATATTAATAGTTTTCTTTTACATGTAAGTTCTTGGACACAGTTCTTAAATCCCACTAACCCTACAGCTATTAGGACCTTTTCCATGTTAAGTGTTTTAAAGGTGTGACTAAGCAGAGGTAGGCAAGATGGTCTGTACACACATGACGTTGCTACCATCCAAAGTGAGGTTGTGTCAAAAGGACAGAAGGCCCGGCTTGTGTGGCTTAGTGGTTGAGTATCGACCCAGGAACCAAGAGGTCATGGTTCAATTCCCGGTCATAGTACATGCCCAGGTTGTGGGCTTGATCCCCAGTTGGGGGGCATGCAGGAGGCAGCCGATCAATGATGCTTCTCATTGATGTTTCCCTCTCCCTCTCTAAAAATCAATAAAAACGTATTTTAAAAAGAAATGAAGGACAGAGAAGATTCCTTTGTTGGAAAGAATAGAATGTCAGAGAGCACAGGGAGTATACTTGGGGTCAGAGAATGACATGAGCAGAGGAGAGAGTGAGAGGAAGCAGGGTAAATAGCACTGTGCTTACAACATTGGCTGGGACCTACCATGCTGGAAATGGAGGCATAGGAGGTAGAAATTCTATAGTTAGATGATAGTAAAGAAAGATAATTTGGGGCTGTGAGACTTTAGAAGGGCCCTGAATGTTTGAGTAAAGAATTTGAACTTAGCCCTGGCCCCTTTGGTTCAGTGGCTAGAGCTTCGGCCTGCGGACTGAAGCAGTCGCAGATTTGGTTCTGGTCAGGGGCAGATACCTGGGTTGCAGGCTCGATCACTGCCAGGTCAGGGCGCATGTGGGAAGCAACCAGTCGATTTCTCTCTCACATTGATGTTTCTCGGTGTCTCCATTTCTTTCACTCTCTCTAAAAATCAGTGGGAAAATATTCTTGGGTGAAGGTTAATTACAACAAGAAGAGTAAGAATTTGAACTTATTTTGATAGGCCCAGGGGAACTGAAGAGTTTTGAGCAGAGAAATGATATGCTCGGAGCTGGCCTGGCACAGGCAAGAGGCTAGAGCAGGTAAGATGTTACTGTACAAAAGGCTGGGTGAAAAGTACTGAGGGCCCCGATAAAGTGGTGACAGAATTAAGAGTATCCTTGAGTTCCACACACATGAGCAAAAACTTTAGACAAACCTTGGCAGCAGATCGTATACGGGACAAGGAAATAAGTCCAAGGTATTTGAGCCTGGGGTAACTGAGAAGAGTGTTGTCATTAATGGAAATGGGAAAGTGAGGAATATAATACACATGGGATTCTGAGTTTAGATTGTTTATAGAAATTAGCCGGCATCTAAATGGAAAACTTATGGAGAGAAAAGTTTATTCAGTGCTTTGCATTTAGTAAATAGCCCAATTACTATTTGATACATTAAACTCTGAAATAATTTTGGTCATGCTTTTTTAAAAAGCCAGAGAGTTTATTTCACTGCCCTGGTAGTGAAATAATACAAAAATGATTATCACTGGGCCAAACAAAAAAACACACACACTCCCCTCAAAAACACACCAGAACCAGAAACCCACTTTTGGGTTTAAGTGTTACTCAAACTATAAGTGTATAAACTGAACAACATTTGTCTTAGAATTCTAATTAGGAAAATAATTTGACATACCTTCTTAATCATTTCACCAAGTTTAAAAGATGATCTTCTGCCTATTGAATAATCATCTTGCACTTCCGAATAGGTATAATTAATTATTGCCAAGAACATGTTCTGGAGAGAAAGATTCAAATAAATTATTTCAATAAAATTTAGTTTAAATGTTAGTGATTTTGGTAAGTGTTGGGATTTGTAAAATTAGATTTAAATTTAAAAAGTAACTCATATGGTCAGTAATAGAGAAATTGCTCTGAAGACTAAAATATAGCAGACTGGGTAATGTGTAGTTTGTGGACCTAGGCAGACATGTTTATGGAAAATAAAATTTAAAATAGTGCATATGAGTGGTTACTTATATATATGCATTAGTCAATGTGAAGTGTTCTGACAGCTAAACAGTGATACTATAATTTCTTCTAAGTTGTTCATTTCATTTCTCACTCTAAAATATGTATGCAAAAAAGGAAACATATGATCATTCTTACCAGCAGGACAAAGAATATGAAAAAGATGAAGGTGATGAAGTAAATGGGTCCCAAGATAGGATTGTCTTGCTGAATAGCAGCAAAATTAAAATCCCCAAGAATAATTCGAAACTGTGTAAATCTTTGATGAGAAGAAAGAAAAAGATTAGACAATATTATATCCTGTCATACATGCATGACAACTGATGCGGGTTACCAATGTGTCTAGCAAAGTGTTTAGCTGTGTATGGCATATGCTGTATGGCTTTAGCTATGTTACAGCACGGAGTTCTATAAAACTGAATGTAGAAAATTCCCCTGAAGGCAAGACTTGAGGTACCTCAATAGCTGAACAAGTAGTCCAGGAAATGTTGGGCTTCAATTTATTTAACTAATGTCAACCCAATGTTTACCTGCAAGATTTGAACCTTGGGCTACCTTTTTACCAACTATCTTCACAGTGGCCTCCTTAGCTATTCCTATGCCTTTCTAAAGCTTAGAATACTTTCACTTTGTTCAAGTGATTTTCAACTTGTACCTAGACCCAAGAACCCTAAAATGTCTTCTAATATCAATGATATGTTTAATTTTTGCTCTTCTTTTAAAATAAAGAGCCAATAATTAGTCACATGCTAAGTCTCAAACATGATCCTGAGGTTTATTTTATTCTCTTCAATAACAATAAAAACTTGGTTTTGATGTGAAATAGCATTTGAAATATTTTTAAAATCTTCAATTTCTTAATTTTATATTTATTTTTTAATTTCTTTATTGATTAAGGTATTACATATGTGTCCTCATCCCCCCATAATCCCCCCCAACACCCCCCCTCCACTCATGCCCTCACCCCCCTGTTGTCTGTGTCCATTGGTTAGGCTTATATGCATGCATACAAGTCCTTTGGTCAATCTCTCCCCCTTACCCCCCCCTCCCCTACCTTCCCTCTGAGGTTTGACAGTCTGATAATCTTCTCTGTATCATTCCAATTTTAGTACATGTGCTGCCGAAGCGAGCACTTAATTTTAAAGATGGAAAATTAAGAAATTGAGGCTTGGAATGAGCATAGCTCTAGATGTAGAATTAGAATTTCTTAATCTGAGGTCTTATTATTCTCATCATTAATTTGCAGTGGCATTGCCAGACACATCAGGAGTATGTTATGTGAGTTCCTTATTTTAAGGGGGAATCTGGGAAGGGATTTTTGAAAGTATGTAGACACTTTGCATGATTGGCCAGTCAGTCAAAAGGGAGAGTGCTCCTTATTCCCTGTTGCTTTAGCCAATCACATAAAGGAGCATAGGGCTATCTACCAAGAAGGAAGAAAATGCTTTCAAAGAAATCGGCTATTTGGAGTCCTAGGAATTTCATCCCTAGTACCCAAAACCTTAAGTCATGCTCAAAGTATTTATCCAGCTTTTAATACTGGTTTGTAATGCTCTTCTACACAAGGTAAAAAGAGAAATGCTGAATTGCAAAGAGACCAAAATTTCGCAACAAATCAAATGTTTTTTCCTTTTTGGGATAGGAGAATAAAAGGTTCTGTTTTAATATTTCTAACTTGATCTTTAAAAAAAAAAGATCAACAACATGTTTTTTTTATTGATTTCAGAGATAAGGGAGAGAGACATAGAAACATCAATGATGAGAGAGAATCATCGATTGGCTGTCTCCTGCTGGGATCATACTACCTAGGCATGTGTTCTTGACCAGAATTGAACCCGGGACCCTTGAGTCTACAGATGGACACTCTATTCACTGAGCCAAACTGCCTAGGACATGCTAGCCCAGGACATCTTAATTCAAATGATATGAGATTCCTTGGACACCTGGGTCATTGGTCGGCAAACTCATTAGTCAATAGAGCCAAATATCAACAGTACGACGATTGAAATTTCTTTTGAGAGCCAAATTTTTTAAGCTTAAACTTCTTCTAATGCCACTTCTTCAAAATAGACTTGCCCAGGCCGTGGTATTTTGTGGAAGAGCCACACTCAAGGGGCCAAAGAGCCGCATGTGGCTCGCGAGCCGCAGTTTGCCGACCACTGACCTAGGTGATTAAACCCAGGCTTCAAGTCACAATAAGAGGTTTACTTTTAACTTGAGGCTGTAGCACTTTAGGCTTCCTGCTTGATTTGTAAAGAGGTTATCTGAAAATCCTCCTTTGCCCACCCCCACACCCCTAACACAAACACACATGCAGGTCCTGGGCATTGTCTTTTGTCTTCTTCCTAAGAGGTGGTCAGAAACAGTTTCTCAATTTTTTTTTTTTTCTGGATCAGCAAAAATACCTTCAGGGTGGAGATTTTTGGAAGATGGTAAGAAAAACTCGGAATCTGTCTCCTCACCTAGACAACAATCACATTGGCAGCTGGCTGATACAATTATTTTGGAATGCTGGAGTCTGTTGAAGGCTCGCAACTTCCAAGGAAAGGCTCAGACAGTTTTGGTCAATTCCAATTTTTAGTTTGGCAGTAGCTACTCATCTCCCACCTTCCATCCCATGGCATACAGCTGTGCATGTATTCCTGGAATAGTTTACACACAGCTTGTGGGAGTCAGGATGGGCAATAAGGACCCTGTTCTCCAAACATCAGGGGTTTGTGTTCTGATCGCTGCTTCTGATCACAGAGGTGCAGACACAGAGGCAAGGTGTTCTCCACATCTTTGTTATAAGCTCCCTCTCCCCGCGGCTGAAGCAATGTCCTTGGAATTTAAAGGGCTAGTGCCCTTCCTCCTCCTTCATTTTTCTCTTTTTCCCCTTTTGGGAGATACTATAGACTAGGATGGTATTCAAAACCAACTGCATATATGGAGGAAATTAGAAATTCACCATGCATGCCCTAGGGCAGTGGTCAGCAAACTCATTAGTCAACAGAGCCAAATATCAACAGTACAACGATTGAAATTTCTTTTGAGAGCCAAATTTTTTAAACTTAAATTTCTTCTAATGCCACTTCTTCAAAATAGACTCGCCCAGGCCGTGGTATTTTGTGGAAGAGCCACACTCAAAGGGCCAAAGAGCTGCCTGTGGCTCGTGAGCCGCGGTTAAGTTTACATCTTAGGCTGTTACTTAGTATGGAGACAGCCTGCAATAACAACAAACCAGCAAACCCTGTGGAAGGGAAAGAATCTAATTTACAGAGTTACCATTGTTACATTCAAATGTCCAGTTTTCAACAACAACAAAATGACAAGACATAAAGATATAGTAAGGCCCATTAAAAGGAAAGAAATAAACCAACAGGCCAAAACCGGTTTGGCTCAGTGGATAGAGCGTCGGTCTGCGGACTGAAGGGTCCCAGGTTCGATTCTGGTCAAGGGCATGTACATTGGTTGCGGGCACATCCCCGGTAGGGGGTGTGCAGGAGGCAGCTGGTCGATGTTTCTCTCTCATCGATGTTTCTAGCTCTCTGTCCCTCTCCTTTCCTCTCTGTAAAAAGTCAATAAAATATATTAAAAAAAAAAAGAAATAAACCAACAGAAATGATTTTAGACAAAGATCAGATGGCAGGCCTGCTAGACAAAGGCTTTAAAACAACCATCTTAAAGATGTTCAAAGAACTAAGAAGACATGGAGAAAGTAAAGAAAATGACATATGAATAAAGTGGAAATATCAATAAAAAGAAAAACTAAAACATTATAGAGCTAAAGGTACAATAACTGAAATATAAATTCACCAAAAAAGATATTTTTTTCACTAGAGGAATTCAAAAGCAGATTTGAACAAACAGAAGGAAAAAAATCAGTGAATTTGAAGATAACGTATTTTCCGGCGTATAAGACGACTGGGCGTATAAGATTTTCCTGGGTTAAAAAGTTGTCTTATACGCCGGAAAAAATGGTATATTGGACTATATTAATGGGATTAGATATAATGGATTAGATATATTGGACTACCGTATTTTCCGGCGTATAAGATGACTTTTTAACCCAGGAAAATCTTATACGCCCAGTCGTCTTATACGCCAGAAAATACGGTAATTATCGAGTCTGAGGAACAGAAAAAAAAAAAAAGATTGAAGAAAAGTAAGCAGAGCTAAGAGACTTTGGGACCATCAAGTGAGCCAACATATGCATAAGCATATGAAAAGATGCTCACTATCACTAATTAGGGAAATGCAAATCAAAACCACAATAAAATATCTCATACCCATTAGGATAGCTACTAAAAAAAAAAACTGGAAAATAAAAAGTATTGACAAGGATGTGAAGTTGAAACCCTTGTGCACTGCTAGTGGGGATGCCAAATCATATAGCCACTGTGGAAAAGTTTGGCAGTTCCTAAAAAAATTCAAAATATACCTTAGCTGGTTTTGCTCAGTGGATAGAGTGTCGGCCTGTGGACCAAAGGGTCCCAGGTTCGATTCTGGTCAAGGGCATGTACCTTGGTTTCGGCTCCTCTCCAGCCTGGACCTTGGTTGGGGCTTGTGCAGGAAGCAACCAATCAATGTATTTCTCTCACATCGATATTTCTCTCTGTCTTTCCCTCTCTTCCACTCTCCCTAAAAATCAATGGAAAAACATTCTTGGGTGAGGATTAACAAACGAACAAAGAAAAAATTCAAAATAGAATTACTATATGATCTGGCACTTTCATCTATGGGTATATACCCAAAATAATTAAAAGAGCCTCAGGGAGATATTTGTACATCCATGTGCTCAATAATTAAAATATGGAGGCAACACACTGACAGATAAATGGATGAGCAAAATATGGTATAGACATATGGACTATTATTCAGCCTAAAAAAGGAAGGAAATTCTGACATATTCTACAACACGGTTAAATCTTGAAGACATTATGCTAAAGTGGAATAAATCAGTCACAAAAGGACAAATGCTGTATGATTCTCTAGGTGCCTAGAGTAATCAAAATCACAGGGACAAAAAGTAGAACGGTGGTTGCCAGGGTCTGGGATAAGCAGGGAGATGAAGAGTTCTTTTTTACTGGGTATAGAGTTTCAGTTTTGCAAAATTAAGAAGAGTTCCGGAGATGAATGGTGATGGTTGCACAATATAAATATGCTTAATATCACTGAACTGTACCCTAAGAAATGGTTAAGATGATACATTTATGTGTAGTTTACCACAATAAAAAAAATTCTTACTGACTTAAAAAAAAGCCCTTCAGGGCAAAAGTAACGTTGGCTGCTGGGCTTCTCTGGATTCTTGCCATCAGATTGTGGCCCAGTTATTACTCACTTTTTTGTTAGTTCTATAGAATTTCAATGTTTTCCAGCTTTTTCAATTGGCCTGCAGAGGAGGTTGATCTGAATAATCTAGGACATCATTACCAAGCACAAAAATACCCTCAATCCATTACAGAGTTCTCTACTTATTTATCTTGTGGCTTATACTTCCAATTTTCCTACTAACCAAGGTAAGACAAATGTCTGAGGTTCTGTAAAGTACTACATTTATATTCAATATCTAATACAGCTACGTTTTAAGTAACACTTGAATTAATATACTAGAAAATGACCAAAAAGTTGTTGAAACTGCAAATATTCTTTACTCAGGATAAGCTAATTAGACATTTTTTAAAAATTATTTATTTATTTATTATTATTATTTTTATTATTATTTTTAATATATTTTATTGATTTTTCACAGAGAGGAAGGGAGAGGGATAGAGAGTTAGAAACATCAATGAGAGAGAAACATCGACCAGCTGCCTCCTGCACACCCCCTACTGGGGATGTGCCCGCAACCAAGGTTCGTGCCCTTGACCAGAATCGAACCTGGGACCCTTGAGTCCACAGACTGGCGCTCTATCCACTGAGCCAAACCGGTTTTGGCTAATTAGACATTTTAAAAGGTTTTTTTGTAATGTTTTATTGATTTCAGAGAAATGAAGGGGGAGGGAGAGAGAGATAGAAACATCAGTGGTGAGAGAGAATCATCAATCAGCTGCCTCCTGCATGCCCCCCTACTGATGATCAAGCCCACAACCCAGGCATTTGCCCTGACAGGGAATAAAACCTTGATCTCCTGGTTCATGGATTGACGCTCAACCACTGAGCCACACTGGTCAGGCTAATTAGACTTCTTTTTTTAAAAAAAAAATATATTTTATTGATTTTTTACAGAGAGGAAGAGAGAGGGATAGAGAGTTAGAAACATTGATCAGCTGCCTCTTGCACACCCCCCTCTGGGGATGTGCCCGCAACCAAGGTACATGCCCTTGACCGGAATCAAACCTGAGACCTTTCAGTCTGCAGGCCAATGCTCTATCCACTGAGCCAAACCGGTTTCAGCTAATTAGACTTCTTAAATTATAGGTTGTTTAAAGTTGAGGACCTTTGGAAGTGATTTAGTTCATTCCCTTCATTTATAGATAAAGAAATTAGGGTCTAGAAATGTTAAATAGCAAATGGCAGAATTGGAAAAGTAGAGTTAAATCCTCTTGGTTCCTAGTCTACTCTTCCCACTACTGATTTAGTAAAGGTTTATTTCAGAAAAATGTCATTACATTTTATAACATTGGTACTTCAATTCTTTATATGTGGATGGTGAAAAGAGGGCAAAAGAGGTCTATTTTTTTTAGACCAGATGTCCCCAAAATCAACAAAAAGGGTCAAGGACAAATATGTTCTTAACTAAAGTTAAGAAAGTTATTGTGTTTTTTTTCTAACAGCCATATATTATTATGCACTGCAAAATTTCCCAATCTTACTTAAATCTGAGGCCATTTTCCCCCAGACAATCTTGGTCTAGAGTCCACAGGGTGTGTTTTGAGAATTGATATTTTAGAATATCATAGTTACTTCTACAGACAGAGCTTGCTTTACCTACTTGAAAAGGGGAGTAAATTTATTAAAATTATTCACTTTTAAAGGAAAGCCTGAATACTTTTTTAGGGATTCTAATTAGTTTTATAAGTTTGTTGCCTGCTGATTGCTTTATATGTATAAAGCTATTTTAATTAATTATTATTATTTTTTTAAAACACAGTTTTACCAGAGCAGCAAAGGGCAATCAGGCCAACATCAATAAAAGGATTCTAAAGATGGAGACCTCTAAAGAAAACACGATTTCCTTTGCTCAGAGACATGGAGCCAATTTCTTTTATCTTAGATAAAATTTTCACTTCTAGTGAGAAATGAAAATTATTTTTCCAACTTTACCTAGTAACTCTTAAAAAAACTGATATCAACATCCATTTGGATCTTTCAATGCCTAACCATACTTTGAGTATGACATACTTAGCTAATAGTGAAAATATAAAACCAAGTTTAAAGTTATTAAAGCTTTTATGTTACTACTTAACATAGATCTTTCTGTGATTTTTTTGCTATAAACTGGAAAATATAATTACATTTATACAAAGAGCTTACATGGAATTTTGAAAAGTAGAAAAGTCGTCAACCTGTGATCCAAAAATAAGAAATCCTAACTGGGCATAAGCAAAGAGTATTATAAAAAACATGATGGCAAATCCTACTATGTCTTTGATACAGCAGGATAAGGTTGATGACAGCTGAGACATTGTGTTATTAAAGCTTATGAATTTGAATATCTGAAAAAGAACAAAATTAATTGAAATAGAATATTAAAGATAATTACTTAAAATAAGTTAACTTCAGAAGAAATCTGCTTTAATTTCAAAGAGGTGCTTAATGATAGTCAGGGGTATTTAAGGATGTGTCAGCAATCATTACATGGCCAAACTACTTTTAAAATTATTTATTTTATAGTTAAGAATATCCTTTTATTTTTTCATGCTTTGTAGTTTAAGTTCCCATTTTGATATCTAATATAAAAATATTATATCTATTCTGTTGTATCTAATATAATAAAATATAAATACCTTTATCCATGCAAAAAAGATGGTAATAGCAAGTATATTGTTGTAAAAAATGCGCCAGTGTGCGAGCAAATAGAAGTCTGAATATTGTTCAGTACGTTTTAACAGCTGTTCAAGTAAGAGAAAAATTTGTATTTTACAGTATAAGTTGAAGAAAATTGTAAAAACACACAACTATATGGGGGAAAAAAAGAAGGGTTAAATTAGAGGCTATTCTAAATCTCCTGCAGTCTATGAAGAAGCACATGAAAAACTTAATCAAAAGTTCAACAAAAGGGAGGGAGAGATAAAATGTAGGGTTTTAGTAAGTGGAAGTAAGCCTCAATTTATAGAACTTAATCATCATAAATGTAGAAAAATATTGATCAATCTGACCATCCTAATCTATCTCCCTGCTTGTTTGAGTCCTAAAACACAAATATATACAATGCCTAAAAATTCTGACTAGGCTGTAAGGATTTCTGCTCCATGTTACCACATGATCCCTAAAAGTTTTATATTTCCACCATATAACACTTCAAGGACAAAATTTTACAGTTTTTTTTTTTTTTAAAAAAGAAGCCCCATTGGAACCCTTTAGCAACTTCTTTATTTTATTTTATTTTTTTGTGTGTTTTTATTTATTTATTTTTCTTAGCAACTTCTTTAGAAGATTTCAGGACTAGATATCAGAGCTTTATAGCTGTCATGAAAATTTCCTTTTGATTACCCTTGCCTGAAATAGTCAAATCATTAGACATTTAACACTATGCCTGGCATATGTTAAACATTATTGGGGGTATAGAAAGGAAGATGGCACACTTTCTGACTCCGATAAAACTTTCAATCTGGTTTTGGGAAGCAAGGCTTATCTATTAACTTGGCCAATATGGGTGAAAGATCAGCTTGTATGCACCAGAAGTGTTTGTTCATTGTTCCTAAACCATGCTCTCACCATTTGTCACTCCCTGCCTACACCTCTGTTTATTTTATTATGTTCTAGTGACCAGGACTGGCAGTCTTTGGAGTTTCTTTCAGAGACTGTTTCTGCATACTGGTGTCCTCTGTGCCCACAAGCTACCCTCTGGCTGTTCAAACCTCCTCCCGCTTCAGCATTTTGTGTAGGCTTGTCTTTTAGCTATTCTTTCAAAATTCAGTGTGAGGAGGAAAGCAGATTTAGGCAACAGAGAAAAGATCCATGATTTTCAACATGATTGTAAAGAATAGATTTTTGAGTGGGGGTAGGTGAGACCTATTGTGCACATTAAATCATAATACCTATGGAATTACCTATTCCTCTAGGTTTACCCTGGTCCTGCCAAGAATCAAACCGGGGGGGGGGGGGGGGAAAGACTTTTCCCTTTTGGAAGCACACCATCAGTATGTACTATAACAGTTCATTTTATGATTTGATATTTGAAGCTTTTAAAGTAAGTCCCGATGAATAAAAATTTCTGCTTTTTGTACCTCTTATTGATGGGTTCATATGTGAATTCCTTCAACCATACATTTGAATAAATACTTACCACCAAAAGTAGTAATTCTAGCCAGTTCCAAATACGTTTGAAATAGGCAAACTTAAATTCTTTCATTTTTTTGCCTTCTTGTATTATGAAGACAGTAAACAAAATTAAAAATGTGATTTCACAGAAAGCAATAAAATAATCATAGTAGCTAACATATATGAGGAATTTCACTGAGTAAATCTGCCATGAAGTAAGTATTCCTCCAGTTGCAGGGAATTCTGCCACCAACCTGTAAAATTAGATTTGTGCATTTCAGGCATTTATATTTCAGTACATAATTCAATGTGAAAGTTCTAATCAGTGCTGATGTGTAATTTAATAACCAATTATTTTATACAAAATATGTTTTCTTGAGGTCATGGGTTCAATTGGAAAAATTTCTAGTGGATTTACTTATTTTTTTAATGACTGTACTCTTTATGTACTTTGCATATTTCCAATAGTCAAAGACCAAGATAAATAAGAAAATGAGATGTGATTTTAGCCAGACATTCATTCTATGCTACGTTTAGATTGTTTGTTCATAACTGGGAATACTAATTTATCTCTACAGGAGAATGAGATGATGTTCAAGAATATGCTATACTGTTAGTTACTATTATTAGTCAGGACTCACCCCAAAATACGTAATTCTTGAATACTTCAGAGAAGGGAAATACACTCTCTTTCTTTACCTTATCAGAGATAGTTCTTGTTTCTAAATGTCAAGATCACATATTCTACTAAAGCAAGTGTATGTTTACTTTCGGCACTGATGTTGGATATGAAGATCTATATGTAAATATAAGTATTAAAATGAATTCCATCACTAAGTATAATAAGATTTTGAGGTTGTTCACAGTACTTCTAATGTTCTCCACAACTTCAGATAATTAAGAATTGGCAGTACTTTAAGGACAAGCATCTCTATCACCATGTCACAAAGTAATTATTTCTACCTAAAGAAATCATATCTTATTGGTACTGGAATAAGATGCTGCCAAAACAAGAACAAAAACAAAATAGCCAGTTAACAAGTGGAAAGGAGAACTATTGGTTTCACTTCGCATATGGTAGATGTGCAATGTTGGATAAGTGAATGCAGTCAAAGAAACTCAATATTTTGATCTGAAGTGTAAACAGAGAAGCAAAAAGAGAGAAAAAGGACCGCATTTACTTTCCCAGATACAGTGTACAAAAAGGAAAACAAGTAGATGAGGTCTTAGTGAAAGCAACATACTTACTCACAACTACTGATTAGATATGCTACCAGATAAAAGTTTCAAAATCTGCTGGTTTTAAAAAAATAACATTTTAAAAGGTAACAAGGAATAAGCATAAAACCTAGAGAAAGGAAATCTGGATTTAATCTAGTATTACAGAGTTCTTCATATGCCTTTAAGGCAATTACCCCAATGTTTCTACTCTTATTAGGACATAGAAGTGATTTGTATTCTTCACTTTATCCTGATAAGGACTAGTAGGAAGGGTGAACAATGTTGATAAAAAGCTCTTGATTCCTTGATCAGCTCGTGTGGCTTGGTTGGTTGTCATCCGGTTGTATTCCTGGTCAGGGCACATGCCCAGGTTGTGGGCTCGATGCCCAGTAGTGGTCCTGCTGGAGGCAGCCTATTGATGTTACTCTCTCATTGATGTTTTTATTTCTCTCTTCCTCTTCCTTCCTCACTCTCTAAAAAAGACATACACATTTTTTAAAAAAAAAAACCAACAACTCTGATTCCTTAAAGAGAAGAACTATAAAATAATAGGTATACTATCCATTGGCTGCTTAAGGTAATTCACTTGTTTTATTCATTTTTACAAATTTTAAAGGCCATGATTGTGTTTCACTGTAACTATTGCACAAGGGCAAAATCCCCTAATCAGAGTAAACACTAATTCCTATTCCATTTGGAGTAAAATTGTAAGGTTTATGAGGGAAAAGTGGTTCACTCATTCCCAGATCACTTAGAGGAAACTGATTCAATCCTCAGACAGATCCAGTCATGGTAATCCTATTTACTTTGCCAATGTTTGATTCTAGAACTCAGGCCTAAACCAATGAGCAGGTCCAGGTTAGGCAGATGACCTAAGGTAATTGGACTAATTGAAAGAATTTTTTCTCTTTGGTTGGCTCTCTTCCTTCTCCCCCTCCCCCTCTTACTTCTTGTCCTCTTTTTCTGCATGAGAGGATGTCTCTCTTCCTCTTTGTGGGTAACAAGTTAGCACAGGCATGTCCTTCTCATGCAATGGCAGAGATGCAAAAGAGCAAGTGTTACATTTTTTAAAATTACTTTTTGTTTGGAGAGGGAGAGGGAGAGGGAGAGGGAGAGGGGGAGAGAGGGAGAGAGGGAGAGAGGGAGAGCGGGAGAGAGGGAGGGAGGGAGGGAGGGAGAAAGAGAGAGAGAGAGAGAGAGAGAGAGAGAGAGAGAGAGAGAGAGAGAAGGAGATTTGTTGTTCTACTTATTTATGCATTGATTGGTTGATTCTTTTATGTGCCCTGATTAGGAACCCATCCCACAACCTTGGCATATCAGAAGGACACTCTAACCAACTGACCTACCAGCCAGGCAAGAGAGCAAATTTTAATGTACAAACTCATTTCAAGCTTCTGCTTGTATCATATCTGCTAATTTTCCATTGATCAAAACAAATCACATGATTGAATCTAAGCACCAAGGGCTGGGGCAGTGCACCCTGCTCTGGGTGGGAAGGCACTTGCAAAGTTACATAGCAAAGATGTGAAGATTTGGGGCAATTTTTGCAAATCACCACAAACTCTAATCATGTCTAGGATGCAGAGTACTGTTATATATTGTTTAAAATAAAAAATGCCTCATTTTTTGAGACAAAAATTTATAACTTAATAAAGAGTCTCATTCTGAAAGGAAATCAACAGATTTGAATGACTGGAATAGAAGAAGAAATCATCAAGACTAAATGTTAGACCTCTGCAATTGCAGGATGACAATAAAATTATATATCCTTTAGTAATATAAAACCAACATATTGTATGTAATTCTCCAAGTTCTTGAATATATTCTCAAATAATGAAATAATATGATGTTGCTTTACCTTCTTTTTCATTATTAGCAGAATGACGTTATATTTTTAAGCTTATAATTTTAATCTCAGTACAGACATGCAAAAACTGGAAACCCTAATAAGAGTTCTGGATGTTTTTCGTTTATTTTATTTTATTTTTTAAGAGAGAAACATTGATTGATTGCCTCCTGTACATGCCAACTGGGAATCAAACCTGCAACCTTTCGGTACATGGGACCATGATCCAAACAACTGAGCCACCTGGCCAGGGCTCTGGATGCTTTTTAAATTTCTTAACAAATAGGTTTTGAATCACTCACCTGATGATGCAAAACAGGTTTACATTAGCATTGTATAACGTAAAGTCAATAAAAATAACTCTAGTCCCTCTTGTGATCCAGTTGTTCAGTTGAAGGTTAATGAACTTGTTTTTGGCTTCAGATTTTGATTTTGATAAAGTGAAAATATATCCCCCATTTCTGTAAACACCAACAAATCCCCAGTGCCAAGGGGAGTTGATACTAGGAGTAGAATACTTCCATCTGTTAGATATAAAAAAGAATAGTGGAGAGATGAGAAGGACCTGAATTGGAAGCATTCTAAGAATTTCAGCTAAACTTTGGTTCAGAAGTAGTTGTTAAAAGAATAGTACTAAGTTCATAAGTATTATAGTAATTTTGAAGCAAAACAATGAGTTGAGGATGAAGTTAGAAGAATTAATATTGAATATGTTTTCGTTTTTTAATGCTTATTGTGGACAAGACACTGGACTACATATAAGAAAAAAAAATTAAATCTATTTTTTGCCTCAGGGAGCTTAAACATTAGAAAATAATGACTGACTTTGTTCTTTAACATATTGTCTCTGTTGTTTTATTAGATCTTAAGTCTTTGACTAGAACAAGAATACCAAAGGTTTTGATTCAGAAATGTCTGTCTCAGCATGGGGAAAAAAGGTGCTTCATAGTCTGTTTTCTAAAGGTCATATGCCATTTATAAAATACCCAGTACATAGACCTTTGTTATAATGTAAATATTGTTTATAGGTATGTGATTTTAATGAAATTACATAAATCAAAGTAAAATGTGTGTAACTAAATTTCGTTTCCATTTTTTCTTTTAACTTAATTGTAAAATATTAAAAAAAAAAAAAAGCCTCGATTCCTCATTTTAGTCATTCTATCTACCCAAAATAGATTGGGACGATTATCCAAAAATGTACCACTTAAATTGTATTTCTATTTATGATACTACTAGAGGCCCAGTGCATGATTGAATCATGCACGTGTAGGGTCCCCTACACGCTTTCGCTTTCGATCGCAGGGGAGCTGGGTGCCTGTCCGCTGGTGCACCAGGCCTTTCAGAAGCCTCTGGCGCAGCGGAGGCTTCCAAAAGGCCTGTGCCGGAGTGGACAGGCACCCAGCTCCCACGCTTTTGATGGTCTGCAGCGGGACGTGAGCTCGCTGCCCCAGAGGCCCCTTCTGTGCCGGAGCACAGCCATGGCGCAGACGCTGAGCTCGCGCCACCACTGGTGACGCGAGCGCAGTGTCCTGCCAGCCCAATCGGCTACCCCGGCCACCCCGAGTCCCGCCCCCTGCGCCTCCCTCTGGCCCAATCGTGGGCGTAGCGGAGTGATGGTAATTTACATATTACCATTTTATTAGGTAGGATGTTTGTTTATAGGGGGATAAAAAAAATGACACCACTAAGAAGAAAATACTCATATTTAATGAAAATTCCATAGAAAAGATTATCTGCCCCCTAAAATTTTCATAGGACCCTAAAAGCAATGATGCCAGCAGCTTCTGTGCTAAAGGGAGGTAGTATCAGTGGTTTTGGGTTATTGTTGTTTTTTTAATCCTCTCCTGAGCATATTTGTCCATTGAGTTTTAGAGAGAGTGGAAGAGAGGGACAGAGAAACCAGGGCCTGGGTCGGGGAGGAGCCTGCAACCAAGGTGCGTGCCCTTGATTGGAATTGAACCCGGGACCTTTTGGTCCACAGGCCAACGCTCTATTCACTGAGCCAAACCAGCTAGGGCACACATTTTTTATATATAGACAGGAGTCTACACCATCCATTTTTAAGAACAATGGTCATAACATCTTTGGCAGGCATCAGCAGATGCAGTGCCTGTAGAGCATAACTGCCCCTTTTTAATGTTAGCAACAATAGAGACATCACTGAAGTAAGCTGCAGTGAGAAAGAAGGAAAGTTGCCCAGGACAACTAGGATACTCCGTAGGGATCCCAAGAAGCATTTGGGATGTGTTTGAAGTGAGTTTGGCCAGAGCCAGAAGAGCTCATTGAGTCTTGTAAGAGCAAAAATGGACACTTTGCCTTGTGTCCAATGAGTTAGCACTTCATATACCATTTGGCAGACAAAAAAATAACAGGTTCAACTCTTTCTTTTTTTAGACACTGCATCGTTGAGTTGTCCTTTGATACTATTATTGGAACAAGACCCCTGTTGGTATTATTTGGAAAATACACATATTTTCACAATTGTTTAAAGATATAATGGTAAGCTGCTAGAAAATGTTACGGGTAATTTTATGCTACTTACTCAGTATCATCTTTAAGGCCAAAATCAGATATGTCTTCATTTTCAGAAGTGTATTTGGCATAACATTCACTCATCAGAAACTGAAGGGATGAATAGACCTTGCATGTGTTGTTTCGGACTTTTAGTTGACGGACTCTGGGGACTCCTAAGAGTATGTTCTCAGAGTAGATGCGACTGCTGTTCTTTGAATTATACAACTGGCTGTTATTGTACCATGAGTCCCAGTATAGACCTTCCAAAAGGGGTCCTTCCATAAACTTCACATGGAAAAATAAATGTTATGGGGAAAGTATTTTCATGTCAACTGTATAACAGACTCTACATTCATAATGTTATCCATAAGAATATAAAAATCAGTGATTTTGAAGATGAGTATATAAATTATTGACCAAGCCAACATTAATATTAATGATAATGATGACCTTGTTTCTTTGATAAGTTCCAAATTCCTAGCATGGCTTTCATGATTTGACCTAATTCATAGTTTGGCCTTTTCTACATCATCTTCTATCCTATATAATAAAAGGCTAATATGCAAATAGACCAAATGGCCAAATGACCGGTTGCAATGATGTGCTCTGACCACCAGGGGGCAGATGCTCAGCATAGGAGCTGCCCCTGGTGGTCAATACACTCCCACAGTGGGAGCGCCGCTCAGCTAGAAGCCGGGCTCATGGCTGGTGAGCCAGCAGTCAGACATCCCTCGAGGGCTCCCGGACTGGGACAGAGCACAGGCTGGTCTGAGGCACCTCCCTGAGTACACGAATTTTGTGCACCGGGCCTCTAGTATGCCTATAATGTCAAATATAGCCCCATATGTAGAATTATAGAACATATTGCTTATTCTTCCTAGAATGTCCTTCTGTTACTAATCCTTTAAAACTCAACTGAATAGTCATCACCTCTTGAAAGCCTTTCCTACCTCTTCCAGCATGCTCCAATGGTTGTGACATGGGAACCTGAAACTACTGTTTTCTTAGTTGTTCTTTCCTCACAATGTAAGCATTTTGCTAAGTGTAATGAAAAATCTGTTTCAATGTTGAAGGAATGATTCTCTTATGCAATTAAAAATACTATAAAATTATATTTTGTATATATACTCTTTATTATATACTGTATATTACTGTAACACACAGTATAGGGTTGTATAGTATACCCACATGATATATGTTTCACTTTATGGGCAATTAAAGATTTTTAAAAAGAGTAATTTTCACTATACACAATTATAGACTGACTTTGGATCCTACCACATAAGAAGCAAGTTTTTTATTTTCTAAATGCAATAAATAAGACATTTTAAAATTTTAATTTGTTTTTTTGTTAATCCTCATTTGAGGATATTTTTCCATTGATTTTTAGAGAGAGTGGACGGGAGAGGGAGAGACAGAGAGAGAAACATCGGTGTGAGAGAGATACATTGATTGGTTGCCTCCTACAGTTGCCCCCATCAGGGCCGGAGATCAAGCCTGCAATCCAAGTAGGTGCCCTTTACTGGGAATTGAACCCAGGACCCTTCAGTCTGTGGGTCGACACTCTATCCACTGAGCCAAACTGGCTAGGACAGTATTTATTTTTTTTAAATTATAAGCACTCACACTGAGAACATAGCTCCTCAATAAACACTCACTGGTTGGTTGACTCTAATATAAAGAAATTATATTCATTTTTACTCATTCCTTCATCAAATATGCACTGTATCAAGTGCCTACTACATGTGCCAAAGGTTTATGTAATACCTAAAGCTACTTTATCCACAGTCACATGCTACCTTACCTTCCAAAAATCAGGGATGCTGCAAATAGACTTAAAGTTGGTCCTTTCATCACCAGGCACAGAAGTGTCCAAAAACACAGATGACATAACTTTGTTTAAGTAATACATATGTGGGTTTACCATCCCAAAAGTCACTAAGGAGAAGAATTTTTTTTGTTTAAAAACTTATATTTAAAAACTGAGTTTATCTGGAATAAATATATATTTATAATTTGTCCCCAATTTTGTTTTGAAATTCAATTTTAATTTTTGTCTAATTATAAAAGTAATAATAATAAAAAACTAAAATAAAAACATATAAAGCAGGAAGAAGATTCCTGTACTTCCACTGCTAGAGTTAGATTTGGCATATTTCCAGATTTTTCTATACACACACATTTATGAAGAAAATTATTTTTATTAAAATGAGAGTCCGTTATACATACTATTCTGTAAGTTGGCCTTTTTTCCTATGTATATTGAGAGCAGGCAATATACTATGGTGAGTAGTTAAGATTATGGACTTTGCCCTGGCTGGTTTGGCTCAGTGGATACAGTGTCAGCCTGCGGGCTGAAGAGTCCTTCCTGGGTTTTATGCCGGTCAAGGACACATACTCAGGTTGTGGAGGGGGCGTGCGGGAAGTGGCTGATTAACGGTTCTCTCTTTGATGTTTCTCTCTCTCCCCCTCTCCCTTCCTCTCTGAAATCAATAAATAAATATATTAAAAGAAAAAAGACTATGGGCTTTGACTACAAATGGTTTGAGTCCTATCATAGAAATAGTATTTCTTACCTCAGTTTTGTTATGAGAAGTGAGATAATGCATGTGGAACATTTAAAACTATGTTATGGCACTTCGTAAGAATTTTAACATGTATTAACTAGAATTCTTTCTCTTTATAGGGGTGGGTGGGTGCGTTTTAGAGTGGAGTGTGGGATAATTTTTTTTTTTTGCTAGAAGCCCTTTAGTTTTTACAGATCATGTATCTTCAACGTCATTCCATGGCACACATGAGCCTATGCCTTTCTTTAATGTTGCATTATTTCACTGTAATGTTAAATAAATCCTCCGTTGATGGAGATTTAAGTTGTTTTCAATTCTAATTATATAAAGGCTTTTTATCCTGGAATAATGGGATTATGATATTTTTATATTTTTCTGTTCCCTAAATGTGGTAGTTTTTAAAAACCAGTCTAAGACATCTTAATTTATAAGGTTGGCTGTAGTTGTCTTTTAAATCAAGATCTAAGTCAAGCTCACACCTACAAACCTATTAATTAATTGATATATGATTACCAGTGTCTAGTCCATACCAAAATGAAGTCAGTCAGGCCAGTGAGCTTACATCTACTCTATGTTAGGCACTTTAAAGACAAAATGCTGGTATGGCTCAGTGGTTGAGTGTCAGCCCATGAACCAAGAGGTCACTGGTTCAATTCCCAGTCAGTACACATCTGGGTTATGGGGGGTAATGCAGGAGGTAGCAGATTAGATGTTTCTCCCCTCTCTCAAATAAATAAAAATATTTAAAAAAATGTTCTTTATAACTGAAGTAAATGACATTGACCCACATAGGAGGAATGTAGGTTGAGAAGTTTTCCCAGTCCTTAACAGATCTGTATTGATTCAAGTTTTGTGACTCAGCACAAGCATTTTTTACTATTAATTGTGCAATAGAACAGGGAAAAGAACAAAGCAGAGACTAAAATTAACTCCTTTGTCCTCATTTGTAGTTTGACCTATGAAACTGAGCTAATCTGATATAATAAAAGGCTAATAAGCAAATCGATTGAATGACAGAACAACTGGTCACTATGATGCGAACTGACCACCAGGGGGCAGATGCTCAACGCAGGAGCTGCCACCTGGTGCTCATCAGAAGCCTGGCTCACGGCTGGCTGGCGAGTGCAGTGGTGGTGTCGGGAGCTTCTCCTGCCTCCGCAGCAGTGCTAAGGATGTCCGACTGCCAGCTTAGGCCAAGTCAGAGCAGGCCTAAGCTGTCAGTTGGACATCCCCCAAGGGCTACTGGACTGCAAGAGGGCACAGGCTGGGCTGAGGGGACTCCCCCCCTCCCTGCCCCACGCCACCTCCCAGGGCACGATTTTCATTCACCAGGCCTCTAGTGTATCTATATGGCTCTAAAAGAAATTACATTCAAGACAGAAATGCCAACTGAAAGGAATAATTAATTCAGTCAATGCTGACTATTAAAGCTTTACATCTGTGATCTAAAGTTTTGACCCTTAAGAATTGGAAATAGCGCCAATGTAAATGAATTTAAAATAAAGTCTGAAACGTGTCACTACTGTGTTTTAGTATTATGAAAGCCTCTGGCTTATAAAGTCCACGTTTTATTTCTCATCTCCACATAACTTTAGTTCAAGTAGCATTTTATCTACATCTGTGTACTTACATATACATAGGATTGTTAAAAAAATAAGGTAGAGTAATAACTCCTGAAGTATGGTTCTACTTTCTACTTCATTTCTGAAATGCAGGTTATGTTTTGGAGTCCCTGTGAAATATAAAACAAAAATTTCCTTACATTATTATGTAATTCATAATATATATAAATAACAATGATATAAAACCAGCCACTTTTAATGCTATACTGTGTGAAGGACAGGGTCTGTGGCTTCTGATTATATTTTTCTTCTCACTTTTATAAGGGAGGAATAATTTCTAACATTTTCCCATGGGGGTAAGTGGGCATTTTGTGACTGTATACTAATGAATTTTATAACATAACACGGATGTACAGGAAAAGACCAGTCCTGTTTTAAAATGAAAAAGCAGAATAGAAAATAAAACCCCCATATCTGTCCTTAATTGTTTTCTCCACCAGTTTCTTGGGAAGCCTGGAAGGGAAGAGGACTCGGCCTAGGATTCAGTCAAGGTCACGACTCCCAGCTGTCTAGCGACGGTCCTTGTACAGCAAATGCCCGAGTCCGGCTCTAGGATCCGGCAAGGGGCGAGTGCCCCGTCCCTGCAGTGTTTCTGTTCTCCAGCCCGTAAAATGGGACCACCGTCCCGATCGGCTCAAGTGGAGGTCGTGAGGGCTAAACGCGCTGGAGGTCATCTCTCTCACATGAACAGACACGGGGTTACAAAATCCCGCCCCCTAGAAGCATCCCTCACCGCCTCGGTGCCAACGGGATGCCACAGGCATGGCGGACCTGGGGTAGACGCCGGCTCAACTTCCCCAGGTCTGCAGCGCCTGCGCGAGCCGTCTCGCTCCTGCGCCTGCGCGAGCCTGCGGCTCCGCGAGGGGCGCCGGCTGCGCTACAGGTTGTAAGCGCGCGTGCGCACGGAGGACCTTCTAGAAGGGCTTCGCCCGAGGCGGGGTTGGAGATTGCGGCGTTTGCCTCCAGCGGAGGGCGGCTTCTAGGTCAAGCCTGGCCTTGGGCCTGCGGCTAATCCTAAAAATAGTAGTAACTGATTATAACGGGCTACTCTTTGTTGAGTACTTTTAATGGGTATTGGCTTGTTTGGTCTTCACACACCCCTTCTTGAAAGGTAGGTGTTTCGTCCTCATTTTAGGTCTGAAGAAACCGAGGGTGCCGAGAGGCTAGTTTACCGAAGTCCCGGCTGGCTGGGCCAGGTCCGCTGGACGCCTGGGCCCGAGGCATAACCCAGACCCCCTGCTGCCGCCGCTCTGGTTAGACACTGGTTATTGGCCGAGAGACGTTGCCAGAAATAGCTTCCACCCTCCTTTTCCACTCGGTATGGCTAAAGGGAACGTTAAAATAGGTAAATAAATAAACAAATAAATAACAATAATCCAGCTTTGCAGTGATTATGTAAGAGGCAGGCCGAAAAACAGTACCCCTTGGGAGCCCAGACTCACATCTGTCCCTGAAGCTTTGCAAAGATGTGGGAGATTTGAAAACCAGCTGTAGAAAAGGCCAAACAGACCTGGCTGTAAATTAAGGCTTCCAAAGCTAGCCAGGATGCGAGACTGAAGGGACCCTCACGTTGGTAAAAGGAAAATACAACGGAAATCAGTTGAAGGGCCCAAGGGCAGCCAGCAAAGAAAACCGTCTAGCTGTTTTGAAAGTAAAGAAATAAAGCCATTTTTGTTATTTTTCCTGAAAGAGATGCAGACAGATGCTGATAAATGCTGTTTTATGTGCAGATAAAAAGCAAAACTAGGCCACACAGCGGGGAGGGTCAGAGGCTACCAGTGATAAAAGGAACAGGGGAGGCCCAACAGCCATTGGACGGGGGCCGGAGAGGAAGAAAAGGCTGCTGTCCTCGCTTTAGTTTAATAAAAGGATTTGCCCTTCCTGTGCTTAGACTCTCAGATGCTTACAAAAGTATGCTTTTTAATGTAACAGGTTATCTGAACTTGAAAAGTAGGAGGGGAAAAACCCCCAAAATACAGCTATTCAGATTTACATTAAATATAAGAATTAAGCAGATGCCTACAAACTGTTCTTATTCTGTTGAGTTCAGTAGTCTCAAAGATCTTGAAGAATTAACTACTTATTTGGTTAAAACAATGAGAATTTCAGGAGAGATTTCCTCATGCTTTTGAAGTGCAAACCTTGGAAAATCTAGCCCAGTTTCACGAGAAATTGAGCCGTGAGTTTTTACCAAGAAGACACACATATAATGTTGTTGTTCTTTTGGAACTTGTTATTCTTAAGGTTTGCTAGTTGTTTGATAAGTAAAAAACCAGAAGTTTTATGTTAAAAATCTAGACTTTTTGTGAAGAGGAGACAGTCCGTTTTCAGTAATTGAAATTTTATTCTTTTTGACATAAAACTTTGGAACACTCAGATAATCTAATACCGTGTTAGTATTCATATAAGAGAAAATGGGTAAAACATTATTTAGAAAGAAGTACCAGTAAATCTTATTATTAGCAATAGTTGTGTCAAAAAAGTTGATATTAATTCATAACCTGTAATTGTTAAATGTATCACTTAAATGTTTAAAATCCCACAATTTAAGATAGTATTCTACAATTACAAACCATGTACCCGGATTTTCTGTTGGCTTCACAAGCCAGAGAAGTAGATAGAATGTGCAAGAGTCAAAGGATAAATAATATTATAAATGTACATTAGTTTTATTACCTAATGAAAGCCATAATCTGTTAATACAGCTATGGATTTATTTCACAACTTTAATTGAATATATTACTAATAGTGTAGCTGTGCTTTCCAATGTTGGTGAAGTTATTAAAGTTCTTCACTTTCATAGAGTCCAGATTGAGCTGCCAGACGCTGAAACTCTCCTTCAGGGTTAAAAGCTTGTTTCACATCCAAACCTTTTCCATTAAGTGCTAAATATTTGCTGAAAGTTGGCCGAACACGTAACTGTTTAGGAGCTGGAAGAGTTTGGTTTGGACGGGCTAAAATAGAGCAAATAAAAATTAATTTAGAAAATCTGAACAAATGGGTTGCACCAGGCATTCATATCAGACTAGGAAAAGAAAAAGAAACCAAAACTGATTATATATAGGAAAAATCCCTCAGATTTTGTGCTATGCTGGGATGTGTGACTTCCGGGTAAAGTCATTTATAGCACTTGACTTACTGCTTTATATCAGTGTGACATACCTGTAACATCTAATCTGGTGTTACATGAGATCACTCCAGCTTCATTAACTGCAGACACAGTATACCACCCAGCATCTTTCTTGTTTACATCTTTTATCAGTAAAGTAACTCTTCCAGAGTTATCATGATATAAGCTGAAAAGAAACAGAATGAAAGTATAGGAGTTAATTTTCCTGTGAATGTTTTATTTATGATGTTCGTGATCTACAAAGTCAGACTAATAAGAAAAAGAAGCATTTGGGAATTCTGAGGCTATATTTAGTCATTGCCAAATAGCTATTAGTTTTCTTGAATTAAATATCCCCACACCAAATCTTGTTTATATCATCAATTTCTTTGAGCCATCTTTGTTTATTGTTAGTAACAAGGTAAATGCTAGCTTACTTTATGCTTTAAATTTCTGATTAGTGGATTCTGGCTTAATGAAGTTTATATTTCTATATATGTTTTAAAAACGAGACAAATTGAGATCACATTCATGCCATTTATAATGCATTTCAAAGTATAACTGGATTGACCAAAGTAAATTACAGTTAAGTCTTGAAATACTTATCCTACCTTATTCGATCAGTGTTGAATTGTACCATTTCATTATTTCTTTTCCAGAAAAGTTTTGGTGGAGGTACAGCTGAGATTTGGCATTCTAGCTTCACTGAGTCTCCCTCAAAAACTTTTTTGCTCTGTGGTTTATAGATAAACATTGGTGCTCTTCTATGTTCTTTTGCTACATATTAATAAAAAACAAAGTATTTGAAATATTATAAAAAAGATATTAAGTCAAACCAAAGTATTATGAAACTTGTATGTTGATATAAAAGTTTTTAAAAGTAAAAAAGATCGGAAGCTTCATGTTTTAGCTTTAGCTAAAATAATATACAATACCATTGTATTATACAATTCAGAGTTCTAAAACAGTAAGGTAGTGATGCATTGAATTTATAATCATGTTTCATTCAAAGAATTTAAATCTTATTGTCATTTATCATGTCATCTATAGAGAGGCAGCATGAGTGGTGCAAAAGAGTACCATCAACTTGGGTTCAAATTCTCTATTTTCTCCCTTAGCCAGGCCAACTTCTGAAAAATTTTGTTTAGTTTCTCTGAGGCTCAGTGTTATCCATTGTAAAATAATACAATACCCAAGTAATAGTGACTGCTGTGCTTACCATACAAAATTATTGTGAGGATCAATTGAGATAATGAATGAAGAAGCACTTTGTAAACAATAAAATAACATACAAATGTCAATAATTATTAGCCCTTTTCTTCAAATACCTGAGGGATAAGAGGAAATGATACTATAATACCATAACCCTAGCTTTTCTGAAGAAGAAATGAGGAGATTGGGCAGATGCCTGCCAAGGTCTCTTTCAGCTCTAATATGGTATTTCTGGAACTATTGGCACAAGGAGGATTTGCCCAAAACTTAATCACTTGACTTTTTGCTTTTTGATTTCTAGATCACCCATTTTTCTCTTAGACTGAGGTCCCTTATTATATCATAGAATAATTTTATAGAGTTTTCATTGATCTGGGTAGAATACAAACTGAAGAAAAATTTTCAAGTTGTCAAGCTTTTATATAACAAAAAATGAATAATAGCAAACTCTTTTATGTAATATACCATGACTTAAACCATTACAAATGTGATATATTTAAAGCACTTAAATTATAATAATTTAAAATAGAACATCAACTTTATGAGAACAGCCTTACAAAGAACATTTAAGATATGAGTTTTGCTATACATGTTTTCTAAAGCTAGTAGGCATGTTTTTGTTATCATAATTACAAATGAGTGTCCTAGTAAAAGGAACACAGTCTAAGGTAAAAGTTGACATTTACTCTTCAGTTTTAAGCTATGCATGATTATGACAATTCTGTGAAAATGTGTCAGATTGATTATTTTAGATTGTAGACCAGAGAAATGATTAGACTAAAATTTTTCACTTTAAGACCTGTTAGTTACATCTATAGAAACGCTTCTACTATCTTATTTGGTCTGTCTGAAATTGTACCACTTCTTTATTTCCTTTCCAGAAAAGCTCTGGTGGTAGATCTATTCTAATTTCACTGAGTTTTCCTCTAGAATATTATCCCCCTCATACTTCCACCTCATTCGTGGCTTTTGGGTAAAAACTGGGGTTCTACTGGATTGTATAGTGTGGGCATTAACCTTAACTACGAAGTCCTCTAGGATTTTCTTTTTTAATACTTTCTTTTTTAATACTGCAGGTTTAAAGACACTTTGTGATCTCTTGGAGGGCTTACCTAGGACATCCAGCTGCACAGTAAAGGTGGCTTCTCCTGCTCTGTTCTTAGCCACACATACATAAGCCCCTGCATCTGAAACTCTGACCACTTCAAAGATGAGTGAATGGAAACCTTTCTCAGACACTATCATTTTGTGAAAATCATCTGATTGAACTGGCCTTCCATTTAGATACCATGCCACATCAGGAGCTGGCAGTCCGCTCACCTAGAAATAAAACGTAAGGGAGATAACAGTTTTAAATGATAGCATCACTGGAACCCATTTGTCTATGAATTTTAACAATTTCAGTACCCAAGTGGGTTTGTGATTGAAAATGCTAAACAAGAGCTTAAAAAGGTATTTACTTTCAATAATTTTTAACAGAACAGTATAAATGAAAACTCTTCAAATTAATGTTGTATTTTAAGACTATCTTAAACTGCATCTAGCTCTTTCATGTGCAACCTCAGGCTCTTTAAGATCTTTTAATTAAGGAATATGGAAGTCATATGTCTTTTCTGGCTAATGGTGATTGCAAAAGCAGTCCCAGAAGCACATATATGTGAGGCTTGCTGATCTAATGAATAACCTTTCCAAAACAGTGTTCTCGAGCTGTAGTTCTGGTGTATGAGTGGCAGTTTGTTAAGTGTTCTTATATAAGCCTTAACAATTAAGTCTACACACTGACTTTCATTCTTATAAAATGTTTTTCAATCCAGAAAAACATTTTATAAGAAAAAATTCTCCAAAATGAGGATAATGAAATTGTAGGAAAAGCTGGTCTAGCTTGAAGAACTCTTCTAGGTAGAGAGAAAGCAGGGTTGCTAGAATTTCTTAATGGAGAACTAAAGAGGCACTCTACTTTTGAAATCCTATTATTATAGCTTCACTTAGAGTATTCATTAGGTGGTTGGCACTATTGTGAATACCTTATACCTGTTTACTCAGTTAATCCTCAAACAACTTTGTGAAGTAGGTACATTTGTTATTCTCATTTTACAGATGAGACAAAAGCACAGAGAGGTTAAATGACTTGTCTAAGGTTACATAGCTGAAAAGTGGCAGAGCCAGGATTCAAACCCAGGTAAGCTTGGCTCCAGCATTTGTGTTCTTATCCATTATACATACTACTTCACAAGTTGTGTAGCAAGCTATGAAGAGGAAGAGAACATTTTTAAAAACTTAGTATTCCATTGTTAATTTTCTTCCAATAGTTTGAAACTTACTTTGAAGTCCATTCTGCAGAATCTTCCTTCTTCAATTGACATATTTTCTGGCACTTGAATGAAACGAGGCGGGTAAAATTTCTCCTGGATTGCATCCTCATCATTCACACCTCCTCTTGAAGATGATCTACTTCTACAAAAGTATTTTAATAACTACTATGCAAAAGGTTGTCATTGTTCTTACTTTCACACAAACATAGTTTAGCCATCAAATTTGAAACCCCAGAGTCTATACTGTTTGATAGTATAATAACAATGGAGAAAGGCCTTAGGGCTGTATTTAGCTGTGGAATATTTGATAACTGTTAGAAATGGTAGCAGTTTAGAAACATTTGGTACAAATTGCACTCTTTGTTTTTTACAGTGGCATGAATTGGTGAAGAAACTGATCTAAAATGCAGAGTACCCCATGGATAATTCTTATCACATGCAAAGATTGTTAGAATTGGGTTTCCATTATCATGAAAAAGTTGTTTAACATGGAAATGTGGTCCTGGCTTATTTGACGAAAACAGTTTAAAAACGTCCTCTAAGATAGTTCTAATAATTAACAGTGCCCTGAATGGTGATGGAACCCGAAACCTTGGCATATCAGGATGATGATCTAAACCAGCGGTCGCCAACCTTTCGGACCTAACGGACCACCGATTGGCGACGGCTGCCTAAGCTACCCAGCCAGGGCCTTAACAGATAAAAATATTTTGTTGTTGTTCTTAATCCTCACCCAAGGATATTTTTTCATTGGTTTTTAGAGAGTGTAAGGGAGGAAAGGGGAGAGAGAGGGAAAAAGAATGAGAGAGGGAGATAGAGGGGGAGGGACATTGATGTGAGAGAGACACATCGATTGATTGCCTCCCACATGAACCCCAATGGGGGCTGGGGATCGAACCTGCAATCCAGGTATATGCCCTTGACTGAGAATTGAACCCATGATCATTTGGTGTATGGACCGATGCATTGAGCACACCGGCCAGGGCCAGATAAAATTTTGGTCACCATCTCTGACATTAGAAAATTCACATTGTTTTTTATAAAAGGTATCTGAGAAGCTTGAGAGCTTTATAAGTATTACATTTTTAAGCTAAAAAATTTTAGATAGCAAAATATATATTTAAAATTAAATTATTTTTTACCTTACTTGTGACGTAGGAACTTGCAACCGTGCATGTTCTGAATTGTGCTGCTTGAAATTAAAACAGAGTGATAATGTTAACATACAACTGTTAGCTTGAAATGAAGCAGAACTAAGTAGTTGTAGTTGAAAGGAACATTTCTCTGTTGACTGTATTTTTGCATTATGGTCAGTTCTATATATTTAGCTTTTAAACATTTAAAACATACTGCACTAACCTTATAATATTCTAGCAAGAAATCCCCAGAATTAATAAGACTGTTCCACAGGCATGATTTATGAGACTGAGTTGATAGTGGTTCATTTTTCAGAAGACTATTTAAAAAAAAATATATTTTTTATGGATTTCAGAGAGGAAGGGAGAGGGAGAGAGAGAGAGAAACATCAATGATGGGAGAGACTCATTGATTGGCTGCCTGGGGATTGAGCCTGCAACCTGGGCAATGCCCTGATCAGGAATTGATCCGTGACCTCCTGGTTCATAGGTCGACACTCAACCACTGAGCCATGCCAGCTAGGCCAGATGACTATTTTTTTGACAAAGGATGATGTGTCCCTCTGGTATATTTGAAATGGGAGCACATAGTACAGATTGTCCTTTAGTAAAACAAGAATAGACATGAAGTCAGTTTTGTTGGCAGTAGATACAGGGTATTATACCTGTTGCTCAAAAATGGCACCAACAGCAGTAAACACAGACTGGAAAATACTTCTCTTTTTAGCTCATGACACAAAATCCTGATGGACATCATGGAAGACATGTGTAGAGCTATGAAAAGTCTTTGAAAAACAACATTAGTTACTTCCTGCTTAATAAAGATATTTTTAAGCAAATATCTTTTAGAATTTATTATCTGAGCACCAGAAAATTATTTCTATTTGAAAGTAAAATCAGGAATTGATGAAAATTATAGTAGAATTTATAAATTGATTAAATAATTCTTGCCTATTTGTATATTTCACTGTTCTTAGTGGGAGATACAAAGAAGTGAAAAATATAGTTCCTACTCAAATATCTGAAAAACACCTGTACAGCAACACAGCAGATCATTACAAATAATTTATTTTTGGATGAATATGTTTAATGTATTTTGTCATTTTAAAACAAATTTCTTAAAACTCACAATTTTTGGCTGGTTGTAAGATTTTCTAAGCAAAATGTCAAAATAATTCAGTGATCAAGCAAATCAACTATTTTTTTGTAAAAATTAAAAATAATCCAGTTAAACTCAAAATTTCCAAAAACTTGGGTCATCATTTCTGACATTAGAAGATTCACATTGTTTTTTTTTAAAAAAGGTATGTGGGAAGCTTGAGGGATTTATAAGTATTACATTTTTAAGCTGAAAATATTTTAGTAAGTTTTTTACTTTGTCCTTTTAAGGTGGTTTGAATATGTATATATTTGTATTCGTAGATGCTATTCAATTATACATAGTTTGAGGATATTTTGTTTGAAGTGTATAAAAATGTATGATTTATATTTTCTGATTTCATAATGATATATGTCTCTTTTCATAATGCTGCTGTCTCTTTTCCTGGTACCACCACCTTCATTTTAAAGTGTTTTTAAAACAAATACATTTTTATTGATTTCAGAGAGAGGAAGGGGGAGGGAGCGAGAGATAGAAACATCAATGATGAGAAGGAATCATTGATCAGCTGCCTCCTGTACTCCTCCTAATGGGGATTGAGCCCGAAACCTGGGCATGTGCCCTGACTGGGAATTGAACTGTGACCTCCTGGTTCACAGGTCGACACTCAACCACTGAGCCATGCCAGCTGGGCACGTGACATTTCTTATGGAGATATTAGAACTACCAGAAAATGGGGTAAAATTAAAACTTGATATGTATATTTTAGCCTATCACGGCCTCTCCCAGGGAAGCTATTGATTTTTACTTTGAATGCTATTTATAAACATTTAGAAAGCAGATATTTATTTATTTATTTTATATTTTATTGATTTTTTACAGAGAGGAAGAGAGAGGGATAGAGAGTGAGAAACCTCGATGAGAGAGAAACATCGATCAGCTGCCTCCTGCACACCCCCCACTGGGGATGTGCCTGCAACCAAGGCACATGCCCCCGACCGGAATCGAACCTGGGACCCTTGAGTCCGCAGGCCGATGCTCTATCCACTGAGCCAAACCGGCTTCGGCAGAAAGCAGATATTTAAAAATCATACACACAAAAAGGACTCCAGTTAGATAAAGATTATTTTAATTTACCTGTGGTGAATCTTGTGCCTCACTGTCATTTTGAGCTTGAAACACAGCAGCTGCATTCTGTGGTCCTAGCAATCTGCGAGCCATCTTCTCCTCATATGTTAGCCGCTTTAAAGAAATGTCATTAAGGAGAATGGTAATGAGATTTAATATAAGTTGTTTGTACAGGTTTAATTTAAAACCACTACTAATTTTACCAAAAAAGTATAGTTCTGTGTTTAGAATTATAAGTAGATGCTATGTTTTAAAAAGTATTTTCTTTCATTCAAAGCCTTTCCTTCTACTCTAGTGCCACTTCTTTTTTTTTTTTAATATATTTTATTGATTTTTTACAGAGAGGAAGAGAGAGGGATAGAGAGTCAGAAACATCAATCAGCTGCCTCCTGCACACCCCCCACTGGGGATGTGCCCGCAACCAAGGTACATGCCCTTGACCGGAATCGAAACCGGGACCTTGAGTCCGCAGGCCAACGCTCTATCCACCGAGCCAAACCAGTTTCGGCTAGTGCCACTTCTCTCATCTGTGATATTCTCTTGTTTTCTTTTTGCTCCTTGGAACAGCAGGCATAATCACCCTTGAATATGGCTCTCCCAAGTCAAGGGAAATTCTTTCCCTTCCTTCTTGTGTATGTTCCAATCATCTCTGTCTTTGAATATAGTACTGCATGTCCTCACTTTCAGAAAGAACTTGTATTAAATGAACACTGAATATTTGACTTACTAACTTCTGGCTGAAAGCAGTGCAATTGGTATGTTAAATGTGTTTGGGTTAAAGGCATATAGTACTGTTTCAAAGATAGGTGACTAAATACAATGTACACAGTAAGAGTTACATAATAAAAATTATAGCTATTTGTCCATCAATAATATATACCAAATATATGAAGAAGTCAGGTTGACAGTATTTCCTATTTGGTCATTAGACATATTTTATGAGAGGTAATGCTTAAAACAGAAAATATTTATTAAATCATTCAGATTGATTTTTCATTTGCTTCATTTTTTACTACTCCACACCAAAGAGGTGATTTCATGCAGAGAAATATTAAATAGGACCCAAATATTTCTTTAAAAAAGATTATCCTATTCCTTGCTGATTATACGGTTATAGATATGTGAGACAGAAAGACCTTTCTTATTGAGATTAGATTTTTTAGTTTAATTGGCTTTTTGTATAAAATAGACTTATTGCTCACTTGATTTCCATTATGAAGAAGGCTGTCCTTGCATTTTAACTTTCTTTCCAAATCTTGAATCAGAGCTTCTTTTGATCCTTGTATTTCATGGTCAGGAGTCCTTGGTGTGGGCTTGGCATTTGTACTTTGGGATGGCTTAGCATTCACAGATTGGCCAACTGAGGGTTGTTGATAGCTTTAAAAATAAAAAAGATTTTTTAAAAAGAAGATATTAAAATGTGTGTTTTTTAAATTGAATTATTGGGATTACATTGGTTAATAAAACTATATAGGTTTTTTTTTTTTTTTTTTTTAATATATTTTATTGATTTTTTTACAGAGAGGAAGGTAGAGGGATAGAGAGCTAGAAACATCGATGAGAGAGAAACATCGATCAGCTGCCTCCTGCACAACCCCCACTGGGGACGTGCCCGCAACCAAGGTACATGCCCTTGACCGGAATCGAACCTGGGACCCTTCAGTCCGCAGGCCGACGCTCTATCCACTGAGCCAAGCCGGTTTCGGCAAACTATATAGGTTTAAGGTTTATAATTCTATAATACATCATCTGTATATTGTACTACCCCAATTCATGTCTCTTTCCATCACCATTTATTCCTCCTTTACTCTCTCCTGCTTCCCACCACCCCATTTCCCTCTGGTAAAGACCGTACTGTTGTCTATGAGGTTTGTTTTTGTTTTTGTTTACTACCTTCAAAATACATTACCAAAAAAAAAAGAGAGAGAGAGAGAGAGATTTGTATCTAAAAGAGACTTGGCCTTATTTTGTCAGTTACCTTTAGATAGATTGAATCTATCATTAGTATTACTAGTGTTAATACAAACACCAATTTCCCTAGTAACAAGAAGGATTTTATAAGAGTTGTTACAAGCTTTTTTGTTTCTTTAATTTTTGGCAAGTGAAAATTAAGTAGCAGGAGGAATAATTTAGATTAGATGCAAGGAGCATGTCCTTCCTTGAAGATCTTCCTTAAGAAGTGAGAGTAAGTCTAGTTACTTGTAACTTGAGAGCACTTCTAATCTTAAAACTGAATTTCCTAAGTTTGATTTATAGGTGGATATTAAGCAGTGATGTGCTTTACTCTGATGGGCTTAAGAGGGCTGATTTTTAGCATCTCTTCCCAACTCCCTGTGATCTCATGATGTGGTTGAATTAGTGGTCGTGGGAATATCTACACCAGGGAAATTGGTAAGTACCATAGATCATGGCTCTTTCCTCCAGCTGATTGTTACACACTTACCAGTATAACCACTGATCTTTAGTGACTATTCTGTTGCTAAATGGAGTGTACAGTTTACATAGCCATTGGATTTTCTATTAATTTCCAATTCCTATTTTTTTTAAGATTTTAAAAAATTGATTATTAGAGAGGAAGGGAGAGGGAGAAACATCCATGTGAGAGTGCAACTTCGATTGGTTGCCTCTTGCATGCTCTCTATTGGGAATCAAACCAGCAACCCAGGCATGTTTGTGCCCTGACCTGGAATTGAACTGGTGACCTTTCAGTGCATGGGCTGATGCCCAAACAACTGAGCCACACTGGCCAGGGCTCCTATTAATTTCTTATTCTAGAAAATGCAAATATAGCACTATATAACAAATAGCTTCTACAGTAATGACAGTTTCTTTAATGTTGCTGAAATGATATTTAGAGAAAGAAAGGAATGACTAGGGGAGGAAGGAGAAAGAAATGTAAGATAAAAAAAGGGGAGATTTGGAGAAAAAGGAAGCAAATTTAAATAGCAGTTGAAGAGTTTGATTTAAATTCTTATTTGAAGTTCTGATCCTAAATTTCCTTCTAAGATGTTCTTGCTCCTCCGAGAGTTCCCTTGTTGATTCTGATGGAGAGCAGAGGTAGTATTTAGAGACTCCTATATTATTAGATCTGTTAGGTACAGTTTTCCCAGTGCTTTGTTCATATTTCACATAGTTTATTCACTTAGGGCCATATAAGTACTAGCTTATATCTATTTAATGTGGGGAAAGAGGCCTTCAATGAATGTTTACCATTAGTATAATAAACATTCTCCAGTTACCCAGATGAGGCAGACTTGCTCTGTTCTGTGACATATTCTTATTCAAATATTCTCAATGATCATTAAAAGAATTTGTGCCCTGGCCAGTGTAGTTCAGTGGTTGGAGTATCAGCCCTCACACTGAAGGGTGGCCAGTTGGATTCCTGGTCAAGGGCACACACCAGGGTTGCTGGTTCACTCCCCACCCCTGGTAGGGGTGCCTTCAGGAGGCAACCAGTCGATGTATCTTTCTCACATTGATGTTTCTCTCTTTCTCTCTCTCCCCTTCCATCTTCCCTTTTAACTCTCTCTGAAAAGCAATGGAAAAAATATCCTAGTCGGAGGATTAACAAAAAGAAAAAAAAGAATTTGTAAGCTAAGTGGAAATTATCTTCTCTGAATGGAGCCAGAATTTTAATTTTTGTAGGCTTTGGGGACTTGGTTAGTAATCTCTAGATTGTAAACATAACTGGGAAAAAAAAGTCTTATTACTCATTAATGTATCATTTACATCCACTAACAGAGCTTGGGTATAGGTAATACTATCAGTTGAATGAATGAATGTTTTTCATTGTATTCAAGATGCTCTGTAATGAAAGTTGGTGATACACATTTCAGATCTTTAAGGTTGTCTATATTAATACTTAATTAAAGTAAAGTAAATAGCCAAACCAAGTGTTTAAATCAGTGATGGGCAACCTTTTGAGCTTGGTGTGTCAAACTTCGCCAAAAAACTGAGCATAACTCGGGTAGTGTGTCACTTTGAGGATAAAACGTTATTTCACAAATGTTTCATCCTTAGGAGCAGCAAATGTTTAATCCTCGGCATGCGGCCACCTCAGCGGCTGCGTGTCATCAGAAATGGCTACGTGTGTCAGTGCTGACACGCATGTCATAGGTTCGCCATCACTGGTTTAAATAAATAGTGTTTTTGTTTTTGTTCTTTGTTCATTTGTTTGTTTTGCAATTGAATTCTCAGGTTGAAGTAGTAAAATTCCTTTGGTTTTATAGATCTCTTCCTCCAACTGTATGAAGTTAAAATAGCCTATTTTTTTAAAATGCTAACCTATCATCTTTATACAAAAGTCACACATTTGTTAGAGTGAATTAGTATTAAATAATTCTTTTTTCAGACTCTCATCATATAATATCTCTGAGAAATCTTGAGGGATTATCAAAACCAAGCCCGAGAATCAGTCACTTTATTCACTGAATACACCCATTATTACCAGTTCAGATGGCTTAAGTGTTAGGACTTTATATCTACTTATATTTATAAATTTATACTTGCACACTGCTGTATAGGTCTTTTTTCCTATTGTTATCACCCAAATCCTTAATTTTGTTATGAATCAGAAAACTGAATCACTGAGTGGGTAAGGTAAAGTTGCTGAATATCACACAGCAAAGTTTTTGGAAGGAATTATTAGAATTAAAGAATTCCTTTCAGTTTCTAGTTGGTGGTTTGATCAACTTAAGGGTTTCCTACTGATGAAAAGCTAAATAAAACTTTCAAACTTCTCTAGGTCAGAATCCAAGAGATTATTTTAGAAGACATGGCAAACTTAAGCCCAGCATAACAATGAGGGAGTTGCGCACAAATGTTCAAAGGCCCAGAGCTTTCCACCCTGTGCAGCTGGGCATAGAATGAGTATCAAGTGGCTGTGGGCAGATTAAAAGGGTTATCTGTGGTTGCTGAAAATGGAACAGCTAAAGTTGGATCTTTGATCTCTGGTTTGGGGACCTCCTATGTTTTATTTCTTATCCTCTCCATTTTTGCCTTTCTTTGTCTCTTGTTAGTTTTGAACACATGGTTGAGGCTCGGTAATATTTATTTGATGGTTTTCTTTTCTGGACAGGAATTTGGAGTAGGACTTTATTAAGAAAAATATAGTCAGAAAAGGTTATTTTAGATTTTAAAATGCTCATCTAAGAAATGTGGAAGTCACTGAAAGTTAGATGGAAAAAGATCATCTGGATAAAATCTTACCAAGGAAAATATACCATGTGTTATAATTGACATAATGGAAATTTGGTAGGGAAAAGAAAGAGAGGGCTTTTAATTCTTGAATATACCTTTTAAAATTATTAGGTTGAGCCCTGGCTGGGTAGCTCAGTTGGTTAGAGCATCATCCTAATAACACCAATTTGCGGGTTCAATTCCCAGTTAGGGCACATACAGGAAGCAACCAATGAATGCATACATGAGTGGAACAATAAATTGATGTTTCTTCCACCCCCACCCCAATAAAATAAATAAATATATTAGATCAAACATATGACACGCCATTTTTGTAGGTTAAAATAGACTATTAGCCATTTCAAATGGTTCAGCCTAGTAGACAGGATTTTAACAAATATTTTTGGTTTTTATTCTTAAAAATATTAAAAAGTTTTCTTTGCAGGTTGAATGCTACAGTCAGTTCAACTAGGATTCCAGAATAGTCACCAACAATAGGAATCTCTAGAAAAAAAATTAGCCTCTAGAGAAAACAGAGAAATTAGCAAGAATGTCTGCAAATTTGTCAGTAAGCCTGCAACAAACACATTCCATCAGACAATTTTTTCAGATGCCTCTGATTTAATTCTCTGATGTTCTAGCCAGCCAAGGAATAGGAAAACTGATAGCCCTAACTTTACATAAGCACCAAGTATTCAGTTCATGTTTTAAAAAAAGCACAACCACTATGCCCTTCGTATCAGGTTCTCCTACTACAGTTTTTTTAGGACTGTGAAAATAGTACATGCTTGCATAAGACTGCAGGTATTCTTCCCTGTGTTTAGATCAGCCTAACCAATTTGAACAAAGTGTGGTTTTAATCATCAAAGGAAACCTTAAGGTTGTAAACTTGTATCTATTCAAGCCTTTTTTCTGATCATAATAAGGAAAAGTCATACACTTTAGTGTCTGAATCCCAGATTTTCTTTTTAGCCAAGTGAATATTCAACAGAGGGGAAAATGGATAGGAAGAAAGATAGAGACTGAGAAGAAATTTAATAGCCTTTGCTTATGTGAGAGGAAATCCTATCTGAAGATGAGCAGGCAGGTGTTCTTCATCTCAGCTGAGCCCAGAACCAGAGCAATTAAATTTACAGCATGAGGAACTTAGCTTAGGACTGGGGCAATAGTCACTGTC